>NW_027211726.1:21765000-23083750 GCF_022749685.1 Semicossyphus pulcher
TATGATTTTAGAAAGATACAAAAAAGTTAATCCAGACTGAAATCCACTCAGCTGCAGCTGCTGAATGCAGGAAGGACAACATAAACACAGACTGTAAATGTGCAAATGAAGTCTATAATATCACTGCTCCATACTTAGAGCATGATATATTGATTATAATAACGCTTGTTTTTTACATTGATTCCATACGATGCACAGGTGAGGCGTTTATGACGGATTTAGACGTGATCTCAGCAAATAGAACAAATATAAAACTACAGTTTACAAGCTTACTTTCATGTCTTATAAATACAAGTCTAAGGCTTCAGTGCATTCATCAGTCTCTTGTAGATGTATATCAGTAAAGCTCCAGGAAGCGCGACCTGCTCATAGAGCTCCTGAATCCAGAGACGTGATTGGTCAGTAGGTGGTGTTTAGTACAGGGTGATCTCTCATCTTAAACATAACCTGCTCCAGTGCAAATTCAGGTGTTCAGAATAAGTTACCATGGTGATCTACCAGGGGAAGAAGTGAACCACCTTGGTAGTGCTGAAAACTTCGTAGTATACCCTGATGATGGGATATAATGTTTGAAAGCTTTAACTTGTATCAGAAGTACTGATTGTATTTGAAGGGATTCATTATTTCAAATTGGGTTAATCATGTAAACATCAGCACCAAAATTGCCTGAAAACCGTCATTGCTGAATTTCCTCACTGTGTAACTGCAATCACTCATAATAACTACTTGTATAATGACACCAGTAACAATGCAAGGGCAAATAAAAAAACGTTCCTTCAATGACTCCATTGCCCCAGTGCATTTTGGGAGGCCACCCAACAAACTAGCCTCATATATTCGCACTGCTTCACTTGTGAATTTGAATTAAACACACAAGAGTGTGAAAAAATAGAGAGTAGAGAGAGGAGTTTGCAGAGAGAAGTGTGTTAGAAAGAAGAGGGGGAAGGCAGAGCCAGGGTGAGGTGCCCTGTCGGGGGCTAGCACTCACCCCCGCCGGACCAGGGTGTATGCTCTACCTCCCCCTACTCACTCATTCTATTTAAGTCTTTTACTTCTTTTTTATTCTAGTTCTGTGTTAATTGTTCTGCACCAAAATCGGCAAACAAATTCCTTGTATGTGTAAACCTACTTGGCGATAAACCCCGATTCTGATTCTGAGAGCAAGGAAGATGGGGGGTTAAGGTTAGGGTAGGGGGTAACCCTAACCCTAATAATAAGCATACGCGTTCAGTGAAGAAACCCCTCCCCTTGTGCACTCATCCCAATATTTATAATTAACCTACCACAACCCTTAGTGGTCACAGCAACCCAAGCAGCATTGCCACCTTTAACAGACCCATGCTCCGATCATGCAAAGCTCCAGGCACTGACAACGCTGATACTACCTACCCTACCACATAGCTTCTGATGGCCGCCCTACATGATAGCTCTCACCGCCCATCAAAACCTCAAATCCCTCTGCAAAAAATCAAACTATTCCTGGTGCTAATGTTATATACGAAAAAGCAACGTCATAGAAGAAAGGATTACTATTACATATGTTTTGGCCCCCAACTGGCATTATTTCTCCTCATCCAAATCCACTGACTTGTTTTAACTGCCTCGTCTTACGTCTCCTTTACTGCCTTTCGCCGACTCAGTCCACGCACACCCAGTTCTCCCAGTAGTGAGATAGTTGATCGTGCAATGAACCCTCTGACAATTGTGATATAATTGTTGTTTCAATTCTCCTCTAAGGTTTCCTTTATTTTAAAACAAGCACACACCATTCTAAGAAAAATCCTCTCATGATTAGCCCAATTAAAAGGATAATTTTAGTCTGGTCTGACATGTTAGCCTGGATTAGTTCAGCCGCGTTTAAGTTAAGAGTCTGTCACAGTTAAACCTGCATCTGTGCCTAGTTGAATTACGCTGCTGTTGGGCAGACAACAATACAAAAGCTTAGCATTGCTGTGGTGACTGACAGTGTGTGTACTTACCCTGTTAATGCATTGGGATGCAGATTACAGTTAGTCATGCTGTTAATTTGAAAGTGAATTACTAATGAGTTACAACAACACAGATAGTTCTGTGATAACATTCCTTCTGATACAAGCATCGGCACAACATGAGGCTGGAATTAACTTCCTTTTAAGGGCAGCGTTCTTTCTGCACTTTATTATGGAATCCAGTTACAGATTAGTCAAAGTTAAACAGAGTATGTAAGGATCAAAACCATGGCATTATTGTCATTTAGTATAATATAATGGTAGAGTATGTAGGAAGACGTTGTCGTTACCCAACATGACTTTTGTAGGCAGATAAGAGGGAAAAGTTTCCACATATTCAATCAATAAAATCTTTATTGTCCTCATTATTAAAACAAGAGCAGTGATGTGGTCGGGGAAGAAAAACTTTAATAAGAGTCCATGTCTGATTAAAGACGGAGAAGTTATTGGTGTCATAAAACGCTTCAAAATGAGAAAACTTTATGAAGCTCTTTAAACCTCTCACGTGATTCCTAACATGCGCGTAGAGGGACCTCCTATTTTGTTAACTCCACTCCTGCTGCCTCTGCTGTGTTAAATAATGAAACAGAAAGGTCCTTCTCACTCGGGCCCCTGGAGCTCTCTAACTGAAAAAATGATAACCTGACGTGTGTGCCAGGATTGGCTCCGCTACGTTACCCTGCCTGCGAGTGTAATGGGGAAGATTACGAGGCTCGGATTTACATTGGCAATAGAGCGGTGAGAGCTGAGCTATCGGCAGTCATCAGCTTGAAATCGGCTCTTTAGTTTGTTATCTGTGGGTTGACCTGTGTTGTGCATGTCCAGAGTCACAATTGCTTCAAGCTGCTGTAAGTTTCCATCTGAAACCAGTGAGAACAGAGAGGTGGATGTGAGGCTGCAGCTACATTAAACTGTGAGAAAGAGAGAGCTAACAAGGACTGTGGCATGTTTAGGTGTGTGAAAGGTGTGTGCGTCCTCCCGGGGACAATCAGAGGACAGGTCGGACGTCTAACAATGGCTCAGCGCAGAAGAACTGGACACTACTGTGGGAACCGAGCGCCGAGGCTCCTGGGAAGGGATGTTTGGAGGTGCTCCATTGTTCTGGCTGGATGATAGGGATAATGGGTGCGGGTGATGCTGGCAGTTCCTTTTTCTTTTTTTTCTTTAAAGGA
Organism: Semicossyphus pulcher; assembly: GCF_022749685.1. Classification (NCBI taxonomy): domain Eukaryota; kingdom Metazoa; phylum Chordata; class Actinopteri; order Labriformes; family Labridae; genus Semicossyphus; species Semicossyphus pulcher. The sequence goes on from NW_027211726.1 coordinate 21,768,161, forward strand.
GGTTCAATCCGACATCCTGAGTGGACAGGCTGGAGACGGTGTTCCCTCTGTAGCAGGAACAATAGAGCCGTCTGCCTGCTGGAAGGGCACCACATCCCTTATTTAACAACCACACACACACACACACAAACAAACAGAATCCAGGAACACAGGTATTGCTGTGTATCAAACCTTTACACAGACAAGAAGCCAAAACATGAACTAATAAAGAGTCTCGATCTAGACATTTGACTTTTGCAGGGACATTTAAGGAATTAAAAATGTTATATGGTTGAACAAAATCCCATATTAACCATACTTTAGGTTTATGTAGTGAGTTTTATTTTTCAAATGAGTTTTACTATTGTTTCAGAAATGCTCCCTTACAGACAGCCCAGCAGACACCAAGCAACATTAGAACTCATTATAACTCATTTTAAGGCATATTTCTGTCTGTCTGGAGCTCCATTTTCAACTCATTTAGCCAATTTAGTCTCCCCCAAATCCTGAGGGAAATTTACTTGGTACATGTTTTGATTTGTTCCCCTGCTAGTTGCTAACTTTATCTTTTTGTTTGGCTCCTGGCAGGGAGCATAAAGTTTGTTCTGCTGAACATTTCCACTGAAAACTGCTGCAAACAGGTTTGATGATAACAGCGAAACATCTCAGCAAAGTTGAAACAAGAGCACCCAAAACAACGAGCTGAAAGCAGTGTTCATTCTGGCAGCTATTTTTGATTTAGTCTTAGTCTTCAGACGAAAATGCTTATTAATTTTAGTCACATTTTAGTCAGGTTTTAGTCGATGAAAACTCAAAACATTTTAGTCCTGTTTTAGTCAATAAAGGTAAAATTAAGACTTTCAGCAGATCATCCATACAGTAAAAGAACGATGAGGACACAGCATCTGAAGATTGCTTTTCATCATCGCTTCTCATTTAAACAGTCTGACTGAATCAGACAGCCGATGATCGCTCCTTTTTGTGCAGAAGAAGCGTCACATGACGTGTCAAACGGCCCTTTTTCTGTGAGCGTGCAGCCTGAAGCAGAGAGCCTGAGTTAACAGAGAAAGTTCACAACCACCTTCGTGTGACCCATAACCCAGTTACAGGAATGAATCGCTTGTATTTTGACAGATTAGATGCACAGTGGGGGAAAGTATGCATTTTGAATGTCTGATAGTCCACTACTAACATTTTAGTCCCGTCTTGTCTTGTAAACGAAAAAAAACATGTGTTGTCAGAGTTTTTATAATCAACGATCTATTTTTAGCAATTAACACTGGCTGAAAGAGAGGCTCGTCACCATGAGCTACCCGTTTCACTCTACATTTAGGCCCTGTTTAGACATGGTATTAAAATGTGTCCTGGCCAGCAGACACTGAGCAACACTATAACTCATTTTCAGGTGTATTTCTGGCTTTCTAATTAATGGAAGTCCATTGTTGATTCCTTTAGCTATTTTAGTCTCCACCTAATCCTGAGGGAAATCATCTGCCTATTTACTTTCTACATGTTTGGCTTTGTTCCCCAGCTAGTTGCTTACTTTTCTTTTTGTCCGTTCTGCAGAACACTTCCACTGAAAACTGCTGGAAATTGGTTTGATTAGAACAATGGCAATGAAACAAGTACAAACAAAACAATCACCTTAAAGACACTAAAATGATTTTCCACAGAAGTGAAGGGGGCAGAAGAGTTGGACAATTTGTCTCTGTGGGATTGTAACTCTGCTACTAGCTACTCTTTTCACATTACATTTAGGCCCTGTTTAGACCTGGTATCAAAATGCGTCCTGGGTGATCCGAGCACACGTGGACAGCTCTGAGTGTTGCTGTTTACATCCGGCATTAACATGCGTTTCCAAATGCATCTCCAGTGACCACTTATGATTGCATCTCACTTCCCCACTCTTTATGCAAATACAATACAAAGTCTATGTACTCTCCTGTGATGCTGACTCACAGCAGGGAGAGAGAGAGCTCGCGAGGACAAGCGAGAGAGAGAGAGCGGGTGTATAAGGACAGAAGTGATGATGTAATGCAAGAACCTTGTTTGATTATGAAGCCTGATGTTTCTCTACAATTGTGTTGTTTATAAGTAAGGGTATGAACCACTGCTTACTGCAGAGAGATCCACATGACAAACAGATCTGCGTTATATATGCTCGTCTACTTTAGGAGGTGTGTGTATCCTCAGTGCAGTTCATTATAAGATATGATGAGCTGCTCCTGGGTCACATCTATCACCCACGTTAGGGCTAAACGATCGTTAAACAATCGCAATTGTGATGTGTGCATGTGCAATAACCACATCGCAGGGCGTGCGATAGTGAAGCAAATTAACTGAAAGTCAAGCTGCTACAATTGTTACTTGATTCTGTGTGTTACCTGCCTGTAAACTGTTAACATGCATGTAACGCTGCTGCTGTAACAGGCCATGTCGGTGGGATGATCAAGGTTTTGAGTGCGTGTACTCCGACTATCAGAGGCTGCACCTCGTCCCTTCTGCTTACTGCCGTGGCCCGTTGAGCACACACACGGCGTAAGGATGCATGTGCCGACTGGAAGTAGAATACGGCAAGCTTTCATTTCCAAAAGATTACGGGCTGGCCACGCTGATTAAACACACATTTAAACACCATGAGAAATCGTAGTTTATTTATTTATTTTAAGAAACGTGTGGCTCCATGTGAACTCTACTTAAGTATGTGGATATCAGAGTCTCTGAACCAAGAGTGGTAAGAAAGGGGGATTTGTATTGTTAGAAGAACATAGACTTAAAAGTCCCAAATAACCAGTATGATTGTTAATTGTTAAAATAGACATGAAAACGCTGCATTTATCTGGTATGATTTCTTCTATTTCTTAAATCGCAATGAATATCTATAAGTTTAAATACTGATAAGTGCAGCTCTTTATTAAATATCTTAAAACCCCAAAAGATTCCTCTCCTCACTTGCTCGGATTACAACAAATCCTAAAAACTACTGTTATTCAACTTGACCACACCTAGCCAAACAATCATGCACACGATTTTTGAAACACCCCACCTCGCATATATACACACACGCACTGCGAGCTATAAGTGGTACCAGCCCTCCTAATTGACTCCAGCCGCTCAGCCGGCACTCTACCCATTTCCCTCATCCTTCACTGGCCTTTGATGGGGCGGCCGTGACATGAGGTCAACTGCACGCGCGGGACCGGGACAAAACAATGCAACAATGCCCACTGCAGCCCCCATTGTCAGGGTGAACAATCCCAAACGACGATCCCTGGGGAGAAACAATAGTGGAACAGGAAACAGACACGGACCCACTTCCTGTCCAGAGTTTAAATTTAGAAACAGCTCGAAGCATTTCAGTGTTTTTTTTGTTGCAGAGCACAAATGCCCAAATTAAGGAGTGGGTGCTTGGACGTGACTTTGTTATGGATACAAAGAAAGTCGTGGTATTGTGCAAATGTATACTGAGTGAAACAAAGGGAGCTGGCACACGAAACGCTGTCTGCCTTTCACACATACACACACCATAACATAAACACTACACCCTGAAAAGAGGTCTTTGCTCCCTGAAGCACGTGACACCTATTACATCCAAACAAATAGATGTTGCATAACTTTGATAACCTCATTCACCCCATAGCTGTCTATTTTAAGCCCTGCATATTCATTGTTTGTGTGTGTGTGTGTGTGTGTGTGTTTGAAAGTCTGAGTTTTGTGCCGTGAGGTCACGGTCATTTCTAGCTTTTTGACTTTGTGTGTGTGAGATTGCTTTATCGGCCTGTTCAGGGTGCTTCCCAGAGAAACACAGGGCTTTCTGCAGTACAGCTGACAGGAAGTATGACAACAACGCGACCAGGTAGACGCTTTAGAGACACTCAAAGCTGGGGCACGGCATGGCTCTAAGACCATACCTTAAGAAGAGCTGCCCAATGACGTGGATGCTACTTGACGACACTGAATTTTTCTACATTTCCAAAGCTTTTTCCTGCCGTATTGTCCAGCTGCGAGTCTGTCAAGTCATTCACAAAACTGCAAGATCCTTCTTTGTGTGTGAACAGCCCCATGTGGCTTCACCAACAGCGTGAGGAAATGCATCAGCAGTGACTTCAACAATGTCAGGAAGCGTGGCCAGAATGGCAGCAGATCCCAGAGGTTGCTTGTATGACCGTTAAGGATGACCTGTCACACAGATTGGGGTCTTCCCAGCTAATGACTCCCACTGATTTTATTTGCACAGCTTTGAACAAACAAATATCTCCATTGTCAGGCTTTTATTTGCATATCCTCCAAAAGCATTGTGTCCTATTTGATTGCCCAGAGTTTGGGAACTAGTCTAGACCTGAATAATAGGTCATCAAACCAATGAATGGGGACTTTGTTGCCGCACTATCCCTTTAAGTTCCTGTGGCCCTGACAGAGGAATACGTAGCCAAAACACCACTTTCATCTACACTGTAAGGCGGCTTGAAAGGAGGGCTGTAATTTCTAAAGCAGGAAGATATTGACTGCAGATAAAAAAGCAAATAACCTGCCCAGTTGTTTTTATCCTAAAGGTTTATCCTCCACTGAACAAGAGGTGAGAGTTCACTCTGTGGAAAGAATAGCACAGGGCGTCGGGCTTCTCCCGCGTGATCGGCTGTAAGGAAGATGGAAGCTAAAGGGAGCTCCGCAGTTCCGCTGCTGGCTTTGGTTGGCAGCAGAGCGCCGTTAGAGTCGCCCCGTGCAATCTGTTCCCTGACCCTCTGCCTTTTAGACAAAACACACACATGAACAATCACACTGACACATGCATGCAAGAGCGCAAACATGCACCCACCCACCTGGACTGAGATAACAAGACCGCGCAGGGATGCCAGCCAAGTTCTTGTGAACAGACATTGAACTGGGCAGCTTCAGCGGGCTCTGTTTGGATTGTTTTCTGCGCATGATGTGCCAATTTATCCTCGACGCAGGGAGGAGCTGCCCACAATAAAGACACATTCCACTCTCGAGACTAAGAAAAAGGCTTCCTATCATTATAAAATCACAAAACATTTGCACAAAACTGCAGCAAAAGAAATAAAATACGTCTTGTTTGGCCTCATGCAGTTCAAACAATTCTTTTATGATGACATTTCTCTCTTAAAACTCCCATAAACCACCTTTCCTGCTCTAGATAACTGCTTATCATCATGGAGACAGTTCGGTAAATTGCTGGAAATGAGTATCACAGAGCGCTGCAGCTGCCGCCCTGAAAAGACATATGGCTACATTCGTTCAGAGCCTGTGGGAGCACCTTTGTTGAAGGTGCTGAGTTCTGGATTTTATCAATTGCTTTCCGAGAAAACAGCGTTAACAGTCAGTGCTCCCCAGGGGATATTAAATAGAGCCAACTTAAAGTGCTGTTCCACCTTATATGAACTTTTACTGGCAAATAATTGATGCATTTCTTTCCCTGTACAGGCAGAGCTATGGATCTGAAAACAGCCATTAAATCAAAGTTATTCCCCGTTTCTCTTCCCTCTAGAGGTTACGCTCATGATTCCCTGTAAGGCTCATCCACTTCCCACACCTTCGCTGTTCTATTATTCCCAAAGTGCTTTCTCTTGAGTGATTCAGTGCCTCCGTATTGTGGCTAGCAGAAAGAGTGCGGTTGGACTCAGAGGGAATACGCACTTCAGAGGCATTTTCTACACACAGAAATCATCTCCCTGTATTCAGACAGGAGGAGGATAAAACCACTATTTACAAAAGACATCAACTTGTATGGTTTGCAGTCTCTGTATGGCAGCAATAGAGTATTTTCTTTAAAGGGATTATAAGCAGTAAGTACTTGAATTAAAGTGATAGTTCAGATTTTTGGACACCAAGTTGTATGAAATACTTGCTAGTAGTGTAGCGGTTGCAAAGCTATTAGCTTACTCACCGAGTCCCGTGGTCGGAGTTCTGGCCGGTTCCGGACGTAGTTCCAGTGAGAGGCCAGGGTCATGAAACCAAAATGTTTTACCCTACAGAAACAACACGCAGGCAATGGTGATCCATTTTCAACAAAAAAACATCATCCTAGGAATTTATATACTGCGCCATTATTTGGCACTATTTTCTCTCTTGACAAATCCACTATCACTACGCCTGCGGCAGGCCGGTTTCTCAAGTGACGTGATCCATCAGCTGTTTCCAAGAGAACACGCTGGAATTGGTAACTTGTGAGACGATGGTTGTTGTCACAGCGGAAATACATGTATAATGTATTGTGATATGTGATTTTCCTGGCTGTAGTAATAAAAATATTCCACCGCACGTATTTCATCATTTTCCTGACACGGATCGTGCCCTTAAGAGGTCCCGTTGGATCCGTTGTTAAAGATAAATCTTCCTCATCACTTTCATAGTCCGACATGTTTACTTCAACAATGACATGAATCAGTCAGAGTCAACGTGATACAGCTACGAGGTCAGCTTACCTGAGAAACCGGCCTGTCGCAGGCGTCGTGATACTACATTGTTCAAGAGAGAAAATAGTGCCAAAACAGCAGCGCAGTATATGAAATCCTAGGATGATGATTTTGTGTTGGAAATGGATCACCTTTGCCTGCGTGTAAAACTTTTTGGTTTCGTGACTCTGGCATCTCGCCGGAACTACTTATTCTAGTTCAGAACCGGCCAGAACTCCAACCACGGGACTCACACGGGTGAGTGAGCTAAGAGCTTTGCATCCACCACACTACTAGTGTTTCATATAACTTAATCCTATGACAATAGTTTAATAAATTGACGGTGTTGTGCTACGTTTATGGTTCTTTAAACTTTATTTTCCACAATATAATAAATATGGATGAATACAAAATTTCTTCACAATACTTTCATTAAATACAGATTTCACGTAATCATTTCCTTTCATTAAGTTTGCACATTTCTGTACCGCTTCAGTCCACATAATGTGCAATCAGTAATGCATGTTTGAAACAGGATGTTGGTCTTTCTCCATTATTCAGCTGTGGTCCTCTCTCCCTCTGTATTCATAGCTTAAATACTGCAGTCACAGGCGATGATAAGTCACGTACAATCCCAGAATTCCCATGGTCCGGCTTCCCTTCTCCATCGCAGTCCATGACCCAACTCAAGTGACCAAAACACAGTGTGTGAAAGGGGGGGAGAAAGTACTTTGTGTGTGTGCATGCATGCATGCAAGCAGCCACGCAGCCATTATCCTCATGGGAGCAGAGCGGGATCCAGAGACCAGAACATTCCACTGTACTGAACACAAATGACCACAGCCATGGGGAGAAGGAGGGAGGGAGGGGGCGCTTCAAAGAACTCTAGGGGCTACAGTGCAAATCTCAGAGGAATATGCTTAAACGCACCGGATTCCTCCTCCCACTATGGTCTTAAAATGTCACTGTAATTTTCCACTGTTCCTTTCAGCACCAAATGTAACACAGAGGCATCTTATGACTGTAATCTTCCCTAAGTGTGGCATCTCTTTTCGATTGCCTACGGGGGAGTGTTCTTTAAATATTTCATTTTTCAGTCAGTCCATTTATCTTCTAAATCTCCTTTTGAATGTCAGCCAGCCTCTGAGGCAACAAGTTCACAGTGTAACAGTTGTTCGTCTTTGTTTCTCCTTTAAATGTTTTCGCACTGTGCACTGCTGATAGTCAAGTGTCACTGCAGGATAGTATTTATAAGAAAACACCAAACCAAAGCATCACCCCATCTGACTTTGTCATACATAATGCTTTTGCTTTGTGTGTCCCTTATGGGTACCCTTAGTGTTTTTAGTGTGTTGTGTGTGTTTCTTATAATGGACCCTTGGGGAATGTGTCGTCCTCATAGCCCCCATGCAGTTCACGTAACTGGGCAGCACGTCGCTCCCCGTCGCCCCAGGTCCCCAGTTCACCTCTATCGCCAGATCCCCGTAGCTCTCACAGGGGTTTGGGTAGCAGATGACCTCGCCCTGTCCGGGGAGGTCAACATGGCTGGCTGCTTTGTAAGACTGTGGCACCTCCGACGGCAGTTCTTGAGTCTCCTCAAGTTCTATTACCCGCTCTGATCGAGGGAGGTAGTCCTGTTGCTCGGCACGGTAGCGTTTCTCCAGCCGTTGCGAGATGCCGAGCTGGAGGAGGTGCAGGAGCTCGACCAGGTTGAGGAGCACGGAGACGGCGGCGATCACCTGAGTGTAGAAAGTGAAGATTGTCTTCTCAGTGGGGCGAGAGACAAAGCAGTCCACCATGTGAGGGCAAGGCCACCTTGTGCACTCAAATTTTGCCTCGATGAAGAAGCCATCATAAAGGAACCACAGTCCTAAGATGAAGCCGACTTCTAGAAGGACTTTCAACAGGATGCTAAATGCATACGCACACAGTAAGCGTCCTTTCAGTTTAGGAGCCTCAGGAGGAGCCTTTTCAGCTTTCCTTCCTCTCCCACCCTCCTCTTTTTTATCCTTTTCATCTCCAACGTCTTTAGTCACTTTAATATTCTTCCTTTCAATCACAATCCCTCCTCTGTCTCCTTCTCCTGCCTGCTTTTCATCCTTCTCCTCCTCTTTCCTCTTGTCGTTCCCCGCCCTTATAGCCACGTATCCAAAGTAGAAGATCGTCGGCGTAGAGACGAATATGACTTGGAGGACAAAGTAGCGGAAGTGGGAGATGGGGAAGGCTTTGTCGTAGCACACGGCAGTGCAGCCGGGTTGTATCGTGTTGCAGACAAAGTCGTCTCGTTCGTCATCCCAGGCAGACTCGGCGGCAGTTCCCAGGACCAGCAAGCGAAACAGGAAGAGTACAGTAAGCCAGACGCGGCCGATGCCTGTCGAATACTCCTGGCCCTCCTCCAGCAGGTGCTCCAGGAAGGACCAGTCAGCTCTGGACATCCTCTGCTCCTGAGAGGGACAGGTGGTAGACACAAAAAAGGGATTGAAAGACCCTTTTTCAGCAGACATACATTTTGAAAAACAGCACTTTTCAGAATATAACTGAGGATACTCAAAGGTCTTTTAAAGGGGTTGTGCGGGTTGTAAAATTTTCTGGATATATAATAAAAGTGTGATACTAAACAGACCTGTGTCCTTAGGTAAACAGGCTGGTAAACAGCTACCTTACCACCCCTTAGAGCCTCTCTGCAGGCCTGGCTGTGCTTATAATGCAGGCCTTATAGTTTACTTTCCATTTACTGCTACATTGTTGAACATATTGGCTTGAACATACCACTTAACACCTAATTGCTACATTTTATTTGCCCTGCAACATTCTTAAGGATTTTTGCAAACACACATTTAATGCATAAGTGTTTAATGATTTCCATAAGCAACCAATGAGCTCAGTCTCTCCAACCTTTCCAGTATTGAGGTGTCTTTTTGTACCGGGGCTGTAGCCCCCCTATTAGTTCTTCCATGAGCTCACACTGTTCTTAGGGTGGGCTCCAACTCCTCATCACCAAGATGTACAAAACAAAGCCCCTATACACTAAAACCAACTAAAACAAAAACACATGCTACTAAAGTTGACATTTAATATGAATGGAAATAGTGTACGCTCCCACTGTGTTACAGTAAAACGAGTAAATGAGTCCAAAAGAGGCCCCTCTAACTTTACACAGCATTATTATACGCACTCATTTTTACAGCCAGATTTATGAATCAATTAAAGCTGAGGCGAATCAAACTGTGACGGGGTGCATAAAAAGTTGAGGGGGGGTTGATAGAAGTTGATAATGACGAATGACACAGTCAGTGGCTTGGTCGGGAAGCTCACACACGCACACACACATCTGAATAAACATCCTGTGTGGGGGAGTTGAGACACTGCTGTGACACTTGTCTGTTTGTTTAGACTGCTTATGTTTTTCTATTATTTCTTCCCTGTCGAGAATAAAAAACAACTGTAAAAGTGAAGAGACAAACTCTTCTGACAGGATGAGACCAGACAATGGGCCGTCAGGGATTGTGTCCCGCTGAACAGGCGGAAAAATGAGAACAGGACTGATCTACTTCTGGGTCTATTGTCGTAAGGATTACTGTTATCGCTACCAAACAGAATACAGACTGACTTATAGTTTAACATACGAGATGGAAAAAACACTTAAAATAGGACTCTAAATCTAAACATATTGCTATAGAAATAGAATTAAAACTACAATCAAGATGACATTTGTGCCACAAAACTACAACTCACAATCTTTTCAAAGAAGTATTGACAAGTCTACTTTTAAACTCATTTTTAACTTAATAGCCATATTGTTAGCTAACCGCTAACTTCTTATTTTGTTCAGCAAACTATATGAACTTTTAAAAAATATGTACAATGTGGCAAACTAAGTATAAAAAGAATCATAAAACTCAATTATTGAGGACTAGATTCACTATTACTTTTGAAACACCAAAATAATAGACTTTAAAAGTTCAGGCACCTTGTAATTCACTAAACAGAAACAGAAAGTTATAAAATAATAAAGCTACAAAACGTCAATTAAAAATGTCCTAGGAGATGTACACATAACATACTGACACCTTACAAGAATAATAAACAAATATTTGGTTTCTTGTTGTTTTTTTCACATGAATAATGATATTTTCCCTAATTGAAGGAGATTCTTACCTTTCTCTCTCGTGAACTCTTCTTCGTCTCCTTATTGATGTACTGGCCTCAGCGCTCCGTGTCCTCTCCGCGTCACCCTCCGCTCCTCACAGTAGCTCTCAGGTCTTCTGCTCGGGTCGGCTCGTGTTTGCCTTCTTTAAAAAGAATCGATGTAATCGGAAAAAGTGGGGAGAACTTTCCCATGGCCGCTGCTGCAGCGTCCCTCCCTCAGGAACTTGGGTCCAGGAAATGGGATGGATGAACTCTAAGTAGCTACTTCTGGTTTAATGCGCGCTGCTCCGGGTCTAACTTTGTTTAAAGAGCAGTGGTTTGCATTAATCACGCGGGAATATCGCCTGACTCCAGTTATTTAAAGGTTAGAGGTGAAAGGCTTAAGAAATGGAGGAAGAATGGACAATAGGCTACTGATGGAAAGAGGTCTTCAATGTCATGTTTTAAAAGGAAAAAACATGCGTGTTCATTCTCAGTCGGTGCAGCACCATTATAATAAATCATGTAATTAAAAAGTCCGTTTTGGAAAACGTTAAGTACATTTAATTTAGAAGTGTTTTTTTATTTAAAAAAAACGCTTATGAATCTTTATTAACTTAAACCAGATTTTCCCCTGTATTTTTCTGCAGCAGTTTAACAGTTTAACAATTCCATAACTTCGGGGTTTTTTTTCCACTTACCAGATGATGATAAACGGGACTATGTGGCTGCCATGCAGACTACTGTAATTTTCCATTACGCCACGCAATGGCGCCAGTCACCTTATTTCCAGGAAGCACATGACGCGCCGATTAATGAAGCCTGAGAATTGAGCCTTTATGTCCACTGTTGGAGCTTTAACATCGAACTTTAATACATCTGCATGATTTGTCCAAACTCTTTAGCAAACTTTAAACATCAAAACATTGGCTATATAAGAAGCATTAAATTACCTTCACTTACTGTAACTATGACATTAAAGTATGTCTTAGATCGTAATGTTTTTTTTTCTATCATTTTACTTTAGTAAATCATCTGAACACTTTCCCCTCTGGGATGAAGTTATTTATTATGTTGCTGCTCAGTAAAACGTATTGTACATAGATGAAACTACCTCCCATTAAGGTTTACAATATAAATATAATTCAGTCGTGTGGGGCACAATTAAATAACGTGAGTCAGAACAAATGATTACAGCTCTATTGTGTATGTGATTGTGTGTGTGCTTAAGGGTGATTGTATTACTGACAGGGCAGTTACCTATTATGAGGACTTTATCTTTTCCTGTCGATGATAGTTCACTTGTCAGAATGAGCTCTGTTTGCCGATGCAAACTACGCAGCAGGATCTCACCTTGTTGTTGTGTGTGTTTGAAAGTCTGCCACCAGTCTTTTAGTCAAGGCCCAGACAGACATCTGGCTGGCTGTGCTCAGGCTTTGTTAGCTGGTGTGTGGGTACAGCTAGGCCAAGCAAGACCCTGATGCTGATGTAATTCAGATGCAGCTCCTTGCAGGTGCATATAGGGGTAATGCGAAACCTTGAGGCACGTCTCGGCGATATACCGGATAGAAAAAAACAAGCTCTTCTTCTTTGGTAGATGCAAACAGAATATGTAAGTAAGAGGTTGCTGGAGGACTGTAGATGCAATACCTTACATCTATTTTGGCAGAGGCGAGACTAAACCAAGAATAATTTTATTCAAATACATTTTCTGCATGATAACACAAATTTAAACACAGCCACACTTGTCATCACGGCCATTCCAGATCTCACCCTCTGACAGCACACTCAGTCAAATTAAACTCTTTCTGAGAAGTCATCTCCTCACAGTCGTTCCCAATCAGCGCCGAACCATCATACGTGTCAATATGTAGATTATAAGAAGAGTAAGGAGGCTGGGCCCATCCACCCGGCTGCTGCACAGAGCGGACCTTTGTAAAAAGCCCGCTAAATTGACAGTGAATCATCCTGACAGATCAGCGTCTTGCTCTTTCTTTGGTCATTATATCAGCAGATGAATGGCGAGGAGGGAAGTGAGGACGGCAGACACAGAGTAATGGGACTGTTTCCATTCAGGGGACGTGTTAACGTCTTCCTGTGTTCGCTGTGTTCCTCCCCGCCGCTACAGTTATCAATGAAACTAATTGTCAGCTTCAACTTCAATCAATTCCTCACTGTTGGACACATTCAAACATGCACAATTGTATTTTATGACTGATTCAGTCCTGGGTACACATCGGTGAACTCAATAATGCAGGTCTGACTGTGGAATGGGAACATTTATGCAGAGATTTGCTGGAACATCAAGTTATGAGTTAGAGGATGAAAAATCTTAGTTTTATCTGGTAAAACCTTCAAATCATGAGCGCACAGGCAGGTGTATCCTCATGGGTTAAATTTAAACCGGATGCCCGATCCATTAACTTGACAGCTTGGGTCCCTTTGGAAAAAAGAAAATAGTGACAGCCAACAAATCATGCCCATGTTTGTGATTGTTTTCTGTTTTTTACATGAATAAGTAATGCAGGAAATGTTAAATCAACCGTGGCTCGCTTTGCTAAATGATTAACTGCAACCATCACCGGCAGACGAAGAGGCAAGAACACCTTCTCCACAGCCTTCCTTAATTTGCTAACATTAGGAGCAGCTGTGGCTCAGTGGTAGAGTCGGTCATCTCTCAGTTGGAAGGTTAGGGGTTCAATCCCTGACTGCTACAGTCTACGATGGAGCTCCTGAAGGCATAGCGATTGGTGTATGAATGGGCATATCTCCTTATTGGAGATTGGCATAGTAGCTTTTGCCATCAGTGTGTGAATAGGTGAATGTGATATGTAGTGTCAAAATGCTTTGAGTGGTGGAAAAACTAGAAAACACTCCATTTAGGGAGTTCTAGAAAATACTGCTAGTTTTAGCTATGCTAGCAGCATGGCTGTAGGGTGTCTACTGGTCGGTCCAACACTCCAGACTGAAACATCTCAACATGGTATTGCCATAAAATTCTGTCCAGACGGTCATTGTCCCAAGAGGATGAATTGTACAGAATTTGGTGCTCTTCCAACTTTTCCTCCAGCGCCGTCATACCGTTGATATGTATGAACTTGAAAAGTGTTGACACCTTTTGGATGGATTGCCATTAGATTTTCTACAGATGTTCCTGGTTCCCAGGGGATCAATCCGAACGACTTAGATTATCAGATCATTTTTCCTTCAGCACAATCATGAGGTAAAATACATGGGGTGTTTTTGTGAAACATGTTGACAGCTTTTGGATAGATTACCATGCAGTTCATCCTCAGAGATTAGTAGTCACCAGAAGATGAATCCTTATTACTTTGATAATCAGCTGATTGTTCCTTTAGCACCATCATGAGGTTGTGTTTTTCTATTAAATTTGTAGAAAAATATGGATGGATTGTCTTTAAGTTTCCCTCAGACATTCATTGTTCACAGAGGATGAATCCTCACTGATGATCCCCTGGCTTCGCCTCCAGTGCCTCAAGCAGCTCAAACATGACATATCCCAACATCTTGTACTTGATGGACTGGCACCAGATTTTCACCCATGGTTCCCAGAGAAGGGGGCCTCCACACCGCCATAATATTCAGCCTATATTTTCTGTTTAACTGAACTATCCCAACAACTGCTTACCATTTTGCATGAATTTCCACTAAATACAAACCTTCACTTTATGGTTCGTGACCAAATACCTGCCAAATGAAAGACACTCCTGTCAGCATCAGGTGAGCAGTAACTGCTAGCACACTCAAACTAAGACGTTACACCTGCTAAACATCAGCATGTTAGCATTGACAATGGGAGCACATTAGCATGCTGATAAGAGCATTTAGCTTAAGGCAAAGCTGTGCCCAATTACAGCCCTGCAAAGATGCTAACCTTGGCTTTTAGTATTGTTTATCATATCCCAGATGATTAACCACCTGTAAGGATTACAGTCATACATTGCACTGTGTTTGCAGTGATGTTCTTTCTAAAATAAAAAGATGTGCTCTTAGAAACAGGAACACATTTGGCTGTGTATCTCTAAACCGCGCTGCGTTGCAGATTGTGCACACAAAGAAGTCTCTGAGGAACACGAGAGTTCTTGTGACATGTTTTATCATGCAAAATTAATCTGCAAGACTAAGAATAAATATCCCTAGTTATTCTGGGGTCGCATCACGTGACATAATACCGTGTGTTGTACCACTGTGCTGTGTGTTTGCATGGGACCTGAAAGAATGTCTCTTTCTCTCAGTCTGTCACATTAACAGTAAATCTGCAGCACAGAAAGCGCTGTGTGTCTATCAGTGCTGCCTGGTTAGTAAAGATGTCAAAGCTACATGAGCTATGGGCTCCACAGCCTTGCATGTTGTTTGATGAAATATGCATGACGCTAGCAGAGCTGTAGATCTTCTGATGTGATGGATGTATATATATATATAGTACGTGTTGAAGCCTGGCAGGCCGGTGGGAGAAGAGTGATATCACACTACAGTAACAGGGTGTGTGACATCACTGCGGTGCCAACAGAAACTAAATACAGCTTTTCCTGCATCTCATATATCAGGTTTCTCTTCTTTTAGTGGATAATTCAGTGTCACCACAGGCGTGTAATCTGTAGTAGAATTCCCATTAGCTTATATCTTTGTATGCACAACTCTTCTTTCTCATCCCTCCCCATGTGTAAACACAGCGTCACTTCTCCCTGTTGAAATCGGAGTGCATATCCAGTCACAGCGTAGCCTTGATCCCCCCTGTGGTCGACTTACCATGTGTCCCCCAGCCTTATTACGCCGAGGGAGCGCTCCCTGACAGCCGCTATTGATCTCAGCCAGCTTGGAGCGACGCCATGAAAGTGCACATTGGCAGCTGATGACAGCTTTATTAGAAAAGGAGGACACGGCGGATCAGCAAGTTTCCCCACATCAAAAGGCCCAAAGGGGATGAACCATGGACAGAGCTCATCACATTTGTTTGGGGATCAATCGAGCGGCCGTTTTTTTCAAAGGTGATCAATGTGTGGAGATTATGCACTCCAACCACAGGTACCCATGAGTCATTGCAGGAGGAGAACCCTTCGTTGGGCCTTCATGTGGTTCTGTAATTGGCAGAAATTCACTCGCAGATTTTGAACTTTGATGATTTAATAACCTTTTACTCTAAATAAAAACACAGGATACCTGCTTATTTGTGGTATATTTAATTTGCTTTCTTAAGGAAATGAGAAGTTAAATTTAGCTTATTCTATGAGAGAAAGATTAATATTTGTTTTTGCCTACACTTGGACTGTGAAATCACTCTAAAGGGGCTGTGGGTTTTCTTAATAACAATCCAGCCCATGTTTGAAGAGCAGAAAATAGCATTTCCAATTTATTTGTAACCGTGGCAATTCAGGATTTCAATCTTAAGATGTGAAGAAAGGTAGCAGCTCTGAAGGGGGAAAAAATCTATCATGGCATAATGCTGCAACAAAGGCTTGACTTTATTCAAAGTGAGGCGAGGTCAGGGCCCTCTGACATGTGGTTTTAACGTAGCTCTGACGAGCGCTAATGAAGATACAAACAGATCTGCCGGCAGGTTGTGAAGCAGGTGCTGCAAGGCCGAGCTGTAAACGATTGTAGCCTGGGTGACGAATGCCCTGCCACATACATGAGGGGTGAGGACGCGTCTTGCGTCGGGGTGAAAGCGCGGATATTACACCTTGACCCAGTGAGACGATAAATATTCATTAGGCTGCTTTGCACCGCGACAGAAAGAGTGTATGGCTACATCTCAGTGGCCTTGTTATGTAGGAAAATGGTGTGCCACGGCTGAGGTAGAGTGCAAATGAGTGGGAGAGTAAGAGACGCCACAAATATAATGAGGCTAATAAAGCAGGAGTTTCTCTCCTATAGTTCCCATGAGCAGTAATGCACTGATTGAGTAAAACACACGGCCTATGGCAAAGCTTGGAGCGCAGAGTTACATGTTGATGTTCTAAATGTCAGTGTCAGTATTGGGATGTTTAATACGCATGTTTAATACATATCTTAAAGCCCTTCTTACAGTCGAGGTTGGAGTGTGGAAGCATGTGTGTATAACAGCACGCATAACCATATTTTTCCCATGTAGGCAGCTCCCAGCAGCCTCCTTGATGCACACGATCACCAACTCAAAGGCAGTTGTGTTCTCACTGTCTTGGAAATGGCAGATCGTGACACGTAGCTTGAAAAATTAAACTCTGATTCCAAGCAAGAGGATATTTTCTCAACTCTGATCTTGGAAAACTTTTCATCCTGACTGACAGCACACATATTTCTGCTTTCAGTATGTTAGAAACAGATACCCACACTGGCCTGCAGCAGTGTCACTGACCGTGGTGCTGAAGCTAAAGGCTGCACCTAACCAAGCTGATACTGCTCCACGCTGCCACTGCTACTACAGGACTATTTAATACAGACTTTCACATATTAAAATACTAGGCATAACTGTAATACATTTGCATATCACTTTTCATGATAACAAAGTCCTTAAGGAGAGCTGAAGGATCCTCATCAAAAGTGCTGCTGTAGTGAAATACTGTATGAAGGCTGCGTTAAAATCAGAAAGAAAAACAAGCTGTAGGCCAACAGTTAGAAAGTAATTACATTGTCAGAAGATAATTTTTTATACTAGAACTTTATATGCAGTTTAATGCACTATAATATATCATGATTTCCTGAAAGGCAGTAAAGTGAGCGTGGAGGAGCTCTCTGTGTTATTGAAGTTAGAGCCTAAGTTGTATGTGTAGGCTACATGACCTTCACTTTTACAGATTCGTTTTTCTCACAGGGTGGGTCCTGCTCCTCTGACTCCTGATGAGCCTCTGCGTCTGTCTCTGTGGAAGCGGCGCTGAATTTATTTACGCAGCATCATGAGAAATTAACACCGAAGGCGCCGAGCAGCGCGTGTGAAAACGACGGATCCCGGTAGAGACTGATAAAAAAAGCTAATCTGAGGCTGTCGAGTCGACGCGCATGAGCCAGACCTCTGTTCCTTTAGGATGCTGTCGTGCGACGCGTGCACGTCAAGTTTCAGCAGAAAAGCAGCCAAAATAATAATTAAAACAAACATATAAGCCGGTGCCGGCCCGTTCACTCGAGCAATGAAAACACTCATGCAATCGTGAAATGGCCTTCAGGCCCATTGAAAACGACTCTATTTTCTCTCTCTCTCTCTCTCTCTCTCTCTGCTCTGACCCATTTACAGTCGCGGCCGCCTGAGTTAAGTGCTTGACGGGATGCCACATTCAGAACTGGCAGCTGAAAAAATCTTTACTTCAGAGTAACTAGAGCTCATAACTCAGCGAAGTTGAGCTTCATGACTGAGATGACAAGACTTCCATTATTCTATATCATTGTAGGGCAAAAAAGTCATTTGTAATGTGTAACCACGTTGCAAGTTGTAAAGATGAGGTAACATTTTTAGAACTAAGTCATGAGTTTTGCAGGGAACCAATGATGAGCCATATGATCGCCTAGAGCGGTTTTTGTGTTGCATTGCAGTGCACAAACTGCAAATTGGAAACACGTGGCATTTAGAATGCCTACAGAGGAAATATATATTGTCAAAATAAATAAATTAAAGCTGAATGGCCTTTGTGACTGATTAATTTGTGGTGTGTTGGTCTTCTCACAGTCCCCACTGGTTTTAATTGGCCCCTCCTCGCAGCGCAGAGGGGCCGCCGAGGATCGCGTGGACCAATCGGTTGGCGGTAATATTTCAGTGGGGAGCCCTGCCTGTGAACCAGAGAGAGAGAGAGAGAGAGAGGGAGAGAGAGAGAGAGAGAGAGCGAGCGGATGAAGCACCGCTGGGTTTCACTGCTGTTTCTCCAGACTCCGTTCTCCTCCACACAGCGACCGCGGAGCTGCGGAATAGGCGTGCGTCTCTGTTTCCGTCCCTCCAGAGAAGATTATACGTCCCGTGAAAACGACGCAGAGAAAACCTCGACTCTAAGACTCTAAGGTAAGGATACTCATGAAGCTGTGTGGGGGTGAAAAGGCTGAAAATGCAGGTGCTCCTGTGCAAACCTTGTTCTTTGAACGCTCCGTGCATGCAGCGCGAGCAGTGTCATGTGGCTTTTTGTCTTTCTGTGGAGAAGAGGACGACTATGTGCAGGTTTGTTCTGCTGCAGCCGGACAGTAAGCATCGGACTGGTCGGTTGGCTGTCAGCGGGGCTGCCAGCTGTGTCAACTTGACAGGAAAAACATGGGAAGTTGCGCCATTTGCGAACGCAGGACGACCCCCCTCACACATACACACACATAGACCAACACACACAGAGACTCGCACACACAAGAGCCAATTTGTCGTCGGCTGGCAAATTTATAACACACATGCAAAAGACTCGGAGATGTTCGCGATCGCCGAGTTTCATCCGTGCGTAAATGTTCGCTGACCGTGAAAGCGCGCGTGTGATCTGCGTGTGTGTGACGTGTGTGTGTGTTAAATGTGCAAGTGTGTATGTCCCGGAGAGGAATTCGCGCTGGCTGCAGAAGTATCGCGTTTACACTGTGCAGCAGAGGTGCACATAACAGCCTGATTAATCACAGGAGAGCCGCGCACAGCGAGCATGGCGCTCGGGACAGGAGGGAGATGATTCCTCAGCCAGGACCACCCCGGTCCAGGAATCCTCCAAGGAGGATGGCGCGGTGGGGGTCGTTTAGGATGCTGCACATTTATTACTCTAGCAGGGATGGTTACAGGAGGCGAGGTTTCAAAGCGTTTGGCGCTGCTTTAAAAGATGCTGACTATTCTTCCTCCTAACATCTGGTTTCACATGAATTACCTCAGTTAGTCACCGCCCCTTTCCCCGCATGATACAGCCACGCCGCTGCAACCTAGTCCCTCTTCTGGCACCGCCTCACTACATCCCCTGGCTTTAGTTGGATTATTTGGATAATGTGTGAAAGATAAACGGATCAGGCACAGAACATGGCTCATCCACGCCAGCCAGGTGTGGTGTGATGCTTCTTTTCATGCTGTGTGCTGTATTGATCTGGATCTAAAGGATGATTGTGGGAAATTATGTGTTAACCACAGATTGTATACACTTGAGTTGTGTTTACCTAATGCATATTAAGTTAATTATGAGCTTGATTTGCCTGATTACTGGGAATCCAATGTGTGTGCATGTGTGTGTGTGTGTGTGTGTGTGTGTGTGTGTAGGCGGAGGTTGCCTGTGGAGCTCTAATGTTGTGTGTGATGTACATTGACCTAATATCCTTGCATCCAACACCGTGTGCCTCCAAAACCTAAGGGCATGAACAAAATATCATTGGATAACAAAGTGGTGTGTTCACTGACTGACCAGATACTGTAGCTTTCAGTGTCAGGGTGATTCATTATTAATGCTACAGCAGGGCATCACCATCTCAGCTTTGTAGGAAGCACATTGGCCCCAAATGCTCAAACCCAACTTCCCCCGAATGTTTCAAACCAGCTGATATTTTTTGGTATGCTGAGTGAATGTGTGAGCTTAAGTCCCTTCTGCATCCTCTTCAGTCTGTCCTGCTGGTTAGTGGTGAAGGCCCCCTTCGTCAGCTCCAGTTTTGAATGCTGTGATGAAAAAGCAGGAAACAGTCGGAACTGCTGCTCATTGAGTCCTTTAAATGGTAATCAGGGGTCACTTTAACACAGTTTGTTAGCTTAAATACATTGTCACAGCATACAGCTTCAGAATATACAATACACATTGAAGAAAATAACCGATTTATATCAAATTTCCATTTTTAATTGCATCTCCTTTTGCTGTGGGCGTAAATAAAAACTTCAAACAACAAACAAAACCCCTGCAAACTTTTTGGAGGAATCCCAACCCTCCTCCGGCTTATTAAACTGTCTCTTTTTCATTTACCCGAAAATACAGAGCATTAAGTCAGCAATATGATATCAAAACGCAAACAGTTCACTGTGACTTATGGAGTCTCATTCAACCTTAAAATTGATTTTCCTTTCTTGAACTGAGCCAAAAAAAAAAAAAAGGAATATGCTACGTGGGATCTCTTGCAGTGTGTGGGGTTGAATTTAGCAGGGCTCTATTTGTTACATCAATAGACCTATCACCAACACATGAGAGACAAGGTAATGATTCTCCATGTATAAAGATGAAGTGTTGTCTTTAAAGGGGCAGTTTATATCCGCTTCTCCAATGGGCCCTGGAAAACCTCCGCCAGACTACGTAAAACGCGTCATCTGGTGGAGGCAGGGAGCTCGCTAGACTTCCTCAATCTAGGACGCCCGTCTGTGATGTCATGTCTCATTCAAAATCGTCAAGTCTGAAATGTAGACTGCAGACCTAAAGATTTTTTAGACGATCCACCGGTATATGCTCGTCATGTTTCCGATTCTGTACCGCTCTGAGCCATTGCCTGCAGCGATCAATGTCCTTGACTGGAAAACGGTCGTATTTCACTCCAGCGTCTCTCACTGGGCCGTTCCTTTCAGAGGG
This sequence comes from Semicossyphus pulcher, assembly GCF_022749685.1. NCBI lineage: Eukaryota > Metazoa > Chordata > Actinopteri > Labriformes > Labridae > Semicossyphus > Semicossyphus pulcher. The sequence goes on from NW_027211726.1 coordinate 21,789,150, forward strand.
AGGGGCGCAATGCACGCTGGGTGTTGTAGGAATGTAGAATGGGCGAAACCACGAGCTGTTTGTACAACTTTCTCCACAGCTATGGCGCCAATTTCAAATATTATTGCTTCTATCGATTACAGAGAACACCAGCTTTGACTGAAAGTGTTTTTTTCCAGGGGTGAACTGCTCCTTTAAGGTTCCTGCAGTCGGATCTCTCTTGTAGAACCGTTATAGCAGAGAGATGACACAGTTTCTTGGCAAAAAGTGGCACAATGTCTCGTATCGGACAGTAATTTAGGATTTGGCCAAAGTCAAACACCTTATAATATCAACTGACAGTGCTCCTTATTGATTCAGTCATTGCTCATATGTACCTAATAACAAGAGTCAACAGTGCTCACGGCACCTGGAGGCTCAATTTCAGCTGAGGCGAGATGCAGGATATTGGAATTTCTCTGATATTCCAATATTTTCCAACTCATTTTAGCAGATTGTCAACTCCATTACTGGTAAATGTATACTTATTTTCTGCAAACGTTGGCTGTTGGATATAAGGAACTTATTAGACTTATTCTGTAAATATGAGGGGGGATCTTCCACATCATAAGAGTGTAGTAAAGGGAATTAATCCATTTGAAAAGTCAATAGTTCGCATTGCATGAACATAATTAAATATCTTAGTGGCCTGTTTTATAAGCTAATATTCATTTGGGGACTCCTCTGAAATGGGCCGTTCAGAACAGCTGCAGGTTTCCATGTAGAACCTTGCTTTCACTGAAATCGACCAATCGTCATTCACCATCATTCACGTCAGGCTGCCTTCTTGCACTAGCTTGTAGTCAAGATTTCAACTTACCATTCCGATACCTCCTGGTGATTCTGGCTTGTACATATAAGGCCGAATAACCAATTCTAGAGCAGCCATGTTCTCTACAACTTTGGAGTGACAGTACAGTGCGGCCGATCCCCCATGTGGGATTGCACGCGTGGAGGAGGGGCTAAGCGGTCACTCCAAATACTGTCGGCCAGTCGGTCTGACCTTTGAAGAGCAAAACACGTTAGAATAATAGAACATTGATTGCATGGCTGAAATATGTCCCCTCAAAATGGCCGATACTGTTAACATTTTATCTTATATCTCTACTAAATGCTAGTGTCAACAGGTTGAAGTGCTCGCATCGATGATGCTAACATGCTGACATCACGCAACTTTGGTTTTCTCCATCTTAGTTAAGATCGTCTGCATACTTATAGTCCACGTTTTGCAGGGATGAGGTCATAGGTCAGGTGTATAGGACCAATTTAGAATTTAACTAGATGGATGAAGGTCAAACTTTCTAACAATTCATCCTTGAGTGGAGGGGAGGTTGGAGGTGTGGCATATTTCATGCCAATCCATCCAATAGGTATATTAATAAAATATATAGATAATATTTAACAAAATAAGTGGACATTTTGACCTGCTGATGGACAACCAAAAGTCAGTACAAGACCATGCATGTCACAGGATTTAATGGCAGTCCATCAATAACTGTTGTATAATAGCTTTTTAGCCATGCTGCTAAAACGGCAAAAACAAGCAGCTCAGTTTGACACATTAAAATCACTATCCCTTCCAAACTAAAGTGATGCTAAAAAATAGAGTGCCACGATTTTCTACCATTACTTCTCTGTATGAAATGATTCCAGACTTAAAAGGAAAACTTCATTTGGACTTGACCCAAGATAAGCTCTAGCTTACTGGAACACACTGAGCATTATTGAGATAAATAATAGTTTGTGGAGCATCTTTTAAATATTAAACATCAGATTTCCCTGCCATGATCATTTTTTAGATTCCCCATTACTTCATCTCCCCCCGTGCACGCTGGCACTGATCGGGTATCCCTTTGCAACAAAGCACTTTGTCTTTGTCTGTGCAGTAAATCAAAGCTCTGGGCTGAAATACTGCAGTAGTTGGGACGTGGTAGTGGCGTGGATGACAAGGTGAAAGGCTTTGTTTTCAGATTGTTTTTGTATTGCTTTGGATTGGCCTCTAAAGCCAGCTGCTGCATGAAAACGCGGGGCAGAGGAGAAGAAAATATCTCCATGTTTTCAGCGTGTATTCATATAAATTCTTAATGTATGTGAACCGTTGAAGGCAGTAGTGGCTTTGAACATATGCAGAAAACATGTTTCCCTCCCTGCATCTCTCTCTCCCCTCATGTTTTCCGCTCACCACTCAACCCCTCTTTGCCCCTCAGCCCCGACTCTTGCAAACCACGCCGAGTGTTAAGCCATAAAGAGGCCATTTTGCATATTGCATATCAATAAAAAGCATTCAGCTCTTAAGCTGGTGCTTTTATTGGACTTGTGCAGACACAACCAGCAGACTGGTGGCCGTTCATGCACAGTATAAGGACAACACGGTCTGTCATCCATGTGCTGTACCGAGGCGAGGTTTAAAGATGTCGTCTGGTTGATCAAGACGTCAAAGAAATACAGGAGCAGCATGTCATTAAACCCGAGTTGAGACAAATCAAAGTACGATAACAATGACAAATGTTCAGCTCGGAGGATCAAATAAGGAGTGATAAGAGGAATGGTTTATGATTTGAATAATCAGTATGGCGATCTTTTTGTCAGTGTAATATTTATTCCGCTCAGGTTCTGCAGGGGCCACCCTGACTGATTCATGGTCTAGTTTGACTTTCTTTCTAGTATCCCTGCAGTAATTAACTGTACAACATTTACCTTTGAGTTAATCAGTGGGTGTAACAATAGTCATTTAAAATGTTGCCCGTCCTGCAGCTGAATTCTCCTCACAGAGCCACACAGAGAGAACGCAGGGAGATTACTGTCCTTGTGAACGCAGGCCTGCAAAGATGAGATACTGCAGACATTATTGACGCTTAAATAACCAGGTACATTCATAGTTTGTTGACTACAGAGTGGAGTCAGTATTGGGTTAAAGCAATGAATGAAAACCTTCAAGCTTGGTGGAGACAAATGTAAGTCATGACCACGATCTAAAGCCAATCTGAAGCAGTTCCGTTCTTATATCCAAAGGTGAATGAATCGTGGCAATTATTGCAAATTGCATACAATTGCATAAAGTGAGCCAACCATTTTTAAAGGACCAATTCGCCCCTGGAAAAAGCCACTGTCAGTCAAAGCTGGTGTTCGCTGTAAATCGGCGCCATGGCTGTGGAGAAAGTTGTAAAAACAGCTTGCGGTTTCGCCCATTCTACATTCCTACAACACCCAGCATGCATTGCGCCCCTCCCTCTGAAAGGAATGGCCCAGCGAGAGACGCTGGAGTGAAATACTACCGTTTTCCAGTCAAGGACATTGAACGCTGCAGACAATGGCTCAGAGCGTTCCGAAATACGAAGAGAATATACCGGTGGGTCGACTAAAAAACCTTCAGGTCTGCAGTTTAGCGAGCTCCCTGGCCTCCAACAGATGACGCGTTTTACGTAGTCTGAGGTTTTCCAGGGCCCATTGGAGAAGTGGATAGTGTCCTCCAAAGGCACAGAGCCAATTTTTTTTGAAACTTTGTAAAAAAAAAATTCTTCCATTATGGCATTAGCTCCCCATAATAGCATGACAGGACTGAGGTTGAAAATTGGCGAACTGGCCCTTTAAGGCTTAAAATTGCTAGAAGCGCTTAGGGTATTTCAACACTATTGAAGGTTCATAATGCATCTACATCCATAGTTAACAAGCAAAACAATGAATGCAAGCATTTGGTCTCTATAAAAAAAGGTAATGTCCTTTCCAATTGTCCTTAAATGCCTCCTTGACTTTACTTAGTGCGTTTTTGGTTACATTAATGCTGATTTTTCCTTCTCTGTCTCACGGGTTTTCTATTCCCTTCTCCCTGTTGGCAGGCTCACAGTGTTGGCGACAGGACAAACACTCATAAAACTGCGAGGCCTGTATTGTTAATCCAGGTTTGTTGGAGTGAGGGTGTCACACACATATGCACACACTTATATGGATGCTTTTTCATAACCTTCACACTTCTTATTTAATTGTCGGCACTGCCCCTCGTATTCATGCCAACCCCCATTGTCGCTTTAATCGAGCTGCTCTTCCTGGCACCTTGTTTTGACACATTTCCTCGCGAATGATGAGAATTTAATCACAGCTGTTATTGCAGGGTCAACCCAACATCGCTATCCGTGTGGTACACGCTCACAATAGATCTACGGACGACTCGTCAAGCTCGAAATGATGTAATGGAGAGAAAGACACACATAAATCCTCCTAGCAGTTCAATGCGAACTCTGCGTTCGGATCTTCTCGTGGATGGGACCTGAAACAGAGCTCGCAGGCGAGCGGCGAGGTTAAAGAGGCACGGGTAATTGCTGTAACCTATCTGGGTGGAAAAATGTTTGCTCGTGTTCCCAGTGTACTCGTGTACTCTGTACTCTGATGCACTTGGGCATGAAATTGTTCCCCTTTCCACCCTAGCAAGCCCCGAGCCCATGTCCATTGCCTATCCCCAGCCAGGCGAGTTGGCCTTTCCGCATGTGTGTCTTTGTACGCCCGGGTTGTCTGTTTGCTTTGCCTGTGTGAGTGTTTATTTGAGTGCTTGTTGTGTGTTTGCAGGGGGAGAAGAGGAGGATGGGGTGGGTGTTGGGTGTCAGCTGGCCCTCTCCATTTCTCTCTGACTGACAGAATAAGTGAGCGAGCACTGCAATGATTATGGGCTGCATGGAGAACTGCGGCAGAATGATCACAGAGCATTTAACGCTAAAATCAGAGAGAGAGGGAACGCAGAGAATGAGAGAAGCTGATTTGAGGACTGTGGCACAAGTGGATCTGGAAAGGAATCATATTAGCATATGTTCATTCATATATTGACAGGGTGTTTGTGCGTGGATGGGTGTGTGTTTTCAATATTGCCTTCTGTCGCGATTGATGAATTGACGAATCTCCTGATTGATGAACTCGAGCCACAGTCATCCATTAAGTCATATACTATTCAAAATATGTCTCCAGTCCTGTGTGTGTTTCTGTGTGCGTATAGAAACCCTTAATAGCGTAACACATGCTTCCTGCTGTGCTTGATAAAGTCTACCCAGGGGATGTGTGTTTGCTCCACATATTCTGTATATTCTATAGAAATCGTCAAGGGGAATACACGCGTTCTGCAGCGTTTCCCATGACAGTTCTGTGCAGGAGAAATAATATTAGCAGTTGGCACCCAGTTGAGAAAAACACATTCTTTTTCTGCATGGCTGCGTTGATAAGGCCTGCCGTTTCAATGAAAATGTCATGAAATGCATGAAAACACAAAAAAGAAACATCTTTATTGAGTTTATCTTTGTGAGCATGATCACATGGTGTCATTGCATTAGAATGCTAAACCTGTTTTTTTTAAATGTCATTTAAATGTCTTTCTGAATTAAATTTACTCTTCTCCCGTCACTCCAATTTAAGTTCTTATAGTAATTTCCGAAAGAATGAGTCTTCAACTCTAAATTACTCATTTCTGTTGGCAGAGAAGACAGCTGTCACTAGGTGTTAGCTAGCATTAGCTAAATTGTTTTAATGCTAGCTCCATGAGTTACCTTCGAATGTAATATTTAATATTGTAATATTTACACTTCACTTTAAAACAGAAACCCTCACAAAGGCACATGATGGGTAAACACATAGTATATTGCTAAAAAGTTGAGGATAGGCTAAAGCTACATGTTCTAAAGGAAAAGTTAGCATCATCTTCTGTTGACTATCCAGGTAGATGACATAAGGAGCAGTGTTGTGTTTGTTTTAAGGGCAGAACATTTACATTACATTACAAGACAATTTCCAAGTACTTTACTATAGGTTAACAAATTAACATTTAAATAATTAGATAAAAATTCAGTAATGTTTTTTTTAACATAGCTGAAGTGTAAACCAAATTAAAAGCAGGACAGATATCAATGTTGCCAACTTGGCGACTTTCTCGCTAAATCTGGCGACTTTCCAAATCCTCTTGGCGACTTTTTTTGTCAAAAGCGCCTGGCGACAAATCTAAAGACTTTTTCTGGTGTTATTGGAGACTTTTCTTGTGTTTTGGAGACTCTGATGTGAAAGCACGTATCGTTCTGCAGTTACTGTCCTCAACGATCAGCAGGTGCTGCCGTGAGCACCTCCCCCGTCCCAAACCTCAGAGCGCCGAGGAGACCCACACCACTCCACGTCCACACTGCAAATGAATCGCGCGTGCGCAAAGCCGCCGCTGATCCCGCCCTGGCTTACAGAGTGGGATGTAAATGTAAATGATTTTTAAAAATTTTATATTCTAACAATTAACAATACAGGACAAAATTGATTTATGTAATGTGGGTCTAGACAAAGCATTAGTCATGAAGTTATTTTGAGAAGTGATTGCCTATTTCAATGGCAAAATAAAAAAACAAACAAAGAATCAAAAGAAGAAAGTTCATTTATAGTTCTAAACATATTTAGGGTGGTTTTTACTCAATTTTTGTCTCTCCCACGACATTATTCCTCTCTTCTACAGCGTCCATTACAATTACATGCAAATGGACAATTATGCAAATTAGGCGATGATGTCATTTAGCGACTTCTAGTGACTTTAAAGACAGCCAATAGCTACTTCCCTTACTGAGGAGTTGGCAACACTGGCGGCTATCATTTAAGCTACATAACTCTAGGCTAATAGCAACCAGGCTTGTCTCCCTGTTTTGTGAAAAGTTAGTCGACCATTTGAAGAATATTAAAATTGTTGGCTTGGCGCAAGGTATGCTAACTATTTGAAGAGTATCCATAGCAACTGTATTGACCCTTAGGATTAAAAGTAGCACAGGGTCACTTCTTCTGGTTAGCAACCATGGTAACATTTGCAGCTTATATAACAGCTAACAATTTGAAAATGATTCATAGTTAGGCTAGCTAATGTATTGCTCCTTGGCTTTAAAAGTAGCACTGTGTTACTGTAGTTACTGAGAGAGCCTAGTTGTCAAGGCGTGCTAACATTTACAGCAACATATGAGCTAACTATTTGAATATTCAAATAGTTAGCTCATTGCTCCTTGGCTTTAACAGTAGGAGGCTACTGGGTTACTACTGCAGTTACTGAGATAATTGTAAAGGCATGCAACGTTTACAGCTTGTATAAGAGCAGATAAACACACTTTACAAATCAAATCTCAGCTTTACTGTAGCGTTTTTGGTTCTCCGCAAAAAGAAAGACACAGGCGCTGGAGTTATACTGTAAAAAACATGGCTGAATAAGATAGATCCCTAACTCAAGAGCATGTAGCCTGATTCATGGAAAATCATTCAAACAAGATGATTGATTGGAAATGATTTCTCCCCTGTGGCAACTAAATGGGAATGACATTAGCAGACTTGATGCTAGATTAAATGACTTGTTAAAGTGGATGTTTTTATGGTCGAGGCATGCCGGCACTATAAGAGGGATGTTTTTCTACCTGAAGATGATCAGAGGATGGAGAGGCAGGAGGGGGAGAGCGGGAATAAAAGAGGGCCGGATGATGGCCTAATGGAGTGGATGAGCAATTGCGTCGATGACTCAGGATGAAGGGATGGCACTCATTTGATGAATGGATGATGGAGGGGAGCGAGGTGGGAGGGAGATGGATGTGATGTGATAGAGAGGAGTAGTCTTTAAATGCTACATCATGTGGTAGCTATTCATTTCATTTACCTCCCTTCTCTCCTCAAGGTGCGCCATTTTCCTACATTTCTTTGTGCCTTTTCTTCTTTTTTTCACAGTTACAAATTCCTTCCTTCATCTCCTCTCTCCTTCTTTTCTTGCTCCCTTCCTGCCTTCCCTATTCCCTGTCTTTCAGCTTTTATTTCTCACTTTGCATCCCTCCTCTTTCATGCTTCCTCCTTCCTTCCTCTTTCTTCCTTTTCCCCTTCTCTTCATTCATCATCTCATTCTCTCCTCTCCTCCTCCATCTCATCTTCTGCCTATTTCCCTAATGCCTTCTTAATATCTGCCTCCTTTCGCTTCTTACCCTGCCTCCATTTTCTCATCTATGCCTCCCATCTTTATTTCACGACATTTGTCTAACCTCTGCCTCACTCTAATAGCTGTCGTGCGTAATTCCTCCCCCTCCTGCGTCCTCATCTCGCTGCGACCTCTATCTTTCTACCTCGTTGTCACCCCACCCTCTTAACAATAACGTTCCGGCCTTCCTGCCTCTCTCCCTCATGTTTCCCTTCCTCTTTTACATCAAACAGTCCCTTGCCTCCTCTCTTCAGCCCCCTCTGTCTCTTGTAAGCGGGGCAGGTGGCGGTGCAAGTACATGCTTTCAGTGGGACATGCCTGCGCTCAGATTTAAATAGATAATGGCAGAGCCCGAGCGCTTGTTGGGCTCTCTGAATAATGCAGGAGATCCTGAAGGCATTGTTGCCAGGCCTCACTGATGGTGACATGCATATGCCAGCTCCCCAGCCTGCAATATTGATATCAAGAGAGAGGAAGGGACTCAGTGGTAGTTATTTTTATTCCCCCCCCCATATATGCCAGCTTTGTTCTTTAGACTTAAAGTTGACTCTTAAGCTGAAGAGAATGTCTTCAAAGAAAAACGACATCATGTCGTCGAACATCATATGACAAAGCTTTCCAGCAGCTGTAGGAATTATGACTGTTGTCCGTCGGGAGCGAAGGGGGAAGAAGCGTGACGGCAGCACGTTCTCATTCCCAAGTCGCCAAATACCGACAATTTTTCACGGCACTCAGCATCTCATAAAGACACACACGATACTTTTCAGGCTTGAGAGGCACCGCGCTTTTAACTAAAAGCTGTTAATGACATAATAGAAAGACATAATAGAATAATGTCCACTTGGGGTTTTGATCAGGCCTTCACCCAGGAGACCTTTTTTTGAGAGGAAGAGGAAACATGTTGGTATTGTTTGACCTACCGCATGATGTTTTCTTGACCTGAAACATGTAATTTATTTTCCCGGCAAGTAACCAAAAAGGCCATTTGACGTTAACCATGTGTGAAACAGGAAGAAAACAGACATTTTGCATCTATGATGCCAAATAATAAGTTGTGTGTATAAATGAGACACAAAAGGGTGTCACAAAGCTTCTGTTTTCCCCATGGTGACAGAGCCACACACTCTGCAGAGGGAGGTGGTCGGGACTATCGGCATGGTTTCAGCTTTAGCTAAACATTGGTCATTGATACATGAAACACCTCTTCTCTTCCCATTGCCTACCCGTAGATGCTTTAATCCAAGCATCTCATTCCCTCTTGATTATTTTAGAAGTCACCGTAAAGGTCACCTTACCTTCAAAAAGTATTTATTCCAAACAAATCCATGACCTTTTCATAACCTTAACCAAGTCAAAAGCTTTCAGTGTGTCCTTTCCAAAACTTGGTTTCATTTTGGCAACATTAATTTGTAATGGTTTTAGAAGTCAGTGACAAAAGAGGACTGAAGTGTCATTGTGAGAGCAGTAACAAACTACTTATTTTGTTGTTTACTGTAATTAGAAGGACTTGTTTAACCGTATCAACATATTGATGAGGCCCATGGTGTATTTGGTTCATTACAAAATAGACAAAACAAAGGAACACATATTTAGACATTGAAGGTACTAAGAGACTTCCTGCATGTTACATTTTTGCCTTTCTTTACGACTCTAACATTTGGTACATAAGATTGTCAGTAGAGATGGAGAGATCCAACTTTTTCTCCCTGAAGACTGATTATGAAACCTCAACTCAGGGTAGTAAAACCCCTGCTTTATTTCCCCCTCAATTTAAATCTGAAAACTTTACTGCGTAGAACTAATTGGAGTCATTTTTATGAGGACTGACATGAGGCCAGGGATCGCTGAAGCACTCAAAGTGGTTTCCCGCAGTCCTGGACTGAATTTCACTAATTGTGGACATAAAACCTTCTGATGACTTTGATGGCAAAACTGTATTTTATACGGGTACGTCAAATCATTAAGAACAAGGACAAGGTGTGGTTTGATTTAGTTAGAAAGCTGCCGGGTAGGAGCTTAGATGTGTGCAAAATCTTCTGTCTCAAGAGTCCAGTGGGTTGTAGGTGCCTGTTTTGCACTGTTATGAGTATTGTCAACTGTACCGGCAACACGTTACCTAATAAGCATGTTGGGGCTCAGTCAAATCTGAAATCAAGCACTGTGAACTTACCGTCTAACAGCCAAGGATATAAACACCCAGTTCATCCTCTGTGAAAAGTGGGTGAAAGGTTGTAATTACTCAATTTTAAAAGTCATTCATCACCTGCTTGATAGCTGCTGCAGCCAGATTCATTTTTGGAATAATGAAAATGACAAAACACAGCAGAGTCATTTATTGGAGTACATTGATTGTCATAATAAACCTTTGAATCATTTCAAACAGGGAAAATAGACTGGGATAGTTTAGAGCAAAACATCACGTGGATATAAATTACATTGTAGTTTGAAACAGGTCATTAAAAACTATGAGCTGAAAACTAAAAAGGTGATGCTAGCTGCAACTGTTTTCATGCTAACGTTTTAGATTGAAGCATTGGACCAAATTGGACCAGAAACACGTTGATGATCTACACAATGATCTACACTATGATGAGTGATAGGTGTCATAAGTGTCCAGAAGACTACAAATGTAGTCCTTATCCACTTAAAAGTAATCAGGATATATTTAATGCACATTATCTTCTCATTTTCATCTGATTGTGTCATGCTCGTATGAGACATAATCAGAGGGGTGATTGTTTCACTTTCCCGCATCCACTGCACTAATAATAATTGTTATCCATTCTGTCATGATCACTAATCTTCTGGACTGTCGGGCCACTCATCTAAAATTGGTCTACCAGAAGAGCCATGATTTGTAACACCTCAAGTCGAAAAAGGGAAAGAAAACAGGTTCTTTTTAAAATGCAGATTTATGTGACTGAATGTCATTTAGGACTAAACTGTGACTTTTTGTGCTTTTTAGTCTTTTCAAAGTTTTAGGGACAGTCTGGCAGAAAAAAGTCGCAGGAAAACATTATAAAAGGAGAAATAAGTGGAGCTGTAAGAAAGAAAAGTACGGCCCATTGTCTCCTGGTCTCCTGGCTGCGAGCTGTGCACTGGTGCTTGAGGAAAGAAGAGGAAAAAGAAGATAGAGCGAGTTGTTACTGTGATCTTATCTTGTTATTTTCTCTCTCGCTAGTTATTCACTACTTTTTTCTTTAAAGCCTTCTCCTGGAGGGCGCTTCTCACTTTTCAAGAATACTGGGCTGGTCCCTCAGGGGGGCATTTTAGGGAGCTGTTTGCGTGTGGCTCCCTCCGACTGTCTGTCTGAGAGGGAGAGAAGAGAAGGGAGGTGGAGGAGACGGAGGAGAGGAAGGACGAGACGGTGTTTGATCAGCGGGGTGCTGAGTCACACCGGGATGTGATGGAGAGATTGGTGCTTTGCGACGGAGGCGAGGGAACAGAGAGAGGACGACAAAGAGACTAAACTAAATGAGAGTTTTGAGAGTTTTTCTTTCCTCCTTCAAAAAGTCTTTGACAGAAAAAAACATGTGCAGACACATGCACAATCCACAATCACACATCTTCTCTCTGTCTTTTACTCCTCTCCCCCCTCTCTGTCTCTACGGGGGTCTGTCTGTGAGTCTGAGTGTAATCTGTGAGGTAGATGAAGCAAAAATCCTGTCATATATTTTGCCATCTATCTGAGGTGTGGTACAGCGTGTGAGGGAGCGTTGGCTGACAGCGGTGTTCTCGCCAGAGCTGACAAATACAGGCCCCTAAAAGCTGCCATTTTACACCTCCGACAATGCTGAGCCTCCACTCGGATGGTGTTGTGAAAGTGTTGAAGTGGGATCTATTACTGCGTCACATGTAGTCACAGTGCATTTTACCAGAAATACGTGTAAAAATGCTCTGGCATTATTTTTCCTTCTTTGTTTTAGTTCAGCGCCACACCCAACTTCTATACCTGCTATGTTTTACCTAAAAAAACAACATTTGCCAGAGCCACGTTGAAAAATTTCCAGCGGACTATTTTGTCTATTTAATGACTCATCACCTTTATTTCTAGCCTATATAATTTACCAATATGAAGGAGTTTAGCTAGCTAGTGAGCTAAAGTTAGCGGCAGCACTGCTCGCAGACCCATTAGCATGAATTAAGAGTGACAGACCGATATTGACTTTTAACTTTAACTGCTTTATTCAGTATTTTTTACCGTTTTAAATCACTTGGTCGTTTGTTTTGGAGAAGAGGAGACATCTGAGGATAATTCAGCTCCCGTTAAAAACCTTGTAAGCAATGAACAGCAAAGGAATCCTAACGTAACTTACGAGCTTATAGCAAACAAGCTAGCAGTCGCTCTGCTCGCCCCTCCTGCCACCTGTGATCGCTTAAGAGTGCCGTAGAGACACAGATTTTTACATGAGACAGATTTATTTAGCTTTATTTGTATTAATTACCATGTCCATTTGTGTTGAAGAGAAGGAGACCTCTGTGGCTAGCTCCAGTTTTGAACCTTGTGAACAACGAACAGTGAACGTATCCTAACCTAGCTACAAGCTTATACCTAGAAGCTAGCAGCTAGCTCAGCTCGCCCTTCCTGACTCCTGTGTTCCCTAGAGCGTTGAAGAGATACATATTTTTACATGAGACCGTTTTAGTTAGCTTTTTATTTGTTTTATTCACCATTTGTGTTGAAAAGAAGGAGACATATGTAGATAATTTGGCTATTCTGTGGCTTCCGCATAGCTCTTAAAACGCAGCAAAAAAACAATAGTGCAGAGATTAGACTGACGTTACGCAGGTCGACTCTCGGTCTTCTAGACCGATGAATCGAATGGTGGACTTTTCTGACACTATAATGTTGCCAAATAGATTTCCATTGTGTCATTGTCATTCCAACGAGAACTTGCTAATCAATCATGGCAGACTTACTCCATTTACTTGTCATTCTTTGATTTGTCTAAACAAAGATAAATGCAGTTATTTGCTACATTTCCAACTGTTGGAATTCATTATTTAGACAAATAACTTGACAGCTGAATGAAAACAGATTTGCACAAAGCACATAAAATTGCAAGTTTGTCATTATAACAGGGAAGCTAATTTCTAGTAGGGGCCAGTTTGGGTCAAATGAGGCTCGTCTGGAGGATGGCCAGAGGCGGCAGCGGCTGCCAGGAGGGAAGCAGGAGGGATCCACAGCTGTCACGCAGCTCTGACCTGACCACGTACAGGGGGGACAGAGGTCCAGCAGCCCGACATGATACTTCAGGGACTTTGACCTCTGTCTGCGATGCGACAGCCACGGCTAATGACCACTCGAATAGGAATAATAATTCAGCGAGAAGAGAACAGAATTGAATGCAGTGATAAACTAATTTCTGCTTTTATTACTGAGATAATGATAACAGAATAAGTGGCGGCAGAAGTAATATGTTTTTCAAGCAGTACTAACACTTACAGTTCATGTTGTGATTATGGGTTCTAACACTGTATCTGACCCTTCACTGTTTAAAAATTGGGGGCAAATGCAGTGACACCAGCAGGCGAATAAACAGGCAAGAGACAGGCTCCACAGGGGAGATACACGAGCAAGGTTCACACACTCACACACACAAACTCCTGCCTGTGTGACACTCGGTTGCATTGCTTGGATCACCGGAGGGCTGCAGGACCGAGACCATTAGAGAGCGAGCACAGCCAGAGTTCAGGTACCTACAGCATCCACTAATGGAATACATTCACACCCCTCTGAGTGTGTGTGTATATTTCAGCATTAGTGTGCAGATAGCATACAGCTACACATTCAGTGAATGTATGTGTGTGTGCAGTTAGTAATAAGGCCTCGCCTGTAATGCATGAATGCATGTATTCCCACATCATTGCCCGTATCATGCGACTGGTTTCCAGCTCGTCCTCGGTGTTGGCTGCGCTCATCATCCATTTACTTTTCTGCACTCTCTCCAAATGATCACTGCAGGAATGTGCGTACAGTGGTCGAGATGATTGCCTGTAGCCATCTTGTTAAGGAGATTGGTGCCAAAACCATTGGCAAGGCTGTTAATCGATTTTGATAAGCGATGGATCATTAAAATGATTTATCAGGAACAAATTGTTACAGCCTCTCAAATGACGGGATTGGCTGCTTTTTTGGACTCTGGGATCACCCCGTCATAAACAGCTGAAGAGGGCTGCATTTTTCTCCTCATATTTGAACATCTGAATTGTAACACAGTCCATTACAGAGCGATTAAAACGGTTTAGGGACTTTCTAATTCATTTTTGCCATCACTGGAAATGTGAAAGACATAAATGTGAGATGAACTGAATTTGGAACAGACTTGTAAATATGCCAGAACAGCTGGTGACTCATTAGAAACATTTGTAATGGAGGCATTTAGCATGGAAGTCCTCAGATTAGAGAGATTAAATCATTATTTTGTATGATTGATTTATTTTTCTTATTTAAACTGTACACAGTGTAATATGCATGATGCTAAGCACAAACTGTTCCTGGAAGATGGACGGATATTTAGTACAAACAACAAAATTACAAATGTGTTGTCTGATAATAAATGACTCAAGAGCCTCATGGGAAACATAATTAGACCCCCTCCAGTGAAAATCAAGTGTTTAACCTTGTAAACATCTCCATGTGGTGTTTTTCATGTGCTGCAAGACATATCAGGGACAACATAAGCAGTCATCTCCATGGTTGGGCCTGTCTGCTTTTAAACTGCAGTGTACCAAGGACAGGCTGAACAACACGTTTTCAGACTGGCAGGTTTGAGACGTCACAAACCTAAGGAGCCAATCCCATTAACGGACGGGTTGACGCTATGCATATCATTATGTGCTACCTTTGGCAACCACTTTCGCGATGCGCGAGCCAGCTGTAACCGTCATCGTAATTTTTAATGTCTTAAAACATGACTGGAGCTGGTCTTTAACCAAAAGTCAAGATATATTTGTGCACATTTACACTACACATCGTTTGTACAATCTGGTAGGTTTCCTGGCCTCCCATAGAGAAAGACTTTTGCAATATGATGTCGGAGAGATTGAGGATTTTATTGTCTATTTCACAATGATTTTAGGGTTACATTTTTGAGTAAAATGTCTGTTTCTGATTAATTCTTCTGGTACAATGAGTGTCAAAAACTTGAGCTGTGTTTTAGGGAGGGAAACTTTTCGATGGCAGATGTGTTTGTTGAGATTTAGGCAGAAAGAAAAAGAGAGTTCTTTGTTTGGAATGCATTGCCTATAAAAGATGTTTATTCCTCTGAATATTTTTCAGCGCAATGGTATTCTGCTGTCTTATAGGTCCATGTGGGATGGGCACTTGTAAATGCATGATGCTATACAAGACTTAATGTCTATGGTATTTACACTGTTGGTAGGACCAAACAGGCTTTTTGAAGATGTCAGTTGATCAGTCATGGAAATAAAATTATCTAAAGCCATGGTTCTCAACAGGTGGGTCGGGGCCCAAAAGTGGGTCGCTGAGCTGTTTTCAGTGGGTCGCAGATGTGTGACCCTATGACCTGTGTGCAATAGTAATGTAGTTCATTCACACTCTATGTATCCACTGATTGGGTAATCCGAGCTACAGCTACATTTACATTGTTTAAAAGTGATGAGCCACACAGTAGTTGCATTCATGTTGCACTTTTTCAGTGTATTTCTGTTAAAAAACGGCGGCTAATTAAAGTAATTGTAGAGGGAATATTTTCCTCTGGTGTACTGCCACCTGCTGGTCATTTCGTCGTGTTCTGTGAAGTTGAAATACTGCGATGTTTCGTTTCATCTCAAGTCCAAACTACACCATTTTTCCATTAGGACCATTAAGACCAACTGAAAACCACTGATCTTAAGTACTAAAGAGGATAGTGTTATTCCTCAAAGCATTAATCCACCTGAGCCAATAACACCAACACTGATTGGATAACACTGATTATTTTCTCTTGTTACAAGCTGTGAAACCACAAATCAGTGGACTAATGTGATTTATTCACATAATTCATTGGCAGGTTTGGAGCCACAACTTTCTCTGTAATGATTCAGGTCCGTTTCAAAAGGCAGGTAATTTAGCAGCCACCAAATTATTAGTGGTGCAGACGTTAAATAGTGTTTGTTCTCTTTGATGGAGTTAGGCTTTTGTGAACGCGTCAGGGTATTGAGAGAGCGATAAGGTTGTTTTTTGTGGCTATACCCTGGTCGACATAGTGTGACCACTTCCTTTGACAGCTCCTGTAGCATGGTGTGTATGTTTGTGATGGTTCAAGTGTGTTTATGTGTGTGTGTGTGCACCCTGAAAATCAACCCCACAGCTCCTATCTATACATAGCTGCCCCTCCAACCTCTGTGATTTCCCCCGTCAGTCACTCCTGACATTTTCTAACTCCCCTCCCTCCTTAGCTCACCCATTTCTTCCGATCCCTCTTCTTTCTCCCCGTGTCCAGACTCTGGTTTCAGGGTCTGTGCTTCAGTTTGTCCGTCTTGGGGGGGGGTTGGAGGTATATGGACAAGGTCAGGGGTCAAGGTGAAGCCATCAGGGAGTTTATGAGAGGGAGAATGAGAGAAGATGTAAGGGTCAGCAGTGATGGAGGGCTGGGGAGATGAGGGACGAGGTCGGCGGGGAGAGGTTGGATGACGGTGGAGAAACGGAATGAATCAAGGAAGAGGAGGATGGTGAAGCAGGGGGTATGATTAAAGGGTAAGAGAGGGAGGAATGAAGGGGGGAAGAAGATTGGGTGATGGTGTAATAGCAGGACAATGTTCCCTTTAAGCCCAACAATTTTCAGTCCAATATCTTCCGTGGTGCTGTTTCTAAAATGATTTTTATTGGAAAGCAGCTGTTTAACTTCCCAACAGAGAGGGATCAATCCACTTCAGCAACACTGATACGATAGTTTGAAGGGTTTTTCTAAATTGAGTGTCATAAGTTTGATAGAAGCTAAGTGATCTTCCAAACAGATGCCTGTTTTGATGACACAAGGTTGATTTGCCTGAGAAACAAGAGGGATAATGTCTTTGCTTTATGAAAAACACAACCACATTTGAGAATGAGATGCTTTTAAAGGAATACTTCAACATTTTTGGGGAATAAAGGATAAGAAGATCAATAGCAACCTCATATGTAGTTATTAGGTCAGCAGGATGATTCAGGACTTCTTTAGCCTAGCTTAGCACAAAGCCGTAGCCACTTCCGCTAACCAAAACACACTGAATTTACCCTGTCCTTTTCCAAAAGAAAACCTGAGCACGGAACTGCAGGGAGTTGGGCATGATGATACTAACTTGGAGAAGGTAGAGACAAATCCGACAGGTGGATGCAGAGGTGGAGGCGGGCCTTTTGTAATGCTATCTGATGACAGCAGTAGTAGCAAGTGACTTAGCACAGCTAGCTTTTAGATTATCAATGTGGTGGCTGGACTGCAGCAAAATAATTAGAAGAGCACTGACAGCTTCTGATCAGGCTCATGATGGAAATGATGCATATTTTGTGTGTGTGTATGTAATGTAATATAGCAGCAGACTTCAGTTAACTGCCTCACACTATGATTTATTTATGGGTTTAGGGGCAGTTATGAGATGGATTTCTTGGCGACTCTGCAGCTTTTCAAACTCTTGTCTTCATAGAGAGGTTGATAGTTTTGGCTGCGTGTCGTGCCTGGTGCCTGGCAACCTTCGATGCCTGAGAGTATTGTGTGGATGGATAAATGGTTATTAATTTTGTACACATTTTGTCTGCTAACTTATATTATAACACTCAATATATATTACTTCTGGACGTAGTGTGCAGAGTTTGTATGTTCTCCCCGTGCATGCATGGGATTCCTCCAGGTACTCCGGCTTGCTCCCACACTCCAAATTGCTCGTAGGTATGAGTGTGAGTGTGAGAGGCTGTGTTGTGTTTAAGGCCCTGTGTCCACAGAGCGCCTTTTTCTGGCAGAAAAGTGCTGGCAGGGCGCTGGGGTAGTGCTGGGATGAAGCGTTTGTGCAGTGAGAGAAAAAACGTTGCACGCTGGTTTTGTTTCTATGACAACAAGAAGTTTAACTTACTACAGAGCCAGGCCAGCTGTTTCCTGCCTGCAGACTTTATGGTGAGCATGGTTAGCATAAACATCGATCGTCTGATCTCACTCTGGGAAATATGTTGTTTTCCCCACAATGTTGTACTATCCCTTTAAGATCGTCGAGAGCGTAACCCATATGACTGTCAGACATAATCATGTGGTCATTAGGATGACAGTTAGCTTCCACTGGGTTCATTTATAACATCCATTGCAACAATACTTTTCAGGGAGTAGGTCATTTGTCCTTGTTTCCACTCTGCCCTTCTCTCTCCCTCTCTCTCTCTCTCCCTCTATCTCATTCCATATTCAGTGCAGCCATTCAGGTCACTTCTAATTACTGGGGTCCAATTGGAATTGGCTTTTCAATTTTTGACACTGCAGTGGTGGAAATCACAAGGAGCCGGTGCCAGCTTCTCTCCCACCCCCACCCCGCCGCTCTGCGCCCTCCTCGTATGACTTAATATGCCTGATACATTCACCTCACTGCGCCAACACTTTGCGATGCAGTGTGACTGTGTGTGTGTGTGTTTGTGTGAGCGGGGGGGGGGGGAAGAAAGATGAGGCTATTACTGTAAGTCACGGAGAGTCCAGCCTGGGAGAGCTGTGTGTTTAGACACTGAGGATGTGAGTTTGCGGGTTAGGGAGAGTGCGTGTGAGAGAGAGTGAGGGAGAAGAGCCGAGAGAGAAAAGGAGGCATCTTTAGGGAAGCGATGGGAGGATGGGAGTGGCAGAAAGAGCCCGGGTCTCTCTCTTCTGTCTTTCCTCTGGTCCGCAGTGCAGGAGAAGAGAAGATTAAAGTGGAGACGCTGCTTTTGAAGTTGGGCAATGTAAAAGAAGCAGCGGCTTCACACACACACACACACACACACACACACACTGAGAGCAGCTTCTTCCTTATAGCCTAGTAAAGTGAGGGAATATCAATGCTTCTCAGGCGGCCGTTATGTGATCACTCTCTCGCCTTTAGCACAAAAAACCCCCCTTAAAAAACGACTCCCATCCCTCATTTAAATGAAAGCAAGGTGATAGAGGAATAAACTCGATTAAGGCCCGTCTGAGTCGTGTTTGTGGCCGTTGTGGGGATTTGGAGCCTGAGTCCACGCAGATACACCGACAGCCCACTCTATCAAAGACAGGGAAATTACAGCTGTAAATGTTTGCAGTGGCGGTAAATAAGAGGATTAATCGTCCACTTTGGACACACACAGACACACACACAGCGAGAGAGAGGCCTAAATATGAGTCTGATGCAGAAATGTCAAGAGGTAATTGAAGGAGTAATACTCCGACTGGTGAAATGTCAGATTCACCCTCCCATTAGTGCGGAGACTCCAACATGCACCTTAATGCCATTCATTACAGGCGTAAGGCTCGCTAAGCCGGCTGTAAACAACGGTCATCGACTTCTTCATGGTAATGATTGTGTTTGTGTCACAGCCTGCATGATGTACTATCTCACACCTACACTTATTCCTCTCTCTCTCTCTCTGTGTGTGTGTGTGTGTGTGTGCAGTCACATCCATTCCCAGCTCTCAGATCCGTCTGCCTTTATAGACACCGACATGTGCCGAGCAGTCATGAAGAGTGATCGGGCTTACAGTGTCACTGAGATCGCAGTGAAGTGCCCAAAGTGACAAATCCCGAATAATATTACTGATGACACTCCAGAAGAGCTGTCTTCAGCCCATCAAGCTAAGTGTGCGTGTGTGTGTGTGTGTGTGTGTGTGTGTGTATGTGTGTGTATGTGCTGCACGAATAAGAGCTGTCCAAAATAACCCCAGAAACACTCGGGCCTCATCATGTGAATATATTGGATTTTAATGTCCTTGTCAAGTCGAATGGTTTCCCGTTTGAATTATCTGGAGGCTGGTACAAGCGCACTCCATCGCTGCTTTCCTACTTGACCTAAAATTCCCTCTTTAAATGAAAGGAAAATTATGCTAGCCTTTCTTGTTCCTCGGCTTCATCTTTTTGCATCATTCCGTTCGAATGCCTCCTCTTTCCTTCGCTCTCTTTAGAAGCTTGGAGACAGATATGGAAGATTTAACGGATTTACCTGATTTATTCAAACACAGCATGACTCAATCTGCTTAGTATCTATCTATCTATCTATCTATCTATCTATCTATCTATCTAGTTATCTAGCTATCTATTTAGCTATCTAGCTATCTAGCTATCTAGCTATCCTGAATTTCCCCCCTGGGGATCAATAAAGCATGATCTATCTATCTAGCTGCACATGCTCAAACATAAAACAGGTCATCTTAGTCCAATTTTTGTCCAGCATAAAAATATATTTCCAAATGAATTCTACAACCTCCAGCGACATCCAAAGTTACCACACACACGCATGCATACACACACACACACACACATGCTGCCATCCCAACACACACAAAAACATCAAAAATGCAGCACATCAGCCTGCAGTATCTGCACACTGACCACACGTATTTTTAAATACATGCATCAGAGGCCCTGCAATCCATTTCTCCATCTTTATTAAACATGCAGCACACACACACACACACGCTCGTCCGAGCACACTCGCTCTTCCATCAGTGATGCTGGAGCTCTCAAGCTCTCGATCTGTGTCTCTGAAGGGACTCTTACCTCACATACTACTGTACACGGAAAGAAAGGCCGCCTGAATTATTGAAGGCAGGAGGAGAGAGATGGAGAGGGAACAGGGAACTTGTGCATGAAGGAGTGAGAAGGAGAAAGTGGCAGATGGAGGTAGGGAAAGGAAGGAGGTAGGAAAGGAAAAGGAAAGGAGGCAGAGAGAGGAAGAGAGAGAGGTAAGGTAAGTAGAACGTGTAGTTTTGCTTATGGCTTGTTGGGCGGCCGATGTGAAGAGGAAATGGCTACATCAGCAGGGGGAGTTTAACTACTTGTGGAAATATATGTGTGTCACACACACACACACGCACACGCACACACACACATATAAAGTCTGTGCCCCAGGGACTGAAGGCGATGTAGTGAAAGAAAAACAGACACTGTGCAGTAATGTCCTCTTCATGCTCAGGTTACACTGCTCAACAGAGCTCTGGATGCTTTTCGCGGTTTCTCACTGTTTGTGTGTGCAAACTTTTCTCAGCATGTATGTGTGTGTGTGTATGTGTGTGTGTGTGCGTGTGGAGTCAGGACACGCTGTATGTGTGTGTATGTGTGTGTAAAGTGGCACATCTAAAGGGGGTTTTACTTCCCCTGGAGCTGGCTTTGTATCAGCACCCAGCTGAACATGGCTGCAGATCAATGTCATCTGCAACACACACACACACGCGCACACAAATACACGCAGAGAGGCACACACTTGGACTTGTTTACAGTTTAGACAGCAGGTGGCACAGATAACAGCCACTTAATCTGCAGCCATTTGGACAACTGAATGTGATACCCGAAAAGTTTCTTTTCATCTTTTCAGCTTTCCCCTTCCCTTCCTTCCTTTCCTTTCCTTCCTTCCTTTTCAACTTCTGTTCACCTTGCTGCAGTGACATACTGGGACACTGTGGCATCTCTGTTGGGTGTGGCTGCAGCTGCAATAGAGAGCTCTTCTTTCAACACCTAGCAATGTCGTTTTGAGACAGTAGGAATGCTCTAACGTCTCGCTTTTTGGAAAGATAGTCTGAAATAACT
The DNA here is from genome assembly GCF_022749685.1 of Semicossyphus pulcher. Classification (NCBI taxonomy): domain Eukaryota; kingdom Metazoa; phylum Chordata; class Actinopteri; order Labriformes; family Labridae; genus Semicossyphus; species Semicossyphus pulcher. The sequence goes on from NW_027211726.1 coordinate 21,810,816, forward strand.
ACGAGGGCAAAGTGTGAGTGTGGCAATTTGTCTCCTTTCAGAGACCAACAATTGAACCTTTATTTCCCCGCAACAATGACTGTTAAGAGCTTTTTTGTTGCCTTATCGTAACCATGTTTTGAGCATTCTGCAATTGGTACGAGCAAATGTTTAAGATACTACAAAGATGTAAAATAAATGTAAACAATATATCGTTTAAACATCATCATCTGCAAGAAAAGTCCGTCTGATATCACATTAGTGCTGTCGTTCACTACAGCACAGAGTGAACTGACCTCTGTGTATGCAGAGTTTGTGTCACCTGCCTGTAAACATGCACGAGACTCTGCAGAGGTTCAGTTACGTGAGTATATTCCTGTTATCAGCGGCATCTCGTCCCACTGCTGGATAACGCCGTGACTACATATGCAGGCTGTTAACAGACCTGCAGCGCATTTCTAATTGTATATAAAATCACACTGCATTTATCTAGTTAGTTTTAATATTGAAATATACAGCTCTGGAAAAAAATGAAGAGACCACTCCAAATGTTCCTTAAATCAGCATCTCTCTATACCTGTCACGTCAGACCAGTCCAGATCTGAACCCCATTGAAAACCTCCTGCATGAGGAAGATGGAGGGTCACAAGCCATCGGACAAGGACGAGCTGCTCCAAGAGCGGCCGAACGTCACCCAGCAGCAATGTGACATGAGCATGCCAAGGTGCATGAACAATGTAGTTAAAAACCAGGTTATTCCACCATTGGTCAGTTAAAACATTAGAATTCTGTTGTTTCAGACAGAACATGAACATGTCTTCTTTGCATGATTCGAGGTCTGAAGTAGGCCTCCATGCTTTTTGCATCTTTGGTTATCTTAACCAGTTCTCATTTTCCACAAATAAAAAAGCTAAATGAGAATATTTTATTTGGAAGGAGTGAGACATGTTGTTCACAATGTACCAAAAGTTCATTTTACACAAACACAAATCTATAAATAGAAGAACCAGAGAAAAACATCGTTTTGCAGTGGCCTCTTCATTTTTTCTCCGGAGCTGTAATTTGCAGAAAGAAAAGATATTGCATATGTCAGTTTTTTCCAATATCGTGCAGCTGTAGTTGGCAATGAATACTTTGCAATGTTTAAAGAAAGTTAATTAGACTGAATGAAAGAAAATATTCACTTTCTGCCACAGACATGAACAGAAACTTTTTCAGTGATTAATCAATGCTTAAAGAAACAGCCGCACCAGAAGCACGGTTTGATTGACGAGTGCTAAACCACAATGAATGCTGCATTTATGCAAACACGGCCCGCATGAGGTCTTTGTTTACGTACCTTTGTGTTTCCTGCTCCGATCCTCGCTTCTTTGATTTCACCCACACCTCTGTGATTAAAGTGTGGGAAACTTTCCGGCAAGGTATTTCTCTCTGAGTGACAACGTTGCCTCTTTCTTGTGAAAGCTGTCAGCCGGCATGTATTTACTGCCGGCCAGCTGCGGTGTCGTCACACACGCTCTGTCCGGGCTGTCGTTCAATCCCTGCAACCTTGGATAACACTCCGGTGTGGCTTTCAAGGCCATGTGTGTGTTTGGGGGTTGGGTCAGGGGGTGTGTATGTGGGTGTGTGTGTGTGTACGCCTGCATCCATACATGTAAACTGTTTATTGGCTGGGCATGTTCCTCCCACATCTGCAGATCACTCTTCCTCTGGGAGGCATCCCCCCCCTTTCATCGAGCGATGCAAAAGTGGGAATAATTAAAGGGTGAAAGGAGCGAAGTGGAAAAGTAGAGATGAGGTAGGAAGTACAAGGACACATGAAAGGAAAGAAGAGAAGAGAGAGAGGTAACGGGCGATCGAGCTTTAGCTAAAGTAAGGAAAGCAAGCGAGGCATGTGCCACGGTGGAGGCTCTACCGGTCACCATGGCAACCCTTTAAAGGCCGATCCCCAATGCAATTAGAGAAGCTTTGAGGCAGCGAGTCTCAGGGCAGAGTATGAAAAATAATGGCAAGGAAGAACAGACAGAGTTAAAGGAAACAAGCGGGCAGAGCTGAATGAATGTAAACCAGCTATTATGTGACCAAGTGTGTCAGTAATTGTGTGAGATAATTGTGAGGAGGCGGCCATTCTTCTGCTCGGGTTGTGGGAATTTTAATAATGAAGACGCCTCCGGCAAGGCATGTTTATGGGTTTGCACTGCAAGCTAATATGTGCACAGGTTTATGTCTTTGTGAGAGAGTCGAAGCACGCTGGGAAAAAAGAACGCTGCAGGTTATTTATTGATACCTTTGACCGCAGAGTCCGACGGCAAAAGCAAACTTACACACGTTAGCAATACTTCAGCAAGACAAGCTGAAGTGAAAGAAAGGAGAGAGAGAGGAGACTGAGCTTTCATTCCGAGCAGCGCTGCGGGATAAAGGCTTAAGCTCAGGCCGCTGAGGTGATATTATCAATGAAATTAAACCTCAGAACCTGGAAGTATTATTGCTCTCAATCCTCTCCTGTCCTATCTAAGCCCATTAGGCACAAAGGAGCACAACATATCCAGATACAAGGAGAACCATGTCTTTGGTGGACACAAGATCTTGTTATAGTTTACATAGCAAATATCTGCTTAATCTAACACTTTGGATAACGTTTGTCTCCGTCTTAAACGCGGGTTTGTGTCAATAGAGCCTTGGCTGTTCCATCCCACGAGAATCACATTGATTAGTTCATCATCAAACTGTGGATCAACTGTTCTTTAGCACAAAGATTGTGGCTTTTTTACAGATGAGTTTGTGATGTGTAAATACAGAGGACAGTATATAAAGATGACTCTTCTTGTTGTACCAAAGTGAAGCCAAGATACCCCCCAGAGCAGGTGCTGCCATTTTGCATTTGGAGCCAGAGTCTGGACATAAATCTGTCCAACATAGAGGAGGTGGGCTTCATGACCTATGCCGCAGCCAGTCAGCAGGGGGCGCTCGAAATGTTTTGGCTTCACTTTTAGGGAGCTGTCATGTCGTCTATCTTTCTATACAGTCGATGATAAACACAAGCTATCCATTCATTATATATTCTGCATCCTGTCGCGAGGGGGCTGGACCCGATCCCAGCTGTCATTAGGGGAGAGGCAGGGGACACAGAGCTGAGCAAGTCTTCAGACTGTGGGAGGAAGTCGGAGTGCCTGGACAAAGCCCACGAAAGCACACATGGAGAACATGTAAACTCCACACAGAGAGGCCCCCGCTGGCCCAACGGGGACTAGAAACAGAAACGTGTTTGCTGTGTTAATAGCAATCACGCCAATAAGACCTAAAATAAAACTTTAATAGTGCGTGCCTTCATTCTTTAGCAAAAGAAAGCTGAGACTTCAATCTTTTGCATAATTACGATGTACGTTATTTGATGACATAATTACATTACACAACCACATTGGCTGGAGAATAACTTAAAAAAACTTTAAAAGATACGAAGCATTTGAAGTTATTCCAAGAAATGACATCACAATATGTAAAAAACTAAATAATGTCTACTTTTAAAACTCTTGGGGTGTTTAGGAACACGCCCACCCCACCAAGCTTACCCCAATAGCATCACGATTACCTTTGCGCTAGCTTTCTAACCACCAGTTACTGTTGCACTAGCGTGCTAAGGCCAACTCTGAATCGCTCTTTCGCCATGTTTGCTGCTCCGAATGGGGCCCAGTTGGTTACCATTGTGCTAGCATGCTAACTGCCGGTTAGCTTGTCCTACCCGGTTCAAGGCACCTACCTGTCGCCGGTCTGAATGGGGCCCAGTTGCTAATTTGAACAACTCCCACACTCACCTATACGCTGTGATTGGCTCAGGGAACCACAACAGCGCCCCTCCTGAAAATGTCCCGTGCAAAGCAAAACAACAGAATAGATGCAGAGGGAAGGGTCTCACAAGGGTCTGCACACACACTCACTAACACACATGTATAGAGGCCCATTAGTGATGATTTAGTCTATTTTTTTTTTCTAGGAAAATCCTACTTATACCTTTAAAGCTCCTGTGAGGAATTTTTGGTTTGTGTTGATTTTGGCGCCCCCTGTGGTCAAAGCCGTACCTCTAATCTCTTTGCTGATTTTGTCCTGTACATGCTGAAGTGAAGTCCTGCTTTCTTTAAGAGTCATATCACTCACTAAAAGTTTTTGCCCTGGAAAATGGTTTGCTTTTGTAGGTCATATAGAGTAATCAGAATTAATTTCAGTCTGTTTAGTAACCATCGCAAAACTCCTCACAGGGGCTTTAATAAAGTTCCCCAGAAACGTTTATGTCGCAAATCAGTTGTAAATGCCCGTAATATCTAGGAGATGAGACAGGAAGTGAATACAACATAAAAACATACAATTCAAAACACCAACGTTCTTTCAAAGTGAAAGGGTGATGTCTCACTACACAGGCTGGTGATAAATGAATGTCGGCCTTATGAAACGTTGACCCTGCTTCTGTACAGTGAGTCAACATCCTCTCCATCCGTGTGGGAACCGCTTTACAGGGAAGCAATTAGGATACTTTTCATTACACATTCAGGGCAAATTGATGGCCTCGTGTTTTGCGGCCTTAGCCTACTGAGTGTTTATAATGTAGCATTTGCACTCCACTGCCCTGATCCTGCGACCCCCAAAGGGAATTGATTTCTGCTGCTCTGCTGCCCTTTCACGTCTACATCTTCTCTCCTTGTTTTTCTCTCATTCCATCCTCTTTTCCCCCCCTTTTCTCTCATTTCCTCTTCCCTTCTGCTCCTTCGTCTCTTTGTGCATCCTCTCGCACACACACACACACACACCAACGGCTTCATCCTTCTTCGTCCTTCATTTCGCTCGCTCTTTTGCCCTCCTCTCTCCCTCTGGCTCTCTTGTCATGCCTGCTTGTTTTATTGCTTTATACAGTATCTGGAAGCCCCCAGCTAGTCTTCGCTACTTGGCTCCTCCACACACGATCTGCTCCCAGTTTTATCTTTCTCCTCTGTCACTCTTTTTTTTTTCTTTCCTTCTCTCCTGTGTTTACACCCTCCATCTGTCTAATCACTCCATCATCTCCTTTTAGTCTCCTTTCTCTGTTTGTCTTTCCCTCTCGTCTTCTATTTCTTATTTCCCGCCCCTCCTCTCTGTTTGTGCCTCCGTCGCCAAGTGTTATCCCTTCCTCCTCTTCTCCGTCTGTCTCTGTGTATCGGGTCCTGTCCTCAGCCCACAGATTGGTTGACAAATGGATTAGCTCTCCAAAGACACCGCATAAAACCGTCTCCAGACCTCTTTATGTAAGCAGCCACCGATATTTTATAGCTGTCATTCTTTTTTTGCAGATTGCTGCTGGGCGAGGTGGCACCCTCTGACAAACACACATATGGGAGGGTTTCGCTGCAATTTTAAATGTCTTTACACACATCTCATCATCACTCATAGGATTTCTTAACTGTGACTAATGGTTGTTACTCTCTTAGTTCATGCAGAGTTTAAATTTGAATCATTTAAGTTATCTCATTTTGCTTTATTCCACTTTAAAAGAAAAAGTGTCAAATAAAAAAATAGTACAATCATCTCATTGTCAGGAAAACACATTTGTCTCATGCTTTGTTTGACTTCACTCAACATTAGTGAAATTACCTGCAGTGACCCCCATCTCCATCCTTCTCTCACTGCACCACCCAGGCCATATTATTGTGTATTAATATGGAGGAGATTCCAGGGGGGGGCCCTCTGGTATTAGACACATATTAGCTTTGAAGTAGGTTGAAATGAAAGAATATTCAATGCAGGCTGCGCCTCGCCTCCTTTATAATCTTAGATAGGTCAGTTCAGGTGGTTAAGGCTTTTCAAAATTGCCCTTTTGTGTGAATTATTTAGCATTTTCACAGCGGAGGCCTCGAGTAAAGGTGCGGGCGCGTCACACCCGGGGAATATTACTGTCAGGAAAAAGTTGTATCGACTCTGGGACGGTGAACTTTAACCCTGACACCAATTGACCTGACATTTTTCAAGCAGCATGGGGAAGTACATTAAAGACAAGTTTAAGAAGTAATGAAATTAGAGAGTTGACCTGTGTCCTCGTGATCTTTTATTCATTTCATATATGTCACATTAGTTTCACAAAGCCTGTGTGTGTGCAGGGTTTTATTGTGGTCCACCTGGACACCTGAAATTAAGATCAACATATATAGGCTAATCCTTCACCTAAAGGCATAACACAGAGTTTCTTGGTTGTAGAGGACATTTGACATTATCAAGGAGAAATTACATGAAGAAATTTTGAGATTTGAATTTTCGTGTCTGTGGTCACACTGACAAACTTCATTGGAGGTCAAACGTGAGAAATGATACATCAAAATATCAGTTCATGGCAGTCAGGACATTATTTCCAAAGTTATTAAATTTCAGGAAGTGTTAAAGGGCCAGTTTGCCAGTTTTCAACCTCAGTCTTATCATGCTATTATGAGGAGCTAATGCCATTATGGTAGAAGAAAAAATGCTATTTCTCTCTGTGTCTTTGGAGGACGCTATCCGCTTCTTCAATGGGCTTATATCACAGCGGACATTTTTACATCCAACAGGAGGAAAAACAATGATAACTTTAACAATGGTTCTATTCTATTCAGGTGTCTGAGAAAGCCATGACAGGCAGTCAGAATGCACACCACCATGACCATGACCATGAAATTGAAGCAGCTAAATGGAATACAGCCATCATTGATGCTATTAATGTGAAAAAGGCCTATGGGCCCTGGAAGACCTCCGCCAGACTATGTTAACGCATCATCTTTCGGAGGCCAGAGAGCTTGCTAAACTACACTTCCTCAATCTAGGACGCCCACCTCCAATGTCAGCAGTTGAAAAAACCACATACCGTAAAATGTCATTTGTTCCGTCAGGTACTTTGAATCGCTGTCTGCTCTCTTGTTTTCCTCCCCAGACAATTCCCAAATGTAGACTGAAGTCCCCAAGTTTTTTTAGATGATCTACCGGTATATTCTCGTTGTATTCTGTACCGCTCTGAGCAATCGCCTGCAGCAAAAACGGTTGTATTTCACTCTAGCGTCTCTCACTGAGCCGTTCCTTTCAGAGGGATGGGCGCAATGCACGCTGGGTGTTGTAGGAATGTAGAATTGGCGAAGCCACAAGCTGTTTGTACAACTTTCTCCACAGCTATGGCACCAATTTCAAATATTATTGCTTCTATCGATTACAGAGAACACCAGCTTTGACTGACAGTGGCTTTTCCAGGGGCGAAACGCTCCTTTAAGTCAGTGAAGGCCATCTGTAGGGAAAATGTATTATTGCCATTTGGTAGAGAAATGCAACAGTATTTCGGTGTACACTTTAAATTGGGCTATTGCATATACAAGTAGGACCTGAAACTAATATGACACATATGCTAACATGAGTGCTGATTTATCAAACTCTCAGTAAACAAAGGGCAAGAAACGTTAGCTGCTAATGATGCTTCCTGTAGCTGTTGCTAGTCGGTTCTTCAAGTCGTGGTGTTTTATGTAGGTGGACCTTTGCCCATAACTGGCTACTGAAAATAATGAATTTGTAAGGATGAAATGAAAGAATAAAATGTGCCTACGATTGAGCTAGCTTAAAAGCTAAAAATACACCACTGTCCATGTTTACACTAATTTGAAAAAGTAAGTTTGATGTCAGAGTTTTGCTATAGATTCTATATATAGTGTGTGTGTGTGTGTGTGTGTGTGTGTGTGTGTGTGTGTGTGTGTGTGTGTTTGGTTAAGGGAGAAATTCTTTTAAAGTGCAGCATCGGTACGTCTATGCTTTCTCTTGGCCATTTAATCTCCATGTCATTATCGAACCTGTCCTGCCTGGCAGGTGTGCGTCTGAGTGTGTGTCTGCGTGTGTGTGTGTCTGTGTGTGGGTGTTTCCCTGCCTCTGTGATTATTACATATTGCACACATTAGAGGCTGGACGGCGCGTTTCTGTGAGAGATTCACAGCTGATGGAAAAGGGATTAAATAGAAAGAGAGGAAGATGGATGGAGGAGCGTACTGAGGGGACCTCAGAGGAGCAGAGGGGAGTGAAGATGTGAGGATTTCTTTGAAGGGGCGGGCGGGATAGTGCGTGATGGGACGTATAGAGAGGGGTATGACATATGTGGCCCAGACAGGTGCTATGATCACAGCCACAGACTGAGTGAGAGACAGAGGCAGTGTGAAAAATTGATGTGCCCTACTTACAGCAGCTGAGCAGAGACAGGAGAGGGAGGGTGGGAGGCTGGGATGATGTTAGATTTTGGAAGCGAGCAAAGCATGTTGTCTTTTACTTCTTTTGTGCATTACATCACGCCAATTTGTTTCTGGGTTGTGGGTGTATGCGTGTAACTTGTTTAGCTTCACATTCAGCCGACATGCAGGGTAGCTTTGTTGCTCTGTTTTTTGAATGCCTGTGTGTTTGATGTGTCTTCAATCCAACGGTTCCTTGCTGCTTTTGCCCTATTAATTTTACAGGCTTAGCTGTAAACTAGCCAAAATATCAAGACTTTCTCTCTTTCCCACACACCACTCTGGAGGACTGGGCCATGCAGCTCTCATTAGCCCATCTCACGCTCTTCGGCACTGCTTGACCAAGTGGAGCCCTTTATCTGCCCTGCTATTTAAATAAGGTGGGGAGAGGAGCTGGTCCCCGAATGAGTCAGCAGAATGGAAACGGCTGCACGTTAATCAACGCTCCCCCAACTCCACACAAGAACAACTAAGGAGCTGTGTCGCTTTAGCCCGTTTACTCTAAGGAATATCTTAATGACCAAAAAGGATTTATGGAGGTTAAGTTGTGTGCTACACTGGGCGTCGAGTCTTTAAATTTATGCTGTTCTCAGCAGGAGGCGTAATGCAATGTAGTGTCCGTGACTCACCTGAGGGCTGAGATAACTATTACAGGAACTGAGCAAACAGCGGTAAACTCTCCTCCACCTCCTTGTTAGGTGGGTCTGAATTGATGTTTGATGCGGAAGGAATTTAAGGTTTGCCTCAGGCAAGCAAGTCAGTAGCATGTAAATCAGACACCACTGTTTAGATCTCCTCTTCATCATCCTCCTTCTACCTCCTGCTTTTCTTGCTTTGTGTTTCTATCCAGAGCTCCAGGAGCGACAGAGTTCCGGTTTGATTGGCAGTACAGTCTTCGCCTGCTACCATGGAGAATATCTCACGAACACATTAGCATATGCATAGTGGGGTCAGGGATACACAGTAATCCATGCTAATGGTTGACGAAGGGAAAGCGGGAACACTCAAGCCTCAGGTGACAAATTGTTTCAACACATTCGAAGCTAGAACACAAATTAAACATGCTGGACTGCAGGATAGTAACAACATGTTGCTGTGATGGACAAACAACTGAACAGGTGAAGCCTTGAGCTGCTAACGCTAAACTCGTAACAAGCTGTGGTGTCAGGGTGGTCGAGTGCTTGAAGAAGCTCTCTCTACCATAGAAGAATAGGGTCCGGTCCTAGGTGAGGTAATGTAAGTCAGGGAAGTAGATGTCAAAATGTAATTGTCAATCAAACCAAAAGCTGCTAGCAAATGTCTGCTCAGATTTGTAATCTGTTAGCTTATTTTTTGATCGGACAGTTTGTTAGTTTAAAGGATGCCTTCAAATCCACCCTTAAAATTGAGGCAAATTCATAACTTACAATTTAAAGTAGGTTAAAGATAACATGGCAATTTTGTTACTAAGCTAACGAAACAATAATGTGCCCCAGCTAACATAGAGCTTGAATGTTAACGTGTTACGTAACGCATTACTTTTTCAAGTCAAGTAATCCCAGTCACCACAAAAAATGAAAATCCCTGAAGCACTGTTTCCGTTTCTCTCCTACTTCTTGGCAGGTAGCTGTGCGCTAGCGGAAGGTGGACCCACAGTTGTGTCAGTGCGCATGTGTAGCTAGCTAATTCAGCTAGCGAGATAGCAGAGAGGACAGCATTTACTTCGTGAAAATATTCCTATTATTTTGAATTTTGGGGCGAAAGGGAAACAACGTCACAGTGAAATGTAAGTTGTGCCTGAAGGATAAGTGTGGTGTGTACTTCATCTGCTAGCTAAACACAGCTCCGCTACACTGGTGGCGACTAGGAGGCCGTGATGTATTGTTTTCATTGAAACAGCTGTGCCTCATACTGTATGACCAGTTTGCTGCCAGATTGTTAGCATAATCAAGAGCTGTAGACCAGGCTATGCAATGACGGTGGAGTCAATACAATCAAAGGTAGACATGGTAACATGCCGTCCTGACAACATCACCCACATGCGTAAAGAGTCGTACAGGGGGTGTAATTTTTGGTAACACAAAAGTAACCTGAAGCATTACTTTTCTCAGTAGGTGACGCAGGAACGTAATGAGTTACTTTAAAAAGTAACGCTACCCAACACTGCTGACAAGTGATATGATGTTCGAAGCTGCTTGCTAGCAGTGAGCTACAGTGGCTCACCAGCCCTGACAGTAGTCATGACCTCACCCAGATTGTAGCATCAACTTTATTTTCAGGATGAACTTTGCTGTGTCATTCTCTGGTGTGTAAAGTCTTTAGACTAGCTTAACTTAGCCAAAGTTCTTTCTTCTCTCTCTTGCGTTTTAGACAGCTGAGAACTTTGACTTGAATTGTTACAATAAAACGGCAAGTAAAGCATTGTTTTTACATTGGAACCGGTATTCAATATTCTGCCCTTTAGACATGATGACAAATGACTCGATAGTGCCTCTGTACTGTTGCATAACTTTTTAGGGCAGTAGGTTAGCATGCCAGCTCCCATGTTTTCCAGACTTTTACTCCTGGCCAAGGCAAATATATAGTGATCCGATTTTCCCATCTAATACAGCCATTTAAAATAAGAAGAAATATCCCAATCCAAAAAAGAACTCAGGACTAATTTGGAACACCTTCAGAAAAAAACGGCCTGAAAAACAACATATTTTCTTTGCCTATAATCAAATATTCTTATTAATGGCTTGCACAACCTAAACAGCTTTGTTACTGCTATAAAAGGCTCCTAATGAGGTAACCTCCACCAATCATGTTGGAGCCCATCAGCAGTTACATGCTAGTCATAAAGACTATAAACTCAGGTGACTAAGAAGATAATTTTAGCCCCTGTCATCTGTTCCCAAACTCTTTATCCGTGTTTTATGTTTGTCCATCTGTCTCTCTTTCACGGCACTCAATGAATAGGCTCGTTTTCTCTGAAGGAGTGAGGCATGCTGGGTAATTGAAAGGGGGCAACTGGCACAAGTCAAACAGATGGAGATGTAGTGTGCACAGAGCGCGCGTGTGTACGCATGTTTGTGTGCGGGGCGGCGTCTGGCAGGAGTCAAACGGCTGTGGATTTATCAGCTCCCTAATGAAGGCCAAAAGTAGCGCTTGCCAGATCACACACTCTCACTTACAGGCACACACACGCATACACACACACGACTTCCAATACTTCCCCCTTTCCTTCTTATGCCTGTCTTTATTTAGGTTTTCATCCATCCGTTTCTCCCTCCATCTCTTTGTAGCTTCTCGGATGAACTTTGAAAACTACCTGTTGACCCTTTCTCAAGTATCCCGCTTCCTTCTCCTTCCCCCTCGTATCCTTCTCCTCCTGCATTTCTCTTGCTCCTTCCGGTTTTGGCTATTGGCATTCCCAGCAAGTGACAGATGCTGGGCAGAAATGGAAAGTCGCCTGGAGAATAAGAAGAAGAAGAAGAGGCGAGACGTGATGGTTTGATGCTCTTGTTTTGTAAAGGAAGGTCTCTCCTTTATCAACAGTCTAACAGGCTGCTGGGCTTAGTCATCCTGCTTTTTCTTCAACTGTTTACTACTTGGTGTCGGGGCCCACACACAGACACACACGCACACATCTTTCTTTCATGCTACAATTTGCACGCACAAATACACACACAGAAAGAGGAGAAATCTGACACTTTATTCGGAAAAAAAGAGCTGTCACCAAAACAAATATTGACAAAAACACACAGCAGATTTGTGAATTTTTAACGGCCGACTTCTTTCCCAGAGCATGTCGTCTCTGACAAGTCGAGGTCAATTTAGTCGTAACACTTTGAATGACTCCGAAGAAACTATTTCATCTCCAAGCTGCTGTCCTCTCCTTCACTGCTCATTTAGGGATTTAAAGGAGCTTCTTTGAGTCGCGGAGGAAATAATCCAGTGTTTCCATAATCCTGCATGCTCTCAGCCGGTCACTTTCACACACACACATACACTCATTCACATTTTGCATATTCAAATCAGCTCACGAGCAGACACTCACATACAGAGACGTATACCTGCTGCAGGTGTTCGCCGTGCCTCTGATAACCCGCAGAAACCGTCTGCCAGAGTGTGACAATCATTTTCCGTCTTTATTGCGATCTTAATGGCTCTGCACTGAACAGGATTTGTCACATGTGAACTGAATCTTTGATGGTCTCCGAGCTTTTGAAATGCTCTGAGATCTTCTGGCCTTTTCATCTCCTCCAGCTTTCTCTCATCTGAAAAGAAAATGAATAGGCTTGTCAATCAGCCTTAGCCAGCCACCTGGAAATCATGTGATTACGTTTGAAATACTTTCAACGCCGTCACTTTGTAGTGAAAAATGAGTGATTGAATTCATGATTGAGTGTGTGGCCCCTGTGTAAGAGTTTCTATTGTCATATTTTCACAGAGAAATATAATTTTGGAGTTAATTTTCTGTCCAGCCCGACTGATATTGGATTTTTGAGACTGATACCGATACTGATTTCAGAGGGGAGGCATTCACCAATTACCGATATCACATCCGACATCAGGGATCTTTTAGCTTGAACAAAAGTAGACCCTTTCACATTGACACTCAGAAGGCTGCTTTCTCAATTATGTGACTTTATTCAAGAATATTCAACATTTTTATCGTCAACCATTTTAGTCAGACAACTCAAGTTTGTAATCAGTGTTGGGGTAACGCGTTACAGAGTAATCCGTCAGAGTTCTTTTTTAGATTATTTTTGGTTGTAACGAGTAATGTAATACATTACTTTTGCAATTCAAGTAATCCCTTACATAGTTGCTTTTTCATCAAAAGTAAGTAAAGAAAAAAAAGCTTTTGTCGCCACAAAAAGAAGAAAATCCCTGAAACTCTGTTTCTGTTTCTCTCCTACTTCTTGGCTGGTAGCTGTGTACCAGCGGAAAGTAAACACAGTTGTGTCAGTGCGCATGCGTTGCTAGCTAACTCAACGAGCGAGATGGCAGAGAGGACCGCATTTACTTCGTGGAAATATTCATGTTATTTTCATGAACAACATTGTGTTGAAATGTAAGTTGTGTCTGGAAGATAAGTACTTGTCTGCTGCGAAGAGCTCTACTTCTGAAGTAGCATCTGCAGCTCCGCAACACTGGTGGAACTAAGAGCCCGTGTTGTATTGTTGTCTTTGAAACAGCTGTGCCTTATACTGTATGCCTCTGTCCAGTTCACTGTCAGGTTGTTATCATAAGAAAGAGCTGTCGTTATATAAGTCTGTCATTCCTGTTATGAAGCTGCAGAGTTACATATTATGGGCCGTAAACTAGGCTGCAATGACGGTAGTCAATTCATTCCAAGGTAGACATACAGTAGGCTACGTACATGCCGTTGTGACAATATAACCAACATGAGTAAAGAGTCGCAAAGGGGTCATTTTAAATATTGGTAACGCAAAAGTATTAAAGTAGTTACTTTTCTCAGTTGGTAACGCAGTAATGTAACCAGTTACTTTTTACTGCCAGTAATCTTGTAACGTCATGAGTTACTTTTAAAACTAACATTACACAACACGGTTTGTAAAAGTTTGATAGTTTATCGCAGCAGGGCATAGCTTGTGTTTGCAGTCTAGGCTCTGACCTCATCACTCCTGGCAGATTTATTTTACATGCTGATGCTTGACGAGTGATGAGAGTTCAGCTCAAGTTGCTTGCCTGAACTAGCTTGCAGGTGTCACTCCATTTCTGCATCCGACAGTGTTAACAGTATTGCAATATTTGGGTTCTGAGTGTGTTCTGCTGGACGCATAATGCAATTATTAGACACCATGTCTAAATCATCCTGAGCATTGTTTTCTGCATAAATGACCTGAGTTTACCCATATATATGTGCCGATATATCTGTGACCACCCCCATATCGGCCCGATAAAAGGATATATCGGTCAGGCTCTCTATTTTTTTTTTATGTTGAAGGAGAAACATGCTCTTGCCCAAAAGTCCCAAAATGTATTCTAATGCAAATTGAATTATCGGCCCTTACTAAAGAGACTTTGACTTGATCTCCCTATTTAGCTGAAGGTGACTTCTCCCTCCCTTCCCCAGCCGTATTGTGGTTTAAGATGAGCCATTTGGCATCACAATCATTGTTTTATTTTAGATCTGTCGTTTGGCTGAGCTTCATGGATAAGACTTGGTTTTAGGACAACAAACGGCTTAATATGTTTTAAAGTGACCCCAGAGAGAATTATAGACAAAGACAGGATATGAAAAGCCCTCTTTTAGGTCTCTGTTATGCCATACTGCATGGGGACAGAGGGAGGGGAAGGGCAGTGTGGTGCTTTTTTTTTTGCTGTCTCATACCTTTTAGGAGTTCTGCAGTTTCACAGTCGAACAGTAATCCATCCACGGCCTGACAGACATGGCAGGATGGTATATCCAGAGAGTGCACGTGCGCAGACACACACACACACACACACACACACACACACACACACACACACACACACACACACACACACAGAAAAATACCCCAGATACTCCAAAGAGCAGGCAGGCTGAGTGTCAGGGTTTAGAAGTTTAATTGGCCATTGTGTCAGCAGTGGAACAAGATGTGTGAGAGAAGTGTGGACAACTGCAGAGAGAGCGCAACACCCTCCAAGATCCCTCTGATTTACAGAAGATCTGTTCCTGTCTAATGGTGTTCCTTGTGTCTCCATTGCTCCATTCAATGTTGCAAGTGAGATAGGTGTGTAACTGTGTAAGGAGCTGGTTTTGTGTTCGATGTGGAGTTCCTTAGTTTGAGAACACATGGTTACGGTTAAATGCTTGGGTGTAGGATTAAAGTTAGAGGTTAAGGCTGATGTTAATCCACACGTTATTTGTTTGGAGTGAATTTGGGCCCCAAAAATGTTTTATGCTGAGGTTACCAGCATGTTAAGATACAGTTGTACAGTTGTTTGCTAGCTTACAGTTACCATAAGCTAATTGACAAGCTCGAGTCTAATTTAACTGTCAAGCAAGCTAGTAAATGTTGAAATATCAGTAATCATGTGTTGAAAAGGATATCAGAGAAACTTTAATAAAACGCCGGAGTAAGCTTATGTAGGCTAGCGCAACCGTTTGCTAGCTCAAACATTGATAAATGAAGAGGAAGCAAAAAAGTGACTCAAAAAGTAAGCAACGCGTCAGATTAATTTTGTTGTATTGTTTGTAGTTTGTTATTTGTAGTTTTGCACTTTTATAACATTATCTATAATGATCTTGGTTTGCATTTTAGTGTTCAGAGCTAAGAGTTATCTCATCTTGTTTGATCTTTTTTATTTTGTCAAATGGTATCAATCAGATTTTGGAGCCTATTTGCACACACAGGTGGACCCATGGCAATACTGAACCACAGGGACCCCCTCATACCCCTTTCCCCCTGAAATTAGCATGTTGATGCAGGTTTTTCAGACCCAGGAAGACCTGCTTTTAGATGCCGATTGTTTCTTTTCTTTTTATACGGAGTATATCGCGCCGGAAAGGGGGCGGAGATTAGCGTGTCGACACCGGTTTTGTGTTCCCATCAAAGCCGGAGCCGAAGCAATAATTATCTGGGTCTTAATGACGATGTAACCTTTCCCATTAAGCACAAAAGCTGATTTGTGTGTTAGCAGGTGTTGTTGACCAGTGGGAAAGCGGCTTCAGATAACAAATCCCAGTTTAACCCCTTGTATCAGCTGTGAATGGGTGAAATAGTGGAAAGTCCTGAGTATACTAATACAAGCCTAGTTTTTGTTTGTCTGTTTGTGTGTTTCTTTGTGTGAGCATTTCCTTGCAGGCACGAAAGGGTAGGAGGACTCCCTGAAGGAAAGACCTCATTCCAAGGCCTTGCCTGTCGATATTACTGCTACAAATCAGACCTCCCACACTGCTGAGAGCAGCAAATAGTACACAGCACATAGTACACACTCACACACACAAGAGCACACACACTCACAGACTCCATTGACTAAGGGAAAGTTTTATTACCAATCTCCGCCTGATACAGCTCCCCTGCTACAGTTTGGACCGTGCGAGAGCCGTTTGAATGCTCTCGGCCTTGTTTATGTAATACGTGCATGATGTGCTTACGCATGCACATGTGTTTATGCCTCTGTTTTATTTATCTGTGTGCAATGGGTTTGCACACAGAGGTGTGTTAGCGGAATGCATGTGTGAACTGGATCGGCCTGTTTGCTCAGTTGGGAAAACAGATTGCACTCTATCTGGGCAGAGATGTGCAGTGAAGCAACAGAGAAAACAAAACTAGTCTGAGTCAAATGTATCAGCCTTTGACACTGTTGCCATTTACAGAGCGTTTAAACCTTACAAAAACCCATGATGCATTTCTAATGCTGTCTGTGACCTTTTGTTTAATATTGTGGTTCAGATTAAGGTGGTCCAAGACGCTTATTTCAGCATTAAAACAATAAATATGCACAAAACTAGATATATGGATATCCTTTACATTTCTGATAGCGCTAAATTTAATTGATATACATTTCAATATGTACATTTTACATAATGATTAACATTGATAAAATACATTTCCAGGAATTATAATATACTAGAAACAAGGAAACTCCATCTAATAGAACTCCTTCTCGTGGTTGTCTGTAATGACAGAGCCGTGATCAGCTTGTTTATCCAGTTCTCAATTATAATAGCTCCCCTTATCCCACCAACGGATCACATCCGATCCTCCAGAGATCCATCTCTAAACCTTGGTGGTACAGTAAAGTCCCTCAGTCATCATCATCCATCTGTTGTAGCTTCATCAGACTTCAAGTTTGCCACTCGTCTGACTATAAAATTTGCTTTTTGTCTGTGGGTTGAGAAAAGAAAGAGAGGAGGAAACAGAACGGTGCGACTGATGGAGAGAGACAGTGAGAGACACCTGAAGTCTCTTCCCACCTACAGTGTTGATGTCACTGGGCGGAGAGGGTGTCAGACAGTGATGTGTGGAGTCCATCACTCCCTAAAGGTTTTAAATGTGGACAACCAAGTTGGAGGCAACAGAGAATGAGGTTTTGCTTTGACTGAACCAAATAATGAACAGATATAGTTTTATTCTGACAGCGTGATTTAAGTTAGCAGGAATGGGGACACATGTACATGCAGACCCAATAACAAAGTAGGGGAAGACGTACTAATGACACACTTTACTTCAAACTATAAATAGTTTTGTGTTTTTGATAACTTCATTATGACCTTGAAAATGCTCTGTGGACCAATATAGTAGCCCTGGGATATCGGCTATTGGATGTTCTGGCTAAGCTACATCCAAAATGATGACATCTGAATCTTGATCTCTGCAGACTTCGAGGGACATTGAAGTGACTCCTTCCTGTTTGAAAGTTTGGACAAACTTGCTAAAATTAGTTTCATATTTAGAGGTTGCAATAGAGGTTCCCTCCAGGATTACGCAGGCATTTTCTGATTAGTGCAGCCAAAAATGACTGAGTTGCGTTGTGGATTGCGGTGTGTTTTTTTTTCTGTTTAACACATTTCACATCCACTGTAAGTGACTGGGACAAACGCTCCAGTAAAGTATATTGTATTTTGGCTGAATGAGCTGTTTGTCTTCTGACATCTCTTCTGGTTGAATTCCTTGTCAAGATGCCAAATAAAAACTAACCCTAGAAACTGAATGACAGTATAGTTAATTGCCATGAAATGTTCTTTTTGCACTGCACTGCATTTCACAGTTATTCATACATGTATGTGTAAAGAGAATCAACACTTACTGTTCTACTCTGCATTTAGGCTGCTGCGGCAGTATAAAACAATAAGAGACGGGGGGATTACCATCTCACTGCACAATGACCATTTGAGATCAGCGCTGACGCACAAATCAGTAACAGAGCCTCTGGTTGGTGGAAAGTTAGGAACACACTCTCTGATTGGTCGTTTGACTCAACGCAAGGCATCAGGAAGTGGCTAAGTGGACGGCTAACAGTTTAAAGATGGATAAATGATGGGAAGAAGACATCGAGTGTTGGATTTATTATTATGGAATCGCTGTGTAGACTCTCCTTAAAGACACTGTAGTCCGAAGCCGGAGGAGGTAGCTCATGAAAGACAAACGATCACATTGGTGCTTCGTTAGAACGGCGCAGCTGTCTGCTTCACAGCAAAAAAAAGTATGTCTGTAGTATGCAGCGTTACAAAGATATTAAAGGAACAAAAGGTGCCCTACGATGAATTAATATCTTGAATATGAATGATGAATGTTTGGTAACGTAAATGACCTCACACATGAGGAAATCGGATGATTGGTCTAATTTGCGAAAAATTGCAGCCATTGGCCAAAATTGCAAGGTCGAGAAAAAGTTGCGGCAATTGGTTGAATTTGCGGGAACACAACATTGCAACTTCCTGGAGAAACTTTATGAATGACTTTCACATCGCTGTGAAGTTGCATGATGCATGATTTACTGTAACACTGGACACTGCATGTAGGAATGTAACTTGCTCTGCACAAGGCTAAGAATAAAACAGATGTACATATTATGTGTTAAACACTTGCATCACATATAATCAAACCACTGGGAAAAAATCTTCCACTCATTGTGTAGTTTGTGTGTTTAATAATCCCTCTTTCATTACACAGCCAACCTTTTGTTCTGTGTCTGCACTGAAGGGCTGTCATGGACTATTTTTAATGGCTTGTATTGTTTCGTTGATACAGTTCTAATTTGAACTCACACAACACAGACACACGGGTTCCTGCTCCCTGGTCATGCAGGTGCTTCCAACAGCATAATAAAAATACAGTTTAATCAGAATAATTTAATAGGTGAAGCATCGTCCAATCCCTTACTGTTGACAGAAGCCTGTGATACTGCCTGTGATATTATCCAATATGCATTAATTTCTGTGAATACATTATTACCAATTGTCTAACACCTACTATGACCATTCAAACTGCCGATTTATTATAAATGCACAAAAACACTTCAATGATTTAGACTTAAAAGGGAGGGCGCCTAACTATGTTTACTCCGTCTCACAGCTTCACCAGGCCTCGATCCACGGGGAGAGAGAGCTGGTGCAGCAGTCGTCTTACAATTGATTTGGCTAAGTGGCCATTTATTTTAATTAGTTAATGAATAGACTGGTTGAATGGGATGGAGGCAGAGCTGTTTGAAAAGATCACGTTTAGAAAGCAGAAATAGAGGAGAGCAGTTCCCTTGTTGCAGTGAATCAAACGAAGCACACCGCTGGTTTTATTTCACTAGAGAGTCTGTGTGGTCGATCGACGGATAAAACACAAGTTAAAAATGCGAAGGAGGCAAGATGAAGAGCAAAAGCAAAAACATTTCAGGCGTTTAACGCTGTAAACCTGAGGAACTGCCCTGACTCCAAGCATGTTCTCTCTTCTCATACAAGGTTAACTATCTGACATTAGATTAATTTTAATTTTATTTTTACTTTTTGTGCTCAAACTGTCACTTTAAACATGCAGTAGTACGTGAGAGAGATCATCTGTACGAAAAATCATGTTCCTCTGGCTCCTCCTACTGCTCCTAATGGCATTTGTAAGAATCCAGCGCTCCTGAAACACACAACCAATCAGAGCCGAGCAGTCTCTCAGGCTGCTGTCAATCCATAGACTGTATAAATAATGGACGTAGTCTCCGTGACGTTACCCAATGGTTTCTGAAGAAGCGTTTTGAAGCCCGAATTGCGCCGGCGCTGGGGGTCGCCATATTGGAAATGCCAGAGCCGGCTAAACCAGAGACGGGCAAAGAGTCGGAATGCGACCGAGCTAAAGCCTTTGGTTGAGCTCTATGGGCGGGCCGCATGAATCAGCCAGCTATGGCTATGAAGCTCGGCTATATGCTCCTCAGCGTAGCTAGCGGTTATTAGCCATAGACTGCATAAATAATGAATGAGCTAGTTTAACTTTGTGATGGTGACTGACTGCAGGTGTTTAGTTTTTAGACTAAAGAAGTCAACACATAACATGAAACGTAAAATAACCGGTCTCTTCCTCACTACGGTCCGCTGTAATCTCTCCGGGGAAAAGCCAACAACTCTTGACTCCTATTTACTGGCTAACGGTTAAATAAATGTTTGATAAACACTGAACAGGCTAACAAGCAGCTAAAGCGAGCACAGTATACCTGCTACTTAGTGCAAAAAAATATTTCAATATAAAAACACTAGCATTTAACTCACCAAAAAGCTGGAGCTCAGACTTCTTGCACGGCCAGAAAGTTCCATAAATCCCACAGAGAGAGATTATTTGTCCAAACTTTCAATGAAAAAATCCCCAAAAGGCTCCAACAACACAAACAGGTGAAGTTAAGCTCAGTGTGTCTGTGTTGACGTCTAGCAGACAGCCAGCAGGATCCGCCTGTCAATCAAGTGATCCGGCCCCTATAATTTAAGGCTTAATAAAATTCACCCCCATACAGTTATCTTGAACAATAAAATTAGCTATTTATAACAAAACCTTTTTTTGTACCAGGCTGTAAACATGTTTATCTCTGCTGTAAAAATTGGCATTTTCCCACCTGCTGTAATGTTATATCTTGTTTTCTGGAGCCAGCCTCAAGTGGCGACTCGAGGATCTGCAGTTTTTTGCACTTCCGCATTGGCTTAATTTTTTTACACCGGTGTCAATCACACGCTGCGCAGCACCACTACTCCACGCATGCTCACACAGTCAAGCTCAATTTCTTCAGTGTGCGCAGCGTCAGCCGGTTTGTGTCCACAAAGGCTTAAAAACAACCACCAGGAATGAAAAAACTGCCCATCCTTCCATTGCCAACTAGGCTTACACTACAGGACCGTTAAACCGAAGAAGAGAAATTAGGAAAATCATGCTAAAAAGAAAGAGTTGGACCGAGACAGAAATGAAAGGAGAGTAAACATCGGAGCGCCATTTCTGAGGTGGCGAGAGCTACGGGACCTGAAAGGATTTAAAAAAGCGATGCAGAGTTAGAAAGTTCTGCTTAACAGGTAATTACCCCACCTTCATTTTTGCTGTATTTGTTTTACATTGCTAAGATGTCTGCGGTTACTGTGGTGCTGTGTTACGTTGGTGTTGCAGTCGGGCTAATGTTAGCTTGTTCTCAAGGTGGCTACTGTTCTGCGTTGTTTCATTGGCGATGTGGCTGAAAATATCTTTGTAAAGTGCCCAGGCAGGGTTACTGTTTCAGACTTTCTTCTGCTAGTTCTGTGTGCCCGCGCTCTCATGGCTAAATGTTCACAACATCAGTGTGTTACTGCTTAGTTGACGCTGTTTTTTCCACAGTCTCTGTTGGCAGACTAAGTGCTGGTGGTTTTGCTAAATATAATTAGCTGTAGATTACCGTTCACAGCAAAAACATTTGAGGTGTATCTGCTTCGATAGGGTTGGTTGTGTAATACAACGGCTGCAGTTGCTGTCTTTCACATTTTTACATATTGTATATCGGGCTCCTTCAGTTGCTGTGGGTACTATCTGCGCGCACATGATAGCCTCCTCTGTGGGGAGGGCTTTGGAGGCAGTAATGAGTGCTGTGGAGTGAGAAGGTGAGGGACCTGGAGGTTGTAATCTTTAAAATTTTGGAGCAAGTCTGCTCTCTTCTCCATCTTACCAGCTTTTAATGGAGGATGATGTAAATTAAATGGACTGTACTTATTTAGCTAGTCTTCCGACCATTCAAATCGCAGCTACACTACATGTCACATTCACCCATTCACACTCACAATCACACAATGATGGCAAAGGCCTAAGTGCCAATCTCCAATCAGTATCTATACACATGTTGGCTATGCCTTCGGGAGCAATTTGGAGTTCAGTGTCTTGCCCAAGGATACTTCGACATGTGACTGCAGCAGTCAGGGATTGAACCACCACCACCACACACCTTTGTGTAACCAACTCCACCACAGGCACCCCTTTCTTCTTTTAGCTTTTTTGAAAACCAAAGACCCCAAAACTAAGGTGTAAATGAATTTAACTGCAAACATTAGCATAACAAGCTAATGATATGCTTAAAACCTCCACTACTAACCTAGCCCAGTGTTACTTCCAAGCTTGTGTGCATTTCATCAGCTAAGCTAACCACCTTTTGTGCATCTAGAGGTTCCTTAAAACACATATTAAGGATAGGATGTTCATGGTTTTGTATTTTGTCACCACCGCTGGTCCTACTGGTAAAACTGAGAGTAAAGATCCATGTGAAAAGTTGACAGTTAGAAAAAGCATTTCAACCAACACACCTAGCTTTGGCTCAGTTAGCTAACTAGCTAGGTAGCTACAGTAGCCGGTGTAAAAATGATGCGGTTTGTTTTTGAATAGTTTATAGTGGTAATCTGGCAGAATTTATTTAGCTGTTCTAGGATCACCGTTAGCAATTACAGCAGCTTCCGGTGTCTGTTGTGCTTTAGTTCCGACAGGAAGCTAGCTGTTTGAAACATGGCAGGTGGGAAACCAGGAAGCCCTCTGTTGCACAGGCCTGTTAGCATGAACATTTAACCAGCTGTTCTCTTTGGGTTGACAGAAGGTGTGTGACATAAGAAACTTGTAACATTTGGTGTTATCTTTCACTTTAACATGAACTGAGTTTTCTGTGTTTCTAGGCAGACACAGTTCACAGCTATTGTGAGCAGATGGTTGACGAGACAAAGATAGCTGTTGAAGTTAAAAATACCTTTCATATCTGAAGTCTTTAAAAACTGCAGTTGCGATCCAAAGCTCAGCCAGTTACATTAATATTTTAATTGCAGGCAGTATTGAGACAACATAATTTTCCATTTATAAGCATAAAAATGCTCATCTGCATTCAGGGTTAATCTACCCTGGAAGAATTGAACAAAGCACAATAAACAATCAGTTGAGCATGGGGGAAATCGCCATCTTTCTGAAGAGAGAGAGAGAGAGAGAGAGAAAGCTGGAGGAACTCGAAGCAAAAGTGAAATGGAGGGGCAGGCTTAGCAGAGCAGATGGTTTCAGAGTTTTTGCCCGAGGCACTCGATACTCACAGAAATCACTACAAGGAGTGAGAGAGAGAGAGATGGAGAGAGATGATGAGTTGAAACACTAACTACACATCTGCACTTCCTCTCCTCCAGTGCTTCAGAAGGAGGAGAGAGAGTGGAGAGAACACTGGGGGAGATTTGACAAGCATCACTAACACTGCGCCACGTTCTGCAGCCTCAGTGTTCAGAGCAATCACAGCTGACACATTGCATCCATCATCTCATCATATGTCTGACCAATGCGATTTCTTTTACATTTCTCTGAGCTTGAATTAGATATTCTCCTTTTCCTGTCATGGGGATGCAATGCAACTTTTAGACACATTCTTATTGACTGTCGTTCGGTGTTTGTGTGTCCTGAAATGTTGCAGCCGATCGTTAGCGTGCAGGCCCGCTTGACAGCCAATCTCCTCAGTGTCACTTCACCTAAAGGTACATTTTGGACAAACACACACACACACACCTAGACGCCGCCTCGCTGAATGAATGCCGGCTGATGGATGAGTGTGGGGCTATGTAGTGTTGCCATCTGTTCCGACATGAGACATAGAGAGTGGAGGGCTCGCGGTTCATTGAGCTCGCAGCCCATCACAGCATTCAGCTCACCTAGCGTATACGCTCCACTGACACCTGGATGGATTTGTGTGTTTGAAGAGGAGTCTACTTTATAAGACAGAAGACCTCTCGACCTCTACTTAAGCGGGAATGATCACCTTTTTGAATATGGTAATATGTGACTGCATACTGGCAACCGACCCTGAAGTTGATTTAAAATCAATTTACTGTTTTGAGAATCCTTCAGCGTCCTACTGCCACACAGTCAATTTTCTGTGATTCGGCTGTCTGCGTCTCCTCCTGCACATGTGCCCCCTAACTGCCTCTCTCCGTCTCTATTACACGCCCTGCCATTCTTTGTTTACACCACGATGGCCACTCAAAACACAATTGCCATCGATTTCTTCATTTTTCAGGTTTTGTCTCTTTCTAAAGGGGGTTCAGCTCGGGCGAGGGGAATCAAGTTGGGGTCAAGTTCCTGCACACGGAGAATGAGAGGGACTGATAGAGAGAGAAAAGCATCATGGGATACTAGTAAAAGCTAAATCAGTTTGTCCGTGTGTCCTGAAGTGTCCGACACGCCCCTCGCAGAGATGACTCACCCGCTATGACATCATGTTAAAAGCCACCATATTACCAATCCATCCCACACACACACAAACACACATAAAAGCAGCATTGGGACAGCATACACAGCCCAAAACAGAGTCGTGATGAGTGCTTTTCGTGCTCTAAAAGTGTGTGTAAAGTAATTTCTCTCGTCCGCTCACCCCTCCTCCTGATGACTGGAAGGTTATCGTAGGAGTGTCATGCCCGAAAGCTAGCAGACAGCTTTGCCCTTTACAACAAAGTATCGGTGCTAATTAGAGACTATGAGTATGTCACTGGACTTAAATGTGTGTGTATGTGTGTGTGTGTGTTTTTGACATTGTGACCATCCAAGCATGGCTGTACCAGCCTCTTACATTCAAATAAAGAAGTATGTTAGTTCCACTCATCATTTCAATGGCACTTTTGAGATCTGATCCCAGGTGTTATGAGGCCACATCTCCGAACGCACGTGGCCTGAAAATGTCAGTTATTCATCTTGTAGAGAGAAATTTATTTAAATATTTAGCAGGGATGCCTTGTCCTTCTCTCACACTTTGTCCCTGTACATAACTGATGTGCCCATTTACTGTTGTAGACTTGATTGATTAAGACATGATTGATTAGATGTAGAGAATCCTCATTTTGCTTGCTAAAAGGTTCCTATTTCGAATCCCCGTTGGGACGAAGTGGGCTTTTCTGTGCGGAGTTTGCATGATCTCCCTTGTGCATGTGTGGGTTCCTTCCGGGTACTCCAGCTTCCTCCCACAGTCCAAAGACATGCTTTGTGCTTTGTGACTCTAAAATTGCCCGTAGGTGTGAATGTGAGCGTGACAGGTTGTCTGTCTCTATGTGTCAGCTCTGTGACAGCTGGGATCTGCTCCAGCCCCCCGCGACCCTGAACAGGATAGGTGGTATATATAATAGATGGATGGATGGATGGAGGTATCAGGTCTGTGAGGCAATGATTTAAGCTAAATGCTAATGTCAACATGCTCAAATGACAATGTTAACTGGCTGATCTGTAACAGGAATGATGTTCACAATGTTATTTACATTAGCATGTTAGCAAGATAATATAGGCTAATTTGCATTATAATAAGTAAAGAGACAGGCCTAAAGCAGAGGCTGATGGAAATTTAATCATTTTACTGATATTTGATCATGAACCATGGAGGACTGGACACTCACACTGTTGATTGATTGCCCAAGATAGAATGTTAAGGAATAACCAACGATTACAAGTCATCCTGAACATTTTATGATGATGTCTAATCAGAGGAATGTTGTCTGTTTCAAGTTTCCTCGCAATCCATCCAATAGTTCCAATAGTTGGGGCCGCTGTGGCTCAGTCGGTCTTCTCCCAATTGGACGGTTGGCAGTTCGATCCCTGACTGCTACAGTCTACAGGTCAAATTGTCCTTGGGCAAGACGTTCATCCATCCATCATCTGTACTGCTTATCCTGTTCAGGGTGGAGCCGATCCCAGCGGTCATTGGGCGAGAGTGTCAATCACAGGGCTGACACAAACAGACAGACAACCTTTCACACTTACTCTCACACGTACGGTAATTTTTTGAGTCACCACTTAACCTAACGAGCATGTTTTTGGACTGTGGGAGGAAGCCAGAATACCATGAGGGAACCCACACATGCATGGGGAGAACCGGCTAACTCCACACAGAAAGGCCCACTTCAACCGAACTGGAATCCGAACTATCCCCTTGGCTACACAGATGTTTGTACCATATTTCAAGAAAATCCATCTGATAGTTGTTAAGATACGTCAATAACAAACCAAGATGTCAACCTCATGGTGGTGGTAAAAAAGGGTGTCAGAAGATCATAGTCAGAGGGATTCATTCTGTGAGAGACATGCCTGTACAGAACGTCACGGCAACCCAAGTGTTGTTGAGTTGTTTCAGTGTAGACCAAACTACTGGCACGCAAGCGTAGCCATGGCACTCTTTTCATTTATGTGGTTGCATATTCACATCAGTTGGGATTGCTGTGTCACGGCTGTCGCATCAATTTAGGTGTATAGGAGCTTAAAAATCATCAGAATCTGCATATTACTGTGTAAAGGTGGGCTTCTTTGATGTACATATTCACCACTTAAAATCCATTCTGTGAACAAGAGGGGGCCCCATATCCATTACCGAGCTTAATTCAAGGGCTGGCAGATGAAAGCACTAATGCAAAACACTTTAAAGCCAAAAGTGCGCCCTTGCAAAGCACACTCTCACACAAACCCGTATATAACACATTCCATGTGTCGTGATTTACTATTTGGTGCGCCCAAATTTCCTTTAAATGCCTTGTCTGTTTTAACCTCAGCTTTATGGAGTGATGTGAGAACTTATTCAGCCATGAAAAACTTAGATTGAGAGTCTCTAGACTGAGAAAACCACTGAATATCTTGTGGCCACAACAATGTAAGCTGTTTTATCGAGGCTTTTGATGGCCTTGCTATAAACTCTGGGAACTAAAGAACTACTAAACATCACAATTGGCTCAGCAGCAGAAAGTCCATCATCGTTTTGGTGGATTTTCTTTATCGAAGGACTTTATTGAGCCCATTTTGATGTCGGGATTGTGTCCAGGCTTATATAGAAATAGCTTAAAGTGGCAGCGAGGCCTCGTCGAAATGAATTGTGGCTCATTGGATTACAGTTCATCTTGTTTGACAGCATCTGTAGCTGCCAAAAAGACATCCTGGCTGAATCATAGCCTTTTGAATCAGTGTGAAACCCCATCCCGAGTTTGGACATTGGATGGCTTTTTAGGATCCACTCTCCCGTTTTGGCTCTCTTCCATTGTCTCAGACTGCAACTGTAGCGAGTAACGAATTGCGCGGCAGATCCCAGTTTCAGCACGCTTTCCGCTCTTTGAGAGAGCTGCTGTGAAGTTTTGTGTGAACCCCTCTCATCAGGAGCAACCTTGCCTCTGCTTGAAACTCGCGCTTGAGAAATAAAGGAAATCGCTGATGCTAAGCTAAAAAAGAAAAGGCATGATAAAAGGGCAGGAAGGCGAGAACGGAGGAGGGGGTCACGATCTGGCGAGTCTAACTTGATTGTAGATATAAGAGATAATTGGAGGAATAGTGCATATAACTTTTTAACTTTATCTTCTTAATGCATGCAAATGTATTGTGGGTCTGTTGCAGAATTCACCATATAGCCGCTCTGGCTGCCATATGCATATTTGATGGTCTGGATCTCTCGAGGGTGGGTTAGAGGTCGAGTTTACACACTCTCTCCCGGGACCCACAAACACACACTCCCTCTCACTGCTGGCACTCTGCCGACAACCTTAGGGCAGAAGAGGAGAGAAAATCAGTGAAAAGAAGCAGAAAGAGAAGAGAAGGTTAACTCAAAGTATAGCAGACAGGAAGTGGAAAAGTTTTATATTCAAATTTTTTTTTGCTGGCAACATTTGTGTCTTCCTTCGTTTTACCTCCATCTTTTCTGATGCGGATTTTCTCCCAGCCTGTTCTCTCTGCAGCATCGCTCTCTTCGGCTCTTCAATAGATCAAAAATAACTCAGCTGATAGCTTTGTTGTCATGTAAAAGACAAGAGGGGAAATCTAACTATACTCTATTTGCGATACATTCCAGCTGTTAGTGCGGCGCATGTTAAATTATGCTTCGCGAGGCTCGCGGTGCGCGGCTCACATTCGATGAATTAGTAACAAAACACGATGAAGAAGAAGTGGTGCTATCTGTGCTGCAGGCTCTCAGGCCTGAACTCATGAACTGTTATACTTTATAATGAGAGGTGTGGATGCTGCGTGTGTGCATGCATTCCATATATGCATATTTCTGCATGTTTTTCTCGCAGAAGTATGCATGCTCGTCTGTATGTTTGTGTGATTGTACCCGGCACTATTCTCATGTAATATGGATGTCACTGATTGTATGTGTGTGTGTGTGTGTGTGTGTGTGTTGGGGATGGGCAGCAAAGCAAAACGGCAGTAATGTTATGCAAGGCTGCATCTCGTGTGGAATGATTTTACAGTATGCACTGTCATTTCTGTCGTGAAGTGTTCTGAGGAAGCTGGCGAATGAGGATCGCATGGATTCAAAATAAGCAGCAACACGCGCAGATGCACACAGCAGGCCCGGACAGAGATCAGGCCTGACAGATTTGTTTTGCCAAACATACATATTGTATTTGTTGTTGTTTTTTGGGGGGAAGGATAATGTCCAAAAAAAGAATCCAACCCATACAAAAACAGTCTTTCCGGCATGGACGCTCATATTCAGCTGCATACTCACGAGCTCTGGCTTGTCAGGACACAGCGAATTGCTGTGAAGATCCCGGCCTTCAGCGTATGCATTGAGGCTGTCACATATGAAAAATTGATTGCTAAAATGCCACATGTCATCATACTAGAAATTCAAGGCGTGTGATTAAAGCTGGAATGACTCCACGAGACATATGGAGAGGGAGAGATTTATGGTGTGGGGGTCTCTCCTTCCCTGCGTGTTGGCGCTTTGTTCCTGTGGAGATGCTGACAGTGTGTGGATGTTCTGGCTCTGTTTAATGAGCAGATCTCAGGATTAACACAAGAAGATAATGAGGAGGAGCATCACAGGAAGAGACTAAGAGTGCCAAAGCAGTTGTTCACATTTTTGGCACCCTGCTAATTCGGCTGCACATCAGACTGACTCGTGTTTCCATAACATGCTCGTCGTCTGAAAGCCAGGTAACCAAGCTAGCTTGGCATGCTAATGACCTGAATATGAGGACAAATTGAGTAATTTACTGCTAGAATAATCACGTTTCTCTGCAGACTGTTGAATTAAATTAGGTAGAAAGTTTTAAAAACAACACTTCACTGTTTTTCTTGTATCATCTTACTGTTTGAATCAGCTCACACCCTCATCTTCTTTTAAAAGGTAATTAAACTGGATTATATGTAAAGTGAGCCAGGCTAACTACTCAGCTTTCAGGATACATCTAGTTTAGGATAAAAGTTTGGTAAATTGGACAACTAAATTACCACATTTCAGTAAATAACTTGATGCAAAGCACTCCCACCGTACTCTCTAATCATGCAGTGATTTTAGCTTTTTTTCACTTGTTTCTTCCAGGTTTCAAATTCAGCAAAGAGGCTGCAACATTATATATTTAGAAGAACTGTTTGGCATTAAAGTAAAGTACTTGCTTTGCCACTTATATGTACATTAGGCTAAGTATTTCTGCAATTAGCTTAACTTAGCAATTAGCTTAGCCTAAAGACTGAAAGCAAGGGGAAACGGTTAGCCTGACTCTGTCGCTAAGATCAAAACCTAGTATCGCTAGGCAATCAAAACTTTCAGACATTGCTGCATCCAGACGCTGATTACTAGAATTTACTTAAAAAAAACCTCGTCACTTGCATTTCTGTTTGTGTCTTGCAAAACATTAACTTGTTTGCATTTTTATTTTTTGCATGTTTGAAAATTTACGTTAGCAACAGCTTGAACTAATAGCATGACATAACCTGCATGACCTCAGACAATAAGGGCCATATTTAAATGATCTATAGCACATGGTCTTTCCAGGGCGCAAGAACATTTAGGGCGTCATTTTCGGGATGCCTTGTCACATTCACCCTGTCACACATATTCACGCGAAGTTCCAATCTGCCCATCAGTATCTAACTTACCACATTCACACATGCGCACACGCCGATAGGTAGGCATCAAAGACACTGCAGGAGCCGGGGATCAAACCGCCAACCGTCCGAATAGAAGACAACCTGCTCTACCACTGAGCTACAGCCGGGTTGCATTTTGAACATAACGCACACTAAACCAATCCGAGTGTCACCTCCCATTCCCTTCCAAAGCCGGGAACGCTAAAGCTTCCTGAGGTGAAGCAAGCATTTTAGGAGGTCGCCGTGAGGAGGTCACGTAATGAGTAGAGAGCACATTTGTTATAAATGCTGCCTATGTTAATGCACCCTTAAAAAAGCAGACAAATACTGCATTGAAATTTTGTTGTGGTTGTTTAATGATGTAATAGCTTTGACCCCTTATGATAGCGCCGTGTCTGATCACACCAACACGCCTACATTTATTACTTACACATATTGGGCGCTGCGTGTGTGATACAGTAGTTAGCGATGATAGTTCTGCATTGCACACTGGTTAGCTGTCCCACTCCCCTGATTCAAGTCTTTATGCCTGCTGGCTCACACCTCTTGATGTGTCACTTTTATAGGACAAAAAAGGAATAAGTGTTTTTCCCAAAATGTTACTTTTCAAACACTTTTGTGGCAGAAATGCTGAAATAATATTTTTTCCCGACCCATTATTTTCCGAAGCATTGTCAGCAAAATTGTCATTTATTCTTAATCCGGTCGAATGAGATATGAGTTACATAAAAGAAAAGATGAATAACACAATCATACCCAAATAACAAACCAGAAGAGATACAGTTGCGTCAGCAAATTGCAGCCACATTTGTTGGAGATAGAAGTGTGTATCAGAAAAGTGCTTTTATCCCTCCGATTATCTTTCCTGTTATCTTTCGTTCCTGAAGCATCATGTAATCGATGGTATGAACAACAGAAAATAACAAACACAGGAAATGGGTAGAAAATTGCTCCATAAACACATTTAGAGGAACCAGCAGAAAAATGTCCACGTTACTAAGTAACACGGTTGATGTGAGATGTAACATCAAGCAGCGCGGGACAGAAAATATGCCCTCAGTCGGCCTCTGGGATAACAGCAGCAAATGATTATACAGCAAGTTAATCAACAGAACGTAAAAGGAGCCTCGTTGCTTCCCCCAAGTTGCCAGGTAACATGTAGGTAACAGCAACCCTTTTTTTCATGCGCTGATTCTTTGACACTCTGCACATGCTGAAAGAGATCTCACACAATGGCTTAATAGGCCGAGTCCTGTAGCAACTGTTTTTACCGAAACCCTCATCTCTTTGTTTTTCCTCTCTCTTAGCGGAGCTCTCCCTCCGGTCTTAATGCATTGAGATGGATTCATTTAGATCCCGGTCACATCGTGCAGCAGGAGCCTCACAGAACAAATTTTACGCTAATCCCTGTATTGCTTAAGGGCTACAAGCCAAGCAGTCAAGATGGCATTGCACAATTCCACAGCCTGTCGATGAATCGAGGTAGGAGAGAAAATTAGTTTTTACTTTCCTTTTTTATTTCTGTTTTTTACTCCGTGACTCAGTTTAAAGTCCAAGTAACTTTCGGTTACTTTCACAGCATATGTGGACATACGTAGGGACAGTTTGCTGACGCACACACATTGGCATTTCTTTCCTTCTAATCGCTCGGGTGGCATTTTCCACATTCTCTCACTTATTGCCGTTTTGCTTGCCTCCCTAATCGCTGTGTGTGTTCGTAGTGGGTTTAAAGTTAAAAAGATGGGGTATGGAGAAAGGTTGAGAAATTGACAGACTGATGAAACAGAGGGAAAGAAACTGCTAGAGAGAGAGAGCTTGTATGTGTATGTGTGTGTAGGTCACCATTGTAGTCAGCACCGTCACACGGAATAAGATAATCACCTCCCTCTAATGATGTGGCCGCTCATCGCCGGGGGGGAACCGCAGCCCTCGGTGGTCTGATGTTGACAATCAACACACACACACATACACGCACATACCAGACATACATCAAGACGCTCACAAGCGAGACGGACAATTAATGAGAGGGACAGAATGGGAGAGGAGGTAGAAAGGAAGATTTGGAATTACGACATTGCTCATTGTCAAAACCCTTAGCGCCGTTTTGCTCCCATCCGCTAATTAGTGTCTAGCTGTCCCTCACTTCCCCTCTTTCTTTCTTTCTTCTCTTTCTTTCTCTCTCTGCTGGAAACGAGTGGTCTGTTTGACATCTACAGTGCAATTCTGGTCTTTGCAGCTTTTTTCCTGCTAATTGGTATCGGTTGATTATTCTTGGTGTCAGAACATTTGGCTTCAAAAAGGGCTTTGACGCAGGTGTGTTTTACATTTAGAGAACATGTAAATGCACACATAAGGGCATTTTGCTTGTTTTAGTTTTGCATTTATCTATCACAGTGGCAGCCGTCCATGCGTAATTCCTCAAGGACTTTAGAGAGGATGTATCACCAGACAGTAAATGGCAAATGGACTGTACTTATATAGTGCTTTTCTAGTCTCGCATCCACTCAAAGCTGCTTTTACACTACATGTCACATTCACCCATTCACACACTGATGGCAGAGGCTGTATAGTGCCCAACTGTCAGTCAGTTATCACATTCACACAACGATGGGAGCAATTTGGGGTTTAGTGTCTTCGACATGTAGGCTGAGGGAGCTGGGGTCAAACCGCCAACCTTTCAAATGAAAAACGAACGACTCTACCACTGAGCCACAGCCCCCCCCACACCGACAGTGTTTTTTTCAAAAAAAAGTGCTACTTTGAAAGATACCAGCAGCGTCTAGCGACACGCTAAATAAATTTGATTAAATTTATAGTTTGGAGGGGGTCATTCAACCCCAGGCCACCCCTAGACGCACCCCTGCCGCCTCCGTCTGATGTCCCTACAGCAGTGTTCATTTCTTAAGCAAAAATAATGACGAAAAAAGTTTGTCAACAACGTTTTTTTCCTGACAAACACGAGACGTTGCAACTAAAACTAGATTGTTGATAATAAAAACTCTTTCATTAACAAGACAAGACTCGACTCAAATGTTAGTGGTGGACTGTCAGACCCCCCCCCACTCTGCATCTAATCTAAATACAAGCAATTCATTCCTGTAACTGGGTAACCCGGTTGGAGATAACGGGTACCACGAAGGTGGTTGTGAACTTTCCATGTTCACTCAGGCTTTCTGCTTCAGGCTCTGTGCACGCTCACAGAAACTGGGGCGTTTTACATTTGACGCTTATTCCACACAAAAAGGAGCGATCATCGGCTGCCTGCTTCAGTATTCAAATGAGAAGCGATGATGAAAAGTAATCTTTAGCTCATCGTACTTTTCCTGTATGGATGATCTGCTGAAATTTTACCTGAAGCAAACAGGTTTTGAGTTTTTTCGTTGACTAAAACTAGACCAAAACTATAAGGGGTAAAAGTGACTAAAATGTGACTACAACTAATAACCATTTGCTTCTGAAGATCGAGACTAAATCTAAAATAGCTGCCAAAATTACCACTGCCCTACAGATGGGTCTGTACGTATGTGGCAAATCTGTGCAGCGGTTACCTTGAGACTTACAAAGCAGCTGCTGCAGTTGTGGCCTTGATGCAAAGCTCCATGTGATGGAGTGCCTTACAGGCTCCCCTGATAAGGTGAATCTTCAAGCTACAAACCAATGCATTTATCTAATATGACATTC
Organism: Semicossyphus pulcher; assembly: GCF_022749685.1. Lineage (NCBI taxonomy): Eukaryota > Metazoa > Chordata > Actinopteri > Labriformes > Labridae > Semicossyphus > Semicossyphus pulcher. The sequence goes on from NW_027211726.1 coordinate 21,844,468, forward strand.
AGCCAGGCGTTGCATGTGTGCGTGTGTGAATCCCTGACTTTCCTCCTACTTTCTTTGCTTAAAGGTCACAGGGTCACTTGTAGTTACAGAACATGCAAAAACACACACATACACCCACACTGCAAATGACTGTTTAGATCAAGGCCGACTCCCCAAACTCGAGAGATACGCAAGCAATCAATTTTGATGCTCGTTATTCTGTAATTAGACACACAAACCTATCCGCATTATGCAAACAGGAATATGCAAATTGCAGCGGAGGCAGGCAGTCCGTGACGAATGTTCCGCCCAGTGGTTCCGCTGCGAGGAGAACGACAGGTTGATGACGATTTAAAGATAAATAAACCTCCTCTTCCGGTTGTTTATCAGCACTTTTCCTCCCTCCCTTAAATGAAAGACATGTATCAAATGCAAATCGAGGACAGCTCAGCAGGTAAAAGAAGAAAAAATATTTACTTCTTCCATTTTGCCGCTTTCCTCTCTGTGCCTCCTCCTTCATACTTGTCATTATTATGGGCCTGTTTGATGATGTGTCCTTCTCCATGAGCAGCATCTGACCACAAGTGTTGTGTGTTTCTTTGAAGAGCTGAATTTTTAACTCAATTAGCACCTCTGAAAACAAATACACACATGCATCTACGCAGCAGCACACAAAAGCCCACCATGTGTGCACTCACACTGGACTATAGCACAAATGAGACATTTAAAAACACACACACATCCACGCACAAACACCTGAGTGGTGAAGCTAATTTGCCCGAGCGGGCCTGAGTGAAAGGATTAATGAGGCTTTGATGACTTCACTCGAAGAGACTCGTTCCACTGTGACATCATATGTGACCTTGACACGACCCGTACACTTTGATCTGATTAATTTGCCTCCCTGCTCCTGTGGAAATCTGCACTTCTGATTAGCTGATTTGGTGGTGTCCTTTTAAGGTAGACATAGGGTGAACCATAGACTGTACAGAAAGTGGACCACTGTGACGTCACTCGTTGGCTTTTGATCTGCTTTTTTGAAGTCTCGAGTTACAAATTCAAATCATTGCCATCTGTTTTTTTAGGAGCAATAATTTAACATATTTGGACGAGAGCGTGCAGCTGGAGAGTAGTAACGGGACTGCAAATGTGCAGTGATCAAGCCATGTAGCCTAAGCTCAAAGAAGTTTAATTAGCCAACCAATGAGATATTAAACAAGCAGAGCTATCAAGGCAAGTATGGTGTGGATACCAATATCTGCTAGTTAGTGTTAACATTACATAAAATAATACTTAATAGCTTTGCTAAAGTCACCACTGCTAAGTGTAGCTTACATTTGGTCTCATTTAGCTGTGCAGCTAGCAAGCAGCAGTTAGCTGACGCTACCCAGTGTAGGGCTCTGAGCACAATGATGCGTTAGTGTTTACCATAGACTGTATACAAAGATGGACGACATGACAGCTCCCTAAAAGTGAAGCCAAAACATTTCGAGTGCCCCCTGCTGACTGGCTGCAGTATAGGTCATAAAGCCCGCCTCCTCCATGTTAACAGATGGGACATGAGTCAAACTATAAAATCAAAATACACACCAAATAAATGTTTCTCAAACATAGTTTCTGTCATTATAGTTAGTTCTTATTATGCTGATTTACATCCAGGGGTTCATGTTTCTAACAAGTTTATTTTTATTAGTTATTTGATGCTGTAAAAACGATGATTGACAGCCCTGTTGACTAATACGGCTACTGCAGCTGATCTGTTCTGGATTAGCAGAGTAGAGGACTAATGGCGAGAGGAAATGTAACTAAAACAATTAGAGTCATTGAAGTTTACATATCTGTGAACGTCTGCTTCAGACCAACACAAAGAAGCTGTTGAATACGCTGACGTGCGGGAAGTTAAGTGTGTGCTTTGTTTAGTGGAAGTGGCTACGGCAGCTCTGCACCCGCAGATCTCTGCGCAACTCTGGCTCCAAATGACGTCACCATTACAAGATGGCAGCGCCTATCTTGGGGGCTTTTTTGGCATCACTTACGTACAATGAGAGCAGATGGAGATGCATCGTCCATCTTTATATACAGTCATTGGTGTTTACACCTAAAACTAGCACCAGAGCTTTGGACTGCATTGCAGTGTTTCCTTTGTTGTATTTGTTTCAGGCTTTTGTTTTTGTTTTTGGAGCCTGTTACTACCACCTGGAAATCTTTGGGCTGCTGCAACCCATTTGCGCTTGTCAGACCGTATGAAAGTGATTTGATGGTAAAATTGAAGCGCATACAGTGGAGGATAAGGCACTCAAGCATTATTTTGATTGTATGAGCTAAAATCAGTTGAAATTAGCTGAAGTAGCATCGCTTAAAGTTTTTAGCACTGAAGGGAATTATATTTTCTGTGCACATGCTGTGAAAGTAGTTGAATCAGTTGAAATTTGAAGGATGAAAGCTTTTGAGATATTTTAAGAGTAAGACATAAAAGCATTTGTAAGTGTAAATGATGAAACACCTGTAATTTTGGAATAAGCTGAAAAGGATAGTTTTAAGCACGCTGCGGAAGCAAATGATGATAATTTGACTTTAAGTACCTGAGCTGTTTGCTGAAAGTAAAATTAGTTGTTGCATTTGATGAGAGGAGGCTGAACACAGTTTAAATTACTGTTAAAGTTTGAGGGACATAAATACAAGAAATTAAATATGCATTGCTGCTGGTCAACATATTGTATTTTGGATGCATGCATCTCTGTGAAAGAAAAATATGCCTCCTATTCATGTGCAAAATGTGACCTCAATGATAAAGTGCAGGCGACCTTAAGTGGAACCTGATGACGTAGTTTAGGATGATGCTACAAACCCTATATGTAACCTCTGTGTCGTATTACCAATAGTCACCCACTAATGGACATCATATTCATTGCCTTGAGACTGCCTCTGTTAAATGACCTCACTGTGTGCAACTGAATGCACACGATTTCAAGCGCACACATTTACGCACACACAATGGGGCAAAACAGCATGCATCATTCATTTCTGTAATCAGTGCGCCGTCAGTATATTTGTCTAATGATCCATAATGCATTAGCAGGCTCCAAATCGGGTTTCGGGTGAAGGAACATGGACGAAAAATTACATTTAGAGATCCACACATGCGTGTGCATACATTTCAAATGTTCTTACACCCACACAAATCTTTCGCAGGTCTGACTGAGAATAATGAGAAGGAGGCTGATTGTTTTGATGCTTTGGGGCATCATTGCTGCTGCGATATATTCACCAGTCGCACTGGAATGAATTAATCATAACTTTAGTCATTCTCCAAATTGTCCGCCTGTGACTCCCGAATTACGGGAGGTAATATGAGGCCACGTTCAGCTCTGCAAATCTATTTGGATGTTGTTTCTTTGCTCTGTTGTTGCTTTGTTGTGCAGCGTCATTCCCTATAATCCTTTTCTTGTGTCCTGGGAGAGCTGAGCAATTTAGAGAAAATAAGGAAAGGATGGAGGAAGAGGAGTAAATGAAGAGATGGGGTGCTTTTTCTTGGCTAGGAAAGAGGTAAGAGGCAAAGAGAGGTTTAAGTTGTACAAGTGGAAGGTAGCGAGGGGGTAAAAGGAGTGAGCGGGAGAGGGTGAGAGGTTGATTGAAAGAGAGTGAAGGAAGAAGGAGCGCTCTCCTACTGTACCCAGCTGCTGCCAAGGAATCGCCTAATGAGAACCGAGGGATCCTTAAGAGTCGGGGGAAAGAGAGAGCAGAGGAAATGCTATGAAAAATGGCGAGCTGTCAGGTGAGGACTGGATGAAAAGCTGGGCTCTAAGTGTTTTGTTCCGACCACAGAGAATACGTGTGTGTGTGTGTGTGTGTGTGAGTGCACCCATAAAAACACATGACCGTGAAGCAAAGCACAGCTGCGCCCGTGCACACACATACACACCCTACATGTTTCCGTACATGCATGCACAGATGTAACAATAACACATGGTTTACTTATTAGAAACCCAGAGAAGCAGAAAGAAGCCTCTTCTGTTTTTTCTGCTTTCTCTTTTAATTTCCTTGATCCATCCCAACATTTCCCCCGTGTCCTTCCAACACTTTTCACCTTCCTTTCAACCAGTCCGTGGCCCTTCTCTCCTCTGTTCGGCTCAGCGGTGCTCCCTCTGATTTATGCATGCCGTTCTGTGCCAGCTGAAGAGCACCACATCACTACCACCACACTCTGATGTGCAGAGTGTCTGCAGGCGTGTCTCAAGCTGGTAAATTCATTTGATTTGTGTACATTCTAAAACCCATTAAGGCAAGAGATGAGGGTGCTTGCTATGCATCAGTTGCCTGTGTGAGTATGTGTGTGTGTGTGAGTGTGTCAACTTACAAGGTCTTCGTCCAGCTGCTCATGCGGGGAGGCTTTGGCGAGGTGACAGTCCTGATTTTGAGAAAAGGTCATGTGGAGGCCAACACAGTGAAATTTTCCACTGGTGCTGATGTCATAAACTTAACGCAACCTTGGTTTCATGCTGTTTCATACCATCACAGAAGTTCAATTAAAGGGCCAGTTCTCAAATTTTCGACCTCAGTCCTATCATGCTATTACGGGGAGCTAATGCCATTATGGTAGGAAAAAATGCAATTTCTGTGCCGCTCTGAGCCACTGCCTGCAGTGTTCAATATCCTTGACTGGAAAACGGTAGTATTTCACTCCAGCGTCTCTTGCTGGGCTGCTCCTTTCAGAGGGAGGGGCGCAATGCACGCTGGGTGTTGTAGGAATGTAGAATGGGCAAAACCACAAACTTTCTCCACAGCTATGGCGCCAATTTCAAATATTATTGCTTCTATCGATTACAGAGAACACCACCTTTGACTGACAGTGGCTTTTCCAGGGGTGAAACAACCGGTTTCTGGCACAACTAGCCTTCCGTATGTCAGTATTCTTTTAGTAATGATCACACCAATAATGGGCACAATGGATTTTATTTCTTGCACTAATAGAAGTACAGAAGGTATAGCTATAGTAACTTGGTGAGATGTATAGTAAGGTATGAAGGTGTTATGGCATGAAAATACTAGATAGCTTCTTGATATGCGATAAGACTAATGCGGGGTACACAATACAAGATAATCAAGCTTGTTTTCGCCCTGGTTCCCATCTTTCAACAGATATAAGCAAAGTCCCGATTTGCTCAGAAGAACGTTTAGGCCACACCAATTGTTTTTGTACGATCCGATATCCTGTTGAGTGGGGAGACCCCAAGCCAAGCACACACTCTGTGGATTGTCACATGGAATGAAACGATGGCCAATTTCGAAGCATGTTTCCTGTCCATCGTCCGCAATGATTGTGAACTCTAAAGGTGCATTAAACCACGAGAGATTTTGTGAGATTGGAATGGACCGTCAAATGCATCCATCTTTTCCCGGGCCAGGATCCATTGGGTCCATCCTTAGCGGCCCAACGTATCCCGAGATTAATCTTGTGCTTTCAATTCCTGCCGCTAAATTTGGTTATGTCGCCAAGTTTACTGACCTTGCGACAGACTAATCTAACAACCTGACAGGGCACGATGGGTCCCCCTCTATCCAATATTTTAGGCTCTGGGGTGATGGCAGCACATCGTAAGTAGCCCCAGGGCACTGTTGTTGTCAACAGTGTCATGTCATCCTTGTAGGCCCTAATAGTAGCCACATAAGTTAGGTAAACTTGCGTTTGGTGACACAAGGTTAAGGGTGGGAACAGCTGGTGACACAAACAGAAAGTCCTCCGTAGATCAGTTCGGCCTTAGCGGTCTACACAGGCTACGAATGAATCATCTTCCGTAGACAGCAGCCTTCGAAGGCTGCAGCCCCTGAATTGAGGCACAGCTTGTTAATGTGTGGTGTGTTTTTGGTCACATATTTGCTATCCACATGTTATAGGACTAAAACTGCTAAATTAATTATTACTTGTCGTCATGTGTGGGGTCTCTCACATTTTCAACATCTGTTAAGATTTTAAAAATCTTGTCGTGTGGGCCAGGCTTTAGTAGAAACTACGTGAAGGCATGTGATTGGTCGGCTTGGGCTTCCTGGCTTGGCTGCCCTCTCATGCAGGATGAGATAGTAACAATATCTTCAATCCAAAATGAAGTTGTAAAAAGCAACACGTTTCTTCTCCTTTCCAAAAACACACATCTAGCAAGGCCAACTCCCTCGGTCGCTGCTACAAAATAAAGCAAAGTAAAATGACTGAAACCTGGTGTTTTAGACTTATATTCATTGAGCAAGGCGGACCGTCCAGTATGACTGATTTGTCGTCTACAAACCCAGCCACATCTCTTTTGTCGAGCAGTTTATACTCCATAAAGCAGAGTTATATAAAATTGCATGGTACGACACAGTTAATACGATAACTTCCTCCGCCTTGGACTCTGCAGTTCTCTCAAAGGTCAGCTCTGTCAAAATGGTTTACAATTCAGACAAGAGCACAAATTTGTGTGTCAAACTTAGCGTAAGTCAAATCTCTATTGACAGCACTGTGCAAATTTACTTTTCCCCCGTGAGCGAACGCGAGCAAATCTAATGACTGCAGAAGTTTAACAGAAATGCATTGATTTTCTTGTTATAGTGCTGGTGCATTCATAAGTTCAGGCCTTAGACTGAACTCTGTATAAAAAACAGTGAAGAAACACTTTTTCTTTATAATTCTGCTTCATTCTGTTAATGTTTCTCTAAGGCATTCTTCTTTTATTGCTTTTCTTCATCCATCTGCTACATCTGGCCTGGCTCTCATAGATCACAAGAGAACAATCATTCCTCTTTTCCTCCCCTCCCTATCTCATTTATTTCTCCATCCTCTAAGAAGGCCTTACCGGAACATTCTCTAATGCATCTCACACGCAGCTTATAAGAGTTCCTCAGAGCGGGCAGGGTGCATAAGGCATTAACAGTAAACATGAACATGAGATGTTATTAGCATGATCCCTGCAGTACGAGCACTTAACATGTCTTATTTAAAGATATCAGTGATACAGGGATTATCACACAGCTTCTTGGTACGCAGGCATAAGGAAAATAAAAATGTACTCGCTGTATGGAAGGAAAAAAATGCAGCTGTTATTAAACTTTCCCCCTCTTTTAAGCTGACGGAAATCCCCTATAGGGTGTTTGCAGAGCTGAAGTCAGTGTTCTGTTAATAGGATATAATTGGAAATGGCTGGTGTTAAGGAAGTTGCTTGGGTTGTCTGAACTTAATCCTGAGGAAATCCCTGAGAAGTTAATAAGAATCTATGTGCTATGTCCTAAATGTAGGACAGTGGTTTGCAAATGGAACTAAGCCTCCGGACTCTTTGGGTTTAGCAGTTGCCCAGAATACAGCAATACAATGGTCCTCACAAAGGCTCTTTAATGAAAACGTTGAGAGTATTTTGTTGAGGTATATGTCCAGTTCACAGCTTCAATTGTCCAATACAGCTGTGATTTCAGTCCCTGCCTTTGTGTAGTTATGCTTTGCCGCTTGCCTCAGAGAGAATGTCTTCAGATTACGTTCTCTTTTCAACTCTTGAAAGTTACGAGGAACAAGCTAGCATCTGTAAGGTTTTTTTAGGGTCCCATGTAGGGTTGGGGGTTAGGCTTAGCTAAAAGCTTACATGAGCTAAAACAGAAATATGTCAAAACAGCTAAGCAGCCAAACAACAAGATATGAGAATGAATAACATCTCTTTGTTTTCTTACCAGGACTAACTAGCTTACTGCTAAACAAAACATGTCTTCTATATTTATTTTCAGCTTTGAAACCAAGTTATCAAAATACTATTTCTCTAGAGAAACCTTTAACAAAATTATTATTTTAAAGAAAATCAGCTTGAAACACCCAAGTCCACCAGAGAAGGCATTTTCAACCAACAAAATGGAGCTAAAGCAAGCTAGCTAGCTAGCTAAAGCTGATCAAATTTAACAGGATCATTTGGGATCTCAGCAAAACTCTACAGTCCTTTGTCAGAAAATAAGGTTATTGTCTAGCTCTGTGTGAAAACTACTAAAATATTCCCAAGAATTTCAATAGTTAATCTGCCACCATAAATGGCGTCGCCTGCAACATGCCAGAACAGAAAGTTTAGGCATAAAAGTGGCAACAGTAAGGGGTTCAGGCTTTTTTTGCTCAACAATCCGTCTTCTTACAAAATTAAACAAATTAAAAGCTCTATATAAGACCAACAAATATTGGTGTGTGTGTTTTACTTTCAACATCTGCTGAAGCTAGTTTAATAAAGCCATTAGCAGGCTACAGTAGATTGCTTTGCGGCAACTGCTCTCTCTGTGCTCTCTCATTGTTTCCTGATTGCAGTGGTCAGGCCAAACCTGGCCTCCCCTGGCCTGGTATGAACTGGCCTTGCTGCTCAGCCCTGTGGGGAATCCTTGGCGCGTGTCTGGCTCTAATTAATGCCCTTACTGCAGTCTCTTGTTAGAGAGGGAGATGGTGAGAGGAAGTGAAAGGGAGCGAGAAAAAGAGAGAGAGTCAGTGGAGAAGGGGACTATCAAATATTGATTGTATTTGCATAAATAGCCGCAGTTGTTAAAAGCCCTGCATGATCCCACTTGCTAGCTTTGCATTCTCAGGGCATGCGTTGGGAGAAAAAATCAAGAGAGGCTGAATGAGGGAGAAATGTGGTGATTAGAGTCAAGAGAATGCATGGATGGCCCGCAATGCGACATTGCGTAGGCCTCTCAATCAAGCCATCCCAAAGGCTACGACACTACTTGTTTGCTTTCTAATTTGCACCAATTATTATCCCATTAACAAGCTCACTGTAGTAAAGCAGACACAAGATAATGACGCTTTTTCTGTTGAGTTGGGCATCAATACACCAGGTTGAACAAAGCACCTGAGGGGGAGGTGAAGTGGTCACCCTTTGGTTGCGCTCATATGGGTGTCACTTAATAAATAAGGTGTTTGAAACTGAGGGGCAACAAAGTGTCGTGCTTTGAGCAAAAAAAAAAAGAGAATTATTGCTTTCGTTCTCTCTTTCCTCGCTTCTTTTCATCCTTGCTGCTTCAGTTGACATCCTATAAAGCTCTGCAGTTTTTTTAAAATGACCTCTGCTATGATACTTAAAGTTGCTGTGAAGTACAGAGTGTGTGCAAAAAGTGAAACTCTGCATGTGTGTGAACAGTCTGCATTTCAGGAAGTGTCTACGAGGATGTTGAGGATTTACTGTTAACTAAGCTCAAGCCCTCTCTGCATTTTTAGAGGTTATGCAGGGAGAACTTCGAGTTCCACAGTTGTTGCCAAAAAAACAATGTCCTCAAATGAATTTGGCCTTACAGCCATGCTGAGAGGAAAAAGAGCAAAACTCAAAGAGAAGCAAAAAGCCCAGGAAATTATGAGAATCCAAAGTTCCCTTGTATTTTTCGAAAATAACAGCCTGTCATTCCTCATCACGAGAAAGATTTATGTAACTGAAAGTTTTATATGATGCTGTATGACAACATTGGCGCACACACAGCAGTGCTAAGCTTCAGGCAACCTCGCATTTCATCTGAAATCAATCAAATTAAATATCTGTAGAAATGATTGTCTATTTTAAAATGCATTCTTTGTGGCGTGATAACATTGTGATGTGCCTCGATGTCGAGTAGTTCTTTGTAACATTTCAACATTTCAGGAATTAGAGCAGCATGATCGCATCATTAGAAATGCACATTATGCACTACATAGCAGAATAACTTGGGAAAATATTACAATGCAGTCTCTTCCTATCACTGGGAAAGGAGTGTTACTCTCTGTTGCAGCCCAACTTGCAAGTTTGATGAGTCTTTATAAGCCAGTACACCAAACCTATGATGATCCTTGTTTGGGGAAGTTGTACATCCCAGTTCCAACAAAGACAAACTAATGTTATTCCTTTTTTGTAATAGCAAACTAACTGTCACAGACACTAACGATGATTTCCATTCTGGTATGAATTCAGGAGCAAGCAAATGGCTTTGGGCAGACTATGATTGCTGTGAGATGTAACAAGTCTTTCTGTAAAATGGGCAGAAGTTGCTGGAAACAAGTGGGCAGATAAAGCCGTGAGCGAGCACGTTTCTCAGAACTCAAACACCCGTTGTGACTGACATCATTAATGCACTGACCTGACTGTGGGTACCTGCGTATGTCTCTGTGTGTATGCCTGTATGCAAACTATACAAATGTACAACCATCATGCATGTGAGGGGGCACGCCTCCCCATGTGTGTGACTGTGTATGAGTTCAACTGCATATTTAGTGTACGAGAGAGCTAGCAGAGCTGATCAGTGTCCATGCTGAGGGCTTTGTCACAGCTGACCTATATTAGATGAAAGCAGCTGGATCAGTGGCCTGCAGGGACAGCAAAAGAGTTGTGTTCTAATTATCTCTGCAGCTAGCTAGCGACACATCCCACACACAGACACACTCGCTCAAGTACACACACACATACACACTTTTGGGCAAATCAATGGGAGCTCGTAAGAGCATCTGCCATGCTTCGCTTGACGAACGACGGCGGCAGATCCACAGTGTAGGATTTTTAAGGATACATCATGTCACACAATGCATATTAAAACCCTTCTGTGATCATGGACTACGCCCTTTGGTTTCCCAATGCGACTGTATGAGAGAGCTCTTTTTAGCTTAGCGAAATATAATTACCAGGTGATACACAGCTAGAATTGAATCTGGCTCATGCTGGGGCATTTGGGAAATGTAAGAATGCACCCAGTCATCTTGTAGATGAGTTCATTGCAAAGTATATTGGCTGTGTTGCCATGGAGCTTAAAAGTACCGCACGCTGAGGGCGTGCGTTAGCTATAATGAGGCACAAAATGACAGGAAGAGCCCAGGGAGCTAACGCTAAGAGCTAACAGTAGACACTGGACTAATGCTGATGCTAATGTAAGGGTAATAAAGTGTGTGGAACCCTGTGGCATCCTCCAATGAAAGCTCGGTTAGCTTAGTAGCATTTGACATTCAGCTCACTCAGGCACAGCACACGATGCTGTGTTCTTTGTTTTGTCTAATTATCTCCACTGGTATTAGCACAGGTGGGCTACATGCATACATCTTCTCACGTCAGGTGACACACTGTTATTTTTGTGTAAGCCTTTTTTTTTCTTCTCTGAAGTCCGATTTCACACATACTGCTACCTTTGAGAGGTAATTGGACTCAGCACACACTCAATTAAGCCGTTAGCCATCTGAGTCATCCCCTTCTCTCTCTCTCTCTTCTTTTTGCCTCTATATCCCCCCCCCCCAACTCTTTATTTCCATCTCTCCTTTTGCTCTCTCAACTGTACCATTGCTCTCCTCTTCTCATATCCTGCTTTCATTTCTCCATTTATTGGTCTAAGGCCTAGCATTCCAAGCAGGGGAGCTGTAACGTTAGCCTGGCAGTCGGGGTAGCATAGTTGCACATTTGCACAGTACATTGCATCGTCAGGCTCTGCCAGGTATTCTTTTACAGGTCAGGGCTTATGGGAGGGGTGTTTTTCCCATGACTGACAGAAGGACAAATTAATAATAGAGAAATGAAAAAGACAGACGCTTACTGCCAGGTATGCTAGTGTTCAAACAAATCAGCTCATGCTAGCTTTTAGCAGTTTGAGATTTACTGATGTTTTTCTTCTCTTCTGCAGAGTGACTGAGAGTGACTCATTCAGCTTGTCGTTTCCACCTGAAGACATGGAGCACCATTTCCTGATGAGACTGTGGTAAGTATGTGTGCACACACTCCTGCAGCTACATGTCACCTGTACCCTCGCATATAAATCCTTTTTCTGTCATATGCGTCCTTGAAATCCATCCCCTGGAGGAGCGCGTAAGAGTTCCCAGTGGAACCTCTTGAGGATTAACCCACGTCAATGAAGCAGCTCTAAGAAAGTGGGGATCAGAAGCATGCCACTCACTCTGTTCTCTCTCCGCGGCTTCTGGTGTTTGATCTCTCGTGTGAGGCAGCATTGATTGAGGTGTTCTCTGTAGATGTTCGGCTTTTGAAACTGGAGTCCATGTTCACGCCGTTGTAGCTAACATGTGGCTGTTGTAGCTAACATGCACAGGGTGGGATTGCCATTTTTCAGGGGAATGCTGATTGTTATGTTGTGAAAATGAATGTGGGCATGCCAAAGCTGGCTTTACACTTTGAAGAATGACTGATGGAGAGAGTGATATAGAAAGTAAAATACATCAGACAAGTGCTGGCTGGCACAGTAGTAAAGTCAAAAATAGCAGGCTGGGCCGACCAATTGTGCTGGCCCGAGGTTGTACTACTATTCTTAGCCTCAGTCTCCTCCTTTCCTCTCTTTCCTCTCCCTCTCCCCTCCCTCCTTCCTCCTGAGTCTTTCGTTACCGCTGTTACGCCAGCACTCTTCAGTCCATCTGGTGTCTGGAAGCGCTCTGGATCTACTCTCACTCTCTAATTGGCTAAAACCACTTAACTGTCTTCCATCCGGCTACGTCCCATCCATTTGGCTTTTTATTTATTTATCCTCCCTTTTCACATTTTTATCCATCACTACGTCTAGTTTACACAGTCGTGCAGCTCCCTTATAAAGCTCTGAGGTTTGCCCTTATTTAGAGAGAAAGCCTCGTAGAGACAAAGGTCTGTATGTGAGTGCAGTGATGTAAACAAGTGAAATTACATTTGCATCAAAATGCTGTAAGAACCGGAGACCCTCTTTATTCAACTTTACCATGGCTTTGCACTCTTGCTATGCCCTTTTTGTGATTGTTTTCATGGTGAGACCAGTGTTGGGTAATGTTACTTTTAAGTAACTTGTTATGTTAAAAGATTACTGCCATTAAAAGTTTCCTACTGAGCAAAGTAACGTGTTAGATTACCTTTGCGTTACCAAAAATTGAAACCCCTTTAAGACTCAATACGCATGTCAGTTAAACTGTCAGGATAGCAGTAGCCCACTGTACATCTACCTTTGAATGTATTGACATTCAATTGCAAGGAAGTAGGAGAGAGGCAGAAACAGTGCTTTTAGGATTTTCTTTTTCGTGGTGACAAAAGGAAAAGGGAAATACGTAAAAAAAAAAAAAAAAAAATAAAATATGAAAAAGTGACTAAATAACGTTTTACCGTAAAGTTCAGTGTAAAAGACACACTTTAATTACTTTTTTTTTCTCATCTAAAAAGTGGGCTGCATCCTATACTCTTTCCGGGTCCAAGCCGCTACAAAGTCTTCTATTTACAATAACACGCAGTGCTGTTTTGTTGGCTTAAAACAGCGAGGAAAACTGACTTGATTGTTGCTCACGCTTTGTCATGGACATGCACCGTCATGATAAAATTACAAATTAAATTACAATAAATTGTAATGGTGTTTAAATAACTTGCACACACGTTTTTATAAATGAACATGCCCCCAAAACAGACTATATTCCAATTGTACGGTACTTAAATTGCAGAACTTACGCGTTACTCGTTACAACAAAAAAGTAATCACAGTACCAGAATGGATTTGGATTGAATGGATACTTTGTTACTCGTTACCCCCAACACTGGCAGGGACGTTTACTTTTGTGTTTGTTATAAACGCTATAACACATGTATTGACATGAGAAAATAATAAACAAGGAAGGTTTGACAAATGATGAGGTTTTATCTCACATTTCAGTATGAGTCATTCATAACCCCTGATGGTTTCAGTTTAACTCGTGATTACATTAGGTTTCATCAGGGGGGTACTGTTGCTACGGTTACTTGCAATTGAATGGCCTCTAGCTTGTGTGTTACCATAAGACAAATCTTAGAGGTCATAATGAATGAAAGAATGAAAGAGTTCTGCATTAAAAATAAAATGTATTTATTCTTATGACTTATCTCAGAACTCTATGGTAATATTTAGCTGTTTGTAAAATACTGGATAATTAGTCTTCATGGGGACTGTTAACAACTCTCACACATCAGAAACATAATAGACTTCAACAAAAAGATCTTAAACCACATCCATCCAACAAACATGCCCCGCACTCCATCCCAGATAAAGAAAATGATGTCATTGTTTCGGTAGCTGTTACACATTAATGCTTCTTTTTTCATTGAATACATTTGGCAGTTCACAGAAGCAGGAGGAACAGGTGTGAGTAATCAAAATTAACGATGGCTGAATAATAACATTTAGCCGTTACAGTTTCAGGCTCCTCGTCGTCACTCTGCCAGGACTGAAGAAAACAGCCGTCATTAATGTTATTAGTAACACCTGTGCTTCTCCTACTATGATGAGTCAGACTGCCTGGAGTGAAAAAGCCCTTTTTTGGGCAAAACTATGACAAAGTGTGAACAATTAAAAAGATCCATGTTGGAGTGTTTTTACAATCTCTTTATAACTAGATAGAAAGCCACTTCGAGAGGAGCGTGCAGAGCCTTTAATTAACCCCAGCCAGCCATTCTTATACTGTGCTTATACTGTAGACATGATATTATCTTAAATCAAACACTACTAGTGACAGAAATTAGGTGATCTTACTGAAGGAAAACTCGGCAAAGAATAAAGTACATGTTACATATAGAGGTCTGAAATTAAACAAGTAGCTAAAATGAAATGTTTTGGGATTGCAGAGTAGCTGTAGTGCTCTGTGGTGTACAATATCCATATCGTCTGTTGAACTCGACTGAAGAGATGAGAACAGTTTTTCTAAAAGAAACTCAATAGGCGTTTTGATGTTGGTGGTGGGAAAAGCTGCCTAAAGTCGGATTTATAGTCCGGCATTGAATTTACAGCATAAGTATGACATAGCCTTGGACCCCTGTTGAGGACTCTGATCTGGATGCTAGTATGTAGCTAGCTGCTACAGCTTGTTGGCGTCTTCAATATGAAGCTTAAACATAATTCAAGATTGCTTGTCTTAAAGTAATAATGTCCTGTTAAGTCACTATCTATCGCCGAATGAGGTAACACAATGGTGATGAAAGCCTTTGCAGTATAACGGACTGGGTGTCTGGTGGCACAGGCGGCGCCCAGTTAGTGACGCATTTTTCCAACACCCAGCAGTGGTTGGTCTGCCAGAGAAGGTAGGCGGAGCTAAGCGGCTGCTTTTCCGGCCTCTGCAAGTGTTGCGAGTAAACAGTAATCTACTATGGCTGAACAAACAAAGAAAAGAACAATGACTACAGATACAACTTCAAAAATAAGTGAAAATCCAAAGAAAAAGAAACAAATTTGACGCTCAGATGAACGCAAACAGTCTAAAAAGGAAAGCGACCATCAACAAGGAAAATCAAGAGATACAACCGGAGCCAACCGTGGACGTCACACGTGACACTGTTTGGATATCTGGGAAATGTGCTCCAGCAATTACCGTTTATCGCCATTGGTGCCGCCAAGGAGAACGAAACTGAGATCTTCTAGATTACTACTTTAATACAAAACTGTATTGTGTGTGCATATTTTTCATGTTACAGTAATTTCAGTTAAAATAACTGTTGTTTAACATTTACAAGCTTCAACTCCAACATGATCTTCTTGTTTCAGAGGCCTTTGCTTGAAATACGTAACAAAATCAGAACAAGGTCAACATAAGCCCCTTTCCCACACACACTCAGTCCTGAAAATTTCCTAACATTTTCTTGGTGGGCTGCATGTGTGAGTGCAAACAGTCGCATTATTTACCCTGACTTTATGTAGCTTTATCCTGCCAGCCTTCTTGTAAAATGTCCACAAGAAGTTGGATGAGCTGAAGTGTGAACGCAGCAGGTAATAGTTAGGAACATTCACCACGAGTGGGTGTGTTTATATCATGCAACCAGAAACGTGTGAAACCATAAGAGCAGCAAATAACGGGATGAATAAAAACATCCGAGGTTGAAGGAGGAGGATAACTTACAAGACGACAACAGCAAAGATGTTTGCAAGTTGGAGAGACGAAGAGATTCAGGAGCTTCTGGCTGTGAGCCTGTTGGCCGAAATTGGTCGCCAGATGCGGGGAGGTCTGCAGCGTACTTTTTACATCACGTCCTGCCTCATGAGACCACCCTGGGTGGGAAAATCTCCCAATGTGAGGGACATGTGTGAAAGGGCCACTCCAGAAATTGTGCATGTGTGAAAGGGGCTATAGTGGCATGGAAACCCCTTAGCCAACTAGCATTTTGCCGGGGGAATTGCCAATCAGCACAAACACACACAAGCATGGATGCTCTCTGCAGCATAGGTTTTGTGATCTGGTGACTGCAACGGCTGTAGCGTATGAATATATAGTACTGTATGTGCAAAGCATTGTTACTGATAGTCATCATCCTTTAACTGAGACTTATTGCAGTGAGTTGCAGTGTGTTTGATTTAGCTTCATTTAACAGCACAGTGAACTCCATAAATTCTTTTCCCTGCTGTCACATGAGGTTCATTTTGCAGGGATGAGTCACTTACCTCCATTTCCCCCTCTTCAGTCAAGTCCCCCCTCCGAATGTGTGTCTGCGTGTGGGTGCTGTGCCTACATTATTGCGTGCACGTGTGTATCTGTGCTTACATATTTTGCATGTGCGTATGGCTTTTATGGCTGCGAGCCCAGTCTGCTTGCTGTCAGCAAACGCTTTCTGGGAGAGTTAAACTTCAAACAGCAGCTTTTTGTCGCACTGAAGGACGGCATCTCATTAGGAGGCACATTAGGGCGTGTGTAGTTTGCTTTGTGTGGCTGTGAGGACGCCGCAGAAGTGAGCCTGCAGGAGAACAGGTTATCAATTGTGTTTCCTGATTATCTGCACTGCAGCTTATCAGTAACAGATAAGAGAATTAGGCTGAGAATTATTCTCTCTGTAGCACTCCTGCATGCCAAGCCGTCTCCCAACAACTGTGGATAATATCGCTTGATTATTATTTTATATTTCAGTAGAAAATAAACTTTACTTCAGTTATTTTTTCTCACAGGATTGTGTAATGTTCAAAAAAAGATATTTACTCTCCTGCTTCTTCCCCGAGCTGCACATAAAGAGAGCCATCTGTCACTGTCGGAGGCTGCGGCTCCTGCTTTGTGTTATTGACAGGAAAATGGACACAATAAAAAAGAGATAACAAAAAAACCATGTAATAAATGTGTCCACTTTTTTTGTGCCAAGGGGCTTCAGCAGGTCTTTTAAAATGTGCTTGTGTTGTTCAGATAAGTGAAGCGACTCGAACATTGCTGGTGGCTAAATTTAAAATCTGTAAATGAAGACTTTTAGAATTAATCCTGTAATGATTCAAACTGACCCTTCGCTAAGCCCCTCCCTTGAACAGCCACTGTCCAATCCTACGTTAGCAACCGTGACTAGGCGCGGGAGGCCTGTCAAGCTTTCAGATGCCGTAACGGTGTGCATATTGAATCTGCAAGTCCGACAGCAGATATCCTCAAAGTTTAGAGGGGGGCGTCATATTTTTAGCTTTTATAGCCAAAAACTCGAGAGGAGAGATGTCGGACATGAGTTGAAAATTGTGGAAGACCTCAGTCGTAGCTAAATCCATCGAAGATCAACAAAGACTCCTTTGTTTGCTCCAAGGGAAGACGCTTACTAACTTGGCTAGGTTAGCATGTTAGCAAACAAAGATGGTTAAATATTAATTAAAAGTTAATCCAGATGCAGTGTATTGATCAAGTCCACAATATGCGAGCAAAATGCGGGCGAGCTTTAAACAAAAGGAAAGAGTGGGCTCATTTAGTTTTGCTAGCAATGGGCTAAAAAATATTAGATAATGAAAGTTATAGGGAGTCATAAATAAACATTAGCTTAAAATAAAACAACTTGCTGTGCAAGAACATGTTGTTCCTGTACATGATTGTCCTTAGCAGACTTTTCAAGACGTGGGGTGTCTGACGCTTTCATTGGGACCGGTGAGCCTCGATTTTATGTCCTCTTCATTCTCAACACTCTGACCAGTTATATGTAGCTTTCAGATGCGTGTTGTCGTCCTTTCTGTCAACTTCTCTCTGATTATCGAGAACTATTTTTCCAGAAATGTGCTATTATGTTCCTTGAAACATCTCTCACTGTAATAGTTGAATATTTGCATGCCGGGGCGAAAGCTTGACAGGCGTAGCAACAGTAACCAAGGGGGCAGGACTTAGTGAAGGATCAATTACAACAAGTTTTTCCTAATATTTCATCTCTCATCTGATATTTAATGAAAGGATTGGATCAGTTATTGTGTGTGAAAATTTACATTAAGCAAGTATTATTAGACTATTCTCTGTGAGTGTCTGTTTCTCTGCATCTCTCTCTTTCTGACCATCTTTCCTTGTGTCTCCAATTCGCTTAGCATCACTCACTCTCCCTTTCTCTCTCTCTGTCTCTCTCCTTGTCTCTCCCTCACTCCACGTGATTTATGAATATCTTTTATCAATGTTGAAAGCAGGGCTCATCTGTTCTGAACTACTCAAGTCCCAAATCATACAGTGAAAAGAAAAAGGAGAGCTTGGAGTATATGGGATTCCAACCTGTGTGTGCATGTGTGTGTGTGTGTGTGTGTGTGTGTGTGTGTGACACAGAGGAAGAGGGAGGCAGTGACTGTGTCATCCTTCACATGATTTAATCAAAGCCATCCATCACATTTGGATAATTAGACAGCTGCATGGATCGCATGACCAGCACCCATTGGCTAGAACACACACACACACACACACACACGCATACACACACCTTTGTATTTCTTCACAAGTACGCCAGAGCTAGGAAGCAGCAGAAGATGGTCCCAACGCAGACTGAGGTTCAGCAGTATCTGCGTGTGCACTCAGGATCATGGCAGGGGAAACGTGTTGGCACAACATTCAGATGTAATCAGTCAGTGATGGAGTCAGAGCGGTTGAAGCCAGTCGGCCTGAGCTGCTCTCCGTCTGTGGGGGTTCCAGAGCTTGATGGCCAATTAAATGTGTAGAATTAGGGCTGGCAGTCAGAGAGCTGTGCGCACAGCCAGCTAATGACCAGAACAGAGGGCCTCTCTGCAGAGAATGTCAACAAAAAGTCATTCAGGTGTCTTAAAAGAAGTATTAGCATACCAATGCTAGCAGCATGGCTCCTGGTAATTACAATGTCAGTCAGTTGGTTCATCTAGCACTCTGATCCAGACGGAGATATTTCAAAAGCTTTTGGAATGACATGATATTTAATACGGCTATCCATTTTACCCAGATGAGAATAGTTTTCACTCATCTAGTTAGGGACCCGGGACCCGGGCCCGGATCTGAGTACACTTGACCCCAAAGTCCAGTTCGTTTGATTAGTATGAACACTGTTTACTGTACTCGGGCACGGTTCGTTGAGCCATGCCTGGGTCCACTTGAAAAGGTTGTCTCGAGTATAGTATGCACCAGATGTGAAAGCTACTGTATCAAAACACGGAAGTGGACTGCATCTCCTCTGAAATCCGCATGTGCACGCAGCACCGCCGATCTCATCCTCTGAACTGCACGGCCATGGCTGACACCGTAGGAAGGTAGGTGAGAGGTTCGTTCTTGAGATTTTCTCCAAAATGTGAATAATATTAGGCATAGTGAGAAGGTGGACTCCATTGTATGGGCTTGGGATCATGCGATTTGCGTGCTTTTCTACACTGGAACGGCAACATAAACAATGTTCTTCTTCTTCTTGTTTTTGAGGTGAATCACCACCACTGCATTTCCGCGGGGGAATGGAGAGGGGGGGCAATCGTACCTAACCTTTTTCTTTGCCAACGTTAAATTGAAATGTGTGTCTTTAAGTGAAATGTCTCATATTCTGTTAACTGTATGATAAGGGATGATTTTTTTCCCCAAGGGCTGAATGCATGTGATGATGTTAGCAGTTAGCTAAAAGCCACTGGAAATGGCCTCTAACACTGGGATTTAGGGCCTTATTTACATAATAAGAAATATCTAAAGAGTATAACAAATATTGTCATAACTTTCCAAAAATGGTCCTTATTTTGTGTTGGTCATGTTTACTCTTGGATATAATTGTGAAAATCATGCACGTAATTACGCGAACCAATCCCAAGAAAAGTCACCCAGCAACTATTAGGTTATTTACACGCAACACAAGCGTTGTTCAAAAGTATTTATTGGTGGCTGTGGGAGTTTACTGCAGATCGTTGATGATCTTTTCAAGCAGTGGGTATACTGGAATGGGTTCTGCAATAATATCCATCCATCCATTATCTATACCGCTTGTCCTTCTCAGGGTTGTGGGGGGGAGGCTATCCCAGCTGTCATTAGGCGAGAGGCGGGGTACACCCTGGACCAGTCAATCACCGGGCTGACAGAGACAGACAACCCACATTCTCACCTACGGACAATTGAATGTCACCAAGTAACCTAACAAGCATGTCTTGGACTGTGGGAGGAAGCTAGAGCACATTAAGGGATCCCACACATGCACAGGGAGAACATGCACTCCCCACAGGAAGTCCAAACTGGTTCTGAACCAGGAACCTTCTAGCTGTGAGGCAACAGCGCTAACCACTGTGCAGCCCCTCTGTAAAAATATGTTACTATTTAACCCTACAGCGCCATCTTTTAGCACTGCATTTAATGCTTAGAGAACAATAAGGGATATCAATATCTGGATAACATTGCTTGTGAATGATAACTAACTAAACTAACTAATATTAATGTTGAGATGGTGGTCCTTCTGCTAAATGGTAAATGGACTGTTCTTATATAGCACTTTTCTCGTCTTGCGACCACTCAAAGTTGCTTTTACACTACATGTCATATTCACCCTCTCACACACTCATTTACACACTGGTGGCAAAGGCCTAAGTGCCAATCTCGGATCAGTATCTTTGCATTCATACACAGTAGGCTATGCCTTCATGAGCAATTTGGGGTTCAGAGCCTCGCCCAAAGGCACTTCGACATGTGACTGTAGCAGGGATCGAACCACCAACCTTTCGATTAAGAGACGACCGACTCTCTGAGCCACGACCGCCTGCTATCTCTTCTAATTCCATATCAGACAGATGAATTGATGCTTAATATCACTAACTTTGATATCGTGTGCATTTTTTACTATTTTTGAGCTAAATTTCCAGATGTTTAGAGAACTGTAGTGCTTGAGATCAGCGTCACAGAGCTCTCAGCTGGGCGGTAGACTCTTAGCCTATGGCTTATTTTTTACTTTTTCATGATGAAGTCCTGCAGATAAATGAGAAGCTGTTTGAAAAAATTAGTATCTCCATCTAATTCCTTTAGATGCTGTTTTGTCATCTGACATTCACATTAACATGTAATACGATCATATTTGACTGATGATGTAATAGTATTTAACTAACGCTTAGCTTAGCATTTAGAGATAAGATCAAATAGTTGAAATATTCTCGCAGTGATGTTTAAATGTTCGTGCTTTAAGTAAACGGAAGTGAGATGTTTGCCCTGATTTAATATCCGTCCCTTGCTGATATGTGTACCCTGCCCTGCCTGCCCCTGATGCTTTCTGTCATGTGCCAATTTTCTCAGTGCCAAGACCTGACTGCCTTTATACAAATTGTTAAATGGGGTTCAAAATGTGTTGCTATTTCTTAGCAGATTGCTGTCAGCTGTAAATGACATTTATGCATTCACCATGTCAACTTAATGTGTGTTTGATTTAAATAAAACCTACAAAAACGAGTTCCAAACCCCCGTTCAGAGCCAATTTAATTTGGTCCCCCTGAGTGAAAGCGAAATATATAAAAAACATTCAATAACGATGCTGCCAATTACATGCACATAAGAGGATGATATGTATTGCAATTACAGATTAGCAGTAATCCCGCCATGATGTATTTTTTAATTGTGTTAGCTCATATTCAGCAAACAATGCAGCTCATACGCTTCAAGTGATCCTGTTTTAATGGTGCGTTAGTGTTTACATTGATTTGATGAGGGGGAGTGCAGTGGATCTGTGGGGATTTGAAAACAATATAGACTAATGAATGTGCATATATTTAATGATTGCACACAAGATAGATCTTTGACTGTAACAGCTCTCTCTCTCTCTCTCTGCTGAGTAAGATCTTGTTCTGTTCCCTCTCTTCTATTCCTCACACATTCTCTCGTTGATCACGTGAACGAGTGCAGCGTCGAGATTTTGGAAGCAAGGTGAAAACTTCCCAACGTTTTTTTTTTCCTCTCGGCTCTTTACTTACGGCTGCGACACCTCTCCAGTTTTTTCTGCCACCTTCTCTCCATCTCGCACGCACAAAAGCCTGCAAGAGAAGAAAAAAAAAGAAACCACATCCTCATTTGTCATTATCACCTTATCTGTTTCTTCGGCTGCAATCTTTCTCGCTGCATTTCATTTTCAGTTGTGTGACGGAGTTGTCGGTGCAGGTAATAAGAGCGTTTGAGCCTAAAATAGATCCGATTTATCACAGAAAGCAGCTGGTGAAGTGAGGTAGGTGCAGCTCTGAAATTGTAAAAATTCAACAGATGCAAGCCTCGCACTCAGTGTGCGTGTGTGTTTGTGTGTTTTTCACACATGAGTGACTGTGTGTCTGTGTGTGTGTGTGCTGTGTCTATTGGGAGGCAGTTGCAAATTCCAGTCACTCGCAGCATTTATGCTCCCACAGTGACCTGCCTTGCCAGTCACAGCTGAAACAACATGTGCTTAAAACCCGACAACACACGCACACACTCACACACACACACCCAGGACACGTGCAGAGTGTGCGCACGGACTAATGTGAGCAATAAGTGACTCCGCTAAGGCTGTTTATTCATTGATATAAGAAGAATGTGCTTCATCCTTCTGAATTATGCATTGACATAAATGTCGCTGCTCTCACTCTTAAGTGCAGGGACTCACTTCATCTGCATCCGCTGAAGCAGCATCACAAAAAGTAGTACTACATGCTAAATTCAGAGACAAAATAAAGGTGATCCGTTAACTTATTACCCAACTCAACCTGACCTTTACTGCACGTCAGTCCCCATCTGTCTCCCCTCAATTTCCTGTCATCTGTTTCCTCAGTTTGCCTTTGCAATGAGGGATTATAAGTGACATTTCAGGCGTACTCGCTTTTACCTCCAAGTAAAACGAAACTATGAAAATAAAATGCAAGTTTTCATTGACTGGAATTATTCTTTATATCCAAGACTGCAAGTTGAGTATTTGTTGTTTCTAACTAGAATGCTGATCAATAAATGAAACAACCACCATTGTACTTAATTCATTACTAAACGTGGATGCTGTTGCTCACACTCTGGCTCCCAGATATAAAAATATCCTCCCACATGCAGGTTCGACCCACTAACTCTAGTATCAGTGACATGTTCAAATGTACACATAGATAATAGCCAGATAGGATGAGCAGCAGAGACGTACAGTAAGGAGCGACAGGGTAAATGAATGGATTGAGGTTAAAAATGGCATGTTGCAGGTATGGTTACCATGGTGAAAGCAGCCTATAGCGGGCGACCTGTGGAGTGAAGGCAGAAGGAAGCCTTGAGCGTGATGCGTTAGAAAATACTTAACAAAGACGGAGTGCATGCTGGGAACATAAAATATTCACATATTGGAAACATGAAGGACAATGTAAATAGATGGAGGCATGATAGCAGAACAAACACACAGATCGATCGATTAATTGATTGATGGTAGTGGCCTTCAGCACATGGTGTCTCTTTTTCACATTGTAGCTCTATAAATATGTAAGAAAAAGTCTGACAAAGAACCAGTGGAAAGGTCGTTTATTGAAGGACACAGTTTTCACAGCAATCCTCTGTTTAAAAAATACTGGACCTAATAGAAAAACCAAAAGAAATGTGGACTCCTCGGGTAACGGTGTGTCTCAGGAAAGACACACTGCTATTCAGGGATGTTTCTAGGATTTGACATGACCAGACCCGTGCTGTTCTGCATGTAACATTTAGTCCATTAAATTTGTAGTGGTAAATGCTAAGACAGTAGCTCTTGACAAAAGAGAGATCTGCAGGGAAGCTAAGGATTCACCTAGTCACAGTGTTGGTTTTGAGTTGTTACATTTTGGTAAAAACTTGAGTTTCAAATTTAAGATTGCTGCAGTAATGTTTATCATTTTGTCTTGTACAAATGACATTAACCATCTGCCTGACAGTAGATTGAATTCAAACAGTTATTTATACCACCATTTAGTCCTTCAGACCACCCCGCACGTCTCCTTGTGTTGCCTTTTAAAGTATCCTTCATACTCTAACTCTGTCCACATGACAAAATCATGTACAGCCTTAAACATCGTTCCCATAACACGTTTTTCATATTCGCAAAACAGTCATCCTTATAAATTGTACAGAAAACTTTCAGCCGGTTTAAAGAAAGTGTCAGGCTACTGGTCAGCTTGTGTGAGCATCCCCGTGTTAGCCAACAAAACAGTAGACGGTAGGTCAGTCTGTAGGGACTTGGCTTGGGAACTGTAGGGTGGCCAAGTTTAAATTTTGTGGATTCTAGTGTCCATTCTCTTTTCTTTACATCAGGACAACGGATTGAGTTTAAGACATTAGATTATTGTCATTTACATTATTTACAATAAAACAACACTGTGGTTATTAGGGCCTTTCTTATCAGCCAATCAGCTGTGACCTGGCCAGGATAGAACAGAATGTGATGTAGAATTAGAATGTGACTTTAAAATCATAGAATGTGACTTTAATGTCAGAATTCAGAGTCTATAAGTTCAGGACTGAAGGAGCCAAAACTGTCATTTCACACACACCCTCTCACTACAAGCCACGTCTTGATCATCTTTACCCTTTTTTTTTTCAACTGTTATTTTTGCAAACCTTCACCGGTTACCAACTTCTCCAAAGGACTGCACTGTCTGTAGATCTCTTTGTCGAGAAAATGACTTCCTGTACATCACAGGTGCTCACTTCCTTTGTGGAAGAAGCAGTTTTGAGCCTTCCTCTCCCTGCTGTGGTCGCTATCAGCAGTTGCCTGGCTGAGGATCTCCTCGTCCAGCTGCTGCTGAGGCTGAACCCACTGAGGAGCTTCAAAGGACCTCATCTGGACCAGCAACAACTGCTGACACTCTGTGTTCATATGAGTGCAGCAACTCTAGAGACCCTAAGCAAAGTCCCTGGTGTCTCTACAGATGAAGACCTCCGTCCTCCTTCCTGCGATGCCTGGGAAGCTGCTGTGCTTCTCCAGTGCAGCGTCATGGAACAGTTTGGGACGTCATACAAAGTGAGGAAGCTGCTGGTGAGCAGAGACCCAGCACTCCTCACCTTCATCCCTCAAAAAATCACTGAGGCCGTCCTTAAAGCCTACAAGGACGAGGCTGAAGGTGTTTGGATTCCACCCCAGATATCCAGTGATGAGGAGAGCCCGCTGTTCTCACAGTTTCTTCCTGACACCATCAAGGAGGAGCTGTTTGAGCAGTATGGATCCTGGATAAAACGCACCAAGGTCTTTCAGAAGGCTTTCCTGAAGAAATCGGATGAGGATATCCTGGAGAACCAGGAACACCAGAGTGAGCCTCTTCCGTTCGACAAAGAGGACCCTGTGACCGACTCTGATAAGGAGGTGACACCTGAAGCTGAAATCAGCCTGATGCTGCAGGAACCTCCTATCTGTCAGAGTGAGGACCAGGAACAAGCATCCAGCACTGAAGAACAACATCCTGGATGTGGAGCTGAAAGCCTCCAACCACCTCCTGACCAGCTCATCTCTGCTGAGTGTCGCACTAAAGAACCAAATGTGCAGACAGACAAAGCTTTGGTTCAGGAGTCCATCATCAGAAGTGTCCTGGCGAAGCTTTTTAAAGCTCCAAACTTCTGCACACCTCGGAGCCAGAAGAGCCAGGACATTGAAGATGAGATGGTGGAGCACATGTACATGTTGCTAAAGAAGGAGGCTCAGAAGTACAAGAAAAACCGAGTCTTCCTAAAACAACTTCAACTGCTTGAAGACCCGAAGCAAGAAGCCAAATTTAGCCGGGAACTGCGCCGGCCAGTCAAAGCCCAGCTGCGCGAGGCTCTGCAGAAGAACCGCCTGAGCAGAAAGGACGTAATGGAGGATGCTCAGGTCTCCTTGTTGGCCTCCAGACTCATTGCCACAGAGATCTTAAACCACCTCAGACCTACTGTGAGCTTTGCAGTCAACACCAAGCCTGGAGATGAGACACCTTACACCGTGAACATCCCGATAAGAAGAGAGGAGCCAGAGCCAGAGAGAGAGCTGACCCAGCTGGAGATGCGTCTCCAGGAGCAGCAGGCAGCAGCCAGAGTGGAAACCAAGTCCAACAGGTTGACCTCTTGGCTTCATCGACTGTTCAGGAGCAAGATTTAAATCTTACAAGACAAAAAAACAATAAGCCCAAGCATCACCTGCTTTGATTGGATGCAGAAACACTTCTGGGTTTTTGTCTGTATTTATGTCAAAATAAAATATCTGTTAAAATGTATTGATAAAGTCTAGGTTGTCTTTCATCAGGCAGCTGAATGTCAAGGCCCAATCGACCTCAGCTTTTTGGTCTGTGGTCTTCTGAAAGGGCTATAAACACTTCATGCCTAATTTAAATCAATTTCTTTTTTTATAGAAAAAAATACACTAAATACATTTCAAACTTACTTCAAATGTGGTTCAGTGCAACTGTCAGTCCTGGCAACAAATATAACCTATTGTAAACTGATCATCACCAAGCCCATGATGACACAATATACTGTAAAAGAACTAAACTTGGCTCCCTGTGGTGGTCAAAGAGCAGACAGCATTTATATTTTAAAAGTCCAGCTGCTTCCTCAGGACAGAGGAGATATCAGAGTTTGTATTCAGGCCTTCCTAATTTAACACAATGAAAGTGTCACTTTAAAACTTAACTTTAAAACAAGCTATTTGGACTACTGTATGTATTTCAGTGGTTAGAATAAGATCAGAGGTGAAAACATTGTTACTTTACAGGTTATGTTACTTTATTTTCACTTTTACAAGGAAATATTGGCACCTGTTAAATAGTTGAACGATAATGACAGTCCATCAATCCTAGATGGTTCACATAAGGAGTGCAGGGCTGAGGGTCAAGGGTCAAGGGATGAATTGCAGGCCGTTGTGAGTACAGTCCTTTTAAATCCTAGTAACAGTTTAGTAAATGAAATCTTGACTCTTTATTTGGAGGGAGATGTTTGGAAGTAAAGCTGCAAGTTTAAAGGCATCTGAAAAACTGATTTGGGGATATCATGCACTACGTAAAAATTCAATAAAAATGTTTATTTACCCTTTTTTATCTAAAGAACTTTAGTGTGATGGCTTTAAAATGTTGTTATCTAGGATTTAGCTTTGCTACAGTAGCTTTAGGTACACTAAAGTGTAGTTAAAGTAGCGTTGCTACATGTAGCATCGGTTCTCCCCAACAGACCCCAGCAAGTACAAGAATCTGTCTTACGTTAGCATTCAAACCCTGTTGTCTTCTCTCGAAATTAAATGGAAAATGTGGTTCTGTGTAGTTAAGTTTTCTTAATATAGAAATATATAGTATAGTATAGTATAGTAATATATAGTAAAAATATAGTAATATAAAACAAAAAAAAAGACACTGTTGCTTTTTTGGGGAAGACAAAAAGAAGACAAAAAGAAGGTGCCATTTTTTGCAAGTGAAAGAGCAGAGAGAAAAGAAAGTGTCAGGCATACAAAATGCATGACCGAGCCGCCTGCCGCCCTGACACTTGACTTTTACTTTCTATCCCTTTGAATCAGCAACACATTTCTCTATTCTCCCCCCAACATACACCCTCTTTCTCTCCATTCTGGGTTTTTTATCTCCATTCCCCTGCCTGTGCCCTGACACTCCAAAGCTTCGCTCCCCTCATTAACTCTCTTTCATGGGGCTGCAGATGACAATAATTGGTCTGAAAACAGGAGACAATGGGATACGAGGATTATCCCCGGCTCACACCCACCACCACCAGCCCATATACCCCATACCCGGCCTGCGAGGACATCACTGCTGTGCGTCCTCCCCTCCACTTCCTGTCCTCCTATCTCCTGCTACTTCACTAGTCTTTTTCTTGTTCTTTAGTTTGATAATTGCTCGTTGCTCTCTTCCTTTTCGCCCTCATCTCTCTTTAACCCATTTAAAGTTTTTATTCCACTCTTTTGATCTCTACCATACACACACATACACACACATTTCTCTTTTTTGGCTTTCTCTAACCCCTTCTCACCTCCTCTTTATTCATATTTTCACAGGGAGCTGTGAGATGAGTCCCCATAGGGATAAATCTTCTGTTCCTGCCAAGAGTGGAAGTGACATTACTGACACAGTTGCACACTGCACACACACACACACACACACACACACACACACACACACACACGTACACACACACACACACACACACACACACACACACACACACACATACACGCACACGGAAAGCGAGTTCTGTGAAATGATAATGACATTTGATTAAACACTGTGACTAATATGATGTCATCTTTCCAAGGCAAGCATGAACCTGTGACAAAGTGATGGAGGGAAATGGAACAGAGAGAGGGCAAAAACCGGAGAGGGGAGAGGATGGGGGGGGGAGATAAGAACAGGATGGGTGAGGAGTGACATACTAAACACCCGAAAGGTACACCATCACCCGGGTTCACCTCATGCAGACTGGCAGAGAAATGTCAAGAGTTGTGGTTCCACTCCTTCTTACCGCTCTCCATCTCCATGTTTTTACCTGTCATTCTATCCTTCTGTCACCTTCTCCCCCAGCTGCTTTCTCCTCGTTACCATTTGTCCTAAAGTCACTCTCTGCCCCCCCCTTTCCCCCTCCCCCCTCGGTACTCTCTCCATCTCTTCCCTCCGGAGAGGGCTCTCAGGTTTCGGCTGTAACTGCTTTAGCGCAGGGGATAATGGTTTGTAATTCACTCCCAGCTCCTCTCCTCTGGTCAGGAGGCCCACTCATGTACAAGCAGAGAGAAGTAATCACTGTGTGTGTGTTTGTGTGTGTGTGTGTGTGTGTAAGAAGAGGGTCCTGCAGATTTCACTTTTTCAGCACTGCCTGTGACTCTGAATGCTTTTTGCCTCTTTCACAGCTGCATTAATGCTCATAAATGTTTGTATTATTCATGTGTAAAATGCATAGAGAGCTTTTCGACCACACTTCCTGTGTATGTGTATGTGTGTCACTTTATAATACACAATCTGACCCTGCATGGAGATCATCTGATATATTACATAACCCCATGTCACTACTAAACGCCCCTTCCATCCAGAAATAATAAGCGCACTCGGCTATGATGCAGAAACACTGAAGCAACACCCCCCTCCGCCCCCCTCCCACTGTGGCACCATTGGTGTAAGACTCCAATACTCCACCTCCCTGGAGTATGAATAATAGAGGGATCCCATATGTGTCAGCTTGTAAAACTAGATCACCAACTGTGGGCCCGAGGACGCTTGGTATAGGCCCCAGGGTGCCCCAGGGCTTGGGGGTGGGGGATGGGGGCTTGGGTGGGGATGGGTTGAGGCTAAGCAGAACCAGGCAGACTGTCCGCCGTGCGGTTCCTCACCTCAGGGCGGCAAACACACAGTGGGGAGTGAAACACTGCCCTTTTAACCATTATTGCTCTTGTGCTGTGTGACTGGATTGAGATTTTGTTGTGTGTGTGTGTGTGTGTGTGTGTGTGTGTGTGTCCTTTGTGTGGGTATTGTTGTGCTTATGCACTTGGAACACATTCCTAAATGAGTGTAGATGGACAAAGGATTGGATGTCTTCTGGTTAATTTCTTGTTAATCATAAGATATGATTACAGTTTTTTAAACATTCATATTGTTCTGTTAACAAGGAACCCACAGAGGACAGTAGGCTCCTCCAAGAATAAAATAGCAGGAAATATTAGCAACTAGCAAGTGAACATATTGGAGCATTCAGCAGGAGCCAGATATTTCCCCTGGAAGCATTGATTGATTGTATAAGAGGTGGCTTAAGCCACAGCAACGTCACTCATTGGTTTGTTGACTGCATTTTTGCAGTCGCCATGTTTGTTTTCTTGAAGTTGAAGTTACTGAGATGAGGCTGGAGTGTGAGAGTAGCAAGAGGTAGGCAAATGCTAAGTTTTCAAAGCTATACAGTCCGTGCCTGTTGCTAATTCATTAGCTGGTTGATAAGATAGTTAATTGGAGTGTTTCCCACAGAATGAGATTCTAATTGTGGCAGTAGCTGACTGGAGCTGTTGAGAGTAAAAAAAGTGTTGAGAACGTGTGCACCAAAGAAGAGCAAGGGGGTGAACCAAACCAACCAGGTAACTTAACTTAGGAGTGCAAGACAGCTGTCTTCTCTATGAGGAAAAGCCAAGCATTCTGACTCTCATGCTCACAAATAAATTAATAGATGAGAAACACTGCCCTAGCTAATACAGTCAGCAAAACTAAGCCCAAACGTCAAAACTTGCCAATTCATGCTAGCATCAAAATATAGTATTATTAGAATTTCACCTCCAAAAAAACTGGAATACAAACTTATTGGGCGGTCTGTCAATATATAGTCAAGTTATATTATTTGTCCAATATTTGCATGAAAAAAATCTCCTAAAGGTGTAATCAACAACAGAAACAAGTTCAGTGACTGTAATTAGCTGAGGTGACACCGATTAGACAGCTAGCAGCGTATATAGCGGTTGAGTTATTATATAATTCAGCCGATATAGAAGTCAAATTAAGATTGAATGTAATACTAAAATATGTCCTGATACTGCTGTGTAAGAAAAGGTATCAAAGTCAACCTTTAAACATCATCCACTGTCATCCTAGAACGCTATGAGGAGCTGACAATTTTACATAATATTTCCTGTACCATGGTGGTTAAAACTAAAGAATAAATGTCTACAGGGACCAATTTGTGCTACAAGTTCTATTTCTGGACTTCAATCATTAGATTTCACATTACAGATGTCAGACAGGCTGTCTGCAAGTTAAAGTTCAGTGTCACTCTGATTCTTCTAAATGATTTTCCAATATAGTCAGAAAGAGAATGGCACTGTCTGTCTATTCCTAAATGTGCCCTCTTCACTCTGAATACTTAATGCTACTTTGTCTGCATATCTCTGTGAAATATAAATTCAACAAATTGGTAACATAGAAAACTTTACTGTTAATCTATGATTCATAACAGTAAGGTCAAACAGTTTCAGAGTGTGCAGCATAGGAAGAAAGATGTTTCTTGAACTATGTTTACTATGTCTACTATGTTTTTTTGGACTTTAAATGATATCTTTAAAACATTTAAACACATTTTTGTTGGGTGTCAAGGGAAATATGCGTATTTGTTTTCTTGCTAAAAGTGAGATAAGAAAATAGAAACCATTCTCATTTCTGTTGGTTAAATATGAAGCTACTATCAACAGCTGGTTAGCCTAGCGTAGCACTGGAAACAAGGAAGAGCTAGCTTAAATCTGTTCTAATTTAATTTGTTTTGTGTCTATATATTTGTTTTCTTCCTAAGAGGGTGTTAAAAGATAGGTACATCTAATTTCTGTGGGTAAACTATGAAGCTACCACCAGCAGCTGGTTAGCATAGCTTAGCTTAGCATAAACACGGAAACGGGGAAGAGCTAGCTTTACTTTGTCCTAAGTTCATTTTTACACTTGAGTACTAGTGAGGGTCTAAAGGAGCTTAAGAGGTTCTGGTAGCTGGATTGTGTTAGCTTTGTGCGACCAAGACCCAGTGTTTCACAGTTTTTTCCAGTCTTATGCTAAGCTAACTGGTTGCTAGCTGGAGATTTATATTAACCTACTAAAGTGAGATTGGTATCAATATTCTCATCTAACTCAATAAATAGATAAACATTTTGTGCATGTAACCACAACCAACCATACAGAGTTGCAATACCTCCCACCTCATTGGTCCATTCAGCTGCTCCACTGCTCTTGCGATTAAAGCTGCCAGTTTGCTTTCGAACTGTTACTAAAGTTATCAGGCTCTGGCATGGGTGTGTTGTCGCAGTCACGGTGCTGGTCCTTCCTTCTGTTGGCATCGAGGAGGAGAGTTGCTTTGTTTGTCTAGATGTGCTCAGCAATTCAATTTCACAGCTCGGTCTCAGTCGAGAGCTGGAGGAGCATAAGGAGAGAGGGGACAGTAATTGAAAGGCAGTGGAGCTCATCCTGTGTCCTCTTCGTCTACTTTTATTTCTTTTGTGAACGTCTCTCTTATATTTCCGTGTACATTATGTTTGACCTTTTTAATGTCACTGTTCCGTTGAAGCAGTGGCAATGGCCTTTTTTGAACGCTCCATGATGTTAGTCAACAAAATGTAAAATGTAAAATACACTATAATATAAAAATATGAACCCATTTGACATGGTGCTCTCCCTCACTTTGTCTGTGCTTTTGTTGACAGCAGGAAGCTGTCCCAGATTCATCCACAAATGTGTTTTGATCTCTTATTTGCTTTGAGTCAAAGCCCTTTGCTTTAATTAATTATTGAATTACCTGTGTGACAGCAGAAATCATTTTGGCCACATGAAAAGAAATAAATATGGATAGAAAGCTCCATTGTTATCCCAGTGACCTTTCAATCTTTAATTTAGATTTGGAACATGTTGTTCTTAAACTTGAAACAGGGCTGCTCAGACTGGATTTGTTCAATCAACATTTAAATCAAAAATACCCATTTAATACCCAGTATACGGGATGACATTGTGAACTGCTGGGTTTTAATATTTGGGTGTAATTAAGCTGTTCAAATGTATCCTCCAATTCACTGTCAATAGCACAAATCCAGTTTAAGATTATATGAAGCCATGTTTGTTTTCACCTTAAGCAAGTTAAAAGATAACTTCTCATTTTCTATGATCTTAAATTGTTATTTTAGCTAATATTGACTGTGAACCAACAGGGGCTTTAAGTCGACTCTAACTAGGTCTGAATGAATATTTTGGCTCTGATTTTGGTCGTTAAAGAAAGAGAGAGAGGGGGGAGTCACGCTGCATAATTCAGAGGGGATGGGAGATTATGCACCATCTGTGTCCGTATCCCAGTGGCCCTGTCAGAATTGATCCACAACCCTTGACCTTTTCAGATACTCGCAGTGTTTTCCACCCGGTCTGTCGTGCCCAGTGTGTTCGTGTGCAGGCGTGTGGGTGTTTGAATTTCCGTGTGTTTTCAGTATGAGTCAGCCTACTGCTCACTAACCTTTCCACTGGATTACAAAGTGCAGGTCAGGTACACACGAAGAGTTTTTCTGTCTTTATTTTGTTGCTCAAATCAAAGGTCAAGCATTTCTGCTCGTATATAGGATGTTACCGACACTAAAAGGGCTACATAAATAGGTCATGTGAACAGAGCTAAAAGAGCAGTGTATAACTTTTAAGTAAAGACAGTTATTCACTTTATGCTGAGAGTCAACTGAGAAGATTGATAACGGGGTATTGATTCCCCATCCTAAGTATGACAGTAGTTTATTTTGAGGTAGCTGTGGCTCAGTGGTAGAGTGGATCGTGTCCCAATTGGAAGGTTGGCTATTCGATTCCTGGCTCCTGCAGTCTACATGTCAAAAGCCCTTTTCACACATGCACTGCACTCCTGAACATGTCCTTACTTTACCCGGGTGGGCTGCATGTGTGAACGCAAATGGCCGATTTTTTGACTCCGACTTTCTCCTGCCTCCTACTCAGGAACATACACAGCGGGCGAGTGACGGGGGAAGGGTTAGGCTTAAAAAAAGTTAGATCATAACTGTGCTTCATTCTTCTCCACCATATGTTAGTGTTTGTTCACAAAACTACTTGAATCTGCTCACCTTGCTTCTCTTCAGTTATTTCACCTGCTGTACCTGAACACAGCGGCTCTTTCTATTTCTTTTCCTATCCATCTGCTCTGTTTGCATTCATCATGAGCTGCACGTTTTACAAAGTCGCCAAAAAATACTTGCATTTTGTATTTTTGCACCTGCAATCCCGTTTTGACAGCAGCGAGTGAGCTGCGCGTGAAGGAGGCTCGTAGTTACTTGTCAAAACCATCAAACCCGACGAATGAGACCGACACAGCTGCACTTAAAGTATTTTAAATCAGAATAAGAAGGTCAGTATTTAACAGAAAACATCGCACTTCAATCAATGCATATACAGGAGGGAGGCAATAGTGAACGTGTGCGCAGGTGTGTGTTTTCTGATGAGCATGTGGGAGACGCTGCTGCAGGTATGGCAGAGACGGAATGCGAGGAACAAGTCAGCAAGTTAATCGATAATGGATGACGATTTTTTTGACAGATTAAAGACACATGACAGAATTAATTGCCAAATATACTTGCCTCTGTCTTGCCCAAAGACAGCCTCTGTCACTGACACTTAACCCCCAATTACTCCCAACAGCATAGCCATTGGCGTGTGAATGTGTGTGAATGGTTAGCTAGATCCTGATTGGAGATTGGCACTCCACATAGCAGCCTCTGCCGTCAGTGTGTGAATGTGTAAAAAGCAGTGGACTAGAAAAGTGCTATATATTAGTACATTCCATTTACCAGTTCCATTTATTGTGTTTTACTGCACAGACAGGAAGTGAGAGGGTAGATAGTGTGCGACTGATTCTGGAAACATCTAATAAGTCAGGTGTTCTTGTGCGTCGTCTCCAAGCTCTTTCGCTTTCTTCCTTTACAATTCCAAGACTCCATACAGGCGCTATGCAACGTCTTTGTGTCCACTGTGACCATCACAACAAGCAATGAAGAGGAACTGACCCTGTGTGTGTTGTCGCCATGAAAAGATTTCTCTGTACCTGCGTCTGCTATAGTAAACAATGAGTCCATGGTAAAGTGCATAGTGGAGGAGTACAGCACTGAATAGAGAGATGGCTGCTGTGAATGGCTGTCTTTGAGCTGCAGCAGGGAAACATCACATAATGTGTGCACACCTCTGCTAGTACACAGGTATTGTGTGGTGGTATGGTTCTACTTTGCAATCATTGACTTTCTTAAAGGAAAAGGCCACCTTCAGTCATCTGTTGAGATAACCACTTCTAGCTTTTTCTGCAGTTCAGTAAATTAAAATGGATTTTTGACGTGTTGTAATTCAGAATTCTGTTTTGCCCTCTATTCATCAAACTGTCTTAATGATTTTGTAAATTTCCCCACAGGCCTTTTGAGAAGTCGGAGCATGTCTGTACTTTGTTTCACTCAGATGTTGGTTATAAATGAAGGCAGATCCGTCAATAAACAGCAGATCAACAGAGGCATGTGGGATCATAACGTGAAATAAAAGCTTCTCAGGTTTGTGTAGAGCACCTTGTGCAAAATACGTCTTGTGCTCGGGTGAACTTTGAGTGATACTTTCCAAATCCAGCTGACTGCAAGGATATGCAATGGTCTGTAAAATTTGAATTGCGTCAGCCCGTTGTCTCCACAAAATCATGATCATGATATATGTGGTGGCTAACCATGTTCTTAGTTGCTTTACTTCTGTAAGGCCAGTAGAGTTACACAATCGCAGTGGGCCCAACTTTTAATTGGAAGTTCGCCTCTGTGCCTCTCTGAAATGCTTCCTTGTGCTGAAATTGTTTTCATTGCTAACTTGCTAACCAGCTTGAGAATGTTTTTATGAGATCGACAACAAGGACCTGTATGTCCTGTACAGTTTTTTGGGATGAGAATACCTGATGAGAATGTTCCTTTTACAGACTGGGACAAACCAATCAGAAGTAACTCTTTGTCTCTTTCTCTCTCTCTCTCAGAGTTAAAAACAGCTCCATGATCTCATACCAGCTTTATAGTGGAGAGCTCTTGATCAGTGGAGGACTGTGAACTGAACACAGCACTGACCTTTAGAATGTACTTTTGCTTTATATTAAATGTATTAGCTCAGGGAAACATGTACCCTTGGCTCAGGAAATCACTGCGTACCCTTTTTCCTCTGTCAGAGTCTGCACATTGATGTGGCATTGTGGGTTGAAGGGCAAAATGTACTGTTGTTGGTGTTGTTGTCAAGACCACCTAAACCAAGACCAAGTAATGGCTGAGACCAGAGTGTAACGAGACCGAGAAGATATCCAAGACTCTGAGGGTTTGAGACGGACGGTCGTTTTCCTTTTTAGACTGTTTGCCTTCATCTGAGCATCTTTGTTCTTTGGATTTTCACTTATTTTTTATGAAGCTGTGTCTGTAGTCATCTATCTTTTCTTTGTTTGTTCAGCCATAGTAGATAACTGTTTACTCGCAACACTTGCAGAGACCGGAAATGCATCCGCTTAGCTCCGCCTACCCTCTCTGGCAGACCAACCACTGCTGGGTGATGGAAAACGCGCCACTAACCGTGCGCGGCTTGTGTTTTTCCGTGAATGTCGCCACAGACACCCAGTCTGTAATTCTACTTTATACTGCAAATGCAAAGGCTTTCATCAGTAGGCCATAGGCGCAATCACCATTGTGTTTTCATTCTGCGATAGATAGTGACTTAACAGACATTTATTTGAATGATTATTACTTTATTCTGGCCTGGCTTGTCTATTTATTACAAGCAGAAGTATACATTAGGAACAAAATTTTTCATCACATTTCCCCTTAAGCTCAATATGCTAAATTTGGTAGCTTGCCATTTTGCAGTCATCACAGTAATAATGTTATAAATCAGAAAATCCTCACGATCTAATGATACTTCTGCATTTGTGTTCTTGGCCTGTCTTGTAATAGAAGGCTTAGTCCTCTTTGTCTAAGACCGAGACAAGGCCGAGTATTTCCATTGATATGGTGCCAACTCCCAAAAAGGTATTCTCCTGACACTTTACATATAGAGCAGGCCTAGACTGTACTCTTTTTAATATCATATAAAGATACCCAACATTAATCCACCAATGAGCAAACACATGGCAACAGTAGCAAGAAAAAACTTCCTTGTAACAGGCATAAATCTCGAGCAGAACCAGACTCATGGGGAACAGTCATCTGCGACGACTGGATGGGCCGAGAACGGGGGATAAAGGAAGACACAGAAAGAGTGAAATGGATTGTGACAAACAGACAGAAAAAGACGTCACACAGCAACAAAAATAAGAGACAGACTTTTAGAAACGAGGCCAAAGCTGAGTTGAAGACCTTAAAAAGTGGTCTTCTTGAGACCAGTCTGGAGACCAAGACAATCTTGGGTACTAACCCTATAATATCCGAATACTGGCCAGTTGTATGTTCAGGTCACAGCAGCATGGGAATGAATAAACTCTTCCTCATCTCCCATCGCGCTTCTCGCCTTTTTCTGTGCAGTGATATACAGCTTGATTACCTTTTTTGAAATGGGCGCAGCGTTAACGTTAGCAAAGACGAATGCCTCTGAAGGAGCAAATGTGCTGTGTGATGAACTTGAACTAAATGACTATCTTACTGTAATTCTCTCCAGGGTTGTGATGCTTGAATACAAAGTACGACATGAAAGACCGGGAGCCTCATCTCTCACACGGCGCACATCAAAGAGCAGACAGGCGAATGACACCGAGCTTTCCTCTGATCCTCAAGGAGTCAAGAATGGGAACGAGAGGTTGACAGGGCTCCTTAAATCGCTGTGTCTCCCCGCCCGAGTGATTCTCCCGCCTTTTTACTCTCTCATTCGCAGCATTTGTGATTTTATCTTTCCTTTGATTGACTCATTTTTCTCCCCGTCGTCACAGCTGGCTGAGAAGTTGAGGCCGTTCAGGGTTAGTATCGATGTGATGAGCCCAAATTGTTCCGCTTTTCATTGCGCCCTTGAAACTTATGAGGTCACACTGCAGATGCCTGTAGACACGCAAAGATATATTTATGGGAAAAATACACTCATGGCCAGACAGAGTTGTGTATGTGTGTGTGAATGTGCTGGGTGTCTAGGTAGCGCTAATGTGTTGTAGATTCCTGTGTGATTGTGATTAATTAGATGATGAGACGTGTGCGCTGACAAGCTGCTTATTCTGATTAGAGAGATCAGCTTCCTGTGAGAGGCAGAACTAACAAGGCTCATGAACCTCCACACCAGGCTTTCATAACACATCTGCACCTTGTCTGCAATTTCCTCCCTCTGCTTTAGTGTTCTGTCACAACCCTCCAGCTTCATTAGTCAGTTCCTCCCTGCTTCTAAAGATGCCCTCTTTAGACTTTGGAGGAATAAATAACACCGACTTTCTGTAACAAATGATACGTTAGAGTTAGAAAGTTAGAAAGTATGCTTTTGCTGACCAGTTGTCAAGTTATTAGTGATAAGTGGAGGATAATGTTAGCGTTTTGACAGATCTTCAGTTGGCTGCTGCTGACTTTATGACTTTTCTTTACTTAGTTTACTGTTACACTAAGTTTTGGCAAACAATAGGCCCTTGTACGGAAGCCCTAAGCGGACAGGCATCCATACATTGTATTTACTCCGTTTTCTCTCCGTCATTTCTGGTTGTTTTCTGGAGATCTCGACTTATTTTCTCATTATCTCGAGATAACAAGGCTTGTTTTCTCGTGATAATGGGATAGCGAACAATACAATAGGCTGGTCACTGTGATATTACAGACCAGGACATGCCGTGCTGCCACTGAACACACTGATGAGGTAGGTTAAGCCTGTTTGTTTTATGCTTTTGCAACTCTGGAGATACGACTTATGATAATCTGACGTCACATCGTTATCTTGAGATAAATAAGACGAGATCTCCAGAAAACAACGGGCAATTTCTCGTTATCACAGAAAATCGTGCTTCCGTACCCTCATCATGAAGGTAAGGGACAACTTTGAAGAGATGTGTTTTTGAAAATCTGTGGATTGCATCTCCAAAATGCACTCCCCTTTTACCTCTGTTTTGGTCTCCACCACCATTTAACCTAAATATATGGCTATTTAGTTGCATGCTGTTGGCTCTTCTATGCTCACAGCTATCCATTAAATGTTGTGGTCTGTTGTTTGATGCTTAGATGAAGTGTGTTTATCCGAAATGTTATGCTGAAAAAAACTTGACTGGAGAATCTGATGAAATTACATGTTGGAAGAAGCAAAAATGCCCCGTGGAGACTTCAGGAACCTGAGTAGATGGTAACTTTTAAGAGGTTTCTTACTTTTAGCAAACACACACCCACACGTAGTAATCTTTTGTGCATGTAAAAAGTCTTGATAGCGCAGCTTTGAAGGAACAAAGGATAATCTAGTTTTATGAAACACATCCTTGTGTTTCCACTATTTTATAAAAGCCACAAGCTTTTACAGTTCAGCACTTCACTTTGTGCCAAACAGCACCTCTTAGCTTCTCTAAAATCACCGCAAAGTACAGTCAGAGTGGTTTATTGGTGAAAAGAGAAGGTCGCTAGCAACACGAGTGGTTCAAGTGAGGAAAATATTACCTGCGCATTTGAAAAGCTCTGACATCTCTCAGCAATACCCTACAATGTGACTCTGTAGACTCAACAGTGCTTTGCAGTATCACTTCTATGAAAAGAGTTGCACCACCTGGACCTCTAAATGAATCATCACTGTTTGAACACTTGTTCCATGAACCACCATATTAAAGTAAATTGCTTTGTGGCTCTGGGGTTCAACAGGGGGATTACATGAATTACAAGTGGACCAAATATTGACATAAACATTCATTTGAAACCTGCTAATGAGACTTTTTATAAACTTTCGAGAACAAATAAAGAGCCATGTGCTTGTTAAATGGTCATACACATAATGGGGGAAGTTAAGGGTTTTGTATCTGGATTGTATAGTCATTAATCACCTGTATAATTCTTGTTCTTTGGATTGGGCTCCTGCAAAGGTCTTACCTTCTAATTTCCGGGACGTTTTTGATGCTCAGCTCTCAATGCCCCATTGGACAAGAATAGAGGTTTTTCTTCACATGTAAAAATCAGTCTTCCTGTTTCCAAAATAAAATTTAAAGGCTTTCCCGAAGAAGAAAAAATAAGCTGAATTCCAACCTCGAGACATCTGCAGCAGATGGGTGGGTCCCTCTACAAACTTGAACATTTGAGTTGAGGTGGATTTACGCTCTCTGTTTGCTGAATATAGCCCCTCTCTCCGTGCAGGAAGGCTTTCTCGGCTAAAGCCGCAGTCGAGCTCATCTGTTTCCCACAGATGGCTTGTCAGTCATTCAGTCTCCAACCCACCAGAGATCCAGAAATCCTCCGAAAGTTTTAGCTTAAGCGTGTCCCTCTGAGTCATCCTAACTCTGTGTGTTTCTCTCTGATTGTGGATATTCCTCTGAGGCCTCGTGGATGTCTTTTATTGTCTCCATTGACGGATGATGGACAGACCATACTTGCTCGCTCAATGACACATGCAAACACAGAAACACACACAAACTTGCAGGCCTGTGAGGCTATTTGGCATTAAAATATGAGTCCCCTAGAACACAACACAACTCGCACACACAGAGAATGAGACTGATGAGGCACAAAAGTATGCAAAACACATGCACACCACAATTTTACTGTTGGAAATACACTAATCATGTACATTATCTTCCATGACTGCGCATCAGACAGGTAATCAAGTGGCTGTTTCCATGAGTTCTCTCCTCATTAGCTCTCATTAGCGTTTCCTCTCCACTCCACTACTTCCATGATCCTGATTATCTGTGGATCTGAAGTTGGCTCGACAAGAGCTGAGACTTCTTAGAAAAGCAGCAACAGACCTCATTTATCAAATGAGCATGCAGCTAAATTTCCTCATTACACTCAGCCTATTTTTTTCTGCGATAATTAGTGTTTTAACAAGTAGATTTTATTCTAAGCGAGATAACAACTGCATTAAAATCGGTGACCCCTTGACCTTGCATGATGATTTCATTCATAGCAGAAAAGACTCGCGCAGCTACATTTAAATGAGGCTCCACTGATTCACTCATCAAGTTAAGTTTACTTGCATTGGAGTGTAAGCTAATTCAGCCTTATACATTTTCATGGTGTCTACTGTAGCTTTGGAGAGGCTTTGAGAACATGACTCTTGTGATGTCATCGGGGTATTAAGCCCACGTTTGGAGACAGCAAAACAGAAGGCTTGGGTTACAGGCTTGGTACATGGAGTCTGAATGACATGGACTGGGAGTTTGTGTTTGAGTTGCATAATGGGAAATGTAGGATCTAGTGTTTTTGGAGCTTAATAAGGAACTAAGAACTGAAATGTTTATAATTTTATGGATGTGTCGCATTAAATTACTAGAAGACCCCCTCCAGTGAAAATTCAGTGTTTAACCTTGTAAACATCTCCATATGGTGTTCTACGAGACATATCAGGGACAACATCAGCAGTCATCTCCATGGCTGGGCCTGTCTGCTTTTAAACTGCAGTGTACCAAGGACAGGCTGAACAACACGTTTTCAGATTGGCAGGGTTTGTGATGTCACAAACCAAAGGAGCCAATCCCGTTAATGGACAGGGTGACGCTATGCATATCATTATGTGCAACCTATGGCAACCACTTCGGTGATGCGCGAGCCAGCTGTAACCAACATCGTAATGTTTGCAAACTCACTACTGACTACTAACGTTAACGTTACTACTGCTAATTACTAAATTTCATGCTAGATACACACAACTTATTATTTCAAGCAGAGTATTGTATATGTGTTAAAACATGACTGGAGCTGGTCGTTAAAGCATCAATGCATTCACTACACATAACCGGACAGACAACGCACAAGTGCAGCTTAAAAAAAGAGTTTTAAATGCCATGAGTAAGAACAAGTTAGCCTAAAAATGTCCATAAATAAATACAAAAATAACAGGGTTGAGCACCAAGGCTAGCTCAGGTGTTATTGAGTCTCGTGGAATACCTAGAAGTGAAGAAATCCAGTGTCCTTGTTTTGTTGTATGAGTGCAAAGTTTACAAAGTTTAACTCAAGATCCCTACAACCACTGCTTACAACAGGTTTCCATTATGAAGTGATCTCTTTGCAGCTAGACAATTACAGCCACTTTTTAAACATACATGTGGATGTGTTGCTGTAGTTTTAAGGTTGGAATAATATAATTTATAATTGGAATATTTAGAGTAGACATGTAAAACCTGTTAAATCTCCAAACAAACACTATTGATTGTGTATTTGTTTCTTCCTCTCAGCACTATTCTCCAGTGTATACAGGCAGACATCCTGAGGATAACACAACCCTGTCGGTGTAACTGTCACTGTGAAGACATGATACAAGCACCATCACAGAGTGTGTCAAAGCAGTTGAAGCAATGCAGGTGTGTCTTCTGAAAATGACATGACTTTATTTTGAAATAATGTTCAGTAGTTCATGGAGAATCTTTTTAGGGCTCGCATTGTAGCATCTATATGTCAGCTTAATGCAGGGACAAAGTGACTTCTAGTATCAGGATGATTTGACGCTTTTATTTTGGAGGTTTATGTAATAACGTCTCTGACTTCCTACTTTTCCCCACCCCAACAAAATGAGCTCTCTTGCATTATTCATTCGGAACCTGCCGCTCTTTGATCTTTTCTTTGACAACTTTATTACATCTGCAGACTCATTTTGTGCCTAACAATTTTATCTCAATAACATTTTTATTGAACCGGCACTTTCTACTGCTATAAAAATCAAAGGCACGGCACGCCACAAACAGCAGGGAGACCCTGTCGTTCCCTTCACTCCTGCCTTCGAATCCTCCTGTTCTGCTCCATTGAATTGATTGGAAAGCAAACGTACAGACCACCTGTAACTCTCACCGGAGGCCGCTGTGTGAGCGTGTAAAGATTTTCAGATTTCAACATGCAATTGTACAGATTATGTCAGTGTGACAGTGAGTGGGAAAGTTTCCCCCAATCAGGCATTTTTTAAGGACATCTCAGCGGTGGAGTTTGTGTTGGTTTCAACAATGGCGTGATAAATGAGGGCTGGTATCAGCGCTGATTAATGAAGTCTTCATTATCTCCTGTTTTCCTCCGCTTTTCATTCCCGCGCTCGTGTGCTCTCATTGTTTTGCCTGTTAGATTGCGCCAATTTTGTACTTCATAATGAGGCGGGGAACAATGGCAGAGTACTTTTTCACTTCTCCTCCTCAGCGATACTTGTTCTTTTGTCTGCAGCCTCGATGAATGACTCCTGAATGTCACTCTCTTTTTTTTTATTATCTCGCTCTTCCTCGATTTCTGCCTGCATCGCTCATTGATTCTTAACTATGAATGGTGACTGGAATGAATGAGGAGACCTTTCTATTTGCATCACTGCTGACTTTTCACTGTGTTGAGCTTGTAGGCGGATATAAAACCAAAACAGTCATTTACAAAGCTCGAATGTGTGTACGTGTTTTTTTAAATGACACGACTAAATGTCAGCTTTCGTCAGTGTTTGGTGTCTAACCGTCTTTTGAGGAGCGGCGGTTGTAATTCCGGCAGTGTGCTCATCCTATTAGATTGTATCTATTACAGAAATGAAATAACCCTCAGTTAATTTGATTTGGATAATATTAGGCTAATAGACGTGTGCAGCGCGCTGTGCTGAATATGAATTGAGCGAACAGATATTTATACATTCACGGCTCAACCTGTGGAAAAGGGCTGCATTTCAAGGTACACTTTCTCTTCCTCTGCCCTCCCTCTCTCTGGCCTTCTCTTTCTTTTCTCTGACACACACTTGACACACAAAAAGTACAGTAATAACAAGAGCCAGCCACGGTGCTGTGCCGACAAAATCAACACTAAGTGAAATAGATTACTTTCGTCTGCCAGTGCAGCGCATAAGCGACGCAATAATGGAACAGCATACATCGCTCATCTCAGGGAAAAGAGAGAAAAATCAGAGTAATGCTGTTTGGGGGACTTGTAAATGAGAAACAAGGCTTTTTCACTGACAGTCATAAACAATGTTCCCAAGCTGTGATTGGGCCTGTGGAGTCGAACACCTGAGACAGAAAAAACAGGCTCGCATCAAGAGGGAAAAATCAATGTAGAGTCTTCAGCTAAGAGCTAAATGTTTGAGGGAAAGTCA
The DNA here is from genome assembly GCF_022749685.1 of Semicossyphus pulcher. NCBI lineage: Eukaryota > Metazoa > Chordata > Actinopteri > Labriformes > Labridae > Semicossyphus > Semicossyphus pulcher. Next base: position 21,888,184 of record NW_027211726.1, read on the forward strand.
CGAAGCCGTATTAAAAGTCTCGTCTCTGCACGCCAGCACAAATTCAATGTTGAAGGTTTTTAGGTCAACCTGCCTACATGTGTTAAAGTTTTGGCTATGCTACCTGCCATGCTTGTTTGTTGGTCCACTTGTTACACAGTGAACATCTCAGCAACTCATTTTAATGGTTCCCAGAGGATGAATAATCATGATTCTGGCTGACGTCTCTTAACAGCTATTGGATGGATTCGGTTGTTTCAAGACCAGAATTTCAAACTTTAATATGATACTAAAAAAAACGATAGTTCGGCGCCGGTTTAGCTCAGCGATTAAATTGGCGGCTATATACAGAGGCTATAACTCCTCAATGCAGCGATCCCGGGTTCAACTCCCGCCCTCTGTCCTTCGCCGCATGTCATCCCCACTCTCTCCCCCTGTTTCCAACACTATCCACTGTCCTCTCTCCATAAAGGCTTGAAAGGCCAAAAAATAATCTTTCCCACCTTCACACAGTGCTGGTACAGATAAAAGTCATTAAACACGCCAGCTGATTTGACACACTGTTAATAGTAATAAAAGGCTTAAATGTTTGGGACATTTCTGGAGGTCTATCAGCCAACAGGCCGCAGGTCGGGATTAAATGAAAAGTTGCACCAAGGTGACGTGGCTGTCCCTCTGCTCTGCTCTCTGTCTGTAACATATACTATCACAAACTGTTAATTTGCCGTTCTGTGAATGAGAACAGTCCGCTGGGTCATTGCTATAAAGAGCTCCAGGTGTGACAGAGGGCGGAGCAGACAGACACAGTCTGCAGGTGGAAGCGTGACTTCGGCCTATAAAAACAAAATCCTGAACCTTCCTGTGGTTTTTTACAAGGTGTAGGCATGTTAGTTTGTTGTTTAGAGCTTAACCGCTTGCTTCTCTTTTACTTGTGACAGCTTTGACTGACTGTAGATCTGTTGTTTTTTTAAAGCTTTCTAATAACTCCAGTTGTAATACCATTAGCCATCTGTAAAGTCTTGTCTGTTAATATTGCTCACCATTGTACATGTTTTGCCATCTGCAAAGCCTTTAAATCTGTTAATGTTACTTCGAATAAACATCGAGGAACATATTTTATTTTCTCACTGGTACCTTAAGTAACACATCTAACTAATGCAGCCCCCCTGTGTGATAATGCTGTTAAATAACTGGACAGTAATGTGCCTTTTGTTTTGAAGTTGAAAGATGTTTCATAAAAATGGACAGGCTGAGGGCACTTGCTCGGGCTCTGACTGTGGGTTGAGTGGTTGTTCCCAAAGAATACGCTGCGCACAGGGAGAGGCGACTCCTTTGGTACATGAGGCTCTCAGAAAGAGGAGAAATCAGGGTGAAGTGCCTCACAGGATCAGGAGCTTTGTCTGAATGATGGTTGTTTCAAGGCTTCAATAAGGAGGAGTCAGGGACAGACTGCTGTGAGTCGCCAGGCCTAGAATCACGAAAATGGCTAAAACAGGGAGTCCTTTCGTCTTATGATGGCAGAGCATTTCTTTGCAGTAGGTTAGGTTTGTTTAATGTCTGCACGGTATGTTAGCCAGGCGTGCAAGCTGTACAGGCCAGTTAGACGATGGGAAAACAACATGCTAATGATGACAGATGCTTTTCTGCTTTGAGGTAGATTGTCTTCTACTTGATGCATTTAGAGTGCTCCTGCAAAAACTCAGGGCATCCTGAAAGGTTATGTCCCCTAAACTGCACCCAAAACTCTTACTGCCTGCACTGAGGAAGGACTTTATCCTTTTTTCTTTTAAGCATCAAGCCAAACCAAGCTTTTAGTCAAGATCTAAACCAAGCCTCAAGTCCTCCAGTCCATGTTTGAAGTGTCCAGCACACAGCTCCCTTCTCCTCAGACTTTTGTTGCATCTAGGTTTGAATCATGACAAAAACAAGCACCTCAGTGCTGATGTAAGTCCTTCCTGCGAGTATCAAGAGAAACAGCTCAATATTAAACTTCTTTAGATCACTTTAAACAAAAAAAAACAGTGGAAGCTGCTGTATCATCCCTGTGGAGCTCTGTGCTCACATCTAAGCCTCTCTGAGGATCCTAAGTGTGCCTGTGCATGTCTGTGTTTGATGTGTCCTGGTGCTGGTAGAAGCAGCCGGCAGGAGAAGGCAGCACACATCCAAACACATTCTCTACAGTATTTTCAATGCCTGTCACTTCTCACCTATTGCACAGCTGTGCCCCTTTTGCCGGCAGTGACAGGACACCTCTCAGCACGGCACACTTTTCATTTTTCTGTGTATCTGTAGTTTGCTGTGTGTGTGTGTGTGTGTTTGTACCTGTATGTGTATATGTGTAACATCCTTGCAGTTATTGATTCATGCATCATATGGAGCCTGACTTCATACTAAGTGATGTAAACACTTCCTGTTTAGCCAAGATGACAGCCAAACTTTTGCACCTTAATGTGATGAAGCGTTATTAAGCCTCCACCATCTGTTTGATATGAGAGTTATTCAGACGGTGCGCTGCTCTGATAGCACTGATATTAGCTGGTTTTAATAACAAGTTAGGGGGAGGGGAGGAGAGGGAGACTGGGGGAAGGATAAAGTGTGAAGGGCATAATAAAGAGAAGGAAAAGAAAGGGAAAGAAAGCTAAGGAAAGGAAAGGAAAAGGAAGGAAAGCGTAGGCTAAGGAAGCAAAGGAAGGGAAAGGAAAAGGAAAATGAAAGAAGGAGAGGGAAGTCAAGGAAAGCCAAAGAAAGAAAAGGAAAGGGCTAGAAAGGGAAGGGAAGGAAAGAGAAGGAAAGGAAAAAGAAGCTTAGGGGGGGAAAGGAAAAGAAAGGAAAGAAGGAAAGGGAAGGAAGGCAAGGGAAAGCAAAGAAGAGGAAAGGTAAAGGAAACGGAACAAAAGCAAAGAAGAGGAAAAGAAAACAAAGAAGAGCAAAGGAAAAGGAAGGAAGGGAAAGAAAACGAAAGGGAAAGATGGAAAAATAAAGAAAAATTAAGGAAAGACAGGGGAAGGAGAGAGAAGGAAAGTGAATCAAAGAAATTGGAAGGAGAGGAAAAGAAAGCAAAAGGAAAGGAAAGGAAAGGAATCAAAAGGGAAGGAGAGGGAAGCAAAGGGAAAGGACAGGAAGAAAATAAAAGATAATAGGAAGGAAAGGAAATAGGAGGAGAGGAGTTGGCCCACCTCTGCATTGGCTTTGCCCTCAAAGCCAGCGTATGGCAATCCTACATCAAAGCACCATGGGAAACCACACACATACAAACACGCAGTATGCAAATGCTCATATACATTTTGCATGTACGCTTCATTTGCATTTCAAACACGCTCACATTTGTATTTTAAACATATTCAACAAATCACACAGGAAGAAGAAGTCCTAATCTTGTTGCACTGCTGACATGGTTGCACCCTCGGAGGACGAACCGAAGCCGATCACAATTAAAGATCCCAGAAGACACCTCTCTCTCTCTCTCTCTCTCTCTCCCTGTCTCTCTCTCTCTCTCTCTCTCTGTATGAACGCCCATGTGAGATTTATGCAAAGATGTTCTACATGTAGTAACCTAGTTCACCAAGTAACCTAGCAACACTCAAGTCAGCTGGTTAGAAGTGTGTGTGTGTCCATCCCCCTGCCTGTCTTCCTGCCTGTCTGAGATTTGCATCTGTGGACCCAGCTGCAGCCAGCATGCATGTGCGTGCAGCATTTGGAGGAGTTTGAGTTGACAGCTTGCTGGGAATCCAACTTAAAACTGGTAAAGTCATGAATTACAACTCGAGTGATCCAAACATGACGGCGTAAGTCGCTACTATTTTTTATTTTGTGCGTTTGCACAGCTTGCTGTGATTTTTCCTGTCCTGTGATCCGACATCACTGAAAACGTCATCAACATCTGAGGTTGTATATGTGCTCCTTTTTGCACTGAAAGCTCAATCTTCATCGTGGCAGCATTAGTTGCCTCAATAACCGGATAAAGTTGGGTATGAACATTTTAAGGACTTTATATCCATGTTGGGAAAGTGAGGGCAACATTGTCACCTTGCAGAAACGTAAGAATCACTTGTGCCCTGAATGGATAGTTTAGCTTCCTCTGATTGGATGGTCAGATGACACGGTGGAGGCAAGCTGATTGGCTGGTTAGCTGAAGCGAAAAGAAACGATCAAAATTCGTGCTTGTAACTCTTAACTTGTAACTTGCAACTTCAGGGTCACATATGCAGATAGGAAATTTGGGTGTCTGTAACTCGGACTGGCTGCATGGTGGTGCAGTGGTTAGCGCTGTTGCCTCAGTGGTTCAAACCCCGGTTTGAGCAAAGTTGGCCTTTCTGTGCGGAGTTTGTATGTTCTCCTCGTGCATGTGTGGGTTCTCTCCGGGGTCTCCAGCTTCCTCCCACAGTCCAAAGACATGCTTGTATAAGGTTAATTGGTGACTCTAAAATTGCCCATGGGTGTGAGTGCGAAAAGTTGTCTGTCTCTATGTGTCAGCCCTGTGATTGACTGGTGACCAGTCCAGGGTGTACCCCGCCTTTCGCCCAATGACAGCTGGGAGAGGCTCCAGCCCCCCCCCGCGACCCTGAGCAGGATAAGCAATATAGATAATGGATAGATGGATGTAACTCAGACCATGTAAAATCTCAAAGTTGAAAATATTGTGGCACAAACACAAATAGTTTCTAGAAAAACTTTTTAAACATTTGCAAATCTTTTCTGTGAGCACAAAATATTTCTCCACCTTCCCACATGCACACAAAATGTAAAACACAGCTGCGGGCTGTGTAAATAATTTCTGACCATCATTTGGCTCCATACGTCAGTCCCTCTGCCAAGCATGTTGGTGTACTTGAGAATGACATTCGTGACCCTGGAAGCTACACTTGTGTTTCTGTTTGACCGTGGTAGCTTTTGCTGCTCATTACAAGTTATAATCTTTGCATTCAGTTAGTTGTTTGACGTGTGCAGTTAGCCACCTGTAAGTCTTCATCTGACAGCTCTCTGTTGCTGCTCCCTCGTGCTTCACTCATTGATCTGTTAATGGAAAAAAAGAAGAAAGTGCCTGTCATGTTTACAAGATAAACATGATTTTTAATGAACAAACACTGTCACCGCTGACCTTGATGGAAAAAAAAAAACACATTGCAATTCTTTTGACTGTTTCTCTTAAAAATGACTCCCCACGTTTCACCTGCTGCATGCTTTCACCGTAATGTGAAATGTTGAGTTAGCATCAGCAGTCACTAAATACATCTGTAATACAGCAGAGTGAGAGTGGTTGTTTCTGTCGCTTTTATGCAAATTTCCTCAGAGGTCAAGTCAGGTCATGAAATCTAACCATCTATCTATATGTCTTTGTATTTAATTATCTGTCTATTTATCTATTTCAATGTTGTTTAAATGTGCTAAATGTGGGTTTCAACACTATTACTGCAGATTATTCTTTATGACTATTTATTGCTAAATGATTAACTGCAACCATCACCTGCAGACGAAAAAACCCTGTGAGCCGTGTTCACTTTGTGTGTGTGTGTGTGTGTGTGTCTGTCATGCATGTGTTTGTGTGCGTGTGTCTTGATTCTCCTCTGAGTTGCGGTTTCTGCATCTACCTTTGATTTTCTGTCAGGCGAGTTTGTAAAACATCTCAGCGCGAGCGACTCGAGAGACGGAGGGAGAAAGGAGGAGAAGCGCAGCGTTGAGGGAGTGGTAGAGAGAGAGGGAGCGAGAGAGAGAGACGCAGAGAAGAAAGGGAAAGGGAAGGAAAGAAGTCTATAAGAGTGCAAAAACAAAAAAAAAGCAGAGGAGGGAAGGTGTTAGAAAGGGAAGGAAGGAGAAATGGAGGAGGATGTGAAGCAGGAAGGTTAAGGCCTAATATCTGATGCCTGTTGTGCTTTTCCCTCATTAACTTTGATCTCTGTTTACCTCCGTCTAATATCCCCAGTAATGTCCTCTCATGTTATTGGAGGTAGTGAGGAAAAATTTAGGCCAATTACAAACGAGCGGCAATCTGCTAAGTGGTGTTGGTATTTTCCTTCTCATTAAGTCACAGTCAGAGGCCTCCCCGGCTGCTCGCAGTGGGATAAACATACAGCTTTATGCTTAATGTCTTTCTTCTTCGTGTGCGCTGAATCAAAGTAATGAATTTTGGCTGAAGATGAGCTGAAAACAAAAAAAAAAGAAACAATATTGATTTCTTTAAAAGCTGCAAGGCAAAAGAGAGAGGAGACAGTTCGTTAAATTCCTATTCATGCCCGATCAGTTTCCTTCGTCCTGATCTCTTTGGTCAAACAGGATTAGATTTCTCTGCAGCTCTTTGACAATGTATTTGATTTGTGAAATGGAGTTCCGATGTATTCGCTCTGTAAATCAAACTGCTGTGCTGCCTTAAACCCTATTGAGGGCCTGGTAAATATTTGGATGCACATTTGACCCACACAAACACTGAAAACCTACATTTTTGAGATGACACACTTGCTGAAATTGACCTACATTTATGCTCCTGTGCTGGTTTAATAAGGACTATTCTATCTGAGAAGCAAAGAGAAACTCCTTCTTCCTGCTTTGGGAGGAGGAAGGGTGGAAGAAAACGTTTGATTCCGACATTGGAGATAGTCAACATTGGTTTGTTTTAGCAGTGTATGCAGCTCTTGTATAGTCTTAAAAGGAATTGAATTAAGTTGCCTCAAAAGAAAGCTTTACACAGTCTTTAATGTAAGCTAGAAAAGTAGTTTCTCTTGCCAATTGCAGCCTGCAAGGAGACGTTATACATCTACATAGACAGTAACTAAAAGTGGTATTGCTATATTAGATTGTGCGAACAGGAGGCTGTTCAGTTCTGTTTCATTCAGCACCTACAGACCCGTCACTTCTGTTAGCTACAGAAGCTAGGAAGCTATTTTTGTAGAATGGATTTTCTGCTGCTTGCCTGAGTCCATGTTGTGTTAATTTCTTTTATTGTATCACAGGAATTATTGCTATGTAGTGCTGGGAAATAGGGAGGAATTTAAGCCTTTAGTCATCGAGGCTATTTTGCCCCTTCTCCCATTACACCATATTAATGTTGATGGTAGGGGTCTGAACCAGGTTTGTAATAACATCCTTTGAGGTATTAAAAATTCCTTCATTAAAATCTTATAAATTAACTTGGTTAACTGTAAACACAATCTTTCCCTTACCAAAACCACTTTTTGTACCTTAGATACCAAAGCTGTTACAAAACAGTGATTCGAGATCAGACGATGATTATACCGGTCGTCTGGGAAGGCTGTGAAAAATCTATGTTGTCGTTTAGTCATCCAAGAGATGAATACCTTTTAGATTTTATTTCAAAGCAGTTTCCATTGACGTCTCAGTTTGTCATTGAAATCCAGAGTGTGTTTATTGTGTTACCTTGAATGCATTGTGGTGTTGTCAGGGTTGTGTTTTGTAAAGGTTAAAGAGGGGGTATTATGCTGTTTTACGATTTAAGACATATATATAATGTTACAGTGTTGGATGTACAGAGTAAACGTGGGTGAAGTTTCAAATCTGTAGGTAAACGTATGTTGGAGTAATCCCCAGGCTTCTAAGCTCAGTCTGCAGGCTGCTGTGAACGCCAGGTTTCACACAGTTTTTTCTACATGTTGCACTTTGTGATGTCACAAAGTGCAGCCACAACAGGCTTCGACAAGCTGGCCAATCAGAAGAAAGTGGGCTTGTAGGGGGCGGGGTTTCTTAAAGGGACAGAGCTGACTGAGTTGTTTCAGGCAGAGGCTGTATGAGGGCCTGCACAGAGCACCAGTGTGAGAAAAGTTTGAGTTTTTTAACTGTAAATTATGCTAAGCTACTCCACAGGTGTCACAGAGTGAAATATGAAGCTTGAAATTAGCATAATACTCCCCCCCCTTTCATGTACTGTGAGTTGGGTTGTTATAGCAGAAGGGAATGGCTACTTACTATAAATTAATAATTGATTGAGTTGATTTCAAAGGATTCTGTTTCTTCTGCTAAAAGAAATAGTCCCTCAGACTCTTCAGTTTGACCTGCTTTTATGCAGCGGTAAATAGGGCTGTCACTTCATTTGAAATTCAATATATTGTTCGAACCTGGTGAGATATTAATAGTTCGAACTGTTAAGATGTGATCGAACTCAAAATTGAAGCACAGCAGATAATGCCCACGAACAAATTAGTAATCTGCTGTTGAGAGTCCCAGAATGCGTTCACGTTTAAAGTAAAGCTAACGGAGCTAACTCCCATCACTTTAATACACCAGCTTGCTGGACACGGGAGCGCGGCTTGACTCTTGAGAAGTCGTAGGCTTTATTAAGCACAAACACAGCCTAAACTGTACATTAGTGCTGTTGATTTCAGACCAAACATTTCCACTGATGATGACGTGAGAAGAGGTGAGCAGGGCTGCATGAATCAGCGCAGCACTTGATTGAGGTTTTCTGCCTCATCACGCTCAGTCTGTTGACATTTTCTTTTCCATTCACTGTCTTTAACCACCGCCGTATCCCGTACTGCGTTCTGTCTGTTTACTTCATGTGCCGTCTTCAGTTTTGATCTCTGGGTCGTAGCCTACAGCTTTTTGCGTCTTGTAACCTGTCGTTTTCTGTCTGCTGTTCCCGTCCCCAACGTCAAATTCACTGGACTTCTTTCTGCAGATTGATATGATAAGAATTGGACACACAGTGTCTGTGATCAGACCAACGACCTTAGCATAGTCTGTTCTTCATAGCAGCTTTCTACTAGTTAAATAGCTGATCTTAGAAGGCCATATTAACCACTCCGAATCGAGTATTTGGCCAGGAACTGAACTTGGTTTGAAGTCTGAGGTCAGACTTAACTTCAACACTTTGCCGATGCTCAAACACCACCTCTGCAGTTATTTTTGCTAAAGTGTTATAAGGAGAGGAGCGGAAGTGAAAGAATAGGTTATGGGGGAGGAGAAGGACGAGGAGTGGAAGGAGAAATAACAGTTTGTGCAGAAGAATACGGGAAGATGAGAGATGGGAAAACAGGGCAAGAGGAGGAGGAGACTCTCAGAGCAAGATAGAGGAATTGCCCCCCAGGCACTCTTCAATTTTTGCCCTTATGATGGGAGCATATTTCCCCTGTGCTGTGGCCATCATCTCTCTCTCTCACACATTCAATCTTATACTCTCTCTGCCTCTCACTCTACAATTTCCTCTCGATATTTGTTGCTGCATTTCTGCTACGTTTCCCTCCTCTACCGCTCTTCTCTCCTCTTAGGCAATTGTCAACCACCTTCACTAACACCTATTCTTATTTCCAGAGTGCGCATGAGAGTGCGCATGCATGTCGTCATCCATCCATGCAGGTGCCTTGCAGTGTTTTAAAAACCCTAAGCCATTATCTTTTCTCGGCCTCCCTCATGGTATGCGGTCGTATTTTACCGGCCTTCTTCCGGGGGTCACCCTTGAAATGTCCCATCTTTCCCATCATCCTTGATTCTTTCTGGACCACAATGGGTTAGCTACGGTAGCCCGACTGTCAGGGAAGTGTGTGTGTGTAAGTGTGTGTGGGTATGAGAGGCAGTGGAAAAATGAAAATAGATCATTCATGGCTAAAAGCTGAGAAAAGCAAATCAGCCCTTCTGCCAGTTTCCCAGCATGCATGTCTCTCTGGCTTGCAAAAAAGGAAGTACCCGCCAACACATAGCTGAGCCAATGCTCTATTATTTCCATTCCACTATTTATATATTGTACTATTGTCTGTCCCACTCTCCATTATGGCTGTGCAGAGCTCCAGTAGTTAATCTCATCTTTGAAGTCTACTGTACTGGCACATATGGACGGATACCAGACTAATGGAGACTTCCTCATAGTCAGACTACGTTTTTGTAAAGGCTGTGTGCAGTTCACATACTCGTTTTCTTAAATGAGCCAACATATCTGCCCCTGACCGAGCTGTAGCTTCGTTCGTTGTATCTGCAGTCAAACAAAGCCAGTATTCAGGCAGACAATACTCACTGCTGTGCAGCGTTACACTTTTTCAGTAAGAGCCAAGACTGTGGCTGCCTTGCCCAAATGATTGTGTGCTTGTCTCTCATACTGGTGACAAAATAAAACTCTATCCGAAGTAATAATTCATGAAATTTTACGTTCATTTAACAAATAGTTTGAAGGTTTGAATGAAGCTACAGCCAGCAGTTAGTTAGCTTAGCTAACTAGCATCCAAACGAGAGCCAAAGTGAAAAATGGCGCAGTTTAGTTTCATGGTGGGTCCAGGAAATTGGCAAATAAAACCTTTGTGTGACCTTTCAAAGTTGCTTGTAGTTGAATTTTGCTGCCTTAGGAAAGAGACAAGCTAGCTGTTTCCCACTGTTGCTAGTCTATAAACTAAGCTAACCCAAACTGTTTGCTAGTATTAGATTCAAATTTACAGTAGGCTACAGAAATGACAGTGGTGGTCTTCTTAAATAACCCAAAATCCCAAACTATTCCTTTAAAGCATATTTAGCTTAACCAACATAACATTAGGTCTCATAATAGCTGTGTCCCAATCCAGGGGCTGCAACCTTTGAAGGAGGCGGTCAATTGAGGATGCACCTTTCCTGTGTAAACCGTTAAAGCCGAACTGAAATGAGACGGTCTGGTCCTCGGAGGATTTCCTGTTTGCTTCACCATCTGTTCCCATGCTTACCCTTGTGTCACCGAACCTTCCTGTTGCTTAGCAACAGGTAGCTAGCGGGCTAACTAGCTAGCATAACTAACCTCACGTGACTTAACCTATTATTTTAAAGATAATTTGTTTCAAAGGTTTTTCAAACATGTGTAAGACTAGCTGTTTGATTGAAGTTGAAACCAAAAACGTTTACATGTAAAAGTGTATTCTTCGGCTGTGAAGGATGCATCCGATGGATCCTTTATGGCCCAGGAAAAGGAGGACGCATTTGTTGATCACCGCCTTTGAATTGGGACAGCCTTCGACACGCTGCTGTGACGCAATCGGCCTTCAAATACGGTTTTCGAAGGATGCAACCCCTGAATTGGGGCACGGCTAACATTGTTCATAGAGTGGGATTTCACTGGATTACAATCGAAGCTAATACAATGCTCCTGGTCTTTCTTTTTCCTTAACTTCATGCTGACATTTTCTATGTTCAGACAGGCAAGAACTTTGCAGTATTAAGATATTTAAAAAGACATCATTTCTGGTGTTTCAGCTGCTGAATTTCCAGTACTCCACTGATGTGAAACACACTTTGACCCACAGCTCACCGAGACGGCAGCGAGCGGGCAGACTCAGCTGTTAGCAAAGTGGGTCAGAGCAGCTGGCATGATCGCATGAATATTTAAAATGAAAGAGCTCCAGACTGAGGCCTCTGTAACATCACGCTGATGCCAAGCACTGTTAAACAATGACAGTATGTTGTAACGCTGCGTTTCCCGACTGAGCAGCTTTTAAATACTTCTGCCTACACAGAGGCGGGGCAAGTTTTCCAAAGAGGAGTTAAAATATGAAAAGAAGACAAGAAGATGTAGAGTACAAAAGTGGTGTGTAAAAGATAAATGATAAATGATAGGTGACAGATGGATCAGTAAAGGCCAAACCATGAAGGAACAAAACACGTTGTAATTAACTAAACACAGAGAAGTGCTGTCAAAGAGGCAGACGGACTGACAGGTTAGAAAAAGAAAGGAGAAGAGCATAGGGAGGGAGAGACATGACTGGAGGATGGATGGAAGTAGGTCAGGAGGAGAGACGTGGAGAGACGGATAGAGAGACCTCTCTATTTTTTCGGTCGTCTGTCTGCACATGGGTGGCTTTTTAACATGCGTGTGCACGACGAAGTGATTGACAGCTCCTTGCCGGCAGCCTGCTCCAAAGCCGAAGACTTCATAATAAACAGAACATGTTTTAATTTAATCCTCCAGGCAGAGCAGCCCTGCTCACTTTGCTGTCTATTCATAAACAGGGACACATATGGAAGTACACACAGCAAAAAATATCCATCTTACTTAATAATTTCTGATCTATGCACTTAAAATTTTAAACTGGAATATTTTGTGTCAGAATATACAAACATCGTGCATATTTTCCTGTTTTTCTAAAGAGAGTAAAACAGTTTTTGGATGCATTCATGGAAATCGTTCTCACCCTCTGGCCTTGGGTTTGGCTTTTCCCCTGACAGCGGTTGACTGACATTTGAGAGCCAGTGTTGCTAGGAGACACGCTGTCAACTGGTGTCGCCTCTGACTGAACTGCATCCCAGTCCCGCATAGCCTGCAAACGAGAGGCCGCCCCTTCCACCCAGGTGCCACGGCTGTCTCAAATCTGTCCACGGTGGGACTTCACGGCTTCACCGATGACACGGCCGGCTGCGGGTGCGCTTCCTGGGTGGCGGCTCTCATTCAGCCAATCAAGCCAAACAGGCCACGCTCTATTTAATGATTATCCCAGCATCTGTCCCTCTATCGCTCATCTCTGTGGGAAAGCCGGCAAACACGAGTGCAAATACACTCGGAGGAGCTCAGCGAGGCCCATCCAGCAGAGCCGCTCGATTCCGGCTCTCATGGAGTAATTTCATCTCAATATAATCAGATCTGGAAATGTGGGGGAAATACTTGTGTGCGTTATAAAAAGGCTTTGTGCAAGTGATTTATTATATAGTTAGCAAAAGAACGTGGTTAATAGAGGAGGTGATTACAGCAGCAGCAATTAATGCCAGTCCAATAAAATACATGATTACCACATTTGCAATGTAATCTCGGTTGTTATCCGTGTGCTGCAAAGAGAGAAAGGCAATACAAAGAAAGGCTTTATCCTGTTTCCACTCTGTTTACTTTTACTCACCACAAACACAGATAAGGTTTACAGTGTTTCACATTCTTGCTGCAGCTTGGAAAGGTGTATTGATTTCATTTCCTGCATTTGTTTTGTTCAGAAGATCCAATCCTCTCCTTATTCTTTTGAGGCAACTGCAGGGTTGGTTTCTGCCTGGTCACCTGGATATTATGAATCGTGTTTTTGTTCAGCTGGTACTCAGAAAGCAAATTGTCTCTGTAATTGATAGCAAAGACGTTTGTGAATATGCTTGGATGCTTGCCGCCGCTCTATCTTCCCTGCTTTAGGATGCGGGTGATCAATAAAGACACTGTTTTCCAGCGCTGTAAATCATGTGAATGCTCAGAGACTCCCTGCGGGCATGGATGGAGGAATAAGAGACAGACAACAAGGAGCGCTGGGCTGATGAATATAACGATAAAAGGGAGAGAGGAGCGTGAGGTGCTATACGGTGGAGCAGGGGAGAAACTGAAGAGACAATGCGAGAAGGAAAGAAAGGCTAATATTCTTGATTTATCAGCACAGCAGCCTTTGAGATGAATGAGAAAAAGGGAGCTGTCTGTGGCCGCTTATTGCAGCCCGAGGGATGAATGCTCACTATTGCGCTGTTTGTCTGTGGTTGGGTAAAAAATGAAGTGCAGAATCAATACAAATTTTAATCAGAATAAGAAAAAAAGCATTATTTTCACTTTCATTTTAGCTGGCCACTTTATAGAAGTGAGACAGTATTCAGGACATTAATCTAAAAATCCTATTTCTTTTTGTTGTGATTCATTTGTAAGTCATACCATGAACTACACTGCACCTCCCACCTTTAAGTCTCACACAGACACAGTTACTTACACCTCTTCTTACTCTTGTTTTTAATGGATTAAATTCATGCATGTGATAGCCATCACTACAAATCAAGTGTCCTCTCATGTGTAGATTAGTTGTCTGTTTAGAAAGCTTGAAATCTCAGCAGCTATTGAAGTAACTCAAGAGTGACTGGCATTGATCGGCAACACCGACTCATCAACTCACTGATATTCTGTGTAATGAGACAGAAAAATATGTCTGATTGCAAGACTGAACACTAGATTTAGTTATCTGGCCAGATCCATATCTTTATTCATGAAAACAATGTGTTCACTCATGTCTCTTGAGATAACAGACCTAATTGCTGCATCCTTTTGTGCCTCCAGGTGAGACCGGTGCAGCCCTGTCACGCCCACAGCGCCCCCTTTCGGCCCGGACGGCCCACCACGCCCCGGCGCCTGTGAAAGGGTACCATGTCAGCCGTAGCATGTCCCAGCATTCCTCCGGTGGTGGCGGAGGAGGCCCCTGCCACTGCTCACCTGAGGACTGTGACGGTCCAGGCAGGGACTACTACCAGGGTCACGATGGCCATTATTACCCTCCAGGAGGTCCGGCTGAGGCTCTGGCGCTGGAGAGGCATCATTCCCACTCCCATTCCCACTCCCATAGTCACTCTGGAGGGGGAACCTTCCCTCGTTCCCACCCCAGCCAGCACCCACCTCTCCAGTCTTTTGACTCTTGCGAGGAGTGCCTGTCCTCAGGCCATGGAGGGAAGATGCACCGCATTCCCCCAAACCTGATGGACCAGTTCGAGAAGCAGGTGCCCTTTCATCCTGATGGCTTCCACACTCTGCAGTACCAGCGCACCACCAGTGGGGGTGCCGAGCCACGCAGCGAGAGCCCCTCACGGATCCGCCACCTGGTCAACTCTGTGCAGCGCCTCTTTGCCAAGTCCCATTCCCTTGAAGCACCGTCCAAACGGGAGTACAATGGCACAAGAGGAGGTGGGGAATACCGTGGCGAGAGAGGGGGAGGCCATAGAAGTGGTGGGGAAGATGGTGGAGGCCACTACTCAGGCCACCAGCCTCGCTCTACAAGAAGGAGCAAGTCTCGAGAGCGCAGCAAGAGCGGAGACTCACGGCACGAATCAGGTAGACGCCACCGCAGCAGGACAGCAGGCTGGTGGAGCTCTGACGATAACCTGGACAGCGACAGCAGCTTCCTGGTGAGCGGGGGCAGACGGGGGTATCCCAGCGGACACGAGAGCCTGGATGCAGCCATCCAGGAGCTCACCATGAAGCGACCCAAGGACCGTGGTGGTGGTGGTGGTGGTGGTGGTGGTGGTGGTGGGCCTGTGCCTGGGGAGTGCATGGCCTGTACCACAATGGCTCTGGCAGGAAGTGAAGGTGGGGGACACCATGGGCATCATGGCCACTCCATGAAAAGGAGCACCTGGTCGGCCATGACAGTGAGTCAGGCCAGAGAGGTGTACCCTTCCACCAGGGGAGGAAGCTACGAAAAAGCCCTCGTGCCCGTGGAGAGTAAGCTGAAGGAGAGGACCTTCCACTACCTGCAGGTACGTGTTCACCGGCTTGTTAAACCAATGTGTTGGTATGTTCATGTTCCTGGAGAGCATTTGAGTGCTTTGTTTGCTGGGAAGTGCAGCACTCTTCTAGGAATCAAGACTCAATCCCAGCGATAGCAGGGTTTCAAGGTGTGCAAGGATTAACATCCATTCATGAGATTTGAAATCGTGCTGAAACGGTGATCCATCTTAAGATCATCACTTTCTGTTTGCATGCTCCTATTGAAAATGTAATGCCAAAAAAACTGGAATCCAAAATTGAAAGAATAACACAAGATTGGGAAAAACCATGAAAATAATTTTACACTTAATCAGTGCATTGTTTAATTCAACAATGTGCTATCAACATGATTCAGATATCCCTGGCACACTCATACCTGCATCTATCGTCTATTAACAGGTGGTGCCTTTGGTACCTCATTAAATTTCATAGAAGTTCTTCATAAAAGCAAAAATAATGACGAGAAACAGAACGGCGATCAAAATCCGCCCAGGGTTCAAAGGATTAAACGTCCACCTGAGAGACCCCATTGACTGAAAAATAAAACATTCTTTGTGCTTTGAAGTTTCAGTAACTTTCACGCCAATGAAGCCTTTGAATTGGAGTTGAAATTGAAAACAATTATCATCACCCACACAGAGATTATTTAATGACTCTCAGCAGTGAGTCTCTCAGTTCCCATCGCCATGGTCTACCTCCAAATCCAACACCTGTAATTTTCCCTTTGCCCTTTCTCTCATTTCGATTCATGAATTTCCTAAAAAAACATAAGCCAGTGGCTGTTACAGTGTACCTACAAAGTCAGCTGAAAGAACACACACACAAACACGCATAAACACACCCGCACAAACCTCCAGCTGTGCTGAGGTGGAGCTGCCACGCAGGCTGTGTTTCTACAGAAACAGCAGGTAGCCACAGGAGTCCCTGGTGTTTTTCCAACTCTCATCCTTTAGACACAGCTGAGGTCTGCTGATAGAACAGCCTGAGAGAGCAGGGCTGTCTGTGTTAGTGTTTTCAAAGGACAATCCCCACACAATTTGCCTCCATGCCCGAGGCTATCATCACATTCACACCTCAGGACACAAAAATGAACTTGCCCAGCGCAGCTTTTATTACGTTCCCCAGCATCACTGGCAGGTTTGTGAGAAGGGGAGAGATGGCATGGCGAGTGAATTTTGTGCTGAGGTTAGATGTGCTGAAGTCAGCCAGATTGATCCATGGCTTCAGAGCAGAGAGCCTCCTGGAGCAACAGTTAGAGAGATGTTAAGGTCCACTCCACCAGTACTAGACCTCTGGACGGACAGTGACAAAGGCACCATATTGAAACAACAGCTCCAAGCTAAGGTCCTGTTTCTGGAAGCAAAACTGATGCTCATATGCTGCCAGTGTGTAAAGACTAGAAATAATACATTCAACAACTGACTTTATATGGGCTTTTAATGATTTTACACTAACAATTGATTACATAAGTCTACCGTGTGTGAAAGCGGCTTCTCTATAGGGAAAGGTCCCACAGAGAGGTATCACCCAACCCTACGCTAATTTCAAGCTTCATATTTCCCTCTGTGAAACCTGTGTATTAGCTTAGCATAATTTACAGTTAAAAAACTCAAACTTTTCTCACACTGGTGCTTTGTGCAGGCCTTCATACAGCTTCTGCCTGAAATGACTCAACCAGCACTGTCCCTTTAAGAAACCCCGCCCCTACAAGCCCACTTTCTTCTAATTGGCCAGCTCTCTGTAGCTGCTCTTTGTGGCATCACAAAGTGCAGCATGTAGAAAAAACTGTCTGAAACCTGCCATTCACAGCAGGCTGAGCTGAGAAGCCTGGGGATTACTCCAACATTCTTTTACCTACAGATTTGAAACTTCACCCACGTTTAGTATGGACATCCAACATTGTAAACTTATATTTCTTAAAATGTGAAACAGCATAATACCTCCTCTTTAAGTCTAACAAGGACCCGAATACATACAGTATAAGCTGAAGAAAAAATGGAGTAGATCTTTTTTTCCTATCTCGGCCTTTCGGTCTTTAAATGTTTTATCTCTATAACAGCTTGCAGCTTAGGCCTGTTCAGATTTGTGTTGCTGTTCAGCCAAGGACATAAGTGAAGTTTAAAACGTTTTAACCAACCCAAAATAATAGTGTCAAAGTCACAATGTTTTTTGTTGACATGGGAGACATTGTGATTCTGTTGACGAGAAACAGAAATTTCTGTCAAGTTCAATTTCACAACACAATTCAAATATGCCAGGACTGTTCCTTTGAGTCAACAACAACAAAATAACAAAGTGGTCGTACTCCCTGCTACCAAGCTACCAGGTTGCATTTTGTAACATTAACATATGCAGTATATACTACAAGCTTAGTGACCAGTGCACATATGGGCACAAATCAAGGAAAAGTGAAGCAGCTGAAAGTGAAAATCAAAATAAGAACAAAAATGTGTGAATCTTCACAAGTCTGACTTATCGTGGTCAGAGGCGAAGAGACTTGCAAGGTTTTCCCCCATGGTGTCAACGGCAATCACGATGTGCTGCATCAGACCAAGGCCTCTATTCCCTCAGCCTTTCCCCTCCCCTCGGCCTGAGACTGTTAGATAAGGAAAGATAAAGAACGAGAATATGGAGCCAGAGTGAAATGAAGACAGAAACAGCGAGGGAACGTGAGACAAAGATCGAGGGGGAAAAGAGCAAGGTAGAGGGATGCAGAGATAGCAAAGCTAGCTCAGGGAGAGAGCGGAGATAAAGGAGGTGATGGTAGCCGAGGGGCGAAGTGAGAGGAGGAGAGAAAGAGCAGGAGGAGAAAATGAGCGAGATAGTGGAAGGCCATGGGGATCGGGAGATTAGGCTGAATCATCTTTTAAGTGATGACCTTAAAAACACACACTCAACTGGATGCTAAACCCTGAGGCTTTGACTGTGTGTGTGTGTGTGTGTGTGTGTGTGCGTGTCAAAGTGTGTAGGTGTTTTCATTTGGTGACATGCTTGTGTGAGACTACACACCTCATTTGCAAAAATGCTGTAAAGCTTTCATCATTTCTGGAAAAGAGGGGAATCAAATGGCACACACAAATGCATGTACACAAATATTTCCATATTGAACTGAGTACTCCTCTATGATGGAGCCAATGACATGAAATGTGTCGCTTATAGGAACAAAGACAGGAAGTGATCAAATGACTGAAGTTCAGGTCCATAGACTGTATGAAATCATGGACGACATGACAGCTCCCTAAAAGTGAAGCCAAAACATTTCAAGCGCCCCCTGCTGACTGGCTGCAGTATAGGTCATAAAGCCCGCCTCTTCCATGTTAACAGATGGGACATGAGTCAAACTATAAAATCAAAATACATGTCAAATAAATTTGTGTCATTGTTTCTGTCATTATACATACATTGTTATCACCTAAAAAGAAGTTGTGGAAAAAATATCAAGCAATTAGCATTTTATATATCTGGTAGCCAAAGACCAATGTTAGCAATGTTTCTTTCTTGCAACTTGTAAGTCCAATAATTAGGCTACTTTACTTTTGGCTATGTCTTCATCTTGCTAGCTGTTCAAGTTAGCCAGCTGCTAACTTTGTTGACTAGTAATCTTTATTGTTCCCCTCAGCTTTCCAGAACTTTTAAGCCTCTTTTAGCTCACTGGTTTTGTGGCTCATGAACTCGTGTCATACCAAACCCAGAAAACTCAGAAAAGCTCTGATACTCTGAGTGTGGCTGCCCAACGCTAGTCAACAACTTTAGCAACTAGCTAACTCAAACTGCTAGCAAGATAATGCCCAACATTTGTCAGGTGGCCAGAAACAGACGTTGCAAATGTTGCAAAATTTTACTACAGGATTTGTAAAATGCCTCACCACAGCCTTCTTGTTAGGTGATAACATGTCTTTTGGGGGGATTTTTTTTGCTATCTGGTGGCAGTAGGAAAACTGCAAATAAAGTAGTGCAGCTTTAAAACCAGGAAATGTGTTTTTTTCATTCCCTCTCACTGTGACGTGTTTTCATTTCCTCTCTTCTTCTGCTATGTTTTTTTTATTGCTGCCGTGCTCTGTTTTTATTGGTCAAGTTCCTCACAAATTATGATTTATTTAAGATATCATTGACTTTAAGCGTATTTCTGGCAGGGTAAGTCTTGGTTTTTGATCAAATCTGACAGTTAATCATAGAATATTACACAATTTTACAGTTACCACCACCAGCAGCCTCAGCCATAGCTTTAGATTATGGGTATGAAAGGTATGAAAGCGTTCTGACCTAGTTATGAAAAGTCATACATTTTACAAGACAGACACAGAGTCCTTTTTTTGTTTCATTTCACTGCGACTTATCGATTCTCTATGTGTCCTCCTCCTGCTTTTCTTATCTTGTGTTCCCGTGTTTGGGTTTCTCATTTTGTTTACCCTTCATCTGCTCATCTGTCTCCCTGCCTGCTTAAGTCTCAATTCTTTGGGGTTTTCACCCAATACATCTGTCTTCCTATAGTTTGTCTGTCCACTCTTTCAGCCTACCTGCCCCTGTGTGTGTGTGCGTTGTTTTTTTTGCTCTCTGTCCGTCTGCTTCTAGCTTACGCTGTTTTTCCTTCTCTGTGTCAGTGTTTCTCCAGCTGTCAGAGTTTCTCTCTTTCTGTAAGTCCCTTTGTCCCTTTCTCTCTTTCTTTTACATCATCTTGTGCATGTGTGCGTGTGAATGTGCGTGTGTATGCACTCTCATCGTGTGCATGAGCATGCTTGAGCTGTAGCTGCTGGTGTGCTGGCTTTTCACCGGGTGCACATGTGATTGTACGTCTGATTCATCCCTCTCCTCCTGTTTGAGGTTTGAAATATTTTTCAATGATGAAATATATTTCTGTTTGGAGAAGTCTTTTAATAACGGATATTGGGAAGAAACAGCCTTCCGTGCAGCGAAAACATCTTCAATATCCGAGCTCTAATTAATTCACATTGTGATCTGTTTCTTTTTCCTTAACAGTAGGCGTAGAAGAAGAATGCATACTTACTTTTAACACATTCTAACTGTGTTTAACCCATTAAGACTACAAGTTTGACCATGTATCGTACAGTGTTACACTAACCCTCGCTGTAATGTATGTTGCAGTTGCAGAGCAATCCTCATAATTCTTCTTATACTTTGACTATATGAATGTTTGTATGATTGTGTCTCAGGTCCCCTCAGAGGACTGGGGAGGAGGGTACGGTGGAGGCAACGACAGCGGAGGGGAGATTCCGTGCCGTCGCATGCGGAGCGGGAGCTACATCAAGGCCATGGGCGACGATGACAGCGCTGACTCAGACACCAGCCCGAAAGCCTCTCCTAAGTCCACCCTGATCGCACAGAGGGACGCCTTCAGACGGTCTATCAGCATGGATCAAAGGTCAAATGTCACATTGTTGTGTTTATATAAAACTGAAAAAAACATGGACAGAACAGGACAGCGCGAATTAGCTGTAGTTAGATTAATAACTCTATTAGACCTGACATTTTCCCATTAAGAGCATTTTACACAATGCTAAAATGAGTTGTTGAGCTATTTAAAATCTTGAATGTGTGTCTTTAATATCTCTGATTATACTGTTCGACTCAGAGTCCTGGGTTCAAACTCATAATTACAGAAGACTATACACAGGTAAAGGGCAAAGGGACACAGCAGCTATGGAGTGTTGCACTTGTACCATTTACGGACTGAGTCTTATACTTAAGCAGTATCACATGAAAGGGAGTGATGTAGGCCTACTTAATATCAGCACTGCTGTGATTCGGTTGTAGGCACGAGGCCGCAGGTTGGTGATGTGACATCACGATTAACCTAGAGATACACGATCTGCTGTAATGTTAACTGACAGTATTCAGAACATAAGGCTGAGACGGAGTGATACACAGAGTGAAAAGTCCCAGTGATGTTGTTTCTATATCAGCACTCATTGAAGATTATTTGGCCAGAAATAACTGTTGTATAAAATAGCCAACTGCACTGCCTTTTTGTTGAAGCCTACAATATAAAAACAGCTCACTGTGTTTGTTTTCCTCTTGTTGCCTTTCAACCACCAAATGACCCTGAAACACATTAGCCACAGTTGGTTACATCATTTCAATCAGGATTTCTTCTTTATAACTGAACAATTATTTATTTACAAGTTTGGAAAGATGAGAAATAATCTTTGGCCTTTAGACCCCATTGTGTTGTCTTAATGTACTCGAAGGGGTAGTGAGGCTGAGAGCAGGATTGGATACCCCCTGAAGGAGGCTAGACTCTGTGGTGGTGGTGGTGGTGGTGGTTTCGGACTGAAACGACAAACTGACAGCGGAGAGAGGTGGACAGATTTAAAATTTGACAGCAGCAGGATGATTGGTCGAGGCTACATCCGTTTGGGTCAGTGCTTGAAAAGTAGACACCCATAATCAGCTGATCACCAGAGCAGGAAGGACAGAGAGGGAGAGAAAGAGAGAGAACGTGACATGAATGAATGATGCCTTAATGAATGAATGAGTCTGAAACATTCTTCCTGCTTGAGCTTACACTGAGCTACATATAGCTCTGGTGATCCAGCAGCAGTCACGTCTGGTTTGTCCTCAATGATTGCTGTTTCCAAGCAACTGTAAACTTTGTTATTGTCACAGAATGCTGATGATGTCGGACCCTTTTCTACTCTAAGTTGAAGTTGTATTCCACTTGACGTGTTCAGAGCACTCTTGCAATAACATGAGGCGTTTCAGGGCGCAAAAATGCATGTTGCCAAGGGCACAAATTCATTCACTCGTTCTTATCTCCTTATAAAAAATGACTGGGAGGGTGCTGGTTTAGCTCTTAAATCGGCGACTATATGCAGAGGCTGTAGTCCTCGATGCGGTGGCCCTGGGTTCAACTCCTACTCTCGGCCCTTTTGGCGCATGTCATCCCCACTCTCTCTTCCCCCATTTCCGCCACTATGCACTGTCCTCTCTCTTAAAATAAAGGCATAGAAAGCCAGAAGAATAACATAAAAAAAAAAATGACCAGAAGGAAATGCCTCTCACTGCAAAAACTCACACTCTGTCTGATTAGGGCTTTAGTGTCAACATAGGTCAAGCTCCAATACCATTGAATCATACGTTACTCATAACACAACTCAATAACATTACATTAGCAGCTCTGCATTTAAAGTGCCGGGTAACCCTGATGACGTCATCGGGGTTGTGTTCTCAGAAAGCTCACTCTGGACACATAGAGGATGTTATGTAACTGTTTAAAGGCTGAAAAGAATTATGTAACATCCGTGGCTTGTCCCTTTGTAGCATTCAAATCATCATATTAGCATTAATATTGAAATATTTCCCAACACAGCACAGTGAAAATAGCCATCAGTGACAAAGACATATAAAAGTGCAATCAGTGCAGCAGTGGATGCCTGCACTCAGGGAACCTCAGGGAAATATGGGGCTGATATTGAACTCACATTAACCATGTGTAGCAGACATGGAAAACACATTAGCTCCGATTTTCATAATGATTTCAAAGAAGATGATCGTTATATTAGCAGTTTGACATGGATTCAGCACTCAAAATGACTCCAGCTAGGAGAGAGCATGACTCAATGACCTTTGATGTGGTATTTGTTGTTAACATTTTGATTTTTACATCTGAATATATCATCAATAATTAATAAATCTGACTATGTGCATCATTTCTTTTACTTCAGGTACTCGTGTAAGCAGTGTACAGACTCCTACCCCAACAGCAGGACGACACCCAAAACCCACACCCGCTCCCGTAGTTACACCCGCTCTCTGACCAGCTCACAGGTAACAGATGCAGTTGAGTTGTGTTAATTCTGTTTTTCTATAGCATCGATACCCACTAACCTTCCCTCTCCTCTGTCAGCTGGGCGACACGCTGAACCGTCAGTTCGAGGCGGTGTGCGAGACCATGTTCGGGGAGGTGGAGTCTCAAGCCGTCGAGGCTCTGGATCTTCCAGGTGTTTTCCGCACACGCAGCCACAGCTATGTCCGCGCCATCCAGGCCGGCTGCTCCCAGGACGACGACTGCCTCTCTGTCTTCTCCATGTCGGGCCCCCAGGGGAGCATCAAGAGCGGGGCCGGTGAGTGTGTGCGGTTTGGTGAACAAATAAGGTGTCTGTGAGGGGGAATGATGTGGCTTTTCTGTGGTGGGAGACACATAGCCAGCTATGACAGCTTTTGTCTGCTTACCTCCACAAAGGCACGTTTATGAACTTACACACACACATCCATCAACCCTTCAGTGTCAAGCTGCATCGAAAGAGTGCATCCATTCTTCCGTTTTAACCTTTTTTTCCCCCATTCCTTCAATCTCTATTATCTGACTTTCTCTACCCAAACCCTCTGCTCCTCTGCAGCACTTTCTTTGTGTTTGTGTATATGCGTGCATATAAGCAAACACTTGTGTGTGTGTTGTGTTATTGTGCATGCTCTTTGTTCTCCGTCTTCTCTCTGTATCTCATCTCTCCCATCATCCTCCCCAGTGTGACGGCTGGTTTCTGAGGCTCAGTATTAGGTGCAGAGTGCTCGTGATTATGAGGATAGCTCTGTGTCTCCAGCTGCTTCTGTCACTCTGTTTGTCTGTCGACAGTTTGTCTCTCTCTGGTGCAGTCTGGCTTTTTTTGCCTTGTTGCTCTGATTCCATCTTTATCTAAAAAAAAAAATTGTGCAGTGACTGATTTGTTTTATATTTGCACTCTGGCGCTACACATCTGCAGTGCAAGTCTAGGGCCTTGCAGGACACGAATGTCCTATCTTACTGCAGCAAATCCTCCTGATTAAATCCTGTGAAGGTGTTATAGCGAGCTAGCAGTAACACACATGCACTGAACACAAACTCAAAGACACATGCACCTACATACATTCATGCTTCCATACTGGAGCTTAGAGCATATAGGAGTTTTATAAATGATGACAAGCTGGCTGGTGGTGAGGATACTTGGAAAGAAATGAAAGGTTTGATCCTTTTTTCGCCTAAAATAAACTGTGTGTATATGTTTGAATGGAGCTGGGAGGGATAAGAAAGAGACAGGATCTGCGCTTCTCATTTTAATATTTCTCTCAGGAAATTGCTTTATCTTCTTAAGAAGCAAAGTTAGCTCAAGGGAGGAGGTTTTCTTTTGTCACTTCTGTCATGTCTGTCGTCTCCACCACTCTGCTCACTGGAATACACACCAAAAGCTGATTTTTGCTACTGAGTTGAGTTTATAAATCTTTCTGTTGGATCTTCCATTTGCATTATTTCTTAATGATTTTGTTGTTTTCTGTCTTTCTCTCTGTATTGATTCACTTCCTTTTCTGTCTTCATACTCTGCTTTTCCATTCACTTTCTCCTTCCAGTCTGTCCCTTTTGTAAGTATCCACCTCCCCTGCTCCCTGTTGATATAGTTCCCATTTTGCTCTTAACAGCCCACTTTGCCTCTGTCTTCCTTTCTCCTGCTCTTCTGACACTTCAGTCTTTCCTTATCGTAAAGGTGCTCCTCCCCCACTCCCACCTCGCATGTCCAAGTCTTCACTCTCGGTGCGAGCCCAGAGCAGCACCGAGTCCACCCAGGATGCCTACTTCCAGAGCAGCGGACAGTTGGTCTCAAGCTCAGGCCCCGGACGCCCCAAGCAGCACAGTAACTCGGTGGACCTGGGCAGCTCCGACGGCCCCTCAGGTCGCTCCTCCAGAGGAGGCTACTACACCGCTACAGGCCCAGGACGTTCCCGACAGCACAGTAACTCTGCAGAGAGCCTCGATGGGGTCAGGGGTTCTCGGGAGCTGGTACCCTACGGAGGCGGTCCGGGGGTTGGGGTGAGGGCCAAACACAGCAGCTCGGCTGACAGTCTGCTGGAAGGACCACCGAGGCCGGCCAGGGAGAGGGACGGCAGGGCAGGCGGCAGCCTGGGGAAGTCAACCTCTCTGCCTCAGAACAGCATCGTGCTGAGTAAAGCTGGGGGGCAGGACGACGGACGTGGTGGGAGAAAGTGGAGGCCGTCAATAGCTGTGCAGGTCAGTGAGGAGGATTGTATTATATCTTTTTTAGGTTGCAAATAACTAACTACAGTAAGTCTGTTGATTATTTCATTTAAATTATCATTTAATCTTTTACAAAAAAAGTAGTGGAGAATGTCAATCACAAGACTTCAAATCACTTTGTTGGTTTGACCACCAGTGTCCAAAGGTATTCCTAAAGGGCCCACTCATTGTATATAGTGTATTATATATATGGTACGCTATGCTAATGCTAGCCTAGCTTCAAATAAAATAAACATTTCTACATTGAAAATTACTTTAATGATTTATTATTTGCAAATTCTAACTCTTCGACATGTTTTGTTAATCAACTTACTAATCAACTACTTAGACCAACTGACTTCTCATTTTAGCAATAATAACAATGCAATCCCTATTTTGGAATTGTTTCCACTCTCGAGTCTCTGCATTACAACAACAGAGTGTGAGTCAGCAATCGGTTAGCAGCGCTTAGCTGGACTGAAAACAGAAGAAACAGCTTGCCTGTCTCTCCCTAAATATAAAAAAAAATGTCTATCAACACTCTTAACTCACTAATTAACAGGATGTTTTCGTGTGTTTGTATCAAACTATTTCTTGGCAACCAGTGGAAATAGACAACTTTGCAGAGTATTCAGACATGAGAGTGATATCATACCTTCCTTCTGCCCATGGTTTGATGAGTTTAAAACCACTCTCTAGTGACTGTTAAGTTGGTTAGGACTGCTAAGCAACATTGGAAACCGGTAAGAACAACTAGGGTATTTCCGACTGTAGCAAATCTGCCAACCAGCACATCTAAAAATCGACTAATTAGGCTAACACATATCGTTACATAACCCCTTGTAAAACCACAAAATGTCAATGTCAAATGTCAACAAACAAACAAGATGTTTTGTTTTAATAAGTGAGCTTTAGAGGTGTTGATTAGCATATTTGTGTTGTTTGGAGAGGACAGGTTAGTTGTGTTCAGTGTTCATGCTAAGCTAAGCTAACTTGCTGCTGGCCGTAGCCTATTGTTGCATGTTCCTTTAATTCCAGTTATGTTATTTTATGGTGTCTGTATAGTGTGTGTTTCAGAATATACCTCCACCCTCTGACTGTGGTGCTTTGTTGCTTCCTCTGTTGCAGGTGGACAGCTCAGAGACTCTGTCCGATTCAGACGCAGAGGGCAAAGCCCTCACAGAGGTCCACTCTATAGGAGTCCAAGTGGAAGATGACAAAAGGTAACAGAAAAATCACTAACAATCAAGGCATGGAAGAAGTATTAATCTTTGAAATGTCTTCCCAACTTTTAGTGTTTTTATTTTGCCTGACATTTAACTCGACTTAATTAGGCAGATAAAATTGCAAAATAAGATGTGCGTTTGTCATTTGCCAATTTATCTTTGCCCAAAAACATGTGGCTTCATCAAGAGCTTTTGGCCTTTGCGCTGTAATTTATGTGAATAATTTTACTACATAATTTAAAAACAGCCTTCATCTCCTGGGCGTCCAACAGTGCAGCCACCTATGGTTGATTTCTAGGCTAGATCTTATTATTTCATTTAACATTTCATCAGACATCACAGCTTGAACTCAAAACAGTTTGTTCCAAGAATGTCTGTTTTTCAACTGTAACCATGACTACTGCAAATCATACTCTCTACATGACTTTCACATGCAGCCCTTCTCCTAATTATATCCAGCTTTGCTTAGGGGTCAGATTCACACACATGCATCACAACATCACGTACTCCCCAACCCCGAGCAGTGTGCGACCATGCACCTGTTAACAATGTCCCCCTTCTCCTGCAGTCATCATGGATGACAGTATGACGTCTGCGGAGAAAACAGGACGGAAATCTGAGTCACACCTCACACCTCATCAGACAGCAAAGACAGATGGGGGGAGGTGGGGTACTAACTTGTAACAGAGTAAACACTCATCACTGAGTCCATCGACGTGACATTTGCACACACTGGTGCGTCATATGCCAGAGGATTTAGCAGGGCTTATCACAACCGCGTGAGTAGTAGTGACTGCAGTGACAGCATGAATAGCCCTGCTCCAATAGGAATGTGCAATTACAAGAGAAAAAAATGTGATACTCTGTGTGACTGCATGGCTCGGGGCCTGCTGTGACTCCCTGTGTTGCAGGCGGGCTCGTTTCAAGCGCTCCAACAGCGTGACGGCAAGCGTGCAGGCCGACCTGGACCCCGAGGGCTTCCCGGGGCTCAGCATCGCAGTGCCAACGCAGGACAAGAGTCTGCAGTTCGGCTGTTCCTTCCAAAGGCACTCGTCAGAGCCGGAGTCAGCCAGCCAGTTCACAGAGTGCCACCGCACCGTCCACACACAGGGGCAGTGGGCCTACAGGGAGGTACGTCTGCACTCTTACTCAATACTTATCTCCTGAGTCCACAGTGACTGAAGGTATTGTTGTATGCTACATTTAGCAACAGTTAGCTTCAGTACATACACAAAAATACATTGTCTTTTAAATCTGTCTGTTTAATGCATTTTTTATGAATATATTTGAGCCTGTATTGTTAACATTCTTGTTTTCTAGCTAGAAGTTAGCTTATTGCCCGAGCTGACACATTTCTTACCTTGATGCTTAACCAACTGTGAACCAATGGAATAGCATTGACCTTGCTAAAAATGTGGCATACATGGGCACTCCACTGGCTCCAATAGTTTGAATTTTGCTGACATCTTGCTTGGAGCGATACCAAATGTTGAGCATGAATCTAAAGCCAGGGGACTCTAAGCTTAGCTTAGCACAAAGACTGAAAACAGGGGGAAACAGCTGGCCATAAATTGTCTTGTTATTCTTTAAAGTTGTAATCTCAAAGATCTCAGTTTCGTTCTCTTTGGCGGCACCTATGGCGATAAACAGTAATTGCAGGAGCACACTTCCCAGATATCCAGACAGTGTTGCGTGTGTGACGTCCACAGTTGGCTCCGATGTAACTCTTGATTTTCCTTTTTAGACTGTTTGCCTTCATCTGAGCGTCGAATTTGTTTCTTTTTCTTTGGATTTTCTCTCATTTTTGAAGTTGTATCTGTAGTCATCGATCTTTTCTTTGTTTGTTCAGCCATAGTAGATTACTGTTTTTTGCAGCACTTGCAGAGAGCGGAAAAGCAGCCGCTTAGCTCCGCCTACCCTCTCTGGCAGACCAACCACTGCTGGGTGATGGAAAGCGAGTCACTATCTGGACGCCGCTTTTGATTTTTTCCACAAATGTCGCCACAGACACCCAGTCTGTAATACTGCCAATGCAAAGGCTTTCATCAGTGGGCCGTAGGCTCAGTCACCATTGTGTTACCTCAATTGGCGATAGTGACTTAACAGACATTTACAGGACACTAAACAACCAAGATATGAGGTGTCCGATAGTGAGCTTTTAAAGGTGCTGGTTATCTTTATTTTTTTTACTGTTGGACAGAGCTAGGCTAACTATTCCCCTCCTATTCCCCCTATTGTTTACAGACTTTATGGTAAGCTAGGCTAGTGCAGCTGGTAAGTAGCTCCATATTTAAAGAGCAGGTACGAGAGTCGTATCTGCCCTTTCCTTTTACTCAGCGAATTTGCGTTTTTCGCCTTCTGTCAAACTATTTTTGATTTGAATAAAACACAAGATACTTATGACGTAAGACCTCACACATAACCAATGATAAGGAAAAAAAAACATTTATTCCCTTTAAAAATAATAATATAATTGGAGTAAAGTTGAAAGCCATATGTATGACAAAAAAATAGAAATATTGAATTTAGTTAATCAAAAGTGTCATCACACTGTCCAGTTATGACTGTATCTTATCATTCATCTGTCATACCCATGTTGATATGGATGTAGGTATTAAAAAAAGCAGGTCAGTCATACTTTCAATCATACTTCATACTAATGAGGATGATGTGTACCAATTACTTATGGCACAAATACCATGTGTCCAACAGTTTTTTCTGACATCCCAGGACTTTGTCCAGAGTGGCTACACCAATGAGTCCTGCCAAGCAGACCCACGGCCCCACCAGCATCCACACCTGCCTCCCCGTTCCCACTCACCTCTGCCCATCACCTCTGAGCGAGCCTGGGCGGGGACGCCGTCCCTGGAGGGCCCCAGGAGCCTCCCCGACTCAGGCCGAGCATCGCCCTGCATGAGAGACGGAGAGTTCTTCCTACGCCTCCTGCAGACGGAGGTGGAGAGGATGGAGGGCTGGTGCCAGAACATGGAGAGGGAGGCAGAGGAGAACGAACTCCCGGAGGAGGGTGAGTTTGGGACGAGGATCAAAAGGATGGGAGATAAAGTTAAATGATGAGTAATTCTTGGATTTCTAAAAGTGCTCGTGTGCCGTTTCCTCCCCAGTTCTGGAGCTGATTCGAAATGCAGTTGGCAGTGCCCAGATGCTCATGTCTCAGAAAGTCCAGCAGTTCTTCCGCCTCTGCCAACAAAGTGTGGTGAGTTTGTGCTCTTGCATGCAAAATCATGACAGCACACATTACATACGGTGCATGGCTTTACAGAGATTCACTGTCGCTAAAGGCAAAATTAGCTTGGCTGCAAAAATGCTGCTGCAGAAACGACTCCTGTGTTTTTAAATTCTCTATTTCGCACATCCCTGTAAATCACTTTATCACTCATCACGTGTCGTGACTCGTCTCCTTTGCCCACCCAGGACCCATCGGCGTACCCCCAGCCCACCTCTCAGGACCTGGCAGGATTTTGGGACCTGCTCCAGCTCAACATAGAGGACGTCAGGGTTAAGTTTCAGGACCTCCAGAGGCTCAAGGACTCAAATTGGAGGCTCCCACCTGAAAAGAAGGTGAGACGCCCGGGGGTCCAAACAGCCCTGGTTTCCCCACAGCACTACCCCCGAGCTAAGCTGGCAGTGTGCAGAAGGGTAGCGCAGATGGTCGTGCCCTCCAAGCCTTTGCAGGCTGTGAAAATACAGAACGGGAAGAGGAACTGAGCTGACACGAGACGGTGGAGTCTAAAACTGCTAGAAATCTGAATGCATATCAGCTTTTTTGGCTTTTTTTTGCAGCTGGTCAGATGAGAAAAAGTTCTTCTCTGCTACAGAATTGTCTTTTCACTGATCAACTACATTATTCTTGATAACAAACTAACAATTGTTTCTCTCTTCTCCTTTTTTTCATTATTTTTGTTGACCTTTTCTTTTCCATTTCATTTCCTTTTATGTCACCTGATGCCAATGCATGAGATAATTTCTGCTACTTTTTGTTATTTTTCTGTCTCAAACCATAATTCTTCCTTACTTGAATTTGACCCTTTTTGTTGCTTGTTCTGCTCTTTGTTTCGTCGTTCTCTTTATTTCCCCAACACCTCGTTTTTTGTTTGCATGGAATCCTTTTTCCCTACAACCATCCAAAACCATTTTTTTTTTCCACCACCCGACACGATAAATCCACTGTCCATTTCCATCTTATCTACGTCTCACCTCGCTGGGCCAGGAGGATAAGAAGCTTCCTCCTCCCTTACCAAAGAAGCCAGCAGGCGGGGTGAGTGGCAGCCTCAGGGCTGATAGCACCACGGATGGGGGCGCTGGAGGTGGGTCAGGTGGGCTGGTGGTGCCTCGCATCGGTGGACACACCCTCCCCATCAGGGAGAAGTCGCTGGACCTCGGGGACCGTCAGAGAACAGAAGCGAGGAGGAGGCTGCTGCAGACAAAGCGCACCGCTTCTTTCAGGCAGAACTCGGCCACGGAGAGCGCCGACAGCATTGAGATCTACATCCCTGAAGCCCAGACTCGACTCTGAACACTGAGGTGTCTCCCACCCACCTCCTCATTTCTCCCTGCAAAGCTCACCCGGGCACCAATCTCAGTCTTTCTCTGAGCCCAGTTTTGGATCTTCTGCAGGTCATTGCTGTTTATCCGCTCCCCTCCCTTCAACATTTCTTCACTTCACTACAAATTCACATCTCTTTCTCATTCAACAAGCAATGACAGCCATTTTAGTGTCTTTAAATTTGGATATTTTACCGACACAGAAGCCTAGACCTGAAATGGTAGCTAGCAGATAGACTTTTTTAACTATTTCCTTTTGGCTGACAACGAACAAGAAACAGTCCACTTTTATACCAGTAGTCAGCAGATGTTCACGCAGTAGTAGCATGCCTGTGCGTGTTCACCTAGCACTTCTCCATCTCTGAAAATAAAGGGCTTAACAGGCACAAAACCTCTGAGTGAGGAGATGACACAATCTCCCTCTGGATCCCCTGTTGCCATCTCCTGATCGCCAAACCAAGTAAGATATATTCACTCTCTTTGAGGATGCTAGCAGTATGGATGATTAAACATGGATTCATTCGTCACCATAAGTTTAAATGCCCTTAAAGTCAGATGGCTGACACGCCCCAAAGAGCATCCTCCGAGCACAGTCAGTCACTACAGCTGGCTCTTTTTACCCATCTGTCCACCCCGGCACCCAGTCAAAGAAATATCAAACTATTTTCTGCCTCTTCCCTTCTTTCCTCACGTCCCGCGTACCCATCGAGTACCCTCAGCATTCAGCAGTGAGGCTGTTTGAATGTGCAAGTGCTATTTGTACATAGTGTGCACACTCATGTTTGCCAAAAGGAGCTTTTTGCGGTGTAGCATCACAGCCTTTGACAGCAGGAGAGCATCACAGACAAGAAAACAGCTTTTTATGTAGTCTCGCTCTGAAGTTTCAGTGTTCAGGGGTGGGGTCGCTGGGGAATTTTTAGGGGAATATATTTCGGTGGCTTTTCAGGACTTCACTGAGAAGGCCCCCATTTCACTGTGAGACTATAGCACCACCTAGTGGTTGAATAAGGACCCATCCGACATGAGTGTGTAGAGAGTTCTGTCCACCTCAGTCAGGAATTAATCGACGCCCTGATGAAACAGCCATGAAAGAGGATTTATTCCTTTATCATTTTTCTTGGTTCTTCGCTCAGAGTGGACTTTCCCATGATATGTTTGAGATGATGAAAGCGGCGGATCACAAAGGAACCCGCTTGCCTAACTTGAATTCCTCAATTTCACACACAGCTGAGAAAGAACACAAATAAAAGAATCATCGATGTAGCCCCCCTCCCCGAAAGTCCTTCCAAAGAGTCATCAAAGAGAGGAAACCATCAGGTGTGAGATTGTATAAAAGAAGCTTGATAGAGTTTGGTAATTAAACTGAGATTAAGTCACGTTTGTTGTGAATGACACTATGAGTATGTTTGCTGCACCACGTGTCCTTTTCCCCTTCTTTATTTATTCCGTCCACTGAAGTGTAGCGTGATTTTAAAAGCTTTGAAGGGTTCTCATTGAGACGTTTATGTCAGACCGGATGTTTCTAGTGGGAGTGTTTAGTACAGATGGTGCTTATAGGCCTGTATGCGTGTGTGCTGTGTGTCATGAGGGACGTTTGATGAAGCCCAATGAATACTAAAAAGTCCAAATCAATTTTAAAGACTAAAAAATATCTTTTAAGCATGACCTGTTTTTTTTCTTTTCTAACATTTGGACGGAGTGTGTTGGCAAAATGGGATATTTTAATGGGAGATGTATATTTTATAATATAATCTACATTTCTAGATTAGTAGAGACTATTGAGTACAGTATATGTACAAAAAAAAGCATATATCAAATGTGAAATACTACAGTATTATTACGATAGATTATAGCATTGTGTGATACTACAGCTGTGTGGCATATCCAGACTCAGTACATGTGAAAAAGACTTCTTATTATCTTCAGTTTGTGAGTGCTGGGTCGGGTTCACAGGGTATACGATCCTCCTTAGGCCTCTTGTATATCTGTGTGTGGTTCTAACATATACTGCTGTACCCCATCCCCCCCTCCTCCCTGTATTTCCTCTTTAGAACCAACTACATGTGCCTAACCAGCTATATGTGGAGGTTTCCTTTGAACACAGTTTACAGTATCTATATATAGACGGAAATGTAAATAGAAAAGTATAAAATCTGCAGAGAATATTGTTCAAGAAAATGTTTTTATCGTGCTGACATGCCACCCTTTGTCTCCCCTCACGCGCACTTGCAATACACACATACGACTGAAGGAATTTGTTGGTGTTGATACTGCATGTTTTATGTCAAGCTCCTTTGAGGAAATTTAGCAGAATCTCATTTTTGACTTGAGAAAATGAAAAGCAAATTTTGTAGCTAACGAAACTTTTTTGTGATTGAAAAAAAAAAGATTAAGATTTTACAGTGCGGTTATTTCAACGAGTCACTTCTTTGTACAAAGATTCTACCCTTTGAGGACAATGATACAGGCAACCTTGAAACAGCAATCAGTGTTTTGATTTGAATCTCAACGGATCAATTGAACCACCTCCGTGTGAAACAAGCTGCCCTGGCGACGATGAAAAAACAAAAAAAAAAGGGCTGAGAATCAGACGTCATGTTCTATTCATTTGTAGCAGTGTGGGTTGCAGAGCAGCCTTTTTATCCCCTCATCCTTCTCTTTCACCCTCAAACTTGACAACACCTCGACGGTTTGTGACACAGCCCTCATCGAACAAAGCACAAAGACCTGCTTTTATACTGTTACTCCACTGTGAAGGCCTCAAGACTCCACCCTCACAATCCTCAAACCTACACGCAGAGGGGTGGCGAGGTCTTTCCATTACAAGTCGGCCTTGGGGGACTCCAGGAATCAAAGAGGCTTTGATGGATCTTTATCCACCGTAGCAACTTCTACTTCTTCTTCAATTCTCGCTGACTTTCTCCTCTATACTTTAGATCACGAGTTGAGGTGTTAGCCAGCCACCTTGCCTTGAAACAGGTCCATTGCAAACACACTTTTGGTGGTAGGATTTCCATGCTTTCTGTTCTGTATTTGACCTTTCCATCCACCATATATCTTCACATTTAAATACAGGAGCCTCAGCGTAAAATTGCACCTGGCTGTATAGTTGTACGAACATGATCCGAGCACTCACAACAGACTACTACACAAACCCTTCCACCTCTTTTTAGAAGTGCAAAAACCCCACGTGGACAGCCAGATGGACAAGTCAACTCCGAGTACCTCAGTTTCTAGCAGCAGTGTCTCCATTTTTGACCCGGGCCTCTGTCCTCAGGGGATTCTCTTAACTCAACACAAGCGACGGACCCTGAAAATACAGGAGCGGACCAGTCCCGCAGGAATGTTGTCCATATTCTCTGAATGAAAGCGGAAGTCATATGTGCCCAGATTCTCTAGTAGCCATTTTCTGAGACTGGAGAGAGGAAGTGAAAGAAGTGGGTGGTGGAGGCGAGAGCTCTATTGTAGCCAATGTGTGTGTATGTGTGTGTGCGCTGTATACTGTATGTGCAACAAAGAGAAGCAGGAGGGAAGCTGTAGCAGCAGATTTGAGTTTTAGTTATGCAGACATTTCTGAGAGGTAAGAGCTGCTCTGGAGGAAGGCACAGGTGGAGTTAAACCTCAGCGGGAGAAGCTGTGAAGCTAGTTTTAGCTCAGGTTAGCTAACTAAAGCTATGAGCCATGGCTGCTTCTCCTTTTACAGCACTAATGACCTAATATTTGATCGGTTGTTTAAAACTGGTAAGTGATATGGATGCATTCTTTGAATGAACAATAAGAGCCACCCTGTGTTTCAGCCGTTGAATGCTTTTAACTAGCTAGCAACAAGTGGAAATATTGGGTTAGCATTAGCAGCATTTTAGCTTTGATACATTATTAGGAGAGGCTAATTTCAGACATGTGCACGGATTCTTTCCTGTGCATAATTATTATATAGCACCAGTTTACAACAAAAGTTATCTATTGACACTTAAACCCCTTTCCCAGCCAAATTAGCACGTTGACGCTGGCTTTTCAGACCCGGGAAGACCCACTAATAAATGCCGATTGTGTCTTTTCCAATTACCAGTGAAGTATACCCCTTTCGGTCTCTTTTCTGCTGCGTCACCGTCTGACGTCACAAACGCGCCCGAAACAGGGTTAGTAAACTGTGAAAATGCTTCGGTGGTTAAGTCTTTATTGTATCTATAACTCATTCAGCTTGTGTATCAAACTCGCTGCCAACAAATTTGGAACGATGTTCCAGCGCTGCTTGAAAGGAGACGGGCAGAATTTGTAGCCGAGATGACAAGGAGTCACAGAAGTTATCGACGGAGCATAGCATCGCGCCGGAAAGGGGACGGAGATTAGCTTGTCGGCGAGAGTTTTGTGTTCCCATCAATCACGATCTGGTCTGAATGCCGATTGTAACCTTTCCCATTAAACAAAAAGGCCGGCTGTTAGCGGGTTTTTTGACCAGTTGGAAAGCGGCTTGAGACTGATACAGACCAACAAACAGACGGAAAGGGAGACGTAAAGACAGCTACAAATATAAGTAGAAATG
This sequence comes from Semicossyphus pulcher, assembly GCF_022749685.1. Classification (NCBI taxonomy): domain Eukaryota; kingdom Metazoa; phylum Chordata; class Actinopteri; order Labriformes; family Labridae; genus Semicossyphus; species Semicossyphus pulcher. The sequence continues at coordinate 21,923,652 of NW_027211726.1, forward strand.
TGCTCATTTTAGCAATAACAAATATTAAATAGATATTTTAAGTTTGACTGATTCTAATAATTGTAGCAGTGGGAGTCAAGCAGGTCCAAAATAGTGTAATCAGCCACTTACACTAAAAACTACTTTATTGAATAGGATATACAGAAAGCTAAAAATGCTAACCATAAACAGTATTAAAAAAGGGGGTCTGGTTTTAAAAGAAAATCTTAAGAATTATATCTTTTAATTCTTATTGATAATTTGACCAAACGTGCTTATAACTTATGTTGTTTCTCCTCTCAGAGGTTTTACTTCCGCCCCCCTCCAGAGCAGCTCCAACCCCAGAAGATGATTGACTAAAACTCTGATGTGCCTTTACAATGAGGTGTAATTGCATTTGTATGTGTATGTGAGTGTGTGTGCGTGTATTTACACTGTAATGTTGCTTTGCAGTACACACACAGGTAACCATGTGGGTCAGAGACAACTGAGCAATTACTGTGTAATTAAAAAAATACAACCCTGCCACTCGAGTTTACAAACATGTAAATACCTGTTGCCAATGGACATTGCTCTTCTCAATATGACATTTATTGTTATTACAATATGATTATTATTAGTATGATTAACTGTCATTAAAAGGAGTCATTATTGTCATCGCTCTCATTATAATAGACGGTGTTGTCAGTTCTAGCTATGGGTAAACATTGTTCTGTACTCCAGGGCGACTCGTGTGTACAATAAGACAAAAAAATAGTTGAATCGATGATGACCAGTCTTAAATCGCTGCTACTGAGGAGATGGAGAAGGAGAAAAGCAAACTGACAATAACTCTGGGAGACATTTTTCTCTGGGATCAGTGATGGACTCACGGTGAGGAGTGAGAGGTCAGCAAAAGAGGAGAGTAAGCGTTGAACAGAGGGACTGAACGTACGATCCGAACATAAGACCTTCTTTCCACTCTGAACTCTTCATTCTGCCAGAGGAGGAAAAAACATGGACATCAAACTGATACAGACTCTTCTCTCTCCTAATTCTACTCTATAATGTAGCAAAAACTATATAGTCCTTCATCCCACTTCTCTCTCACCTCTCCTCCTCTTCCATCTGTCGTGTATTCTCACTGAACACCATGATTTTCAATCAGACGGGTTTGATACGGCGAGCTTTTCTGTCTTTAAGCTCAGCTTTATTCTTCAGTTCTCTTCTTTTATACATTTGATTCAGTGCCAAGACAGCATACTGTACATACAAACATGAGATGCTTTCGTTTTCCTCCTTTAAAAAGATGTGACTGGAGCAAATAGCAATAGTGATGCCATAAGATACGAACTTTGTTTCATATTGCCACCAGTGGGGACACCAGATGCATGACGACACCACAGCGACGGGGAGGCGCAGTCCGAACACGTGGCGGACCGCAGAGGAGGGTGTTGCACAGTGAAGTGTACATCATGATTCTGTTTGTTGTGTTGTGGTTCTCATTCTGTACATACAAATTTATTTATTGATCTCGTATGTTTTATGGATCTAGATGTGTCAAAGGAGCACGTCTGGCAGAGCTGAAGCCCAGAGAGATGGCACACTGTGACGTGGTTTACCCCAACACAGAATGTAACACTGTCAACGTTGTCAAAACATTTTCTAATGGCTAATATTATTACTATTAATATGATTATTATAAAGCTATTTTAGCGAGTTAAATGAGGGGTGCTGTGTCTCCTTTGTCTTTTTTTGTGTTGCTTTTCTGACTGAAATTATTGTTTACAGATGTAAAAAAAGGGATTAAATACTAGTTAGTTATGAATATTTAATCATACATGAGGGCTGAGTTAAGAGCAGGAGCACAGTGAAGTTTTGCGCGCAGAATTGGATCTGGTCACTCATTGCTGGAAGTCTCCCAGCGCGTCACGTTCTGGGGAGCGCTGGCTTGAGCCTCAAACGTTTTGAATGAAGCCCCTGTACAATGTTCAATATCAGCCCAACTGTCACTCTGCCGCTCTCTCTCGTACTTAGTCGACCAATGCGCACTGCACGGCACTAGTTACAGCGAAAAGGAGAGGAGAGATGCGTTCAAGTCCAGTTGGGAAAACTCCAACTCCAACTTCTAATAGAGGGGAGGGTAAGAAGTAGACCTCTGAAGTAGCCTTCTTTCTCAATAATTGTTGATTTATGTTTTGAAGTAGCCCAGTATGTTCTCTTGTTTAATTAGCCCACCCGGCTGGACTTAAATAAGTACTTAAGTAAAAATACTGATTCTCCAGTTCAGGGAAAGGGATGCTTTGACACACAGTGATTAAATTAATCTGTGTGTCATAGCAATCCTTTTTAAATTTGAGTCCAGTATTTTTCTGACCAGGCATCTTACAAAATAATCTTCAGAATAATTGATAAATTAGTCATTACTAATCGAAAAAATAATCCTTAAGTGCAGCCTTAAAATGGTAGTAAGCATATACTTAATAGGTGTTACGATTATGAGAAGGTCCTTGGAAAATGTTCTCTCCTGTAAGGGGTCCCTGGCCCCAAAAAGTATGCACTAGATAATCTAACAACATTTTAAAGCCAAACTTAAAGCTGTTCTCTTGTTATTTTCCATCACGCTTCTATAAAGTTCTTTAGATAAAAAAGGGTAAAGATGATAAAAAATGATATCCCCAAATCAGTTTCAGATGCCTTCAAACTTGCAGCTTTACTTCCAAACATCTCCCTGCCTGCCTCCAAATAAAGAGTGAAAATGTGAGATTTAGATTTAGAAGATTTCATTGACTAAACTGTTCTTAGGATTTAAAAGGACTGTACTCACAACGGCCTGCAATTCATCCCTTGACCCTCAGCCCTGCACTCCTTATGTGAACCTTCTAGGATTGATGGACTGTCATTATCGTTCAACTATTTTACAGGTGCCAATATTTCCTTGTTAAAGTGAAAATAAAGTAACATAACCTGTAAAGTAACAATGTTTTCACCTCTGATCTTATTCTAACCACTGAGATACACACAATTGTTCAAATAGCTTGTTTAAAATTAAGTTTTGAAGTTACACCTTTATTGTGTTAAATTAGGAAGGCCTGAATACAAACTTTGATATCTCCTCAGTCCTGAGGAAGCAGCTGGACTGTTAAAATATAAATGCTGTCTGCTCTTTGACCACCACAGGGAGCCAAGTTTAGTTCTTTTACAGTATATTGTGTCTTGGCTTGGTGATGATCAGTTTACAATAGGTTATATTTGTTGTCAGGACTGACAGTTGCACTGAACCACATTTGAAGTAAGTTTGAAATGTATTTCTTGTATTTTTTTCTATAAAAAAGAAATTGATTTATATCAGGCATGAAGTGTTTATAGCCCTTTCAGAAGACCACAGACCAAAAAGCTGAGGTCGATTGGAATTCAGTTGCCTGATGAGAGAAAACCTAGACTTAATCAATACATTTAAACAGACATTTTATTAATTCATGAATGCAAGACATTCAGTAAATACAATACAATACAGGACAGACAAAAACCCAGAAGGTGATGCTTGGGCTTAATGTCCTTTTGTGTTGAGATTTAAATCTTGCTCCCGAACAGTCGACGGAGCCGGTTCCCGGCTAAATTTGGCTTCTTGCTTCGGGTCTTCAAGCAGTTGAAGTTGTTTTAGGAAGACTCGGTTTTTCTTGTACTTCTGAGCCTCCTTCTTTAGCAACATGTACATGTGCTCCACCATCTCATCTTCAATGTCCTGGCTCTTCTGGCTCTGAGGTGTGCAGAAGTTTGGAGCTTTAAAAAGCTTCGCCAGGACACTTCTGATGGTGGACTCCTGAACCAAAGCTCTGCTTGTCTGCACATTTGGTTCTTCAGTGCGACACTCAGCAGAGATGAGCTGGTCAGGAGGTAGTTGGAGGCTTTCAGCTCCACATCCAGGATGTTGTTCTTCAGTGCTGGATGCTTGTTCCTGGTCCTCACTCTGACAAATAGGAGGTTCCTGCAGCATCAGGCTGATTTCAGCTTCAGGTGTCACCTCCTTATCAGAGTCGGTCACAGAGTCCTCTTTGTCGAACGAAAGAGGCTCACTCTGGTGCTCCTGGTTCTCCAGGATCTCCTCGTCTGCTTTCTTTGGAAAAGCCTTCTGAAAGACCTTGGTGCGTCTTATCCAGGATCCATACTGCTCAAACAGCTCCTCCTTGATGGTTTCAGGAAGAAACTGTGAGAACAGCGGGCTCTCCTCATCACTCGATATCTGGGGTGGAATCCAAACACCTTCAGCCTCGTCCTTGTAGGCTTTAAGGACAGCCTCAGTGATTTTTTGAGGGATGAAGGTGAGGAGTGCCGGGTCTCTGCTCACCAGCAGCTTCCTCACTTTGTATGACGTCCCAAACTGTTCCATGACGCTGCACTGGAGAAGCACAGCAGCTTCCCAGGCATCGCAGGAAGGAGGAGGGAGGTCTTCATCCATAGAGACACCAGGGACTTTGCTTAGGGTCTCTATAGTTGCTGCACTCATATGAAAACAGAGTGTCAGCAGTTGTTGCTGGTCCAGATGAGGTCCTTTGAAGCTCCTCAGTGGGTTCAGCCTCAGCAGCAGCTGGACGAGCAGATCCTCAGCCAGGCAACTGCTGATAGCGACCACAGCAGGGAGGAGAAGGCTCAAAACTGCTTCTTCCACAGAGGAAGACATTTTCTCGACAAAGAGATCTACAGACAGTGCAGTCCTTCGGAGAAATTGGTAACCGGTGAAGGTTTGCAAAAATAACAGTTGAAGAAAAAAAGAGGAAAGTCGATCAAGACGTGGCTTGTAGTGAGAGGGTGTGTGTGAAGTGACAGTTTTGGCTCCTTCAGTCCTGAACTTATAGACTCTGAATTCTGACATTAAAGTCACATTCTAATTCTACATCACATTCTGTTCTATCCTGGCCAGGTCACAGCTGACTGGCTGATAAGAAAGTCCCTAATAACCACATTGTTGTTTTTTTTTGTAAATAATATGAATGACAATAATCTAATGTCTTAAGCTCAATCCGTTGTCCCGATGTAAAGAAAAGAGAATGGACACTAGAATCCACAAAATTTGAACTTTACTTTATTTATAAGCACCTTTACATCCACAAAGGGCTTCACACAGGAACAAACAGACAGAGTAAGAACACAAAACGACAACAATATACACAATTTTGACATCAGTAATTGATTTATGTTTTGAAGTAGTTCTGTTTAATTAGCTCACCCTGCTCGTTTTAAGTAAGTATCAGTAAGTAAATACTGATTCTCCAGTTCAGAGAAAGGGATGCTTTGACATACAGTGATTAAATTAATCTGTGTCATAGCAATCCTTTAGTTTTTTTTCTGATCAGGCATCTGACAAAAAGTCTGTTCATTATAACACATTTGATCATTATTAATATCATCACACAGTGACGTGGAAATTGGAGACTAAAAAAAGTAATCTTAAAGAAATAATCTTTAGAATAATTGATAAATTAGTCGTTAGATTAATCTACTCATCGAAAAAAATAATCGTAGCAGCAGCCCTAAAATGGTAGTAAGCATATGCTTAATTGGTGTTACGATAATGAGGGGAAAAGTGTTCTCCCCTGTAAGGGATCCCTGGCCGCAAAAAGTTTGAGAACCCCTGATGTACAGTATATGCACACTATTTCCTGTCCTGAGCAACTCCAGGAAGTTACTGTACCTAGCCATCGAATAATCCAGCAAATGCCCCATAAATTGGCCATTTAACAAAGTAACACTGCATGATTTGCCCGGACGAAAAAAGTGTAAAGATTGCAGATAAGGAGATTTTGTTCTTTAAGCTAGGCTAAGCTAACCTGCTGCTAAATGGAGCTTTACACTGACATGAGTACCCGTATAGGCTTTAGTTTCTCCAGTCTGCTTTAAATGACATGTTAAAGCATTAAAGGACAAATGCACAAGAGTTAGATGGATCCATTGGCATACATGGTGTGTAATAAGTCTGTTTTCATTAGAGTTTAATCACCTGAAAATAAGATTCATGTTGTTTCAGTTACCTGAGAGCGAGCCCTCTAAATCTGCAGAGGGCTGGGGTCTTCCTCCACTAAGGGCCTTCCACACCCAAAGCTGACTGAAGAAGTCTTCGTTAAGGTGTAGGGATCAGATACAGCAGCAGGCTTTGGGAATGAACTCTCCTCAATGCTGCAGAAACATGAACTTTATGTAACCATGGTTTCATGTAAAAAAAATTAGAATAATGGGCAACAGAAATAACCGTAAGTCATTATAATCACACCACATAATGAGACAAAAACTTTCTCACAAGCTTCTTTGATGCTTCTTTTTTCCTTTTGCATTCAAACTATATATTTCACACTTCATAAAACCCTTTACAATCAAATAACTTTCTAGACTAAAAAAGGATTAATTAGATTAATTAGAATTTTCATATGTAAACAGATACTATTAAAAATTGTATCTTCAGACAGAGCACCGCACTGCCTTTTTTGTTGAAGCCTACGGTTAAAAAAAAGCGCAGCTCGCTGCACCTTTTTTTCTCCAACTGTCAAGGCAACCACTGAATCCTTAGCTGTCCGTTATATTGTAAACTGAAAGAAGGCCCACCCCTACATTCATCCAATTGGACAATGAGAAACACCGGCAATGATGTTAGGCGCTTTTCTGCTTTGAGTTGAACGTTTACTCAAAAACGTGAGGCGCACAGAGCTGAAAAATGAGAGGCGCTCTGCAACGCAAAAGCAGCAGGCAAGAAGCGTCCCCGTCATTGAAAACAACTACAAAAAGCTCCCACCTGCTAAAACCCATTCTGTCTGATCGGGCCCTAAGTCGGCATCGGTGAAGACACATTGTTTAGCAACCCACTCTCACTCCACACTTAGAGGTGGTGGAAGCCTCCACACGAGCACTCAAACGGGGTGGATGTGAGTAGGGAGAGGGTGCAGGGGGTGGTCTGAGAAAGTCCCTAAGTCTGCCTTGTTGCATCGTCAGCAGCCCAAAGAGGACCAACCAAAAAGCAGCTCAAGTGGGCCTTATACATTCGTTGCGAGCTTCGTGGCCAATGCAGCTTCTTGTACATGCATGGAAGGGTTGGTTGTTTGCAGTCCTCAACCCTACTGCTAGGTGCAATAAATCCTAGCAAATGATCCTTAAAGTCTCACTGTAGATAGTTGCACTCTTTTCTCTTTGGTGATTAAAGCCTTTAAGCTTGTATCCAACAATAAATGACTTTTTAGATTGACGTTTTTTGCAGTACAGACATATGTACCTGATCAACATTCATCAAAAATGCAAAGCAGAGGTCAAAGAGAAGGATTTTCCAAAGAGGATTTCCATTTTCTTTCCTGTTTTCGCCGCCTGGAGGAATTTGCAATGCAAATCCAGAGCAGGTTAAAAGAGAGGACAGAGAACAATTTAGCACGGTCAGTCTGAGGCAAATGCAAAACCCCCCTGGGTATCCTCTTCTCAGTCAGGATCAACTCCAGCAGACACATTGAGGGGATATTTTGGTCCATTCACAAAATAGCTGTGTTAAAAAAAAACTCCACTCACATTTATAGCCCGCTGCTGGCGAAGATAAAGTGTCCTACTGAGATTTAAAAACCCGCAGCAGTAGCCTCAGGGTAAGAGAAGCTGCAGCCAAAGGTCAGGAGATAGTCAAAGCTGAAAGTGTAGAAGGTGAATGAGTAATGAAACCCTGAAGCACTTAAGAAGGCTTCTGAAAATAAAAGTGCTAACAAGTGCTGCACCGAACATCAAAACAGTCATCCAGACTTACGCATGTCATCTTGTTCACACTCACGCAGACTGGGGTGTAAAAAGCACCCTCGGGGTTTGTGCATTTTATCTAAGATGACAGGAGTTTGGAAAGGATTTGCAAAGTTTTTAAAGCACAACTCCAAAGCGAGGAGGAAGTGAGATCTGAAGGATGCTTCAAGCGCTGTTAGACAAACAGGAAAACAAGTTGGTGTCTTGACTTTGATTTAAGGGACTCAGTGTTCAAAGCTCTCAGGCCAAGGGCACTCTGAAACAAGGTCACCATTATCGTCCCTTTTTCCAGCTTCTATACTGTAAAACAACACAAACAAAGTATCATACAAATTAAATCATCTTTTATTCTGTCATTTTAAGAGCATTTGGTAAAAAAATAAAAAATGCTTGTATGTGTACATTTCAAACAAAGCACATGAAACACTGAATCATATCTGAAGCAATGAAATGTTGAACCTTTAGTGTTCTGAGCTACAAAGGATCATTAAAGAGGAATCAATGATGTCATTATGGCAAAAATACTCATTCATTTCACAAATCCTTCAATCAAAGTGCAAAAGTTTCACCTTATCCTCTGGACGTAATAATATCCTGAGAATAACACTTTATGAACATCCAACCTGGTGAAGGTTGTGGAGTTTAAGGCTCACTGGATACTGTCCAGTTTCAGTGTCCAGGCCTGACCTGCAGAAAAGGGCAGTTCAGGCAGAAGGACATTAAGGCCAGCGTTGGGGTAGACTGGAGACCATGGTAAGGGCTTTGGATTCCCCAACAAGGTCACCTGGACAAGAGAAAAAAAAAAATGATTTAGTTTATTAGATTTCATGTTTTAGGGATCACACCTAAGTCCCCAATATGCATTCAGGGTAGATGTCTTTCTGTCAAAGCTCTTCTGTTGATATAATATGTAAAAACAACATAAAAGACATTTTAACTCCCTTACTGTAGTAGTTGCTGATGTTTTGGGTCCTAATAGCTGCACTGTGGGCTTCGGGGGCTTGGTGGTCATGATGGCGTAGACAGAGGTTCCTGTAGTTGTGTACCTGAAGACAATCAAGACGATAACAGGGTCACACACAAAACAAAAACATCATTGTTCAACTCAAGTCTGGGACATTTGGTGCATGTTATTCCCTGCATTTCCCCACTGTATCATAACAAACACTTTCAAATAAATGTTAAAGTGATAAACCTGAAGATTTTCATTTAAATAAATGTCTGTTTAGTCACTATCTGTCGCCGAATGAGGTAACGCAATGGTGATTGAGCCTATGGCCCACTGATGAAAGCCTTTGCATTTGCAGTATTACAGACTGGGTGTCTGTGGCAACTTTCATGGAAAAAAATCACAATCAGCGCCAAGTTAGTGACGCGTTTTCCATCACCCAGCAGTGGTTGGTCTGCCGGAGAGGGTAGGTGGAGCTAAGCGGCTGCTTTTCAGGTCTCTGCAAGTGTAAATAGTAATCTACTATGGCTGAACAAACAAAGAAAAGATGATGACGAAAAATAAGTGAAAATCCAAAGAAAAAAACAAACAAATCCGACGCGCAGTTGAAGGCAAACAGACAAAAAAAGGAAACCGACCGTCAGCAAAGAAAATCTTGTTTCTTTTTCTTTGGATTTTCACTTACTTTTTGAAGTTGTATCTGTAGTCGTCGATCTTTTCTTTGTTTGTTCAGCCATAGTAGATTACTGTTTACTCGCAACTTGCAGAGACCGGAAAAGCAACCGCTTAGCTCCGCCTACCCTCTCTGGCAGACCAACCACTGCTGGGTGATGGAAATTACGTCACTAACTGGGCGCCGCTTGTGATTTTTTCCTCGAATGTCGCCACAGACACCCAGTCCATAACACTATATACTGCAAATGCAAAGGCTTTCATCAGTGGGCTCATACGCTCAATCACCATTGTGTTACCTCATTCGGTGATATATAGTGACTTAACAGACATTTATTTAAATGAAAATCTGTTCAGTTTTAGTGCACTTCTGTCATCTATAGACTGTATGAAAGCATCATGAGTTATTCTTGACTACTTCAACTTAAATTTCTCAGAATTGTGCTTTCAATTATAAACGAAAGGAACAACAAGACGACAGACTGCTTCTCTTGATTCAGTTTGCACTCTGCTTCTTACCAAACCGGTACAGTGGTGTTCTCTGTCTGGATCCTCCAAGGTTTAGAGGCGTAGATGGCCTCCCCGTTGATCTTGAGCCAGGCTCCAACTCCCCTGAGCCTCTCCTCAAACACTGCAGGGATCATCCCATCAGGAGTGGGACCCACATTCAGGAGGTAGTTACCTCCCAGGGCCACAGTGTGAACCAGATCCTGTAACATACACAGGAGGAGGACACAGAACAATTATGGATCAACAATGACTTAAATTTCTAGTATTAGATTACATCTATCCCTGTGCGAAAGTCAGCCGTTGTGCCTGATTTATATGTTAGCAATTAGCATAATGAGAGACATGTACACAAGTGGAAACAGGCTAGCTAGCATTACAGATTCCTTCACCTCTATGATAGTGGGTAAGTCCATCAGTTCGCTCAACTTCATGTTCCGGCGGTAACCCCAGGAATACGTATCCACAGAGGTGCACTTCTCCCATTTGTGTGTCGGCAGTTTGCCGGGAGTGAATTTGTCTTCACAGTTATAGTAGCCGCCATGTTTACAGGCACAGCCAGCTCCCCATCTGTCATTGGTCACAACGCTATCCTAAGACAGGGAAGAGCTGGTAAGTACATGCAACTGTGAAGAAACAACAAATAGCTGAATGTCATGCTACAAACACACACACAGTCCATAAAGAGCCTACTATCACAGTTAACACTGTTTTACGTTGCTGCCCTCTGATAAAAAACGTACTTTGACAGGGCTATCATTGTAGAGCCAAGCCAGGAATTGGGTGGAATTCCAGTAGGTGTCAGGTGCCTCCCAGTCCCCATCAGACCAGATCACCTCAGGTCTGTACCTGAAAAACAGGAAATAAAAGGTTTAAACATTCTCCCAAACAGTTAGATTGTCATGTGAATTTTGAGTAAATGAGTCATGTAAGTGTCACGCACCTTACAACCATGTTATAAAGCTCTGGGAGTAGTTTATGCATCACAAACTCCTGGGTTTTGAATCCATTCTTTTTGTCCATCAGGTAGAGAGGATGGAACCACTCATACAAGGAGTTGTAGAGTCCATAATGCAAAGACCTAAACAAGGAAAGCAACTGATTTTAATATCACATCATGACTAACGCTTAACTCACTTGTTTTTGAGGTCTGTATCTGTGCTGATAACAGATCAGTGCATCCCTAGTCTACTATTACAACTACAAATTTGACCTAAAACAACTATCATGTGAGGTGTGGGAAGCAACTTTGGAATGGCCCTTTAACACCTGACAGGAAGCCTTCCACATGCAACATGATCTCACTGGCAAATGTCAGATTGGTTATACACCAGAGTACTGAACAACAGAGCACTCCTGCGTTACAAATAGCATTACTTTTTTTTGGCTCACCTACGCACCACAGCTCGTTTTATGATGTATGTGCTTTGATGTATGTGCTACAATGTGTACAATTAGGACATGCTCATACATCCATCACAGTCTGCAGCATACCTGCCTATGCTCTTTCTGCAGCTCAGTTGATGAGATATATTATCTGAGCGCAGAGCATTGTGGGTAGAATAGCAAAAGAATGCGCGCAAGCTTGCATACTGTACGAGACCGGATGTAGTAGGAAATCCTGGTTATAATGTTGTTGTACTGCATTTAACAGACATGTTTTTTGGACACACTACATCTTTTCTGTTTGTTTTCATTGGCCAAATCCCACACCCATTGAATCACAGCATGAGCAGGACAAAATCAGCAAAAAGATAAGAGGTACGAAAATCAACACAAAGTTCCTCACAGCAGCTCTAAGTTCCATACGCTCTCAGTATATTCATGTCAGCAGCTACAGACTCTTTCCCTAAGCTTCATGCAGAAGCGTTTAAAAGCCCACCTGTTGCGCACAGCCTCCGCCAGGTCTCCTACTAAGTCCCTGTGAGGACCAGTATCAACTGAATTCCAGTTCCAGGAGTTTGGAGAGGCCCAGTTAGTAAATCCTTCATGATGTTTGGCAGTCAGGACGACATATCTGCAACAAATATAGCTTGTTAAACAAGTGCATGTTCTAGGCTATGCCCGGAAGTGGGGCTGTATTTAGTAGCTATGTAACGACAGCTAGAAAAACACTCACTTCGCACCTGAAGCCTCGAATATGTCCGCCCAGTCCCCCGGGTTGAAGAACTGAGCGTGAAACTGGGGAGCAAACTCCGGGTAGCTGAACCCCGGCGGGTAGTTCTTGGACATGTAGCTCACACACTTCTGGTCCGGGGGCTGCTGACCCTGCCAGTGCCACCAGAACCACTCGCTCTCAAAGCCGGGGACAGAAAACACCCCCCAGTGGATAAATATCCCCACCTTAGCCTCGTCGTACCATGAAGGCAACGGCCTGGCGTCCAAACTCTCCCAGTCTGCAGAGTACCGAGCTGCCGAATGGGAAACTAAAGCTATAACAACAACTACTACTAGGGCTCGCATGGTTACAACAGTTCTTCTACCTGATCACTTCTCTGACAGAACGGGCAACGGAAATGTGTCTTCTTAATAAACCTCGTGCATGCTAAGATGTAATTGGTCTACTGCATGCCACTTATCCCGATAGTGATTTCACTTTTCTTGCGCCCCTCAAATAAAAGGTTTATACTTCTGATCATATGACTGAAACAACACGAATCGTCACGTGGTTAAACCGTCTTCTTCTTTGGTTTTACAAGAAGGCCACAAACCAATGTTAAAGGGGCATGTCACCCTCTTGTGTGTCGGAGTGTGAAAGATCATGACCTAGAAATTCTATTCTGGAAATTAAAACTATTTCCTTAAAATATTTTAAAATAGCTTTTTGAACGGTTTATTCTGTGTCGCCGACTCTATCAAACCTTTGATATTCCCCTCCCTTCAAATATTTTGCATCTTGTCCTTCAATTTTTTTTATTCTATATCTGAACAGAACGTGTCCATAAGATAGGCATATCCCTTGACTGAGGATAACTGACTTAAGTCGTGTGTAATTATTGTTAGATATCCGGTTAATGCAAGAGAGTGGTTTCTTTGAGGAATTTGAGTTAAGATATGTTTTGGAGAAGTTAAGAGTGTTGAGTATGATATTAGGTTTACACATACAAGGAATCTGACTTGGTGTTTAGGTGTAGAACAATAAACACAGAAGTAGAATAAAAATAAGTAAAACGCTATTTAACAGTAGCACATCTACTGTCAGTGAACTTAAGCAGAATAAAAATCAAAAATAGACCATAAGAATAAGATATTAAAAAGCAATATAATACAAAATATGTACACCAGGTGTAATTCAAGAGCTGTGCAGATGTGCAGGCTTGTGCAAGATAGTGCAAATGTTTAACAGTATAAAATTAAAAACAGTGCAATGTAAACATACAGTATGTAGTCCAGTGTGTCTTAATGTAGTGCATAAATCTGAATTAAAGACTTAACATTAATGTGATGTTAAGTGAGGATGAGGTTGGCAGCAGAGGGGAAGAAACTCTTGTTTTGGCCCTGATGACCACAGCCTCTCACCAGAGGGGAGGGTCTCAAAGAGACCCTGCCCGGGGTGAGAGAGGTGAACAGGTATATATATTACATATAATATCTATTATATATACAGCATATATAATTATATATTATTTTTATTATATATTACTATAATAATATTAATATAATATATTTTAAAAATGTTCTTAAATATATAAGAAAAAAAGAATAATTCTGATGAGGATATTCTGGAGGCTGAGTTATTAAAGTGGCCGTCATTAGATCTGTGTGTGTTTGTGGTGATGAGATTTTTTTTTTAAAAAGCTGTTTGCATCCCTATTATTTTTCATTCAGCAAAATCGTCATCATCATCAAGTCCTTCTTACTGTCTTACACCAAAGCAACCTTCAGACAGTTTTGCCCAGACCTATTTGAATATGACCCAAAAAATACATCAGCACACTAAGGCAAAAGATGAAAAACATTTTTTTTTTATTAGTTTCATGTGAGTTTTTCAAGGCTGTCTATATGTTAAATAAATTCATTTTGTACATATTCTAATGAAGTGGTGCGTCAGGGATCCGGGTCTTTGTTAATGCTGCATAATGAATTATTGGAGGACTGAATTCTTGGATCCGGTTCAGAGTTATTAGTGCTCACTGAGCCTGTTTTGGACTGAATTGTGTGATCTTGTTCATCCTTGTTGCTGCTAACTGGACCTTTGGAGGTTTCCAGCTGTTCAGAACCGGAAGTGTAGGCAGATACAGCTTCCAGCCCGGCAAGAGCCAGAGTAACGTTCTCCCTCCTCTGAGCTCTGTGGCTGTAACCGAGCCGCTTCAAGGTCCGCCGGGCGGTTCTATGAGAGATGGGCTTCTCCGGTCCGCTGCTGTTGTACAAAGCCTGAATCTGCACAATCGTGGCCTCGCTGTTCTCCTCCACCACTCGCTCCATCCTCTTCTCGCCGCTGTCATCTACGAGCCGTTTCCGCCCGCAGGACAGCCGCTGGCTCGAGGTTTTCTTCTTCTCGCACCATTCCCGGTAGACTCGAGACACTGCAGTCTTAGAAAAGCCCAGCCGGCTCACTGTCTGCGAGATGCTGCAGCCGGCAAGCCGGGCTCCCACTATCATACCCCGCTCAAACACGGTTAAATCCCGAGACTTCCCCATGCGTCAGCGACTTCAAAGAAGTGTTTTGCCAAAATAAATTCTTTGAATCGAGCAGAGTAGACGATGCAAGGGCGTACTGCTGCCAAGAAAAGGTTTTTTTTTGTTTTGGTTATTTTTCTTTTGGTTTGATGGGGAGTTGCAACCATTACTTCTTAGGTGCATTACGCCACCTACTGTACCGGAGTATGTAGAATGGAAGTTGTTTGAGGATAACTTTACATCAGATAAAAATACATATATAATAATAATTATAATAAAAAACATCCTCTATAATTTATTATATATTCCTATCTCTTTCAAATATTCCACAACTGCTTTCTCTGTGTCCTGTGTGACCCCTTTTCCTGATGTTCCCAGAATACCCTTAAGGTCCCATTCCCTTCCTTCCTTGCTAATCTTTTGAGCTAATCTTTTTCTTTCTATTTAAATAATAATAATAACAAATCAAATCACACCCTATTTCCTAATCTGTATTATATAACCTATCAACCCACTTCTGATTTCCCTGACACCCTGCTCTCAGTAGTGATTTAACACTCCATTCCTGCCCTGTTTCATGAACTATATTTTTTAATTTCTTTATCTCTGAATTATATTTACTACAATTACTACAAGTGATAGAAGATACCAATCCACCAATACTTAACATTTTATTATTATATTAACATTTTCCTCAAAAACATTTCCCAAACCTATCCAGACTTTTTATATGAATGGGCTAACAGAGGAGCTTAGTTTTATCCTTGCGGTAAAGACCTGAGTAAATAATAGCCTATCATGCTGTTTCTTTCTATGTCTGAGCATTTTTTAATATTTTCATATTTCACCCTGACATTTAATTCCCACCACATTAATCTTTTTAAATAAACACACTTGGAAAAAAGTAAGTGTAACAGACCTGCCCATGACATAAGAACTATGTCTTAATTGTGTTTCTACTCTCCCATTAAACTACACCCTCCATTTTCAGAGTCCAAGCATTTCCAGGGGAAACTGGCATCACGGGCAGAAGAATTATGAGTCCAGCTGTTTGTGTTACAGGTGTCCACTTTAGCGGCACATCAGGATGGTCCAACAGTGTAACCTGTGGGTGTAAAAGAGGAGTGTGTGAACTTAATATATAACAAAAGAAGGTGACTAGAATTAAACATAGGCATACAGATGGAAGGCTTACCTTTGTGGCCCCAGACGTCTTTGGTGATGTGAGCTGAAGAGATTGTTTGGATGGCCAGCCGAGGATAATGGCATAAACTGTGCTGTTTTTGGCCGTGTACCTTTAAATTAGACAAATAAATGAATGCAGGCTTTGAATCACTTTCCCAAAATCAAGGACTGTGTTACTTAGCTGGTTTCAGCTTGGCGCTACATAAGTGGATGAAAACAAAATCTCATTCTAACCACACAGTGACAGTGCTGTTCTCCATCTGCACCCTCCAGGGTTTGGTTGCATAGATGGCCTCCCCGTTGATCCCCAACCAGGCACCAAGTCCCCTCAGCCTTTCCTCAAACACCGGGGCTATCATGCCATCTGACATCGGCCCGATGTTCAGCAGGTAGTTTCCACCCATTGCCACCACATACACCAAGTCCTGCAGAAGAGAGTGTTAAATTAAATGCCAGGACATACATCAGTCGGCTATGTTCTCCCGTGACCTTTCACCTTTATGATGGACGGCAGGTCCATGAGTTGGCTCAGCTTCATGTCTCTCCGGTAGCCCCAGGAGCGGCTGTCGATGGACTGGCATTTCTCCCATTTGTGGTCAGGAAGTTTACCAGGCATGTACCTGTCTGCACAGTTGTAGTAGCCGCCATGTTTGCAGTAGCAGCCTTTACCCCACCTGTCATTGGTCACGACCACATCCTGAAGAAACAAGAGTCATTATCTATGACTGTTTATTAAAATGCTACTTATGATTGATCTTTAAATGAGAGGGTATTAACACAAGAAATAGACCCACATTATGTGACTAAATAAACATGCTCTGGTGTAACCTGTGAATGCTCTTTCACCTTGATGGGGCTGTCATTGTAGAGCCAGGCCAGAAACTGGGTGGAGTTCCAGTAGGTGTCCGGTGCTTCCCAGTCCCCATCGGACCAGATCAGATCCGGTTTGTACTCCATCACGAGGTTCACTAGCTCTGGAAGAGTCTTACGTGCAACAAAATCCTGGGTCTTGAACCCGGAAGCCTGGTCCGACAAGAAAAGGGGATGGTACCATTCGTACAGGGAGTGGTAGAGACCCAAACGCAGTGACCTGTAGGAAGAGAAATATGCACACTTCAGTTTAGCTTTGTCATGACTCATTTAGGATTTAAAGAATTCATTTCTGCAGATTACCTTTACCCATGATAGATTTCACTTTGAAAAACAGTTCTTATTCACTTTATGTATCTTATCTTACCTACTTAACTTCCCCTTTCTTAATTTGGGCTACATCCTTATAAATAGGGATAATATAAAATAAGAAAGATGTAGCATTCTTCTCCTCACCTCTTCCTGACCGCTGCAGCCAGTTCTCCCACCAGGTCCCGGTGAGGACCCACATCCATTGAGTTCCAGTTCCAGGAGCCTGCAGAGGGCCAGTTTGTGAATCCTTCATGGTGCTTGGATGTGAATACCACATACCTTAAAATAGCATGCACACATCGAACATTTATGTAACAAGCAAGTGATCAGTGATTCTGTTGAAGTATTTTGGTTTTACTTTTGAGAAACACTGCTTACTACATTATTAATGTTTTTTAAATCTTGACTATCATGCTCTAAAAAACACTGCCTGCATGCGAGCACATGCATGACACCTGCAGGTGTGGTCGTGGCTGAGCAAACACTCACAACAAAAGCTGCTCAACTTAGTCACAAAAACAGCAGGTTTGTGCACATTTTTATGGCTGATGACCCTACCTGGCTCCAGAGGCTTTGAATATCTCGGCCCATGCATCCGGATCAAAGAATTCAGCGTGAAACTGGTGCGCAAAATCCGCGTATCCAAAGCCTGGGGGGTAGTTCTTCATCATGAACTCAACTTCTTCCACACGCTTTTTGGACTTCCACCAGAACCAGAACCACTCACTGAACTGCCCGAAGGCAGGGACTGAGAACACCCCCCAGTGGACGAAAATCCCGACCTTGGCCTCGTCGAACCACGGGGGCAGGGGTCTGGCATCCAGACTGGTCCAGTCTGCAGCGTAGCGTGCTGTGCATCCAGATCCCAACACGAGAAGGGGAATCAAACAAATGAAAGGTATAATGGAGATAGGTCGCGTTTGAAGAGACATGATCCTCCTGGTTAGGACTATAACACGAGAATAATTAAGTTGCTTTTTTACCTGCACACCCGACAGGTTACTTCATCTCTACCTGTCTTTAACATGTGCATTGTACCTACATTCTTATGTGGGAAGGGCAAAAAATGTAGTCGCCCTATGATGTTGCACTTCCTGCATTAAATGGCTTATATAAAAATATAACATCCTTGACTCTGTATTCACTTACTTTTTTAAAGTCCCTTAAAATAACTTTTAACTGACCTCTTTATACACTGTAAGGTAGTCAGTTTAATACAATAGCGTTTGATTCTACTGAGTACTTGCACAGATTTCTTGTCTCTGTGAAGTATGTTTTTTTTACCTGGTAAGTCTCAACCACTAGAGGGCGCCAAATGGCAATTTTTGATGCAGAGTACGGTGATCACCTGATGCATATCCATGACAAGCTGCAAGGATGTACTGCGCATAACAAGATGACAAAGTATCTACATGTAGAAAAACACCTGAACACACAAGCAAGTCTGAAGGAAGTATGTCAAAGAAT
Organism: Semicossyphus pulcher; assembly: GCF_022749685.1. Lineage (NCBI taxonomy): Eukaryota > Metazoa > Chordata > Actinopteri > Labriformes > Labridae > Semicossyphus > Semicossyphus pulcher. Next base: position 21,941,950 of record NW_027211726.1, read on the forward strand.
AACACAACACATTTATTGCAACAACATCTACAATGATGAACTGCAACCTTGTGTCAAACATGACACAAGAAACTTTGTCAGCCACATTCTCATTATGTATAGCACAATCAGAGAAATTAAGATGTGATCAACTGAGCAAAGATGTTAAGGAAATTCAAAAGCACATTTAAGGTTAATTAAATTAAAAGGGTAAAAAACACTGAGTCTGTTTGCTACAAGGCAGATGAATTGAGAAGGAACAGTGAAAATGACTTTTTTTCTGGTCACAGATGAATCAACAGATCAGGTTATATCACATCAATAATTTAACATCAATAACAGTATGGCCACAGTTTAAGAAATACCTTTCCTCGAGGCTACAGATTCACAGTGTGTTACCAACGTCAGTGCACGCAGCCAGCTGCCTTTCAAGCATCTGTTTCTCTACCAAGTCCTCCACCCTGCCAACCTCCACCTCATCTACGTCGTCCATAAAACTGGACCAATCCGTACCCCCGTCCGAACGCTCCATAGACTCCGGTTGGCCTGCGGGGTGGACGGGGGCAGAATCGTCGTGAGTGGTGGTCACACAGTTGCAGCTGTCGCAGATGCCGAAGCGTCTGAGTCCCGGTGACACGCTGGATCCAGTGAAGGTTCGCCTGCAGCTCTTACACGACACTGGCCAGTAGTGCCTGTGGACCTGTTAATAGTCAGGATAGAGGGCAGAATGTGAATAAACTGGGGTTTTTTAACAGGCGTAAAATGTAGTGGTTGTATCATTCCTCCTTAAAAATGCTTTAGTATCAGAAGCTACCTAAGACTTAAAGCCCTAAACTTTAAGAATAGGTTATATAGCACAACTGAATACAAAGCAGTCACTGCAGTCAGAGTTCTTACACTGAGGGCATGGCTGCGAAGGTGCTCCTGTCTTGTGAATCTCTTGCCACACATGGGACAGGGGAAGGGTCTCTCTCCAGTGTGGCAGCGGATGTGTCTCTTCATGATTCCCTTCTGCTTGGCAGTGTACGGACAGAATGGGCACTTATGGAGCTTCACTGGCACTACCAAACCATCACCTGCAGGGGGAGAGAGAGCCAACAGTTCAGATGCACCTCATTAGAACAGCACTGCAAACCTGCAGCTGCACTCTTCTGCTTGAGAATTGCTTCTAAAAACATACAATATGTCACCCTTGGCCATTTTAAATAGCTGGGATTAATCTTGCTAATTACCTGTGTCCTCTCCAAGCCAGTCAGACTGTATTTCCATGATAGATGATCCCACACACCCTAAACCTTCATCTATTCTGCCGCCTCCTGTGCTGCTAGCAAGTCCTTGATTAAAGCGCTGCCCTGCTCTTTCCCCCGGAGGACTGGAGCCTTCCCCTCTGCCCAGCATCTCCATCAGCTGCCTGGCATTAAAGGTGGTGCTATATCCCATAGCTGAGCGCTCAGTGGAAGGAGAGGGTGGAAGTAGCCTGCTGTGATGAGGGTTATGGAGAGAAGGCCCAGGATATGAGGCCAGGTCTTTGGTGTCAGGGGACTCCATAAGCTCCTCGTCGGGGTCGTACTCTATCTTGGGGTTCACCAACTCTGGGGTCAGCGCAGACGATGAGGAGGATGAGAGGTTAGTCTGATCCATGTATCCCTTCTGTCCGTCCCTGCTAGATGCAAATTCCTCCCTTGAATGGTAGTCGCTGTCAATGTCCCTGCCGGTTCCCGGAGTTGTGGCACCAGGGATAGACAAAGGGGTTCTAGCTGAGGTCACAGACTCCGGGCCTAACCCGGACCCTCTATCTGCCTCTGCAACCTGCAAATGTGGCTCCGCAGCCCCTGCACCACTGGAGATTGTAGCAGCAGGAGTGCGGCTGTCTGCAGGACCAATCCCTTCCTCCTGTGCCTGGTCCTCCTTCTCTGTGTTGCTCTCCTTCTCCTTGTTGCATATTTCCAAAGATGAGCGGATGTACCCTTTACAAAAGTTTACCAGATCAGTCATCTGCAAATAGCTGGCTGCTGACATCACCTCGATGACATTGCTTCTGTTCAGGGCCAAGCGGCCAGAGTAAAGGAAGTCCAGAATAATAGAGAAGGCATCAGCTGTGACAATGTCCAATGATGCTGTGCTGTAGCGCTGCCCATTATCCTGAAAATAGATGTATTGGGAAGATAAGTAAGATGTATTTTAGTTGAAGTTAAGCACATTAGATGCCCTACTTTGAACAGATGAAAGACCTGCAAGACCCATGGACACTTAGCAGAGCAGATCTTAAAACCAGTTTGCCCACCATCCACCCATGGGGATGTCATTCGTTTCTTTGAGGGAGCCCTTGCCCAACACTTGTGCGCCCCTCTTAGACAAATAAAAACATGGGGTAGCTTTGGTATAATATTCTCACCTGCAGATAGTGAACCAGAAGAGCCCGAAAATAGCCGCTTCCAGCAAACAACACATTACGATGGGCCTTGAAGACGCGGCCTTCTACTAGGATGCTGCAGTCACAAAAGAAGTCCCGTTTTCGCTGCTCATTGAGTTCAAACAGCAGCTTGGGCAGGTAGCAAGGCACTTCCATGTTTACACCCAGGTGAGCCCTGCCAGGAAAGCAGAAGAGCAAAAACAAGATAGCAGAAATAACAACGGGTTAGGGGTGATTCCGTTTAAAAAGAAAAAACAGCAAAAAGTGCATACTGAGCTTTTTAGTCTAGTCGTGCCAGACAGTTGTGAATAATTAACTGGTTATTGATTTTGTTATCTTGTGTTAAAGGATTACAACATTCTTGGTAAGAAAAAAAATCTGATAAAAAAATGATGTTATTAGAAGTGTAATCTATCAAATTAGGTTTGTGGTAAAGGAGGAACCTTAGATAATAAGTTATAATAATAACTTTTTAAGCTAATAATATGCAACTGTTGATTTTTTGCACATCACAGTCATAGTCACAATGTTGGGCAAAGTTTAATAAATCACAAGATTACAAGGCACAACAATTTCACGTGAAAATTAAAGTCATATAAACCCGCTTTTGACAAAAGCATTAAAAACAAAAAGGAACAGTTACATAGCTCTGCTTTGTGTTTGCTTACAAGCTAACTAATGCTACTAGCGACGAGTAGCCAGTTAGACATACAAAACTGTCTGTCCTCTATGAATCTTGCTTACAAACAAAGAGATAAAAGCTTATTTAATGTGGCCTCACCTGTATTATTACGGCACCAACAGTGAGAGGGACTTTTTCAGAGCACAAAGATAACGACGGTTCATTCTCCCCTGTCCATATCAGCCAACAACTTCCGCTTTCGTCACTAAGTGTCGTTTGTGATTTGTCCAATAGGAAGCCGACGGAGGCGTAGCCCATCCGGGTTTGACGTGTACTGCAAACTCTTGTGGTTTTATTATGACTTTATAAACAATCCGTACCCAGAAAACGTTAATAAAAATGTCAGAGAATGGTTTGCAGGTATAGTCAGAGAGGCTTCATAAACAACATCTAATTTGGTCTAAAGTCAGAGTAGGCTATATAATAGGCTATGACAATAGCAGCAAGATATGATAAGATAGACTTTATTGATCCCCCATTGGGGGAAACTCACTTGTTACAACAGCTCAAAGTAGAGGACGGGGTAAAACAAGCGATGGATAAGAAAAAAGGCAAGACTAAAAGACAATAAAATGCAATAATATTAATAATAAATATATACACTATGTACACCTTTCACTTATTGTGGATTGTTTTTGTACCAAAAAAATTGCACCAAGTCAGAAACACACCCGGTGTGTATCATGGTGATATGGTTGATGAAAAGGAAAGTGATATACAGTATTGCAGAATTGCATGGTATGGATGAGGTAATAAAAATGCAGAAGTATATGTACCAAAGTCTGATATTACACTATAATAATATATCGCACTAGATATGCATAGATAGAAAAACAGTGCAAAGTAACTGCCGTGTAGTGACTGGTGGATAAGTATTGTGATCAGACAGTGATGTTGATGTTATAAAGTCTGACTGCAGATGGGATGAATGACCTGCAGGTGTGCTCCTTCTTGCAAGGTGGGTGTCTCAGTCTGCTGCTAAAGGAGCTGATTAAGCCCCCCACAGTTTCATACAGGGGGTGAGGGGGTTGTCCATGATAGATGTCAGCTTGGCTAACAGCCTCCTCTCACCCACCTCCTTAATGGAGTCCACAATGGAGGACTGTCCCGGGCAGAACTGGCCCTCCTGATCAGTTTGTTCAGTCTCTTCCTGTCCCTCTCTATGCTCCATTTATTATCTATCTGAAAAGTCCCCTTTGACTTCAAGTAAGATGTTTCATATCGCTCACAAGGAAGATGCAAATCCAAAAATCCATATGATAGGATGCTATTCTGTCTTATACCTCGATGATGTTGTCCTGCTAGTCCATGTATTTGTCTGTGTTTTTGATGCCATACTGCATGTAGGGAAGTGCAAAACATTGACGCTGTCTACTGGAGATGTGATCTCCCCTTATGTTTCTGTGATGTGTCACATTTGCCTCCCTTTTGATACTGTCTGATCAGAAAAGTTCAATAAAGTTATTGAGGGTGGGGGAAAATATATTTTGTTACCCATTTCCCTTCAGAGAAAGCAGCAAGCTCCAGGACTGAAAAACAGAGCCAATGAAGAAACTGCAATTCCTGTAACGGCCCTTGAGGCTGGCTTCATTAGTGAGTCAACTGTAATACAATATAAGAACATCAGCTAAAGAGAATTTGTACATTCTTTATTAACCCACCCATTTAGATCATGTAAAGACTCAAAGTTAAGTATAATCCGGCGTTGTTGTTGCTTCGATTTAGGTACAGTTGGATGGCTGTTTGCTAGCTGGGTGTCACCTTAGCTTCGAGCAGCTGAATTTGTCATCTTGGCTGTGCTTGTGGTGTTTGTGCCATTTGGAAATTAGTCATGCAAACAACCTAAGACAACCTAAAAACTTTTATATTTACATGTGAGCACTTAATAGCAGATGTCGTGTCTGTGCTCATCACAGGCTTGTTGGCCTGTTTTTTTTAGCAGCCAGTGCATGGAGGTTAGGATTGTTGGCTTTTCCTCTGCACTGAAAACTGCTGATTGTAGTGATGAGAGTATTTCTTTAGTAACCGGATTAGTTCCACGAGGGTTCCACTAGGTTTTTAGTAGGATAAATAAACAACTCCTGTCAGCTACCACGGAATTCTCAGGGAAACAGTTTCATAAACTATTTAACTGGCCTGCTAATGCATTAGTCTTGGGTGTTGACTGTGACTTTGATAACACATCCCTTGCCAACCAATTGCTCCTCTCCAGCTCCACCCTCTCATCAAAATATGGTCACTTCAGGCTCAAAAACCCCCCAAAACAATTCCAAACTTCAGAAAAGCAGTTCACAAAACAAAGAATGTTGCTTAACTTCCATTACACACATGATTGTAATTATTTGTTTTTGACAGATAGATGTTGTCTTTGCAAAAACTTCTATGAGGTTTGACCTCTGCCTGCTTTTCTTCATTGCAGGAAGTCACTGATGGAGGTGTAAACAATGATGACGGTGGCAGGAAGAACCTCAAACTGTCTCGCTCCTGCTCATAGCAGGTCCAGCATGTCGCTGCAGGTTCAGCATGTCGCTGCACCTCCGCAGGCGGCTCGTGCCAGCACACGCTGGCTGCCAAAGATACTTGTTTATATGCTTTCCATTTCGGAAAGAAAATAGTTCCTTTTTATTTTCGGACATAGCAAGAGTAAACAAGTAGTTCCTTCAGCTCTGCGCCACACCCTCTGAGCACAATCCACAGCTCTTAGAAGTGTTTTTACGCTGATGGGTGCCGGCCGAGCAACTTATTTGTTTCAGATATTTTCCCATGGCAAACAGAGCGAACACAAAGACTTCGTGGTGGCCTGGGGAAACCACAGGGTAGGCGTACATGAGCCTCCATACTCACCCTCTTTTGAAAATGAAATTTATGGCACCTCATAAAAACTCTATTCATGCTTATAAGCACTAAATATAAACCAGTATAAAACAGCAGGGTTCCACTGAGGCCTGTTAAACTTGACCTGATGGAGCATTGTGTCCGGCTGAAGGCAGGCCGTCGGTTGACCGGAATGCCCGGCCTGAACACGAGTCAATCCCAGAGCAGAGCTGAGTGGGATGAACTCTGAGGTAGCTGACCTTCTTCTCGCTCTGACTCAGGGAAACACAAGGCCTTTGTTTAGGTCATTTGTTGACACAAGGGCAGGAAATTCCCTCTCCGCAGACCTTACAAGGCCAAGCAATCGCACTGGAGTTTCTACAATACTACCCAATCTGTGTTGCAGTTGTGCTGGTTTACACCCAGAAACCCCTTAGGAACAAATGATACTCATGATTTATGATCGGGTTTAGACTTACGCCAGTGATTATAATGTTGCATGATTTACTGATGGAAGCTAAAAAGTAAATAGATGGAGTGATGGCTGTTATGTAAGGCTGCATCCAGATTTGGGACCTCACTCATTGTGTGTGTTAGCCACTGTGAGACCCACGGCTGGCACCGAGGGCTCCAGCAGCACCCCTCTGGGTCCCTGTGGTCTGCGCCTCCGCACATAACAGCCACTTAGGCCGGCATTTTCCCAGGCTGAGACAACACACCACGGTGGCAGCGCGAGCCACAGAGAGGGCCTGATTAAAGAGTAGGGACAATGGAGGGAGAGAGACCGTGGTGGCATTTTCCATCTCCGCCGCTGTCTCCTGGGGGGACCAAGTATGTGCCGTGAAACGTTTGAATTATCCCAGAATCTCTGGAATTCAGACAGAGGCACCGCGGAGAGGACCCTCGACCGGGGATCAAAGAGCTTTGAGAGGAGTGCGGTGGACTGGTGGTGAAGTCGAGTACATAGGGTATGAATGTGTGTGAGTGTGTGTGCGTGCTTGTGTGTTTCAGAAAACTGACTTTGAACAGATAAAGACGATGTTTGAACTTGAATCATATTTTCCTTTATGGCTGCATGTCTAAAGATGTCTTTAAAAAAGGCATTGATCATTGAGCAATGAAATACAGGCATGTGGTGTGTGAGTGTGTTGCAGTCCTTTTATCCCTCATGGGATCAGATAATGCAATCATAGCCAATCATTGGGAGTCTAATACAGCGGGCGCCCCTCTTTAGTTTGGAGACGCCACTCTCCTCTGTGGTGGCAGAGGAAGAGGAAGAGAAAAGCGAGAGGGGGAAACCTCGTCCCTCTCTCCCTGTCTATCTCGCTCTGTAATTATCACTTAATGTTCTTTGCTGATCTGGAGACGTCTGTCTCTTTCTGCCCTTTTTTTTTTCCTTTGCTGGAGAGGAAATGTATCACAGTCTGAAATAAATCTGCCAGCCTTTTTATTATTGTATATTTAGCACCAGAACAGAGTAGTAAATGGAGCTGTCCCAGACCACAAGCTTCCGGTAGCGCAGGGCCTCAGCGCTGGCTGGCTGGCTGTCTTTGCCACAGCCAAGTCCAAAGATCAAAGCCTCCTGTACTATATACAGTTAGTTAGTTGTCCTCAAGCATTGACCTCAAGCAAGTTTTCATGTCTGAGAAAGACGGCATGTTTTTGTGTATGAACGACATGCAGAGTGTATAGAATTAGATCACTACAGAAGTATGCCCTTTAGCAAGACAGTTTTTTTCTGAACATCTGTTGTGTGTACTTATGAATGTGTGTAGGAGATTTTGTGTCGATCAAAATATCTCCGTACTGTATGTCAAACTTTGACATGGCATTGTCTGGTGTTTTTCTGATGTCATAAAAGACAGCCTGCGCTCTTGTAAAAGTTTAAAGTTGTGGCCTTGGAAGTTGTCTCATGGCATTCGATGAGCACAAATAGCATCATAACTGGTGACCAGTTCAAAGTGTGTTCTAGACACTTTTTTGTAGGTAGTGCTATTGAAAAGACTATGTCAGTGGCTTTTGCTTGTGTATGCTGGTGCTGGTTAAGCTAGCAGTTATGCTAGCCATGCTAGTGACCAGTATCACCTAATCCGCAGGGCAGTTAGTTTCACAAGGTCTGCTCTGCAATGCAACTAAGTGTGTGAAAATTTGGTTGCTAGCTGGTTGTCTAGCAAGCAGAGGAGGTGAAAAAGATAGTGAACAAATAATAAGCTAAAAGTAAAAATACAGTTTAAATAGCTTGCTAAAAGTGATGAAAAACTACGTAAAATGGTTAGCTGAAATTAATGGATAAACAGTTGAACATTGTTAGCTAAAAGTATTAAATATAGAGTTGAACATGTTAGCTAAAAGTATTTAGAGTTGACAGTTAGCTAAAAGTATTCAATAAAGAGTTGACACAGTTAGCTAAAAGTATTAAATAAAGAGTTGAATGTTAGCTAAAAGCATTAAATATAGAGTTGAACATGTTAGCTAAAAGTATTTAGAGTTGACAGTTAGCTAAAAGTATTCAATAAAGAGTTGACACAGTTAGCTAAAAGTATTAAATAAAGAGTTGAACATGTTAGCTAAAAGTATAAAATATAGAGTTGAAATAGTTAGCTTACAGAATTAAATATAGAGTTGAACATGTTAGCTAAAAGTATTAAAGAGTTGACATAGTTAGCTAAAGTATTAAATAAAGAGTTGAACATGTTAGTTAAAAGTATTCAGAGTTGACAGTTAGCTAAAAGTATTCAATAAAGAGTTGACATTGTTAGCTAAAAGTATTAAATAAAGAGTTGACATAGTTAGCTAAAAGCATTAAAAGAGTTGAACATGTCAGCTAAACGTATTCAGAGTTGAACATGTTAGCTAAAAGTATCAAGTAAAGAGTTGAAAATGTTAGCTAAAAGTATTAAGAGTTGACGTAGTTAGCTAAAAGTATTACGCTAAATAAACAGTTGAAATAGCCCGGGCTAATAGGCAAGAATGTAAACGTTTGCTAAAAAGAAGAAATGACGGTTCAAATAGTTATAATTGGCTTTATGTGATGGATAAATGATACAAAGTTGATACTCTGCCACTCAGAGTGGTAGGTCTTTATTAAGAAACGGTGCAAATTAAGTCCCAACCACAATGGCAGGGCATCAGCTAGCAAACGGTTGACAAATGCCCCAAAGCTGTTGTGGTGGGCAAAACTTGAACAAAATTCACTTTTTGACCAGAATACATGACAGTGTGAGTTTATCAATCAGATGATCTAATCCATTAGTAATACTGATCATGAAGGCTTAAGTTTGGCGTCACTAAGGAAAGAATGCAGACAGAATCCAGATTTTCGTGTATTCATTTTTTTCATCTCTAGTAAAAGTTTAATGATAAAAGCCACTTTAGAGAGCAGTAAAAGATACTGACTCCCTCAGGAGATGAAAATCATTTTGATCATAACCCTCATCCCTCCTCCATCAAAGTCCTTCCTTTCTTTTCCTGCACACTCAGGGTAATCCCCTTCTGGGAATGCTAAAAATTACCCAGCAGTGCGGTGGCGGCAAGTTTTTATGCTGGTTTTTAGGGGCTTATGGTGGCTCTTACGAGCTGCCGTCAGAACGAGGTGTCGGCCGGATGCCTCCCTGATAAGGTCGTAATCGGAGGTGTAAAGTTATATGAGGGATTTGAGAAAGTGAGAGGCTGTCAGGGAGCAGCAGCCGGGGGTTTCTGTGGTACATAAAACAGGGATGGAGCAACATCTCATGGGTTTATGATTGTGTTAGCTCTTCTGTAACAACCGGGCGTCCAATTAATCCCAATCTCTGAGTTTCAATCTGAAGGGGAACAGATGCAAGTGGTTTTTGAGTACATCATCGTAGTGTGCAGTTTCCTTTCCTGTCAGAATCGCATGTTTCCACACTGACAGCCTTTTTCAGACTCTGACTAAAATAGCAAGCTGATAGAGGAATTAAGCATCACATGACTCCATGCTATAAAAATCAGTCTCCTCCATAAACTTGAATGATAGTCAGCTTCCACGTCAAAACGCTCGAGCAAAACTACTTTTACAGTGGCTAATATTAGCTGAGTCTTAACCCCCCCCCCCCGGCCATCGAATCAGGCGCAGTGGCTTGCATGGCTGAGGGGACACAGTGGATTACTCTTTCATTTTTCACTTTCCTCCTCTCTCTCTCTCTCTCTCTGCGGCTCATAAAAGATTGCGTCCTGTGTGTGATGTGGCGGACGAGTGCAGTCAGAATGAACTGATTACGGACGAGGGCCGGCGTGCCTTTGAGTCATGGCACCGAACGACATTCCTGCAGCACTTAAAATAGTAACAGTTGGCTTTTTTTCAGGTTTGTTTTTCTCATTGGAGGACTTTGGGGCATCCTCTGGTGGCTCGAATCATAACCAGATTCTTTCTTTTTCTTCTTCTTCGCCCCCTCCCCGTTTCTTTCATTTTCTTATTGCGAGGTTGTTTAATCTTGTGAAGAAAATTGGCTCAGCGTGGGAAAGACAGAATTCTTTCAGGGATGGGTTTTGTTGTTTTAGAGTTGTGCGCATTGTTTTTTTGTTTTTTTTTTCAGCGCAGAGAAAAAGTGCCAGTTTGTGCCAAAACCTCATGAAGTACAGATAAAAAGGGGTTGAGTGAGAGGGAGGCCGCAACACCGCGACAAAGATATGGGCTGTCGAAGCAAAGAGCTTTACAAATGACGATCTCCAGGGGGAAAAAGGGGGGAGACAAAATAAGGGAGGAAGGGAGTGGGAGAGGAGGAGGGGAGGAAGAGGAGAAACAAATGTGGATGGATTGGTGGGAGGAGGAGGAGGAGGAGGAGGAGGAGGAGGAGGATGGGTATCGGGGGGAAATAACGCAGAGCAGTGAGGAGGGAGGGGAGCAGATGAGAGGGGGAAACATTCCCCCCTGCCCACATTAAAGACATAAAAAAGAAAACAAACAGAAAAACATGTCTGACATAAAGAGGCTGGTTTCCGCGGCGACAGCACAATGGCTGCCTGTGGCTCTCGGGGCCCTCGCCGTCCCGTCTGGGGCCCGGCACCAGCGAAAGTCACCGCAGTCACAGGGCCCATCAGCGTGTGTGTGTGTGTGTGTGAAACATGGTGAATGTCATCATGGGCCTAGTACTGTGGGAACGGCCATGAAAGGGACCCCACTCGGAAGCCACAAAAGTTCCTTTCTGCTTCTTCTCTTCGGCTTTTAGCCTCTTTATTTATCTGTGTGCAGGGGAGCCGGATGAGGAGGGAGGCTCTCTCTCTCTCTCTGTGCTCTCTCTGTGTGTCTCTCGCTCTCTGACAGGCAGCATGACCCATCACTGCAGCCCTCCTGCCCTCCTGACACCTCAAATCACAGCGGCCACTATCTCAAACATATATACTGACTGTGTCTAACCCTGTTTCTCTGGAGGTTTATTCACACCTCATATCGGCTCAATCACATCATTAAAAACACAATGCAGCTCTTTGGAAGCGGCCTATAGGAACAAACCTGTCGTCTCAGGAATGCCTCGTGTATCCAGGTTATTCTGAGTAAATCGTGGAGACGGCCAGACAGGCCGAGCCACAAGTCCCGAGCATTCCTCATGTGTCTGAAGAGAAGATAATTCCCTCATGGGTCCAGCCTGGACAGTGCCAAGCAGCTCCAGTGCCAGTTCCCATGCCAATCCAATCCAGCCCGAGCGACTGAGCGCCCGGTCACGGGCTGACGAGCAGAAAGGACTCATACCAAAGAAAAATCAAGTGATTTTTCTGGGTGCATGTCAGTGACACTTGCATACAGCCGGGCAACATGCAGGGCTCCTTTGACCACAATTGGCCTTTCATACATTCTCTGCAGGAGCACCAGACTGTGAACAAACATTTGATTTTGAAGAATGCTGATTCAATAAATCTGAGGAGTTATTTCTGGGTATAAACTATTCATTTATTTCTATTATTGATATATTTACCATTACCAGTGTCATTCTTATTCATGGCGTCACAGTTACAGATGCAAACACAAATTTACAAAAGAAAGAATCTGAATCAAAGATGTGCAAAAAATGATCATGAATAACACTTCAAAGATTCTGTATGTCCTCTTTCATTGTCATAAATATGTCATTTAAAAAAGTAATTGTCAATAGGCTGAAAACAAGTTTTTTTCCCCCTTTATTATAAGACACCATATTTTGAGGCATATTAGGTAAACATGCTCTAAACTGAGGCTAGCTTATTTTTTACTTTCTGTTTAATTTTAGTCTTTAAAAACAGCTTTGTCTTTTTATTGCCACGTTTTATATCTTATGCAAATCATTTTGTCAATCATCAATTGCCTTCTGTTTTAATGGGGCTATGTAATTTGCCTTGACTGGGACAAACATGCACATCCTTTTGGCTGAATGAATTGCAAATATTAAACAATGAACTTTTGGCTGTACAGGTATTTGAGCAAGATGAGCTTGAGTATTGTTATACCACTTCTGCCAAACTATTAATATGGTTGCAATGCTCTAACAAAGACAGGGAGAAACATAGATATAATGCTCTTTCTTGTACTCCTTGGATGATTTTTCTGGCTTCATTGTGTTCAATAGCTTGAGGATGTAATGTGGAAAAATGGATGCTACAAAGAAGATGTGTTGTTTTTTTATTGCTCAGAACTAATCTAGACCAGAGTCTTTCTAGACAGCAACTAAAGGTTACAGCCTAATACAATGTTTCATTCAAGCAATACATATAAATACTTCAAAGTTTCCTACAATCAGTCAAACATTTACTTTTTTACCGTTAATTTTCTGTGTTTTATAACATCAAGTCAACTGGCAAGTCTTAACAATGACTGTTCCAACCTCAGGGGATGGTCATGGAAATTTCTCAGTAAGAAACTAATGTTTTTCATCATCTGACACCACATGCATGCAGAGATAGTATGACTAGCTGTGTGCCAAATCAGGGGCTGCAAAAGACGTATTTGAAGACCGATTGCGTCACAGCAGCGCGTCAAAGGCTGTTCCATTCCGAAAGCTCCTTCAGATGTGGCCAACAAATATGTCCTCCTTTTCCCGGGTCACGAAGGATCCATCATGTGCATCCTTCGTGGTCCAACGTATTCCGCGATTCCTTGCGCGTCAATTCAAATGAGATGGCGGACTCTCAAGAATTTAATTGTTAAACAAATGAAAAGGGCCTTGAAACTTAAACAATCTTAAAAATAATTGGTAAAGTAACGCGGCGTTACTTATGTTAGCTAGTTATCCAGTGAGCCTTTTGCTAGGTGGCAGGAGCAGCGCTTTGTGACGCCTGGTGACACAAACAGGAAGTCCTCCCTAGACCAGACAGCCTCATTTCAGTTGGGTCTTAGCAGTCTACGTAGGCTACAAATGACTCATCCTTGGTAGACTGCGTCCTTCGAAGGTCGCAGCCCCTGAATTGAGACACAGTTACTCTGTGTATTCAGCAGGCTACATTCTTTATACACTGTTGTAGCCTTAATTCAAGGAAAAAATGTTGCTGAAAGTTGGTCGTCTGTTTCTTTTGTCCTTAAAAAACAGAGCACACATGATCAAAGCGGACCGTGCAGTGAGACATATCTGATCAGTTATTCAATTTGACGTGAAGGCAGAGAAAGTCACAAACAAAATGTCCCACTGAGCCGGTTCCATCTCACAGACTTTCAAACAATAGCAATAGTCATGCATCGGATACAATAATTGCAGCTGAGTGTTTGTGCCTTATAAATTGTGGGTATACACTGTCCACATTCATGTGAAGGGGTTGCGTGTGTGCTCCTATGAATCAGTTGGTGTCCCATGTGTGCGTATGTCCCTGAGCGTTCACACGTTCATATTCGAGCTGCGCATGTGTGCGTGTGTGTGCAAATTGTAAAAGTATGAGCTTGTTAATTTCAATAAGGGACGCTGCCTTGTTGTGGTTTGGAGGGATGGGAGGGAGAGGACTTGAAGTGGCCGACCAAGATCGCCAGAAATCTCCCAGAATTCCATCCCACCAACCAGTGCCAGCTTTCTCTCTCTCTCTCTTTCCCTCTCTTATGTTTCTCTTTTCCCTTCAACACCCCCACAATGAAACCATTTTCATAATTAACGCATTTATTTATTCATTCATCTCCTTAATTAGTTTCCATTTTGTGCTCGAGACTTGCTTCATGCTGGAACAAAAAAGTATGACTGACAGCAGAGTGATTTCATTTTTAAAGAATGGTGATACAGAGAGGAGAATTATTCTTTGAAGAGGAGGGTGGGTGGCTGATAAAAATAACAACAGAGAAGAATTCTGACTTCTTAGATGTCTCTTTTCTTTCAGACTCTTTCTTCCCTGTTTTTCTGATGCTCAAATAAGATCCAGATCTGAATTAAGGACTGATGGGTAATGAAAGGATATGTAGACGGGGGGTTTGTTTGGAGGGATTTCTCCTTTCTGTTCGTCCTGACTCATACTCACCACAGTATAATCCCCCCTGGTGATGGTCACACTGATTACTGACACTTGGCTGTTGAAAACACACGCACACGCACATGTTATAAGTTAGATTATTACTTTACACGTATGATATGATAAAATGTAGGCGGGCAGGGCACGGTTACATTTAATGAAAGTGAGATAAACAGAAAAAGAAAGGCTGTTGGAAAACATCATCTTAAAAGAGACCAAGAAACAGAAACATCTGGAGTAAGAGAAATAAATCAGAATACACATAATTTCATTTACAGAAAGCTTGTTGCAACTTACATGATCAAAATATGTTTTAAAAAAAAAAGACACTTTACTTCAGAAAACAACTAGCACAAAGTTGCTGCACTGCATTGTAGTATGTTTAAAGGAACACACCCTTCCAGTCTGCCAGGCAGGAAGAGACACACTCAGCTGGGCATTGTGTGGAAGGGGGCATGCCACTTGGCCTCTCTCCGTCTTTCACACAAACATATGCACACACTGCTCCGTTAGTCAACGGGCGCCTGGGCTTCGGGTTACCATGGCAATCTGTACCAGCAATCTTCCCACGGTGGCAGCGGAACCGAGCGCTAAGTGTTGCAAGGAACCGTGTGTGTGTGTTTGTGTGTGAGTGAGTGTGTGTGAGCGTACAAAGAGCGCTATCTTGTCCGGCGAAGAGCCCAGATGTTCAGACACTCACTGGGCTGATTCCTCTCTTGACCTCTCAGTACCTGCCCTCGTGTCTGCACACACTGACACACAGCAAGAGAGATTTTACAAAGTTAGGGAGAGTTTGGGTTTAAAATTACGCACCCAACATCTATGTAATTTTGCTTTGTCATTCAGGGGAATTTCTTGTCATAATTTCAGAACAAAGACTTCCAAACTCACATTTTTAAAATCCAGTATTTTACAGTTGTGGTTGGAAAATCTTCATGGACTGAAAATTGCTAATTCTGTAATTCCTAACCAGGGTACTTGTACAAAGCTGAAATGGATACACACTTGAAATCGTTAGCTAAAAGCAATCACGAAAGAGTCGCAGTGAGCTAAAAGAAACACAAAAAGTTGCAAAGTGGCTATAAGTAGTGAATAGGCTAAACAGTTGAAATTGTTAGCTTAAAATTGTTCATAAACAGTTGAAATAGCTAGCTTTTAGTCATGAAAGACAGTTAAATTAGCTAAAAGTAACCACCTGTAGTCAGCCAAAGGTAGCTAAAACTTATAAAAGTATAATCCAAAACTATTGAGCTAGCAAAAAGTAGTTCATTGTTAAAACAGTCATAGTTAGCGAAAAACAAAACAGCTAGCAGATTGTTAGCCTAAACCGGTGTATAAACAGTTGAAATGTTAGCTTAAAGTAATTCATAAACTGCTATAATATCGAGCTAATACTAAAACTTGTGTTGAGTTAGCTAAGAACTTATTTAATATGCCAAGGTTAGCTAAAAGAAGCTAATCAAAAACATAATGTAAAGGTAATGCAAAGCAGCTGAAATTGTTAGCTAAAAGATAAACGGTAGACACTTTGCTGTTAGCTTAATAGCTAGTTGTTCAGACAGTAAAGCTATGGTTAATATGATGACAATGTCTAGCTCTGCTACTCTGTACCTCTGCCTACATGTAAGTACACTATATGTGACAATTAATTATTTTTATCGTGCTAACACTGACGTGGTGATGAAGGTGTAGCCGACTTTAACTCGTCTGGTAGGGCTGTAAGGTGGGGCCTGTCTGATTAGGATTAAACCTACTGGTATAAATTATTTTTCACCTCAGTAAGCACTTCTACCAAAATATTGCATACTGTTTAAGGATTAAAAGAAGTATTAAAAAACATGTTTCCTTTTTACAGATATTTGACGCTGGCAGAGGTCATAGGTTAGGCCTAACTATCCTTTTATCACAACAGTAGTGTTTTCTCCCTCTATTGATCGTCTATCACTCTCACTCCATTCTCCAAGTCACTTACATGATGTTGTGGGAGTCGAGCTTTATGCACTGTCACACACTCACTTTTCACACTCCATCATTCCCACACTGCTCACCTCTCTCCTTCCCTCCCTCCCGCTGCCATTGTTCTACAGAGCAGTGTAATTAAAGGAGCAGAGAGAGAGAAAGAAAGGAGGATAGAAAGAAGGAAGGACGGAGAGCAGGATGAGATTGGAGGCTAATTGACTGAGGATGACTGAGCAAAGGGGGTGGAAAGATGGGGCTGAGGGGGGTAGGGAGGGAGGGTGACAAGCCGGGGAAGGCCAGATTAAAGGGAGGGAGGAGGGACAGGGAGGAGAGGCGGGGGAGCCAAAACTGGCAACCCTGCCCCAACTGCCAAAGTCCTATTTTGTCATTGGGTGGCTGTGACAGAGAGAGGCAGCCAAGAGAGAAATAACAGAGAGAGAGAGAGTGAGTGACTACGATTGGATGCCAGTGATAGAGTAAAAGACTAAAGCAGCTTGTGAATTTTCTTAGTTGCCATGGACCCTTGGGGGTCGATCAAGTGGCAGTGCTGACTCACAGAGGAAAGGACAGAAGACACATGAAGAAACAACAAGTGACAAGAAGTAACTAAGGACAACAAGGCTTTTATAAGTAACAGCGCAAGAGAAACAGAGTGAGGGGCACACAGGGTGAGCGCTTCCTACAGACACAAGACGGTCTTCAGCGTGTTGCCTCCACACGGCAGAGAGAGCGGCTGACAACATTACCCAAAATCCTTCAGGCCGTCACCTATACATCCGTCCGTCAGTCCAGCCAGTGAGGAAGACATGAAGAGACCTCACGACTACAGCTCCCCGGACTCGGACACAGACGAGTTTATTGATGTGGGGCAAGAAGACAGCTTTTGGTGAGCATCCGCCAACCACACCTGAGGTCGTATACGCATGACCTTAAATCACACCTTAAAGGATCATTATACAGTATACAAAAATTATCTAAAGACAAGCTTGCTCTGAACATACTAAGGTGTTTTTTAACCAAAATGTTGCCTTATGTAAAATTACAAGTTGACAGACTGCAGAAAAAATCCTAGGCGTTCATAAATAATGCAGAATGAGTGCATGAGCTCAAATGTTTTCATTTTTTTCACATTTTATTACAAAGTATTAAACGTGATATCATTGCAGCATGTTTTGACACATTTTCCAGCAAACCTGGGGTGTCAGTATTTTGTTTGACTTCAGGCCTCTGTCAGCAAAACTCTCATATTCACATATCCACGTTCCCTTGTTTTAAATGTTTGATTATTATTCTTTACAATGTGAGTAAATGCAGAGGTTGGTAATAGTTATTGCTCACATGACGTGCATAAAACTAAGTAAAAGTAAAGCCTGTCATGTCTGCAGCAATGACACAACAGTGAAAGTGTCATTTCAAAATAAGAGTAAAATTTAAAAGAAAATCTCTTCAAACGTGAAACAAGTTTTATAAAGTCTTGATTCATTGAAATTTTTGAGCGGATAATTTATAAATGCAAATTATTATGACTTAAAATTAAGGTTTTAATTCTTTCAAGTTCAGGAACGTTTAAATGCCATGTGAAAACTGAACGGTCAAATGAACACCAGACAGACAGAGAGGACAATCCCACATCAAATATGCTGAGGATTTTGTAGTAACTGTGCAGGAAGATTTGACACGCTGTGTGTGAGTGAATATAATGAAATAATTCCTTTTATACTTCAGCATGACATTCGAACATTTTTATGTATTGTAAAATTGAAATTCAATATAGGAAAAAAAGAAAATACTGATGTTTTGGAATGCTGATAAAGTTATATTCGAGAAACGTGATAAATTAATCACAGTTTGTTCATTGTTTTAAGGCATTTACATGAAGGAATATGCTGTGAAATACAAACTACAAAGCTGTAATGCAAAATACAGACTGAACAACGTTTCTATTTTAATGACAATAACCCTTTAACCTTTGACAATAATCTCAAGATGTTTAAGTGCAATTGATTATGAACCGTGTCTTCTTCTCTCTGGATTAAAGAAAATGTTGATTAAAGGGAATAGTCACGAGAGTGTATTTGTAATAGTGCATGTCGAGTGTACAAAAACACATTCACATACTGGTTACATCACAGGCACTAAAAGGCGCATTGGATAAATCAAATTGCTGTGAGACACGCAAACAGAAGACAGTGCCGCCTTTTCATGTCAGCCTCATCAAACATGAACCTAAACAAAAACACACAGCTCTACTGGCAGCCTTCATGTAGAAATCTAATAGAAACTCAATAAGTCTCTGGTGGGGCAGTTTGAAGGGAGCTGTCAGGCGCTTTCAGGACTGTAAGAAGAGCGTTCGCAAACAAACACAATCCATATTGAGTGACTGTACACGGAGGAGCTCAGATCCCAGGCTGCATGTTGGAGCCCCATGCGAGCGAAAGCATCGCCCCGAGGCTATATAATCATCTTTCTAAAAGCGCTTTCGCTCAGATGGAAAGAAGAACAGCATGTCATTTTACTGAGACTAATGTCCAGAAACGCATTAAACCAAAAACAATCTCATCTTCCCTCCTCTCCCGGGCACTCCTCTGCCTTTCTGTGCCCAAAAAACAAATTAGATTGAAGCGAGCTGATGTGCCATCCTGCCTCTGTCTCATATTAAGGAGGGTAATAATAACAATATGCAGGAGAATCAAAGTTACTATGTTCCTCTCTGTGCCAATGTCTCATCTCTCTCCCTCTTTTCTCTCTCTGTGTCCATGGTGCAGCCCAGTCACCGGGTCCATGTCCCCTGGCAGCGCCTCGCAGATCCTGGCCCGAAAGAAGAGAAGAGGGGTGAGTGGATTATAGCCTTGGATCTTAATCTCTTTAGTCCTGTCGTTTTTGTTGGCCCTGACCGTCCCTCTGCTCCTCTGGTTGTGCAGATCATAGAGAAGAGGCGCAGAGATCGCATCAACCACAGCCTGTCAGAGCTCAGGAGGCTGGTGCCCAGCGCTTTTGAGAAACAGGTAACAGCTCACAGACCAAGAATCTTTTTAGCAATATTCAATTACAATAACAGAAGTAATAATTCAGTTTTAAAAGTCTGATGCAATTCTCTAAAATGTTGCTCTGTTTTTCCTGCAGGGTTCCTCTAAGCTGGAGAAAGCAGAGATCCTGCAGATGACTGTGGACCACCTCAAACTTCTGCACGCCATGGGGGGAAAAGGTGAGATTTTAGTTTGCTGCTTTAAAGAAATAATCAATTTTCTTTTCTTTCATTTTTTTTGGACATGGACACAAAAAGCGGTTGCAATTATTCTGACAAATATCTTCCATAAAGTAGACAAATAAAAGTAGAAAAATAAAGCACTGTTCTGGAAAGGTCAGCCTTTGTCAGGGTGTGAAAATGGTTGTGCTGTCGTTTGAGGAACTTGTTTCAAGGCTTGTTTTTTTTCACTTGAGTTGTCCATGCTTTAAGCAATTAAACGAGGAAATAGCACACTGAATAAAGCCTTTTTACTTGTTTCCACAGTAGTGCTTTGTTTTTTCTCCTATAAAATGTCCAGGCTCCTCCTTCCAGGCTTTCTTTTCTTCAAATATAAATAATTACTCTCCTCTTGTTGTCTTGTCTGAGCTCACTGACAGCATGTAAAACTAAACTCTGTTCCTCTCTCAGGTTACTTTGATGCGAGGGCCCTGGCAGTAGACTACAGGACCCTGGGCTTTAGGGAGTGTGTTGGGGAGGTGGTTCGGTACCTGAGCTCTCTTGACGGCGACTCCCCGGACCCTATAGGAGCCCGCTTGGTCTCCCACCTTTCCCACTGCGCAAGTGAGCTAGACCCTCTCCTCCTGCAGTCGGCCCCGGCCTCCGCCTTGCCCTTCCCTCCTTGGCCCTGGCCCTCCTTCCCTCAGATCTCCCCCGCCTCACCGGCCTCCCCCTCAGCTGCATTCCCCGCAGGGCGTAGGGATCTAGCTCTGCTGGGGAGCTACCCGTCACACGCCTCCCTTCGTCTCGGCCCATTGGCCGGCTGCCAGCAGGGTGCACCGACGCTCCTCACACCCACAGCCCTTGCCACAGTCCACAGGGTGCCCTCCCTCGCTGCGTCGACAGTTCTGGCCCCCTCTAGACCGACACAGCCGTCCCCTCACAGTGCCACCAGGGCCTCGCCTCTTCCTCTCCACACCCCTTCCTCCTCCTCCTCCTCCTCTTCTACCTCCTCCTCTTCTACTTCATCATCTTCAGCCCCGCTGCAAGTCTCCTTCAGACCGTTCGCACCTCTGGGGTCTCCCACAGCCCAGCGCAGGGGCTTAAGCGCATCATCCAAGTCGGCCCAGGGATGGGGGACTGAGATCGGAGCTTTCTGAGGGTCGACTCGGGTTTCTGTTTGTAACGAATGAACTCTGTACAGTGGACATGGCTCCACGTGCACCATGTAGCGAATATGATACCTTTGGAGAAACAAGATGATTGTCTCTGCTTTTGAGGGACTCTAAAAGCCATATCAGACTGTGGGTGAAGTTTCAGATAATCACAAACAATCATGTATGTCGGAGTAATGAAGGAATGTGAAAGAGATTTGAATACGTTCATGTTCAAACACACAGTGTCAGCAGAGCCATATATATAACTCTCTTTAGAGTGACGCTGCCTTTTTACTGATCTTTAACTGTGATGTTTGTGTTTTTTTTTCGAAACATTTATTACATTTTATTACATTTTCCAGTTCTGAAGAATGTTTGGGAAAAATCTCTATAAAGACAAAGTGCCTTTACCTTTGTTCATGTTTTCTCTGTGTGTTTTTTACCGTGTAAGCAAGAAGAAAAATGTGCTTCTTTCAACACAAGTGACAAACGATTGTTTGAAAGCTACACGTATTATTCATGTTCGCCATGTCTGCAAACACAGCTCACATGTTCCCCAGCCGTAACCCCCTTCAGTATGTAAGCTGTCTCCAGTGATGGCTGATGGGAGCTGTGGTCTTGTGGCTGCAGAGGATAAACATGGTGGGAGCTGGTGATGTTTTTGGGATGCCGCGGCGAGGCAAACAGACCCATCACTTTGCCCTCTAATTGGCAGTCCCCTGTAATTAACTTTACCCTCATATCAGTCTATGTATCTTCCTCTCCTCTGCTGTCTCTTTGCCATTCTTTCTCTCCAATCTTGTGGTACACCAGCGGATATCTTCTCTCCCTGTTTGTCTGCGCCACTGTCTCCTCAACAATGGACAGCCAGTTAAGAAGAGGGCGCGAGGGAGGGATGGAGAGACTGAGAGAGGGGAAAACAAAGAGAAAAGATCTGAAGGGCTTGTGGTTGGGTGACTGATTCGGCGTAGACGTTCAATAACAGGCTGCGAGGGAGGCAGGAGACAGGGTTAAGAGGAGATGAGAGGGATTGTGAAGGTTTAAAAGGACAGGAAGAGAAGAGAGTGTGAATCACCGAGAGTGGGCCAGCACGTAGAGGGCGCCCAGGAAAACCCCCCTGACAATGATGAATGACAGTTCCAACGAGTTGTTTCTCAAGAAGATCAGCATAATTGTGCCGTGCTTCACCAAAACGGCTCCGCGGGGATGAGAGAGCCGAGAAGAGCTTGTGTGTGTTTACTGCTGCAGAACGCTTTGATCTACTTCAGGATGCAATGTCTGTGGTCTGCGGCCCAAAAATGTGTGTGTTCCGCAAAGTGCATATTGTTTATTCGAGTGAGTGTGCTTGTGTGTTGCTTAAGCCAGCCTTCATGTGCTCGCTGCCCCGTGTGTGTGTGTCTGTGTGTGTGTGTGTGTGTGTGTGTTTTGTTTATGTCTTGTGTGAGTGTGTGCGTGTAATGTGACTCTTCTGGGCTGGCGTCAGGACTGAACCGCGGTGGCGGCGTGGCTCTCGTGCAAGGCCGGCCGGCGGTCGGACGGACGGTATGGTGGTGGAATGTTTGTGGAGGGTGCGTGCGTACACACACACACACACACACACACACACACACACACACACACACAGGCGCTCAGACGACACACACAAACACAGACACACACACACACACAGGCTGGCTGGCTGGCTGGCACTATTCTAGCCTCTGAGCAGAGGAGCCAGAGTCACCACCACAGCTTCCAGGAAGGACAACCACAGTCACACTGCACTGCGTTTCCCACGGGGGAGGGGAGGCTGGAGGGAGGAGAGAGGAAGGAGGGAAGGGAGCGATGGGGAAAGAAGGAGGGAAAGAAGGAGGGAAGTGTGTGTGTGTTTTTGTGGGACGAGGGTGTACAGAACAGACAGGCGTTGTGGTTCGAGCTGAATGAGGAAGAGGAGGGTTCAGTGCACAGGGAGGAGGCGGAAGTATGAAGAGTGAAATCAGGAAGTTAGAAATGTCTTCTCTGACGTGTAAATAAACTCATCCATGCATCTTTTTTTGGGATCATATTGTGTGCAACTTAATGTGCTGCCTCTGTTTGTGTGTGTGTTGAACTGTGACTAAGTACATTTAATACTTTCTGTACTTTTTACTCCACTTCATTTATAAGACAGCTGTAGTTAGCAGTTACTTGACAAATAAAAACTGAGATAGAGATACAATTAAAAGTATGATTTTTGCGTTTAAGACATACAACTACACGGTGCTTTGTTACTATTTGTTGGACAAAACAAGCATCATTAAGGTGTCGCTATTATTTGTATTTTCACAAACCTTCATGTTAATAACCATAAATTGCATTCCTATATTAATATATTTTTTAATGATATAATATCTGGTCGTATAATAGTAACAGTAAAAGGGAACATTTACCTGCATGAAGTCCTTTTACTTCATTTCCCTGATTACGCAGCATCAGTACTTTTACTTAAGTAAAGGATCTGGGAACTTCCTCCTGTGCTGTTGTACAAACTGAATGTAACATCTGGTTGAGGAATAAGTTAAGTTAGTTTCTTGTATTGTATCAAAGCAGCAACCTCTGGTGTTGAAAAATGAAGCAAATGCGGAAGTGCAAAAAACTGCAGTTCCTCGAGTGGCCATTTGAGGCTGGCTCCAGAAAACAAGAAATAACATAACAGCATTTAGAGCAGAAATAAACATGTTTACAGCCTGGTACAAAAAACGGTTTTGTAATTCATATTTAATTTTGCTGTTCAAGATAACTGTACGGGGGGTGAATTTTTATATGAAGCCTTAAATCTTAGGAGCCGGGTCACTTCAGTGACAGGTGGATCTAGCTGTCTGTCTGCTAGACGTCAACACAGGCACACAGTCATTGAACTTGACTTTGTCGGTTGTCGGTTTACTGCGCTCGCCATACCTGTCTTGTTAGCTGGTTCAGTGTTTATCATACATTTTTTTATTCATTGGCCAGTAAGTAGGAGTCAGGATTGTTGTTGGCTTTTCCTGGGAGAGATTACGGCCGACCGCAGTGATGAGAAGACCGGTTCTTTTAGGTTAGCTGGTACGTGTTGTTCACCCGCCACTCTCTCATCGGAGATATGGGGAAGAAGCGAGCACCGAGTCCGCTACTTCTTTAGTCTGATAAATAAACAAATGCGGTCAGCCACCAGCACAACAAGAATTTCCTCTGTGGGAAAGTTAAACTACCTCATTCACCTGGTAATGAATCAGCCACGGCTCATCCAAATACAGTCACTTCTGGCTCCAAACGGCGGCGGCCATATCTCGAAATCGAGGTTTCATTTATGCAGTCGAAAAACCAATGGGTGATGTCATAGTGGCTGTGTCCATTATTTATACAGTCTATAATTGTATCAATATCACCTAATGCAGCCTCATCTCTGTTTACAATATCTGAGTTTATGTGTGTGTTTGCATGCTTAAGGCACACACATACCAGAGAGGTTCCCAATAATGAGCAGGAGTGACGTAGGTGTAGAACTGGCAGGAAGGATTCTCAGTACAGGTCCTCTGACATGCCTCTGCATCATCCGTTAACAGATCACTGAGGTCAGAACCATAGAAATCTACTCCGATGAAATTGTTCTTAGCCCAGTATGAAGGAGGAGAGAAACAGGGTGAGACTTCTACAACAGTCAAAGTAAACTGACAGGATAGAAACATTGATATAGATCAAATTTCTTCTTATATGTGTGAACAAGGGGAAGCATTCAGCAGCTAAGAGACAGATGCTGTCATTTCAGACCCGGCCAGCCCCACCTGTCTGCCTCTCTGCCTGTAAAGTCACATCACCTGCCCACCCCCCTCACTTACTTGTTCCCCATTGCTTGATTATCTCCCAGTACATTTAACGAGTCCACTGTCACCAGCTCTCTGCCAGGTTGTCTTTGTGCTTTGTTAGTTTTTGGACCCTGCTCGTATTATGGATTTTGCCTCTGCCTGACCCCTTTGATTTTATTTGTCTGCCTGGACTTTGTATCCTTGTATTTTTGTTGTTGTAAGTAAAGACTTTATTGATTCTACCTTGTGCTTGGTTTTCGTTTGCCTCTGAACTGTGACAATTACAGATAGGAAAATGGAAAAACTGCTAAAACTGTCTTGACTCAGAAATTGCTGCAACTATTGAACAGACTGTATATGTTGAAGAATAAGGTTTAATGTGGAACAAAGGAAAACAGCGAAGTTAGCTTTTATATAAACCCATAAACATGTGTGTTTCTCTGTCATAATGTGTGTTATATTCGATAAGTGGTACATACTGTTGTCTTGCTGACAGGAGCGTGCGGGTATCCCCGATGTGACTCCATCTTTGGCTTTCAGCACCATTTAATTTGGATTGTTCTTCAGGTAACACGTAAAGTTACCGCTTGACACATCATGAAAACAAAACTTTATGTTATGTTTGACGTTGGAATATAAGCTCATTCACAGTCTTGCCAGAAATGAGATGAAAGGATTGACATTTGTTAGCTTAGCTTAAAGAGTGGAGCTCAGAAACAGCTCAGAAAGAGTTGTAGGTAGGCATTAAGTTATAGCCTATAATGTACTTCCACTTTTTGTGCATTTAAAGTTAACACTACTGCTACTGACTTATGTTATTAAAAATATCTAATCATGTTGCATACCTGTTATAAGAAAAGTAGGTACATAGTGGATGAGCAGTGCACAGGGCGTGACAATGTTCAGGAGAGGCAGCAGGCACAAAAATAACTTTGTCTCACATGCTGTCAATACACAGAGAAAACTGTGAAAAAACATGCAATGCACCACAGCCTGCAGGATGCTTCTAAAACCAATGCTATGTTGTTTACTATGAGTGTGTGTTTACCTGTGTCAGATTGTGAAGTGAATATTTAGTGGGAGAATCCAGACACTAAATGATTCCCTGTATTTATCACAGGACTCCTTGGCACAGTCCAGGTGAATTTAAGGTGGCACTTGTATCTAAAAATAGATCTAATAATGTTATATTGGTAGTGACTGGTATGCCATCATTTTTTATTTTTAATCAGACTAAACTAGAGTGAGAGTGAACACTAGACAGTTGACTAATCTAAGGCCCTGTTTACACCTGGTATCAACATGCGTACTGAATGATGAGATCACAAGTGGACAGCCCTATGTACAGTTATTAACACAACCAATGTGCATTGAGCGTGCACTGTGAGCTGATCACTCTTTCAATTCCCACTTAAAGTCTGTTTGTTAAATTGCTAAAGACTAAATTGCTACAATGTTGCATTTTGCCTCGAGTTTGGTTTGTGTTCACACTGTAGCTTTTAGCAGCAGACCAAAAGTTTTGATGTGTGAGGAAACTGCTCTCTGATTGGTCGGAATTTTCACATGGGCAAACCCCCTGAAGTAAACAGAGAGAGAGCACACTCCTCAATCACACTCAACATGATCGCAGACTTTAATGATTAATGTCCGAGTTTTTTTTGGTTTTTTTTACTTTTAACCATCATTGTTCCACAGTTCACTGAGCAGTTTGAATACCTCCGTATTCTTGTGCTTTTCCACAAACATTTGTGAAATTTTTGGTCAGCCCATAAATCTATTTCCTCGTCGCTCCCCCACGTCTGTCCTCTACTCATCTTGCTGCCTGGCTGCGTGGCTGTCTCTGCAAGTGTCAACATCTGTTAACTACCCACAATGCAAAGTTTTTTGGTTTGCTTCCTGTATTAGGTCCTATTTTAGGTCCGATTATGTTCTCACCTGTTCAAACCAGACCGTGGTTAATTTGTAAACGGACCAAGTCCCGACTTTCCTAGCAGTCAATGGTCTGATGGTTTGATCCCATAGACTGTCTAAAAAGATGGACGACATGACAGCTCTCTAAAAGTGAAGCCGAAACATTTCGGGCGCCCTCTGCTGACTGGCTGTAGTATAGGTCATAAAGCCCGCCTCCACCATGTTAACAGGTGGGACATGGGTCAAACTATAAAATCAAAATACACGCCCGATACATTTTTCTCAAACATGGTTTCTGTCATTATAGCTAGTTATTATCATGCTGATTTACGTCCAAGTGTTCATTTTTCGGATAAGTTTATTTTCAATTAGTTATTTGATGCTGTCAAAATGATGATTGACAGTTCTGTTGACAAATTCGGCTCCTGCAGCCAATCAGTTCCGGGTGAGCAGAGCGGAGGACGATCCGCGAGTGGAAACGTAACTAAAACAATCACTACAGTCATTGAAGTTTCCATACCTGTGAACGTTAACCTCAGACCAACACAGAGAAGCTGTTCTGCTGTTAAACACGCCGGCGTGCGGGATCCTTGCTGTTTTTTCGGTAAGTTAAGTGTGTGTTTGGGTTAGCAGAAGTGGCTACGGCCGCTTCACTCGCCGATCTCTACTGCGCAGTCTCTGGCTCCATATGAAGTCGCCATCGCAAGATGGCAGCGCCTATCACAGGGGCTATTTTGGCATCAATTACATACAATGGGAGCAGATGGAGACGCGTTGTCCATCTATATATACAGTCATTGTTTGATCCACACCAGAGTTCGAATGCATGTTCTCACGTGTCCAAATGAACCGGACTTTCCAAGTTAAGTCTGAAAGTCCGGAGCAAAGCTGTCAGGTGTCAAAGCACCCTCAGACCACATTCAGAGGGGGTCTGGGTCACACGGCACAGGAAAGGGATGTGATCCACAAGTAGTTTTCCATAGTTTATAACAGTGCAGCGCAGTTAAAGGACTCAATTTTAGAGAGGACGCAATTTTTCCAGTATTTGTGCAAAGCCCACTATAAAGCATAAACTACATCTCCACATGCATGGAATGACATGGTCAAGATATGTGACCCGTGAGCAGTTCATCATAGTGTATAATTATTAACTACAAGGCTGTGTATGACTAACTGTAATCATATCAGTCTGCAGACAGTAGATTTTCAGTCTGTTTACAGAGGGAAAAAAGGAAAAGAGATGAAAACAGAGAAAAGAGAAAGCAACTGAGGATAAGAGACGCAAAAACTGTAGGCTACGACAAAGATTTAAAAAATTAAAGAAGTGTATGCCCACAATTTATAAGGCATAAATACTCAGCTGCAATTAATAGTTTGGCAGAAGTGGTATAACAGCACCCAAGCTCATCTTGCTCAAATACCTGTACAGCCAAAAGTTCATTGCCAAATATTTGCAATTCATTCAGCCAAAAGGATGTGCATGTTTGTCCCAGGCAAGGCAAATTACATAGCCCCATAGCTCCATGTACATGAAGTGAACATTGAACACGTGATGAAGCCAGTTGTAACCCAGTACACATGTTAATACCAGATGTAAACAGGGCCTGCGATGTGATCGTTTCTCAGCACGTAGTTAACCTATTCATTTTAAGTGAAATACACTTCATGCCTGCTATACACTGTGAGGAATTATAGTTTACGTTTCTGCCATTTCTTAGAGGCCGGTTTAAGCTGGTTTCCATTGCCTTCTAATTACAGCACAGCACTGACATGAAATTCAAAGTACTTTGAAAACAAAGTGACATCATCCCCTTTTACCTGTGCTCTGGTGTTTCAAAGCTTCCATTGAAAAATGTGAAGAATTGACAGAAAGGGTCATTTGTGCAGGCTCTCTGACAGCCCTCATAATCTGATGTAAACAAGGTCTGGTAGTCTGCCCCAGTAAAGTCCACATCGATGTACACATGAGACAAACAGAGTCAAAGGAGAAGTTCTGTATTATTAAACCTGGGCCCTATTTGTACAAATGTGTGTGTCAAAATGACTCATAGGAACAAAAACGGTCCAGTAGATAGCCTCTGCCATAGCCGCGATACAGCTGCAATGGCTGTAACATAATCCAGGTGCAAATGCACGCGATCAAGTACGTCCACTAAAAGTGCTTGTTTTTGCCGCTGACAGGCTCAGAATGTTACTCCCGGTGTCAGACAACATTACGGAAATTATCCCGACAAAGATCTTTTTTTAAAGAGTACAATCCTTTTTGTGCAACCAGAAACGGAGACATTTCTATGTAAAGAAATTAGATGCATGTTAATATGTTAGGTCAACTTACTCGATAGATAGTTGCATGTTAGGTCCCTGTGGTCTTGGCCGCTTCCTCTACCTCTACTACCACCCGCAGGATTTCAGAGTGAAACTTCTCCTTAAGCGAGACTTCTGTTTCTGGTTACATAAAAAGGATCATGCACTTTAAAAAAAAAAACTTTTTTAGGCATAACTTCCGCAATGTTGTCGAACACCTCGAGTAACAATCTGAGCCTGTCAGTGGCAAAAACAAGCACTTTTAGTGGACGTACTTTGATTGGGTGCATTTGCCCCTAGATTATGTTGCAGAGGCCATCTAGTGGACTGCTTTTGTTCCTATGAGTCATTTTGACACACAAATTTGTACAAATAGGGCCCAGGTTTAAAAATACCAAACAAATACCGTACCTTCAAGGTGATTGTCATTATGAATTACTATATAGCTACTAGTCTGAAATGGTTATATGCCTACCAGGGTCTGGGTTTCAAGCTTTAAGAGAAAACCCAGAGGTCACACCCATTAGTTTTTTTTGAGCTCTGTCCCCAGACTTGAGGTAGCAGGAGAAGCGCCTAACAAAGAGAGATGCGGTTTTGAGTCAGCAATCAAAAAATAAACCAGGCAGGAAGGCAACAGTTTTTGACAGGAAAATAGTACCTTAAAGTCGAGGTGACATGAAATCCTTTTAGATCACATCCCCGCAAATAGTGTGCATCTATTTGACAATATAGGCCAAAAAAACCACAGAAAATCAGTTTCTTCGTATTATTATATCAAAATCAGACCATTTTTTCTTCCTGTAAAACAAAATATCACGTGTGCTTATGTAAGCTAGGACCAACCAATTTCAAGCAATCAATCTGCAACATTTAGCCGCGGAGCACAAAGAACGCTCGGTCAGTTAGCTAGCTACTGCGCTGTGGAGAACGTCTGTCTACACCCACTTCTCGACGATCAAATCAAATCTCTCTAATTATATGTCCCGCCTGCACGTCCTGTTTCACTCGGAAATACATCACTATACGGAAGCTAGATACTCTTGAAATGCCGTTTCAGCTCAGAAAGAAAAGCTTCAGAATAAAATATTTCATTGAAAATATTGAATTATCAGACTCTGATGATTTCATTAGGGTCTTTTTTTTTAAACAATTTTGAAAGACTGCATTGAGAAACACATATTGCATAATGCAGATGTTTTCACAGATTAAAGCTGGTTATGAAACAGACTGAAATGAATTCAGATTACTCTATATGTCCTACAAAAACAAACCAGACCATCAGCAACAAGATTGATTATTTCTAAATAGTTATTTTTAATGCCTGAAACTGCTGGCGGGGGGTAGGTGTCGGACGGAGCGATTAACTGCACGCTGCCTTTGTTTACATTTTCCAGGGAAAAAATTTAAAGTGAGTGATACATATAACTGTAAAAGAAAGCAGGAAGAGATTTTTTGTTAAAATCCACCACTAATGTACAGGACAAAATCAGCAAAGAGATAAGATATACGGTTTTGTCCACAGGGGGCGCCAGAGTCAACACAAACCAAAGTTCCTCACAGGAGCTTTAAGTAGTTCAAATATTGTCGCTTTTAATTAAAATAAAAAGTAATATTTATAGTTATATTTATTTTCGGACCTTATGATGTGAAAGAAGTCGCAGGAGGGGTGCTGGGTGCACAGCAGCTGACAATGTTTTGGATCAGGAGAGTGGAGAGATTGTATTAATGTTCCGTAGAAATTTACATTTTCCTTAAGCTCTGGATTACATCCTAAAGAAATGGAAAAGAAATACATTTTACCACATAAGTAAAATAGACAAACATCAGCCACAAACAAACACAGCATATTGCATGGGGCTCTGTAATTTATGTCTAAGAAGCTTGGTATGTTGCAATGACATTTTTTTGGGCTGTACACAAAAGTGATGTGTATTACCATGACTCATGGAGAGACCACAGAGGTAGAGCAGACCCACTAAAATGAATTGGATTTTCATCTTCTCAGTTTTAAAGCCAGTGAGGACTCCTCGAGCACAGCATCAGTCGGAGAAAAGCTTCTGCAGCTGCAGGTTTGTTTTTTCAGTCCCCCCATTTGTACTCCTGAACTATTGAGACAACTGACTGTTTACTCATTTACCAACTAGTTGGCATCAAGCCTGGTACAGTCTGGCATTAAAAAACATAAAAACAACTTACAAAGACAATAAAAAAGAAAGGGTGTAAAAATCTAGCTTAGCATGCTTAGGCTGTTGTATTAAACATAAGTTTTAGCTAAGTGTGCAAGATCATGCTGTAGCTGTATGCAAACTCTCATAACCTGCTGCTGTGAACTCTCTGCTGTCACCACACGTCTCTCAGGGCTATCGGTGCTTTCAGAGTCCACGTGAACTTAAGGGAGTGACTTAAGGTTTTGCTGTTGTGGAGAAATGTTTATTTTTTAGGAATCATCAACAATTAGGTTCAACCATGAGCCAGTATTTTCCGGTTTCAACCCTCATTGGGTCTTCCTCAGTAATGTTGTCCATCTTTTCTATGGTCTGCAGCCTACGCTTAATGTTTACATCTTAAAACCTTGAAATCATTTGCAATACAATATTTGAGCTTCCAACCCTTCGGATGACATCGCAGTGAAACAGCAGCTGTGTGAATGGTCAATAAAGGTAAATACAGTTGAACAAGTGTGAAAATGTTTTCAGTGTAAAACAGGCTTAAATAATTTAGGAGCACTGGATGGGTTTTCCCACTGGAACAGCATCTCATCTCTAGCAAGTCAAGGACCTGCAACTCTTTCACACACACAGGATGAAGAAGGACGCCAGTGTTTGTTTACTGACCTCTGCTGTCTAAATAACATAAGTGCAGGAAGCAAGGAAGAACTGCAGTAACTACTGTATAATGACACTTGATATCTGTGGTATAACATTTATTTTGATTATATATTCATACTGAATCTTTCCATTAACATGTTCCTGTTAACAGTGGCCTAAAATGGGTCTTTGTGAATCCTGACTTTTAAACCACTTAAGCTTGTGACAACAAACACGAGTCTGTTTTATTGCTTTAAGTTTTTCATTTTATTCAAACACCTCTATGTCTGTGTGTGTACAGCACAGTTCCTCTGAGTGAAGCCGGACACGACGTTGCTCAGTTTGGTAACTTTAGGAGGAGAAGGCATAGTGATGACACGCTTGAAATAGCAGCGGCGCCTGGAACATACACACACACACATACACAAAAAAAAGCATCTTAAATCAGCACCATCAATACAGCTGTCATCAAACTCTAAAGTGAGGCACAGTAGTGTCTGATGATCATGTAAAGTGTTTCATGACTTCTATGTATTATACAGAGGCACTGAGAGGCAAGTGAGAAAAAAAATCTGGAAATGCATTTTAAAAGTAATACCGTACCAGTAGTCAGGGTTAAAAAAGCTTTCATTGACGTAGGTGTAGAACTGGCAGTTAGGATCCTCTGTACAGTTCATCTGACACGACTCTGCATCATCCATCAGCTGATAGCGAATGTCAGAACTTCGGAAATCAACTCCTACCAGAGCTTGCTCAGTCCAGCCTGTCAGCAGAGAGAAGGAGTGTTTAACTAACTAACATGTAATACATAAAAAATGAACTCAGAGGTTAGAAAAATAACCGCCCAAGTATGCTGTGTGATTCCAGTCACTGTTATATTATATCACATAATAACCAAATCTAAAATAAAAGTGTTCATGTATACATGCAGTGTTAGAGGAAATGGCCTAGGTTTGGTTTATCTTCTGAATTTAAATGTTGGCTTCTTATCATGAATAAAAAGATGAAACATGACAACAGCTGCTTTGGTACATTATGTTTTTAGACGTCTGGCACAGTCATACATCCATCCATTATCTATACCACTTATCCTGTTCAGGGTCGCGGGATGGTGAAGCCTATCCCAGCTGTCATTGGGTGAGATGCGGGGTACACCCTGGACTAATTGCCAGTCAATCACAGACAACCTTTCACGCTCACTCTCACACCTATGGGTAATTTAGAGTCACCAATGAACCTAACGAGCATGTGTTTGGATTGTGGGAGGAAGCCGGAGTACCCGGAGGGAACCCACACATGCACGGGGAGAACATGCAGACTCCATACAGAAAGGCCCACTTTGACTGACTGGGTCTAGACGACAGACATCAATTCTAATCTAATTTTAAAAGCTGAGAAGGAATAGCAATTCATTATATTGTTGTTGAGACATTACACTCAACACAAAATCATGCGATTACCCCAGTCATGAGAATAAATCATTTTATAACCATGAATCTCTGTATGAATTATTGTGCCAATCCATCCAGCGAATGTTGTGACTGCTTACATCGTTTAAAGGAAAAGAGAAAAATACACCATGAAGCCCATTTAAAGTAATAAATTGTGTCTGATGTGTTTTTTCTGATCAATATGTTTGATTACCTTGTAAAAATTGAAATTTAGTAATTAGTAGAAGTAACGTTAACATTAGAAGTCAGTCGTCAGAGTTTGCAAATTTACGATGGCGGTTACAGCTGACTCGCGCATCGCCGAGATGGCCGCCATAGATGGCACATAATGATATGCATGGCGTCACCCCGTCCATTAACGGGATTGGCTCCTTAGGTTTGTGTCGTCTCAAATCTGCCAGTCTGAAAACGTGTTGTTCAGCCTGTCCTTGGTACACTGCAGTTTAAAAGCAGACAGGCCCAGCCATGGAGATGACTGCTTATGTTGTCCCTGATATGTCTTGTAGCACATGAAAAACACCACATGGAGATGTTTACAAGGTTAAAGCTTGATTTTCACTGGAGGGGGTCTTCAAGTTATTGAATTAATCCAAGTTAATGAGTTGGGTGATCCATATACGGACAATAGTTCAGTTGCTCTGTGGTCTGTGATGGTCTACTGGGAGTGTGTCTTCACTGAGTTTAAATGTTGATAAGTGGTACATACTGTTATCCAGCTGACAGAAGCGTTCTGGTAGCCCAGATGTGACTCCAGCTGTGGCCCTGGTCACCATTTGATTTGGGTTATTCTTCAGGTTACAAGTGAAGCTTTCACTGTAATTGAGTACATTTAAATAAGAATGAATAAAAGTATGTCTTCATTTTGAAATAACATTAAATAGCTCGAGCAGATTGGACTGAAAAGGAAAATGTTTGATCAAAATCTCGACAGTTTATATGCTATCAGGTAAAGTGCCTGAACATCAAAAACATTAATACAACTTTTTTTTTTATATAGGACAAACTTTGCATTTCTTTTAACAAATAAAGTTACATAAATACTGAAAGCGTTTTGACAAACACACCTGACAAAAGCGAAGTAGGTGCAGGATGGATGAGCCGAGCATAACGCCTGACAGTGTTCAGCAGAGGCAGCCGGCAGCGCCAGCAGGTGGTCTCCTGGAATGGAAGTGCTTGGAAAAAGCTTGCCCTGACACACTGCAACAAACATAAGAAATAATCACCTTGCGGTATTTGTTCTTATGTATTGATGCAAAGTTATGCTGAGTGTGTGTGTACCTGTGACAAAGTTTTGACCCATTTGTACTTTGTGGGAGAATCCAGACACGACACCAACTTTCGCTTCGACTATAGAAGTCGTAGGTATTGTCCAGCTGAATTTAAGGTGGCACTTGTACCTGAAACAGAACAAGAAATAACATATTTAAAGAAATGTTGATTAATAAAACCAGACACCCACAGATACTACCAGAAACTGTGATGGTAATATGCATTTTTTATTTTTATTTTATTTTTTTATTTGGTGATGGTCTTATAGTCTTGGTTATAGTCTTCAGTTTAGGATTTCAGGATAACTTTTCTTGTTGCCTACAACTCCATAAGGTGTTAGAGTATCTCACATACGACAAGTTTCCATCTAAATTAAAATCATCTAAATTTACAGAAAAACGGCAAAAGATGTCAATTTCTGCTACCCTTATGCGCATACAATACGATATGATGTATAAATATAAGGTGTTGGTTGATGGTCATAAGCATTGAGTGGAGGGCACAGCAATATGACATAACTAGAGGAGCACCAGTCAAACCTCAAGTGGTTTAAAACATGTAAAAACATGATGTAGATATTAAAAGGTATTTTTTGAGAGAAACTTTAAAAAATATATCATAGTAAATCATTTAACCACATTTCTGGTTGTGGTCTCACAAGCATATTAACAAACAAAGTTGTTAAGCTACACACTCAAGTGTACAACATTCTTACATAAGCTCTTTGTGTTTAACATTTGCACCTGGCATCCTGTCTCCAGAAAATAAAAGTTTAATTTCCACTGTAATGGAATAAATAGTTTACCTGATATTTTCTGGTGTGAAGACATCATTGACAAAAGTGAAGAACTGACAGCCAGGATCCTGTGTGCACGCTCTCTGACACGCTTCATAGTCGGCTGTGAAAAAGAATCTGTAGTCTGCACCAGGGAAGTCTATGTTGTGATACACCTTAGACAGACAGGGCTCTGACAGACAGACAGACAGACAGACAGACAGACAGACAGGGCGTTAAAAGAAAAGTGTGATTGTGTATCACAAATCACAATGCTTTTGATTATGGTTTTAAGTTGCTTAGCACCTACGGGGCTCTGGGTTGCAGGATTTGAGAGAAAAGCCTGAGGTGACGCCCAGCAGAGGAGTCCGCTTATTGGGCTGTCCAGAGGAAGTGGACTTTAGGTAGCAGTAGAAGTGCCTGCAGAGAGGAACAGATTGGGGGGGTTTTTGTTTTAAAAAAGGGGCTGCTCCTCCGCTGCTCCTCCGCTGTCCTAACCTACGTCAGCAGCGTGCACCTGCTTTCAAACACGTTAAGGCCTCATAAGGTCAGTCCTTGTAACACATTGTCCACAAAAGCGCACACTGACCTGATGCAGTCAGCCACATACTCGGTTTTGACTTAGTCTTGTTCAAAAGATAATTTGAGTTTTTGCAAGTCCAAAAAATATGTCCCTTTTCATATAAACATATATGTAGCCCACTTAGTACTAGTTTGCTTGGTTTGTACCTCTGATCTCTGGTCCAGTCTGGCCGCACAAAAGTAAAGAATTGGCAGGAGGGGTGCTGAGTGCAACGTTGCTGACAGTGCTCGGCGTCAGGAGAGTAAAGAAACAGTATGTCTGTTCCTGGGAAATCCTCATTCTGCAGTAACTCTGGGTTACATTCTGAAGAATAATACAAAAAAGCAGACACATTTACAACGCACATTAAATACATCCTACTAGATATAAAGTAGTACATAAGACAAATGCAGTAAGTCCAGTAACTACATTATATATTGTAACACATATAAAGACATATTACCTTGACTGAAGCAGAGGCTGCACATTGAGAGCAGACCCACCAGAATCAAATATGTTCCCATGGTCTCAGTTTTTAATTTTAGAGTCAGGACTGAAGGTGATGAGCTGGTTCTGTCGCAGCAGACTGGCCAAAGGACTCTTTCTCATCCCCTGAATTTGTATGTCTGATCTGTTTGCACAGCCTTTTGTTGACACATAAGTTGATTGGCCCCTACTTACCTCAGTGCAACAACCTTTATGCAACCAGCGACAACAAAGCGAGGTGATATAGCGCTGCAATTTGTTAAAAAAAAAAAAATTTTGTTACTTTATTGCAGGTTTTTACATACAGGTTATCAATTTCTTCACTTATTTTCCTGCCACATTTATAATTTTCTTCTGTGTACAACCAAAGTAAATTAAGGTTTTGCTGTTCCACTCCGTCTACCTCAGCAGGCCGGGAGTCGAGCCTGCGATCAGCGCGTCGAGGACTGTAGCCTCTGCCTATGGGGCACCTGCTCTACCACCTGAGCTAAAGCAGCGGCCCCATCTATCTCCTTGACCCATTTACTCCAGATTTTTTTTTTATTCTTCTGCTCTGTTCTCAGCTTAAGCTGCAGTTTGTTAAATGAACGTGAATATTTAGTTCCAATATTAAAGGTCGGCATTAGAATATATCATATGCCTTGATTATTATGTCTTCTAACCTTTACAACATTTAAACTTAAGCCATAGCTGTGCTTCAAATGAGCTAAATTAGAAAGCCAGGCTGATCATTCACATGTTCATCCAGCATCAAATCAAATCGGACTTTGCCAGTGTTGATAAAAACATTAATCTAAAACGTTGGCCTCTCTGGTCTGTTGGCTGTATCAGAGTCCAGATTTACAAATCAACATTTGGACGTTTTAGCACCAAGACCTTCAGACTGTTTTTCTTTTTGCTGTGCTGACCGATGTTCCACCTCATAGTGCCACAGAAGTTCCTATATACATTATGTCAGTGATCATTATGTCATTAGGTTTTAATCCCAGGGTGGAGGATTAAATGGCTCTGTAAGGTTCTCATAACAAATAGTCCACAGGGACTCTCATGTAACCTGATGATTTAAAAATGTCTCATTATTGACTTGGCATGAAAACATTAGAAAACCCAGAGCTCATGTCCTGTTTGTAGATTGTGTTCAAGCCTAGGGAGTTAAAGGTTCAAAGAGCAGAATGAGGACAGTAAAAGCATCGGCTGTTTAGTTTAACGACCTCTGCTGTTAAAAACTGTAAAAGTGCAGGAATGAAGGTAGATGGGGATTTAACCTCAACTGCTGTGCCCAAAAATGGCATACAAACTTACTTTAAGGGGCCGTTTTTTATGTATAAATATCATGGAATATGAACCTACTGGTACATAGAAATATCATTGTCTTCTGAATACAGGCCTCTGAAGTATATTCTAGGCATAACTGGACTAAAAGAGATTTCCAAGGATACAGACTTTGATCTGAATAAAGCACCCAAAGCTGACTGTCAATTTTTATTTTGGTTTGCAGCATACAACATATCATTTGCAGATTAAGTCTCAAACAATCTGTCAAATATTAACCACAGTAAAAAGCAAATGCACATTCAAAAAAATGCACACAGCTAGAGTAGTGCAAAGCAAGAAGTGGTTACATATTACACAACTGAACAGGAAAAGTGTGTCGGCAGATGAGTGCTTGAATCTTAGACGTCCTTCAGTAAGTCTTGAGTCTGAGGGTTCTCCAGCCAGGTAGGAGGCCAGGTGGATTTGATGCTGGGTCTTTCCTTCAGACAGTTATAGTAACCTGCCAGTTTAGGGTAACGCTCCTCACATAACCTGTAGGAGAGAAAATTTGGTGTGACACTCACATAACAAATTAAATGTTTCTTTGTAATACACAGGTTACATGATTTTTTTCTTCAAGCAATTTAGTCATTTACAGTAATTTAAAACGCATACCCAAAGCGGAAGAGATAGCTGATGCTTGGATAAACAGCCACATCAGCCAGGGAGAAGTTCTTTCCAGCCAGGCAGCAGCCTGAGTCCTAGAAGACAGAACGAAATATTTAAGTCCTATTTAAATCCACTCATTTGCGGGTGGGCAAATCCGATAGACACTAGTGTCAGCTGCTGAACCGAGTAGTATCATTTGCTAGTCACAGATAAAATGTACAAACATGTTAGTTGTGACAGATGGTTATTCACACTAGCTAAAACACATTATTCAATGGGTGCCTTTAAAGGGGAGGGTTACTGTTGGTTATGTGCTGCACGAATTATTGGCTTGGCGCAGTGACTTCCTGGTTCAGCCAGCACATAAAGCAGTGCAAAACTTAGCGTATTTACACTTTTTACACCACACTTTAGGGGGATTTAAATAATAGGATACTTTGTTATAATTAATTGTCATTTTCATTATCGGTGGTGGAAGGCTGATTTGTTCAGCATTAGACAAACAAAGGCTAGCTGTTCCCCCTTGTTATAAGTTTGTGCGCTTAGCTAAGCTAACCAGCTACTGTTTGTAGCTTCATATTTACTGTACGGACACAAGTGAGGTATAAATCTTCTCATTAAACTTTCAGAAAGATTATATACTAAGGTAATTTCCTAATATCTCGTATTTTGTGTGTCTGAGGGTATAGTGGTTCATTATATTTTCATGTGTACCTTGCAGGTACCCTGCAGGTATCCCTCCCACAGCTTGACCTCAGCAGTGAGAGCCTCCTTGTTTCTCTTGATAGCAGAGTCGTGTCTCTCTCCCTCCGGGACCTTCCAGTTGTAGTAGATCACATTGGCTGAAAAAAGCAGACACAGATATTCAGCGGTGACGGCTACTCTCGGCCGTGTTAAAGATTTATCAATAAAATCTCTCCACACATTTTACAACATCTCCTCCCACATTGTGCTTTGGCTAACTGCTTTCTTTTCCTCTGCAGCTGTGGGTGGGGTCAGTTGGGACATTATTATGTAACATCTGTTGAAGGCACTCACAGTGGTAAAAAAAAAAGGAAGCTTAAAGCTGTCTAAAAAATGTCTACTTCAGGGAATGCATTTCTAACAATGCAGGAATGCAGCTTCCTTTTTTCCAGCTCTTGACAAAAGTATCCTGTCTCATGACTTGAGCTTTGCATGCAAGATAGTCTGAGCATGTGATCCTTGGTGGGATTAACATCTGACCTCTTAACATTGCTACCTGTTTAAAGGGGTGCACCATACAGTTAATGCATAGTTCTTTGTCTTAATTGTGTGTATGCACAGCTCATTAGTGTATGCCGTGTGTTTTGAACAACTCAGGCCTCTTGGGGAGGCGAAGCAGTTCATGTTGAGCTTCCTCTGAGGAGTTGGACTGAAGTCTCAGCGGTTTCAATGTGGCAGTGCAGTGTGTGGTGTTGCCAAGAGGACGACCTCTTCGTGGCAACAGCATCAGCTAAGTCATGTTGGTATTACTAAGAAAAAGCTTGAGTAGCGAAACGTAAATGTAAGGACCGTTGATTGTCAGTAACTTGCAGAATTTGCAGGGTTAACAGCATGTCTTGTCAGCTTTGCACATCAGGGTTGACATACCCATTTTGTCGTTGAGCGTAAGAGCTTCAAACATGCGCTGGTACATCTTTGCCTGCTCTGCTGGACAGTCGGGGATCAGCTTGTTTCCCTTGGACTTGAACTGACTCTGTTGTTGGAGACATGAAAAGAGAAGCTATTATGAGCAGCTGCATGAAGCTCCGGTTTCTGTTGCTGTGCGGCGTATGGTTTCAGACGAGGCATTGTTTAACACAGAGCACAAGGAGCCCGCCTAATTATTAACTCCTTGGTGGCAGAATGAAGCATAAAATTTTAACAAGGTCCAAGTCTTACCTCCAGGTACATGCAGGCTGCGTAGGACTCATTCAGGACCTTGTCTCCATGTTTGAAGGAAGGGAGCTGTAGTGAAGATAGAGCGGAATAAAAAGTTAAGGTTGCATCATTATTTTAATAGAAAAATAAATATAAATTCATGCATATTTGTAAAAACAAGGCTGACACTTTTATTATAGTTAATGGAGGGTTTAAAGTGAACTCACCTGTCCCCTGGGATTCATTTTCATGACTTCTTCAGACTTGTGCTCCATTTTCTCAAAGGAGAGCATTTTTTGGTTGTATCCCTGCAGGTTCTTCTCCTCCAGAGCGATCATCACCCTCCAGCATGGAGGAGAGCCGGAGCCCCACAGAAGAGTCATGTCCTTGGCCATGTTTTTAAGAGTGATCTGCTACAACTGGCAGCTGCAGAGGTTGTAAATGGTGGAAGGAGTGAAGGGTGAAGCGGGAATGTGCGTGTGTGCCTGGTTTTATAACAAGTTGTGGCCCTCTGCATCCGGATTGGAGGAATTTAGCCCCATCCCATTTCTGTGTTATCAGCAGAGCTCCGTGACTCAAGACAGTTCAGATAGTTCACACCCGATCCAAGCACATTAACCCCGCCTTCTGTTAAAAAAGGGCAACAGGGCGTCAAAATAAAAGTCTGCACATTTTAGTCACATTAAACAATTTAAATGTAAGTTATCGCTTTAGTTACTTATTTCCACATGGATTAGAAAAAGTCGTATGTGAGGTGCATTGACTTCTCTTGCTCTGCATTAATACTCTTTGGTCTCACTGGAAAATATATGGGTCAGAAAAACATGACTCCAAAACTTAAATAGTTATAACTCCTATAAATGCTATTCTAAACAATAATATAATAATAAATCTAAATAAATAATATATTCACTAAAATCGCTAAACAGGCGGTTTATTGTGAAAATGTAAAATCCTGCTGATTCTTTAAGTGTATATACATCTAATATATTAGTTGTCATCACAGAATTAAATGATGCTATTTCACAATCCTTTTATGACCTAACACTAACATGGCATTTCAGCAAACATTAACCTACTTATATAATGTTTCTGTATTGACCAAAGTCAATCTTATCTTGCTTCCTCATTATGTATTTCGAATGATTGCTGCCGTGATTTACTATTTTATGTTCATGTCATCCTGATATTTGACTGACAACTCATCGTGACTCAGCACTCTTCCCTCACCCCTGCACACACACAGAGAAAAACAGTTCTGGCACCATATTCAAATTAACAATGACATCAGAGCTGAATGCAACAGTCGACAGCCGTCTAATGTTAAAACTGATAATTACATAAAATGTGCAGTTTCTTTGTTCCTCTTCCTCTGAGTCAGTATTTAAGCTCCAGATGCCATGCACTCAACTGTTGCCATAAACACAACAGTAAATTAAGCTGTGAGCGGAAATAAACCGCGGACCTGTCGTGTATTTCACAACAGTTTGCATTCATTGTCTTCGATAGTTTGGTCTGCAGATGCGTTCAGAAAAAACATCTTGTTGAACAAAAGAAACGTGCAGAAATCACATGGAAAGCATGTGGTTATTCTGAAGCCTCTTCCTTCATGCAACATTTGAGAAAAGGATTGCATAATCATTTCTGCACATTTAAGGAACAATCCATGCAGAGCATTGACCCAAATTAATGTGTTTTTGCGTGAGCGCACTGTTTTGCCCTCATCCTCGCCCCTGGGAAATTGTCTCTTCATCAGACTGCAGGCTTCTTTGTTGAATTTGAGTGTCTGCTGAATGTGCTCAAGTCTGTTTAGCAGCCTTATGCTTGACTAGCATGACGTTAACCTTTTGTTAGCAGAGCAAGAAGGACAAAAGCAGTTGTGCTTACAAACAAGTTTATCATGTTACACTTCTTCTGCTTCACATGCATGTATCCAAACATAAAAATAAAAGATGTGTGGTTTTAACATCTATGATTGCTTCTTATTAGTGGATTTTAAGAACAAGTTCAGCTGCCAAAGATGGGTTATGTTATTGGAAATATGATGCAAGTCAACCAGATACATGTTTTCACAGTTCCTAGAGTAAATAGTCTTATTTCTCAGTGAGGTTTTGATAGTAGATAGTGAGCATTGCTGTGGCGCGAGTACTAGGTTTGATTAAGCAGCCCCGTGATGGTTATTTTATGTCTTCCAAAGACAACAGCAACTGCTCCTGTGATCGTCAGCTGATGGTGCAGAACAGGAGAAGCCTGAAGTCCATGCACGGGCCCAGGAAACATCCAGAACGTTCAACAGGTGTCTGATAAAAGGGCCAAGATTAGAAACACGAAGTCACTTTGCACAACTTTCAACTCGGTTAATACACTACAGGTACTCCTGATAATATGCAAGATCTGAACCCAAGCATGTAAAATGCCTCTGTAAAGCAGCTGCAGGAGTCCTATTTGTTTATTAAAATGATAAAGACCAACAGATTCGTGCACGGGATGCAGTATTGAACCAGTGTAATTATGCAAAGTCACGACAACACAGGGTTTTTCAGATACCTTTATGCAGGGCAATCTGGGTTTGGCACAATCATTCAAACAATAACAGCACAGGGTCATGTCCTCAAAGACGCTGCCCACGTCTTTTTTTTTTTACCTGATACTGAAAGTCTTTGCTCTACTTAGTGTCAATATTGCTGTTCATACAATATGTACTTTTTATTTTACTATGTAAGCTTAGATACATCTCTTTATTATTCTCACGCATTCAGCAGTCACATTAGTTTATTTTTTCTTATAAGCCTTCAGCCGGTACTATAAAGCAGGATATGCTGTTAGTGAGGCAACTTGATGATTGGTCTTTGGTTTTATAAGGACAACAGGTGGGTCACTTTTTACCAGGGTTATCTGATAACTTAACACACCTAACCGGCTCCAGAGCAGGTTATGTTTGAGATATGAGATCTACCTGTACAAAAGCACCTGGGTGGTGAACCTGCTTTGTAGTACAGGTTTCAGGTTACAATGTAGTGTATGAGGGCAGTATATAGCACATATTTACTGTAGTGGAAGGTATTCAGTACGGCTGCTGTTGTAGTAACCCGTGCGTTTATTAGTCAACAGGGATTGATGTTAGATGCCATTTATGTCTGCACAAAAGCTTCTATGTTAACAATACCACAATTTGCCTGCATCCTATCTATCTCAGCCTGCAAACATCACATGTTGCATAGTTTGACACAGCATGTGTTTTGTCAGATGGTTTCTACAGTCAAACATTTGACAGAAACAGGACAAAGAGAAAATCAAACTTAAGTATTAAAGTTAGCTTAACAAAAAAATATGACATCCTTTTTTATGTTTTTGCAACACTTATGAACAGTATTTAGAGCATACTTGTATTCTCAGCATTTCTTCCCTTTTTAAAGCCAGAAAAATAAAAGCACAGTATCACATTTTACACTGTTCTTATAGGAACCAGAAACCCAGCAGGCTGACGTGACAGTGAACACTGTGAGAGAATCTCAGACATCTTTGAGTGTGTCTTGGCCCTCTGGGTTCTCCAGCCAGTGTGGAGGCCAGCTGGCTTTGATGCTGGGCCGCTCCTTCAGCAGAGCGTAATACTCTGCAAGTTTGGGGTAACGCTCAGCAGACATCCTACAGAACACAAGACATTTGAGCTGCAGTGTCACAAACATGTGTCTTAGAGAAAATGCTAAAGGCTTCTCTCACTTACCCAAATCTGAAGAGAGTAGCAACAGTTGGAAAAACAGTCACATCTGCCAGTGAGAAGGACGGCCCAGCCAGGTTAGAGCCGGAGCCCAGCTGGAAAGAAAGAGGTGCAAAATAGTAAATAGATATTTGTACTTTAGTATGTGTTGAATTTGTGTTTACTGTACAAACACTACCTTCTCCAGGTAACCCTCCCAGAGCTTGAGTTCAGTGGTAAGAGCCTCCTTGTTTCTCTTTAGAGCTGAGTCATGCCTCTCTCCTTCAGGGACGAACCACTCATAATAGATAACAGCATCTAAAAAAATAAGAAAAACACACATTAAGATAGGTAGATAAGATACGGCTGGCAGTCACACAGGGTGTGAGTGTAGTATTTTTATACTTTAACAATTTATGGTTTACAGATCAACTTGCATAATTCATTTTGTATTGTTTATCTTCTGAAAGCGGGTCACAAGTGAGCAGTTTCATTAAAAAAACATTTAAGTCTCCAAACATATTTGTTTTTGCAGTGGATTAATACACATTTGTTGTAGAGAGTGTATTCTCTTTTATTCATGAGTTAATTTGTCTTACTGAGTTTTTCGTAGAAGGTGAGACCCTCAAACATGCGCTGGTACATCAGTGCTTGTTCTACCTGGCCGTCTGGG
This sequence comes from Semicossyphus pulcher, assembly GCF_022749685.1. NCBI lineage: Eukaryota > Metazoa > Chordata > Actinopteri > Labriformes > Labridae > Semicossyphus > Semicossyphus pulcher. The sequence goes on from NW_027211726.1 coordinate 21,986,092, forward strand.
ATCAGCTTGTTTCCCTGGGACTTAAACTGACTCTGAAATTAAAGGACAAAACACACACACAATAAAGAATTCTTACACTTTATAGTGTCTGTAAAATTGAATGTTGAATGGATAATTTTCAGTTGTTGGACACGCTCACTCACCTCCAGGTAAAAGCAGGCTGCGTAGGATTCATTCACGATGACATCACCATGTTTGAAGGTGGGGAGCTAAAACATCCAACAGGTTTAAATGTGAGCATGTAGGCTGTTCATGGGTTAACGGGTTTTAGCGTTATAATCATATGTGCTGTCTTAATGCTAATGCTACTGGGAGCTAATTAAGGCAAGCTGCCTAGCTGAACGAAGACTCTTGGGGAGGAAAAAGTGGCTTTCCACAATGTGTTTTGAGACAAAATATGGCGGTTAACCAATTTCTTTTTAGGAATTGTGCTTTGTTTAGTGTTTCTAAAACAGTAAGGTTAAAATTTTACAAATATTTAGTGAAAATAAGGGGTATTTAGTGTATTTGTTCCCTTTAGTTGCTAAAGCAAATCGCATAGCCCTGTACTTGCAATTGACACATTAATTAGGTCTTATTTACTGGTCAAATAGCCTAAATTACCCATAATATAATGGGACTTTTAAGGACACTTGAATTATTGTACTGACTTCGGCATGCTAATAGCAGGCCTACACCTAATGGAAAAACCTAATCCCTTTACTTTGTCGTTGTCGCCCTCTGCGGCTTGTTTGTGTGAAATGCATTTGTCAGTAGCAGGAATTCTTTAAGTTTAAATTTTCCGGGGAGAATGCTTGACGAATTTAATTTAAGCCGATTCAAAATACACATCAATATGATTCGTTTAAAGATTTCAGTTATGTCAGGAAGTAAAACGATTGCCCGGTCAGCTGGAAAACTTTACATAATAGCATGTTTGGTGGCGTCACCTTAGAGAATCACAAGTCTATTTAGGTTGTTGTGGGGTTGCAAGTTGCGTGCGCCATTAGTACAAGCTTTCAAAGTAGTTACACGCCTATCGCAACGACATTTGGGAGAGGGAAATGCAGTGTTTAACTTGCATTATTTTAAGGTTATGGTTGCTTCAGCTAGTCCCTACCTGTCCCCTTGGATTTATGTCTAACACTTCTTGAGACTTGTGCTCCATTTTCTCAAAGGAGAGCAGCTTTTGGTTGTATCCCTGCAGGTTCTTCTCCTCCAGAGCGATCATCGCCCTCCAGCAGGGAGGAGAGCCGGAGCCCCACAGCAGAGTCATGTCCTGGGCCATGGTTATAAATTTAAGAGCCTGGAGCTTGATTGTCACAAACACTGCCACAAAAGAGACTGACTCAGTGCGCAGAATGAAATGAATTTCTTCATTCGTTTCACAATTCAAGGAGATATCATACTATATTAAATGAGCGTGTTGCCACCTAGTGGTCAGGAGTAGATACTACACAGTATCCCCTTGCGTCTTTTCCTCAAACCCATATTTAAAAAATAAATAAATAAAATACTCTAGACGAAATTGTAAAAAAAAAAAACATTATTTAAATTATTTATTATTTCAAATTTGTCTTACTAACTTACTTAAGATTTAAAGTGACTTCCAGATAAACAATAACATGTTGAAGTTAATGTTTGTGTGTTTCGGATTTCCTTCAGGACTTCATAACCATTTGGGCTGTCCAGCCACTTTGAGGCTGGCTATAATGCTAGGTGGGTCCTTCAGCAGGGAGTAATATTTGGCTAGTTTCAGGTAACGTCCCAAAAGACAGCCTTAAAGAGACGAAACAAGGTAAAAATGTCACTGCAACAAGGCACTGTCGACTCATTATTCCATCATACACTGCAGAGTCACCGGCCCAGAAACGAAGGGCATATGCAACATTTGGAAAGACAATCACATTAGCCGAGGGGAAGTCTCCTGCCAGGTCAGAGCCCACCTGCACTAAGGATCTGTGAAGAGGATGTGTGTCAGCTCTTTCAGAGGCAGAAGATCAGGAAGGCACCAGGACCTGACGGTATGTCTCCCTCCAGCCTGAGAGTCTGTGCTGACCAGCTGGCCCCCATCTTCACCCAGATCTTCCTCTGAAACTACAGGCCGGTCGCCCTAACGTCTGTGGTCATGAAATCCTTTAAAAGACTGGTGTTGAGTCACTTGAAGGACATCACAGGTCCCCTGCTGGACCTTCTGCAATTTGCCTATCGGGCAAAAAGGTCGGTGGATGATGCGGTCAGCATGGGACTGCACTACATCCTGCATCACCTCGACTTCCCACAGACCTACACGAGGATCCTGTTTGTGGACTTCAGCTCGGCGTTCAACACCATCATCCCTGAAATCCTCCACCACAAACTCACCCAGCTCACTGTGCCAGCCCTCACCTACCAGTGGATTACCAACTCCCTGAGTGACAGGAGGCAGCAGGTGAGGCTGGGAAACATCACATCCAGCACCCAGACAATCAGCACTGGCCCCCCCCCAGGGGTGTGTGCTCTCCCCACTGTTCTTCTCCCTCTACACTTATGACTGCACTTCAGGGCCCCCCTCTCTTAAACTCCTGGAGTTTGCAGACAACACGACGGTCATCTGCCTCATCAGAGACACTAACAAATCTGCCTACAGACAGGAGGTGGATCAGCTGGTCCTCTGGTGCGGTTAGAACCACCTGCAGCTCAACCTGCTCAAGACTGTGGAGACAACTGTGTACTTTAGCAGAAGTCCCCCGCCCTAATCCTCAACAGCACCGTGTCTACTGTGGACACCTCCAGGTTCCTGGGATCTACTATCTCCAAGGACCTGAAGTGGACCTTCCACCTAGACACCATCAGGAAAAAGGCCCAGTAGAGGATGTACTTCCTGAGATAGCTCAGGAAGTTCAATCTGCCTCGGGAGCTGCTGATCGTGTTTTACTCCGCCATCATTCAGTCTGCACGTCCATCACTGTTTGGTTTGGATCTGCCACCAAACAGGACAAGAACAGACTGCAACGGACAATCAGGTCTGCAGGGAGGATTATTGGCACAGGCCTGCCCTCATTCCAGGACTTATACCGGTCCAGGGTCAGGAAACAGATCCTGGGCACAGACTGTTTGAACTTCTCAGAGAGCACAGAGCACTGTACGCCAAAACAAGCAGACACAGGAACAGTTTCTTTCTGCACGCTGCCACTCTGATGAACAGCTAACTCAGCAAGAGTGTCAGGGACAATAAATGTGTAATAGCCTAATCAACTGTACATGTGAGTTGTACAAACATCCACTGTGCATGAGAAATATGTTATTTATCGTCATTGCTTAATTCACCCTCTTATCATGTTCCCACTACATCGAAGGTCAAACCACATTCGCTGTAAATACTACGACCACCTCTGATAACCTGATTCACAACCAAATTTATTTCTGCACCATTGCACCAGTCTCTAAGTATTTTTTTTTAATGTATATATATATATAAATAATTTGTAAAATATATTTGTATCCATAGGTCTGTATATAGCAGTTTTAGATCTACTTTTTTAGCATCTGAATGTCTGTGTTATCTTGTCTAACCTGTACATTGTGAGCAAAGAAAACCTGGAGTCAAATTCCTCGTATGTGCCCACATACTTGGCCAATAAAGCTGATTCTGAAGTGCATGTTTATTTCACTGTGTGTGCTGTTTATGGATGTAAATTGCCTCTTTAAAGCAGCTGCAGGAGTCTTATTCATTTATTAAAATGATATAGACCAACAGATTTGTGAACGGGATGCAGTATAGAACCGTCGCAATTATGCAAAGTCACGACAACACAGGGTTTTCCAGATATCTTTATGCAGGGCAATCTGGGTTTGGCACAATCATTCAAACAATAAAAGCAGTGTCATGGCCTCAAAGACGGCGCCGGCGCCAATGTCTTTTTTTTTGGACTTGACACTTGCTCGACTTAATGTCAATGTTGGTGGTCATACAATATTTACCTCTCATTTTACTATGTGAGCTTTGATACATCTCTCAGATAACACTCACCCATTCAGCGGTGACATATTTGTTGTATTTTGTTTTATAAGCCTTCAGCCGGTACAAAAAGCAGGATATGCTGTTACTGAGGCAACTTGATGGTAAGTCTTTGGTTTTATAAGGACAACAGGTGGGTCACTTCTTACCAGGGTTATCTGATGATAACTTATGCTGCACACCTAACCGGCTCCAGAGCAGGTTATGTTTGAGGCTTCAGGTGACAATGCGGCGTATGCTGGCAGTATGAAGGTATTAAGTACAGCTGCTGTTATAGTAACTGGTGCATGTATTAGTCAACAGGGATTGATGTACGATGCCATTTATCTCTGCACAAGAGCTTCTATGTTAACAATACCACAATTTGCCTGCAACCTAAATCTCACAGCCTGCAAACATCACGTTACATAGTTTGACACGGCATGTGTCTCTCAACTGTCTTCTACAGTCAAAAATTTGACAGAAACAGGACAGAAAGAGAAAATCAAACTTTAGGATTAAAGTTAGCTTAAGCTTCTGCTTTTGCAACACTAATATATTTATAGCAAAATGTAACATTCTTTCCCTTTTTAAAGCCAGAAAAATAAAAGCACAGTATCACATTTTACACTGTTCTTATAGGAACCAGAAACCCAGCAGGCTGACGTGACAGTGAACACTGTGAGAGAATCTCAGACGTCTTTGAGTTTGTCTTCGCCCTCTGGGTTCTCCAGCCAGTGTGGAGGCCAGCTGGCTTTGATGCTGGGCCGCTCCTTCAGCAGAGCGTAATACTCTGCAAGTTTGGGGTAACGCTCAGCAGACATCCTACAGAACACAAGACATTTGAGCTGCAGTGTCACAAACATGTGTCTTAGAGAAAATGCAAAAGGCTTCTCTAACTTACCCAAAATAGAAAAGATTAGCAACAGTTGGAAAAACAGTCACATCTGCCAGTGAGAAGGACGGCCCGGCCAGGTTAGAGCCGGAGCCCAGCTGGAAAAAAAGAGGTGCAAAATAGTAAATAGATATTTGTACTTTAGTATGTGTTAAATTTGTGTTTACTGTACAAACACTACCTTCTCCAGGTAACCCTCCCAGAGTTTGAGTTCAGTGGTAAGAGCCTCCTTGTTTCTCTTTAGAGCTGAGTCATGCCTCTCTCCTTCAGGGACGAACCACTCATAATAGGCAACACAATCTAAAAAAATAAAAAAAACACACATAAGATAGGTAGATAAGATACGGCTGGCAGTCACACAGGGTGTATGACTTTGCTCTAAGTATAGTATTTTTATACTTTCATAATTTATGGTTTATAGATCAACCTGCATAATTATTTTTTATTGTTTATTTTCTGAAAGCGGGTCACAAGTGTGCAGTTTCATAAAAAAACATTTACGTCTCCTAACATGGCCTGGCATTGTAGTTTTTAGCAAAAATACTAATACTCAAGTAAAAAACATATTTGTTTTTGCAGTTGATTAATACACATTTGTTGTAGAGAGTGTATTCTCTTTTATTCATGAGTTAATTTGTCTTACTGAGTTTTTCGTAGAAGGTGAGACCCTCAAACATGCGCTGGTACATCAGTGCTTGTTCTACCTGGCTGTCTGGGATCAGCTTGTTTCCCTGGGGCTTAAACTGACTCTGAAATTAAAGGACAAAACACACACACAATAAAGAATTGTTACACTTTATAGTGTCTGTAAAAGTGAATGGATAATTTTCAGTTGTTGGACACGCTCACTCACCTCCAGGTAAAAGCAGGCTGCGTAGGATTCATTCACGACGACATCACCATGTTTGAAGGTGGGGAGCTAAAACATCCAACAGGTTTAAACGTGAGCATGTAGGGTTTTTAGCGTTATAATAATATGTGCTGTCTTAATGCTAATGCTACTGGGAGCTAATTAAGGCAAGCTGCTGAGCTGAGGAGGAAAAAGTGGCTTTCCTTAATGTGTTTTCAGACAAAATATGGCGGTTAACCAATTTTTTTGCTATGTTTAGTGTTTCTAAAACAATAAGGTTAAAATTGTACAAATATTAAGTCAAAATAAGGGGTATTTAGTGCATTTGTTACCTTGAGCTGCTACAGCAAATCACATAGCCCTGTACTTGCAATAGACACATTCAAAATCCACATAATTAAGTCTTATCTTGTTTAGCCTACTGGTCAAATACATTACTCATAATATAATAGGACTTTAAGGACACTTAAAGCCTTGAGCTGACTTCGGCATGCCAGTAGCAGGCCTACACCGAATGTAAAATCCCTTTACTTTGCAGCTCTGCAGCTTGTTTGTCTGAAAGACGAGTCTGAAGTTTGCTTTTGATTCACAGCTTTGGAATTTCCCATTCCACCTGAAAAGAGACATAACACCTTTAGATGGCGTGGTTCAGTCATTTTAATACTAAAAATGCACTGAAAAACCTAACAAATAGGGGATGAATTGAAAACAAATAGAAATGGTCATTATCTAATACAATCCTGAATTTTGATCACTTTAATTCTGGCGATTTTATTTCATATCAACATCAAAACCTTTATTTCATCTATGAAAACTGAAAAAGGGCAATTTCAGTGGGGTTTTTTTGGGGGTTTTTTACATCCCAGACCACATTAGACCAGGTCCAGATTAAAAACCACTATACTTAGACATGTCAAATCTGGACTAAATTAACAAGGAGACTCCAAAGATTACTTAAAATCCAGTTTTAGTTTTGTGAAACCTTTACTTTATTTGAGAAAACTGATTTAAAAAAAAAAATCTGGATCTGGTATAATGCAGACTGGATTGAAAAATGACTGAACCACGCCGTGTTATGTCGCTTTTCAGGGAAATTCCAATCAGAAGCTGTGAATCGAAAGAAAAAGCAAGAAAACTTGTCAGTAGCAGGAAGTTCTTAAGTTAAAATTTTCCGGGGGAAAAAAACCCTTATTGATTAACTTTATACAAGTCGAATTAAAATACACATCAATATGATTCGATTAAGAGATTTTAGTTATGTCAGCAAGTATAACTTATTTTCCAGTACGCTGGAAAACTTTCCATAATAGCATGTCACCTAACAGAATGTCTATCTGGAATATAACGTGGGGTTGCACGATGCGTGTGCTATTAATAAAAGTTACAAGTGTAATAAGCTACACCTATCACAACGACATTTAGGGGAGGGAAATACAATGTTTAACTAACGTTATTTTAAGGGTTATGGTTGCTTCAGCTAGTTCCTACCTGTCCCCTTGGATTTATGTCCAACACTTCTTGAGACTTGTGCTCCATTTTCTCAAAGGAGAGCAGTTTTTGGTTGCATCCCTGCAGGTCCTTCTCCTCCAGAGCGATCATCACCCTCCAGCACGGAGGAGAGCCGGAGCCCCACAGCAGAGTCATGTCCTGGGCCATGGTTGTAACTTTAAGAGCCTTGAACTTGATTGTCACTATCACTTTCACTGCCACCAAAAATACAGTTGATTTATCTTCATTCGTTTCACAATTCAAGGAGATATCATACTATATTAAATGAGCGTGTTGCCACCTAGTGGTCAGGAGTAGATACTACACAGTATCCCCTTGCGTCTTTTCCTCAAACCCATATTTAAAAAATAAATAAATAAAATACTCTAGACGAAATTGTAAAAAAAAAAAACATTATTTAAATTATTTATTATTTCAAATTTGTCTTACTAACTTACTTAAGATTTAAAGTGACTTCCAGATAAACAATAACATGTTGAAGTTAATGTTTGTGTGTTTCGGATTTCCTTCAGGACTTCATAACCATTTGGGCTGTCCAGCCACTTTGAGGCTGGCTATAATGCTAGGTGGGTCCTTCAGCAGGGAGTAATATTTGGCTAGTTTCAGGTAACGTCCCAAAAGACAGCCTTAAAGAGACGAAACAAGGTAAAAATGTCACTGCAACAAGGCACTGTCGACTCATTATTCCATCATACACTGCAGAGTCACCGGCCCAGAAACGAAGGGCATATGCAACATTTGGAAAGACAATCACATTAGCCGAGGGGAAGTCTCCTGCCAGGTCAGAGCCCACCTGCACTAAGGATCTGTGAAGAGGATGTGTGTCAGCTCTTTCAGAGGCAGAAGATCAGGAAGGCACCAGGACCTGACGGTATGTCTCCCTCCAGCCTGAGAGTCTGTGCTGACCAGCTGGCCCCCATCTTCACCCAGATCTTCCTCTGAAACTACAGGCCGGTCGCCCTAACGTCTGTGGTCATGAAATCCTTTAAAAGACTGGTGTTGAGTCACTTGAAGGACATCACAGGTCCCCTGCTGGACCTTCTGCAATTTGCCTATCGGGCAAAAAGGTCGGTGGATGATGCGGTCAGCATGGGACTGCACTACATCCTGCATCACCTCGACTTCCCACAGACCTACACGAGGATCCTGTTTGTGGACTTCAGCTCGGCGTTCAACACCATCATCCCTGAAATCCTCCACCACAAACTCACCCAGCTCACTGTGCCAGCCCTCACCTACCAGTGGATTACCAACTCCCTGAGTGACAGGAGGCAGCAGGTGAGGCTGGGAAACATCACATCCAGCACCCAGACAATCAGCACTGGCCCCCCCCCCAGGGGTGTGTGCTCTCCCCACTGTTCTTCTCCCTCTACACTTATGACTGCACTTCAGGGCCCCCCTCTCTTAAACTCCTGGAGTTTGCAGACAACACGACGGTCATCTGCCTCATCAGAGACACTAACAAATCTGCCTACAGACAGGAGGTGGATCAGCTGGTCCTCTGGTGCGGTTAGAACCACCTGCAGCTCAACCTGCTCAAGACTGTGGAGACAACTGTGTACTTTAGCAGAAGTCCCCCGCCCTAATCCTCAACAGCACCGTGTCTACTGTGGACACCTCCAGGTTCCTGGGATCTACTATCTCCAAGGACCTGAAGTGGACCTTCCACCTAGACACCATCAGGAAAAAGGCCCAGTAGAGGATGTACTTCCTGAGATAGCTCAGGAAGTTCAATCTGCCTCGGGAGCTGCTGATCGTGTTTTACTCCGCCATCATTCAGTCTGCACGTCCATCACTGTTTGGTTTGGATCTGCCACCAAACAGGACAAGAACAGACTGCAACGGACAATCAGGTCTGCAGGGAGGATTATTGGCACAGGCCTGCCCTCATTCCAGGACTTATACCGGTCCAGGGTCAGGAAACAGATCCTGGGCACAGACTGTTTGAACTTCTCAGAGAGCACAGAGCACTGTACGCCAAAACAAGCAGACACAGGAACAGTTTCTTTCTGCACGCTGCCACTCTGATGAACAGCTAACTCAGCAAGAGTGTCAGGGACAATAAATGTGTAATAGCCTAATCAACTGTACATGTGAGTTGTACAAACATCCACTGTGCATGAGAAATATGTTATTTATCGTCATTGCTTAATTCACCCTCTTATCATGTTCCCACTACATCGAAGGTCAAACCACATTCGCTGTAAATACTACGACCACCTCTGATAACCTGATTCACAACCAAATTTATTTCTGCACCATTGCACCAGTCTCTAAGTATTTTTTTTTAATGTATATATATATATAAATAATTTGTAAAATATATTTGTATCCATAGGTCTGTATATAGCAGTTTTAGATCTACTTTTTTAGCATCTGAATGTCTGTGTTATCTTGTCTAACCTGTACATTGTGAGCAAAGAAAACCTGGAGTCAAATTCCTCGTATGTGCCCACATACTTGGCCAATAAAGCTGATTCTGAAGTGCATGTTTATTTCACTGTGTGTGCTGTTTATGGATGTAAATTGCCTCTTTAAAGCAGCTGCAGGAGTCTTATTCATTTATTAAAATGATATAGACCAACAGATTTGTGAACGGGATGCAGTATAGAACCGTCGCAATTATGCAAAGTCACGACAACACAGGGTTTTCCAGATATCTTTATGCAGGGCAATCTGGGTTTGGCACAATCATTCAAACAATAAAAGCAGTGTCATGGCCTCAAAGACGGCGCCGGCGCCAATGTCTTTTTTTTTGGACTTGACACTTGCTCGACTTAATGTCAATGTTGGTGGTCATACAATATTTACCTCTCATTTTACTATGTGAGCTTTGATACATCTCTCAGATAACACTCACCCATTCAGCGGTGACATATTTGTTGTATTTTGTTTTATAAGCCTTCAGCCGGTACAAAAAGCAGGATATGCTGTTACTGAGGCAACTTGATGGTAAGTCTTTGGTTTTATAAGGACAACAGGTGGGTCACTTCTTACCAGGGTTATCTGATGATAACTTATGCTGCACACCTAACCGGCTCCAGAGCAGGTTATGTTTGAGGCTTCAGGTGACAATGCGGCGTATGCTGGCAGTATGAAGGTATTAAGTACAGCTGCTGTTATAGTAACTGGTGCATGTATTAGTCAACAGGGATTGATGTACGATGCCATTTATCTCTGCACAAGAGCTTCTATGTTAACAATACCACAATTTGCCTGCAACCTAAATCTCACAGCCTGCAAACATCACGTTACATAGTTTGACACGGCATGTGTCTCTCAACTGTCTTCTACAGTCAAAAATTTGACAGAAACAGGACAGAAAGAGAAAATCAAACTTTAGGATTAAAGTTAGCTTAAGCTTCTGCTTTTGCAACACTAATATATTTATAGCAAAATGTAACATTCTTTCCCTTTTTAAAGCCAGAAAAATAAAAGCACAGTATCACATTTTACACTGTTCTTATAGGAACCAGAAACCCAGCAGGCTGACGTGACAGTGAACACTGTGAGAGAATCTCAGACGTCTTTGAGTTTGTCTTCGCCCTCTGGGTTCTCCAGCCAGTGTGGAGGCCAGCTGGCTTTGATGCTGGGCCGCTCCTTCAGCAGAGCGTAATACTCTGCAAGTTTGGGGTAACGCTCAGCAGACATCCTACAGAACACAAGACATTTGAGCTGCAGTGTCACAAACATGTGTCTTAGAGAAAATGCAAAAGGCTTCTCTAACTTACCCAAAATAGAAAAGATTAGCAACAGTTGGAAAAACAGTCACATCTGCCAGTGAGAAGGACGGCCCGGCCAGGTTAGAGCCGGAGCCCAGCTGGAAAAAAAGAGGTGCAAAATAGTAAATAGATATTTGTACTTTAGTATGTGTTAAATTTGTGTTTACTGTACAAACACTACCTTCTCCAGGTAACCCTCCCAGAGTTTGAGTTCAGTGGTAAGAGCCTCCTTGTTTCTCTTTAGAGCTGAGTCATGCCTCTCTCCTTCAGGGACGAACCACTCATAATAGGCAACACAATCTAAAAAAATAAAAAAAACACACATAAGATAGGTAGATAAGATACGGCTGGCAGTCACACAGGGTGTATGACTTTGCTCTAAGTATAGTATTTTTATACTTTCATAATTTATGGTTTATAGATCAACCTGCATAATTATTTTTTATTGTTTATTTTCTGAAAGCGGGTCACAAGTGTGCAGTTTCATAAAAAAACATTTACGTCTCCTAACATGGCCTGGCATTGTAGTTTTTAGCAAAAATACTAATACTCAAGTAAAAAACATATTTGTTTTTGCAGTTGATTAATACACATTTGTTGTAGAGAGTGTATTCTCTTTTATTCATGAGTTAATTTGTCTTACTGAGTTTTTCGTAGAAGGTGAGACCCTCAAACATGCGCTGGTACATCAGTGCTTGTTCTACCTGGCTGTCTGGGATCAGCTTGTTTCCCTGGGACTTAAACTGACTCTGAAATTAAAGGACAAAACACACACACAATAAAGAATTGTTACACTTTATAGTGTCTGTAAAAGTGAATGGATAATTTTCAGTTGTTGGACACGCTCACTCACCTCCAGGTAAAAGCAGGCTGCGTAGGATTCATTCACGACGACATCACCATGTTTGAAGGTGGGGAGCTAAAACATCCAACAGGTTTAAACGTGAGCATGTAGGGTTTTTAGCGTTATAATAATATGTGCTGTCTTAATGCTAATGCTACTGGGAGCTAATTAAGGCAAGCTGCTGAGCTGAGGAGGAAAAAGTGGCTTTCCTTAATGTGTTTTCAGACAAAATATGGCGGTTAACCAATTTTTTTGCTATGTTTAGTGTTTCTAAAACAATAAGGTTAAAATTGTACAAATATTAAGTCAAAATAAGGGGTATTTAGTGCATTTGTTACCTTGAGCTGCTACAGCAAATCACATAGCCCTGTACTTGCAATAGACACATTCAAAATCCACATAATTAAGTCTTATCTTGTTTAGCCTACTGGTCAAATACATTACTCATAATATAATAGGACTTTAAGGACACTTAAAGCCTTGAGCTGACTTCGGCATGCCAGTAGCAGGCCTACACCGAATGTAAAATCCCTTTACTTTGCAGCTCTGCAGCTTGTTTGTCTGAAAGACGAGTCTGAAGTTTGCTTTTGATTCACAGCTTTGGAATTTCCCATTCCACCGGAAAAGAGACATAACACCTTTAGATGGCGTGGTTCAGTCATTTTAATACTAAAAATGCACTGAAAAACCTAACAAATAGGGGATGAATTGAAAACAAATAGAAATGGTCATTATCTAATACAATCCTGAATTTTGATCACTTTAATTCTGGCGATTTTATTTCATATCAACATCAAAACCTTTATTTCATCTATGAAAACTGAAAAAGGGCAATTTCAGTGGGGGTTTTTTGGGTTTTTTTTACATCCCAGACCACATTAGACCAGGTCCAGATTAAAAACCACTATACTTAGACATGTCAAATCTGGATTAAATTAACAAGGAGACTCCAAAGATGACTTAAAATCCAGTTTTAGTTTTGTGAAACCTTTACTTTATTTGAGAAAACTGATTTAAAAAAAAAAATCTGGATCTGGTATAATGCAGACTGGATTGAAAAATGACTGAACCACGCCGTGTTATGTCGCTTTTCAGGGAAATTCCAATCAGAAGCTGTGAATCGAAAGAAAAAGCAAGAAAACTTGTCAGTAGCAGGAAGTTCTTAAGTTAAAATTTTCCGGGGGAAAAAAACCCTTATTGATTAACTTTATACAAGTCGAATTAAAATACACATCAATATGATTCGATTAAGAGATTTTAGTTATGTCAGCAAGTATAACTTATTTTCCAGTACGCTGGAAAACTTTCCATAATAGCATGTCACCTAACAGAATGTCTATCTGGAATATAACGTGGGGTTGCACGATGCGTGTGCTATTAATAAAAGTTACAAGTGTAATAAGCTACACCTATCACAACGACATTTAGGGGAGGGAAATACAATGTTTAACTAACGTTATTTTAAGGGTTATGGTTGCTTCAGCTAGTTCCTACCTGTCCCCTTGGATTTATGTCCAACACTTCTTGAGACTTGTGCTCCATTTTCTCAAAGGAGAGCAGTTTTTGGTTGCATCCCTGCAGGTCCTTCTCCTCCAGAGCGATCATCACCCTCCAGCACGGAGGAGAGCCGGAGCCCCACAGCAGAGTCATGTCCTGGGCCATGGTTGTAACTTTAAGAGCCTTGAACTTGATTGTCACTATCACTTTCACTGCCACCAAAAATACAGTTGATTTATCTTCATTCGTTTCACAATTCAAGGAGATATCATACTATATTAAATGAGCGTGTTGCCACCTAGTGGTCAGGAGTAGATACTACAACGTTATCCCCTAATGGCTTTTCCTTATCATTAGACTTTTTGCCCATTCAAAAAACAAAAACACAATTCCAATTTCTCTTCAAAATTGTCTCTTTAATCAATTTGGCATTTAAATCAACTGCCAGATGTACAATCAAATAGTGAAATCAATGTTTTTGTTTCAGAGATCCTTTGGGTAACGTCTAACAGACAGCCTTAAAGAAGGGAAACAAGGTAAACATGTTACTGAAAACAAAATACTCAGCTCATTATTCCATCATACACTGCAGAGTCACCTACCCAAAACAAAGATCATATACAATGTTTGTAAAGACAGTTACATCAGCCAAGGAGAAGGCTCCTGCCAGGTAAGAGCCTGCAGCCACCTTGATGCAAAAATCAAATGGAAGAAACACCGCTTTTAGAGTAGTGTGTGTATATACTGTGTGTTTATTTTATTGTGTGTGCTACCATCTGCAGGTTACCCTCCCAGAGTGTGAGTTCAGTGGCCAGAGCGTCCCTGTTTCTCTTCATACATTCTACATCAGTGCTTGCTCTGCAGGGCCATCAGGGATCAATTTGTTGCCCTGTGACTTGAACTGATTCTTTCACAAGCAAAGAAATAGAAAACCAGGCCTATTTTTTGTACAGTTAAATATTTCATACATTCTACCTCCAGGTATAAACATGCTGCACAGGACTCATTCAGTTTGTTGTCTCCATGTTTGAAGGTTGGGATCTGGCAGTTTGAAATATGTTTGCACATTTGTTTTGTTTTACTTGATGATTTCTTGATTTGTTAATATTCTGTCCTCTAGGGTTGATTTCCAAGACTTCCTGGGATTTGTACTCATCTTTCTCAAAAGACAGCAGCTTGCGTTTGTAGCCCTGCAGCTTCATTCCCTCCAGAGTGATCATAACTAGCCAGCAGGGAGTGGATCCGGCCGCCCACGGCAGACTCATCGACGCGGCCATGGTCAGAAGCTAATTCAGTGACACTAAGTGACTCAACATTGAACTGCACAAGAATATTGAGCGTGCAGCGTATGGCACTTTTCGAATTAATCCAACGGTTGTGAGCTCTGAGCTGTGAAGAAGAATGACATGCACACTTGAAGATTCATTCAATACTTTTTGTTTTTTTATTGCAGAATGTGTATACACAGCATTTCAAGTGAAAGTTTATGTAACCGTGGTTTCATGTTCAGCTCACCACATGGTATTTACGCAGTGACATTTCTGAGTTCTTGTTGTACTGTTGGAGGAGCATGTATTTCAGCTGGGACTTAAATGATCCACAAACTGTTCAAGTTCATACAAAGTGACACAGAGCTCAGATGTCCAGATCTCCTCTCTCAGCACAGAGCCGCACTTTGAAAACACATATTTCAGCTCTGAACACTTTTTATTTATTTGATCTTTTATTACAATTCACAGAATAGCCTCCTTCCCCCCCCTTCTCTCACACTATAATACAAGTTTCTACAGAAATTACAAAAATAATACATCACATGAACCGCACTAAACATGCACACTGTAGTACTACAGTATTTAGTACCTGGCAGCTGAAAAGGGCATTTACACATTTGACGCAGAATTCTCTGCACGTCCTTCAAAATAGATCATTAAAATTGAAAAAATGTCTTCATCTTTTTGTCTTTTTACACTTAACAGAAAGTTCCTCTGAGATTCAAACGTCCTTTTTCTGTGTTTTGATCAGTTTCAGCTTGAGAAACTGTTAAAGTCGAGTAAGGTGCAAGATGTGAGATTTGCAAATAAATACAACAATTTTGCCAAAATAAAAAACTTCATGATAATCAACACTCATAAGGATATAACTTTGTCGATGAACGTGACACCTGTGAGTTATCTGAGAAGTAGGTGGAGCGTGAAGCAAGAGGGAGAGGTGGCATGAAGGTACAGCGTTGTCCCTTTTAAATGAAAGGCACACATCAGAATGAAAACCTTTCACGTTCCTACTAAACAACTCGTCACTTGTCAAACGTGCAGCTGCAGAAGCAAACATTTGCCTTTTTATAAAAGGATTATTCTTAGTAAGCCTCTTTGTTTTTAGGTCATCTCTTGGGATTCTGGATAAGAGAGCAAACACAACTTCCTCTTCAGCCTGTTAATCTTTGTAACTGAATTCACAGCTTAGATAAATGAAAAATGGTGACGTCACAGCTGCAGACACTCACAAGCAAATTATCCCTTTGGACTAATTTCAAATGTTTAGATAAATAAAAATGTCTCAGTTGAGTTTGGATGCAGCATCACCAAATTTCATTTCTTCTCCTTAATCAACTCATTCTCTTTCTTCACTTCCTTTTCTTCTTTGTGTTGCATTAAAAACACACCTTCATGGCTGCAGCGTAATCACTCAGACACGTCAGGCAAAATTAGCAGCTGGCAAAAACCTAAAGGGGTTTGTGACTGGTGGAAAAATGACCCTGAAACGTGTGGCGAAGGCGGAAAGCTGATGGAAAGTCGCTTTAGTGATTTTAGCTGTTTCCACTGCTGACGGGACAGACGAGAGGCTGGATGATCACATCTATGCATCCGGAGAATCGGTTAGTCCTAAAGCGAGAGCTTCCTCTGGTGTCAGACCGTTCTTCAGAGTCCGCCTCACTGTGGCAAGAGAAGAGAAGAGAAGAGAAGGAGGTTATAACATTTTTTTGTGCTCAAACTGATGGTGTGTCTTAGTTCAATAGTACATACCAAGGGCCTGATTCACGAGAGGATTGCGTGGCTTTTGCGCCTGCTAAACCTGTGCAAATGACGCAAGCACATTCATTCCCCAAGCACACACAGAGGGTTGAATGCACCCTAAAGTGCGCTGCAGAGCGAACAGCGTCACTGTGCTCCGGTGCCATTTGCGCGTATTTAAATGAGTCATTATGCAGACATTCTGGGTAAATTTGGCCCCTTTCTATGCAAATGAGCCTTGTGGCAAAAAGCACCTAATTCACAAAGACCATTATTATAATCGGGAGACCAATCAGTCCGGGACTGTGCGAGGCTCAGCCATAATACACAGGCCCAGACACAGGCAGACAGTCTGGAGCTGTTACGCATGACAGGGATTTATTATATGGACGAGCTGCTGTTGCACGCTGGTTTAAAAAAATGAAGGTGCGTTGCAGTGACAGTGAAACCGGTAAACACCTGTGAAGTCTGGACTTCGCAATAAACTGTTAAAAGAGCCGCCCCCTCCTCTCCCTGCTCATAATCGATCTGTGCATGGGGTTTTGATCCGTCTGTGTGCGCTCAACTGATGCCTGAGAGCGCAGCACCGCGCAGCAGAGTTGCAGAAAGCTCCACTCTGCACGGAACTGCAAAACTTCATGGGAGTGTTTGCACTTGAATATCAAGCAATTTGCTTTGTGAATCAGACCTTGAGCGGAGCAGATATGGTGCTATCAATGGCCGCAGTTCATTCTGAGTGAATTTCCCCCCTAACAGTATACAGTATGTACTTAAAACCAAGCTTCATAATATACTTAATTACTTGTTTATATTAACAACTGTTTTATACTTTTAGATTTTAAGCTCTCCTCTATAGCCACAGGTAGGGGTTACTTTTCTAGTCTGAGTTCACTGAACGTTTATTTTTTAGGTGTCACATTTACTGCTTTGTGGGAACATTTTGTAATTCAACATACAGAACATAAGCAAAAGCTGCTGAGGATAGGTTCATGGTGTATTTAGGACATGACCTACATGACTTGCGGTTGGCTCTGGACCTCCTCCTCTCTCGGGGCTGAGCTCTGGTTCCTGGACCCTGAGTGGCCGACCTCACTATACGCTCCATGATTTCATCTGCTGCGTCGTCCCCACAGATCTGAGGGTCCTCCGCGGCCGGCGTCCACGCCTGCATAGTGCGACCTGAACACAGAGCAGTACGGAACAATCTTACATATGAACACAAAAAGCTTATAAATAAGACTCTTATTCTGAACTTCTCCTTGTGACCCTGTCAGGAACTTCCTGTCGCCCTCACCTCCCCGTCCAGGCCGGGATCTTGTCCGTGTCCGAAGCCCGGGTACTCCGCTGGCCTCCTTGTCGCCGCCGCTGAGGCTGGTCCTCAGCACAGCCTTCATGTTCTCGTGCTCTGCAGCATCCTCAGAGTGGCCCAGACCCTGAGGCTGCTCGCTCTCCTGGCTGCCACTAGGGGCGCTGCTGTTGCTGCTGGAGCCATAGCGAGCACACTGAAGGGGAGAGAGAGAGCAAAAGAGAGTAAGGATCTGACAACCTGTAGTTTAACTGTGTCAGGCTTTGACTCAGACATGCCAAAGCTGAGGCATCCAAACATCCAACCTGTAAAGATCACAACCCCTACTCCCTTCATGAGTCACACAGTTAGATGTTAAAATCATTGAAAAGGAAAACTTTGAGTTAAAGAGGTCCAGTCAGGGTAAGTAGTTTCATGCACAAACACATGCATGTTGATACCTCACTCTCCTCTTCATCATCAGACTACAGGGGAAAGAAAGAGTGAAGAAAATGAAAGTAAAGAAGTGAAAAACAGCTCTGGATGTGCAAAGAGAAGAACAAGTAAACAGAGTCTGAGTGTGTGCTTGTGTAGTGGATTCTGTGTGATGCTCACTGGTGCGTTGACGTCCATGATCATCTTCCCTCGGGTCTTGTTGCGTTCGCGGTGGTCGGCTCGTTTCTGTTTCTGCTGCAGCACGCGGTCTCGGGTCGTTCGGTACTCCAGAGCAAACTCACTGAGGATTTTACTGAACCTGTGGACGCTGACCTCCCTCACGCTGTAGGCCGGGTGACCGAGGTACAGCAGGAACGAATGGAACCTGGGGAACACGAAGACAGTACAATACATTTGAGATATTAACTCTTCAGTTATTAAACTGTGTGCTTTGTTTATTTAATGTGATTGTAGCTTCTTTTATTCTTAATTTCTTCTTATTATTTACCATCAACTCATAGCTAAAAATAATTACCTGTAGTATGTTATAGTCTAGTCTACATTCTATACATAGGTATCAATATTTCACTAGTTACAATCAGAAATTGATAATGCTACTCTGAACTGGAGTAAAGAAAAAAACTCATTTGGTTGCTCTCACCTGTTGATGATCCTGCGGTGAACGATCTTTAGGATGATGATCCTCTCTGCACAGTCTTTGAGGAAGTCAGACATCTTCTGCTTCAGCTGGGGCTTCATCTCATGCTTGGCGATCACCTTCAGGTGGTCCCATGAGGCTTTGCAGCGGCGCTCCATCTGACACAGGTTCTCCTGCAGCTGGTCGAAATCCACCTGATGGAAGAGAGAGATATGAATGAGGGTTTTGTGGAGGGAGGGTCATCCAAAACAATGTTCATCCAAAACAAAATGTAGGAAGTCCAAGTGATTGTATGTCATCCCTCTTTACAGCTGCACTGTTAAACATCATACAGGAAAAAAGTGGAATCACCCAATACTTAAACATTTGAGGGAAAGAAGTGCTAAATATTTACCATCATTAACTACCGGTAATTGAAAGACTTCACAGCATGCATTGTTTAGGAGCTTTTATTGTTTGAAAAAAACACATATAATTTAAACTTGCTGAAATCCTTTGACACATGTGAAGTTAAGTCACGGTTGTTCCCTATGAAATTAATCAAACAATGCTAATCAGGATCAATGTTAGTATTCACTTTACTCCATACTGTAAAACTTACTTAAAAACTTAAAGTGATAATCTTGGAGATTTTCATTTAAATAAATGTCTGTTAAGTCACTATCTGTCACCGACTGATGGCCCACTGATGAAAGCCTTTGCATTCAGTATATAGTATTATTATGGACTGGGTGTCTGTAGCGACTTTCACAGAAAAAATGAGAAGCGATGCCCAGTTAGTGACACGTTTTCCATCACCCAGCAGTGGTTGGTCTGCCAGAGAGGGTAGGCGGAGCTAAGCGGCTGCTTTTCCCATCTCTGCAAGTGTTGCGAGTAAACAGTAATCTATTATGGCTGAACAAACAAAGAAAAGATCGATGACTACAGATACAACTTCAAAAATAAGTGAAAATCCAAAGAAAAAGAAACAAATTCAACGCTCAGATGAAGGCAAAGCGACCGTCAGTGAGGAAAATCAAGAGTTACAACCGGAGCCAACCGTGGACGTCACACATGCAACACTGTCTGGATATGTGGGAAGTGTGCTCCCGCAATTAAAGCAGATGGGGAAGTTATGCTTTCGAACTATGCAAGGCAAGTTTATTTATAAAGCACCATTCATACATAAAGCAATTCAAAGTGCTTTACACAACTAGCTTAAAAATGTTTTACAGTGTGATGATGAAATTAATTATATATGCAAGCTTTCCCTTAGTGAATTCGGATATTACCTTAGCAGATCGGGTGATGGCTCCGATCTCCGAGTAGAGGTCGGTACTCTGAGGGAAGTTCTCCACCACCACAGAGCACACGTGATGCAGCAGAGACTGCTTGTGAACCGTGTCCTTCACCTCTGGAACCTTCTCTAAATACGTCATCTCGAAGCCTTTAGCCTGGACACAAGGACGCACAGATTACTTACAAAACCTTCTTATGTAATGACTTTGAAACTTTTACAAAAAAACTCTTAGTGGTTTATCAGAACAAAAAGCAGGGAGCATGTCTGTGGAAGTGTTACAGCTGCATCTGCTCCTACCAAACTCAAGTAGCTAATATGTGATGTAATTTTCAATCAACAAATTACAGGCTTAGAAAATCCTCACTCCATTATTATCACTAACTATCTCTTCAATACCTACAAACTACTACAAACAAAGGCAGCTTGTCATTATGTCTCCATATAATGATGTGACCCTGTAACAGACGTGACTCACATTAGTGCCATTGAGGAAGTTCCCGATAGAGAGCAGCGTGGAGAGGATGTAGCGCAGAGTTTTGTTCTTCTCCAGCTGCTCCATACCCTCCTTCAGATCCTGCAGCGGCTCTGCTACTTCCTGAGAGGAGGAAAACACACACAAACACAGACACACACACATCATTTGTTGAGTCAATTATGGCTGACAAACACATGTGTTTTATGCGTCTGCAGTTACATAAGCGGAGCACAGGTGCACCTTGTGTGCCACCACAAATCATCTGTGCTTGTTTGCGGTCATGAGGGGTTGTTTAAAGGTTCTTGTCTCGGTCAGCCTTCTCCATCAAACATGCTTCTGATTATATCAAGTGTTTGTTGTTGTGCAGGAGGTTCTCTTGTGTGCATGTGTTTGTGTGCCTGCATGGTATGCTGCCCTCCATTAAGCTTCCCACAACCAAACCGTCCCGCAGAGTCAAGTCAGGAACACCGCTCTGCCGAACCTGCGCTCGGGAATCGTTCCTTTCATGGAGAGATTAAAGACGACTGCATCCTGCGGAAAGCCGTAAAATTTACAGGAGAGAAACGCAGCGGCTGCATGTTTCTCATTCTCTGCGTTTCGACTTTGAACTTGTACTCCTGGGCGCATTCTCCGCTCGAGCAACACATGGTGTGCCAGAAAAAGATGAGGTGCTGCTAATAAGGGTGCATATTTTGTTATGTTATGATGTAACTATGTTGATGTTTAGCGGATGTTGTTTGTACTAAAAGGGATGTTGATACTAGGCATAACACACACACTTAAATACACACATGCTGTGCACATTTACTCAAACCTTTATGGTGCAGAGTTCTTTTGGCTTCACATGTGAATGTCTGTTTCTGCTTTCACAAAAACTAAATTTGCTTGCTCACAATGAAATAAATGTGAGTTTGAGAAATCTTCCTTTATCTTTTTTCAAACTGCCCCACGTTTAAACAGACCTTCTCTGTCGCTTCGTAGTCCATCTTGAAGGCCCAGAGTTGGAGTCTGGCGGAGAGCTCGCTGATGGAGGACAGAGTGAGGAGGAACTGCTCCGCTGAGCCCAGAGGGAGATCAGGGTTGGCCAGCTGGGCCTCCTGGATCTTCTGCTTCTCCTCCTCTGTGGGGATCATCGTCAGGATTTTCTGAGGGCGAAGACAGAGTGATGTCAGACAGGACAGCAGTATATGACTAAAGCGGGGTATACACTGCATGATAATCGGGCCAATTTTGGGCCCAATTCCTCCCTTCAGACAATCGTAAGCAAAGTCCAGATTTTTGATGGTTCTAAAGATTATCTCTCCAGATGTTCCTGTGGTGTGAGGGATGGTAGGAGTGATTTTACTTCCCCGGATTTGCTGGGAAGGCTGTCATACAGGCTGTTTACTCTAAAGTCTTGTTTGACCGTGAGAGTTTTGTGAGATTTCTAGTTTCTGGTTGTTGGTGAATGGAATCTGTTAGTGTGTGGTGTGCTGTTTTGGTGTAATCATTACACTCAACACACTATAGGAACTATACTGTTAAATCTATGATTATATATCGCCATGTGTGGGATCTCTCACATTTTCAAGATCTGTTAAGATTTGAAAAATCTTTTAGTGTGGGCCAGGCATAACAGGGGTTATATAGAAGTTTCAATCATCGTCATCAGGTATCTCTCACCTCGATGCCCTCCTTGTTGAGCGCGTACTCGTCAAAGTTAAGGATGGCCGTCTTGATGGTGCGGGGAGGAGGCAGCACCGTCAGACCGATGTTGATGGCGTTGCTCCTCTTGGAATCCAAAACGATGATCTCCTGACGCTTCCCGTCTGCTGCTGTTTTCTGTTAGGCAAAAAACACAAAGCAGTTCAGTGATGGGAGCACCTTTTTCTCCCTCCGTCTCTTTGCTCTGTGTGGTCTGCTTTATGCGCTTGTAAGGATTAGAGGATCATCACTCGGGTTACATTAACTGCAGCTGTGGAAACTATATGGTTAGAAGGAGCAGGAAATGCCATTACAGGTGAGGTCGATACAGTGTGTGTTGATGTGGGTGTTTTTATTGGTCTGCAGTCTTTGTGTCACTGTATATGAACATGTGACCTGACCAATACTAGAGGCCAGCGTACGCTATAAAAGGAAGGAAGTTGTTGTATGTCACCATGTAAAAGTGTAACAGAGTAGGTGGTAAGACCTGGTTACTGGATACTGGCCATATGGAGCCTTAAGACTAACACTGCAACACTTAGACTATTGAGCGGTTACATGTTAGCGTTTATGCTGTTACATGTAAGACTAACATCTCTAAACTTCCCTTACTACTTTACATTTCTCAAACAAACTAATATTCATTCAAATGTATTTGTAGTACTTAAAAATACTGTATAATACACGATCCCGTAAAACTGAAAAGATGAAAGTTCTTGATTTTTTTCTATGCATCGTGCTGTAGTAACCGGAAAGACAATGGATGAAAGACTGATCCTTGCTGTGTGTGACTTCCCGCAGTTTTATAACCACTTTTTAAACAGTTATAGGGACATTAACAGGAGGGCCTTTGCATGGCAGAGTATCAGCTTCAGATGAAAATGCTTCATAGTTTTAGTCACATTTTAGTACATTTTACCCTTCATAGTTTTAGTCCAGTTTTAGTCAGAACGTGTTCTCTCTTTAAACTAATTAAATTAGCTTAATACAGGTTCAATGTGCTGTGAAGCGCTGTCCTTGCATTAATTGTTTGCTGACAATGTTCTCCGGGTAGCTGAGGTTATGTGTGTAAATGGTAACTTCTGTAACGTACTGTTATGCATGTAAAGACAGAACGAAGCCGTGGAGTTACAGTATTTCTCATCTCTCTTTTAACCTTGAAAACTAGCACATAGAAAACACAAATATACCAATTTGTTCCAGCCATGTGGGTTAAATCTTATGTGAAGTTGGTTGAAGCTGTTTTTAATAACTAAAACACATACTTCACATTCTTATTGGTCAGGTAAGAAAACCATAGAACTTAAAGGAGGGACCAAACAAGAGTCAGCCAATGCAATAATAAAGCTGTGCTATTCCACCTCGGATGGCTTCAGCATTCAGGTGGTCCTCTATATCTTTCACTCTCTCATTAAGGACAGCTTTGCTTGAGCCATTCCGATACTAGAGCTGCAGACCACCGTCATACTGACACATTACGTGCAGACCAGAAGCCGGGCCGAGGTGAGCTATTCACTTTATCGTCTGTAATGGAAGTTGTGGTTTTGAAGCGGTGGCTCAGGAGTTCAAAGTGTAAGAAGCCTGCTTTTAGCTTCCCGTCTTAGCAGACCATACTTTTCTTATTTAGAGGCTTTAGGCGAATCGTGAGGGATTCAAAACTTTCATGTTTGATCAGGATCAGAAGACACGTGACTTCGCTTACCACTTAAAACAACAACTTTAAAGTGCTGAAGATAATTGACACTAAACCCTGGGCTGTGTGGCAGGCGAAGGAGCGGTGTTTTGATGAAACAGCAGCCACTGAAGGACAAAACAGAAAGTATCGTACCCCTGCCAAACTTCTGCCGTTTACACGAGAAGCTTTTTTGAATATGTTACAAACATAAAGTGGTGCATTAAGAATTTCATACACAAATTGTGGTTTACCTTTGTTACTGGTATTTCCTTTGATTTGGACTCAAACAGGTGTTCCAGTTTGGCCGTGTCCAACTTTATGGGTTCAAGTTTGGACCAGAGCGAGTCTCCACTCCGCTTGTAGTCCCTGTACTGAGAGTCTGTCGGACGCACCTGATCGCAAACAGAACAAGACAGGACTGGGTTAGATAGACACATGTTTTAGACAATAATAAAGGTAAAGAAACGCTAACTGTACCAGCTCTTAATGGTAACTAGCTAATGGAAATGTCTTAGCCTTAAAAGAACCCTTCGTCACTGATACTATTGGTCATCTATTTCTGACAAACCAGAATCAATGTTTGTATTTTTACTCACCTCGCTCCAGAAGAGCCGGATTGTCTTCTTCTTCTTGTTAAAAAGAGGCGGCTCCGGCGGAGGAGGCACTGGAATTGGGGCATTAAAACAAGGAGGAGGGGGGGGTCTCATAATCCCTATCAAGGGAGGCGGAGGGGGACAGCTGCCAAGCATGGGTGGCGGTGGAGGGAAGCGTGGGATGCAGGGTGGAGGAGGTGGTGGGGGTGGGAGGTCGCCACATCCTCCCATCAGAACAGCGTCCAGAATGTCTTTGTCATCGTCCTCCGTCAGGTCGGTGAAGTTGATGTCCCCGATGCGCAGCTCTCGAGGGCTGGCCAGGAGCTGGTCCCAGATCGTGTCTGATTCCTTTTTGGGCGGGGGAGGCGGGGGAGGAGGGGGCTCATTTGCTGGGACATCCATGTGAGGTTGTGGTGAAACCAGGTCCTTGATCAAGTCTCCGAACCGCTCGGCGAACGGTCGGATGGTCCCGCGGTGGTCCGGTTTGTCCGCTCTGTTGTTGCCTTCCTGCTCAGCACCTTGTTGCTCATCAGCGCCCTCCTGAGTGTCTTTGTCCTCCCCCTCTCCTTTCTCTTTCTCCTTCTCCTTCTCTGCATCCTCTTCCTCCTCCTCCTCATCGCTGGGCTTCTTGTTCTGGGAGTAGAGCATGTCCAGCATGAAGAGCTTGCTGTTGAGGAGTTTGCTGCTGTGCTCGTTCACCTCTGCCTCCTTAAGGCCTGAGGAGGAGGACACAAGAATTTAAGCATGAGTACACTCTGTATGCAAATGCCATTGTCAAGCAGGCTTTTAATCAAAGTACTTTTTTAGTATCAAGTGAATTCAGGCCACAATACAGGTAATCATTACAATAATTGCAAGAGAAAGCTGAATTAAATGGACCTTATTGTTGTAACTCAACATGTAAATTAATATTAAATCTAAGTCACAATCTAAGCACAGAACTACCCACCATTCTCGCTGCTCCCCCGCTCCTCCCTCTCCAGAGTGCTGCTGGCCGAGGAGATGCTGGAGGCCGAGCAGTTGTCCTTCTCGTTCACTTCTTCATTCTGTCGTTCCTTGTCGCTCAGAATGCCACTGTCCTCCTCCGCCTCCTCCGCCTCCTCTGCCTCTTCCGCCTCCTCTTTCTCCTTCTCCGGTTCCTGCTCACACTCTACGCCTTCCTCCTCCTCCTTTTCTGCCACTGCTACTTCCTCCTGCACGGCCTCCTCTTCCTGTACTTCCTCCTCTTCCTTTTCTTCCTGTTCTTCTTCCTCTTTCTGTGCTTCCTCCTCTTCAGCAGCGGTCTCTTTCTCCTCTGTTTCTACACTGGCACTGGAGTCATCAGCCTCTCCTGTCACAAAGAAAGCAGCGTTATTTTATTCTCTCAGTTTACTATGAATAATTCTCACGCCGCGATTTGACTTCCTGTGATCAGTCACACAGAAACACACTGTCCAGTTTATGACTTGTCTGCAATGAAATACTGTTTGAAACATGCGACATGCTGTCTTTGACTCTAAAGGCGGCTCTGTTTAGGCTTCACCTATGACTCCCCTGTATCAACACACACTCACACACCCATACACTTATGTCAACAATATGGCAGCGACAGTAAGCCTGCTTGTTGTAGAATCAGGATATGAACAGGAAATGAAGAATTAAGTTCCTGTTTACATCAAAACATACTAATGTACGTGGCACAAACACGTAACTCAACAGTACAGTCCCTGCAGTGATGCAGGCGGGGTTAGAATAACACGACACCGTGACGCCTCGAACACGTCTGTTAGAGCCGCAGCGCCTCAGCTCGTGGCAGTGCATGCTTTTACCTCCAAAACAAGCTTGTTTTCTTACGCAAGAAGTTTCGGCATCACACTTTCAAAAAGGTCTTTCAAAAACCAGTTTGACCCTTTCACCCATATCCTCTCTGTGTGTTATTTTCTGTCTACCCCCTCTGATGGTGCCCCCTCCTCTCCCCCCAGTATTTTCCACAATCTGCCTCACCTCTCCTTCTTTAGCTCACGCCTGCATGCTAATTCAAACTGCAGGCTGTTAAGAATTCAAGGTTAAGAATGATTGCTTTGGAGCGCACTGTGGGAATTAAACTTCAGACCTTGTGGTTTTAATTTAGTCCCATAAGTATTAACAAGAAGAGTTCAAACTCAAACAAAAGTGCACTGAAGTAAAAGACCTTTAAAGCACAACTTAAAGTGATAATCTCGAAGATTTTCCTGTAAATAAATGTCTGCTAAGTCACAATCTATCGCTGAATGAGGCAACACAATGGTGATTGAGCCGATGGGCCACTGATGAAAGCCTTTGCATTTACAGTATTACTTTCGCGGAAAAAATCACAAGTGGCGCCCAGTTAGTGACGCGTTTTCCATCACCCAGCAGTGGTTGGTCTGCCAGAGAGGGTAGGCTGAGCTAAGCAACTACTTTTGCAGTCTCAAACAAAGAAAAGAGCGATGACTACAGATACAACTTCAAAAATAAGTGAAAATCCAAAGAAAAAGAAACAAATTCGACGCTAAAACAAACAAACTAAAAAGGAAAGTGACCGTCAGCGAGGAAAATCAAGAGTTACAACCGGAGCCAACCGTGGACGTCACACATGGGACACTGTTTGGATATCTTGGAAATGTGCTCCCGCAATTACCGTTTATCGCCATAGGTGTCGCCAAAGAGAACGAAACTGAGCCCTTCGAGACTGTAACTTTAAGGTTAGGAATGATTGCTTTGGAGCGCACAGTGTGGGAATTGAACTACAGCATGTTGTGGTTTTAATTATAAGTCCCATGAGTATTAACAAGAAGAATTCATTCATTCTTTAAGTGCGATAAAGTAAAAGTCCTCTAAAGCACAACCTTAAAGTTATAACCCCCAAACTTTCAGTGAGGTCAAACTACATGTTTTGACGCAATTCATGTCTGAATTTTTTAACCAATAGCTGATGTATTTACATCCTCTAATAACCTTTCTATACAGTACTTTTTTTATTGTAATGGATTCTTAAATGTGTGGGGGGTTACGCAAGCCCTTAGCGGACGTGCATCCATACATTTTATTCGTTATCTCGTGATAACGTGATAAATAAGTTAAGATCTTGACACAGAAATAACTCGTTATAACTCGTGTAAATATAATGTATGGATGCATTTCCGCTAAGAGCTTCCGTAGAGGACACACAGGAAATACTGCACACATGTTACCCTGTGTTACTGTTTGCAGTTTTATATCAGTGATATTAGCATTGGCAGCATTCAGCAAAATACTTAACAAAATCATAACAAACACGATACATGATGTTTAACTTTACATGACAATGTTTTGTTGACTTCAGTCCTATATCTCATCCTGTAAACATTTTTGACTTGATATTAACTCACAGTCCCCAAAGACACCATGTTATAAGTGTTTTTAGTGCTGCTATATGACAGCTACTCCATCAAACAGTATCTCAGTTGTCCTACCAGTCTCAGAGGCGTTGGCGGGGGTCTCAGGTTCGAGATCAGCCTCTGTGTCCTCCTGGGAGGCGAAGGAAGACGGGGTGCTGCTGCGGGATGACGAGGGCCAGGCTTCCGAGGGTTCAAAGTTCAGGTTTAGGTCGGGGCGAGTCCTTGACACCCGGATGCGCTCCCTCTCGTACTCCTCCGCCGCAAGTCGCTCAACGTTCTTATACCTGAAGGAGAGGAGGAGAGAGAGGGCGGATCAGAGGAGGAGAGAGGCAAAAATACACTTTCTGTTTTGCATATTTTTCTGCTGTGTTGCTCTGAGTGTTGGCCTAAATTAAACCTGTAACCACGAGCTATCGCAAACTTGTTTCACCTCCCCAAACTCCTCTACCTCGGCCAATTAACGCTCCGCAAAACATTCAAAGCATTCATCACTCATTTCCATTCTGCTCTCCTCTCCTCTCTCCAAAGCCCCAGCTATCACCAGCAGTCCAAATACGCAGCCAGAGGGAGTTAAAAAAAAAAGAAGAGATGTTGTTAGGGAGGAGGGTGTAGAGAAAAGGAGAGCGACAGGAGAGAATAATGGGAGAGATGGGGAGAAGGTAATGTTAGTTTGGCTGCTGAAAGGCCAAATATCAGAAGTGAATCAGAATAAACCTGTTCAAGATGTTCCTCCATCAGCTCTCCTCCCTTGTCCTGTTCCTTCCTCTCCTTCTCCTTTCTCCCCCTAGCAAACTTTACCACTCAATCTGCCGGCCAGAAAAGAGATTTAGGGCACTGTTTCAACCCCCTCTCTCTCTCTCTCTGTCTGTCTCTCTCTCTCTCTTTCTTTCTCTGACCCCTCCTCTTTCCCACCGCACCATGAATGTGTGGAGCTTCTGTTCAGAGTTCATTAGCATCAGGCCACTTCAGAGGTCTGAAGGAACTGGATACCAATATATGTGTGTGTTTGTGTGTACGTGTGTGTGATTAAGAGAGAAATGGAGCGAGTGAGCCAACTGTGTATTGTGTGCTGCAGCTTACATCAAAACCTGTAACGTGTAGTCTGTCCTTTCACACTTAGAATGAGCTAAGTGATTGTTTGCAAAACACTCTTACATGCCAGACTGTCAATGTAAGCACAGTATATGTCAATAAACACTCTTTGATAAGCTGTTAACTGTACCTGTCTGCTTCATTGTACTTAACCAATACGTCTGTAGAGTCAAATATTTACCTAAGCATGCTAATGTGTTAAACACCTGTTAATCTCTTTTTACAGTGACGTGGATTTTAGGGATGGTTTTGGTTTCTGTTTGTACTACACTTGTAGTCTGAGTAATATTGACCAATTACGTATCAGCAGGCTGCGGTGTACAGGAAAAACAGTTCGTGTGGAGAGCAAAAAACAGGCGGAACGTAATCCGCTGTATTGACATCCCAGCTCCCATCAGCGTCACCTGACGACGATTTAGCTTCTTATTAATCTCTATAAACAGACGTCTGCAGCAAGTTCAGCTTACAATCTGTTCTAGATCTAAAATTCAACTTGAGATAAATTCCCTTGACTCTGTGTCACGAAAGCCGTTTAGCATTCAGATTTCCCGACTTCCTTGAATGCATCGTAATCGATCCGACCTCCGTTCAACAAACAAGCATTTTAAGTAGTTTTCTTCTCCTCTTGAGGACAGACCTGACAAAGCTTCGTTTTTACTTTTAACAATCCTGCATCATGATGTTGAAATTTCAGCAAAGTTAAGACCCGTTAATTAAAGTTAATCACAAGAAAAACGGTTTCTTTTTCTGTAAACAATGCAGCACGCGGAAAAGGAAGTCTTAACTGGAAGTCGTTTATCGCTAACTGCCGGCTACATGCCCGGCATGTTCACCGTTGTCCCCAGAGGCTATATTGTCATCAGACTACAGCCGATGGGATCCAAGATTGTGGATGGTATAATATTATGACGGAGTGTTATGGCCACATTAAAGAAAAAAAAAAATCAGAGAATACGAGAAAAAGTCCTAATTCTATTGTTAGCCTAAATATTATAATGAAGGAAAATATCAGAAGAGCAGCCAGCCGTCTGCACTAAAATGAGGAACGTGTGAAGTATAACTTCACAGTGAACATCTTGTGAAGTTATGCTTGTAAATGATGCACAGAAGGCTTAACACAACTTTAACCGGAGATTGATTTATTGAACACACCCGGCACTTTCGGAACATCATCACCACTTTGTCATAACTATCAGGACTGAAAAGTGATTTTATTTGAAAATGACTCCTGATTTTAGTCATTTTAGCGCAGGCGGCTGGCTGCTCTTCTGATATTACCCTTCAAAGTAAGATTTAGGCTAACCATAGCCTAAAATTACGTCTTTATTTTTGTGATATTACAACTTTATTCTTATTAACTTACAAGTTTTTTTTTGTAATATTACGTATTTTTTCTCGTGATCTCAGTTTTTTTTTCTTTAACATGGCCCTAATACTCCGTCGTATAATATTGACTATGTTCACCATGTTAGTTTGGCCTATGTTAGCATGCTAACGTAAGCTATTAGCGATTTGCATTAGCAACAAAGCAATTAGCAAGACATGGTACAAACGAAGCAGAAGAGAATGTCATTAGTTTTGCAGGTGAAATACACCAACTATATAACAAAGTAAAAGGAGGGGGTGTTCAGTGAGGCTTCAGCAACCATAAATATTTGCTACATGCTCCAGGAATCCTGTTTCAATCCAACACTAGCATGCACACCATTAACAATCATTTATACACTCAGTTGTCTGTCATCAAGGCAATCATATTTTAGGAAAGTTTTTTTGTGTGCAGGTGTTATGGGACTGTATTCTGTCAGACAGATGTGTCCCTCTGGGGGGTGAGCTGGGGTAAGACTCGTATTTTCCTGATAACCGTATCGTCCAAATCCACAATAAATACATCAACCTCTCCTGTGGATACATCCCCCACGTGCTCACTCAGCAGCTTGTCTCCCTCTCGGGCTTTCTGTCTACCTCTGTCTGCGTTGTGCTTGTTTCTTGTCTGTTGTTGAGTTCAAACAGTTTAAGTGTCTCCCTCTATTTCTTTTCTCTTTGACCCTCGGGACATGTTGCCTTATTGTATTTATTGTAACAGGACTTGGCATAGTCCACAGACACTGTCAAAAGAAGATTCGAAAATAGGGAAGAACATTATGGACCATATGGAACATTATGTTTTGTTAATACATATCCATCACGGCTATCTCTATAGCTGCCTAAATCTGATTATGACCTCACATACCCTCTTAAGTAAATCAATGCTTGTCTGTGATTCCCATTTGCACACAAAGACACTTTTATTAGCCTCATGAAAATTCTCCTTGTGTGTGTATAACCTACATGTGTTCAGCGTGTGTCTTTGTATGTATGATTTCAGTGTGAAAAGCTTCAACAATCCTTGGATCTGATTCTCCCACAGCATGCCGCCTCACAATCAAACCCTTAGCAAAGTGCAGCAGCTTAAATACAGCTCCTTAAGAGAGGAGAAAACAGGCAGAGAGAGCAAAGAGAATCGGCTCAGTCTCCCTGTAGCCTCTGGCAGCAAAGGGCAACTTTTTAACCTGAAAACAATTACGCTATTACCGAGCTTCCCAAACCACAGGCTGAGACGTATTCCCCGCAGGTTCAGCTGTTCTCTCAGTGTGTGTTGTTTTGATTTAGTGCACACACTCACCTCTCCTCCCGCGCATGCCTGGCCTCTTCCATCTTATCCACAAAGTCACGGCTGTGAGAGACACACAAGCAGAGAATTTGAGGACATAATGATCATACCCGACACTGGAATGGTCTTCTGTAGACCTGTTTTTCAACGTTTGAAGTGAGGTCACTTTTGAAGTGCAATATGGAAATAGTTTCAGGAGCTTTAAACATGGTGTCAGGATATTTCTGCAACCCATGTTTTCATTGAAACATACATGAAAGATGAAAGTGCTGCACTTAACTGGATTAACACTGTATTTTACCACTTGTATGTAATCTACGATCTGACTGAAACTGCTTTGAAGTCAGTGATGAGTCACCTGTGCTTGTTCCTCTCCTCCCTCTCTATCCTCTGCAATCTCTCCTCTCTCTCCACGCGGCGGCGCTCTCGCTCAGCCGCCAGAGATTCCTGGTGTTGTCGGTATGAGGACGACAGAAGTCCGCCCAAAGCGGGCCTGAGGAAAAGAAAGAGAAGAATGGGATTACAGCAACACACAATCAGAGAGATTCTTTGTGTTTTTAAAACTCTCAGCACAGTGTGATCATGAGCTTCTTCCACAACAGGTTTCCTCCTTATTGTTTGTTATTTTACCATTATCAGGGCATTGAGATGAGGGTCTGTGATGCTGCATCGCTGTTTTTTCATCTGCTAGTTGTGGCTGCACCAATACGTGATACAATTTGATAACATTTAACTGTTTACATGAACATAAACCAAACTCAAGTTCCCATGCAAATACAGAGCTTCTATATGTGTAAGTATATATTTAACAAGCCATAAATTATGTTTAAATGACTGTGTTCTCCAGGGAGGAAAGAGGAGAAGCTAAGTAACCAGGGAACACGAGAGGTGAGATCATATTCACTTCAGCATGTCAGCACCATGAATGTGCAACAGGGCTGCACACAGGCCATACTTGTAACACATGTGCATGTTTGCTTGAATAAATGCATGTGTTGATTTTCTTTAGGATGCGTATGCATGTCGGAGCATCTCACCTGGGGCTGGTGGGCGTGCTTGGACCGCTGGGGGAGGAATAAGATGTGACACCTCCATTTCTGGGTGAGAGAGGGGGTGAGAAAAGGGGTGACAGTGAGTGACCTCTTCAGTCAGCTGGTTACTCGACACCCTACTGACTCCTCAGTTCAAAACTGGTGTCGAGAAACGAAAGTGACACCTTGTTACATAACAGGAACGCTGTTGGTGCAACACTAGAGTGACCCCTATTAGTCGCTCCTGTAGAGTTTATACACTTATGGTTCTGGAAAATTCCAGGCAAGGTGTCTCTCCTCGCGTAGAGTTCAGTGTGAATCTGAAAAGACCTTGGGCTAACATATATTTACCTTGACAGCTCATTTAGCCAGTGTTAGCAGGTAAACATTTAGCTGTCTGCCAAAGGGAAGTGTAGTAATTTAAGCATTAAGTGCCTGATTGAAGTTCATTTTTTGATATATTGAACTGAGCACAATCATTCCTGAATTTGTTGTAATTCTAGCATCCAAATGTAGCTTTTCCATTACAAGCTATGTATAGGCAACATGCAGGTCACATATACAGTCAAATCCAGAAAGAACAAACAATAAACCACAACAGTACTACACATTTAATATGTTAAAGTAGACACTAAATGGAGGGAAGGATAGAGACTTCTATTGAATGGCTCAAGCAAATAAGCAGGAAGTGAAACTACAGGTGAAAAAGGCAGCTGTGAAAACATGACTGTGTTCACACTGCTCTTGAGAAGAAGGGAAAAAGCTGTGGCAGTGGAAATCCAAACGAGGATTGCAGTTGTGAACTATAAGAACTAAGAAGTAGAGGTGTGAAGGAACAATAAGAGTGTCGACAGACTAAAAGGTGTGAAGCTGTGCAGTCAGCGAAGTGAAAAGAACTGGTGAAAAGGGGACGTGATGAGTAATAAAGGTGATGCAAAGAGATCCGAGTGCCGGGAAAAAAGGCCAGAAACAGAAGTGAAACTGAAAAAGGAAAAGTGCAACGTCCAAGAGATGCAAGGAGAGCGTTCTGTGCTTCAGGGAGTTCCTGTCGCTGTCTGACCTGGGAGACGTCGTCTTGGGTGACTCCTCGCTGTTTTTGGACGGAGCCGTTGGCTCCTCATCGAGGTCATAGGAGAAGAGGTGGAAGGGCGAGTGGGGTAGGTAGGGAAGGCGGTCGGAGGAGGGACGGCTGCAGCCCCGTGATGGCGGGCTGACCTCTTTGGTAGCTGGGACGGTGACGATGGACCTCTTCCTGGCCAGCAGGGAGGCCAGGAGGGAGGGTTGGGCTGGCGGGCTGAGAGGGGAGGAGTCTGAGGTGGAGGGGGAGTGGATGGTGGGTGCTGAAGGGGGTTCAGTCCGATTACTCTGCTCCTCCTCTTTTATGTTCTCCTTTCTGGATGTGATAGTGATGGACTGGACGGTTGTTCGGTGGATTATGGATGGAAGATGTCTAGCCGGGCTAGGAACAGAGGAATGGATTGAGAGGAATAAATGGATGAAAGCAAACGTAAGAGTAAAAGAGAACCCCACAGTAGGCCACAAGGAGAAAAAACAGTTACACAACAAAAAACATGACAAAAGAAACATCTAATACCTTTGTGGGTTTCTAAATATGCCCTCTAGAGAAACCACAGGATATTATTACATTTCCATGTTACCACCATTTCCTAAAATACCTGGGGGTGGTCTCTTTAGACTCTGTTTCAGCCCCCTGCTGCTCATCCGAATCAGACTCAGTCACGGGAGTCTCCTCCTCCTCCTCCTCCCCTTCTACTCCATCCTCATATTCCTCCTCTCTGTGAAGGCGAGGGGATGAGGATGGATGGTGGAACATTTAAGGGAAGGATTGAAGGAAAGATGATGCGATACGTGAGAAAAGCATGCAAACTGAAATCAACATACTTATGAAGAAGAGATGGAGCAGAGGACAGGGAGAGACGGAGGGTTGGACGAGATTGACAACAAGGGCATGACATACATCAGACAGACATGAAGTGACAGAGAAGCAAAAGTATTGAGACTAAAGTAAACACAGAAACGAAGGCAGTGAGAGGAGGGATGTTTCTCATTACACACTCTGTGCTTCCAGGTCAGTTTAAAATGCACAAGAAGACCAAAAATGATGACATGGAGGAGGGATAGGACTGCTAAGAGGAGAATACGCAACAACTGACTTGAGAGCAGTGCCACCAGACTGCTTCGTCGAGTGAAACCAGATGAGCCTTGTTGCAGCAGAGCCGGCGTGAGCTGCCAGGTGTTGTTCCACAAGACTAGAGCCATGTGTGTGTGACGAATGAGAGTGCCAATAAAAGTTGTCTTTGTTTTTCCTGTGTGTGCATGTATAATGTGAAGCAGGATGCGGTCCCCGACAACATTCATCAATCATTTTCATAAAAAGCAAAAACAAAAGGATTTCTTATGCAGAATTTCACCTCTATTTTAAAGTACACACGTGTGTGGATGTATGCACCGTTTCAACGCTAACTGAAGCATGGGAGGTAATCTGCTTCAGTCACGTCACACACGGACAGGATGAAGAGATGACGGTGGAAGCATATTAAGTGAGTAATAGAGTTAGAATGGATGAGAGCACGTCGAGAGGAGATATATACCTGAGTGAACAGCTACGACCGGCTCCAAAGTCCCATTTTTGTGCACACACACACACGCACACACACAGCCCTGGAATGAGCCTGTGCTGGTTTAATATTGTGTACACTTGAATTAGACCTATAAGAACAGCCTGAATGTTTGTCTTTATTTCTTTTAGTGAAGCACAAGTCTGCACCAGTGTTTCAATGCAGAATAAAAATCCCACTCTGAGTGCTTTATGTGATATGAGACACACCAGTTACAGCATGTAGGTGAGGAGCAGCAGCTGGAAAGACATAGGCCACAGAGGTCAGCAGTTGACCGTTTTCTGAGTGACCTTTGAACTTACATGGATGGAAGGGAACCTGACAGTGCTCTGAAGCAGAAAGTGTTGGTACAAGACAGTTAAATCTTGAGTTCAACTCAACGCATCTCAAATATATGCATCTCAAAAACCAACTCTTCCCTCTGCTCTGTTATGTCACTTTGTCAATCAACTCTCTATCTCCTTCTCTCACCTCTCGCTCATGTCCTCAGCTCTATGCCCACTGAAAGGCTGGAAGCCGGCTCTCTGGGGGGACGCAGGGCTGCAGGGGGAGGCGTGACCGGACCGCCCGAGAGAAGCTCTGCGGCTCCGCCTCCTCTCCAGGCCTCGTTTTTTGTCCCCGCCCCCGAGGCTGACTCTACGACGGTCCCGGCGTACCATTGGCGGAGGCTGGGTGTCATCGTCGCCGTCTTCGTGCCGTAGGGTCATCTGGGGGGAAATTTAATTGGGTGTGAAGTTGGAGAATTTTAGTATCAAGCAATGGTTCTATAAATACTGTATGGAGTCATATTCACTGGATGTTAGCAGCACTTACTAGCTGAAATCTGATATTTAATTAAAGGCAAATATCAGCTTGCAATATTTTCCCTGTGATCTCATGACTTTGTTTCCCACAAACCTCATAGATGTTCAGCTGCTCAACCAAATCCAGATCAGTGCCCTTCCTCCCCAAGTGCCTCTGGGCCACCGTCTCCATGCCCTGCTCCTCCAGACCGTCCACCATATCGTAGAAGGAATCCTGGTCAGGCAGTGCTGCAAGGGTCTACGGAAAAAGAAAGATCATTACTGAATCCTGTGATGTGAAATATCTTACTTGCTAAAATATCGCAACTTGCATGTAAAGTAATAACATACCGTAAAAAACTTGGTGTATAAGATGCGCTTTTAGTAAAAATGTTTTCATCTAAAGAGTGGGCCTCCTATATACATGTGTGACCAATATACCAGTAGAAAATTCAGAGAGAGGTATTTTTATTGTGTTCCTGTATTTTTCCCAGACGATGGAGCTATAATCTAGCTAAAATTGTCGGTTGCTACGTGGTGACGTCACACCTCCGCATTAAACTGTTTCCGTATTTATAATATGCCGCAGTGCTGTTTTGTTTTTTCCTCGCTGTTTTAAGCTAACGCTTATCACAGACATGCACCGCCATGATCACCGTTGCAGCCGCCACCCTCACAACAATCAACGTTACCGTAGGCTGCCAGCCATCCTGCTAGCTACCGGGGCCAGCACTGTTTAAAATGAAAATAAATAGAAATAGTGTTGAAATAACGTATAAACATGTTTTTATTAATAAATAGCTATATAAAACCTTTTTCTCTCTGGGATACCCCCAAAAACAGACTGTCTGTTATATTCTGGTGCGACTAATATTCTGGATTTCATGGTAAATCCCCCAAAAACATCCCTGAAGCATTAAATACCAAAGCACTTAAATCAAAAATGAAATTAATATGATTGAGAATAGAAAAGACATGTTTTAAAATATAAATCTGCGATAGTATTCCGTTTTTTTTCAGTACTAAATGTTAAAAAAGTATATTATCATTTATCATAGAGGCCCTACAGACATCACACCTTATTGATGAGGGTCATGGCGTAGACCAGCAGCTCTGTGTCCACTCCATCCTTCTCATGTAAGATCTCCATAGTGTTGGACCATGGCTTGCATCCTGGAATTTAGCGCATAACAAATAAAAACATTAATGAATGTGTCACTCTCTTTCCAACCCCCTCTTCCTGTGTTTCAACCAAGGAAAAATAAATGAGAACAAGTTCCTCAGCAGTTGGTCGTGGTTATGTATACCTGTCTTGGTGTCCACAGAGGTGATGGCTTCTATCAGCAGCGGGGTGTTGGACTCGGAGTACTCCACGAACACCAGCAACAGCTTCAGAGCTGTTTTCACAACCAGTCGGAACTAGAGGGAGGGGTACGAAGTTACAAACTCATACAGACATAACATTACAAACAATGTATATATTACAGACCGGGGGCCATCATTGAATATACTATATTGAAAATGGATAAAATAGAAATTTCGAACATTAAATAAAGAAATGGAAACAACGTAATGTTTAGCTTATGGGACAAGAATCAAAACTTTGGTGCTTTGAAAGCAAAGTAGAAGTATATCTACCACAAAACCAACAAAAGACACAACCCTGAGGTCAGGACACAGAATACAATCAGTAGCAGATGTTTTTGTCTGTTTTTATAGGAGTCAAGGCTAAAAATAATCTCATCAAACAGTGACTGGCTCGCTCAGAGCTGATGACAGTCTTCTTACACTGTAGACGTGTGTGTTGAGGTTTTTTGTTTGTCTTTCTGGTTTGTCGACTATACCTTTGAGCCAACAAGTGCGTAGAGCCACTGGATTGTCTCGACATGCCCAATGACACCGTTCATTCCGTCTACATACAGCATGATCTGCCCCAGAGCTGAGAGAGGGGGAGACAAAAAGTGAAAGACAGAACAAATTAAGAAAGATGTTCCGACTCTGACTGTAAACAAAACAAACACACCAAGTGGCATCTGTGTGCAGCACATGGGTTCATCTACAGTTGCTATAAATAACAGGAAAGGCCATCATGGATTAGGGGTTTCCTTGCTCATATTT
Organism: Semicossyphus pulcher; assembly: GCF_022749685.1. Taxonomy (NCBI): domain Eukaryota; kingdom Metazoa; phylum Chordata; class Actinopteri; order Labriformes; family Labridae; genus Semicossyphus; species Semicossyphus pulcher. The sequence continues at coordinate 22,024,147 of NW_027211726.1, forward strand.
TGTGTCTTTATGGCAGACAAAGCAAAAAAGAAGAGCACGGCAGGATGTGGAAATGATCCGGAAAAGTTCTCAGTTGAAACATTTTGCTTAAAGTATTTACATCTCAGAAAGATTCTGTTGTTTAAGTTTAATATCCACAGTACTTGTCATTGCATTGCAATTTTGCAGTAGCAGCACTTTACTGGAGTTTGTCCAGACTATGATCAACTCCATAACTACATTTTTACCACATTTTAGAGGAACAATATTGTAATTTTCACTGCTTGTATTCAACAGCCTAAGTTACCAAGGACTTTCAAGTAAGAATTTTAATACATAAGATATGATCAACTTAGAAATTATGTAATTTTGTTGTAAACTAAACAACAGTATATATTCACCTAATTATAAAACAAATGAACCTCGAACATTTAAATTCGTTTTACTAATACCTCTTCTGTTAAACAAACAACTTAAACAAAACTTTACTTGTGATGCAAAATTTCAATATTGTGTTATTATTACTTTAAAAAAATATATATTTCCATCGTGAGGTTTTTGATGATAAAGTGCTCATACAGAAAAGCTCTCGTTCCTCTTTTTGTTATATTAAAGTTATATATAAAACACAGTAGAGCAACACAGCAGTTTCTGTTGAAGGTGTCATCTGTTGCTGTATGTCAAAGCACAGTGCAGGTCATATTTCAGACAAACCATGACTCAAGGTTGAAGTGAATTCTCATATCTCGTACTCGTATATTTTTTTTCACCAAATGTTAAATCTAAGTTTGTGTTTTTATTTGAATTGTTTTATGACAAAATTTTGTTGTTTAGTTTTTAGTTGGATTATAAAAAAGACTCAACAGAGGCATTTCATATTTAAAGCTCCTGTGAGGAACTTTCGGTTTGTGTTGATTTTGGCGCCCCCTGTGGACAAAGTCGTATCTCTTAACTCTTTGCTGATTTTGTCAAATCTCATCCTGCTTTCTTTAACAGTCATATGTCACTCACTTTAAATTTTTGCCCTGGAAATTGTAAACAAAGGCAGCTTCCAGTAAATCGCTCCATCTGACACCTACCCCCCGTCTGCAGTTTCAGACATTAAAAATAACTATATAGAAATAATCACTCTTGTCGCTGATGGTCTGATTTGCTTTTGTAGGTCATATAGAGTAATCAGAATTAATTTCAGCCTGTTCCATAACCAGTAAAATACTCCTCACAGGACCTTTAAGTTGCTCTTTATTTAGAGAGTCAATGCTTTTGATAAGCCATCATTTAAGCGAGTTAGCATAACATTTAATTACATAAAAAAGCTTTTTTTCCCCCACGCTTTTCAGCCTACCCCAACTCAAATTCTGATTAAACTGATTCCTAAGCACAAACAAGATGTGATATATTTATTGGAGGAGGGTCTGGATGTTTCCTCATAAATACCCAGTCTTAACTTTCAGGACTCTTACTATTTGTGGGGGTTTTTTTGTTTGTTTTTTTGTCTAGTGTGGTATTGCTCTTTTGCTACTTATTATTTTCTTACTTAGTGCCTCAAGTAAAGAAAAGGAAAAAAAGACAGATTCAAAAGTGAAAGTGAAAGTTAAAAGACACTGTCGCTGGCATTCGCAGATCAGACGCGACGCGAGGAACAGAAGGACCTTAACCATGCCTTTAGACTCAGATTTGAAACTTGAAGTTATATCTTCACTTTTTGGACAAAATTTTCAACCTTATGACAAGAAAAGAGGTTGGAAAAGACCGGGTAGTTTATCTGTTGATGAGTTTCATCTGCACAACCTCACTGGGAAACGGGCTCGGGCGGGGCAAACTTTTATCGACGAGAAATACTTTTTTGACTCCGAGTTTGACTGCGACTTCACAAATCTCTCTGACTCGTCTCAGTGTAAGAGAGGTGATGAGGTTTACGAGCGCCCGAAAGGTTGGTACCGCATAGCCTTAAACGTCAAAGGTAAATATCCAGACGGAGACACCTGGCTGGGCGACAAAAGATGGAGGAGTCACTCTGTGCCTGGAGAATGGCCCGTTTCCTACCACGGGACGAGCTTAAAAGGAGCCACAGGCATCATCAGGAGTAACTACAATGCAGGAGATCGAGCCATGTATGGAAGAGGAATCTACTCGACACCGGACATACATGTGGCTGAGAGAGAGGAGTACGCCAAGACCTTCACATCAAAGACGACGGGGAAAAGATACAAAGTGATCCTGCAAAACCGGATCAATCCCAAACTGAGAGAGATCTGCAGGCGTCGTGACTATTGGCTCATTGGTGTTCCTAAAGGAGCATCTGCTGAGAAGGAGAGAGACATAGTGGAGAGCTCGATTCGACCTTATGGAATTCTGATCAAGGAGCTAGATGAGGATGAGGATTATGATGAAGGTGATGGTGGATATGATGAAGATGACAGTGATGAATGCAGTGACAGTAGAGATAATGATGGCAGTGATTATGGGAATGAGGATGGAGATGATAATGAAGATGATGAAGAGGATGATGATTATGAAGATGATGGGGAGGATGGCAAATATGATGAAGGAAATGTCACTTGCAGTTGTGATGATGATGATGATGATGATGATGATGATGGTGATGATGGTGATAACCATGACAGTGAAAGTTATGGTGATGAAGGAGATGATGATTGTGAAGAGGAAGATGATGAAGACAATGACAGTGATTCTGGTGACGACATTTACAATGAAGCTGACGATGCAGTCTATGATGGCAATATCGATGACAACGATGATGATGAAAATGGTGAAGATGATGAGGACGATGACCACTTTGATGACAACGCTGTCGCTGATGGTTCGTCGACGAATGACGATGGTGAGCAGAACAATGATGATGATGATGGTGAAGATGATGAGGACCATGACCACTTCGATGATAACGCCGACGGTTCCTCGACGAACAACGATGCAGACGATGGGGAGCAAAACGATTATTATGATGAGAACGACTGCTACAATGAGGTTGATGGTTACGACTGTGGCAGTGAAGATGATTATGACTGGAGTTAGAACTTATCATGGATGTATATTTACAGTCAGTGGATGGTTTATAACTCTGTAGCTTATACTTGACCCTTATATACACTTTGTTTGTGCACATTAGCTTTGGTTTAAATTTTGCATTCTGTTCTAAAGTACTGTCTAAACATTGATCCAAATAAGTTTGAATGGTGAATCAATAACACCTCTACATGTCTGTTATGTCAACGAGTTTCTGGTTTTGACAGCCACTTGCATGTTTTATCCAATAATATAGTTAACGACATTGATCAGTTATTTCTGTTATTTTTATTTCATTTAGAATCTGATAGCATGTTGTGCATGTCATTCTCTAATGGACCTAAACATAAAAATCCTTTAAAGGCTGCATCACAAAAAAAAAAAATGTTCTCAACCTTAATACGAATGATAGGCTGGGATATTTTTTGTCAAAAAATAGTTTATATTTTTTGTTATTTTATACAAGGAATTATTGTATCTGTGTTTTATTTGATCTCTTCTCACTGTCTGATGTGGGCGGGGCTGAAGAAACTCTCTTAATCTCTTCACAAATAATACCAAAGGATGCCTGTCTCCTAACTTTTACTTGGACGTTTTTTTAATTGTTATAAAGATTACAAAAGTTTTATTGTTATAAAGAAAAACTGATTTGAAAGCAGGTTTACAGGCTTTGAGTTCTAGCATTGAAGCGTCAGTGCTCTGATGCCTTCTATCTTTACTTCTAACTTTTCATAATCAGGATTAGCTGTTAAAAACTTTGTTTGTTAATTGTTTATTTGTTACTGTACATAAATAAAGATGGAAAACAATCTTCCTGTTATTGTTTTCTTGGTGGTGGGATGTTGAGTATGATACAGATTACACAGGTGTCTTGTAGCGCAGCACAAACTCATGAATTCAATCCAGGAGTCACCCATGAAAGTCGGTATGGTCACATGTTTTAATACAATAATTTGCAGAGTGAACTCCGCTTACACACAGTTGGAGGAAGAGACAGAGAGGACAACTTTGCTCCTAACTTGCTCAATCATGTATATGTGCCCAATGAGCCAGTGACTTCCCCTGCATATACTTAGTTTTATCTTTGCTATAAAAGGCACATTACAATAAGCAATATCTGATGACTTGTATTGTATAAAACAAAAGCACTGTGTTTATTCCAGTAACGTCTTTACTTCAGTTTCTCCCTCCATATCTGAAGAATCTCAGCTGCTGCGTGTGCACACATACAAGTTTAACAAGTTCAAGCATATTTGACAGCTTGTGTCATGTTCAGGTACTCTTACTCACAACCCGCTTTGTTACACCTGAGGCGCATGCTTGCGTTTCGTTCAGATATATTATAATGATTTTATACCTAAGTAGCTGTAATTGCCCTCTGCTACAGTGTTTTCACAGGTTGGGGGGCTGCTGGGGGGGTGAGAAATAGATGTTTTGTTCAGCGATGAAGGATCGTGTGACAGCTGCTCAGAGCTGCCCCTGTAAGATTCAACATGTGGCTTCAAATAGTGAGTCATCAGAAACAAGAAACAAAAACTCTCCATTAAAATGATGACTATGAAAGTCAGTATATGTTTCCATATGAGTTTTTTTATTGCAATACTCACACTTCCTTTAATATATCAATGTAATTGTTATTTTCTTGTAGTTATTTTTATGTTCTCATTATTGTGTCACTCACTTTTGCTCTATTTTTATGTGAAGTCTTTCAAACACTTAAGCACCACCCTGACTGTATATACAGAGTTGTGTGTCATTGTAAAACTGTTCAGATAATATAAATCTAAAAATGGCTCAGGTGGAAATTAAACGTGTGTCTGTTCCGTTTCCTCAGAAATACTCAGTCTTAAGTTTCTAATTTGACAAACAGCCCTTGCTCCTTTGTTACTGTGTGTGAGATATAGTTTTTTTTCCTCTTCAAAAAGCAGAGAAGTGAAAGTGAAACTTAAAGTTACAGGGAACTCTGTAGCAGGCTTTCACAGATCAGACGCGACACGAGAAGAGAAGGAGACTTAACCATGTCTTTAGACTCAGATTTGAAACTTGAAGTTATATCTTCACTTTTTGGACAAAACTTTCAACCTTATGAGAAGAGAAGAGGTCAGAGAACAGCAGGTAGTTTATCTGTTGATGAATTTCATCTGCACAACCTCACTGGGAGAAGACGGGCTCGGGCAGGGGACACTTTCATAGACGAGAAAGACTTTTTTGACTCAGAGTTTGACTGCGACTTCACAAATCTCTCTGACTCGTCTCAGTGCATGAGAGGTGATGAGCTTTACAAGCGCCCTATAGGTTGGTACCGCATAGCCTTAAAGGTCAAAGGTAAATATCCAGACGGAGACACCTGGCTGGGCGACAAAAGATGGAGGAGTCACTCTGTGCCTGGAGAATGGCCTGTTTCCTACCACGGGACGAGCTTAAAAGGAGCCACAGGCATCATCAGGAGTAACTACAATGCAGGAGATCGAGCCATGTATGGAAGAGGAATCTACTCGACACCGGACATACATGTGGCTGAGAGAGAGGAGTACGCCAAGACCTTCACATCAAAGACGACTGGGAAAAGATACAAAGTGATCCTGCAAAACCGGATCAATCCTGAAAAGAGAGCAATCTGCAGCCGTCTTGACTACTGGCTCATTCGTGTTCCTAAAGGAGCATCTGCTGAGAAGGAGAGAGACATCGTGGAGAGCTCGATTCGACCTTATGGCATTCTGATCAAGGAGCTAGATGTGGATGATGATGATGATGATGAAGCTTATCGTGGTTATGAGGAAGAGAGCTATGTTGATGGCGATGAGGACGATGACGGCAATGAGGACAATGACAGCAACGATGATGGCAGTGATGATGGTAATGCCACTCACAAATGTGATGATGATGACGAAAGTGACAATGACAACAACCTCAGTTACCACATTCACACTCAAGATGACGATGCATACTATGGTGGTAATAGTCAAGATGTTTGCAACTGCAATATATTTTGATGAAGCTGCTACGATTGTGAGAATGACTACTACAATCAGGTTAATGGTAATGACAGTGGCAGTGAGGATGGTGATGATGAATAGAGTTAACTGATGATGTCATAGACGTCTAATAAGAGTCAATGGATGGATTTAAAACTATTGCTCTTAGGACCTTGTTTATATACTTGGGGCTTATATATACTTTGCTTATGCACATTATATTTGGTTAAAAAATTGCATTCTATTAAAAAGTACTGTATAAACATTAATCCAAATGAAGAATCATTCACCTCCACATTATTTCTGTTATTCATTTAGATTTGACAGCATGTTGTGCGCGTCCTTTTCTTATGGACCTAAACATAAAAATAATTTAAAGGCTGCAAACAGTTAAGAAAGTATTTTTCCAACCTTACTATGAATGATAGGATTGTACATGAAAAAAAAAACTTTTTTCGTCACAAATAGAAAATATGTTTTGCTATTTTTATACAAGTGGTAACTGTATGTGTGTTTAATTTGATCTTTTCTCACTCTTTGATGTGGGCGGGGATGTAGAAAAAATTTCAATCAGCACAGCTTCACTCAGCTATGAGGAAGAACATGTTAATCTCTTCATAAATAATACCAAAGATGCTTTTACCTAACTTTTACTTTTACATTTTTGTGATTTTTCTAACATGTGTCGAATGAGAACAAACTGATTTGAAAGTAAGTTTTCAGGCTTTGAGTCCTGTCTATCCTGGGTTTGAAAATATTCACTGATTCTTGTAGTTACAAAACAGTAATGATTTAAGACTTTGTTAATTGTTTATGTATTACTGGACATAAATAAAGTCTGTAAACTATCCTTCTGTTATCTGTTATTTCTGCACAGACTTAGTTTTATCTTTACTTTTAAAGGCACATTACAATAAGCAATATCTGATGACTTGTATTGTATAAAACATTAGCACTGTGTTTCTTCAGTAACCTTTTTACTTCAGTTTCTCCCTCCAGATCTGAAGAATCTCAGCTGCTGCATTAAACAAGCATATTTGAGAGACTGTCATGTTCAGGTACTGTTACTCACAACCCGCTTTGTTACACCTGAGGCGCATGCTTGCGTTTCGTCCAGATATATTATAATGATTTTATAAATAAATAGCTGTAATTGCCCTCTGCTACAGTGTTTTCACAGGTTGGGGGGCTGCTGGGGGGAGGTGAGAAATAGATGTTTTGTTCAGGGATGACGGATCGTGTGACAGCTGCTCAGAGCCGCCCCTGTAAGATTCATCACGTGGCTTCAAATAGTGAGTCATTAGGCAATTAATAGAAACACCACATAATTATGCCAGTCATGAAATGATTATCTGTGACACATGTTTGGTGTCTTTAGACTCAGATTTGAAACTTGAACTTATATCTTCACTGTTTGGTGTGGAAACTAGTAATGGCTGTGTGTTTGAAGGTAAGAAATAGAAAGCAAGGACCTCTCTGGGAAATAAGCGCACTGCTCTTGGAAACTTTAAAGCATTTGTGTTTTTGTGTGAAGAAAGAAAATATCCGCATTACTTAGAGAAATCAGATTCAGTATATGTGTCTGTATGAGTCTGTTTTTAGTGCACAACTGTGTCTCACACTTTCTCTAATATATCAATGACATTTTTTTTTATCATTACTGCATTGCTCACTTTTGCTCCACCACTCTGACTGTATAAAGAGTAGTGTGTCATTGTAAAGAGACTAGTGTGACTAGAGATAAGATTGTAGTAATGTTTGTCTCTCATTTATACAACACTGACATGCTACATCTACATCAGTGGACCCTAAAGTAGGGGACCCGAGACACAGGGGTACTATATACTATAAAGTATATATATATATACTATATAAAGAAATAGTCTTGCTCTGCTCTGCCAGCCTAAGGGCACTGTGACTTTGAGGGTCACAGGCTAAAAAGTTTGGGAACCCCTGATCTACATCAAGCCTAATTTACTTTTTTTTCTTTTTTTGTTAATTCTTTTGATAGTTTTTGTTTTTTTGTGACTAACCTTGCATCATTATAATGTTTATTAAAGTTCTGTTATAGAAATAATATCCTTTGTTATATTAATTGTTTCTGTATGTGTTTTTAACACACTCAATACAATTTTATAGCAAACTGTGAATAATGTTTACTAGAAGTTACAATACATTACAAGTCTTTAGAGCATTTCGTTTAATTTTCTAGCATACACTTCCTGTTTTGTTCTGTTTTAGTTTTTGTTCTCTTTTTTTAACTTATTTTTTTCTTAATAATGCATTGTATGTCATCTTTATGTGAGTGAGATACCTCTTAATATGTAGTTCTGGTAGTTCTGGTCGGCTTCTGCTCCGACCTTGATGAGACATGTCAGACCTTCAGCCATCACAAACTCGTGGACCAGGTCTTTGTCATCCTGGAAACAACAACAGAGAGCGAGGGAGAGAAAGCATGCGTTACTGCAGTGTTCACCAGCAGCATACGGTCACATGGACACAAAATCCCTCTTTAATTTCTAATTTAGTGGATTTAGATGAATTTAAATTGAATTCTCCTTTACTACCACACGGTGTCAGTAATGTTCAGGATTAGGATTAAAGTTGACATGACAAACTTTCAACTGTGACTGGTTCAGTCCAGCTGATGCGCACACTCCACATGTCAACAACTGTGAGTTTTGCAATCTGTTGCTTTTGACACATCATCTCTTATAACAACAACAACACAACTCAAAGGATGCAACAACACTTCTCGGTAGTGACCTAAAGGACTCCTTAGCTAATGCTGCGTTCAGGTGCACAGTCACATTTTAGTGGACACAAAGCTTTATGCAGCAGCAGTGGAATGATGAGCGGACACTTTTACACTAGTGCATTAGCCTTTGTCGATACATGACTTCTATGCTAGTTAGCATTGTAATGATGAATTTAAAGGTGCCTAAATGCAGCTGTATTTTAGACCTTTTGTTTGCTAAACTGTGTGTCAGTATATGAGGATTCTTGTGTGTGTGCTCCTGAAAAAAGCCTTTGTTATTTTAGGTGGCTTACTCCTCTCATCTTAAAATAAACACACAAACACATATGCAACCACCCACACCCCCCACACACACACACATACAAAGAGACCTACACACGCCCACACAGATACACACACAGGGAGAGAAATGCCACGTTGATGGAGATCCCTGTCATCATGGACGCACACAGTGGCCACAATAAGCAACTGTGCTCTGCGACAACAAACTGACAGTAATTGCATTTGAAATATGTGTGTGTGTGTGTGTGTGTGTGTGTGTGTGTGTGTGTGTGTTACCTGAAAGATTTGCTTTAGAGAGAACAGTGCCCGTCTCAAGTCCCGTCCATTGGAGTTATACAGTCTTTCTGGAGAGAGAGGGAGACAAAGAAGTGGTTATAATCGAACACAAAGGTAACTAGAGTGACGTTACAGAGCCCAGGGTGCTCAAACAAAACATAAAAAGTGATGAAAGGATGTTTCCAGCTGAATTAAATCTGCTTGCATTGCTTATTAACCTGTGCACCTTTCATCTCCCGGCAGTCTTTGTGTGTTTCATGACTTGATCAATAAAAATAGTTCATAAAATGAGTCTCAGCTGTGCAACAGTTACACAATAGTTTGATCTGTGAGAGGAAGGCCGAGGACGATGGATCCAATCACTCGCCTCTCTCTGATCACCTGAGGGTGGCACTTTATCACACACATTCACCGCGTCCTCACTCGCAGAGTCACACGTGCATGAACTTTTTTTACACACACAAACTACATGCGCGCGCACACACACACACACACACACACGCATTGGAGTTTCAGTGGTGATTAGAGCTGTATTGGAATGTTAATGAGCTGCTGGCCGGGGTTCAACGGTGAGGTATTCAGGGCACGACATGGAAAGCACTCAGAACAAGCGGATACGAGCTCTTAAACCACCAAACTGATATGTAGTCTTATTATAACAATCACTAAAGACAAATCCCTCAACAGCACTGATTTTGCAGGGGCTTTAAATGTTAAGTGTAAGCCTATGAACTACACTTGGTACTTTACTTATCTCATATAGCAACATTACAACACTACCTTTATAAAATGTCTGCAAATTAAGCTTTAAATAGTTAAAATGCAAATATGATATCAAAGTTAAAAGACTCGTTAAGCCTCCACAAAAATCATACATGTGAGCACACACATGCAACGTTAGCTGAGATGCCCCTGTTTGTTCTCAAAGCTCTGAATGCTACACAAAACTGTAGCATTAGCTAGTGCAATATTTTGAAAGAACTTAACTCTTTGTGGCAACGCTCAATGCCTGCTGCCAAAAATAGATCATAAATATCTTGTACTATACTAAGTGACCAAGTGCAGCTCAAGTAACCAAATGCTATTTGGTTATTTAAACACACATCTGCGATTTCTACGGTTGGGTTGCGGAATTAAATGATTATTTATTTTCATAACAAATGTCTGAGCAATATTTCCAATTTTGGGTTGTAACTCATTTGTAATATTTTTAAGACGCTAACTATGTTGATCTTTGGACCCTAAACTACATAGTTAGAAGTGGATTTGTTATACAAGTGGCTTCAAACTGGGTTCTTTTTTTCCCCCTTTGTACTCTGTGATGTGCTTCATCTTTTCTTTAGCAAGTTGTTAGGTTATTCTAGTGCAATTCACATAGGTATGGTGAGGTATTTAATCAAAAATGACAAGCTCCCTCATTCTTGTAAGATAAGATACTGTATGAATACTGAATATATATATATATATAATAGTTGACAACATGTAAAAACTACTGCTCTTATGAATCCTGTAATTTACATTTTGTGTAGCACTGTAGGTCAGTGGTTAATGCTATGAAGGGTATTAATTGTATGTTTTTTCCCTAGTTTTTTGAATATGCATACTTAACAGAATTTGGAGTTGCATGTGCACACGACTACATTAATGAGCACTCGACAGACAGACTTTTCCAAAAACCTCTTTAAGCTCAGGGTCTGTTAAGATATGTGTCCATACTGTCCATTTGTGCACATGAACAGTTGTGCATTTAACTGTGTGTCAGCAGGGGGTTTGGGGACCTGCGTGGGTAAATCCTTTGTTTGCATGTAGACAAATCCTTCAGTCCATTAGGAGGGTTGATGGTTAAAACTGTACAGAAGTCAGGTCCTGCTGACTTCTGTACCGTCTGGACCTCTGCGGTTACTGTCGCTAAGCTAGACGGGGCTATCCCGACCCAAGGCCAGGGTCAAAATCATTATCATTCCCCACCCAGACGAAGAACTACACTCTGTCTCTCCATCTGCTGGACCCTCACTGTGAGATCAGCCGCAGCTTTCATGAAATACATCTGTGATAGTCTGCAACAAAGATAATCAAATCATCCAAATCGTAAGTGCCAGGAGGCAACTGGCACTGTAAATGTTTGGGGGAAAGTGACTCCAAACTCACCAAAAAAGGCAAAGAATATGGTTAAGAGGGAAAGAGAGGAAGAAACATTTATGCTAAGAATAACAGAGATTGACTGGAGGAAGGACAAAAAGACAGGGCAGCACAGAAAAGAGAAGGAACAGGAAAGGGAATAAATGGGAAGGGAAGGAAAGGGGTGACCACTGAATACAAACTAGTGTCTTATTTTAAGGAAGAAGGCAGAAGTAACTCTTGTTGTATGCACCTAAAAGACTTTATTCTGGCATTAAAAGAAAGAAAGGCTCTTTAATTCGCAACAACGTAGATTAATGTGACACTAAAATGGGCTTAACTTTACTTTTCCAATATGGACGACACTGAGGTGTCAGAGGCAATGACCTTCACCTCACTGAACGAATCATAACAGAGTGCAAACTGTGGCTCAGCTTTGACTCCGCTCTTCAAACAGCTAGTTTGATGTCATTATGTTGTTGTTGGTTTCTAGGGTTCCCTGGAAATCACTCGAGGATAGAGGGAACACTCCGTCTGGCCCTTAAGGGTCAATGGTTTATTCAGTCGCTCACGTGTGATGTCCATGTTCTATCAGGCCATGAGTCGGGCTGTCAGGGTAACCTTTACCAAAACGTCTGCTGTCCGTCAGGGGCATGTCAGCAGCTGTGATAAGCTTTACACTTGGCCTGATTCTTTCTGGTGGACGGCTAGTGATGCAGCCAGGTGTTAAAGTCGTGGACACACTTTTGCTAGAGTGCATCATACACTTCACGCCTCTTATCCTCACAGTTACGGCCATGTCTTACCTTCCTGGCTAACATACTGTATACTGCACAAGCCAGATATATTCAGTTTTTATAAGGGCTCAAAATGAACTGTAGGACTACAAGGACCAACAGGCTATTGTTGAATATTGACGTTAACGGAGTAAAAATACATGACATACTTGTTGTGATAGCTGGATATAGATGATGTACAGTACAGCCACGAGCTGTCAGAACACATTGTGCCAGGGCTGAATTACATGACAGAGAACAGAGGCAGGAACAAAGCTATTAGCAGTACAAGCAGCCTTTGCCAACATAACACCTGCATAAGTATGTCACATGTTCAGGATAGTGGGTTTAGTAGTAGTGTTGTATTGTAAAAGCAGGATTTTAGATAAGGTTAATGTAATGGTTTCAGGCACGGTGAGAGGAGACATAACTGACAGTAACATTACAGTCAGGTCAACTGTGCTGACCTGACGGACCTTTGCTGTTTGTGCCTATAAGTTAAATTAGTTTTTTGGCAAGTGGAAGGGGCGGGACATCAGTACCGCCTCTGGTGGTATTTTGGTCTCACTTTTGTACTATAAGAGGAGCTGGAGATGCATCGTCTATCTTTTTATACAGCCAATAGTGTCAAACATAGACTGTATAAAAAGATGGACGACATATCAGCTCCCTAAAAGTGAAGCCAAAATATTTCGAGCGCCCCCTGCTGACTGGCTGCAGTATAGGTCATAAAGCCTGCCTCCTCCATGTTAACAGATAGGACGTGAGTCAAACTATAAAATCAAATATATTTTTCTCAAACATGGTTTCTGTCATTATAGTTAGTTACTAACATACTGATTACGTCCAAGTGTTCATCTTTCAGACAAGTCAAGATGATTGACAGCTCTATTGACAAATACGGCTCCTGCAGCCGAGACTAGAGGAGGACATGTAAGTAAAACAATCACTACACATCATTCATTGTCACTGAAGTTTCCATATCTGTGAACGTATGCTTCAGACCAACAAAAGAAGCTGTTCTGCTGTTAAATACGCCGGCGCGTGGGATCCTTGCTGTTTGTGTTTTGGTTTGCGGAAGTGGCTACGGCAGCTCCACCTGCAGATCTCTACTGCGCAACTCTGGCTCCATATGACGTCACCAGCGCAAGATGGCAGCACCTATCACAGGGGCTCTTTTGGCATCAATTTCATACAATGAGAGCAGATGGAGACACGCTGTCCATCTATACATACAGTCATTGGTGTAGACCCATAACTGAGTGCCAGCTAAAAGGTCCTGTACATCAAGGGGGAGGGACATAAACTAGAGGACAAAACACTATTTTGTTATTGTTGGGCCAGATACTCGCACAAAGGTTACCAGTAGACATTGCTGGAAAACACTGGAACATCTATTTTAAATGTAATGGGACCTTTAAAACAGTCAGAAGTACTTTTGTTTTTAAACCAACAACCTTACAGTGAGTCCAACATCAATGTCGTCACGGCAATGCCCTCTGATCCCCTGCTAACAAAGTCCTGTCAACATAATGACCCGTCTGCTCCAGAGTAAACACAGTTTGACATGAAAATAATCAGGGGACCATTTTCCCATTGGCACAAAGGGCTCCAGCCAGAGTGATGGTGCTTCCAAGCAGGAAGTAAGTCAAACAAATCGCTCTCACCTTCAACCTCTGGGTCCAACTGTTTGGCCTAACACCACTGCTGCAGCTCTCTAAAAGGGAGACTGAAACAACAGCAAAACACAAACTGGGAAGATAACACATCTTAAGATTAGGTGGAGAGACGGCGCAGTAGAGAAAATAGTAAACTGGTGCTTTGTGAATGGAGGATTTGTCTGTCCACGTGTCTTTTTCTGTCATTCTGCTTTTTTTCCTGGCTCTAGCTTTTATTATTGTCACAAGAAAAGCTGCAACACTCACTGGGATGTGTCATTGTGGCTTGTGTGTGTGCCTGTGTGTGTATGTGCGCGCATGCATGTGTATGATGGTGTGCACGGGCCTGTGAGTAAGCCAGAGCCAGTGTTTGCCGAGTGCAGACAGACAGATGAAGGAAAGACAGAAAAGGAACGTTTCATTTATAGGTTCGTTTGGAGTTTTACTGTTTTGTTTTGGAGAAGTCGTACTTTCTGTCCACACTGTTTCACCATGACCTCACAATCACTGCAATATGTTCGCCTTTACGACTCATTTAGGCCCATATTCCGTCTTAAGATTCACCAGCAGGATGATTTATTTCAACTTGTTTCTGATGCAGTTACTCCTGTTTATAGTTTCTGTTTTTATCCAAGAAGATTTTACAATGACACTTGTTCTTCTTGTCTTTTATGACATGAAACATCACACATCAGCTATAAACTGCCCACCAACTGTCTTTACTCGTGAAGAGCCTCTCCCAGTATGTCGGGTAGCTCTATAATTAGAGCTTTATCAGAGGAGTGACACGGACAGCAGAGTCCAGTTACTGCTGGAGCTTAGTTTACACTCACATATGGTTTAATCACATCCTAAACACCACGAGTGAAGACCAAACAGATATGCATAGATTTAATACTGTCTATTGTGCGTCTCGCTATTCTTTTAATGCGTCAAGCCCTACAGAAAACTATAAATCTCAATAATGGGTAAGGAGTGTAAGGGGAAAATGATGCATTAGTCTCAGAATATAGCAGATAAATACAACAGAGGCTCCCGTATGTGCATTAGAATGTGCGCATGTGTGTGTATGCGCAAGAGTGTCCTCTGCAGTGGAGCAGGGATTCCCTCAGTCCCGAGGCTGTCTGCTCAGTCGTTCCCGAGTGGTCAGATCCCTCCCTCCCCTCCTGCCATAATGAGATTAGTGCTGTGACCCTTCAGCTTTGACTAATCCCTCAACATTTACTGCACCATCTACACGTCGCCAAACAGAATAACACACAGGCCAGCTCGGGCTACGCTGGGCCTAATCCACAGCAATTATAGTCCAAACCGCACGCTATTTTGTTGTACTGCTGGAACACATCAAACGAGAAATCCGAGAGTCCGCAAATGTCTGAAGTCTAATTCTGCTCAGTCGGCCTACCGCTACTTTGCCTAATCCTCAGAATTAACAATAGGCAGCGGGCTCAGCAGATGTTTCCTAAAGGAGAGCTTGAGAAACAAAAGGTGACGTTCTGAAGGCTGACGAGAAATGTGAAGAGCATTTGATCTCTGAATGGTATCGAGTAATTAGTTAGCACTCTATAGCTCTATTGGTGACTTTTCTGTCTCTTTACACGCTGTTGCAGTTTTCTGGCCCCAAACTTTACTGACTCTGTTCACTCTCACCACTGTCATTGTGATGTTTTTAGCCACCGCAGCAGCTTTGCTCGACAGAAAAAAAGTCCTTAAACCCGCTGTATGCTACCTGCCCAGCACCGGACAATGAGCGGACAAAGTTAGAAACTTGTAAGTGGTCATTGTGGAGCATTCTGAAGCATTTAGCAGCTGAAGGGGCAGAAACTGTAAATCCCTAAAGAGTTCCTGAAGACCATAAAAGGAGCTAAAAGCAGCAGGAAATTAGACTTGCATTCATCAGGTTGCCATATGACTCATAATAAATCATGTTGCTGTGTATACGCTGAACGTTGCAACTAGGCAAGTCTTTGCTAATAAGTTGGTAGCAACTTGAAAGGTGATGATGTCAATTTTTTGTCTTTATAGCTGGTTTCCACTGCTTCCATCCATCCATCCATCCATCCATCCATCCGTATCTATACCAGTGGATCTCAAAGTGGGGTCCACAAACCATAGGGTACAAGGGGTAAATTATAAAATTGTGCTGTATCATTAAAAACTGTTGTCCTTGTTGTTGCACTTGTTGCGTGTCCATATGTATGCTCTTATTAGGCATATCAGTGTTTTGTTCTGTAATGCAAAATCTGTTCAAAAATAAAGTGCTAAAAAAAAAAGAAATTTGACCAACCCTCCATATTTCCCCACAAGTGCCAAGTAACTCACGTCACCAAACTTTCTTTGATATTCAAAATATTGATCTCGAGGTCTGCATTATTGATTAAACTGAGAGCATCCTTTACTGTATTATCTGCTTGTTACTGATGTTTGTGTCAGCGCTGTGGATGGAGGAGGATACAGCAATCAGATATAATATCAACCTCAGCCTGTCTGTGGATCTCAGCTGTAAAAGACCTCTTTAAAAGTGGACTTCTGTTGTCCCATAAAATCTGTAGCTTTAAGACAACATCTCAAACTGGACTTAATAGTGTGTTTGTTTGGTACCTTTTTCAGCTGCTCATTTCAGTGCACAAGATAATCTAACAACATTTTAAAGCCAAACTTAAAGCTGTTCTCTCATTATTTTTGCATCACACTTCTATAAAGTTCTTTTGATAAAAAAGATGATGCCTGTACCCACAAGGGCCTGCAATTGATAACAGATCCTTTGACCCTTGACCTTCAGCCCTGCACTCCTTATGTGAACCATCTGTCATTATCGTTCGACTATTTTACAGGTGCAAATATTTCCTTGTAAAAGTGGAAATAAAGTAACATAACCTGACAATGTTTTGAACCTTTTGATCTTAACCACTGAAATACACACGATAGTCCAATAGCTTGTTTTAAAGGTTGACAAACATATTTTCAAATGTGATTGACAACTTAGCATGCTAAATATGTAATTGCAAAACATATCTATAACTATAAATCACAGAAAGTAAAATAAGAGGTTGGTTTTTGCTGATGGCTTGGTGATGATCAGTTTACAATAGGTTATATTTGTTGTCAGGACTGACAGTTGCACTGAACCACATTTGAAGTAAGTTTGAAATGTATTTCTTGTATTTTTTTCTATTGATTTATATCAGGCATGAAGTGTTTATAGCCCTTTCAGAAGACCACAGACCAAAAAGCTGAGGTCGATTGGGCCTTGACATTCAGCTGCCTGATGAGAGAAAACCTAGACATTATCAATACATTTAAACAGACATTTTATTTTGTCATGAATGCAAGACATTCAATAAATACAATACAATAAAGGACAGACAAAAACCCAGAAGTGTTTCTGCAGGTGATGCTTGGGCTTCATGTCCTTTTGTCTTGTAAGATTTAAATCTTGCTCCCGAACAGTCGACGGAGCCAAGAGGTCACCCTGTTCGTCTTGGTTTCCACTCTGGCTGCTGCCTGCTGCTCCTGGAGACGCATCTCCAGCTGGGTCAGCTCTCTCTCTGGCTCTGGCTCCTCTCTTCTTATCGGGATGTTCACGGAGTATGGTGTCTCATCTCCAGGCTTGGTGTTAACTGCAAAGCTCACAGTAGGTCGGAGTTGGTTTAAGATCTCTGTGGCAATGAGTCTGCAGGCCAACAAGGAGACCTGAGCATCCTCCATTACGTCCTTTCTGCTCAGGCGGTTCTTCTGCAGAGCCTCGCGCAGTCGGGCTTTGACTGGCCGGCCCAGTTCCCGGCTAAACTTGGCTTCGAGCTTCGGGTCTTCAAGCAGTTCAAGTTGTTTGAGGAAGACTCGGTTTTTCTTGTACTTTTGAGCCTCCTTCTTTAGCAACATGTAGATGTGCTCCACCATCTCATCTTCAATGTCCTGGCTCTTCTGGCTCCGAGGTGTGCAGAAGTTTGGAGCTTTAAAAAGCTTCACCAGGACACTTCTGATGGTGGACTCCTGAACCAAAGCTTTGTCTGTCTGCACATTTGGTTCTTCAGTGCGACACTCAGCAGAGATGAGCTGGTCAGGAGGTGGTTGGAGGCTTTCAGCTCCACATTCAGGACGTTGTTCTTCAGTGCTGGAGTCCTGGTCCTCACTCTGACAGATAGGAGGTTCCTGCAGCATCAGGCTGATTTCAGCTTCAGGTGTCACCTCCTTATCAGAGTCGGTAACAAGTTCCTCTTCGTCGAACTGAAGAGGCTCGCTCTGATGTTCCTGGTTCTCCAGGATCTCCTCGTCCGCTTTTTTCGGGAAAGCCTTCTGGAAGACCATGGTGCGTCTTATCCAGGATCCATACTGCTCAAACAGCTCCTCCTTGATGTTCTCAGGAAGAAACTGTGAGAACAGCGGGCTCTCCTCATCACTCGATATCTGGGGTGGAATCCAAACACCTTCAGCCTCGTCCTTGTAGGCTTTAAGGACGGCCTCAGTGATTTTTTGAGGGATGAAGGTGAGGAGTGCTGGGTCTCTGCTCACCAGCAGCTTCCTCACTTTGTATGACGTCCCAAACTGTTCCATGACGCTGCACTGGAGAAGCACAGCAGCTTCCCAGGCATCGCAGGAAGGAGGAGGGAGGTCTTCATCCATAGAGACACCAGGGACTTTGCTTAGGGTCTCTAGAGTTGCTGCACTCATATGAACACAGAGTGTCAGCAGTTGTTGCTGGTCAAGATGAGGTCCTTTGAAGCTCCTCAGTGGGTTCAGCCTCAGCAGCAGCTGGACGAGGAGATCCTCAGCCAGGCAACTGCTGATAGCGACCACAGCAGGGAGAGGAAGGCTCGAAACGGCTTCTTCCACAGAGGAAGTGAGCACCTGTGATGTACAGGAAGTCATTGTCTCGACAAAGAGATCTACAGACAGTGCAGTCCTTTGGAGAAGTTGGTAACCGGTGAAGGTTTGCAAAAATAACAGTTGAAAAAAAAAAGGGTAAAGATGATCAAGACGTGGCTTGTAGTGAGAGGGAGTGTGTGAAATGACAGTTTTGGCTCCTTCAGTCCTGAACTTATAGACTCTGAATTCTGACATTAAAGTCACATTCTATGATTTTAAAGTCACATTCTAATTCTACATCACATTCTGTTCTATCCTGGCCAGGTCACAGCTGATTGGCTGATAAGAAAGGCCCTAATAACCATAGTGTTGTTTTATTGTAAATAATATGAATGACAATGATCTAATGTCTTAAGCTCAATCCGTTGTCCTTATGTAAAGAAAAGAGCAAAGCAAATTGCACTGATGATATTCAAGCGCAAACACTCCCATAAAGTTTCACAGGTCCGGCAGTTTGTTTCACGCAAAAGGTGGAATTGTTGTCATGATCAGTGTAAACTCAGAACGTGACAGCCCGTATATAATTTTGCGCCACAGTTACCACCAGCTCTCTGCAGACGGTAATATTTTCACTCTAACTGCGCGGTGCTGTTAGCGCTGGCGTTAGTGTGTGAGGTGCATTTTGCCACATTTGCATAGAAAGGGGACAAATTTGCCCCAAATGTTTGCATAATGACTCGTTTAAATATGCACAAACGGCACAGAGCACAGAGACGTTGTCTGCTCTGCAGCGCACTTTAGGGTGCATTCAACCCTCTACGTGTGCTTGGAGAATGAGGCTTTTTGTGTCATTTGCACAGGTTTAGAGGGTGCAAAAGCCGAGGTCTCAGCAGTTTTATTAACTTCTTCTAGTAGAATAAGTATTTTCCCAATAACATGACTTGTCAGTGGTTGAAAAGGGATGCTGCTTTCTTTCCCACCTCAGCTCCACCTGATATCTGTTGTCATAAACAGGAATTTAAGGCTCCAAAACACAGACGTGGTATTTATGGTAAACCCAGAATCCTTTTTCCAACCAAAGCTTAAATGTTCGGCAACATTAAGAGTATTCATAATGCTGAAGCTTGCTGATTGAATAAAAAAGGATTTTATATAAATAATGTAAAGAGGCAAACCCAAGATTCAACAACCTCCACACACACAGTGTGCATGTGAGCCTGCTGCATGTACTGTATTAGTTCAGAGGGAATTATTCCAGTGTGACACACCTTCATGTGGGCACAGGATATTTACACATAAGCACACACTGAGGTCAAACATGGGTAATATTTTTCAGGATGGTACAACTGTCTACGGGTCAGGCGAGGGAGAGGCGGGTCACAGCTGGTGGTCCTGCATTTAAGCCCGGTTATAACCGCTGACTCGTGTTTCTGGAGGATTTCATTGCACCCCTCTAAAAAAGCCTCCACGCGGCTGTCTGGGCCAATCAGTCAGTTGGCTTTCAAACCGGGTCTTCGGTGGGATCTAAAATAAAGAAGTGAGAGGAGCATGAGGTGTAATGCCACGCTGGGGAGCTGTATTTAATCCCAGGAAGTCTTTCCCCCCCTCTATGCTGGTACCACACTAAATATAGGAGGGTTGGGTGTCAGACCCTGGAACAAGCCTGGATACTGGGTTCAGTGGTTGTTCAGGTCATGAGGTGCACAGTGTGTACTGCTCTGCAGTCCTTCAGATGAGGAAAAACTGAGTCAACTGGATGAGAAAATACCGGTTATTCAGTTTCACATGTGTCATGTGCAAAGGTACAGTTGGCTGGTATTTCCATCTTGTGTGCACACGTGGAGCAGCATGTCCATTAATCTGTAGTTAAAAGAATAAATACTCCATCAATCTGTCATAATGGAGTATAGTTTGGACAATAACGCATGATTTCAGTCCGATGTCAAGTGAAGTCAAAGGGAAAAGTTGGCAGGCAGCAAAGGCCAGGCTGCAGAGGACAACTTGGTTATTTTGCGACTGTCTATTTTTTGTCTGTTGGTCTTGGCCTACAGTACGAGCACTGGACGCTGCTGATGTTACAGATGACGATAGAGGCCCCTGTGAGCTCTTTGCATCTGTGTGGTTGTGTGTGTGCATGTGCATGTGTGTGTGTGTGTGTGTGTGTGTGTGTGTGTGTGAAAGAGGGAAAGAGAGGTAGAAAAGGAGAGTAAGACCTCCAAGGTTTCACTGTGAGAATCATGAGATTTCAATAATGGCGACGGACATAGGCAGAGATTACACATGCACCCACATGTACACACACACACTCAGGCATACGATACAACAACAGAGGCCCATATGCAAACATACTGTGGGAGTAAATGAAAACAAACTTTTATATGAATGTCATAAATCCTGTCCTGTGGAAACAAATGGCTGCTGTATTTCATAGTTAAAACACTGATATACACAACATACACCATCACACACACACACACACACACACACACATTTAAACCTCTCCAGACTGAAGCCTTGAACCCTCATGAAGGCCATCAGCTGTGAAAGAAGCTCAGAAGCAGATGTCTTCAGGAAGGAAACTTGCCGCCACATAAACACAAGCAAATAAATAAAAATACACACACACACACACACACACACACACACACACACACACACACACACACACGCACACAGTCCAAACACACTCCAAGAACGTGCCCTGTGCCCTTCATTTGCCCCCAGCACCTCTCATCAGGCCACAAACACACACAAACAAACAGGAATAGTTGCCCACAACACAAACACATATCTACCCAGCATGCCCCTGTGTTATCACTGTGATGACAGGCCTGAGCCCGATGAGCAGCTAGTACTGCTCTATATTCAGGCACACACACACACACACACACACACAAAGACAGAAACAAGCTGAGTTACTATACTGTTTCCACCGAGACTGTGCCACCTCATGATATGCTCACATTTAAATTTCAATATACAGTATAGTACAATAATATCATCAAATTCTAATAAAGATATACTGTTTGAACTTAGGCAGAGCTAACAAGCTGCTTCCTGATGGTATGTTTACACTAGTATAATATGCATCTTGAGGGGTTATGGTTAAATATCTCAGTCAGAGGATAAAGAACACAAACCACACGCATCAAATAAAAATAATTAAATATGTTAAACATCATAGAACTACTTTTTGGGCAATCTGAGCAAAGCAACTAGCTATGCCGGTCACAGACTATAAAAAAGATGGACGACATGACAGCTCCCTAAGAGTGAGCCCAGAACATTTCAAGCGCCCCCTGCTGACTGGCTGCAGTATAGGTCATAAAGCCCGCCTCCTCCATGTTAACAGATGGGACATTGGGTCATTATAGTTCTTATCATGCTGATTTATGTCCAAGGGTTAATTTTTCGGACAAGTTTGTTTTTAATTAGTTATTTGATGCTGTAAAAAGGATGATTGACAGCTCTGTTGACAAATACGGCTCCTGCAGCCGATCTGTTCCGGATTAGCAGACAGTGTTAAATTTGTTAACGAAAATAATGACAAAAAAAGTTCGTCAACGATCTTTTTACTTTGACGAAGACGAGATGAGTTAAAAATAGACAATAAAAAGCCTGACGTATGTTTTGTTTTAGTTAACGAGACGAGACTAAAATGTTAGTGGTGGGCTGTCAAAATCTAATCTGTCAAAATACAAGCAATTAATTCCTGTAACTGGGTAACCCGGTGGGAAGGTGGTTGTGAACTTAACCCAGGCTTTCTGCTTCAGGCTCTGTGCTCTCTCACAGACAAAGGGGTGTTTTGACTCAAAGTAATGATTACAATGTGATGACTTTTTATTAACTTAAACAAGACTAAAACTATTTAGGCTAAAAATGACTAAAATGTGACTAAACCTAATAAGCATTTTCCTCTCAAGACTAAAACTAAATCTGAAATAGCTGCCAAAATGAACACTGTTAGCAGAGTAGAGAAGAAACGTCGAGAAGAGACGTAACTAAAACAATCATTACAGTCATTGAAGTTTCCATATCTGTGAACGTCTGCTTCAGACCAACACAAAGAAGCTGCTCTGCTGTTAAAGACACGACGTGCGGGATCCTTGCTGTTTTGTTTCGGTAAGTTAAGTGTGTGTTTCACCTGCCGATCTCTACGTCACCATCGCAAGTGGCAGTGCCCGTCACGGGGGGTACTCTGACTCAAATTTGTACAATGAGTGTAGATGGATTTTGTGCACAACAACAAGCCTGCTAATCTCTACAACTCTAAACAAAATTGTTGATCACAGAAGCTGGAGAGCACTTTTAAATCCCTTTCTTTTAAAATCCATCCAACTGTTGCGTGCAACTGACATAATGTCACCGAGCTGCTCTGTAATTGCATTTTTATCTGTGAAAGTGCATTGTATTAAAGTGTGACCTGATTCCCTGCAGCGTGCAGCCGCACAGAAAAGCTGATTGTGGGAAATGTTGTGGTGTTCAATCCCAACATACAAGAGTGCACGTGTGAAACAAGCGCCCAGTGTTTTCCCTCGCTCTCCCCTCACCCTTTGTGTCTCTCTCTCTCTCTTCCTCAGTCACTCCTCACGTTTGCTGTGTCATGTCTTTGTCAATGGACTGGATTCACTGAGCATGTGCAGTGACAGACAATCAGAGAGATTAAATGAAAAGCAGAACTTTGTGTTGCTATATTTTCTCTATTTTGGAAGTTGTCCCTCATAGCAAGAGCTCATGATTATGTAACACTATGTAATAATCCAGACAAGCCAAATTGTCATTTAAATGTCTAAACTGCTCCTTTATTGGCTTTAAAAATGTACTTTGGCAGCGTGCTTGATAAACAGTCATCCGAATAATGGATTGAGCATACAGAAAAGGGAATCCTGATAAATGAGCGAGGACGACGGAGAGACAGGGAGAGAGTGAGAAAGGCAAACAGAGGAGAAACAGGAGAAACCAGAGTCAGACTCACAGCGGCCTGAGCGAGTAAACAGAGAGGATATTGGAGGATATGTGCTGCTTGCTGAGAGGATTATCTGAGTGAAGTCTTGCTCTGACTCATACCACACTTGCCTGTTATTATACTCCTCTCTTACTTGTGTGTGTGCACGCTAATTCCTGTGTGTGAGTGTAACGCAGCAGGCAGGATGACATATGACAAAAGCTACTGTGAGGGAGTTATGGCATAGTTAAGTATATTTACAGACAGAGATGAGACTATGCTAGGTCAGCTTTACGAGAAGGCAGTCTGTCTGTTGGTCTTGGCTTACAGTTCACTTTGTAAAAATGATGTTAGAGGGAGCATTAACTCATTATGTGTGTGTGTGTTTTTGTGGAGAGGGTGAGTGTTACAGTTCACAGAGAAGAGTACTTGGTGAGGTGCAAAATAGTTTCCAAAGCAACCCCTGGATTCAATGGGAAGTTAACCTGTATATGAAACACTGCAGAAACCATTTGTTTATGTTGGACTCAGCCATAACATTATGACCACAGACAGGTGAAGTGGATAAAGTTGATTATCTCGCTACAATGACCCCTGGCAGTGGGTGGGATGTTAAGCAGCAAGTGAACCCTTTGTCCTCTGATGTGTTGGAAGCAGGAAAAATGGACAAGCGTGAGGATGTGAGCGACTTAGACAAGGGCCGAATTGTGATTGCCAAACGACTGGGTCAGAGCATCTCCAAAACTGCAGCTCTTGTGGGGTGTTCCGGTCTGCAAATTGCTAAAAAAGTTAATGCTGGTTCTGATAGAAAGGCGTCAGAACACATAGTGTTTATTAGGTATGATTACATATGGGGCTGCGCAGCCGCAGACCGGTCAGGGTGCCCATGCTGACCCCTGCCCACTGCAGAAAGCGCCTACAATGGGCACGTGAGCATTGGAACTGGACCACGGAGCAATGGAAGAAGGTGGCCTGGGCTGATGAATCACGTTTTCTTTAACATCATGTGGATGGCCGGGTGCATGTGCCTCACTGACCTGGGGGAGATATATCAACAGGATGCACTATGGGAAGAAGGCAAGCCGGCAGAGGCAGTGTGATGCTTTGGACAATCCTCTGCTGGGAAACCTTGGGTCCTGTCATTCATGTGGATGTTACTTTGACACGTACCACCTACCGAAACATTGTTGCAGACCAAGTACACCCCTTCATGGAAATTATATTCCCTAATGGCAGTGGCCTCTTTCAGCAGGATGATGCGCCCTGCCACACTGCAAACATGGTTCAGGAATGGTTTGAGGAACACAACAACGAGTTCAAGGTGTTGACTTGGCCTCCAAATACCCCGCAACTAACAGGACTTAAAATGATCTGCTGCTAACGTCTTGGTGCAAGATACCTCAGCACACCTTCAGAGGTCTAGTGAAGTCCATGCCTCGATGGGTCAAGGCTGTTTAGACGGCAAAAGGGGGACCTTCACAATATTAGGCAAGTGATCATAATGTTATGACTTATCGGTGTATAAGAAAGTATAAGAAAAGTAGAGGAGTTTAAACAAAATTAACTTGCTGTCCTGTCAGTCTTGATAAATTATTCTTTATAAATAAATTATGATACAGAAGCACAAAATTTGATGGTAGATCCACAGTGTGAATTAGATTCAGTAGAAAACAGTAGCACCTAGTTCCACCTCAGCCTTCTTTTTTCCCTCTCCTCACCTGTAAGTCAGCGGACCACAGTGACATAACTCGCAGAGCGGCTGGCCAACAGCGGCTGCTGCTCTGTCTGGCAGGTGCATTTCCTCCTTGCTTTGTTTTTCCCCTGTGTTTCCTTCCCTAAGTGATTTACCATTTCCCTGGAAATCTTCCCTCTCTCGTCTCTCTCTCCACACATCCCCTAAACCCATCATCTCTCAAACCCCACGGCTGGATGAGATGCCAAGCCCGCAGATTCTCCAGTGTGTGTTCTGGATGTTGAGCTTGTGGTAATTGTAATGTTTTATTGCATTATGTAATAGCTGCAAAATGATTAAAACAGACCAGCCAGAGGTTCGTGAAGACACACTCCGCTGCATATATGAACAAGCCCAGACGTAATACTCAGACACAAACACACACACACACACACACACACACACACACACACATACAAACACACACACACATATGTAGATATATTTCTAACTTTCATACAGTAAGCACACGGAGGGTTGGGAAAGCAAACCCCACACAGCAGCGTGTTGTGCCAAAGTGCAACAGTTGGGCTGTCAGCATAACTAGAGCCGAGGGAAAACCCTGCCACATCCACAGAAAGCACAACACTGTAACATAAAGACAGGACCCACTGTACCACAGCGACTGAGAGAAGCAGCGCTGCAACTGGATTAAAATCCATAAATAATCCTGTTGTAGTTTTTCCGCTTCAGCAGTGCAATATTTACTATAGTGATTTTTATCTGCTTATGACTTACTGCAGCCGTGTCTCCTACAAATTATGTTCATATACAAATAATTTGCAACATTTTAATGGAAAAGTAATGCCAACAGAATAACATTTTTTATAAACATAATAAAGAAATGCTGATAATTAAAAAAAACCAAGTAAAATGTTTGACGACATATTTCCTATGTCTTCCAACACTTTGCACTCACAGGGACTGCAGCATTATACCTTTTTCTATGGTTATTTATTACAGAAAAGGGCAGCAATGACCTGATTTTGTTTGTAAAACTCTAATAAGGCCACAATCTCTCCCTAACCAAAGTGCATTTGTTGCCTAAACTTAACCACTGTCCGGAGTGTGGAATAGAAAACTCCGAGTCTTGTGTGTTCCTGCACTTTGTATGCACACCTGCATCTACCTTAAACACTTGGACCCCAGCGTGGTAAATAATGTTTCCTTCACATGTCACCACAATGTAAATGAGACAGCAGTGCTATGCAGAAATGTAATCTCTAGGACGCAGGGTTGCGTTCCACAACAAAGAGAGAATTGGTAGCGATTTCAAATGAATGTATGATGCTGTTAGCTAACAGATGAATCTGAGCTTTGTTACGCGTAATGTTTAAAATCAAATGATGGCTGGTTGTCATGATGTTATGGGTTAAAGGTTATATTAGTACATGCCATATGTTTGTTTACATGAAGAAAACAGGAAAGGAATGCCTCCATGCGTGATTATAGCCCAGTATCACAAAGCATGCGTAAAAGGGCTGTACATATCATCAAAACAACACGTGATAAAACCAACATGTGAAACACACAAAAATATGTACATGTTATAAAAACTACATTCAACAAAGCATTACACATACAGTAGCTACACACACAATAGGAGCAGTAATAGACAGTATTAGCACTATATAAAGTGAGAGGATGTATGTAAGAACCATGGCACATTTTTTAGGGTAGTCTAAGCGAGGTTATAGGTTGATGCAAAAAGAGATGTTTCTAGTTTTACTCTTAAAGCTGGCCTCTCGAATTTCGGTAGGAAGGCGATTCCAAAGACGAGGTGCTTGGTATGAGAAGGCCCTAACGCCTACTGATGTTTTATTTATTTTTGGAATTTAGAAGCTCTTTGGATTGTCACATGTTCATGTAAGAAAGATGTTTATTTGATATTGAAATTTAGAGATTTTTTGTTTTGTTTGTTTTTGGTAAATATTGCTAATAAGGTGCACAGTATGACCAGGGATGTGTTATAAAGGGTTAAATAAAAAGAGACATTTTCATTTGAGCTCAGCTTTAAAAGAAGAAAAAAGCTGCACAAGTGTTTAACAGTCAGAGACAATCTGATGAGAGCTCCTGCAGAGCAGGAACAGAGAACAGCTGCAGGATGGATGCGAGTTACGGTCTTTTCTACAGCAGCTACTGCAGTGAAGTTATTTCACCACTTCCACTGCTCTACACCTCATTCCCTGAAGCCTCATCAGGCCATCTCTCCGTCTCCCACAGCAGTAACTAAGGCATGACTCATGTGGGCGCAATGTTCTCAGTCGGCTCATCAGGGTCTCAGCTGCTGGTGAGGGCAGAGAGGAAAGTATGTGAGTGATTTTCTCATTCCTTCTTTCTCCCTGTGAACCAAGATAGACGTGTATTCTGAATGCTGCTGATTTTAGATAATAGTGAGGTGGTGTAAACAAAATACGCACATATAATCCAAGACACACATTTGCACAGCAGATATCACGGCTATGCACAGACACAACAGATTGAGTGACGGGTCTAAACTTGCCGATGACCATTCAAACAATTCGTAAGCATCACAAAATATCCTTGTTGACTCATGAGGAACAACTCGTAGAGCTGCAGCCACAGGTGTGCATGAAAACAAATGAAGCGGAGCAGAGTAAATATAGATTTAGAGGGCAGAGGGAGCCAGCCAGGAAAAGAAAGAAATGCATGGGTTAAACAACTGGAGTGTTTGAATAAAACCAGTTTGGAGAAATGGGGACAAAGTAGACTTAAAAAAGGATGAAGGCGAAACGCTGCCAGATTGAAAAGTAGTTAAAATGTAATGAAATGTGTCTGGAGTTTTACGACTGCACAGCCACAGATGTCCTATACCCCCTGCCCCCTTTCAGCTTACCCATTACCAAGTATTATCTCCCTGTCACACCATGCCATTACCGGGCCTTATCTCCCACAGCGGGGGGACACCGACACAGTAAATCGCTGCTCAAACCAGCTGTGGTCATCTCTTTCTGCAGCATCTCAAGGCCATGCTGCTGTCACTACCACCGCACCCCCATCGACAAAGCAACACTGAATAGTGACTGCTGCTCGATCACTGGAGACCACCGTGTCAGTGAGCTGTTGATTTGTGTAACTCACACTGAAGCCATCAAATCCTCATCATACCTATTCACAGTGAATTACAGTTAACCCTTATTTTTGTGCTGTACTCTATTATTACTTGTTTTATTAATTGAAAGTAAGACAAAAACATACACACTAAGGATATTACACAATGCTTAAGGTGTTGTGGTGATTGTGAACACTGTGCTGAAAGGGAAAGTTGGGGATAAAAAGGCGCAACGATGCAACACAATCTTCAACTCTGTCTTTGACAAGCTGTGAATTTGTTATGTAACAGCACAACCAGAGAAATCAAAGCAAGTCAGCCTTTACTCCATCGAAACCTCCAGCCCCCTCCTCTCCTGCACAATACTGCGGGGGGTGATTAGAGATGGATAATTGGGGTGTAGAAATCCAACAGTATAGGAGCCAAATTTTGGGGGGAAAAGGGGCTAAATTCCAGAGCTGAGTGCCAAAGGGATTGAACGGCCTCCAAAACACATGCAAGGTCTTTTGTTCTGCACTCCGACTCTTTTGTTTCACCTGCTGTAGCACTCATTACAGGGAGCTTTACCTGTCAGACGGCATACCCTGTCTATATTTGATCACTTAAACTGTATTTAATTACTGCACAGCCCTTCACTTCAGGAGAGGCTGGAAAAAGAGGCCACATGGGAAACTTAAGCTTTGAGATTACAGGAACATTCTGGGACATAATGTGCAGTTTCACAGAGTACAAATGACAAAATTATAGTTTGTACGCAGCTAGTGGAGCTTTATTCCTGGTGTTGTCATTAATCTTTAATGTTTTTCTTTGCCTTGAAAATTTACAGAGCCCACTGATGATGCCAAAGAGATGAACCCTTTGGATTTAGGACAAATAGCTATTGCACTGCCTTTAGTTAGATATGTGAAATTTGCACATACAGCCACATTATAATATTAGTCTCAAATTGCACTCAAAAACAGAGATGGCAGACATGCTTGTTCTTTTTACAGGACTACGGTAAAAGCATATGACATATAAGACTGTGTACAAAATCGTGTACTACATACTACATACTGCATAATGTGTTCAGCGGTAGTATGTAGTGGTTCAGATATATTTTGCAGTATGCTACTCCAGGCACCAGTTTCTGGTTATGGAAAACATAAGTAAACAATAGCCTGACAAATGCAAGCCACCGCTTCTTTAGCTATAGCGCCCCCGAATGTTTGATTGCTGCTGCCATCCGTCATTTCAGCTGCCGTTATGACGATCCAGCGCTTTGTATTGTGGGATACAGTAGGCGAGGTAGACTGGTCTGATGCATAGTGGAGATTTTTCCCGATTCCGTACGACATCCGGGTATTTTTGGCATACTTCAAATGTTGCTTCTGCTTGCATACGACATGCTACCTGTTGGCAAAATCAGTAGGGGAGACCGGGGATGGTTGTAACATTTTTGGCATTTCTGTCTGTATCTTGGAGCTCTTTTAAAGTAACAATCTCAAACTTTTTCATTTAAGTAAATGTATGTTAAGTCACTATTTATCACCAAATTACTAATTAGTTAACACAAAGGTGATTGAGCCTATATGGCCCACTGATGAAAGCCTTTGCGTTTGCAGTATCGTACTTTTATGGACTGGGTGTCTATGGCGACATTCGCAAGTGGTTAGTGACCATAACCCAGCAGTGGTTGGTCTGTCAGAGAGGGTAGGCTAAGTGGCTGCACTTCCAGTTTCTGTCAGCATTGGGAGTAAACAGTAATATACTATGGCTGAACAAACAAAGAAAAGATCGATGACTACAGATACAACTTCAAAAATAAGTGAAAATCCTGGGGTGCTTTTTAGCTCGGTTGGTAGAGCAGGCGCCCCATGTACAGAGGCTACAGTCGCAGTGATCGCGGGTTCAACTCCCGGTCTGCCAATCATTTGGTGCATGTCATCCCCCACTCTCTACTCCCAACATTTCCTGTCTATCTTCAGCTGTCCTAAAAATAAAGGCAAAGGCCAAAAAAATAAATAAATAAGCGAAAATCCAAAGAAAAATAAACAAATGCGAAGCTCAGATGAAGCCAAACATTCTACAAACTAAAGTGGGGAAAATCAAGGGTTAGAACCATGACAAAGGGAGCCAGCTGCAGACCCCTGGTTAAATTAGGAAGAGTACTCCAATTACCAATTCTCGTCAGTGGGAGGCCCTCAACAGCACAAAAATGTAAATCTTCACGATTGTATCTTTTAGCATGGTTAAAGTGCATGGTTAAGTGTCAAACATGAGGGGTGAAACATAACAATTTACCCCATAGTCTGGGTTAGTTGTGACATAGCCTGGGGTGAATTGTAACATGAAATAAGAATTGTGAAAAAATTAAAGATATATAAAGTGTTTTATTCAACACTCAAATTACTTTTTTTTAAATTACTAAACTATCAAGAGTCACAGTGGTACTGTATGACACTCGAGGAGTACAGGTACACTAACATATGTACATAGTAATAAAACTGACAAAATGTGGACAAGCTTCAACAATTGTTGAAACATTAGTGTGTGTGTGTGCGTGTGTGTGTCTGTTTGTATTTGTTTGTGTGTGTTTGTAGCATATGTCTCTCCTGGATTGCAGATTTATACTATAAACATGTTTATAAAATGTTACTCACCATCAGAGTCACAGTGGTGACAGATGTAAGGCATATGCCTTCGCCACAGATCTGATGGACTTTCCCTGCTCTTGAACATCATTTGATGCTCTCTTAAAAATGTTGTGAGGCACACAGGCACATCTGTCTTTCTAATAAACATATAAATACAATTTTGTTTAGGGTAGGCTGTAACATTTTCCTTCATGTTATTAGAACTAACCCAGACTCCTGTTGCTTTGAACTAGCCTACCTTACAGCTAACAGCTAAAGCATTAGCACTAAAAAATAAAAAAGAAAGATATCTACATAGACATATAATAAACATGATTTAAGTTTGATGAATGTAATTACATAACAGACGGTGCTATCACAAAAAATAAATGAAGTGAAAAACGTACTTTCTTATCGAAAAATGATATTTTTCCTTATAAATCTGGCTGTATCTGCTACTTCTCCACATGAGGAACAAGGACTAAACTGAGCCGTGTTTCCCACAGGATTTTCTGAGACTATGGTGGTTGGACCCCAAACCTTGTAGGGGGGTCTGGGGGCATACTCCCCCCTTAAGAAATTGTTTTACATTTTAAAGTTAAATGGAACAATCACTTTGAGACCAAAATTAAGAGGTTGTATAGATATGATGATGAAATAGCAAACTCTATTTTCCTCTAACAACCCCCCCTTATCACATTTGGTTTGGCAACTCTGACACCCCCATGAAAAAGTAGAGAGAGTTTAGGTGGAGCAACACGTTTCTTTAGGCTATAAAAGTAAATACAAATAGATGTGTGGTGTGCAATTACTTCCACGTTATGTCATCTACCATGTTTAAATGTATGTTTAATCAGCATCATCAGCTCGGTGACGGTAACTTTTGGAAACAAAATCTCGCTGTATCCCACTTCCCACACTTGTAGACAAATTAGACTATGGCAGGCCGTCTCAGTCTAGGTAATTAATGGGAAACACTGCTGAACACGTTTAGAGTGAATCAGGTGATTCTTAGCTTGTTCCTGATTGGAGAAATTGAAAGTGTTAGAACTATCCCCGGTCTCCCCTATGTACTTCTAGTACGAGTCATTTTATATAACACAACAAGTTCTTACTTATTGCTTGACATACAGTTCACAACGAATCTGTTACTTCTATCAACGTTATTCCTTCCAATTCGCCTGTAACTTTCTCAGTGAATCTTTTTTTGCCCCTCTTGCTTCCTGTAGTCAAATTTAGTGATCCGAGGTTCAGCACTGTGCTGACTTCCTCACATGTTTTTGTGCTGTCAACACTTTCTAAAGATAACACCTCCACTTCACCCCCACCCCTCAGCCACCTCCACCCGCCAGCTACAGTCCACAACAGTTCTGCTGCTACGTGGATGGCTAAAATTAACTCTTAAACAAGGGGTTCTGATTTGCACTGTGATGGGCCTGCACACCACAGAGAGACGGGGGGTAGGTGTGGGACAGGGGGCACGTAAGCAGATATTAAAAAGAACAAATGAAGGATAGATATAAAAGTAGACAGGAACAATTTTGCCAAACTCTAATCTGAGGACACTGAGGACATCTGCTCTGTGTAAAAAAAGATAAATTCCTGTAAAATTGACCTCAATCTTCCAGCGGGCGCCATGCAGAGTGCTGAGGAGAGCTGGATCATTAAAGTGCCATGAGGCCTTTACATTGCCTGCAGAGAACTGCTTACGGCAGCAGTCAAACTCAATGGTTTGCTGACCACGCCAATGTCTTCTCCTTTTCATATACAACAGAAAAACTCATTATCTCGCCCATATTATCACTCCCTCGCTCACACACACATGCACTACAGAGCATCCTTAATCCCAGGCTGGCCAACCTGACTGTAATTAGATCTTTCCGATAGCATCCGTGCCAAGAAATGCCAAGCAGGGCTTCTCACTCAGTTTTTCAGCCTGGTGGCCCTGCAAGACGTTCAATGAACGTCTGAAGAAGGTCGCACACCCTAAGATCTCCCTGACATTTGACCTTAATGCAATCAAATCCTGATCCTTGTTAATCAAAGCTAAAGGCTGATGAGGACAGTAGGATTACAAAAATCTGTAAGGAATTGATTCTTTCCTGCTTTTCAATCACACAAACCAAATCATTACCATGCACGTGGCACAGTTAGCAAATGATGCACTTAATTCAGACCTATGACACGCAACCTCACTATAATGACCGACTGATGTGGGTTACAGATACTACAGATCACAAGCAATTTGTAGCCTTGATTGTGACAGACTTTTCATTTAGAGCATAGCATAGTGACCACTACTCAGACGATTCGAGGGTCAGGGCCCCGGAAGATTAGAGAGCGTTAAACGGACAGATGAGCGGAAAGCTGAACCGACTCATTGAAGCGACTGTGAGAGGGGGTGGAAAATGGTCAGCGGATCTCTAAAGTGAATGGATCACTCTGTCTCACTCGTGTTATCTGATTATACATCTGTTTAATGCAGCAGAATTACACAGTGCCACTCCAGAGTATCAAGTCAAGTAAGGATCTGGTTGCTGCCCAGCATCTGTGCCATGTTGAAAGAAAGCTGGATTGCGGTCTTAATAGTGAGCAAACTCTGTCATCAAGCCTTGGCCCAATTTAAGTTTCACGCTGCCCTTCAAAAGGAACTCATATGGTGAAGCAGCCTTTGCTTTATAAAAAGAGCACTTTTCGTTCAAAGATGCATTTCAAATTATGCTGTAAGAGACAGAAAATATAGCCTGGCATTGGTTTTTCATCAAACCAGGAGGATCCATGGGAAGCTCCCTCATCAAGCTTGTCTGTGGGTGTGTGCAGTACATGTGCACAAGCGTGAGAAAGAGATCTAGTTTTCATCACTATTTTTTTTATGTTATTACTGCTCTGTGAAAATGTAAGTTATAATACCCTTTGTACAGTGTGTGCACGTTTTTCTCCTAAACACCTCCAGCCCCACTTCTCGTAACCTTTACCCCCATAATGTTTTCAACCAATCCGAGGCACTGATTCAAGGATCCAGAATTAGCACTGCTATCGCTGGCCTGGAGAATGTTGACCATGCGGATAAGTCATGTAGGAGCGGGAGTGAGGAGCACAGATGGAGGGTCGGAGTAAGACAGAGCAGGGGGATCCTAATGGATATGAAACAACAAAGTTGCTGTATCATAAAGTCATTGCAGTTGATTCAAAAGAACATATGATATGATATCTATCCAGAAGTTGCAGAGATATTTGCTTCTGGACCAACTGACAGATGGACTTGACAATTCTTTAGATTGGGCAGTAACAGTTATGTGACTGTTGTGTCTATATTCCTGTGACATGATTTGCGGGTGGAAGGCTGTATACAGTTGATAGTTCCATAAACAGTTGCTTGGAAACTTAAAGACCAGCTCCAGTCATGTTTTAAGAGATATAAAATGATCTGCTTGAAATAATAAATTGTGTCTGATGTTTTTTCTGCAAAATATCTTTAATTACCTTGTAAAAATCCTCCCAATGCATCTCCTCCTTCTCCCTCATTTAAATTTCTTAAATATGCATAGTCCCCGCCCAGTATGCACATTTCCAAACGCCCCCTCCGTCATGAAAACAAAACACGTCTCTGCCGTCGTTTAGTGGCAACTTGTTGAAACTTAGCTAGCTTGAAATGTAGTAATTAGTAGTCGTTACGTTAACGCTAGTAGTCAGTAGTGAGTTTGGCTCGCGCATCGCCGAAGTGGTTGCCATAGGTGGCACATAATCATATGCAAAGCGTCACCCCGTCCATTAATGGGATTAGCTCCTTAGGTTTGTGACGTCTCAAACCTGGCTGTCTGAAAATGTGTTGTTCAGCCTGTCCTTGGTACACTGCAGTTTAAAAGCAGACAGGCCCAGCCATGGAGATGACTGCTTATGTTGTCCCTGATATGTCTTGCAGCACATGAAGAACACCACATGGAGATGTTTACAAGATTAAACACTTGACTTTCACTGGAGGGGGGCTTTAACAATGTATATCTTGAATTCATTAGTGTAAAAAGCACGTAACTACAGGTTACCTTTGGTTTGTTGGGGCCTGATCTACAGGGATGATTTTGTTGTCATCATGAAAAGTCAGTATCAAAGGCTCCTTGTTGTTTGACAATATTTTGTCTTCGATCTTATCATAAAATATTTTTCGTCAGTAACCTCTTACTTTCAATGATAACCCCTCCTTCCCTTTGTTTCTTCCTCCCTCTGCCTCTTCACCATTACAGACTTAGGAGAGTCAAGGGTACAACACTGAAGACTTCACCAGACCGAGAAGGGAAAAAGAAGAGCTGCACAGTTCAACTGTATTAACACTTGACATAAAAAAAACTTTCATTTTCCCTCTCTAGACCATGTAAAAGCCCCCTCTCCCCATAACTGTTCAATGCAATTACTGACATCATCACAAAGCTATGTTGAATTTGAAATTTGGCATATCAGTCCAACCTGCCTCTGACTGGGAGGTCTCAGGTCTGACCCCTGCATGCACCACATGTAAACCCCTGGGCAGCCATCTGAACGTGTAGTACAGTGTGTTCTTCAGCCTGCTGATGTGACATGTGATGCTGACTGAGCATGTGTGAGGGTCCAGGGAGAAACTCCTGTTAAACACATATATAAACATGTCACACAGCACTCACCGATGCAGGCGTGTACACGCACGGTCAGCTGGGTCCGTAGAACAACACTGTGCTTCTTCCCCCTGGCCCTGAAGAAGACAGAAGCAGACAGATTTATTATCGATTTAAAAATATCTTTATGAAAGAAAAGGAGACTTGCTTCTGCACAATAAGTTCTCTAACTGCAAAACATGGACTTGTTTTATGTATTTCATGCCAACAAATGTGGAAATTGCATAATAAAGGAGATATAATCATCTCACATTGGCTACAGCTTTAAAAATAAGATAATTATTTACAGCAAATGTGTTTTTAAGAAAGAATTTGAGACTTGATGTGATCAATCTTTCTATATGATGCAGTTCAGACAAAATGTTTTACTTAAAGGGCCAGTTCGCCGATTTTCAAACTCAGTCCCATTAGCTATTATGGGGAGCTAATGCCATTATGGTAGCCTCTGATGTCATGTCTCGTTCAAAATGGTCAGGTTTGAAATGTAGACTTCAGACCCCATGATTTTTTTAGACGCTCCACCGGTATATTCTCGTCTTATTTCCGCTCTGAGCCATTGCCTGTAGCGATCAATGTCCTTGACTGGAAAACGGTAGTATTTCACTCCAGCGTCTCGTTCCTTTCAGAGGGAGGGGCGCAATGCACGCTGGGAGTTAGTAGGAATGCAGAATGAGCAAAACCAGTAGCTGTTTGAACAACTTCCTCCACAGCTATGGTGCCAATTAAGAATATTATTGCTTCCATTGATTACAGCAGCTTTGACTGACAGTAGCTTTTTTCCAGGGGCCAATAGCTCCTTTAATAATAACAGTACTTTGAGTTTTGGTAATATGGAGTCGATAAAAAGAAACATAAACACTGATATGAGCACCAAAAAAGAAACATGCTGAGCTAACGTTAGCAGCAGGTGGCCTTTCCTTACCTCCTGCGTCGTCCAAAAAGTATCCCAGTAATCCTGCTTATTTTATGTTAAACTCCTTTGATTAGATCTTATTTTTATTTATTTTTGAACATATATTAAAAATATCTTTGGTCATTTGTTCCATCAGCAGTTGGGTTCTTAAATAAGCTGTTGGCATTGTTGCAATTGCACATACTAAGTGTGACTATCATGATGACATCAATGTGAGTTATGTATTATTATATGTAGGTATTTATGTCTCCTGTTTCTTTTTTTCTTTTATGGGGTGTATTGCTTGTGTGAACTACTGTTGCAAACCAAATTGCCCCTTGGGGACAATAAAGATTTTTCAATCCAATCCAAAAACTGCCACAAATTATGTGATGGAAAAACACTGACTGCTGACAATTTCTTCTCGTTTGCTATCATCACATGATCATTTACCTGAAATCAGTTTGTTTTGCCGCACTTTAACAATGGGTGCTAGTGGCCATCATAATCTGTATTATTGCTTTGTAGGCAACTTTGTTCGAGAATAAGAAACAAGTCAAACATCTAAATAATAAATTATGATATCTGTCCAATGCAATCCCGCTGATACCGGGCACTGTATTTTAGGCTGTGTCAGAGGCATTTCCAGTACTGTCATTAGTATTGGAACAACAATGCGGTCGCAGTTGCATGATGGGAATGGTGCAGACAAACAGTGGATTTGTGCCCCCATACTGATAATCATCTGAGCCTTGAGGACAGACAGCAGAAATACAGGAGTAGACACAACACACACACATACCACTGTGATCACACATTCATACACAGCATATTTCCAGTGGGAAAACAAAATGAGCACACACAAACATGAATGTGAAATATGATGGTATTTTGAGAACAAGTCAAACTCTCTCTCCTAACCTTAGTGGTTATCCTCCAATCTGTAGGAGCTAATCATCGACCTCCATCACTAACATGTCGATAGCATGCAATCCAAGCAGGGAAAGCATGGCTCTGATAAAACACACCGCTGCAACAACACACATCCAAACAAGAGACCAGCTGGCCTCTTATCCTGCTTTTAAGCTGCGTTATCAGCTTTGCTCGGAAATTGAGCAAAATGTTAACACGATCTGTTGAGATGCTGATAGAAATTAGTTTTTCTGGAAATTAAATTTTTCTTTCCGTGCCTGTCTGATTATGTTTTATGTGAGAGTAAAAGTCGAATCAGGGACTCAGTGAGAGTGAAGCCAATCGGCACAGCGGAAGGGAAATTAGACTCAGTATGCAACCATGATGTGCAAGTATGAAAGATAATTTATATAGGGTGTTATCTTTTAGACTTCAATTATTCAAAAGCCTATTTGAATGTATTATTAATAATACAAAAGGTGCTTTAATGATTCAGAAGAACTCTGCATCCTAATCTATACAGCAATGTCCTCACTATTTTTCTCTCCACTTTCTCTTAGTGAAAGCAGACTCTGAGCTGTCCGCGTCAGAGGACCTTGTTTACTGTCAGCTGTGGTGAGCAGTGTCCTGCCACAGCTGGGATCACAACACATTTTTGATGCGTGGGAACATAAATTCTGGGTGAAAATCACTTTACACCAATTTACTCTTCATAACACTTTTAGCTCGAGTTTGTCAGTACTTTTTTCCCCATGTGAACAGTGTCCATAAGGCCATGAACAGACCAGGCAACATTAAATAATAAATGTGAGTATCAAAAGTGATAAACAGACACATCTCTCTGATTCACAACCACTATGCCTTCTGACTGTACAGCACAAGAGAAGTATGTGGTGTGAGGCTGATATACTAAGTGTGATTAGTTTATCATTTTTGTCACTATATAAATAGTCCACTTCTGACAGAGGGAGGACAAGACAGTCTGAGTCACAAACATCCATCCTGAACCTTAGCGACGTTTGGTGTGATTCATTTCCTACTCTCAGCCCTGTATGACCTTGCTAAAAGCCATGTTTGAAAGGATGACACACATACATACCAACTCAAACCTGTTTCCCGAGATGTCAACCACTTCCGAAGCACACACACACACACCTTTATTCACCTGTCCATCAGCTGTCACATGGCTAATCAGGCACATAGTAAAGACACAAACAGATAAATGTACACATGGAAACGAGGCACATACAAACAGACTCAGAAAAAATCAGGCTGTGTGGGTCTGCCATCACTTATCATGCTGCGGCCCCGGACTCCAAACAGATAAACATACCACAACACTCCACAAACACACACTGTCACACACTTGTATGCAGCAAGTTAACCTCAGCCATCCCTGTGTATTTCTCAGAGTCTGTAAAACTATACTTTATCACCCATTTTGGAGCCAGCAGCTGTAAACAAAGAGCATTACTAATATTTTGCCCCAACCTCCTCAACAGGAGGTTTAAACCCAATTTATCTTCTGTTCTGATACAGGGAACTTATTCAGCACTGACAATGTTTCTTTAAGTCAGGTGAAAGAAGATAATGCTAATTAAACAGCTAATTAGCTAAAGCTTCAACACCTGGTCAGCTAGCAAGAAACACCACCTCATTGTCACCACTGGATTTTAACCACAGTTAGCTAGCAAACATGTAATGTTACCCACAGTAGGCCTACTTGTTTGCAAGCTACTTGTATGGTTTGTGGATACAACTAGTTATCTGGCTAGCTTATGTTATGTACAATAGGAAAACATAGCTGTTAAGGCTAGCTATCTTTATCAGTTAGCTAAAAATGTTATGGCTAGATAACACTAATTAGAAAAGAACTCAAGTTACGTCCAATAACTATAATTTTTGGAGACAATTCTTGCAACATTATTTGGTAATTTATGTTCAGTAACTTACAGTATAACTTCCCTTGTTGAATCAGTTGCAGCTGATATGTTAGCTTAAAGTTGTCTCACTGTGTAGTAGCCACGGGGTAGCTTTGGTAATTTGCTGCCAGGTGTTACAAATCTAATTTGATTGGATCATCATTGTCAGAGATCCTGGATTAGTTTTACATGAAATGTCTTCACATAAAATGAAACATCAGGCTGGAAAGCAATTTATAATTTAAAATATTCAAAAAAACCTCAGGGTGAAATTATGATTATTCTTTTTTTTATTGTCGAGAGCTAAATGATAACATTTATTTAGTAATTATTTGCAACACTGAGGTGCCATTCAACATAAAAATGCTGAACATTCAATAGACTACATGACTGATTTGATTAAAGGTGTTTATGAATGTATAAGGCTTATTACCTCAGTACAGTTTTGTGAGAAAAACCCCGAGCCAGTTTCCATTCTTCATTTCACAACAGTACTGTTACAAAGTGGTCATGCTGTGTCTTTTGACAGATTATAGGTTTGTTAACTGGGAAGTTTTGTCACTAAGAAGATCAGAATATATATTTTTTGTAAAAAAAAAAGAAAAAAAAAAGAAAAACAGTGACAAGCTAAAGCTGTGGAAAGGAGGCACATCTGTCCTGCTTTCCAGAGCGCTTCATACTTTCCGTGAACTCGTTCTTCCAAGGAACCCAGCAGCTTATGATTCTTCCCATTTTATAAGAATGAAGCAACTCAAAATAATCTGTTTCAGAGAGAAGGAAAGGACAAGAGGAGTAAAGAATATAGATGTAAATCAGTCTCACCCTGTGTCGTCCTGCTGAAAGCCCTCCAGCTCGTCCCTTTGTTCAGCCAGAGAGGACTCCAGATCCAGATAGGTGCCATTGTGGGAGAGCTGCAGCGTGCAGTCATCAAGCTATGGAAAAGAATGAAAGCCATATTTTCATTAGAAAAGTCCTAATAAATGAAATGGACCTGAACTAGGATTGGATTTAACCACAATGAAGAAAACTAAAGGCCAACTTCTAAATCAAGAGTGGCTACCAGCTTAAATTGGCATTTATACCTAAATAAGGGATGGAAAATATGATGTGTGTGATATGAAATTTCCCTGGCCAGGCCGTGAAATGCGTACATGAATCACCCACAGGAATGACATTGGTCTCTGGGCCCACTATTTTTTAATACCCCCTCACTAAATCCCTGCATGTGTTTCACACCCTTTTTTAAAACAATTTGAGCCCGTAAAACGAAGCCAGTTACCAGGGCAAAGATTTGAACACAAGTGTGTACGGTGATCCATGGAAAGTGGGAGAGCCTTATGGGGCATGGATCTGCTTTCAACATTACAAAGCTGTTAAGGGAATTAACTAGGAGAGACGTAGCTATAAAGGCTGCAGAACATGAAAACAAAACCAGAGGGAAACACAGAGAGAAGATTTTATTACATCCAAATGCATGTGGCTGTGGGAAAAATGACACTTGAATAATGTTTAAACTTGAGCACATTTAAGTCTCTGTATGTTTGTGGAAGGAGCAATCATCTTCATTCCCACACATACTTTAACTTTGGTTCTGTTTTGCACATCTAAAGAAAAGACTAATGTTGCACCAGGCCATGTGCAAATTCATGATCTAAGATAGCGCTGCAGAGTGGCCTACGTCAGAATTAACCCTCTCTGCTGTGTAATGAGAAACCCTGCTGAGTTAGAGACCAGGTGCAAACATATCTGCACACCACTGGCACTGATGTTTATGAGTACAGTCACAAGTTGATAGCAGGTGCGAGCAGCTTCAACTCATAAAAGGTAACATACATCATTGAATACATCAGCTATGTGCTTTGCGACTTATTGTTAAAGCTGCCAATGTATGAATAGGTCAATGAGATCAGAGTCATGAGTTGAGGTAGCATTTAGCACCTCTACGATATTGGTAGGCCTAACCTAGCATGGCCTCTGGTGTGCTGCCAGGCGCCCCCCTGGCCGTCTGGTCAAGCTGCATGACGACACTCTCTGACCAGCAGAGACCGCAGATCACAAGACCTGCTGCTGCTCTCTGTCTGTCCCTCCTTTCACTTGGAAACAGAGAGACGGACTGTCGGATGGACTCACAGCATAAATATAACCTTGCTATATTTACTCTGCTCTGAGGCAGCATGCGCAAAGCAGCCCAAGGGTGGGTGTGTCTGCTGGGCCTCGGACTTAAAGAGGGCCAATGCCAATTCCAGAGACTTACAATGGAGAGGCTGACTTTAATCCATGTTGCTATGAACTTTGCAGAAACACACTTACATATCATAAGTTCTTTTTGAAATCCCAGTCTCAAATGAAGGAGTCATGCATCATAAACAAACTTCAGGTGACTTTGGGTCCTGCTTTAGTTTTCCCTCACCCCCTTGCATCAACCTTAATCAATCTCTGCAAAAATCTGATCAACAAGACAAAACACAGCTATTGGACCCATCTCTAGTTAGAGAAATGTCAGGCTACCATTACTATGTTATTTCATGTAAAGTAGCTTAAACAGAGGCAGTCTTGCAAAATAAGGTTGAGAGCTAAGAGAAAAGATAACAAGTGGACTTTGAGTGGACTTTTTAATAAGCTAAATGCTGGGGCGCTGGTTTGGCTCGGTTGGTAGAGCAGGCGCCCCATGTATAGAGGTTACAGTCCTCGTCGCACTGATCGCAGGTTCAACTCCCAGTCTGCTGATCCATTTGGTGCATGTCATCCCCCACTCTCTGCTCCCCACATTTCCTGTCTGTCTTCAGCTATCCTATGAATAAAGGCAAAAAGCCAAAAAAATAATCTTTAAAAAAAAAAAAATAAGCTAAATGCTAACTATAGCATTCCAACATACTTCCATCTATCCATCCATCCTTTATCTATACCGCTTATCCTGTTTAGGGTCGCGGGGCGGCTGGAGCCTATCCTAGCTGTCATTTGGCGAGAGGTGGGGTACACCCTGGACTGATCGCCAGTCAATCCCATGGCTGACACATAAGGCATGTCCCAATCCAGGGGCTGCAGCCTGCAAAGGAGGCAGTCTTCGGAGGGTGCTCCATTCATAGTCTGCGTACACCATTAAAGCCGAACTGAAATGAGACGGTCTACGGAGCATTTCCTGTCTGCGTCACCTGGATTGGAACACTGCTATAGAGACAGACAACCTTTCATGCTCACTCTCACACCTACAGGCTATTTAGAGTCACCAATGAAAATAACAAGCATGTCTTTGGACTGTGGGAAGAAGCCGGAGTTGGAGGGAACCCATGCATGCCAACATACTTGCTAATGCAAAAACACTGATGTTTAGTAGATGTGATTGTAACCACATTTAGCATGCTCGCTGTGATAATTAGCGCTAAACATAAAGTGCAGCTAAAGATGATGGGAATTGGTCATACACAAAAGTATTAGACGTTTTTTGACATAGGAAATGTTGACCTAATGATGGTGCTAGATAAAAAAGTTCAGCTGAAGGGGCAGGTGCCCCATGTACAGAGGTTACAGTCCTCAACGCACTGATCGCAGGTTAACCTCCCAGTCTGCCGATCATTTGGTGCATGTCATTCCCCACTTTCTACTCCCCATATTTTCTGTCTCTCTTCAGCTTTCCTATAAATAAAGGCATAAAGCCAAAATAAATGATCGTTACAAAAAAAGATTAAGGCATTGAAAGGAGTGCATGAATCTTTGTACCAAATTAAATGTCAGTCAAAAGCATGTGTCAACCTCATGTTGGCATGAGAGGAGAAGTCAAGGGAATTCAGCATGTGGGAAATATAAATGTCACCTAAACATTCAGTAGTTGATGACATATTTCAGGCTGGACCAAAGAGACGCACAGACATATTGCAAACAAACTTAGCTATCCCTTTAGCATGCAAGGCTGCTAGAATGGCTGAGAAGGGCATTTAAGAGTAACCCAATGACTGTATACAGTCTATGGTCTCACCCCAGTTTAACCGGCTATTGAACCCTCTTGTGCTGCCATTGTTAATCACATTTCTCATGCCAATATAACATGAGATTTAGTAAATCTCTAATTGAGGTTTTGCTAAAACAAGTGGGGGTTAGGTGTGGGGTGTTTGTGGTTGGGGGTTGGGGAGGTGGGGTATCAGGCCTTGTCCCCCTGCCCCAGTTTTCACGTTGGAATAAGACAAAGGCATTTCTTGTGCCCCCTCTGCTAGCATTATTCAGCACGTTTGTTTTATTGTGTCTCTGGAAATTCCTCGTTCTGTCTAACACGTGTCCCACCACAGAGCTGCACCACCACCTCCACCCCCAGCTCCCTGCTTTTCTTCGCTTTATCCACCGTATTACTCAATCATACAAATACTGCTTATACAGGGAGAAGCGAGCCCCCGGACCACTCAGTAACACAATTCATTAACAGCTCACCCTCCACAGGGAGTCTCTTTCCTAAAACACTTGGGTTTGGGTTAAAGTAGTAACAACATAAAAAAACACATCATTCTGGATGGAGGTGGCAGAGAGGTGGCT
Organism: Semicossyphus pulcher; assembly: GCF_022749685.1. Classification (NCBI taxonomy): domain Eukaryota; kingdom Metazoa; phylum Chordata; class Actinopteri; order Labriformes; family Labridae; genus Semicossyphus; species Semicossyphus pulcher. Next base: position 22,068,063 of record NW_027211726.1, read on the forward strand.
CCAGAATGAACCACAAAGTCTTCACACTCAAGGCTCCGCGACGGGCCAGGGAAACACTTAGTGGCAAGTATACTTTACACTCATTTAATCAAATTCTCCCAGAAGAGTGAAGCAAAGAAAAAACAAGTGGGGGTTTGGGAGTAATTACTTCCATGTTAAAACAACAGAAAGCCTGCTGGCGATCACGCTGGGTTGACAGTTAACAATGCCCTTACGTAACTCAGACGATGAGTTTTTAGGAACTTTTTTGTGTCCGAATCAGAGCCACAGAGGATCGGGCTCTTTGAAGAGCGCTGAGGAGGGTGTGTTCTACACGGCTATTAAACCTCCCAGTGTTGCTTTAATGGGAACCCTTTGCTAATGAAATAAAAGTTGTGCTGTGAAGTCTGGGCTTTGTTGTTTTTCAAGGGGAGTTTTTCTTTGCACAACTGCTGCATGACTGATGGTGTTGCTTCTGCATTTAGCTGAACATGAACATGAAAGGGGGCATTAACTCGTCTTAGTAGCTAATTTGTCTTTAACATTAAATGTTCAACTTTTTTCAGCCTCATTTATTTCTTAAAACCAAGAAGAGAAAAGTGAGAATCTTTCTGTGGCCGTTTGGATAAAGTGACACATCCCTTCTACACAGCCCAGTGATACACAGATTTAGCCCTGGCAAGCTAGCCCCAACCTTATGTGTGTGTTTACGTGTGTTTGTGTTTGAGTGTACGATATGGTGCATGGTCAGAGAGGTGGAAGAGCAGATGGAGGAAGAGGTCAGGAAAACCACAGCAGCCAAAGTGAGGAGAACAAAGTGTCGCAGGGATCCAGGCCCTGGCCACAGGAATTCTGGGACAAGTGACCTATACTTTACATGCAGGCCCAGCCAGCCATACACAGAGACTTACCATCACAGCATAATAATACAGTAGGCTTTCCTCAGAGAATAGCACAGAAGGTTAAGATAAAAAGAGACTGCTTTCACAAAGAGAGACTCAGGAAATTGTCATACTCTTGCTAGCTTTGACATTTTTTAATTATATAATAACGCTGAAGCCTCTAAAACACCGACTTTTAACATCTGACGGGCAAATTTGCAACAGTTTGGTTCCATCCCTGTAATCTAAACTCAATATCCATTTGCCGGGGCGCACAGCCTTCCTAACTGATGTGAACAAAATTGCAAACACGAACGCAGGACATGCCATCTGTGCCTGTATAGGTTGTAATCATAAGCTTTTCTGTGCTGCGGGCCATTTTTCATTTGTTTTGTGGCTTTTAAAGATGGGGCAGCTGAAGATCTACTCGGTCTGGAAAACCACTCAGCTGTTGAGCGCTGGTTGGCTGTGAGCGCAGTGTGCCAGCAGTGCAGCTCTCTCCTTCTCTCTGCGTGTCTCACTTTTAGGTTCAATTTAAGTCGATCTCAATTTTCAGCTTCAATTATGGAGCTTTATCTCACAAATCAAGAATAAAAACAAAGTCGCATCCTCTCCACTAGCCTCTGAGGGTGTGCTTAACCTTCTCAGCGAGGAATGTGTTGCTGTTTTCATCTGGTTGCTTAAATTCACTAAGAATGGCACACAGACACTCTCTCTCTCTCTTGCTATCACACCCCCATCGTAATCTGACTCTCTAAATCTGATCAGCTACGATTCAGACTCTCTCCGGACACCAGAGCTGTTGACTGTCACTCGCAGATGAATGAAGCAACTCAGGATATATCCAGTTGCACTAATGCCTCTGCACACCTGTCACTGTGACATGCTAAGCAAAGTGCAAAATATATTTAGCAATAAGAAAGGATTATTCACTTTGAGAAGGGGATGTATTCTTATTGCTAGGCCCGTCAACAGAGAGGTCAAAGGTCCACAATCTTTCTCAGTGGTAGCTCAGCAGAGCGGAAGTGTGCCACCATGGGATTAAATCAGAATATTTACTCAAAAACAAGTGAAGCCCATGTTTAATGTTGCTGTGGGCTTTCAGGCAAACATGTGCAACCTTGTTTCAGTCCTGGTGGCTGGAGAGCCAATCACTTGTGCTTGCATGTGTTCTCAAAATAGCCTCTGAATGGTGGGTATGGAAGTTTATTTGCAGAAGGCTTAAAATGGAAAACAGCAGTCTTAAAGGTTGCAAAACAACCTTGTGTAGACCTGATTTCAACCTTTGAATACATTTAAATAAGATTTTCATGTAAGATGTGTTGTTTTCCTTGAGTTTCTAGTGATCCTATATTATGTAATAGTGGAATATATCACTACAAAATCACTATATTTCCTTTACAGCACATATTATGATTTGTTTATCAGGGTTTAGTCTAGAATTAGCTGTTGACCAGGCTGGTAATCCTACCTTGTGTGGAGCTTTGAGCAGCCGGTGGACGCCTGCGAGCTGGTTGATGAGGGGGATATCCTCCCTGAAGGTGTACAGCGGTGGTCTAGTCGGTTCTGGGAAGTTCGTGCTGTTGAACGGATCGGTGTCATCTAAAAACTGAACCCTGCAGACAAACGTGGCCATGGTGCATCCATGCAAGTGCCTCCTCTGAGAGGAGCAGCCCGGTTTAATGGGAGCCGGACCAGCTGAGGCTGTGGTCGCTGAGCGCTCCTCTCCTGGTAACGACAACAAACCCGGGTCGCCAAGTGCGCCCTGCGCGCAGCCTGTCCTCCCGCAGGACAAGGGGAGAGGTGTGTGGGGGGGTTGCTGGAAGCCGGAAAGATGCCACAAGAAGCCGGTCAGTGTCTTTTCTCGCCTCGTGGCTTCTGTTGTGCTCGGCCGGGGCTTCTGATGTCGCTGTGTTATTCTCGGAGGGGCAGGTGGCCAGTGTTAAAGGGGAGGCGGCAGGAGGACTACAGCTCGCTGCCTGAGAGTGAAGGATCAGCGCAGCTTGGGACAGCCGGTCTGCTGTCTGTCTGAGTCCCAGTAAATCCTCCCCCCTCCCTCCCACCCAAATCTATTTTCCCCTCTGCCTCACCTCCCCCTCCTTTCAGTGTCCCCGGCTTAGCAGTGGCTACCGAAATGAAAAGAACTGATCCTAAAAAAGTATTTGGGAAAACATGAACACATAAAATCGATGTAGTTCAAATATCCATCATGAAGTTAGTGGTTAAATAAACTATATGGCACTGTTATAAAAAGTAAATATGAGCCTGCTATTGAATGAATAGACTATGAAAAAAAGAAGATGTAAAAAGCTTTTTGTGTAAACTCACTAAGGACAACAGAGCTCCAGATAAATAATACTAGGATGGATATCTGCTGTTCAGAGTTTTGCTGCAAGTTGAAGTCCTGTTCTAACCAATGGCGCCCTCTAGTGGCTACCAATTTTCAATGCAAGTACGTATTTCTGTCAGTGCCACTGATTCAACTAAATCGACCAACTTTTGTACTTTTTCTACAGGTAACAAAACTTTTGTATGCTGCTGTTTCACTACCAGTTCCTCTTTGTCTTGCTCTATAATCAGTAGCAAGTTTTATCAACTTTGGTAAGAACAGCAGGAATTCCTTTCAAACAATTTTGTGTTTTGCTGTGGTCACAGGATTTTTTTTTTGTTATCACCAGACTACTTCACAAATACCTATAATAAATCTATGGTAATAATTGCAGAATTTGTTGCTGTTGCTGAATATGTCTTTCACTTTAATCACAAGTTATTGCCTTATATGTACATCATTTGCCTTATAATGTATATATACCTAGCTAAATGTCGAATATCCTTAATATTTTTAAAATATTTTTTTAATGCTTCATTGCTGCTTCCTTATTATTTTATTATATTTTATGATATTTTAAGATAAGATGAGGTAAGATAAGATAGAACTTTATTAATCCCAAAGGAAATTATAGTACCAGATAGCTCCAAAAATACAGTACAAAATTAGAGGAATACAAAAAACAACTCAAATATAGTGAAAATATAAAGTGTATGGGTTAATGCAAAAGAGACAGTGCCTAAAAGAAAAACAATACTACAATAGTCATCTGCAAAAATAGGCAGGAAGTAATGGTGGCAGTTAAATTGATATTAGTACTGACAGTTATAATGTAGTAAGACTATGTTACCCTTTCTAATGGAGCCTTTCTAATGGTACTTGTATAACTAGAGTGACAATACAAATCTTGAATCTATTGTGAACTCCTTTTATAGTACAAGCAAATATGAGAAAATTGCAAATGGACTGAACTTGCCATGCAAGGCCCAAGGTCTATTTCATATGATACCCAATTGCCTCAGGAATAGGGGTCCTTCAACACAAAGGACCTGGCAATTGAACCAGTAACCCTCGAATTGGAGGTAGACCCACTATACCTCTGACCCGCAGCCATCTCATAGATTTAGAATTTTTTAAATGTATTCTTGGGAGTATAAGGCCTTGACCTAGCACTTCACATCACACGTTTGGCAGTTTGATCCCCACAGCCCCTCGTGTTCACACGTGGAAGTGTTCTTGAGAAAAACTCTGAACCCCAACCACTCTCGATGGTAAGGCTTGTGGGTTGTAGGTACATGGCTGTCTGCCATCAGTGAGTGAGTGTAAGAATCAGTGCTTTATAAACACAGTCCATTTCCTACATTATCCATGAATCTATTATGTAACATGTGACAAAAATTACCTCTTTGTTACCACATGAGGGCAGAAAGCCACTTCTTTTAACACTGAGAGAAAAGAAAGTCACCAGCACGTGTGAGGTGCAGGTGATGATAATGTGCATCTTAAGTTAACGACTGGTTGTAAAGTAAGGACTAAAGTACAAAGATTTGTTCATACATCCTGACAACAACTCATTAAATGTTCCCTTATCTCTGGTTCTCTAACGTTTTCCTGTGTGGTTAGGAATTATGTCTAAACATAGACCAGTAATCCCCAACAATAAATCATCAGCATGAATGAGTTGATCTGCTAAGTGTTATATGAATGAGTTATTATACATAATACCTGCAATCACAACCTTAGTCAGAACCTCCCATTTATATCAGCGATCATGTTTAGACGTCAATGAGTGATGAATACTTTTGTGTATATTATTGCTGATGGTTAACAGACAATAACCTTTAAGGCATCTCTGCACAGAACCTAAACAGACAATTAGTTAAAATGTTTTCTCTTCTTCATTCTGATGGGAGCTCAGGTCAAAGGGCAAGGTGTGATCATGTTTTTACAGTCTTCATGACCCCCCTCCCTGTGCCAGCACAGTGACTTGGCAAATGTGCTTAACCTTATGAAGTCATCAGCTGTGTCAAAATGGTTGAGAACATACAGTGTTGTATTTGTTGTGAACAGCAAACACTGCAAACTAGCAAAAAGATGTTAGATATGAGCCTTCTTTTGCATGAAACAAGCTAATCTGCCTTTAGCTAGATACAAGAGCAACTTTCAGCAACATCAGATTACTTTAGATATAATTATTCTTGTTTCTAGATAACACAACTTCACACAGAAGAAAACATCCTAGCAAATATTCCCAGTATGGGCCTGTTCTGTCACGGTTTACTGTGTGCATTTGCCCTTTTACAAAATGTTATTTGGCAAAGCACAGGTCATGCAACAGAGAAAAAAAATTCTATTGAATTACTTAAATGCTTATATTAAACCAATCTAATACCTTGAAGGCACAACAATTGCAGCGCTAATTATAATAGGTTAGAAAATACATTTGCCCAAATTTAAAAATGAAGTTATACAGATGATTGGTTGTTTATCTCTAGTGGGCACACCTTGGTTTCACTGTAGTTGTTTACTGACCCTAACCCTTCTCCAAAAGAAACTTGTTAAATACAACAGATACATGCAGTAAACAGATAATCCTCCATGGGGAGAAATATATGACCCAGAAGACCTTAGGATGAGACATCAAAAATGGAGGTTGTCAGTCTGTGACCCACATGTGTTTTTTAATGGATATCTTTGCCCCAGAAGAGGAATATTTACTGGAATAAAGCAACAAATAATGATGCGTATCAAATGAGATACCACAGGTATTTAAAATAATGTATTTGTATGTATGTATTTGTAAGAATTCATTATACATACACAACCTGCTTTATGAGAATAATGGATGAGTAATTGGCTTGAGTGTGAGTGCCAAAATTTCCACACACGCACACTGTCACTCACACACACACACACACACACACACACACACACACTTACACAAACATACCAGATACAGAGAAATGTAGCAATTTATTTTCAGGGATATTTTATGGCGGTTACACCCACATCACCTCTACCTTCCTTAACATGTTATGAGATGCAGAGATAAATGTGATGCGTAAAACACAGACACACACACACACACACACACACACACTCAGTGATAATACTCTGTGAAAGGCAGCAGCACAGAAACCTCCCAGTTTCCCACCACCAAGGAAGACATTGCCTGACACTGCGTGACATTCTGAGTCTGCAGACTGCACTAACTCCACAGACAACATGAGACTGGTTCTTCCTAACCCGGGGCTGGACGACAGGATCCCCTCTCATGAGGACCTGGAGAGGATGGAGAAGGAGACGGCTGCAGACAGGCCCAAGTGGGACAACAAAGCCCAGTATCTGCTCACCTGTGTGGGCTTCTGTGTGGGACTTGGTAACGTCTGGAGGTTCCCATACCTGTGTCAGAGCCATGGAGGAGGTAAACTCATCTTATCTGTAGCTAAAATATAAAAGTATTACATTTTTAACAGTTCTTATTATGAAAACTGAAATTAATTTTGAAATTAAAATATTGAAAATATTTATGACAGCTAACAAGTAAAACTGCACATTGAAGGATCTTGACTTTTGGACGTCATGCACTGTATTTGCAAATAATGCATCATCATGCGTGTGTCAGAAAATTCTGCATTCAATTATAACTACACAGAATTACTCTGAGTCTGATAAGCTTTAAGTTTCAGTTATATACCAGCACTTAAATGTACATAAACATATTAAAGCATCACTTTTGTTAGCTATAATTCATCACAGTTTTGTTGATTTTGTGTAAGATTTTTTAATAGACAGGATAATGGTGTGAGGTCAAATATAAAACCGTTTTAGATGTAAAAATCAAACATACTCCATTATCCAAAGTAGCACTATAAAACCATCATGCATCACCGTTAGCTCCACATCTGCACTTAAAGTGATTAAGGTTAAACATTAACCTGTGAAGTTAAATGGACATTACTGCTAAAATGGTTATTTTACATCAAAGAACTACTGATGTGTTAAACGACTGTACGATCTGTATTTTACATTTAGCAACAGAGATGTGCTTTGAAGTTGGTGATAGGATGATCTAAATGACTAACTTGACAAAACAAATATTGGCAAACTAAGTTTTGTATTGTATGAGGAGACTTCTTTGGCAGATTCATGAAGTTTGAGACTGAGGTGTTGCCTGAGAGGTACACAGATAAACTTAGCAGATAATGTTCATATCTCAAGATATGAAAACTCCTAACAAACAACACTCAGAATTTATCAGCCAACAGCACACATACCATCCCAGAACAAGAAGAAATGTTGTATGTTGTATGCTGAGTCAAGGTTTTGCACCTTGAATAAACTCATGATAAAAAGACAAAGAGTCGACAGTAATGCTAGCAGCTCTTTGAGGCTACATGAGCACAGTTTAACTTGCTAAATGCTAATGTCAACATGTTAACATGCTCACATTGACAACTATGCTAATGTTTTGCAGGTGTAATATATTTTCCTGTGAAAACCATAAAATGTTGACCTGGCGGTGGCGGTCAGGGATTATAATTAAAAGACTGTCCTCTAGAGAACATGAATATCTATAAATAATTTGATGGAAGCATTCGTTAGCTGTAGAGATGTTTCGGACAGACACAAGCTAGCTAAAATTAGCTAGCTAAAAACAGCACTTTCAACCAAATGTTCTTAACTCTCCCTTGTGCTGGATATGAGGAGCTTTACTTACTTGTAGCCTGGAATGTTTAGATACAGAACAAGGTTGCTAGCATGAGTAGTATCACCGTCCAGTCTTCTGCTTAGTAGTTCAGTTAAGGAAAAGAAACTCCTTTGAAGCTACGGTAACCTTAGTTTTTCACTACTTCTACATAAATCAGTTGGTTTATCTGCAAACAGAAAAACAACACCGATTGGATTTGTTTTAGCTCAGTTAGTTAGCGTTTAGAAGATGGAAAGTTTTCACTTCACAGAACTCCGAAATGCTGGTAGAGGTAGAATATGCTAAATATAACAAAATGGCTAACACACAAACGCTTTATGCATCGGGGCGGCTGGATAAAGAGATTCTTTTTTATCTTTAACTTGCTGTGAACCCTCAGGCACCACTGAGATTAGATGAACACATCTCAGTGGTGGAAGTGTGATTTCCCAACAATCCCTGTGCCACTGATGTCCACCTAAAGCATGAGCTGACGGTTAGGAGAGTGTTTATTAATCTCGAGTGGTTAACATTTAACTTGCTTTAGCTACTACTGAGAGTGCTTCAGCGGCAACAATCTGTGGTTTGCCCCCACCACAAGAGGCCACAACAAGTCAGTAACGGCACAACACTATCTGCAGAATTTCTTATGGCTATTGAGAAAGGATCATAATTACATGTGACTCAGCTTTATATCAGCTAATTTAAATCTCTGCTATCTACAAAAGTCCTGATTAAGGAGTGCACGTTCAGCCCTGAACCTACGACATGCAGAGTCATGCATGATAATGAAGACAATAAAATGTTGTTTCTTCCTCTTGTTTATACCCACCATCCTGCATGTGATGTTGTTTCATGTTATTTGAGGTTATGACAGATAGATAAGTGTGTAACATGAACTGGGAAAGCTAACTGCTTAAAGGTATTTTGCAGACAGCAAAATAGGTAGCACAGTTTTTTTGCTGTGAGGCAGAAACTTTAGGTGTTTTTAACAGTAAACAAACTGAATCTAAGCTAACACACACATCTCCTCTATATTTCCAGTTATATAAAATTGATCTAAGCTTGTGCTGGTGTGTCCCCAGGTGCTTTTATCATCCCTTTTATGATCCTGCTCGTCCTGGAGGGTGTCCCGCTGTTGCACCTGGAGTTTGCAATCGGCCAACGCCTTCGAAAGGGCAGTGTGGGGGCATGGGCGGCTATAAACCCCTACTTTTTTGGAGTGGGTGAGTGCTGGCCCAAGTGGTCTGGGATTCTTGTCTTGAGCAGAAAGATGTTTGAACAAATCTAGCCAGCTTTCATCAGTATTATCACTGGCTTTGGTTATAAGTACCAATATTAGTCCTGTAGGTTAAATCATTCATTCATTCATTCATCAGCATTTATTAGTAATATACTCTTCCCTTCATGTCACAGGTATTGCGTCCATGACGGTGTCGTTCTTGGTGGGCATGTACTACAACACCATCATCGCCTGGGTGATGTGGTACTTCTTTAACTCTTTCCAGGACCCCCTGCCATGGAGCCAGTGTCCTCTAAATGAAAATCTCACAGGCATGTCTCACCGGCCCTTTTTGAATTTGTTCTTTCAATTCAGTCAAACTGTTAGCAATGTAGTCAAACAATTGTTCCCACTTTCTGTAGGTCTAGTGTCCGAATGCGAACGCAGCACTCCAGTGGATTACTTCTGGTACAGAAAGACATTGAACACCTCAGATGCTATAGAAGATGCTGGAGGTCTGCAGTGGTGGATCGTGTTGTGTTTGGCGACTGCTTGGAGTGTGCTCTATATCTGCTGCATTAGAGGGATTGAGACCACAGGCAAGGTAGGATGTCTATGGCAATAATATGTGTGATGAAGCAAAGATCTTTATGTCATGCATCAGCAATAGAACAGACAAAATATATTATACTGTTATGCATTGCATATTAAGGCCAGCACATCTATGGTACAATCAAATCAACAATTTCTTGTCCCTCCTTTAAGTTTTTTTTAGGTCAGGTCAGCCTTTTCTTTTTACAAGAAAATAGTGGCTTTAACCAATACCATAAATGGCAGCTCAGTTCCAGTAAGGCTCCTATAAGCCAGCATGCACAACTCCAAAACCCTGACCACAAGTGCAGCTGTCATAATTATATACTTCCACCTATGGGGGGCAGCTATGGCTCAATGGTAGAGTCAATCGTCTCCCAAGTGGAAGGTTGGCCATTTGATCCCTGACTCCTCGTCTACATGTCGAGGTGTCCTCGGGCAATACAATGAACCCCCGAACCAGAACACCGAAATTGCTATGAATGTAGTTAGTTCCTGACCGGAGATTGGCACTTTGCATCCTTGCCATCAGTGTGTAAAGGGTGAATGTGCCGTGTAGTGTAAAAGCGCTTTGAGTGGTCAGAAAACTAGAAAAGCACTATGTATAAAGCCCCTTTCCCACTTGTAAAACCCCCCGCGCTAACACCCACTAACACCCGGCTTTTTTGTTTAGTTGGAAAGGTTACAATCGGCATTCAGACCTGCGTCAAATGACTCTGCAGTAGACCCTGGTAGTTATCGCTTCGTCCCGATCAGCACTGATGGGAACACAAAACCTGTGTCGACACCCTAATCTCCACCCCCTTTCCGGCACGTCTCCGTCCAAGCAGCACAAGAACATCCTTCCAAATTTGTCAGCACCGAGTTTGATAAATAGACTGAATGAGTAATAGATACAACAAAAACGTAACATCTTCACTGGCCTCCATGCTGCTTACCAAAGAGTATTTTTTAAGTTCTTTGTGCATACTATTGTTTACTAACCCTCCAGCGTGTTTGTGATGTCAGACGGTGACGCAGCAGAAAGTAACATAATCAATAAGAGAAGCCAGATTTGAGTGATATGTTTGTTTTTCTTAAAATGCACAATGTTTATCTTTCCTTTCTTTTTCAGGCTGTGTACATCACCTCCACGCTGCCCTACGTGGTCCTCACCATCTTCCTCATCAGAGGACTGACTCTGAAAGGATCTGTAGATGGAATCAAGTTCCTCTTCACGCCAGATGTCAGTATAGCCATCATTAGATTATTTCTCCCTTCCAATAGCTCGGTAGATATTTGACTCTGATGATGTTATCCATTTCTAGCTGAACGAGTTAGTGAACCCACAGACGTGGTTGGATGCAGGAGCTCAGGTTTTCTACTCGTTCTCTTTGGCCTTTGGAGGTCTCATCTCTTTCTCCAGCTACAACCCTATTCAGTAAGTACACAGGTCACCTACTGATTGTTATCTCATCAGTCCAAATATACAGAATAAAGTGGTCTGCGTCCTTTATTGTATACAAGAAACTGCATACAGCAATATGAAGTATTCATATTTTAAATTTCCATCTTAGATGTTTAGAAAAATATATTTATTGTGTTTAAAATACATTTGAAAATCCTTTTTTCTAGCAACAATTGTGAGCAAGATGCAGTCATCATCGCCCTGGTCAACGGCTTCACATCTATCTATGCTGCCACTGTCATATACTCCATCATAGGCTTCCGTGCAACAGAGCAGTTTGATGCCTGCCTGAACGGGTTTGTTCATGTATTACTGGATCAATTTATTTTATTAAATCAAAGTAAAACTACAGCTTCACTTGACCAAATCAACATTACATAGTATGAACCGTTTTTTACTCATAAATGTCCTCTTCCAGAAACATCATGATGCTGCTGAATGCGTTTGATCTCGCTGAGGGCTCCATCACAGAGAGCAACTATGACCAAATGCTACAAAACCTCAACAGCACAGTCTCAGGGCCAGAGGTCATTGGAGGGCTGGGACTCAACACGTGCGACCTGCAGGAGATTCTCCAAGATGTATGATTATATTATCCATTATGACATGCTTTATTAAGTCCCTTGAGTTTTGCAGCTGATTGTTCTCTTGTATTCCAGGGAGTGGAAGGAACAGGTCTGGCCTTCATCGTGTTCACAGAGGCCATCACAAAGATGCCTTTCTCTCCTCTCTGGTCCGTGCTCTTTTTCATCATGCTCTTCTGTCTCGGGCTCTCCACCATGTTTGGCAGCATCGAGGGAGTCGTGGTTCCTCTGCAGGACCTACAGATCTTTCCAAAGAAGTGTCCTAAAGAGGTGCTCACAGGTAAACGATTCTAGAGGCTCAATGCACTAGCATTAGATTATACTGTGGAAAAAATGTTGTTAATAAGTGATTTTGTGTTTCAGGAATTGTGTGCTTCGTATCCTTCCTGATCGCCCTCATATTTGCTCTGCAGTCTGGTAATTACTGGTTAGCACTCTTTGACGGCTACGCAGGCTCCATCCCTCTGCTCATTATCGCCTTCTGTGAGATGGTAGGCGTAGCCTACCTGTATGGAATAGACAGGTAAGTGGTTAGCACAAGTCCAACCGAATATTGCTGAACTTATTTTGTCAAAATTCAAGCACCACTTCCTGGCCATAATTGGAATTATGGGAGCACACTTCCCAATTTAACCAGACATCTACAACTGGCTTTCTTTGTCATGGTTTTCACTGTTGATTTTTTTTCTTCATTTTCCTTTTTAGACTGTTTGCCTTCATCTGAAAATCTTTGGATTTTCACTTATTTTTGAAGTTGTATCTGTAATCATCGATCTTTTCTTTGTTTGTTCAGCCATAGTAGATTACTGTTTCCTTACAGAAACAGGAAATGAAGCCACTTAGCTCCGCCTACACTCTCTGACAGACCAATCAATTTCCGCGAATGTTGCCACAGACACCCAGTCCATAAAAATGCTGTATACTACAAATGCAAAGCTTTTATCAGTGGGCCATAGGCTGTGTTAACTCATCAGGTGATAGTGACTAAAAAGACATTTATTTAAATGAAAAAGTTTGAGACTGTATCTTTAATATGTAGTTACATCAAGTGTTAACTGCACTTCCTGTGTCCTGAGACCAATCTATTTCCTTTGTCAGGTTCAACAAAGATATTGAGTTCATGATTGGACACAAACCCAACATCTTCTGGCAGGCCACCTGGAGATTTATCAGCCCTGCGATTGTCTTGGTCATCTTTGTGTTTTACTTAGTCACCCAAGTCAGAGCCGAACTGACATACATCACCTGGAATCCAAGCTCGGTATGTTTCTCTGCTGTCATTAGCCAATTAATTTCTTCAAATTATCCTTAATACATGTTTTCATTCTGAAATATCTCATCCTTGTTGTGTTAACAGGACAAGTTCCCAGTGTTGGAGACACTGGCATATCCCAGCTGGGTCTACGTTATCATCTTCCTCCTGGCGGGAGTTCCCAGTCTTATGATCCCGGGGATTGCTTTGTTCAAATTATTCCAAAAATGCTGCTGCAAGAAACATTAACTCAACCTCGTATCTTCCACAAAGTACTAAAATGAAAACTACTTCACTGGTGTGTGCTGCATGACACATGTAAACTCACATTAACACACAACTAAAAGTGTCAAAAACATGGCACATGTATGCCGATCTTTCAGGGCAAAAGGGACGTGTACCTTAAACCTACAATTTAGAGTAGACACAAAAAAACACAAGGGCCAGTGCAATAGAGATTATTTATTTGAGTACTTTTCTTTGTGAAAAAATACAGGTTTTATCTTCAGTTTTTTTTCTGTGCTTAAAACTAGATATTAGTGTTCAAATCTTTGTGCATGTTGAGTTGATGAGTTTGCTATATTTATGTATTTTGAACCATTATACACTTTCTATGTGAATATTGTTGTATATTTCATTAGAGGATAATTAAACTGCTGCTGTGTAAAATATTTTAATACCTTTTAGAGACTACTTGAAAAATGTGATAATATCTGAATGTTGAATGTTCACTTTCACCAAAATATATTCCATTTATTTGATGCGATTAAATGTGATATTTTCTGTTTATTTTATTGTTTATGTACTTGTATATAAATAAATAAATAAATGTTGCTCTTACTTGTGTCAGGTTTCTGTTCAGGGCTCACTGGATGTCTCTCAATGTTATTAGCTAAGCTGTGTTGAAGGATGGCATAGTGTGTGCCAAAATGTTTTCACATTAAATTTGTAACATGACATTTACATTTTCTAACTTTGTTAATGCATTAAAAATGCCTTTAAATGACAACAAGTTATTTCTTTATTTTATCGCTCACTGTCCAACTTCTGCAATGACTTCTTTTTCATGGCCACTTGGTTGTGAACACAAAATTGACATATCCTCACTTAATAGCAATGTTATGACCAATTCATCTTTGCTCAAGTCCCAAGTGAGTCTCAAGTCATTTTTCTTGGGCAAGTCAAGTCAAGGCGGGTCAAGTCAAAAAGCATGACAATGAATTGTATCAGTATTCATTATTGATATTCAGTGAAATAAATGTAATCAAAGCAAAAACAAATCGCTTATTTATTAAATATTCCCTCCCTGTCAATTTTAAACAGCAAGACGGCTAGACGACAACGTCAAACAGACAAATACATACTTGTTAGTTAAACAGAAACTTGACAACATTGAATTATATAATTTTATATTTAACACCTAACATTCAAACTTATGAACTTACTAACAAATGTATGAGTCTAACCCGAAAACAAATTTGTGGAGTTTGTTAGCATGTTAGCTTAAAAAGTTATCATGTCAATCAAATTCAATCAATCAAATTGTATTTGTATAGCGCCAAATCATAACCAGAGTTATCTCAAGACACTTTACAGAAAGAGCAGGTCTAGACCTACTCTTTGTTATGTTATTTAAAGAGAGGCCCAACATGAATCACCATGAGTAGCACTTAGCAATATGCGGCACATTGGCAAGGAAATCTTCCTGTTAACAGGCAGAAACCTGTTGAACTCATATTGAACAGCCAACTGCCTCGACTGGATGGGCCGAAAATGGGATAGAAGGAGATGCAGCAACAACAACTTATGTTCTTGTTACAACAACAACATATGTCCATGTTTCATCAACAACAACAGGTTATACATACTTATGGTTACAATGCCAATGATAGTGGTACACTATAGTGTGAAGATGCATGTGCAATTTTAAACATATTTTTAGAAAGAGAAAAAAGTCAGTCTTCTCTCTCTCTCTCTCTCTCTCTCTCTCTCTCTCTCTCTCTCTCTCTCACACACACACACAGAAATTGATGACCCACGATAAAGATCAGTGTTACATGTGATTAGAAAAGAACAGGGTAGGCTCCTGCTTACATGTGAATTGACGCATGTGTTTTATTACAGAGGTGCAGCAGTTATACTCACATAATAAAACATTTTAATCTTGGGTTTGGTTTCACCATGCACTGTTTGACATCACAAAATTCTGCACGCTGGTGCCCCATGGCATACAGCTGGTGCCCTCTAACAGATCAGCCACAGCCACAGATTGTTTAGCTTTGATAACTTGACGGTTGCCAACCCCTCGCTCCTCTACAGCATCACCCTCTCATCCAAATATGGTCACTTTTGGCTCAAGAAAACCAATTTGAGGCTTCATTTACACAGTCCAGAAACCAACCATTATTTTACAGTGTATGGGCAGAATGCAATCTGCCGTAATGCAATCCCTGCTCCCATCAGCGGTTATCATCATCATCAACACGTGGATAAGGAAGTGTTGGCTAGAAGCCCTTTATTGCACAACAACCGCAGCGATAGGAGCAAAAGCAAACGTGCAGCATAAAGTAACATGTACAGCCCATATACACGCTCCACGTCTCCACGACTTCATCCATATTTTTTTTTTCTTTGTGAATTTTCATTAAAAAGTTATCCAAAAACTATCAATGCCAATTCTTCCAGCCCGTTGTCTGCCATGTTTGTTTACTCTAAAGTTGCGTTAGACTGCAAGAAATTTTGCGAGATTTATGGTTGTGAGAGTCGGACTCTGGTTGTTGGTGAGAGGAATCGGTGAGGTGTTTTGGTCATATCGTTGCTCTCTACACACTAATACAACAAATCTGTTAAATCTATAATTATTTGTCGTCATGTGTGGGGTCTCTCAAATTTTCAACATCTGTCAAGATTTTAAAAATCTTTTAGTCCGGGCCAGGCAAGCAGTTGGTCATTTAAACATTCAACAATCACAGAGCAACGTAATCATTAATTTTGATGCACATGGATGAATGTAAATCCAATATTCACTTAATTACAGTGTTTTTTGGTCTCCATTTACTTCTGAGGGAAATATCTTGTTCTTTAGCCGCTAAATGCTGCACCATGTTCACTAGCTAGTTGCTAATGGTGTCATTTGATGTTAAGCAGCTAGCATAAAATATGACGCATATAAAACCCATGCAGAGCCTTTGGAAAGGTGCTCATTTACAAAGAGAACCTGGAAAATAAAAATATTTCACCAGATGTAGTTCCCTTAAATGTGTTAGTTGTTAATGTTTGTATTTGTTAGCAAAAAAATGCATTAAGCAAGGTTTTTAGGTGCTTGAACTAATTGTATCTTTACAAAGTAGTAAGTAGGGGAGACCGGGGTATCTTGTCACACCGTTAAGTTGTCACATCGTTAATATTTCACCATAAGAGGGCGCTACTTAAAAGTCGAATATTAGTTTTGTGCATCCACTTGGTCTGATGTCATATCCTGTCTGTGACAAGCAAAGCATGCTGTTCACTGAGGTGGGGACTTCTTAACCATTATACACATTATAAATAAATAAAAAACTTTGTTATAATCTTCTTCTAGTTAAAAATCTTCACAATTATATATTTTTAATTGGTAGAGGAGAGAGTAAAGTATCTTGTTATACTTTTGCTAATGACCTGCTTTAGGCTAGCTTTAAGATATAGCAAACAATAGCCAACATGGGCAAGTTATCACATGCGACAACTGGCCCCAAAAATCACTGAGACCAGTTGCCAGTATACATAGACAGAGAGTCTGCTTGTCAACTGTTGTCATATGTAATTTTGCACTTTGTGAATGTGTTTTTAAGGAAGGGAAGGAAGGAAGGAAGGAAAGGAGAAGAGATGGTCAGGAATTATATATTACACCCATGAAGGAGGCACTTCTTGCCTACCCGCTTTTGTCTGCCTTTTACCTTTTTACAAGATAAAAGAGTAAAAGGCAGGCACAAAGTAAAGAGAAGAAGATTCTATTCCAAAAGATATGTGGGGGGACCAAATCTAAAAATCTATAATCTATCTAAAAGCAAATCTAAAAAACCAAAGAAGGCAGTCATAAAAGGAAAGATTCCAGATGCGAACAGCCGTCGAAGATAGACTTGGGTCGCAGTGCCACGGCCATGTTCCAGGATTGATTTAAGTTCAATGATTAATCAATCTTTTTTTTCTGTAGCTGAATTTAATTTTGAGTTTGAAGTAAAAAAAAAAGAAAATAACCCAACAAAGAATTGTTTCTTTTTTTATTTGTTGAAAAATCCAGTGTGACACCCTACCCCACATAGTGTGACAATTTATCTGCTGATGGGGCAAGCTGTCACATGTGCACACTCACTATTTTTATGCCTATAACTCTGTACTGAAATAAGATATGAAAATGAAATGAATACATAATATATGCCTGAGACTTTGTTCTTTCATTTGGTATGCAATTTTTAACACTATGATGTATTGATCCAAAAATATATAAAAGAGTATGAAAAGTGTGACAAGATGCCCCGGTCTCCCCTACTGTATTTTATTTACTATTATGTATTGTATTAAAGTAGTGAGGTACATTCTGTACAAAGCCTTTTGCACATTATCACAATAACCCCTTCTATTGATTTCCGATCTCTATAACCGCTCTGTACAAACACCTGTCTCTGGTTAATAATTGTATTGAGGAACACTGATAAGATTTAAATAGACTACAGATTGCTTAACAATTACACTGCAGAAAAAAAAATTCAAAATAGCAACACAAAAACATCTCATGGCACCGTAATAATCCGAAATTAAACATTGACCAGAGAATATTTCAATTGAACTTGGAGCGAACGTGGAACGATCGTGCTTACGACATGTGAGCACGTCTCTATGCAATAAAACAATGAGATGTCTCAAGGACTTCAAGAGGCATGGCCTGATAGTGAAGATAAGCGCTGATGGAAAATGTGTTGTTCTGTCAAACAAACCGACACAAAAACTGTATTAATAATTAATAAATTATCACATTTAAATGCTTCTATAACAACCAACACAACCCTCTTCTCAACTTTTTTTAAACTTGAGACATTTTTAACTCTTGTTCATCCCATCTGATTTCCACACCTCCCTCTCAAACTCATGAATACTAAACTCATCCTGTCAGGAAAAGTGTTGATGGTCCACCACATGTGATGTATTAACCATTATCAAGAGGGTTGTACATTATTCCGCTCAAACATGCTGACATTACATAATGCAAAACAGACTGTAATGAGCTACTGATAAGCGCAGCTTGGGTGCCACTGGTCAAAGTCAGAGAGAGACAGTCGACAGAAGAGGTTACATGAGGAAGGATTTAACCCCGAGACGGTTTGCAGGAAAGTAACAACAGTAGCAGTAACCAACAACTTGTTACTTCAGGGACACTCAATCGCTACTTTTTTCCAATTTCTGAGTCCAGTGAAGTTCTCTAAAAGCCACAATGAAGCTAAAGATCCCAAACCCTGGACTGGATGACCGGATCCCTTCTCACAAGGACTTAGAGAGAATGGAGACTGAGGAAGCAGGGGACAGGCCCAAGTGGGACAACAAAGCCCAGTACCTGCTCACCTGTGTGGGCTTCTGTGTGGGACTGGGAAATGTGTGGAGGTTTCCTTACCTGTGTCAAAGCCATGGAGGAGGTGAGCTGGGATGAGATTGGGCTTCCCTCTCTTTTGAGTTCTTTGAGGGAGACATAAAAACTTAGTAGCTGACAGAAAATGTGCAGTCTTAGATCTAAGTGTGACCTGTTTTCAATAACAAAGTAAGTTTAGTCAACTAATGCATTTAAAGGTATTCATTCATTTAGACTGACTTTTCCTATCAAAAAGCATCATTTTTAAAATTGTGAGTGACCTAAGTTTAGCAGAATTAATTTAGCACATTTTACACAAACTAAGAATACAAACAAATATATGTTGCAAATGTGAAATAAGAATGTCTTGGCACCTGTTTTCTCTGCTCTTCCTTTGCTTAAAAAGTGATAGAAATGGCCGTTTTTACCAGACATAGACAAAGTTAAACATTAATTTATTTTCACTTCTGGAATTATAATCTTTAAAACTATGTTGGCATCTTTTGGAGTTTTGTTAACAAGTCGACAGCTGAATATGCACTCACTTTATTAATAGATAGTCACCACATTCTGATAATGTGACTTTTCCACCTCTAGGAGCCTTTATGATCCCATTCCTCATCCTGCTGGTCCTGGAGGGAATCCCACTTCTGCATCTGGAGTTTGCTATCGGTCAACGTCTGAGGAAAGGCAGCGTGGGAGTGTGGAGATCAATCAATCCATGCCTGACAGGAGTTGGTGGGTAAACAAACGAATATACCCATTAAATTTGTGTTGTATTTTGTTGTTAGTTCCACCTCATCAGTTTGGACTGAAATATCCAAACAATTGTTCGAAGGATTAACATGAAATGTTGTACTAAGCATTCATGGTCCCTAGAAGATGAATGCTGTGTACTTTAGTGACCCCCTGACTTTTCATGACCCCCTAACTAAATGTAAAGTTTACTTTCATAGTTTTAGGTAATGGTAACTATTAAATGGATTGACATGAAATTTAATGCAGACATTTATTATCCCCTCAAGATTCATTTAATCACCCTGAAAACAATCTTAACTTTTCATCTAGTGCCATCACTTTACTGTCCCTTTGTCTGAGTGTCCTGCAAATCCATTTACATCCCATTCAGTCTTTGCCCTATTTATGCTAACCGCTAATAAGCAAATATTAACATGCTAACATGCTAACATGCTAACATGCTAAGCAAAGATGACAAACATGATTAACATCACAATTTCTATCATTAGCATGGGCAAGTTGTATTGCTTTTCTGGGCACGTTAGCATGCTGGACTTAGCATGCTGAATTTAGCATGTAGCTCAAAGTACCACTATTGGCCTCAGTTGTGTTTTTAAAAAAGTGTTACCACAACACTTACCATTTTGTTTTGGTACAGGTATTGCATCCCTGATTGTCTCGTTTTTGGTGGGCATGTACTACAACACCATTATGGCCTGGATCATGTGGTACCTCTTCAATTCCTTTCAGGATCCTCTGCCTTGGAGCCAATGCCCGCTCAATGCTAACAGGACAGGTACGGCTTCATGGATCACAACAACAGTGAGAGAGGGTCCAAAAAACATACATGCTGTTATAACTATAAGATCCTAACTTCTCTTTATCCGTCTCTTGCAGGTCTGGTGGAGGAGTGTGCTCGGAGCAGCACTGTTGACTACTTCTGGTACAGAGAAACTCTGAACACGTCAACGGCTATCGATGAGTCTGGAGGTCTGCAGTGGTGGATGGTGCTAGCCCTGATTTCTGCCTGGACTCTGCTCTATGTTTGCTGCATCCGAGGGATCGAGACCACAGGAAAGGTCTGAAGTTTCATTACACCTTATCTAATTTATCAAGATCAATGCTTTTGAGCCAACATGTTTTAAATATGCAGGTTGATCTTTAGCTCATTGTGTCATTATCTCATTTCTCAGGCTGTGTACGTCACCTCCACTCTGCCCTATCTGGTCCTCACCATCTTCCTCATCAGAGGACTGACGCTGAAAGGGTCTTTCGAGGGAATCAAGTATCTCTTCACACCAGATGTAAGCACCGCTCCGAAGACATCAATCAAATATCATGCAAACTTTTAAATGCAATAATTTTAATAATAGTTTACTCACTTATCTGTATGTATATTGTAAAGGCTATAGCTAGCAGGGCAATTAGCTTAGTTTAGCATTTAAATTATGGAATATAAGATGCAGTCTGTTTTGGGGGTATTCCAGAAGGAAAAAAGGTTTTCTATAACACCATTTCCATTTATTTTCATTTAAAACACATAAAAAACAAATTACTGCCTACCATCTGTTTTTACCATGTCGAGTTTGCAGTCCTGCTAGCTACCGGTGCTGCAGCTCGCGGTAGCTGGCAGCCTACGCTAACGTTGATGGTTGTGAGGGTGGCAGTTGCAATGGTGATCATGACAGTGCATGTCAGTGATGAAGCGTTAGCAACAATCAAGTTACACAAAATATTATTTATATTTATTTACTTTAGCTAGATAATAGCGCCATCGTCTGGGTAAAATACTGTAACACAATAACATACCACTCTCCAAACCAGTATATAAGACACAGCCGACTTTTTAGATGAAAAAAAATCTCAGCTCACTTTTAGGCTGCTGTAAACAAATTCTTATTCTGTTTCAGGTAGATGAGTTAATGAATCCAGCGACCTGGTTGGATGCAGGTGCTCAAGTTTTCTACTCCTTCTCCTTGGCTTTTGGAGGTCTCATTTCCTTTTCCAGTTACAACTCTATTCAGTGAGTAACCGCCCCAAACTACACATTTATACAAAGAACCTTTTGAACAGATCTCCTTACATGATATAAATCCCTTACAGCAACAACTGCGAGCAGGATGCTGTTCTCATCTCCATCATCAATGGCTGCACCTCAGTGTACTCCGCAACAGTGATCTACTCCATCATCGGCTTTAGGGCCACGGAAAAATACGACGACTGCATGGGACAGTGAGTTTTGGATTGCACAAAAGATGCCTTAAAAAACAAAGTAAACAGAACAATTGCAGACTGAAATTATCTTGTGCTTTTTTGTAGCAACATCTTGCAGCTGATGAATGCCTTCAACTATGAGGAAAACACCATCACAGAAAGCAACTACTATGAGGTTCTGAACCACCTCAACATGACAGATCCAGGTATCATCGCTGGATTGGAAACAAAGGAGTGCAACATGCAGAATTTCCTCAGTCAGGTCAGTGGAAAACATTGACCAATTTTGTTAATCATAAGAAATCAAGTATTAAGACTTTGGCTAATATCCGCTGTGTAATCCTTTTAGGGAGTTGAGGGAACAGGTCTGGCCTTCATCGTGTTCACAGAAGCCATCATCAAGATGCCTGTTTCTCCTCTCTGGGCCGTCCTCTTCTTCGTCATGCTCTTCTGCCTCGGCCTCTCCACTATGTTTGGTAACATTGAGGGAGTGGTGGTTCCTCTGCAGGACCTCAGACTGCTGCCCCGTACTTGGCCCAAAGAAGTTTTCTGCGGTAATTTTCTATTGAATATAAAATACTTTCATTGAGATTAAACATTCAACCTAGAGATATGAGTGTAACCATTTTCTTGGCTTCTGTTACAGGTCTGACTTGCTTAATATCTTTAGCTTTTGGGCTCATATTTTCTTTGCGCTCTGGAAACTACTGGCTAGCTCTTTTTGACAACTTTGCTGGCTCTATCCCCCTCCTGGTCATTGGATTCTGTGAAATGGTCTCTGTTATCTACATCTATGGCATAGATAGGTGAGTATTTGCAGGAAGTGATTTATGGTACAATGTCCAAGGTTAGGCCTGATAGGCCTGATAATGGCTTTTTGTCATGAGCTTAATTAGCAAATGTTACATGTTAAATGCGTTATGTGTTAAATATGTTTGCATGCTCAAAGAATATGCTAAAGAAATATAAGTACTTATCTTCAACATTCAGGCATTATATTAGAGAGTATATTAGCATGCTGACATTAGCACTTAGCTTATAGCCTAAATACAGCCTAAAACAGGCTTTAACAGGGCTGTTGAATCCTTGCAATACATGCATGAGGCAAAGGCAAGCCAAAGAAGGGGTCTGACATTCAGTGAGGCGACTCCCAACACATTTCAAACAAAGCAAGGAAAAACAGAGCATTGTTTTCCGACCTTGGACAGAGATAATGTATCTTCATAGAGCAGATAGAGAAGAACAGAGCATGTCATGTGGTGTGGCAAGACCTTGGTGATGTGGAAACATGTCATTTGTGCTCAGAGTTACAATATTAGTGCTGATTAAAGATACAAATATTTAACTTATGAGTAATAAAATATGCCAAACATTGCATTGTGACAGCGTTTCCAGTATTTAGGTTATTTTAAGACACAAGATAAGGTTTTAAATTACAGCAGCAAAGTTTTGTCCAGTGCAGCATCAACATGTTGATCAGACACAAAGCCACACAGGCTGCTTCATTTACTGTATCTAATAAAAGTGCAAGGTCATGTTTTATGGATGCTTTCACGCACACTCAGCTGACATTACATCTCCCTCTTATTGCTTCCCAACAGGTTTAACGAGGACATTGAGTTTATGATCGGCCACAAGCCCAATATTTTCTGGCAGGTGACATGGAGGGTGGTCAGTCCACTCATTATGGTCGTCATCTTGATTTTCTACTTTGTAACCCAAGTCAGCAAGAGCCTTACCTATTTGGTTTGGGACCAGGAGGCGGTAAGTGTACTCTAATGTACATGTCTTATCATACTTTTATTATTGATAGTGGCAGGAATACAGTATGAGAAATTCACCACTAAATGATTCTTAATTACCATTAATAAACCTCATTTCACACCGTAAGTTAACACATTTCTGTAAATTCTAACATGTTCCTACATTGCCTCCGTTTACAGGAGAAGTTCCCCAACCTGGAACCACGTCCTTATCCCTCCTGGATCTATGTCATCATTTTCATCCTGGCTGGAATTCCCAGTTTAGCCATCCCATTTTTTGCTCTTTACAAATTCATCCAGATGAAATGCTGCAAGAAGAAGACCTACAGTGACGACAACGTGGAAACTATCTCTGCCAAAATACAAATGAATGAAAAAAAGTTTTAAATCCCCTCTATTTTGAATATTAAATAACGAAAGAAATCTGGACTTTTATTGTTGTTTGTATAGCCATTATGCTTACAGTATTTTTCCTTTTTCCTTCCTGACGCCCTGTGCAATTTTAGAAAACACTATAGTGACTATGGACATGTAAAGTTGGAGTAAATTTTGAAGTATTTTCTGTAAAAAAAAATGTAGTTTTAGAGAAAAATGGTAATTTTTATTGCTGTTCTTGACATTGTAATATGGATTTGCTGCTGTTTCATTATTCATATGTAAGTGTATGTTGTACATTAAAGATATAGTTTGGCATTTTGAAAAATGCACTTGTTTGCTTTCCTGCCCAGAGTTCAACGAGAAGATTGATACTAGTCGTATGTCTGCATCTATGCTTAACGTAATGCCAGCAGCAGGTTAGCTTAGCATAGAGACTATCAACAAAAACAAACAGCAGGCCTGGTTGTGTTCAAAGGTAACAAAGGCTCACCAGTACTCTCAAAGTTTACACATTAAACCTTCTGAGGGGTTTTAAATAAGTGATTTAGGACATGCAGAACAAAGAGCCTTTGTTTACATTTTCTCCAGGAAGTTAATCAGTGAATTTTATGTAAAACAGCAAAAAGAAAACAGGAGAAGCTTTTACTTGCATGCATGTAGAAGACAGGATTATATTGACAGTGTAATATTTATGTATTTAAAAAAAGAGACGTGACTGATCACGATCCATTAAGGTCATGGTGGAAATTACTGTAAAACAACCGGCCTATAAGGCAACATTAATGTTGGCTTTGCATCTGAGTTTGATCTTTCTGTGGGCTTGTTATTATGAAGAAGTAATATGTAAATAATGTTACTAGGGAATATTAACAACTTCATCTACAAAAGTACGATATCTTTAGGACACAAGGCTTACTGCTTTTGTCCACAGGGGGCGCCAAAGTCAAACAAATGAAAGTTCCTCACAGCTGCTGTAAGTTATATCTTACAACATCTGTACTAAACACAGAAGTTTAAACATCACCATCTGTGGTTGAACTAGGATGGCTACTTCTTCTTGCTTCCCTTTTTATGCAGTGTGTCTTGAGATACCTTTGTTTAGAATTTGGGGCTATATAAATTAAAAAATAATTGATTGAAGCTTACTCGATGTATTTTTAACAGACGGCTATGAGAGTGGTATCAATGCAATCTTACTCTGAACGTTTAACTACTCTCTTAGTAATGTATGTTTACAATACATGTGCCTAGCATACAGAAGAAAGTAAGAAATGCAAATATTATAACTTTATATTATAATAATACAATTTTCAATACAAGCTACATCTCTTGACAAAGGCTTACTGTGAGGATTTAATGGATTTTTTTTTTGCAAACAATGAAAATAGTGAAGATAACCGTGCCTTTTTGACCAATTTTGGGTTGTTTATAAGGCTTTTTGGCATATTTTGGAGGGCTGATTTAAAGTATTTTTGTTTACTGTACAATTCCGCGCTTCCACTGCTGTCAGCCTGCACCCTGTTAATAATACTCCACAAACAAAACAAGACAAAACTGCTTATAAATATTCTGTGTGGAATCTTTTTTCTTCGTGAACCAATGAAATCTCCACTTTAGTTTCCTATCTTGACACTTAGAGTAATAGCACCTATTAAAAGCATTTTGAATTGAATTGTTGAAATGTGCTATATAAATAAACTTGCCTTGCCTTATATAGAGTAAACCCTTTCAAAACACTTAACACTACATTTTGCAGACCAGCCATGGCTTGCCACATATGAATGAGTATATACACTTTAGCACAGAATGTGCAATAGCTAATCTGTGGCCACTGATAGTTAAAGATCATAAACTTGCTTTGAGTGCTCATATGTGGACATCCACACATAAAGACTTTCCCTATGCTTCAACTGTAGTAAACACTATTTTACTGCCTCAGTGCACATGTGGACACCATGAGAGTGGTACTTCCTAACCCAGGGCTGGACCTCCGGATCCCAAACTATGAGGATCTTGAGAGAATGGAGAAAGAGGAGGCTGGGGACAGGCCCAAGTGGGACAACAAAGCTCAGTACATCCTAACCTGTGTGGGCTTCTGCATTGGACTTGGTAACGTGTGGCGATTCCCTTACTTGTGTCAAAGTCATGGAGGAGGTAAGACAACAAAAAAGGGTAATGGAGATCTGTGGTTAAGTGGTTGAAAGATTATTTGACAGATTAGGTCTTGTTTATGTAACTGGAAGATTTACAGTGACTTTTTGCAAATGAAAGGCATTTTTGCATTTAGATTTCATTTTGCCTGAGGAACATTCAGAGTGCAGAATTATTGTGTCTGCAGAGGGTTGCAAAGGTCAAAGCTGTAGCCAAATATCTAAACTGTAAACTTAATTAAAATGCTAAAAGAGTCACTAAAAGAATCATCTTTGTACCTAAAAGTTAGATCAATCACATATTAATGACAACAAGACTGTGTTGTGAAATCACCATCCAGTTGTATTAATGATTCCGAGGAGTGTGGGGTCTTCTGAAGTAATGGCTGACATTTGTCATGACATACTGTATGAGCCACAGCCTCGGGTCGGGCTGTTCATTGCTCAAGTTGAATGGAAATTCTACGGAAACTATGCATTCATGCCACATACATGTGTTTGATTTTCCAAATGTGTCCGTGTGAAGTGGGTCACTCTTTTGGCATGCCTTCAGATTTAGCCACAGGGGGGTGGGACAGACTTGAAAGGCTTGGATATTTTAAAGGTATAATCTGTTTTGTCACTCATTAACTAGAGGCCTCAAACCAATACAGTTCAAACACTGTCCATCATCAGCTAAATTGTCACCATGACATGACTTGGCTGGCAGACCAACATTGCCAGCGCCACTATGACTTAGATTCAATCTTGAAGATTTCAGTTTCGTTGTCTTTGGCAGCACCTTTGGCAGTAAACAGTAATTGTGGGAGGACACTTCCTAATTTAAAACATTCGCAGTTGGCTCCCTTTGTTACGGTTGTAACTCTTGATTTTCCTCGCTGACGGTTGGTTTCCTTTTTAGACTGTTTGCCTTCATGAGCGTCGATTTTTCTCTTTGGATTTTCACTTATTTTTGAAGTTTTATCTGTAGTCATCAATCTTTTCTTTGTTTGTTCAGCCATAGTGAGTCGAGTCGAGACTGGAAAAGCACCCGCTTAGCTCTGCCTACCCTCTCTGGAAGACCAGCCACTGCTGGGTGATGGAAAACGTGTCACTAACTGGGCACCGCTTGTGATTTTTTCTGTGAAAGTCGCCACTGACACCCAGTCCATAATAATACTATATACTGCAAATGCAAATGCTTTCATCAGTGGGCCATAGGCTCAATCACCATTGTGTTACCTCATTCGGCGATAGATGTTAATTAACAGACATTTATTTATAAGAAAATCTTCGAGATTATACCTTTAAAGTCTTGGAATATCCTTAACCCCAAAGGAAAGAAAAAACAAGAGATGTTTTAAAGAGTCAATAGCCCCTTTTACACAACATGTTCAAGGCGGGACTGTTGCGTCTCTGGTACGCCTTGTCATCTGTGTAAAAGTTACAAAGGAGTTATGAAGGGGGGAAATCACTCAGCTGCTGCAGCAGCGTGTTAACAGTGGTACCGCCAGGATGGAACAATGCCGTGTGTGCGTATGTGAAGCTCTCGCTGTGTTTTTACACGTCACGCTTCTTTTGCTTCCACAACACTGTAACGCTATGTACAATCACTCACTAGGACACCAGTTTGATGGCGTTGTGTAGTTCAGTGTAAAAGTATAAAAGCGGCGGAGCTTCATTAGGGTGCTGTTGCTGATTCTGTGTAAAGAGGGCTAGTGTCACTGAGACAGAACCGTCACATGGGCTGTGCGAAGTGTGCAACCACACAGGGCCTCGCGCCTCTAAAGGGCCTCGCACAGGGTCCGCAGCAATGCTTCAAAAGTAGCCCTATTCCGCGGGAAAACTGCAGACCTGGCAACCCTGGCTTCACATCCTGCATTTTATTTTCACTATATATAATAATTTTGTTTGCGTTGAGACACCGTGATTCTAAAATGAAATTCATGTTTGTCAATTCCATTATGCATACTCAAACTTGGTAGTGCGTGCTCCATCTTTCTGCTCACTGCAAGGACGAAAGAGAGGCACGAGAGCGCGACACATTTCGTAAACACAAGTCGGATGCTAAGAAAAGGAAAGTAATTTTTTTTAGTAAATTTTAAAAAAGAAAGAATGTAATAAGCCACTGCGAGGATCGCTGGATAAATTTGTCAACACTTCGCACAGGGCCTCGCACCCCCCCTGCGACGGCTCTGCACAAAGATGTGAATACCTCTCTATGTCATGAAGCTTATCAGCAGGATTTAGAGATATCTACGTCCTAGAATTCTCTGAGCAAAAAAGGGACAGTAACACTGCCAGATTTTTTGTCCTGAATGTCATGTTCGCATTCAGCATGTGTATGATAAAAAAAATTCTAATCTCACAACCATTATTTACCTAGGTGCCTTTTTAATTCCCTACTTGATCCTGCTTGTGCTGGAAGGAACGCCCCTCCTGCTGCTGGAGTTTGCCATTGGCCAGCGTTTGAGAAAAGGAAGTGTGGGAGTTTGGAGGGCCATAAGCCCTTATTTGACTGGTATTGGTAAGTAAAAATAAAAAACACGTTAGTTAGTGTCTGACTTCTTGTGTGTGTGATGTCATAGGTAATGATGCTGTCTCTCAGGTATAGGCTCCATGTTGGTGTCATTTTTGGTTGGACTGTACTACAACACATTAATAGCCTGGATCTTGTGGTATCTCTTCAATTCCCTACAAAGCCCGCTGCCCTGGTCCCAGTGCCCTCTCAATGACAATAGGACAGGTATCATTTTTTTATACACATTCTCACCCCAATCATACATACACACACAATCTTTTTTTTCTTGATGTATGTATATTTGTTTTACCTGCAGGCTTTGTACCAGAGTGTGAACAGAGCTCCACTGTGGATTACTACTTTTACAGAGTGACTCTAAATAGTTCGGCCTCCATAGCTGACTCTGGTGGAATCCAATGGCCAATAGTAGCCTGCTTGCTAGCTGCCTGGTCAGTTGTTGCTATCTGCTGCATAAGGGGCATCAGCACTTCCGGCAAGGTTTGTTCCTTCAGTCAATGGACTGCAGTTAACTACAATTACAATGACAACAGTGGCAAATTCAGTAGCCTGCTCGAAGTTTGTCAACATCTTTGAAACAGTGGATAATTCATTTCAGCTAAAACTAGATAAAAGCAGTCTTCTTATTTCTCGCTGGTGACTATTGATTGTCACTTGAAGTGGTGACTGTCTACAGCAGTTTTACTGTCGCTAGCTTAACAATTAAGCTAATAAAAGCATCATTAGCTAATTGTAAATATTTCCAGTTGAGCCTGTAAAATGATCCTAAATATGGATATAAATTGATACTTTATTTTTCCTATTCTTAAAAAGTTTTTGTGATATTTTATTTTGCAAATAATGCCATATAAAATGGCCAAAACTTTTGAAGTAACACTCACACACAATAACACAATCGCAGTTGTTACATTATCGACTTTAGTTTAATGTCTGCTAGCAATTACAATTGGTAATTGGGGAGGGGTTTAGCAAATAGTCAATTATGATATAATACAATGTTAATAAAACTTATTCCAATATCAATTATGATTTGTTTTTTCTTGTCTTCACCTCAGGCAGTGTACATCACAGCTATCCTGCCTTACATAGTGCTGGCCATCTTCCTGATCCGAGGATTGACCCTTAAAGGCGCCTTAAGTGGACTGAAGTTCCTCTTCACACCAGATGTATAATTAAAATAGTTAAAACAAGAGTTCTATTTTTCATTAAACTATTAAAACATCACAATGCATGCCACACTCTTGCAGGTGAACGAGTTGATTAAACCAACAACTTGGCTGGATGCTGGTGCCCAGGTCTTTTATGCCTTCGGTTTGGCATGGGGAGGCCTCATCTCCTTTTCAAGCTACAACCCTGTTCAGTAAGATACATTTAAGAGACCTAAAGTACTTCCTAACTCATTGTTATTGTTTGACTTTGCTTACTCACATTAAAAAGAGTTATTCTAAGATTCAAACTGAACATATTTCATGGTTCTTTTGCTAATTTCTTTTCTAAAGCAACAACTGCATGCAAGATGCTGTGATCCTGTCTGCTGTTACTGGCTTCACCTCAATCTATGCGGCCACAGTCACCTACTCCATCATTGGCTTCAGGGCCACAGAGAAATATGACAACTGCATCAGCAAGTGAGTATAACTACATTTAATTTAATGGTTTCTACAAGGTAAAGTGGACTTTTTCCAAATACAACGAATAGACTTTTCAAATTTACAGACTGAGCTACTGTCTACCCCAAAATGGAATTATAGACAGAATAATACCTCTGTAAGTAAGTTGTGGGAGTAGGTCAAATCTGCCATAAAACATAAAGCATAACAGCAAATGCAACATCATTCACCATTAGGGATCTTCTTTAATACTGGACCAAACTGGCATTGAGGGCATATTAAGGGGAATATTGTGCAGCAACTTTTCAGAGCATCTAGGAAACTTTTGAAGGAATTCAGGGAATTTCCACAATAGGGCCCAGGGTCTTAATTAAGTTCAGGGGGAATTAACCCCTTAACACTTGGCGGGGCTTGCAGTACTGAGCACTTCTGATTGGTCAAGTACTTACAGAATTTTTAAATGGAAAATGGACTGTACTTATATAGCGCTTTCCTGGTTTTCAAAACCACAGTCCTTTTACACTACCTGTCACATTCACCCTTTCACAAATGCCTCAGAAGCAATTTGGGGTTTGGTGTGCTCAAGAACACCTCGACATATGGACCGAAACAGTCAGGGATCGAACCCCCAACCTTCTGATTGAGAGACAACCGGCTACCCCTGAGCCACACCCGCCTGACCTGTCCAGCAGCTAGAAACGACTCAGATAGGAAAACTGCACATTGTCTCGCTTAATGCTGAACTTTGTGCATCACTGTTTATATGGCAGATTTGAGCCTTTTTTTTATTGGTCGGGCTGGGGTCAAGCTTCATTAACTTCCCATGGACACACAGAACACACACAGGCCACTGTATGGAATGTAATGAGCACAGAATCAATCCCACTTCAGAGATAACAACAAGTATGTCTCACCATGAACAGAGATACTTTGCGCACCACAGAACAGGAACTTTAATGGTTTATTAAATCTCCCGACACAATAAAAGATTCGTCAAAAGACTTGGACAGTCAATATGTGTTGGGAGGATTTCCAGTAGCACCAGAAACATTGTTTAAACGTAGGACTGTACTAGCGCTTTTCTAGTCCTCCAGCCACTCAAAGTGCTTTTACACTACATATCACATTTAACCCTTAATACTTATATTCATGCACTGATAGCAAAGGCTACTATGCCAATCTCCACGCAGGATCTATAGACATTCATACAATTTGAGGGTCAGTGTCTTGTCCAAGGACACTTCGACGTCGACTGCAGCAGTCAAAACCCCACACATCGAACCCTAAACTTTCCAACTGAGAGACGAGCCACAGCTGCTCTATATGTGTATAATACATTTACCTATAAGTGTGTTAATATGTGTTTTTGCAAAGAGAAGGGCATCAGAGAAGCGCCATGATGGAACATTGTCGGTAGTGCTATTGGTTCCAACACGGTATAAATCCGTACTGAATATTAACACGGTAAACATTATTGGGGGAATTATTGCAGCACTAAATGAAAATAACAATGTCTATGGTTGACATTGACTATGGCAGCCCTTGCCCCATCTGGGCCACATATCAGTGTTTTAACAACAGCATATGGACCACTGCAAAAACAAGTCAAGCAGAGAAAAAACACACAAGGGTCTGGCCAGAAGGAACAGCCTCAGCATTGCAGGATTGCTTCCTGCTTACCGATTGAGATGTATTCAGGACAGCAGCCTTCCAAGATGACCACAATGACATAGAGGAGTATGCAGACGCTGTAACTGGCTGCATAGCTAAGAGCACAGAGGATGTCACTGTCACTGTGATTAAAACCCCTTCACTACACGATGGCGATCAAAAACTTTGAATGATGGCAGAGTTTTGTTCTGAAGGCCTGTGATGCAGCCTACAGAGCTGTTCTTCACTTGACCAGGACTGCCTTTGCAAAAGGGATCAAGAGATTGAAACGTGCCTATGCGGGAAAAATACAGGGACACCTCTGTGATACTGGAGACACCAGGCGGAAGTGGCAGGGGAATCCAAACACTGACAGGGTACAAGACGAGGCAGCAGGTATATGACACTGACACCTCTCCCCTGGACAGGCTAAACAACTTGTTTGCATGCTTTGAAACAGCCAACACAACACAGGGGAGAGCCAGTCCCTTCTCGCTATCTGACCAGCCTAACAATTAATTCAATGCGTGGAGGACCCTATCCAAGGTTAACCCACGGAAACCAGCTGGTCCAGTACAGTACTCACTTGCCTGTTGGTCCTAAACACCACCTTGTGTCAGTGGATTCTAGATTTAATGACACAGAGACCTCACTCTTACTGTGTTGGCAAGACCATCTAAGGCTCAATCATGCTGAGAACTGCTTCCCCTCAAGGCTCTGTGCTCACTCCATTGCAGGAGATGATTGTCGACTTCAGGGGGTCACAGCCAGAGCGCACACACCTCAACATCACTGGCACCACGGTAGAGAGTGGGAACATGAGGTTCCTTGGAGTGCAGATCTCAGACAATCTCACCTGGTCTAAGAACACAGCTGGGATGTTAAACGGGCCCATCAGAGATCGCACTGCCTGAGGAAACTGAAAAAAACATTACGCCCCACCAACATCCTCAGGACCTTCTACAGGGGCACAGTTGAGTTTGTGCTCACATATTGCATCACCACCTGGTAGTCCACATGCAATATCACAGGCAAGAAAGCCTCGCAGAAGGTAGTGGGGGTAGCAGAGAACATCATTGGCGCGTGCGTCCCTACCCTCCATCCAAGAACTGTTCCAGAGCCGCTGCCTGAAAAGGGCACTGAACACTGTAAGGGACCCACTACAGCCCCTCCACACACTCCGTGATCATTGATCAGGAGATATGGCAGCATCAGAATTAGGACCAAAAGACAGCTAAAAAGCGTCCTCCCATGTGTTGTGAGGCTGCCAAACGATCATTCCACCTGATTCTACTGAAATGGACACCTTAAACTTACTACACACTTGCACTTGTCTGCCAGTTGTCCACATTAACTTATATGTGACATTTTTTTTCCTTAGTAACATCATGACATTATTGAATGCATTTGATCTTCCTGAAGACAGCATCACTACAAGCAACTATGAGGCAGCCTTTAATCACCTCAACAGCTCCTATCCTGATATTGTTCCTGGCCTGGATATCAAACCCTGTGACATGCAGAAACTTCTCAGTGAGGTGAGTACATTAATGAATATATATCCATTTCCAAATTATTCTGCATTGTGACGATCATTTGTTTTTGCAGGGAGTGGAGGGAACAGGTCTGGCCTTCATTGTGTTTACGGAAGCCATCACTAAGATGCCTGGTTCTCCCGTCTGGTCTGTCCTCTTTTTCATCATGCTTTTCTGCTTGGGACTCTCAACCCTGTTTGGTAACATTGAAGGAGTGGTGGTTCCACTAAAGGACCTGAATGTATTCCCTAAAAAATGGCCCCATGAAGCACTAACAGGTAACTTACTTTTACAAATCAACCTTATTAATTTTTCTGCTTTTTTTCTCCCAATGAAACATTGTCAATTTGTGTCTGGTTTCAAGCTGCCTTGTTTCTGTATGTGTTTCAGGAGTGATATGTTTGGTCTCTTTCATCATCACCCTCCTGTTTGCGCAGCATTCAGGGATTTATTGGGTAACTCTCTTTGACAACTTTGCTGGATCCGTTCCACTTCTGACAATTGGATTGTTTGAGATGATAGCTGTCGTTTACATCTACGGCATAGACAGGTTCGTATTTGTGTTGTCCTTCTGTGTTGCTTTGTATCTTGATATTTGGTACACAAATACTGTACACTATTAGCAGGCACAGATAGAACAATGTAATTAATACTATTTAATTATAATTACTAATTGTTTTGCAGGTTCAACGAGGACATAGAGTTTATGATTGGATATAAGCCCTCCATCTTCTGGCAGGTTTCATGGAGGTTCATCAGTCCTCTAATCGTTCTGGTTATTTTAGTTTTCTACCTGGTTACCCAAGGACAAGAAGAGCTCACCTATTTAGTCTGGGATCCCAACTCTGTAAGTAAAAGATCTGCTATAACATCATCTTAAGCATCCCGACTTTCTGTTTCCCTTTTCACTAATGTTGTCTTGGTGAAAAATGCTCAAATTATATGGCATGCTAAACCATTTTGGATCAAAGTTGTTCCTTTGTTCTACAGCGTATCATAAGCAACATTAGCCATACTCCTGCAGACTTGGACATCCATTGCATACCAAATGCACTTATCATACTTTGCTTTGCTTGACAGGATGAGTTCCCTTCTCTAACATCAGTACCGTACCCTTCATGGATCACTGTGATCATTTTTCTTTTGGCGGGAATCCCGAGTCTGGCAGTGCCTGCATATGCATTATGTAGGCTGGTGTTTGTGTTCTGCAGGAACAAATGAATCAAATTTCCTAAATTGTAAGCAGCCCCTTTAGAATTTTTTGTTTGAAACAGTGTGTCCATTAATACTCATGCTCGGATACTTGAACAATAATTTTTTTGTTTAATGCTCTTCAGTAAATATTTATATTTATGCTTTGTGCAAATTCAATGCTGCTGTATCTATATACTTTATTTATACATCAATCTTACTACCCTGCTCATTTGGTTTCTTGTTGTATTAGATCTTTCTTAAATTAGAGAGAGGACAGCATACAGGGTTACAACCATGCCTTTAAAATATTTTTGTTTCTGACGAATATTTCTTAGTCTTTATGACTTTACAACACATTTATATCTAACAATATCTAAAAATGTCATTGTATCAACATTGTTAGCTATGTTTAATGTTTAATTTGATTAAATAAATGAATGTTAGCATAAAAAAATAAGGGCAGAGTATGTGATGGCTAATCTGTTGAATTCCCCAGATAATGCAAAATACAATTCCCTTACTTGTGTGAAAGTCATGGATAAAAGGGTTAAAGGAAATCTTCAGATCAAACTGTGTATCTTCTTGACAAAATACCTTGTCATTTCTGACCAGTGATAAATACGCAGACAATCGGGCATGCTAAAAAAAATATCTGGTGAGCTGAAGAAACAAGCCAGGAATTTCCGGTGGGTGCAGAATAAGAGGTGTTGCACAGGCCCTAAGGTGGCCAGCCTGGAGGCAGGGAAGAGGCGGAGAAGGAGCCCTCAGGCAGGCAGCCTGGAGGCAGAGCAGAGATGGGGCAGGAGCCCTCAGGCTGGTGTCCTGGTAGGGAAGGGAAGGAGGAGGCCTCTGGTGAAGCCACTGCTTAGGACACTCAGGAGGTCGTCTTGATGGCTGGAGCCTCACTAGAGAACGTTAAGGAAGTCAACCATCCGGGGTTTAGACATGGCAACTGTTGATTTGGGTGCAGGCAGGTTGCAACATGAGTGGACCAGAGCAGGGCTGAGCAAAACGCAATAAGCTTGGGTGTTGGAACGGAGGTCAGAAGCTTTGACACTGGCAGGTTAGTTTGTGAATCCAAGGAAAGGGGATGCTACTGAAGCACTACCACAGGAGTTTTTGCTAGACCAGATGCTAGCAGGCAGAGATGCAGGGTGGAGGTGATCAGACTGTGAAGCATGCTGGAGGCTAGCAGTCTGGAAGCTAGGATGCATGGTGCAAACAGGGTTATGTGCAAACTGCTCAAGGCATACTGTTGCAATTGTATGTGAACAGATGATTCACAGGCAGGTTTGGTAGATAGTCAGGCAGACATAAGGATATGGTTTCCCAGGCTCCACCTATATGGCTTGTCATGGAAATCCTACCTTACAGCTTAACTTAGAGGATGTCTATCATAATAAAGTTGGGGACCTATTCTGATTGCAGTTGCTGAACTGTTTCACTTAGGGCAGTTAAGGCATCAAGAAGATCCATAAAGACATCAGTCCTCATGTTGTCAAGTTTAATGTGTTCAACACAACAGTGACCTGTTCAGTAGGACTAGTTGTTCCTATCCCTTAGTTGCTCAACTAAGGCATACTGCTGCCTAGACTCTGCAGAGTGATCAAGTGAGCAGTGGCATCTTTGGGTTGTCAAGTGGGTGCCCTCCTTCTTCAGTGTTTCACTCCTGGAATCCTGGCGTCCCAGCTCTGGAGAGGTCCTTGATTGCTTGTCAGAAGGCCTTGCCTTGCACCCCATCTCCCAGAGAAGCCTTAATGTTGATGTGGCTTTGAAGCTTCTGCAGTCTTCAACCAGTTGGACCTTTGGTAAACAGCCTCCCTGTTGGCCATAACCTCCGCCAGAAGGATAGGTGAGCTCCCTGTCTTTTCACAGTGACTGCTGCAGGGTCCTACCTTATGGGGCGGGTGTGGTCCTTTGCCGAAACTGGGCATTCCAACCCTAAGTTCCATCAGAGTTCTACCTGTCCCAGCTGGTGGAGTTACATTCACTCTTCTCTCTTAAAGAAAAGCAGGAGGTTGAGCAGCTCTAGTCCATGTTAAGGGGCATTGGCTGGATACATCAGAGAGACTGATCAGCTCTTTATTTGCTTCCAGTTTAACTGTGTGGGCAGACCATTGTTGAAGCCTAGGCTGTCTCACTGGGTTGTGGACACAATCCAGCAGGCATATGTGCTTCCGGGATTGCCAGCCCCACCTGGGGTTCATGCACACTCAACCAATGGTATTGCTGCTTCATGTGCCTAGTGGCAGGGGGGCTTCTCTCACCATGATATGTGCCTTGGCCATGTGGTCATATCAGCCCACATTTGCAAGTTTCTACTGTCTGAATGTAGCAGCCAGTCCCTCCTTTGGTGAGTGAGTGCTGGGTGTGACCCGCCAATGAACGGTTATTCCTTGTGGTGCTATGTGTTTTTCACTGGTTGGTTGTCTCCTCAGTCAGCTTAGCAACTTCCAGGCTGGCCAGAGTGGCCACTCCATTCCTAAGTTGGCCCTGCGTCTTGCAGGGCCTTTATTTGTGTGCCCAGGGTCAGCCTTGCATCTTGCAGTATGACCTCAGCAGCCCTTCTGCCTCTCAGGCTTGGCCTTTGCATCTTGCGGACCATGACCTGGATGTATGTATCAGAATCAGAATCAGAAATACTTAAATATTGTATATTTGTAAATACTCGGTTTGAACCTATTGTTTCACGACTTGGGCTCGTGGGCAGTACTGTCTCCTGACAGGTTTTTTAAAGAGTTCCTTGTACATATGGAATATGTAATGGAGTGGAGAGATGTCAAAACAATAGAGAATGCTTGGTAAAGATGTAACATTGGTTGTCTGAGAGAAGATCTCTCCAGCTTATACGCCGCTTGGAGACGGTTCCGATCAAACTTTCACTGATTCCACGCCGGCACAGGTGGTTATAGATTAACTGTGAGGCATAGCCGGGCAAGCTGGTGTGTCTTAAAGAACTATCCACGTACCCTGATGGCAGGGGGATCATTCCCGGTACATATGGTGTATGTAACGGAGAACCAAGATTAAAACATAACCAGGCTTTCTCTGCTTGCTTCTTGTTTCTTTGCAAGCACATCTTGACATGAGGTCTTGTGGGACCCCACTTGAGGAACATCTATCAAGGGTTTCTTCGCCTCCTTACCAAGAGCTTTCCATTTGTTGTAGGTTATGTTCAAGCATTGCACAGCTTTTTTTAACCTGCCATCATGCAGTTATAGACTATTTTCTTTATGATTTTGGGTTCTCTAGCTTAAATGTCCTAATAGTAAAAAACCAATAAAATACCTTTAACTTGAACTTAACACGAGAACACTTAACCTTTTTTCACTTAAAGAGGCCCTTTAAAATTGCACTCTAAAATGACTAGTAAATATCTTTGGTGAATGCAGCAATGACTTCAAATATGTTCATAACACTTAACACTCATAAAGTCCCTTTAAAGTAGTTAATGAGGCTACTTCATTATTCACATGCATTTTTAATGAGTTATTTCCTAATGATGTAACCCTGCTGTTTTCAGATTCATTTTGCCATTTTCTTAAGTTACTAGTGCATGCACAGTTTTATATTTTCGATGCTAGAGTTGATGAATCTCTGCCAAAATTGCCAATAGGCTTATCAATGGTTCCATCAGAGAAGAATAACAGGGGAAAATCAGTCATGTAGAATGGGACTTCATTTGAAAAATGCAGTATGCAAACATTCTTATCATCCTAAGTCTCAGAGAATGGACCATCAGTGACATTTTCCTTTTTTGAAAACGTGGTCTCAAATCAATTTTTAAAGCGATTTCCTCAAGAAACACTAAAACGATGAACAACAATTGTTTAGAATAAAAACATACTTACAGGGCATG
Organism: Semicossyphus pulcher; assembly: GCF_022749685.1. Lineage (NCBI taxonomy): Eukaryota > Metazoa > Chordata > Actinopteri > Labriformes > Labridae > Semicossyphus > Semicossyphus pulcher. The sequence goes on from NW_027211726.1 coordinate 22,106,246, forward strand.
GCTTGAACTGGGCACTGGGCCAAAAAATTACAATGACTTTTTGGAAAACTACAAGTCTTTATATACAGAACACTTGGCTTTACTTGAGCATTAAAATTTTTACAGGGGAAAAACATCATCATACCTTACAGAAAGAGGGCTTATCTTGAAAGGAACATATAACAAAAATATGTATGTATATGCGCGTTTACACAGTGATGACAAGGTGACAGTTAAGTAACTACCTGAATAAAGTCTAGGAGGCTTCTTGCCCTGAGGTAACACTTCTTACCATTCTTACTACCATTGTTTACTGTGTCTAATGATTGATTAAATTGAATGAAGAGTGTGCACAGGTTAATGTGTAGACAACATTAGATGACGGAAATGATCCTGAACTTGTGACATTGTCTTGTTCAACACTAAGCTCTCACTTCCAAGAGCGACACTGTAACATCTTGGCTTCAGTGGGGGCGCCATGAAACTGTTACTTCCTAACCCAGGACTAGATAATAGGATCCCTTCCTATGAAGATCTGAAGAGAATAGAAAAAGACGAGGTCGGGGACTGGCCCAAGTGGGACAACAAGGCCCAGTACATCCTAACATGTGTGGGCTTCTGCGTTGGGATTGGCAATGTGTGGCGATTCCCTTACTTGTGTCAAAGTCATGGAGGAGGTAAGCTCAGATGAAAAGGGTAAAGTTATATTTTGGATGAAAAATAAATGATTGTTTGAAAAATTATAGTGTGGATTTGAGACCCATGACTACCCTACCTGAAAGGGGCTTTCAGACCAAGGTTGATATATATAAAATGTGAAGCTTTCATTTTCAAAAATCACTTTTCCTTTGTGCAGACATTAATGTTTCTCAATAAATGTGATTATGTTAAATGAGTCATATGTATCTGAAATACTGTAAACAGAGTCACCCACAATGATCTTCTAAGGCTTATTTAACATTTTGAACAAATCATTTCTGAACCCAATGTTCAAGCTGTAATGATGATATCAAATTAAGGATGGTAGAAATGGAAAAGATTACCATGAGAACAATCATGTTGTCGGTTGCAAGAATTACCAGGAAGGTTTTATTAATATCATATAACTTTGTTTGTACTGTTGCCTGAATGCACATAGTCGTGGAGCTCTCTAAAATATATAGAAGGGGTCATCACAAGGTTTATTATGTTGGTTTTCATTGTTCACAGGCAGGGACCTGCGGAACTACTTTACTGCCTAGATAATGCATTGATTTGCTTGCAAAGGATTTTCATTTAGGGAAAGTCCTATGATTTTCATAAATCCAACTCTACATATATATATCTATAGATATATATGTATGTATTTGTGCTTATAATCATACATATTCCAGGTGCCTTTTTGATTCCATACCTGATCCTGCTGGTAATTGAAGGAATGCCTCTCCTGCTGATGGAGTTTGCCATAGGCCAGCGTCTTAGGAAAGGCAGTGTGGGAGTTTGGAGGTCCATCAACCCTTATTTGGCTGGTATTGGTAAGTCAATTTGGCTCTTGACCAATTTTCGTCAAGCTGAAGTAAAAAAAATCCATTGGTATTACAACAACATAAAGTTGTAAATAAATATCTTGGTCCCTGTTTATGATAATACTTATTGATCTTTCCCACACAGGTATAGGCTCTATGCTGGTGTCCTTTTTGATCGGACTGTATTACAACACATTAATAGCCTGGATCATGTGGTATCTCTTCAATTCCTTTCAAAGCCCGCTGCCTTGGTCCCAGTGCCCTCTCAATGACAATGGGACAGGTATTTGATAACACACAGAGATACTCAAGCACATTAAGAAATCAAAACTCCATTCATGAATAAATCATTTGCAAATTTCTGTTTGTCATTCCAGGCTTTGTACCAGAGTGTCAGAAGAGCTCAACTTTGGATTACTACTTTTACAGAGTGACTCTAAATAGTTCGGCCTCCATAAATGTCTCTGGTGGAATCCAATGGCCAATAGTAGCCTGCTTGCTAGCTGCCTGGTCAGTCATTGCTGTCTGCTTCATAAGGGGTATCGGCACTTCAGGCAAGGTTTGTTCATAGACTGTATAAATATTGGACTGTTGACTATATAAATATTGGACCATCATAGCATCACCCATTGGTTCCTCGAGTTCAGGATTTGGCGGTCGCCATGTTGGTTTTCTGGAGCAAGCAGTGACAATATTAGAATGAGAGTGTGGTGCTGGAGAGGAGGAAGGGGTTGGCAAACGGCAAGTTATCAAAGTTAAACTTTCTTTGACCGTGACTGATTCATTAGTGTTTGAATAAGCTACTTTAAAATCATGTTTCCCACAAAGGAAATTCTATTTGTGGTAGTGCCTGCCCGGAGTTTTTTATTGGCTGAAGGAGTTGCAGTGAGCGAGTGGTGGACGAAAGACACGTTTCGGTTACTTAAAATAAATTGTCTTCTTGTCACCGCGGCCCACCTTAATCTCTCTGGAGAAAAGCCAACAACAATCCTTTTTTTTTTTTTTAAGATTATTTTTTGGGCTTTTGCCTTTAATTGATAGGACAGCTGAAGACAGACAGAAAATGTGGGGAGTAGAGAGTGGGGGATGGCATGCATTTAATGATAGGCTAACCGGGAGTCAAACCTGCGATCAGTGCGATGAGGTCTGTAGCCTCTGTATATGGGGCGCCTGCTCTACCAACTGAGCTACACCAGTGCCCCAGCCAACAACAATCCTGACTCTTTTGCACTGGCTTACAAATAAATTAATGTATGACAAACACTGAACCAGCTAACAAGCCAAGTATGGCATACAAATATATCAAATTACAATTTAACTTTAACTTAAAAAGCTGGAGCACAGACTTCTTGGACAGACAGATAGTTCCATAAATCACACAGCAAGCCAGATTCTTTGTCCAAATTTTACATTAAAAGATCCCCAAAAGGCAGCAACAACACTGTGTTGATGTGTCTAGCACACAGCCATCAGGATCCTCCTGTCCCTGAAATGACCCTGCTCCTATAATTTAAGGCTGAACAACATTAAAATGGGTGAGTCATATACAAATTCACCCACCTACATTCTCATGTAGAGACATGAGCTATAAAGACCAAAACTGTTTTTTGCACCAAGCTGTAAACATGTTTATTTCTGCTGTCAAATTACCTTTTTTTTATATGGGCATTAATGGGTGTTTTTTGGCTTCTCGAGTCAGTCTCAAGTGGACACTCATGGAACTGCAGTTTTTTACACTTCCCCATTGGCTTCAGTTTTCAACACCAGAGGTTGCAGCTTGGGTTTGTTCCTTCAGTCAGTGACAATTCGCCAAGAACGCCTCCCTTAGTTACTATTGGTACTCCTGTTCAGTGACACTGAACACTGAGGCAGATAAGCCTACTCGAAATTTGTTTCCATTTTTGAAACAGTGGGTATTAATTCATCCATAAGTAGATAAAAGCAGGTCTCTTTTTTTTCGTCATATGTATCACTTTGAATTTGTGGAGAAATAAAGAGGAAATGAAAACAAGGCTTTAAGGTTGAAGATTACCGATGCGTTTGATTAATCCAACTATAGCACTTGTTAGATAACAAGCTTAGGTGGGAAACAGCATCTCAAGTGTTAGCTAATAGAGCAAAACAATGCCATTGACACAACCCTTAATATCAGGATAAGCTTGTACACAGGAGATTAGTGCTAAACTTTGGATGTAATAATCTTGAACAGGGACACATTTTTATTTATGTGATATCATGTTATTTAGCAACATAATGTAATAAACAAGTAAGTAAGTAGCAATAAGTAAACACCCAGTTAATGCTGTTAGCAGGCTAGTTAGCTGGAGAGAATCACAGTTGTAATATAATAGCTAAAAGAGTTTAGCTTAATGGCTGCTAAGCTATGATTGGACAATTTATATTTGTGGGAGGTTGTAAGCGAATGCTAAATATTGCTATGTTACAATTACAGATAAAAATTAATCTGATATCCATTATTAATTTTTTTTTTTTTTTGTCATCTCAGGCAGTGTACATCACAGCTATCCTGCCTTACATAGTGCTGGCCATCTTCCTAATCCGAGGACTGACCCTTAAAGGCGCCCTAAGTGGAATAAAGTTCCTCTTCACACCAGATGTATATTTCAAATTGAAAACAAATATATTGTAAAAAAGTGTTCTATTTCTCATTAAACAAATGAAACAGCACAATGCATATCTGACTCTTGCAGGTGAACGAGTTAATTAAACCAACAACTTGGCTGGATGCGGGTGCCCAGGTCTTTTATGCTTTCGGTGTGGCATGGGGAGGCCTTATCTCCTTCTCAAGCTACAACCCTGTTCAGTAAGATACATAAGCCCAAAGGGGTTTCCTAAGTCATATTTTTAGTCCAATTTTGCTCCCTTTAATTAAAAAGCGCCTCTTAAACTGAACATATTTCATGGTTCTTTTGCTTATTTCTTTTCCAAAGCAACAACTGCTTACAAGATGCTGTGATCCTGTCTGCTGTTACTGGCATTACCTCAATCTATGCTGCCACAGTCACCTACTCCATCATTGGCTTCAGGGCCACAGAGAAATATGACAACTGTATCAGCAAGTGAGTACAGTTAAGTTCAATGTTTTGAAAGTATAACCTTGATTTTTCTTTTTTTTTTTACAAATAAGATAATTAGACATCTACAACTTTAACTCTTCAGTTAAATGGCCTAATTATATGTTTGCCTCCCTCAATATTTAGAACCCACACAATCATAAAAATCTAAAAGTAACAGAGGACTTTTATTTTGAAAAAAACAACTAGAATATGACCATGGACTGTATAAATTATGGATGTAGCCATTGAGGTGCAATGTTGGTTTTCTGGAGCCAGAAGTGACCATATTAGAATGAGCACATTCACAATAAAATGATTGCAAATATTGATATCTCAACAATGCACCATTAAAATAGTGGGAATATACTGCACCAGTGACTTTAGACCAGTTTTTTGTTAGTCAATTGCACAATCACTTTCTGCTGCCTCAAGATAGCAATGTGCCACTAATGCACCTGGCCACACCTAAGGCTGCATTCACACCTGACAGATTTGGTCCAGGCTTTCGGAGTAAAAAGTGTGGTTTGTTTGGACAGGTTAGAACGCGCTTTCTAACTTCTAACAGTCCATTTATCTAGAGTAACTAATGTGTGACACATTTTCTCCCTAGTAACATCATGACATTATTAAATGCATTTGAACTTCCTGAAGACAGCATCCCTACAAGCAACTACGAGGCAGCCTTTAATCACCTCAACAGCTCCTATCCTGATATTGTTCCTGGCCTGGACATCAAACCCTGTGACATGCAGAAACTTCTCAGTGAGGTGATTATATTTGTGAAAATCTATCATAAATTATTTTTCTTTTTTTTTTTTGCTCATCTGCATTGTGACTATAATATGTTTTTTGCAGGGAGTGGAGGGAACAGGTCTGGCCTTCATTGTGTTTACAGAAGCCATCACTAAGATGCCTGGTTCTCTCGTCTGGTCTGTCCTCTTTTTCATCATGCTTTTGTGCTTGGGAATCTCAACCCTGTTTGGTAACATTGAAGGAGTGGTGGTTCCACTGAAAGACCTGAATGTATTCCCTAAAAAATGGCCCCAAGAAGCACTAACAGGTAACTTGGTTTTAAAAATCAACTCAATCCATTTATCCACTTTTTATCTCCCAATGAAACATTGTCCGTGTTGTTGTTTGTGTCTGCTTTCAAGCTGCCTTGTTTCTGTATGTGTTTCAGGAGTGATATGTTTGGTCTCTTTCATCATCACCATCCTGTTTGCACAGCATTCAGGGATTTATTGGGTAACTCTCTTTGACAACTTTGCTGGATCCGTTCCACTTCTGACTATTGCATTGTTTGAGATGATAGCTGTCGTTTACGTCTACGGCATAGACAGGTTCGTATTTATTTAGTCCTTCTGTGTTGCTTTGTATCTTGATATTTGGTTCAAAATTACTGTACACTATTAGCAACTTTATGATTTGCTAGCACAGATAAAAAAACTATTTCATTCCTGGCTTACATGAAGACTTTCATCACATATTCGAGAAACTTTCCAAACTGATTAAAGTGACTAATTGTTTTGTAGGTTCAACAAGGACATAGAGTTTATGATTGGATATAAGCCATCCATCTTCTGGCAGGTTTCATGGAGGTTCATCAGTCCTCTAGTCGTTCTGGTTATTTTAGTTTTCTACCTGGTTACCCAAGGACAAGAAGAGCTCACCTATTTAGTCTGGGATCCCAACTCTGTAAGTAAAAGATCTGTGTGATCAGCTATGATATCATCTCAATGATCTCGACTTTATATTTCTATTTCACTAATTATATGGCATGCTAAACCATTTTGGATAAAAGTTGTGCCTTTGTACTACAGCGTATCATAAGCAATGTTAGCCATACTCCTGCAGACTTGGACATCCATTGCATACCAAATGCACTTATCATACTTTGCTTTGCTTGACAGGATGAGTTCCCTTCTCTAACATCAGTACCGTACCCTTCATGGATCACTGTGATCATCTTTCTTTTGGCGGGAGTCCCGACTCTGGCAGTGCCTGCATATGCATTATGTAGGCTGGTGTTTGTGTTCTGCAGGAACAAATGAATCAAATTTCTGTAATTGTAAGCAGCCTCTTTTAGTGCTCAAATGACCAATGTTTGACTTGAAACAGTGTGTCTATTTTATGCTCTTCAGTAAATATTTATATTTATGCTTGTGTTTTGTGCAAATTCATTGTCGTTGTACCTATATGTTTTATTTTATGAAAAGATTAAATCAAGCTCTGTATGAACTGTAAATTCTTGACCAAGTACCTTGTCACTTCTGAAAATTGATAGGTACACAGACAAATGGGTAACAAGAAACAGGCAGGCAGGTCCAGGATATGAGTCAAAAAATAAGAAAGTCCAAAAAAATGTCTGGGAGCTGAATAAATAAATCAGGAATTTCATGTGGGTGCAGAGGAAAAGGTGTCACACAAGCCCTAAGGCAGCCAGCCTAGAGGAAGGGAAGAGAGTGGGCAGGAGCCCTCAGGCTGGTTTCCTAGAGGCAGGGAAGTGAAGGAGTAGGAGCCCTCAGGCAGGCAGTCTGTAGAACAGGCAGAGGCAGATGGTCCTGGTTGGCCAACCAGACGGGTGAAGCCACTGCTTAGGACATACAGGAGGTCGTCTTAATGGGTGGAGCGTCACTGGAGAACGTTAAGGAAGTCAACCATCCGGGGGTTCGACATGGCAACTGTTGATCTGGTTTCAGTCTGGAAGCTAGATGCAGGGAGCAAACAGGGTAGATAATCAGGCAGACAAATGGGTATGGTTTCCCAGGCTAAACTTACTCCTATCCCTATCTGCCCACGTGGGAGCACAGGTGGGTACTTCATCCAGAGCCACTGACTGCCCCTTTAAGCAGCTCTGGAGAGGTACTTGTAAGTTTGGCTGAGGGCCTTGCCTTGCACCCCATCGCCCAGAGAAGTCTTAATGTTGCTGTGGCACCCTGGCTGAGATTCTTGGTAGATAGCAGGACATTCTAGGGGGGCTTGGTGGTGAAGCTTGCTTAGAATGTCGCCATTTCTCACATCTCTTTCCAGCAGATCTTCTCTGCCACAGCCTTTGCACACCTGGTTGTCTCCTCCTGCTGGCATATCTCTTCCACCACAAACTTGCATCTCTGTCTTGGAGAAGCCTTGTTCCAGGCTGGCGTACTGTTCCCAATGCCTAAGCCACCTCTACCATGCTGAAGTTGGTCCAAGGTGACCTGGTGCTTGAGTGCCGCTTTTGCCTGCTGGCTCACTTTTGATGGGCTCCGTTTTTGACCAGTAGCCAAGGTGGGGCAGCATCATCTCTAGTCCTACTTGAGGTAAGATGAGTTAGAGAAGAGAGAGAGGACAAAAAATGGCTCTAAACTGGCGCTGAGTGATGCAGGATTTCTGTTATGCAGAAATACTAGATAACAAAGTAACATTCAAAACACATCAGCAGGGGCAAAGAATTTCAGCGTTTTTTCTTGCCCATCCTCACTGACTATCACAGCACCCCCAGCAACCACCATGCTTTCTCTGAAACAGGACCTGTTCGTAGCAGCGCACTTAGAAGAGACACGGATGAGACTTATATACTGAAATGACAGAAATCACGTCAATTGAAATCACAGAAGTAGGAGGTGCTGAAGCACACCTGGAGCTACAGTGTCTGGAAAGGCTGCTGTCTATAGCAGCAAGCCCTATTTAACCTCCCTTCTAAGTCAAGCCCTTCAACTCTTTGATGCATCACATGGGGGCAATAAGGGATTTGGCTTGCTTCGTCTAGCTCAGTGGTTCTGAAACTTTTTCTGTCATGCTCCCCTTTGGAGAAAGAAAAATGTCCAGGCCCCCCCGCCCCAACAAAATAGTCACAAATGGGTCCATTCTTTTAAGTAATTCGCTGTGCAAAAAAAAAAATTTCCATTGCTCCATCAGACTTTTTGAAATAGAAATATTATAAAATGTGCAATAACTTTTTCAGAAAAATAACAATAAAGTTCAATCTGTGCAAAGAAAAACAAGAAACAGATTTTTGCTGCAGCTGCCAGACTTTTCAGACATATAACACAGACAGCTCTCACTTCATCTCATACCATATTCGCTGTAAATCCAAGAGCATGATAAGCGTTGTCATATTTTCTGGACTTCTTGGATTTTGGCGGTTTGGTCAACGTTAACGTCGGCCGACGTCATCTTGTTAGTATCTGACGCGTCAGGTATTTTTGTTTTCGCTCCTGTAATATATTTGTCCATTGGCAATGCTAGACTTTTTCTCTGTGTCTGAATGTGAAATCTGGAAATCACCAGGGCAACAGGTTTGTGTACTGTGCCACCCGAAAATGAGTCCAGGTTGTCCGACGTCAAAACATAGTTCCACCTGCTACATTTTCCAAACAAAAAACACCCACACAGGAGTGGTGACATGCCTCCCCTGTCATGCCGCCAGGGGGGGGCACGCCCCACAGTTTGAGAATCACTGGTCTAGCTGGAGAACTCAAGGAAGTGATGAAGCACTGAGTCTTCTGTTGCTGTTGTCTTTTATACTTAGTCCTGGCAACCATGCTCAACCACAGTGTCTCACACACTGTATCATAAATGCCTTTTTATAATACAAACTAGTTTTTACTCCCACTGAATTTTAGAACACTCCGCTTTCAAGTTCTGCCACTTACACCAATAATGGTTCTACTCTGTCTACTTTAAATCTTGTTCATGCTTCATAAATAATAGCCCAAGAACACTTGTATACAGCATTTTTGGAGGCCCTTTAAATTTGCACTTAAAATTACATAGGGCTCAATATGGGTCCATCAGATAAGAAAAAAGGAGGAAAAATCAGTCAAGTAAAAGCTGACTTGGTTTGAAAATTGTCCTGAAAGAAATATAGGTAAAAATAACGAGTGTATGTGTGTGTGTGTGTGTGTGTTTACACAATGGTGACAAGGTGACAGTAAAGTAACTACCTGAATAAATTCCAAGAGGCTTCTTGCCCTGAGGTAACACTTCTTACTACCATACCATTGTTTACTTTGATTAATGTTTGATTACATTGTATGAAGAGTATGCACAGGTTAATGTGTAGACAACATTAGATGACGGAAAAGATCCTGAACTTGTGACATTGTCTGGTGCAACACTAAGCTCTCACTTTGGCTTCCACGAGCGACACTGTAACATCTTGGCTTCAGTGGGGGCGCCATGAAACTGTTACTTCCTAACCCAGGACTAGATAATAGGATCCCTTCCTATGAAGATCTGAAGAGAATAGAAAAAGACGAGATCGGGGACTGGCCCAAGTGGGACAACAAGGCCCAGTACATCCTAACATGTGTGGGCTTCTGCATTGGGATTGGCAATGTGTGGCGATTCCCTTACTTGTGTCAAAGTCATGGAGGAGGTAAGCTCAGATGAAAAGGGTAAAGTTATATTTTGTGATCAAGTTGTGTAGGGACTGTCGGATGAAAAATAGATGATAGTTTGAAAAATTATAGTGTGGTTTTGAGACCCACGTTTACCCTACCTGAAAGGGACTATGAGTATTGCACAAATAGTAATAAAAGAGGGCGGATATAATATATATACGAACTGTGAAGCTTTCATTTTCAAAAATCACCTTTCCTTTGTGCATGCATTCACGTATAATGTTTCTAATTAAAAGTGGTTATGTTAAGTGAGTAATATGTATTTGAAATACTGTAAACTGTGTCACCCAGAATGATCTCCTAAGGCTTATCTAAGAGTTTAAACTGGTAGTTTCTGAACCCAATGTTCAAGCTCTAATGATAAAAGAATGTTAGAAATGGAAAAGATCACCATGAGAACAATAATTTGGTCATTTGCAAGAATTACCAGGAAAGTATGATAAATGATATCATAATATCTAGGTAGTACTGTTGCCTGAATGCACATAGCTGTGGAGCTCGCTAAAAGAGCAACCAGAATAAAACACAAGCAAACAACCCACCAAGCCTCACGCACCATCTACCTGCAGGGGGAAAACACAACAGAAAAGGCAGGCAGCGATAGGAGGGGTCACAAGGTTTGTTATGTTGGTTTCACTTATTGTTTCACTTGATTGTGCTTATAATCATACATATTCCAGGTGCCTTTTTGATTCCATACCTGATCCTGCTGGTACTTGAAGGAATGCCTCTCCTACTGATGGAGTTTGCCATAGGCCAGCGTCTTAGGAAAGGCAGTGTGGGAGTTTGGAGGTCCATCAACCCTTATTTGACTGGTATTGGTAAGTCAATTTGGCTCTTGACCAATTAGCGTCAAGCTGAAGTTAAAAAATCCATTGGTATTACAACAACATAAAGTTGTAAATAAATATCTTGGTCCCTGTTTATGATAATACTTATTGATCTTTCCCACACAGGTATAGGCTCTATGCTGGTGTCCTTTTTGATTGGACTGTATTACAACACATTAATAGCCTGGATCATGTGGTATCTCTTCAATTCCTTTCAAAGCCCGCTGCCTTGGTCCCAGTGCCCTCTCAATGTCAATGGGACAGGTGTTTGACAACACACAGAGATACTCAAGCACATTAAGAAATCAAAACTCCATTCATGAATAAATCATTTGCAGAGTTCTGTTTGTCATTCCAGGCTTTGTACCAGAGTGTCAGAAGAGCTCAACTTTGGATTACTACTTTTACAGAGTGACTCTAAATAGTTCGGCCTCCATAAATGACTCTGGTGGAATCCAATGGCCAATAGTAGCCTGCTTGCTAGCTGCCTGGTCAGTCATTGCTGTCTGCTTCATAAGGGGTATCGGCACTTCAGGCAAGGTTTGTTCATAGACTGTATAAATATTGGACTGTTGACTATATAAATATTGGACCATCATAGCATCACCCATTGGTTCCTCGAGTTTAGGATTTGGCGGTCGCCATGTTGGTTTTCTGGAGCAAGAAGTGACAATATTAGAATGAGAATTTGGTGCTGGAGAGGAGGAAGGGGTTGGCAAACGGCAAGTTATCAAAGTTAAACTTTCTTTGACCGTGACTGATTCATTAGTGTTTGAATAAGCTACTTTAAAATCGTGTTTCCCAAGGAGGAAATTCTATCTGTGGTTGTGGCTGCCCGGAGTTGTTATTTATTTATCAGACTTGCAGACTTGCCGCTTGCTCTCACAAATCTTCGGTGAGCGAGTGGTGGGTGAAAGACACGTTCCATCTAACTTAAAATAACTGTTGTTCTCGTCACTACGGTCCACCGCAATCTCTCCGTGGAAAAGCCGACAACAATCCTGACAAATAGCTGACAAATAAATGAATGTATGACAGACACTCAACCAGCTAACAAGCCAGGTATGGCATGCCAAAAGCTGGAGCACAGACTTTTCAGATAGCAAGATACTTCCATAAATCACACAGCAAGACAGATTATTTGTCCAAATTTTGCACGAGAAGATCCCAAAAAGGCAGCAACAACTCAAACTACACACAAAATTCTGCTAAGAGGTAAAGTTCTGAACTGTGTGGCCGTGTTGATGTCTAGCAGACAGCCATCAGGATCCGCCTGTCACTGAAATGACCCTGCTCCTATAATTTAAGAAACGAGTGAGTTATATAAATATTACCCCCCCAAGCGGCCCAAGCTTTTATCAGAAACATCCAGCTACTGTTGTTAGCATGCTAGTTAGACGGACAGAATCACAGTTGCATTACGATACTGAGTTTAGCTTAATGGCTGCGTAATTACATTTGTGGGAGGTGGTAAGCAAATGATTAATAATGCTATGTTACAATTACAGATTAAAATGTATCTGATATCCATTATTAATTACATTTTTTTCCTTGTCTTCACCTCAGGCAGTGTACGTCACAGCTATCCTGCCTTACATAGTGCTGGCCATCTTCCTGATCCGAGGACTGACCCTTAAAGGGGCCTTAAGTGGAATAAAGTTCCTCTTCACACCAGATGTATATTTCAAATTTTTTTAAAAAATGTTAAAAAAAAATGGTCCTCTTTAAACAAATGAAACAGCTCAATGCATGCCTGACTCGTTTGCAGGTGAACGAGTTAATTAAACCAACAACTTGGCTGGATGCTGGTGCCCAGGTGTTCTATGCCTTCAGTTTGGCATGGGGAGGCCTTATCTCCTTCTCAAGCTACAACCCTGTTCAGTAAGATACATTTACAAGACCAAAGGGGTTTCCTAATCCATAGTTCTACTCAAACATGCTCACTTTAACTAAAGAGAGAGCCACCTAAACTTAACATATTTCATGTTTTTTGCTTATTTCTTTTCCCAAGCAACAACTGCTTACAAGATGCTGTGATCCTGTCTGCTGTCACTGGCTTCACCTCAATCTATGGGGCCACAGTCACCTACTCCATCATTGGCTTCAGGGCCACAGAGAAATATGACAACTGTATCAGCAAGTGAGTACCGTTTAGTGCAAGGTTTTGAAAGTATGACCTTGACTTTGTCAAATTTTTCAAATAGGATAAATAGACAAAAACAAATTTCATGAATATCCATTGACAACTTAAAGTCTTCATTTCAATCAATAATTTGATTGGTGGCCGGCAAGGGCAAACGTGCTGCAACAGCCAAAACGATTTTGATTAGAAGAAACGAGCTGCGAGTTCAGAAACGATGTAAATTCAAAAACACAAGCAAAAGTCCAAAACAAATTAAACGACAGAAACGCGCTGCGAATGAAAAAACCTGCTGCAAAAAGCCAAAACAAATACATTAACGTCAAACGCGCTGCAAATACAGAAACGATGCAAGGTCAAAAACACACACACACACACACACCCAGAAAACACATGCAAAAGAAAAACACTGCAAATACAGCCCTCACAACAGAAGTGTTCCAGGCCTGTAGGGGGCGCTCGGTGTGACAGGTTTATTATTAACGGGAGAGAGAGGGAGACGAGACAGTGAATTTATTACTTCTCAGACTTTCTAATGTTAGACGCTGCTGGAGCAGAGAGTCTCTGTTGGTCATGTACTTCTGACAACTTTAAAACATGAGCAAAGAATTCACAACTTTTGTTGAGACACGGCTCCTGATCAACTGATAGCTTTGCTAAAGTAACCGCTGCTAATTGTACCTTCTGTTAGCCGTGCAGCTAGCGGTTCTCGAAATCGAAATTGTTTGGGCTGTTGCAGCCCGTTTGCCCTTGCCACCTTACCACCATATCTGATTCATTAGCTGGTGTAGGTGATAGTTTACCCTTGTAGGAGACTTGCCACTTGCTCACCAAGGAGGGAAGAGTGGGTGAACAACCCATACCTGTTACATAACATAGATGGTCTTCTCATCACTACAGTCAGCCGTCTTCTCTGCGGGGAAACAAATACATCAATGATAATCACTAAACAAGCTAACAAGTCAGGTATGGCGAGCGTTACTGTTGAACCTTGTGCATCACTACATAGATTTTAGCCTTGTTTTTTAATTGGCCGGACTCAGGTCACTGTCGTATAGCTGGAAGCACAGGTAAAAGGCTATCTGCTGGGCATTGCTGCCTGTCGCACTTCCGATGGTCCCACTGGGACAGCTGCAGGGTCATCAGCCGGGGGCCACCCTTCATTGATGTTTCGCACCATTACGCCGGAACATCTGGTGGAGCAACAGTAGAGATGCCTCCCCACCGCCCCCCTGCAGCTGTCCCTAGGACCCTTGCCTTCCCCACGCCTGATCCTTCCTCCTTAGCCAGAGCCAAAAGCTACTCTGCTCTGCCTCCTTAGCCAGATCTTTAAGGACCTTCTTGAGTTTAGTACCCAACACTCCCATGCTCCTCAAGAAGTGCTGAGTGGATGTTCCTACAAAGCCTCTGCTGCTAACTTCCACAGGGTACACTACAGCTGACCACCCTGCTTCTCTGCATTCAGCTGTCAGCTCCGTGTATTTGTCCTTTTTCCGCTCAAAGGCTGCCTCCATCCCTCCCCCCCATGGGACAGTGAGCTCTGCCATGATCACTGTCAGGGCTGTGGTGGACCATATTGACAATGTTAATGTCGTTTCGCCAACACTGAGATTTTCCCTTCCATGTTCAGTAGGGCGATGCCTCTGAACTGGTTGATGTTACAGGAATCTTGCTCTTTTGTGATGAAGGTGGTCACTGCTCTGCTCCACTCTGATGGGATGGCTTGGGTCTTCCAGGCAGCCCTCATGAGTTTCCAGAGTAGCTTCAGCACTGTGGGGCAGTTCTTATATACCCTGTAGGGTACACCATTCGGTCCAGGTGTGCTGAGGCAGATCTCGCCTTGTAAACCACCTGTTTGATCTCAGACCAATTTGGTGGTGTTGAACTGTATGAAATATAGTTGTAAGCACATTCAAGTTAAAATCAAACTTTTCTCTATTAACGGGTATATGAGCCGTGTATTACAGTGAGAATTGCTTGAAAATATCAACCTTTCCTCTCAAGTACAGTCCATTTATCTAGAGTAACTAATGTGTGACACATTTTCTCCGTAGTAACATCATGAAGTTATTAAATGCGTTTGACCTGCCTGAAGACAGCATCACTACGAGCAACTACGAGGCAGCCTTTAATCACCTCAACAGCTCCTATCCTGATATTGTTCCTGGCCTGGACATCAAACCCTGTGACATGCAGAAACTTCTCAGTGAGGTAACTTTGTTAATAGATATTTATCCCATTTCCAAATTATTCTGCATTGTGACTATAATGTGTTTTTTTGCAGGGAGTGGAGGGAACAGGTCTGGCCTTCATTGTGTTTACAGAAGCCATCACTAAGATGCCTGGTTCTCCCATCTGGTCTGTCCTCTTTTTCATCATGCTTTTGTGCTTGGGAATCTCAACCCTGTTTGGTAACATTGAAGGAGTGGTGGTTCCACTGAAAGACCTGAATGTATTCCCTAAAAAATGGCCCCAAGAAGCAATAACAGGTAACTTGGTTTTAAAAATCAACTCAATCAATTTATCCGCTTTTTATCTCCCAATGAAACATTGTCCATGTTTGTTTCTGCTTTCAAGCTGCCTTGTTTCTGTGCATGTGTTTTAGGAGTGATATGTTTGGTCTCTTTCATCATCACCATCCTGTTTGCGCAGAATTCAGGGATTTATTGGGTAACTCTCTTTGACAACTTTGTTGGATCCGTTCCACTTCTGACTATTGCATTGTTTGAGATGATAGCTGTCGTTTACATCTACGGCATAGACAGGTTCGTAGTAGTTACTATTTTAGCAACATAATGTCCTTTTGTGTTGCTTTGTATCTTGATATTTGGTGCAAACTTATTGTGCACTATTAACAACATCATGCAATGCCATCAAAGATAGAAGAACTATTTAATTCCTGGGTCACATGAAGACTTTCATCACATATTCGAGAAACTTTCCAAACTGATTAAAGTGACTAATTGTTTTGCAGGTTCAACGAGGACATAGAGTTTATGATTGGATATAAGCCATCCATCTTCTGGCAGGTTTCATGGAGGTTCATCAGTCCTCTAATCGTTCTGGTTATTTTAGTTTTCTACCTGGTTACCCAAGGACAAGAAGAGCTCACCTATTTAGTCTGGGATCCCAACTCTGTAAGTAAAAGATCTGTGTGATCAGCTATGATATCATCTCAAGGATCTCGACTTTATATTTACATTTTCACTAATGTTGTCTTGGTGAAAAATGCTCAAATTATATAGCATGCTAAACCATTTTAGATAAAAGTTGTTCCTTTGTTCTACAGCGTATCATAAGCAGTGTTAGCCATACTCCTGCAGACTTGGACATCCATTGCATACCAAATGCACTTATCATACTGTGCTTTGCTTGACAGGATGAGTTCCCTTCTCTAACATCAGTACCGTACCCTTCATGGATCACTGCAATCATCTTTCTTTTGGCGGGAATCCCGAGTCTGGCAGTGCCTGCATATGCATTATGTAGGCTGGTGTTTGTGTTCTGCAGGAACAAATGAATCAAATTTCTTTAATTGTAAGATTCCTCTTTTGAATTAGTTTTAATTAAAGCACTGTTCCTATTAAACTCAGATATTCAAAGCTCAAATTGTTTAGTTTTATACACTTGCTCATGCTCATGTTTTGTGCAAATTCAATACTGCTGTCTATATGCTTCATTAACATCTTACTACTAATATGGCTTGCTGTTGAAATTTTCTCTCAAATAGTATCTTGAATTTTTTGTATATTACTTTCCATCACATCAGTAAAAATGATATCTAAAATGTTCTTCTATCATACAACAATAAACAACAAATGATTAATAAAGTTGTCTAATGTAATGGGCAATGTGCGAGCATGAAGCTGAGCTCTGAAAGCATGAGTTGTCTGCAACCGGGACACAAGGTGAGGGGAGGCATCGTATCAGTTGGTCTTTAACAGCTTCTTTTGTCAGATCAGAATCAGAAACTTTAGCTTTGCAAACACGTACAAGGAATTTGATTCCACTTAACAGGACAACCTGTCCACCACCAGGTGGTGACTCACAGGCATGTTTGGTAGCAGGCAGACAAATGGGAAACAATAAAAAGGCAGGCAGGTAGGCTGGCAAGTTTGCACATTACAGAGACAGTTTTTGACAGCAGTGGTAAAGTGCTTTAATCTTTAATACAGAATGTAATAAATGAGGCCACGTGGTGAACTTAGAAGACGCTTTAAAAAAAAGGAATAATAAATACAAACATGGACTAAGTTAAGTACATTCCAGCCAAATTAAACTTTGCCTCTTTGTGTTATTGTGCCTGATCATCTGGCAGACTTTTATCCTTTCATGATAAAAGACTCATAAAAGCATCCTGCTGATATACCTGTCAACGTGCCGATATCTTTAATATTGAATGAATGACTTGGAAATTAATCAGTGGGTCCATCAGAAAATGTCATGACATTTTTAATGTGGACTAGGTTCGAAAAATGCAGAATGCAAAGTCTCAAATCATCCAAAGCCTCAGACGTTGCTCCATTAGTTTTTGAAAATATTGTGCCAAATAAATGTTTGTTTTTCCCAAGAGATGCTTTGAAGAATTTACATAAAATTGTTTAAAATGACTGATGATTACAGGGTGAGGTGTTAACTTGCCACTGGAACAAAAGCAGGCATAAGTATGTTTACATAGTGATGGAAAATACAAGGTTACAGTAATGTATCCTGAAATAGACCCAGGAAGCTTCGTGCCCCGAGGTCATTTCAATGTTTATTATGGTTGTTTGATTAAATTGACTGAATGGTAGCATAAAACGTTAGGGCAGAGTACGCACAGGTTAATCTGTTGACAACATCCGATATGGAAGAGATCATAAACTTGTTTGACATTGTCCGGTGCAACAATAAGCTCTCACTTTGGCTATCGAGAACAATAGTGTAACTTCTCAGCTTCGGTGTGTGTGCCATGAGGCTGTTACTTCGTAACCCAGGACTAGATGATAGGATCCTTTCCTATGAGGATCTAAAGAGAATAGAGCAGGAGGAGTCCGAGGACAGGCCCAAGTGGGACAACAAGGCCCAGTACATCCTAACATGTGTGGGCTTCTGCATTGGGATCAGCAATGTGTGGCGATTCCCTTACTTGTGTCAAAGTAATGGAGGAGGTGAGCTCAGATGAAAATGGCACAGGGAGATGTTTTGTTCAAGCTGATAGTTGACTGACAATTGTGGAATGTTTGTTCACATTTTTTCTGTCTTTGAAATATATGTTTCACAGAGAGACTTGTGTTACCTTTAAGACCCTTTATTACGATGCTGAGAGTGAATATCTGAACTGTTAACCTTTATACTCAAACAATTAGCTGTCCTTTGTTCATACATTTGTTTTGTTTTTTCTAAGTTACTGTGTTAAGTGACCCATAGGGGATGAATCAATGTTCTAAAGCTAACGAAACATTTAAAACTAGTAATTTATTTTCAGATATAATGCAAAATACACTTTATGGATGGTAGAAATGGAAAAGATGTACATGAGACTTAGAGCAATCATGTGACTTGACTACAACACAAACATAACAACAAAATATTGCTTTGTGGAGGTTAATAATATTGCACAATGTTGTTTAATAATTATAAATATATATATATATTTTTGACCTTAAAGAATGGACTTTGGCAGATAAAGGGCTTTGTTTTGGGGGATTTCTGTATTATTAAGGTCCTATATTGTAAAGATATTCACATTTTATAGTCATAACATGTAATTACATTACATATACATTACATTTTATGGCTACTAAAACAAGCAAGTCTTCAAGCTATCTTGCTAGCAAGGGCTAAATCATGAAAAACCCTTGCAAGTTTAACCTCAATTAACCTCAATAAAGGTTCCATAGTTGTGAGAATTTACCAAAGAAGTATCATAAGTCAATAGCAAGATAAGAAAGACTGTGGTTATATTATAATTTATACTTCTAGGTATCACTCAGGCCTAAAAAAGCTGTTGTTTATTAAAAAATAATATTAAAAAAACGGATTCCTAAATACCCTTAACAAATTCAAAAACTCATCTTCGATCACATCAGACAAAGCGATGCCTTTGTTCCTACGTCAGAGAGTTTGAAGGAGGCAGGAGATTTTTTTGTCAGAAAACCCAACTTACGCATGTACAGGACAAGATCAACTCAGATGCAATACGTATCGCTTGGTCCACAGGGGTCACCAAAATGGGCAAAAACCAAGAGTTCCTCATAGGCGTAACACAATATACACACATTACCGTTTCAAAGAAAACTTTATGCATTTAGGCCATGTCTACACGTACATGGGTATTATTGAAAACTGAGTTTTTCATTTCACACAAACGCGGTTATAAAAAATCCCTGTCCAGACGAAAACAAAAAAACACAAAAGAAATGCCATTATGAGAATGCTACGCCAACAGGCGGCGATATAACCCGTTCATGCAAAGAAGAAGAATCGCAGCCAATCAAAAGTCAGAAAAAAATCTATCTAGACGCCTTTGTTCCTCAATATACTAAAAGAGTAACATATGTGTGTAAACATGTAAAAAGTCCTGTTGAGCATCACTTTTTAATATCACGTCACATCACGTTTTTGTCACGTCCGTCATTTTGCAAGGAATCTCGCCTCATTAGTGACGCGTCACCATGGAGATAATGGCGCACAGCCTGACGTCACAAGCCAAAAACTCTGATCACCCCGTCTACACGTCTCTGCAGAAACTGAGTTTCTAAAAAATCTTCACCCTGGCTGGAGTTTGAGATCTGTTTTCAAAAACAGTGTTTGTCTGTGGACGAAAGGCCAAAACGCAGAGAAAAGGCTACGTTTAGAAAAATACCCATATACGTGTGGACATGACCTCAGAGGCCCAGCACAGATGTTGCAGGAGCAAGAAAATGACCCCCCAAACTCCCCACACCCAGGCAGAGAGGGAAGGGTACGGCAGCCAACAAGGGCAAACATGCTGCATGGCCTAAAAGCTTTTCATTATTCAAATACTTCAAACTTTTAAATACTATTTACAGACCCAACATAAATCCCATGAGCAAGCAACTGGCAACAGTGGCAACAAAAAACCTCGAGCAGAACCAGACTCTTTGGTTAAAAGCCATCTGACCACTGGCTGCGCCAAGAAAGGGGGGTGGAGATAGTGAAGCTGGGAGGGAGGCGCTGGTACTGGATAAACATACAGTATAGTGGAGAATATCATTTGAAAAAATTGATTTAGGCCGCTGGAAAGACCAGCCTGTGGGAGAAGATATTGCCAGGGAGGGAGAAATTTTGCCAGTCGTCACATTTACCCAGCATTCCCCTCTGAGTCCCACCCAAAGACTGTATAAAAAGAAGGATGACATGACAGCTCCCTAAAAGTGAAGCCAAAATATTGACAGCGCCCTGCAGTATAGGTCATAAAGCCCGCCTCAGATGGGACATGAGTCAAACTATAAAATCAAAATACACGCCAAATAAATTTTTCTCAAACATGGTTTCTGTCATTATAGTTTATTTTTAATTAGGTATTCGATGCTGTCAAAAGGCTTCTGCAGCCGATCTGTTCCAGATTAGCAGAGCAGAGGACGAACAGCGAGAGGAAACATAACTAAAATAAGTATTACAGTCATTGAAGTTTCATATCCATGAACGTTAACCTCAGACCAACACTGAGAAGCTGTTCTGTTCTGTTCCATTCTAAATGACGTCGCAAGATGGCAGCGCTTATCACAGGGGCTATTTTGGCATCAATTCCATACAGTGAGAGCAGATGGAGACACATCGTCCATCTATATATACAGTCATTAGTCCCACCCCTGCCCTGGGACTGACAACTTTAAACCCCTCCGGTGGTCTGACGCACCACCGGGGAGGGTTGAAGGGATGCTGAATCATGCTGTTGTTCATTAATTTTCAGGTGCATTCATGATTCTCTACTTGATCCTGCTGGTGCTGGAAGGAATGCCTCTCCTGCTGATGGAGTTCGTCATAGGCCAGCGTCTCAGAAAAGGCAGTGTGGGAGCGTGGAGGGCAATCAACCCTTATTTGACTGGTATTGGTAAGCAGAATAGGCTGTAGAAAACTTTGCCCAAAGCAGAGGCTATAATAAACCATTTGCACCATAGCAAGACAAAGCTGTAAATACATACCTGGCCACCTATGAGTTTAAAATCTGTTAATGTTTCTTTCTTACACAGGTATAGGCTCTATGCTGGTGTCGTTATTGATTGTACTGTACTACAACACAATAATAGCCTGGATCTTGTGGTATCTCTTCAATTCCTTTCAAAGCCCGCTGCCTTGGTCCCAGTGCCCTCTCAATGACAATGGGACAGGTATTTGACAATACACAGAGATACTGAAGCACATTAAGCAATAAAAACAGGATTCATTAATAAGACATTGACAGAGGCCTGTTTCTTGCCCCTCCAGGCTTTGTATCAGAGTGTCAACGGAGCTCAACTATGGATTACTACTTTTACAGAGTGACTCTGAATAGTTCAGCCTCTATAGCTGAATCTGGTGGAATTCAATGGCCCATAGTCGTCTGCCTGCTTGCTGCCTGGACAGTCATCTGTATCTGTTACATACGGGGGATCAGCACCTCAGGCAAGGTTCGTCAACTTTTAGTCAAACGACTTTCGTTCCTGACTGACCACTGTAAAAACTATTTTATGTTTTACTTTTCTTGTCCCAACCTCAGGCAGTGTACGTCACAGCCATCCTGCCTTACATAGTGCTCCTAATCTTCCTGATCCGAGGACTGACTCTTAAAGGTGCCTGGAGTGGAATAAAGCACCTCTTTATTCCAGATGTATGTTTGAAATCTCTATCTTGAAAAAAGTCAATTATATTTCTCACTAAACAAAGACACATCACAATGAATTCCTCTTTCTTTCAGGTCAGTAAGTTGACTGAACCAACCACTTGGCTAAATGCAGGTGCCCAAGTGTTTTATGCCTTTGGTTTGGGATGGGGAGGCCTCATCTCTTTCTCAAGCTATAACCCTGTTCAGTAAGAGCCATTCAAAAAGACCTGTTGTGTTTTATAAAGAAGCAGCTGTTAGCCATGGAGTGTCCTTAACTATCTTTTTTTTTTTTTAGCAACAACTGCATGAAAGATGCTGTGATGCTTACGGCCGTAACTGGCTTCACTTCAATCTATGCGGCCACAGTCACCTACACCATCATTGGCTTCAGGGCAACTGAGAATTACGACAACTGCATAAGCAAGTGAGTAGTCACGAAGTATGGGTTTCATTAATTTTTGAGCCCAGCAGTGCATATTAAAGCCACATTCTGCACTTGGAAGTGAATAGAAAGGGGTACTAAATCCATCCCACCATCCATCCATTTTCTGCTCTTTGGTTGCTGTGGCAGCAGGCTAAGCCAAAGTCCTAGGTCTTTCTCAAACTCCAACCAGTTAGATGTGTGCCAAAAACCTCCAAAGATAGGCTCAACTATTTTTGATGTTAAGGAGCCGCTGCTCTACTCCAAGCCACCTGTGGGCGTCACTCTTTACACTAAATGTAAGGATGATCTGCAGGGCTACCATACACAAGATGCTTTTGTTGGCCTTTTGTACCCATTGCTTCGGTCACTACAAAATGCTGATGACCATCGATGAGAGTTGAAGCATATAGACTGCATCAACTGGTAAATCAAAAGCTTTGCCTAGCAGCTTAAGTGCCTCTTCATTACACAGTATGCTACAATGTCCAAGTTACAGCCCCGATTACCAAGTACTCTTACTCATGAACAAAACCCTGATAAACTTAAAGAGCTTCCCCTGGGGTCTCTTATTTTGGACACCAATGTACTTCCAACCCAGTAGAAGTAATTCACCATTTTTGGGTAGAAAACCATGGACTCAGACTCACAATTATTGACTCTCATCCCAAAAGAGAACAGTGACAGAGGCATTTCTAATGTCCCAGACACTCTCATCCTGTGTTTGAGATCCTTTCTATTAATTAGTGACAACGGGCTACCCTGGCAGAGTCCAACGCTTAAATGTTTCACGGACGCACCTGGAGCTCACCTTTCCTGTCTCTCTTCTGCCTGTCATTGTCTGAAATAAAGGAAAAATGGCCAACATCATACTTAACAGAAAACATGACTTTCTAACAAGAATACACTCAAAATTCCCACTCCCGGGTATATAAATATGACCTTTGTACCCCATACTCCTACAGTACTCTGAACAGGGTTCCCCAGAGGACATGGTGATAAGCCTTATCCAGTTTTATTAAAAAACGATTGTAGACTGGACTAAACTCCCATTGCCCCCCAGTTCTATCCATGGAGGAATAGAACACATTTTTTTCTCAATATTTCATTTACATTTTCTCTTGGATTGTCTTTTTTTTTTTACTACTGTTCATTTGTTTTTTTACACTCATCATTAATCAGTGACATTTTGTGCTCCCAGTAACATCCTGACATTATTGAATGCATTTGACCTTCCTGAAGACAGCATCACTACGAGTAACTATGAGGCAGCCTATAATCATCTCAACAGCTCCTCTCCTGATATTGTTCTTGGATTGGACATCAAATCCTGTGACATGCAGAGACTTCTCAATGAGGTGAGTACATTGATGAATATCTATTACATTCTATGTTGTTGTTTTTCTTGGATTTACACTAGAACAAATGTTTGTGTGTCTGTGCAGGGAGTGGAGGGAACAGGTCTGGCCTTCATTGTGTTTACAGAAGCCATCACCAAGATGCCTGGTTCCCCAGCCTGGTCGGTCCTCTTCTTCATGATGCTTCTCTGCTTGGGAATCTCAAGCCTATTTGGAAGCTTTGAAGGAGTGGTGGTCCCACTGAGAGACCTAAATATGTTTCCTAAAAAATGGCCCCAAGAAGCACTAACAGGTATTCTCTTTTGAACATATCGACACATTAGTTTTGCAACCCAAGGTGAATTGATTAGCAGATTTCTGCTATAACACACATTGTTTTTTTGTGTGTGTGCGTGTGTTTCAGGGGCTACATGTTTTGTGGCCTTCATCATCTCCCTCCTGTTTGCACAGCATTCAGGGATTTATTGGGTAACTCTCTTTGACAACTTTGCTGGATCCGTTCCACTTCTGATCATTGGAGTATTTGAGTTGATAGCTGTTGTTTACCTCTACGGCATAGACAGGTGTGTCTCACGTATTTACTTAACATGGTATTGTATGATATTGCACATTTTTACACAGTTCTATTAATAATGATGATACATATGCATTGTAACTCTAGTCTGTCTTTTATTTGCTGCTGCTATCTTGACTAGAACGGCCATGTAAACTAGATTGTACAGTAAGATACAGTTATTCTTAATATTGTAACCTACTTAAAACCCTCTTGTGTGGCAGGTTCAACAAGGACATAGAGTTCATGATCGGGTATAAGCCCAACATCTTCTGGCAGGTTTCATGGAGGATCACCAGTCCTCTCATCATCCTGTTTATTTTAATCTTCTACCTGGTTACCCTCGGCCAAAAAGAACTCACTTATTTAGTTTGGGATCCCAACTCTGTAAGTACACAAGCTCTTTGATCAGCTATCACATCATCCCAAGCAGTGCTTTAGGTTGGCTTTTCTTTAAAGTTCTCTTGGTGCAAAATGTGCAAAAACAATGTTATGCATTTCTAGGCAGTTGTTGTTTTTCTATAATACAGCAATTTATCAACAACTTGTCAGTAGATAAATATAATTCAGCCATTGGACAACCATTGCAACAGTAATCAAAACGTTTTGTGATTTACAGGACGAGTTCCCATCTCTGGCATCAGTACCGTACCCGTCCTGGATAAATGTGATCATCTTTATTTTGGCAGGAATCCCCAGTCTTGCAATGCCTGCATATGCATTATATAGGCTGGCCTTTGTTTACTGCAGAAAAAAGTAGTATTTTAGTATTGCGCATATTTTTAAAGCATTATATACATTTTTATCTATGCATACTGCTGACATTTTGTGAAAATATGTTGCTACTTTATCAAGTGACAATATAGCATGCTGCTTTCCATCCATCCAGGTTTTTCCATGTTTATCCTTGCTGTCGCAATTATTTCTACCTCTGTGAATTCTGATTTTGCCCGTATAACTTTAAAATACCTGACTTATGAAATGCACAACGATAACGTTTTACCAATATCTGACAATGTCTTGAAGGTAAACAAAAAAGCAAATGAGAATTTTTCTAATGAAAACGTCAGACATGTAGGCATTGCCTGGAGCTGGGCTATGACAGAAGGAACTGTCTACAACTTGGAAAACTTGCATAAAGAATGAGGACTACTCAAATACACAAGTACGATGAAGCAATGAATCAGTTGGCCTTGAGCAGTAATAGTTATTTTCTTTTATTATAAATATTCTGTATATTTTATTATAAAAATGTTATTATTTTTATTACTATTTTTTGGGCTTTTTTTAGTCATTTTTAGTCATTTTATTTGAGAAGGTGTAAAGCAGCACAATGGCCAAGAGAGGGAAACCTCACACTGACAGATCAGAGATATGTAGAAAGGTCAATGAACTGGTTGAACAAAGCACAACAATCTAAGGACAGAAGGATCTTTGACAGCAAATTTTAAGGTGATTTAGCTTAAAAAATATCAACTGATCACTACTACTGGAATAATAAATCCCTTATTTTCTCATCCACCTATTGTATTTTGTCATCTGTTGCGTTATCGTTCAGTCAGTCAAACTCATTCCATTACTTCGTGGATTGAACAACTTTCCACAGTAAAAATACAATATGCAATAAAAGTCAGTTACCCTTGTAATAAGTTACTTTTATAACAAATCATACCTTCTTTATGCTTTCAAGTACTTTTCATCTGAATTGAACTTTGCCTCTCAGTCATTTGGTGCACGTCATAAACTGCCACACTGTTATGCTTTAATGATTAACAAAAATAAGGAAACAAAAAGAAAACTACACAATAAACCGGTCCATTTGTTGTTGTGTCCAATGAATGAATCCTACTGGATTCTTGTAACATCTTTTTCGGATCAGTTGGTAAAGCTTGGTACATGCTTAAGATGCAATTGTTTGGCCTTTAGGCTCAATGGTGTCATCAGTGAAGTCAAAATCAGTAAGTGATATTAGATATCGACTAGACATGAAGCTCACAATAACAAAGTCTCATATGAACCAGTGTCTCAGACACCAGTGACATTTTAGGGTTGTGTTACCAGCAGTTGCTCTCATGATCAAAAACAATCCACATTACACAAGGGGATTGCAGGCAGCTACTCATTCTAAAGTTATCTATGCAAAATATTATTCACAGCCATAAAAAAATGTGAGTGTGAAAAACGTGTGTATTGAATAACAGCCAATAAATTACAGTGTAGTTATTTATAAGTAGTGGATGTCAGTTTGTCCTCCTGTTCCTCCAGTCATACTCCACCTTCTCCACTGAGAGTCCTCAGCATTTCCCTCTTTTCCATATCCATACACCTGTTACCACTTCTAATCAGTCCATACATCTCTCACATTCCTCGCTCACTTGTCCCTACATCCTTCATCAGCCTCCCTCCATACCAATCCATTTTATTTGTTTTCCTGCCACTTTATGCTAGTTTCCATGTGCTTTCTTGCTGTCTTACTATGTGTTTTCCCTTGGAGTTTTTGTCACTGAAACCTTGACCTACCTTCCTACCAACCTGTTACTGCTCTGCCTGATTGCAACCCTGCCAGTATTTTGGATTGGATTAAATCTATTTCAAACATATAAAAAAAAGCAAGAAGGTCATACAGAAAACAACAATTACAAAAATAGAAAGCATAACGCAGTATCAGATTGTCAAACGCTTGATGACTCTGTATACACATCCGAAAAAGAGTGGGAAGAAGTACACACTTATTTAATCCTAAGTCATTTTTAAATCATTTTCCAGCTTCCTTATATAGAAACTTCAATAATTATTCACTTAAACTTACCTATATTTATAGTTTTAATACAAATGTATTACTAATATGTTCATATCAAATATATCATTTCATTTTTTACATACTTATTTACTGTAACCAAAAATATGAACTCACTATTGATATAAAAGTATATAAATAACAAACCAAATAAATAAACAGTAAACACCCGGTTATAATCAAACACCTTCTTCCCTGTACCTTTTTGGACTGGTTTGGACATCTCTTGAGCTCATCATTCAAACTGCGCCATGGCTTCACCCCACAGACAGGAATACAAAAACTTTTCTTGGTTGTGCGCACTCTAACATTTTTAAAGTTAAATGATCCCCTTAAATTATCACTTCCTTCTCTTTCAGTGAACATTTTTTGAATAGGTAGGTGCTTATTTTTTGCTTTGTACAAATAATTTGTGCAGTTTGAAATTTCACCATATCTGCAAATTTTAATATTTCTAACTGTAAGAATAATGAGTTTGTATGATGCCGATACCCAGCATGAACTATGCGTATTGCTCTTTTTTGTAGAATAAACAGTGACTGTATTGAACTTTTGTAATTATTGCCCCAAACCTCTGCACAGTAACTAAATAAGGTGAAATCAGTGAACAGTAAAGAATGTGGAGGGGTTTTTGATCTAGAACCTGCTTTGCTTTGTTTAATATTGCGAGGCTTCTTGTCACTTTGGAATGTACATATTTTACTTGGGTTTTTTAAATTTTCATATTTCTGATGTGATCACCGCTAGTTAGTGCTGCAAATCATCACAAGAACAAAATATATATTTGTGTACTCAGCAAACAAAACAAGTTTCAATATTTTTGATATATTGCAAATGTCATTGAATAATTTAGGCCCCAACACTGACCCCTGGGTGACACCACAAGTGATGTCCAAACATGAAGAGCAACAATCTCCAAACTTCACTAACTGTTGCCTGTTGCTTAAGTCACTCTTAATCCAGTTTAAAACTATACCCCTGATGTCATAACGTTCCAGTATATTTATTAATATGTCGTGCCAGTACTTTCTTATGTAAATTAATCATTGACTTTCAGCGGTCTACCTGTGTCCATCTGCATTTGGGTCCCTTCCCTGCAAACCTTCACAGAATGACGTGGCCATCCATGGACCCAGATGATGAAATGTTTTCTGTGTTGTACAGGATGTCACTTGTATATCTATGTATGGCTGGAAATATGCCTTCAGTAGTAAAGATAGGGTGAAAACCCAAATCACTGGCTTGGTAGGAAGTGTCTTCCATCAGCTGTGCTGTAGCAGTCCTCTGTGCCTTAGCTGCATTCCTGCTTACCTGGTTCCTTAGCCATGAACCAGGAACCTGGTTCCTTAGCTGGTTCCTTAGCCTGAAGAGTTTCCCAACTCTGGTGCTGGTCCCAAGAGCGATTCCACCTCAATCACTTGCCCCAGAGCCCCACTTCTGTCATCCAGAACCCTATTGCCTCTGTCAATGACAAGAGTGGTTGTCTACCTTGTAACAGCCAATCATTGCCCATTGCCCATTTGGTCAAACTCCAGGTGTCCCTCAGAGCTGTTCTGCTTGTTTGGTCCAACTGATGTCTGTGTCCAAGAGTGGCTCCACCCATCTCGTCAACCTGTTGCCTGTCGAACTAATGCCTCCCTCCTTACCTCTGCTATTACCCAAGGCCTTCTGCCTGGGGGTTCCTTTTCTGCCTCTGTCCTATCCCCAAGGCCACCTGCCTAAGAACTGATACGCAGACTGTCTGATTGTGGTCTCTTGGTCTGCCTCTGTCCAGTCTCTTAGCAATCTGCCTGGGGTTTCCAGCTCTGCCCCTGTCCAGTCCCCAGACTGACCGTCTGAGATACCCAGCTTCATTCTGAAGATCCTATGCCACTTGCCCCTGCCCTTTTCCAGACTCCTTTTACTCTGCAACAGTATATGGTTCCTGAGTTTCCCCTGGTCCTAAGCTGCAGCAGTCCGCTATGTCTCTGCAGCTGTATTTCACTGAGCCTGAGCTGCAGGAGACTTCAGTTTCCATGCTGCAGCAGCATGGCACCAAAAGCTCACGTGTCAACCCTAACCCTCCTTAGCCCATGCCTCATGCCATGCCCTCCACCGGTCCGCCTACCCTGAACCCTGCCTTGAGCTTTAGCCAGATCATCAGTTATGCCTTGGCCCAGGTACAGCCTCCTGCGCCTTACAACAAAGCGCCGTACACATATTTATTAGGGAATATTAAGCATGCCAATAAATTTAATAATATATTTAACACAAGGACACTCATCAAGGTAAGGCCTCAAGATAAGATAATAAAGCAGGACCCAGCCAAGGGCTCTTATCAGTTAAGTTAATATTGTGTTTCTGTGTTGAATCCAAAACAAAGCCACAAATGAGTTGCTTTAAACTGTTAGGTTAAAGTAAGACAGGAACTTTTGGAGGGCCCAAAAACCCTTTGCCCAGGTTTTCATCTAGCCTTGGTAAGCTGCAACACATGTAAAACTAGAACACATTATGTCCTTCTCAAGGTAAAAAAACAGCATGACACGTGATCTCCATTCATAATTTTATTTAAGCAATAACTCTGAGCAGAGCCTCAGTGCCATCGTCAATGACAGCACTGCATTGCACTATGCCATTGTTATCTGCTTCATTATCAGCCTCAGGGACACACAAATACGACTACTGCATGAGACAGCTGGTTTCAAAATGGGTAAAAGGTGAGTTACTCCCTGGACCAGTAGATTCAATCCTATAACTTTTTGCTGTGAGGGGACAGTGCCTACTATCATGCGTTTGTTTAATATGTAAAATGTTTGATTTAATTGAAAGGCTGAATTGTTGTATGAAAACATAATGCAGAGTATGCACTGGCTAATCTTTTTGTTGCACCAGATAAAGAAAAGGATCATAAACTGGTTTAGACATTGCCGGGTATATAAACTAAGCCCTCACTTTGGCTTTAGAGAACGATAGTGTAACATCTCTGATTCAGTTGGGGCACCATGCGGCTTGTACTTCCTAACCCAGGACTGGATGATAGGATCCCAAACTATGAGGATCTAAAGAGAATGGACAAGGAGGAATCAGGGGACAGGCCAAAGTGGGATAACAAAGCCCAGTACATCCTTACCTGTGTGGGCTTCTGCGTTGGGATTGGCAATGTGTGGCGATTCCCTTACTTGTGTCAAAGTCATGGAGGAGGTAAGCTCACGTGAAAAGGATAAAGGAATATTTTATTATCAAGCTGTGTTAGGACTGTCAGATGTAGTGTTTTGGGATCCAGGACTACCCTACCCGGATTGACTTGAAAGAGTGTAGCAGAATTAGCATAAAAAGACAAGGGATGATATTGGTTAACTAAACCGTGAAGCTTTCATTAAAAAAAAAATCACCTGTCATTTGTGCACAAATCTTATCAAAAGTGGTTGTCTTAAGTGAGTCACATGCATTTGAAATACTGTAAACCTGAGTCACCTGGAATAAGACACTCTGTAAAGGCTTATCTACTGGCTATTATGTAATGGTAATTTTTTAACTCAATATTCAAGCTCTTAAGTTAAGAATGATAGAAATGTACAAGATTTCCACGTGCAGGGCTTCAAAACAATTGCCAGAATTTATCAGGAAGGTTTCATAATACAAAATATAACTATATAATTTACATAGTGCCATTGCCTGAATTCACATAGCAGGGGAGCTCTCTAGGGGGATTAGGTAGGCAAGCAAGAAGCAAAGAACCCACCAAGCCTCCACCAGGGGGAAAACACAACAGAGAAGGCAGGCAGGCATAGAAGGAGGGGTCATTACAAGGTTTATTTATTATAGTACCTATTGTTCACATGCAGGGACACGTGAAACCACTTTACTTGACAGATTAAACATTGATTTGCTTGAAAAACATTTTCATTTTAGGCTTTTGATTTTCATAAATGCAACGATATACATGTGTATAATTGTGCTTCAAATCATCCATACTCCAGGTGCTTTTTTGTTTCCCTACTTGATCCTGCTGGTGCTGGAAGGAATGCCTCTCCTGCTACTAGAGTTTGCGATTGGCCAGCGTTTGAGAAAAGGCAGTGTGGGAGTTTGGAGGGCGATCAACCCTTATCTGACTGGTATTGGTAAGTAAATTAGGCTTTAGAACAATTTGCCTATAGCAGAGGGTTAAAAACAATAGCGAGCAGTACAGCTTAATACAACTTAATATCTGGCTCCCGTGAGAGTGATATCAGTCAATGATTCTTTGTCTTACACAGGTATAGGCTCCATGCTGGTGTCGTTATTGATTGGACTTTATTACAACACATTAATAGCCTGGATCATGTGGTATTTCTTCAATTCCTTTCAAAGCCCGCTGCCTTGGTCACAGTGTCCTCTCAATGAAAATGGGACAGGTATTTGACAATACACAGAGAGATACTGAAGCACATTAAGCACTAAAAACAGGATTCATGAATAAGACATTGACAGAGGCCTGTTTCTTGCCCCTCCAGGCTTTGTATCAGAGTGTCAACGGAGCTCAACTGTGGATTACTACTTTTACAGAGTGACTCTGAATAGTTCAACCTCTATAGCTGAATCTGGTGGAATGCACTGGCCGATGGTAGTCTGTCTGGTCGCTGCCTGGACAGTCATCTGTATCTGTTACATACGGGGGATCAGCACCTCAGGCAAGGTTCGTCAACTTTCAGTCAAACAACTTTCATTCCTGACTGACCACTGTTGAAATTATTTAATGTTTTACTTTTCTTGTCCTGACCTCAGGCAGTGTACGTCACAGCCATCCTGCCTTACATAGTGCTGGCCATCTTCCTGATCCGAGGGCTGACCCTTAAAGGCGCCATGAGTGGAATAAAGCACCTTTTCACACCTGATGTATGTCTCTATAAAAAAATAGCCAATTATATATATCTTAAAAACCATAAGACGCATACAAATGTATACCTCACTCTTGCAGCTTGCTAAGTTGACTGAACCAACAACTTGGCTGGATGCAGGTGCCCAAGTGTTTTATGCCTTTAGCTTGGCATGGGGAGGCCTCATCTCCTTTTCCAGCTATAACCCTATTCAGTAAGAGAAATTTACAAAACATTTAAAAGATAGAATGCTAAGCCATGCTGTGTCCTGACTTCATTTTTATTTATTTTCCTAAGCAACAACTGCATGCAAGATGCTGTGATCCTGACGGCCGTGACTGGCTTCACCTCAGTCTATGCGGCCACAGTCACCTACACCATCATAGGATTCAGAGCCACAGAGAAATATGACAACTGTATCATCGAGTGAGTGGATCTGGGTGTTGATATTTTTCAAGTCCTAAATTTACATTCAACCTTACTTTGCATTTTTAGAGCATTTTAAAGGTGCAATCTACAATGGAAGTGTAGCCTAAGTCCAAACTTTAAAACACAGGTTTGGAGAAATCTTTTAAGGGAAATAATATTTATGATACTTTAAATTATGTTCAATTTATTTTTACATACCTCAAATTTATATTGTGAATAAATGTATTTTTTGACTCCAATAATGTAAGTAGTGATATTAATGTTTCTTTATACTCACATGTTTCTCCCTAGTAACATCATGACGTTATCAAATGCATTTGACCTTCCTGAAGACAGCATCACTACGAGCAACTACGAGGCAGCCTTTAATCACTTCAACAGCTCCTATCCTGATATTGTTCCTGGATTAGGAATCAAAACATGTAACATGAAAAAACTTCTCAGTGAGGTGAGTACATTGATGAAGATCTATCCTATTCCTAAGTTATTACTGCTTAATGCAATTTGTCTATTGAATTTTATTGCAGGGAGTGGAGGGAACAGGTCTGGCCTTCATTGTGTTTACAGAAGCCATCACTAAGATGCCTGGTTCCCCAGCCTGGTCTGTCCTCTTTTTCGTCATGCTTTTCTGCTTGGGAATCTCAAGCTTGTTTGGCAACATAGAGGGAGTGGTGGTCCCACTTAAAGACCTGAAACTCTTACCCAAAAAATGGCCCCAAGAAGCACTAACTGGTATTATGTTTTTGTAGTTAAAATACTCTATGCATTGGCTTTTTTGTTTAAACACAAATTGACCTTTTTTGTGTGTGTTTGTGTGTTTCAGGAGTTACATGTTTTGTCGCTTTCATCATCTCCCTCCTGTTTGCGCAGCATTCAGGGATTTATTGGGTAACTCTCTTTGATAACTTTGCTGGATCTGTTCCACTTCTGACCACTGGATTGTTTGAGATGATAGCTGTTGTTTATATCTACGGCGTAGACAGGTGTGTAAAAATAATGTATTTGCCCTGATAATATATTAACCCTGCTCACACTGTCGCGATTCCACTCCACATTAACAACCTGCTCACTATACATTATCCCACTTATTACATGGCTTTTTACTTACAAAATCAATTATTTTACACAAAATATTAATTTGGAAATTATTCTAATTTTAAAATGATTATCTTTCCTTATTCTGTTTAAAAATGTCTGTCACACAAACAGTGACATCTGTGTCCATAACGGTTAATGGTTAACTCTGTAGCCTTCTTAAAATGAGCTGACCAAGCTAATATTAGTCACATTAAAATGAGCTAACCAAGCCAATATTAGTCACATTAAAATGAGCTAACCTAGCTGTTTTTACTCACATTAAAATAAGATAACCTAGCTGTTTTTACTCACATTGAAATGAGCTAAGCTAGCTGTTTTTGCTTACATTAAATTGAGCTAAGCTAGCTGTTTTTACTTACATTAAAATGAACTAAGCTAGCTGTTTTTACTTACATTAAAATGAACTAAGCTAGCTGTTTTTACTCACATTAAAATGGAAATTTCTTCTGATGTGAAATAAAAGTGTTGACGGGACAGCAGGAATCAGTGCAGCATCTGATTGAGGTTTTCTGTCTCGACACTGTCACTCTGTTGAAATGTTCTTTTCCATTCACCATCTTTAAACAAAGCCACATCCCTAGCAATGGTCTGTTCTTCATAACAAAGGTCTGTTATCGAGAAAGATCAGACCTTGGAATGTTGTAATTAACCAATCAGAATCAAGTATTTAACACAGCCGTGTAATAAGATATTTTAAAACATGTATGTGTGTAATTATTGGCATGTTATTCATTTTATGTTATTTACCTTTAATCTCTGTCTTCTACAGGAGTCAAGATGTTCCTTTGAAATGGATAAAAAGTACTTTACTCGTACTATGAGTTATACTGTATGATCTAAATAAAACCCTCTTGTGTGGCAGGTTCAACGAGGACATAGAGTTCATGATCGGATATAAGCCTAACATCTTCTGGCAGGTTTCCTGGAGGCTCACCAGTCCTTTGATTGTTGTGGTTATTTTAGTTTTCTACCTGGTTACCCAAGGACAAGAAGAGCTCACCTATTTAGTCTGGGATCCCAACTCTGTAAGTTCACAAGCCCATGAATGTAATCTGGATTTATCAGTTCAGAGTCAGCTGTCATTATTTGTGCCTCTTTTTCTAATCAGACCTCTTTGTAAAATACAAATTTGTAATATAGCAAACTTTAAATGCTAAATGTTAATAGTACAGTAGTAATGATATATTATACTGTCTTTTGGTTTGCAGGAGGAGTTCCCATCTCTGGCATCAGTACCATACCCTTCCTGGATCAATGCTGTTATTGTTCTTTTGGCAGGAATCCCCAGTCTGGCAGCGCCTCTGTTTGCATTATGTTGGCTGGTCTTTGTGAGCTGCAAGAAAAAAGTGGAAGTTAGGGGGAAAGGTGATAAAAAGACATTGGAATTAACAAATGCATAATAATGCTAGATTAATTTAGGTTAGTTGTCATCTCCTATCAAAAATGTGTTTTTTATTATGTCCAATTCTCCTAAGATATCTGACCTTAACAATTCTGATTTGCATCTATGGCCCCTTTTAGCCTGTTCAAGGTTGGACCTCTGTTACACCTCCCCATCAGTGTAAAAGTCCCGGAGGGGGACTGGTGCAGCAGAGGTTGTAACAGAAGTGTAAGAGAGTAGAAACAAGTAAAAAGTAACAGCGTGTGTTTACATGTGTGTGTGTTTACATGTCTCGCCTCTTTACACGTAACTCTATAAAATCACACACTGCGACAAATATGACTGTTGTATGGTACAGTGTAAAACTTAAGGTGGTGTAACAGCGGAGTTTAATTCAGCACTGGTGTGGAATCTCTGTGTAAGAAGGGCTTGTGCTCGTCACTCTGGGAGAGGTAGATTTTGTACGTGCAAAAAATCGAGTGGGCAAACTTCTCAGCACAGAGAGCGGTAGTTAGCATTAGCATCGGAAAAGTTTTGATTGCAAACATGGTGGAGTGTGGAGTTTGGGGAATTTAACGAGATCCTTAAGCCTCCTCGCGTGTCTACAAAGACTAAACACTGTAACATTGTTGCCGATATTAAAGTAGTCAGCAACTTTGCCTCTGTTACAAGCTAACAAGCTAACAAACTGCATAAACAAAGCTATTAAGTACATACCAGCATTTTAAAAATGTATGGATGAATCTCCATGTTTAATGCATCCTATTTGAATGTGCATTGCTCTTTCCCACACAAGAATTAAAAATGTGCTTCCAGCCCCCTTTTTACATTTTTTTATTTATTTATTTTTTTTTACAGTAATTATTGCAAAGTTTGTTTGTTTTTTTCATATCTAAATGTTTGTCTGGGGGAGGGGACTTAAAATGACTCCCAAATGTACAAAATTGAATATTATTGATGCACATATTTCTGTTCATGCTTTGTGCATTTTCATGGCTTACCTATGATATAGCTGTACAGTATTTTTCATGCTACTGACAAAGACATAATAAATTTCATAAATTGTATTGGCAGATTTTCAAATCTCCTTTTTAAAAGGGTTGTACGACTGTAACCATGCATTACTAACTAGAGAGGCCAGATAAACAAAATAAAACCCTCTTGTGTGGCAGGTTGTGGTAGAGTCGGTCCTCTTTCAATTGGAAGGTTGGTGGTTCGATCCCCAGCTCCCTCAGTCTACATGTCGAAGTGTCCTTGGGCAAGACACTGAACTCCAAATTGCTGGATGTAAATGACAGTTGGGCAATTTACATAGCCTCTGCCATCAGGTATGACTGTGTGTATGAATGGGTGAACATAACATGTCTTGTAAAAGCAGTTTTGAGTGGTCGGAAGACTAGAAAAGTGCTACATAAGTACAGTCCATTTACCATTTAGTGTCAACTGTCACTCTAAATGTCTATTTTTCCTTTCAGTTATCAGGCCCATCTAAAATAACAGTTTGCTTCACTCCAGGGCCTGTGGCTTAAACGGGCCTCATCAGATCTAGAATCTGTTGGAGGTTGGCGGAAAAAAAACATCTGATAGGATGAGATTTCTGAGTTTCATCAGAGAGCAGCTGTTTTTAACTCATTGTCTCATTGGAAACTACGTATTCCAAAGACTCCAGGTTGGACAAGAACATGCTATTCCACGCTTTAACCTGTAGAGAGCTCAAACTCAAACCTGCAGTACCTACAAAATCTGGTCCATGGCCTCTCTTTCTCTCGCAAAGAGGATAATTCCCAGGCCAGACCAGCAGGTGGCAGAAACAGACAACATTTTGAAATTATATCCAGAGGGAAAAGATGACAATCTTGCCTTTGAAAACGTTTGAAGCAAACAAATTATGTACACTGAACAAAAATATAAACGCAACACTTTTGTTTTTGCTCCCATTTTTCATGAGCTGAACTCAAAGATCTAAGGGCTTTTTCTATGTACACAAAAGGCCTATTTCTCTCAAATATTGTTCACAAATGTGTCTAAATCTGTGTTAGTGAGCACTTCTCCTTTGCTGAGATAATCCATCCACCTCACAGGTGTGGCATATCAAGATGCTGATTAGACAGCATGATTATTGCACAAGTGCACAGGCAGGCCACAATAAAAGGCCACTCTAAAATGTGCAGTTTTATCACACAGCACAATGCCACAGATGTCGCAAGTTTTGAGGGAGCGTGCAACTGGCATGCTGACTGCAGGAATGTCCACCAGAGCTGTTTCCCGTGAATTGAATGTTCATTTCTCTACCATAAGCCGTCTCCAAAGGCGTTTCAGAGAATTTGGCAGTACATCCAACCGGCCTCACAACCACAGACCACGTGTAACCACACCAGCCCAGGACCTCCACATCCAGCATCTTCACCTTCAAGATCGTCTGAGACCAGCCACCCAGACAGCTGCTGCAACAATCTGTTTGCATAACCAAAGACTTTCTGCACTAACTGTCAGAAACCGTCTCAGGGAAGCTCATCTAGATGCTTGTCGTCCTCATCGGGGTCTCGACCTGACTGAAGTTCGTCGTCATAACAGACTTGAGTGGGCATTTGCTCACATTCGATGGTGTCTGGCACTTTGGAGAGGTGTTCTCTTCACGGATGAATCCCGGTTTTCACTGTACAGGGCAGATGGCAGACAGCGTGTATGGCGTTGTGTGGGTGAGTGGTTTGATGATGTCAACGTTGTGAATCGAGTGGCCCATGGTGGCGGTGGGGTTATGGTATGGACAGGCGTATGTTATGGACTACGAACACAGGTGCATTTTATTGATGGCATTTTGAATGCACAGAGATACCGTGACGAGATCCTGAGGCCCATTGTTATGCCATTCATCCACAACCATCACCTCATGTTGCAGCATGATAATGCACGGCCCCATGTTGCAAGGATCTGTACATAATTCCTGGAAGCTGAAAACATCCCAGTTCTTGCATGGCCAGCATACTCACCGGACATGTCACCCATTGAGCATGTTTGGGATGCTCTGGATCGGCGTATACGACAGCATGTTCCAGTTCCTGCCAGTGTACATATAACAGTGTATATATAACATATTAAATTCATATAAGATGGTTAACATGTTATAAGACACCACTTACATTGATATGGATGAAAAAGAATCTTATCTAACCTGCACATGTTTGGACTGCGGCACCTGAAAGCAACCCACATAGACATAGGAACAACATGAAAACATGACCAGCCAAGTGAGTGAATGCAACTGTTCCAAAGCATAAATAGGCACTCTGGTTTTGAGAGTAAAAGAGTTACTAGGACACATCGTTTGAAATACAAGATAAAGCATGAGTTAAAAAATATCAGAAATTGTGTAACACGTAGAGTTTAAATTATAAACCACATTTCAGTTGTTCGCGTCCCTCTCCTCTCCCCGTCCCGCTGCTCCTCCTCTCTGCTACCCCGGGAACAGATCGCTGCAGGAGCCATATTTGCCATAGGAGATGTCAATCATAGCGTTACACCCCCTTTTTATAGCATCAAACAAGTCATTAAAACTTAACTTCTCAAAAAAATGAACACTTGGACATTGATCAGAAAAAATGTATTTGATGTGTATTTTGAATTTATAGTTTGAACCATGTCCTATCTGTTAACACAGAGGAGGCGGGCTTTATGACCTATACTGCAGCCAGTCAGCAGGGGGCGCTGTGATGTTGCCCAACTTTTTATACAGTCTATAATTTGAACCTATTTAATCAAAAACAGAAAAAACTAACATTATTAATTTAACTCTTCGTATACATCTCTATAAGCTTATATTAGTGTCATAATACTTTTCATTGTTATGAATAACTCTCACTCAAATAAACCAGCCTGAAACACAGGTTTAAGTTCTCAGTTAACATGAGCTTGTGGTCTGTCAGGAAATGCAGACATCATGGTTTTATTAATACTTAGTGTTCTATTCTGAGCCTCAGATAAGAAATTTGTACAGCAACACTATAAGATCAGTGCTTTTGATTCTCCCTGTTGGTTAAACAGGACTCTCATGTCCTGCCTTGTGCAGACAAAACCTGCAAGAGCTTCAACAGAAGCAACAAAAAGATCTGACAGCCCTCCTGATCAAACATCCAGCCACTAAATGGTTAATGGACTGTACAGATATAGTGCTTTTCTAGTCTTCCAGCCACTCAAAGCGCTTTTATACCACATGTCACATTCACCGTTTCACACACACATTCATACACTGATGGCAAAGGCCTAAGTGCCTTTTAATGACTGTAGTGATTGTTTTAGTTACGTTTCCCCTCGCCGATCCTCCTCTACTCTCCTAATCCGGAAACCATCAGCTGCAGGAGCCATATTTGTCAACAGAGCTGTCAATCATCTTTTTTACAGCATCAAATAACTTATTAAACCAAACTTGTCAGAAAAATGAACACTTGGACTTAAATCAGCATCATAAGAACTAACTATAATGACAGAAACCATGTTTCAGAAAATATTATTTAGCGTGTATTTTGATTGTATAGTTTGACTCATGTCCCATCTGTTAACATGGAGGAGGTGGGCTTTATGACCTATACTGCAGCCAGTCAGCAGGGGGCGCTGTAAATATTTTGGCTTCATTTTTAGGGAGCTGTCGTGTCGTCCATCTCTTTAAACAGTCTGTGGCTGTGTTCGAAATGCCGTATTACATACTACATACTACACACTACATACTCTATACTGCATACTGCGTTCGGTGGTAGTAGTATGGAGGAGCTTTTCAAATTAATTTTGCAGTATGCTACGCCAGGCGGAAGTAAACAACAACCGCCGCTTCTTTAGCAATAAGCCCCCTTCTGCTGGAATGCTGCTGCTGTCCGTCATTTCAACTGCCTCTGTGACATTCCAGCGCTTTGCATTGTGGGATACAGTAGGCGAGGTAGACTGGTCTGATGCATACTGGAGATTTCTTCGAAATCAGTACGAGATCCGGGTATTTTTGGTATACTGCATACTACATACTACATTTTGGCCAAATCAGTACGTACTGCTAGTATAGTATGGCTGCGAAGGATCCACTGGGTACATCCTTCTCGGCCCAAACATATCCAAAAATGCATTGCGCGCCAATTCAAACTAAATGGCGGACTCATACGCAGCCGAGGAATAAACTTTTAATTGTACGTTTTTGGTTTCAACTCATTCAAATAGCTAGAGATACAAATGTTTAAGAAAACGAAAGGGCCCTTGAAACAAATAATCTTTAAAATAATAGCGACGTTCACTATGCTAGCTAGTTAGCCTGCTAGCTACCGTTTGCTAGGCGACAGGAGCTGTGTTTGGTGATGCAAGGGTAGCTTTAACAGTCTATGCAGGCTATGAATGAAGCATCCTCCGTGGACTGCCTCCTACAAAGGATGCAGCCCCTGGATTGGGACACAGAATATGCATTCATACTACATGGAAGAAATTTGGGGTTCAGTGTCTTGCCCAAGGCAATGTGACTGTAGGGATCAAACCCCCAACCTTCCGATTGAGAGACAACAGACTCTACCACTGAGCCACAGCCGCCAGGATTGAAACAGATTTAGATTAGAAAACCTCTCGTGCTCTGGACTTCTTGTGTTTAGAGATGGCTTCAATAGCTTACCCTCGTCGAGTTCTTGTGACGACTCAGTGGCAGAGTGGGTCGTCTCTCAATCGTAATTCTTGGTGGTTTTATTCATGACGCTGAACACCAACTTGTGAGTGCGTGAGTGTCATTAGTTAGATCCTGACGGGCTGTTTGACACTTTGCATAGCAGCCTCTGCCATCAGTGTGTGAATGAGTGTGTGAGTGGGTGAATGTGAGATGTAGTCTAAAAGCTCTTTGAGTGGTCTGAAGACTAGAAAAGGTGTATTTTCGGGGCAGTACATTTACCATTTCTCACATCCACAGACTCATTATAAGGACAAATATTCTGTGACACCTCTGGCACTACCTTTGGACTGTATTAGTTAATCTTTTGCTTTCATTTGCCTCTACTTCACTACTCAAATTGTTTTCATAGTGTACTAATTATATTCTAACTACTTTTTTCCTTTGCTTTGAATGTTTATCGTAAGTGTATTTTTGTTTTTGTTTTTACTTGTGTGTTCTTACCTGTTAGATTGCAATAGTCAGACTTTGCTGTATGAGTCAGATTATCATAAGAAAGGTTCTTTTAGGCCACTGTACATTTCAATATCAATAGGTTATCCATTATGTAAGGCT
Source organism: Semicossyphus pulcher (assembly GCF_022749685.1). Classification (NCBI taxonomy): domain Eukaryota; kingdom Metazoa; phylum Chordata; class Actinopteri; order Labriformes; family Labridae; genus Semicossyphus; species Semicossyphus pulcher. The sequence goes on from NW_027211726.1 coordinate 22,147,083, forward strand.
TATCAAGCTCCCATTTTTAACTAGCAGGGAGGGTTAGTCAGGAAATTACCATGGCTGATGTTTTCCACCCTTCCTGGTGGCCTGGTTTCTTTAAAAAAAAACCCTAATAAATCTGTATCTCTGGCTCAAAGCTGCAACTGATTGGACATTTAAGGACAGCCCACAAAAAAAAGAGGGAGCAAGAGGACGAGAGAGGAGAAGTGGGCATCACTCAGACGAAAGCAATCAAGACAGCACTTTATTTGAGATACACTGAGCTGAGATCAGGTGGAAAAGTCTGGACTATATAAACATATATACTACCTGACTGAAGTATTAGGATTATTAGCGCTGCTGCCTTGTAACAGAGCTGGAATTGTGCTAAGCTTTTTTGCCTGCTGAAGATGGCCAAAACAAAAGACTCTGGGGTGGAGGAGAGACCCAAGTGGGACAACAAGGTTCAGTACCTGTTGACATGTATCGGCTTTGCAGTGGGACTTGGAAACATCTGGCGTTTCCCTTACCTATGTCAAATCTATGGAGGAGGTGAGATGCTTTCATATGGCCTGCATTGTATTTCCCAGATCTTACATGGCCCCATATTTTGATTAAGTTTACTGTTAGAGAGTGTTTAACCAATAATGTATTTTTTTCATTGTATGCCTCAGACGTTTTTATCAGGTCATGATATACTTTAATATCTTATCCATAATTGTATTGCAACAGCACTTGTCTTAGTTTAGCCATTAACAAATTAACTAGGCCAGTCATTGTCAGTGTGCTGGAAAGGGTGAACCTTATCTTTCCTTCATTGATAACAGTGAACATCAGTGGATTGTTTCTGCTCAACAGCAACACTTCCTGTATTTACTTCCTCATAGTTTACAGTGAGATATTCAAAAGGTCTGGAAGCCACAGGCTCCTCACCTGGGTCAGGGTTAAGTCAAGTAAACAGCCAATGCTCTAAATGTGCATCAGGTCTATCAACTTCTCATATTGACTCTTGGATTCCTGGTTCCCACAGACTGTTGCACTCAGCCGAGCCTCTGTTTGACCTCGGCTTAGTTACCTTCAGCTCTAGATCTTTGTTTTATGGAGCGGTGGTTGATTTAATACAGTTTTTACATTGATAGAGATGGATTGATGGATAGATACTTGGAAATTATAATGTTACAGCAAGAGCTGTTTATCCAGGCATAGCACAGGAAAAATAATAACAGTTAATGCACACTAACACTAGGAACAATAAGATGATGTAATAATACTAAATAAAAAAAGAAACATAGTATATCTCTGCTAATGTTGTAGCAGAGGTGATGTGTTGTAATCTACTTTGGGCAAGAAAAATGTAATGTATCTATCCATGTGACAGTGAAGCTGAACCGGCAAGTTGAAGAAATACTCCACTTTAACAGCCAGAGTCTCTTGTTTTTAAAAATAAAAAATCCATAGATCACTTAGCATCTAAATGTAGGCTATTCTAACCTTTCAAGGCTTTACAGTATGCCAAAACATTGCCTTAAATTTCTCATTATGTCTTGATTAAAGCCGCTGTTAGGAACTTCCGGTTTGTGTTGATTTTGGCGCCCCCGTGGACAAAGCCGTACCGCTTAACTCTTTGCTGATTTTGTCCTGTACATGCTTAAGTGGTGTCATATGTATCACTCACTTTAATTTTTTGCCCCAGGAAAAAGTAAACAAAGGCAGTGTGCACTTATTAGCTTCGTCTGACACCTGCCCCCAGCCAGCAGTTTCAGGCATTAAAAATAACTATATAGAAATAATCAATCTTGTCGCTGATGCTCTGGTTTGCTTTTGTAGCATAACCAGCAAAAAACTCCTCACAGGAGCTTTAATATAATTAAAAGTGGCAGTCATTTCACATTTATCTACATGGTGCAAATAGCCTCTCATGAATCTTATTGCAAAATTTATCTATAAACATGTTCATTAAGACAATCCAATCTGTCTCTTTCTCTCTAACTGGGAGGTACACTAAATGTAACTTCATGTCTTCAGGTGCATTCCTCATCCCCTACCTGATAGCGCTGGTGTTTGAGGGCCTCCCCTTGCTCTACCTGGAGCTGGCCATCGGACAGAGGATGCGCAAGGGCAGCATCGGTGTCTGGAACTCCATCTCACCACTGTTGGGTGGAGTCGGTGGGTGGACTGGAATCATGATAAAAAATGTGTGAGAATTTTATATTTCTCAGAGGTTGTTCATAATTTAATTCCCTTGTGTAGGAATTGCCTCCATGGTGGTGTCATTCCTGGTGGGCATTTTCTACAACACCATCCTGGCCTGGGTGCTCTGGTACTTCTTTCACTCTTTCCAAAACCCGCTGCCGTGGAGCCAGTGTCCACTCAATGATAACCACACAGGTAACAAGAGAACATTTCAGCTGCTCACGATGCATTCAAATGTCTCTGTGTGTGATTGCTACTACCACCCTGACAGTCACAACAAAGAAGCTCAATACTACACCAAAATTCAAATGCATCAGTTTTGGTCTAAGAAATTAGTTTCGGAACAATAAAGTTGAAAGACTATCACCAAAGGGAGTGGTTTACAATCATGGTCTACGTGGCATTTCAAGTCAGATTTAATAGGTAAATAACAGAATTGCTTTATGGCACTAAAAGATACTGCCTCATCACATAAAGTTAAATAAGCAGGCTTTTCTTTCAAGTTATCTTTAAGAGTGTTGCTCACTAACAGATTGTGAAAAGCAAGTAACAGCCTGTGTTGTTTTCAGTTATCACACCAAGATATGTTTCATGTAGTGATGCACGATATTATCGGCACATAATCGGTATCGGTAAAACAACACTTCAATTATGCCTAAATTATTCTCTAAAAAAGCTTGACGTAATGCTACGCCATTAACTTTGTGCGAGTGTGTGCGCCACGTGCACCACGCCTCTTCTGTCAAGCGTGAAGAAAGGTGCAAGATGTCTGCAGTATGGCTGTTTCAAAGTTTCTGAAACGGGCAGCAAGGTTGCTATTTGCAATGGTTGCTCAGCATCTGTCATGCGAGGAGGGGCCAAATCTCATTAATTCAACACTATAAATTTAATCGCCCATCTCAAGAATCTGCCAGTGGGCCACTAAGAGTAGGCATGATATCAATTCCACTAAAGGGGAGACATGATGTTCTCTGCAATTAGGGTTGGAAAATATCCGCATATCAGATATTGGCAAAAAATCCAATATCGTGCATCCCTAGTTACATGGTGATAAAAAGTCGTTTTGAACATTTTGAATTAACTCTAAAAGTTCTTGTTTCTTGCAGGACATTTATAACATCATTTCTGTTTTTTCCACCTAATTTTATCCATAAAGCCATTAATGTGGAGTGTGAGAAGAGCTCTCCAGTAAATTACTTCTGGTATCGTCAGACCTTGAACATCACTCCTGACATCGAGACCAGCGGCTCCCCACAGTGGTGGTTGGTCATCTGTCTGGCCAGCGCCTGGTGTGTGGTCTACATCTGCTTTATCAAAGGGATAAAGTCCATTGGAAAGGTCTGTTTAACTTGTGAAGATGTAGAAGAAAAATAAAGGAAAAAGAAAAAAACAGTTAATGATGTATGTATACTGTTTGCATGTTTCAGGCCGTGTATGTGACAGCCACATTCCCTTACCTGGTGCTCACTATTTTCCTGATCCGTGGCCTCACTCTGCCTGGAGCTACTGATGGACTACTCTACCTCTTTACTCCTGATGTAACTTTTTTTCACTTGTTGGCACCACAGATGATGTAAGATTGTATCCTGTTCCCCGCCACAATGACCTGATGTGTTTTTATGCTTGTTTCAGTGGGAAATACTTAAAGATCCTCGGGTGTGGCTGGATGCTGCAACCCAGATCTTCTTCTCTCTCTCTGTGGGTTTTGGAGGTCTCATAGCTTTCTCCAGCTATAATGAAGAGAGGTACGGGGTTATCTCCTTACTTAACTCCTTTTGTAAAATTGGAGTAAAACATGTGATGTCTTACAATGCTTTGTTTTTGTGTCTGTTAGAAACGACTGCGAGCGGGACGCTGTTTTAGTAGGAGTTATTAATAGCGCCACATCTCTCTACGCCTCAATTTCCATCTTCTCCATCCTGGGATTTAAAGCTACAACGGCCTTCAACTCGTGTCGACAGGAGTACGTGTGCACAGATATTCTGTGATTCTAAACCTTCTGTTTTTTCTTACTGATACAATCAATTTATATCCTGTCTGCAGAAACATCATGACTCTGACCAACCACTTTGAGCTGGAAGACCAGAAAATGACACTTGACAACTATGATGAGATCTTTGAACAGCTACAAATTGCATTTCCAGAGATTGCCAATATGACCCTGAGACTTTGTGACCTGCAAACATTCCTTGACCAGGTATTATAACTTTGAAAAAAAATCCAAGCTAGTACATTGCATTCTTCGGATTTTATCGCATATTTCTAATGTCCTGGTTGTTCTGTGCTTTTGCCTCCTTTCTTGCCTGTAGAGTTGTACATTGTGTTCATGTCAAACATGTACAGTCCCTTCCTGCTACCTCCCTTATCACTTCCTTGACTCTCTTTCATCTCCCTACCCCAGGGCGCATCAGGTACCGGTTTGGCTTTTATCGTGTTCACCGAAGCAGTGATAGAGATGCCAGGCTCGCAAGTGTGGGCTGTTTTATTCTTCGTCATGCTCTTCAGCTTAGGCCTCTCCTCCATGTTTGGAAACATAGAGGGAGTACTCACACCCATCAACGACCTACAACTACTGCCCAAGTGGATCCCTAATGAGATCGTGACAGGTACCTACAAATCAGCTTAAACTGTTCCAAAGTCAAAATGATTTCCAATGAATTCCCTCTCTGAAAAACTCTTTTTTCACTTCCTCAGGGATCATCTGCTTGATATCCTTCTTGACGGCTCTCCTCTTCACACTGGGTTCAGGAAACTACTGGGTGGAGGTCTTTAACAGCTACGTGGGCTCTGTGCCTCTGCTCGTCATTGCATTCTTCGAGTTCATGGCAGTCATTTATATCCATGGAATGAAAAAGTAAATTTTACTATTACTTTAAAGTCTAATGAGATTTAAATACTAATTAGATTCAAGTACGTTTTAACATTTCCTCTGGGCCTCTTGTGCTACGACAGTTTCAGTGAAGATATCTATTTTATGACTGGGAGGAGGCCCAACATCTTCTGGAGGCAATGCTGGCTGTGGGTCAGTCCTCTGCTGCTCCTGGTGGTGTTGGTTGCTTATGTGATCGTCCAGGCACAGAATTATCCCCACTATCCTGCATGGAATGCAACGAGGGTAAGCAATACTGACCAGGAAATGTCAATAACATTAAGTATTACGGTATAGTGCATATACCATAGATTTAGTGCTGTTGTGTGTGAAGCACAAAAGGGAATGGAAAACTTACCACGGACAGCATTTAACGCTGCCATAATCAATATTTTCAGATACATAATGGATGAACCCAAAATAACAAACACTGACAAACCCAGAGATGGTTTTGGACCTACATTTGGTTGAAAATTCACTCTATACGAAATAAATGCTAACTAATGCTAATGTTGCTCCGCTGGTTCAGAAAAAATCCCTAAAAAATTTAAATTAAGATTGAATGTGATACTAAATAACTTAGTGAATTTTTGTGTACTCTGCATTAACACAGATACATTAATGTAAGGAGAAAAAAGGTATCCCTTCCGTATTTCCCTAGGGGCTGGTGGAGAACAAAAACAGAGCATAAAAGAAAGTCAAAATTGGACTTAAAGTAGTCATCTCGAGATCTTAGTTTGTTGTCTTTGCAGCACATGAGTGATTTTCCTCGCTGACGGTCGCTTTCCTTTTTAGACTGTTTGCTTTCATCTGAGCGTCGAATTTGTTTTTTTTTCTTTGGATTTTCACTTATTTTTGAAGTTGTATCTGTAGTCATCGATCTTTTCTTTGTTTGTTCAGCCATAGAAGATTACTGTTTACTCGTAACACTTGCAGAGACCGGAAAAGCAGCTGCTTAGCTCCGCCTACCCTCTGGCAGACCAACCACTGCTGGGTGATGTAAAAACGTGTCATTAACTGGGCGCCAGTTAGTCGCCACGACACAGTCTGTAATTCTGCAGATGCAAAGGCTTTCATCAGTGGGCCATAGGCTTACTCACCGTTGTGTTACGTCAGATAGTGACTTAACAGACATTTATTTAAATTAAAATCTTCAAGATTATTTCTTCAAATCTGACAGGCTTTCTGAAACATCATTCTAAATGAGCGTCTATGTTGCTATGTGTGCTTGATGTGTTCGCTTGTATCCATTTGCCAAGGACATTGGCTATATATTTGACGGTGTTGTTTTTACCTTACCTTCTTCTCACGCAGTGCTTAAGTAGCAAATTAGACAATTGGTGGTAATTAGTGATAGTGGTTGAAGGAATAGTTTCATAATATTAGACATATATTTATTCCCGATATTGTGAAAGGGAGATGAGAAGATTGATACTCTCCTATTTGTTCTCTGAATATGATATAATATACTATATAAGCTGGGGCTGAAAGAAATTAGCAGTGAAAGTGAAGGGAAAACAGCTAGCCTGGTTCTGGCCCAAATGTCAAAAATATGCCTCCTAGCACATCCGAATTTTACTCATTAACTTTACTATTAACTTTATTTAATCCATGCACAGTTAGTTATAAGTGTTTCCTTTTTCGAGCACAGTGACTTTAGGTTATCATGCTAAGCTAATAGCCGGTTAGCTCTAGCCTTTTATAAGCTGTTTTTTTTATTGTGTCTGTTTTAAGGAACCCTTCCCTGGCACTGAAACACTGCCCTACCCAGACTGGGTGTTTGCCATAATCATCCTCCTCTGTACTGTCCCTGTGGTTTCCATCCCTCTGGTGGCGCTCTACAAACTGATACAACGTGGAATCAAGAAGTCCTCTACACGCTCTGACCTAAACCCCTACAACAATGGTGGCTTTGAGATTGAAACACAGGAAAATAGAGCTTAAGAAATGTTGCAATAACAATATTACTGTGTTCCTGAACTGAAAAGGACATCCTCATAATTATTTCCCAATGCTGTGGACTTTCGATTTAACTCACTGCACATCTTTCTTGCTGAACTGTTTTTTTTAGTGACCTACCAATTATTTTTTATGTTTACTTTCATTGTGCACTGACTTGACAGATGACAACTCACATTTGTTTCCTCAATAACACATCTGGATTTATTCAACAGTGAAATTCTTTCTTTTGTACGTTTTTATTTAGTGTACATGGTGTAAATAAGATTCAACATAACACATGGTACTGAAGCTCACGCTGTCTTTTACAGAAACTTACATTTGAACAGTCACTCGCTCATTTCAATGGTCACACAACATCATTGCATTAGATGTTAAGGTTAAGGAGATCTCTTAAAGCTTAACTACATGTAGGTTATTTCCGTGTGACGTAATGTGTGTCTTTGTGGAAAACAACAAGTGTAAATCAAAGTCCAAAGAGACAAACAGCTGTGGGACAGTAGCAAGATGATTTTCAGTTATCCAGCTTTATTGATCTGGTTGTTGTCGTTTTATAGCATGTGTTTATGACTCAGGTTTATCACTTGAGTGTTTAATATCGGTTACTAAGGCAAGCTTTCCTGTTATATAACAGATCTAAATCTTTGGCACACTGACAGATCAGATAAATCCTCATGACTAATTTCAACACCCTGCTTTTCCCACTCCCTCGAACCTGATGATGAGACAAGGGTGAAAAAAAAGTTTTTTACCATGTCATAACTTTGAAAATAGGTACATTTTGAAGAAAAATATAAAAAGAACATACAACATAAACATTCTAGCAAAGCTAGACTGGGCTGCTTATTTCTACCTTTTAGCTGAGGAGATTTGTGGTTGTGATGGAAGATGGAATACGGGCAAGCTGTTCTACACCTGGATGGCCAAGAAGTCCACCGGGATCCTGGGGTTAGTTGCCTGTCGGACCCTGGCCAGCCTCAGGTCCCCCAAACGCCGCTCCAGACTGCGCTTCCCTGTCAGCAGGATGGCAGCAGATAGTACGACGGAGTATTAGGGCCACATCAAAAAGAGAAAAAAGAGAGATTACAAGAAAAAAGACGTAATATTATGAGAATAAAGTCATAGTATTACGAGAATAAAGTTGAAGTATTTGAATAAAGTTGTTATTTTATGACAATAAAGTCGTAATTTTAGACTATTGTTAGCCTTAATGTTATAAATATCAGAAGAGCAGCCAGCCACTTGCACTAAAAGGAAGTATAACTTAACTTTAGCCGGAGCTATATTTATTGAACACACCTGGTAGCATGGAAGCATAGCATACATGTACCACGTGAGAACATGCGAGATCTCCTGCCTAGTAATCACACTAGACAGCTATATATCAGTATAGGTTTCACAAATACGAAATACTTAATCTTTCGGAACATCAGCACCACTTTGTCATAACTATCAGGACTCTGAAAAGTGATTTTATTTGAAAATGACTTGTGATTTTAGTCATTTTAACACAGGCGGCTGGCTGCTGCTGTGTTTACTTGAATGTTTTGATCTCTGTAAAATCAAATCAAAGAAAGCAATAAATGATTTGTATACATGTAAGATTATGTAAATCTGTATATATCTGAAAGTAAACATTTAAAGAGCAACTTGCAGGTTGGAGATCCCAGTCAGTGTGCTGGAAAATGATTTAGTAATTACATTTTCAGCGAAATATATGAATTAATACACTACATTGGCTTTTGGAGTCATTTTTTATACGTTTTCTATATTTCCGCATCAAAACAGACAACCGGATGTGACGTAACAGAAGGGAGTCCCGCCGATGAATGATGGGTTTAATATTAATAAATATGGGTCTAAATGCCAATCTCATCATTGAAGAACTTGTTAATGAATATGCATACGACGGACCACAGGCTTATAATTATGAGCCTGTGAGGTGCCAAAGAGACCAGGAACAGGCCAGAATGAGGAGAAATAACAGCCACAGGAGAGACAGTGAGTTGTAGTGCGACAAGAACCAGTGGAGCACTGGGCAGGTGACTAGCTAGCGAAATCTAAGGCTGTGCTCACATCACAACACAAATGAGGTGAAATATTTTAAGCTGGTAGTTTGGGAAATGTCTTCCATGTCTCAATGAGGATAAACTAGGGGCCTAGCATTCTGCAAAAACATCACTAGCGCTTTGAGTCTTGAGTTGTAGAATGTTAAATCTTTTTAAAAGAAGGGTTTAAATACCTCTTTCACAAAGCAGCAAGATGATGATTTGAGAAAGAAGCTGTGCCCATTGTTTACATGCACGGCCCAGCAGTGATAACCTAATATCTCCTGATATCTTCATTTATTCTGTTTAAATTCTCTGCTGTGATGACATAACTCTTCCCCTGGTTGATTTTAACACATTGCATGAGCGGACTTTCAATACAAGACCAATGCTGTTTATCGTTTTCACTGCTCAGCGTCCTAAGAGCAAAAAACTCCCTTGACGTCAGCTGTTTTTTGTCCCTCTGCTCACAGCGCTCTCAGTTGAAAATAGTTCAACACCACTGCGCCCTTCAATATGACTTCTCTTTACCGACCAATCAAAATCAAGAAGGGGCGGGACTTCAGATATCAACTTTGTCAATAACAACGGTGGACAGGCGGATCGTTTTCTCGTTTTTTTTACGAGGGTACAATTTCCAGGTCTAGAGCTGCTGCTAATGCCAGGACAACGAAAAATTTCATTGAATTAAAGCAAATATTAAGCATACAGAGTGATTTAAAACAGGCTGAACGATCACTACCAAGTGAAGCAGAAGTGCCGCCAGACAACTTTCATAACCTAACAACAATAAGCGCTGACAAGGAGCGCTCTGAATTTGAGGTCCTGGGCGCTCCCATTGCAAAGGGCGTTAATGGAAATATGGCGTTAATGGAAATATGGCATACAAACACAATTAATAACGTAGTTGGAAGAACATGACAATAGTGCTCCCACAGGATAGGTTGTGGTGTATCTGTGAGTATTTCCAGAGGGTGCATACGTTTGTGCAGGTGTGGGAGAAGACCCTTGTAGAGGGGACGGTGTTGTGACAGCACCAGTAAGAAGGAGAGACCGAAAAGCAGCTCAACTGCTTCATACTGCAAAATGCCAGTCTGGGCCTTACTGCCTAAAGTCAGTCCTGGATGCAGAGCAAGAGATAAAAGAAATTATGAAAAGTTATGAGATTAGTTTTGCTGAAATTGTGTTTTTATGAAGAGGAAAAATTACCTTTGTTGCTGATCCTGATAAGATGATTTGCGTACTCAGCCATGTCCCATATCATCTGCAGGAAGTTCATGGGGTTCTTAGCAACCGTCTGACCAAAGGGCAAACTCTGAGCACACACATGGAACCTGAAAAGGATTTGTGTTCATTACAACCTAATTAAAACTATTAAGATGGGTAATGGAAACAAATTATTCTCAGTGGCCTTATAATTAATTAAATCTGAATAAGTAATAAAAAGATTAATTGAAAGTGGTATGCAAACATTAGACAACAAACATTGCTGAATTAAGATTGTGCTTCAAAAGTAAGGCATCTGCATTCACCTGCATGCATGAAGCAGCACCAGCTTGTAGATGTTCTTGTAGACTGCCTGAAGAGAGTTAGTCTGAGGAGGAAAATGTATCCGTCATCATATTTAGCACAAGACACAACCTGTCTTTAATATAATCTGCTACATTGTATCTCTCTCTGATTTTTTCTGTGAAAGTCCCACCAGACACCCAGTCTGTAATACTGCAAATGCAAAGGCTTTCATCAGCGGGCCATAGGCTCAATCACCATTGTGTTAACTCATTTGGCGATTGATAGTGATTGAACAGACACTTATTTAAATGAAAATCTTCAAGATTATTACTTCATCGTCTGGGAATAATGAATGTCTTTCCAAATTTAAAGGCAATCCATCAAGTATATTTGTTTAGATATTTCAGTCAGGGCTAAAGTGGCAGACTGACCAGATGATAACAAAATAATCCTTAGAGCTGTGCCATAAGCAAGACTAAAAGTTTTATTATATGATGGTAAGAATTTAATTGCAGCATACGTAAATAAAGACAAGCTACAAGGTTTATTTTTTGTCCATTTATAAAAAAAACAAATTAGCTCCTCTGTTTGCAGCTCTTAATTCCAAGGTGTTTTTCTTTCACCTGTTACCATTTTATAGTAACTGTACCTTGGTTTCCTGTAGTATTCTGCATTTATATTATTGACACCAACATATATTGGGGATTTTTTACAGCAGGGGTTCTCAAACTTTTTTGTGACAGGGACCCCTTACAGGGGAGAACATTTTCCAAAGACCCCCTCATGATCATAACACCAATTTAGCATATGATTACTACCATTTTACGATTATTTTTGTTATCAATTAATGTAACGCTTATTTTTTTTGATTAGTAAATTAATCTAACGACTAATTTATCAATTATTCTACAGATTATTTCTTTAAGATTACTTTTTTTGGTCTCCAATTTCCACGTCACTGTGTGATGATATCACCCAAAATAACCCAAAAAATAGTAATAGACTTTTTGTCAGATGCCTGATCAGAAAAAAACAAAAGGATTGCTACGACACAGATTAATTTAATCACTGTATGTCAAAGCATCCCTTTACCTGAACTGGAGAATCAGTATTTTTACTTAAGTACTTACTTAAAACGAGCAAGGTGAGCTAATTAAACAGAACGTACTAGGCTACTTCAAAACATTAATCAATTACTGATGTCAAAATTGTGTATATTGTTGTCATTTTGTGTTCTTACTCTGTGTTTGTTCCTGTGTGAAGCCCTTTGTGGATGTAAAGGTGCTTATAAATAAAGTAAAGTTCAAATTTTGTGGATTCTAGTGTCCATTCTCTTTTCTTTACATCAGGACAACGGATTGAGTTTAAGACATTAGATTATTGTCATTCATATTATTTACAATAAAAAAACAATGTGGTTATTAGGGCCTTTCTTATCAGCCAATCAGCTGTGACCTGGCCAGGATAGAACAGAATGTGATGTAGAATTAGAATGTGACTTTAAAATCATAGAATGTGACTTTAATGTCAGAATTCAGAGTCTATAAGTTCAGGACTGAAGGAGCCAAAACTGTCACTTCACACACACCCTCTCACTACAAGCCACGTCTTGATCGACTTTCCTCTTTTTTTCTTCAACTGTTATTTTTGCAAACCTTCACCGGTTACCAACTTCTCCGAAGGACTGCACTGTCTGTAGATCTCTTTGTTGAGAAAATGACTTCCTCTGTGGAAGAAGCCGTTTCAAGCCTTCCTCTCCCTGCTGTGGTCGCTATCAGCAGTTGCCTGGCTGAGGATCTCCTCGTTCAGCTGCTGCTGAGGCTGAACCCACTGAGGAGCTTCAAAGGACCTCATCTTGACCAGCAACAACTGCTGACACTCTGTGTTCATATGAGTGCAGCAACTATAGAGACCCTAAGCAAAGTCCCTGGTGTCTCTATGGATGAAGACCTCCCTCGTCCTTCCTGCGATGCCTGGGAAGCTGCTGTGCTTCTCCAGTGCAGCGTCATGGAACAGTTTGGGACGTCATACAAAGTGAGGAAGCTGCTGGTGAGCAGAGACCCGGCACTCCTCACCTTCATCCCTCAAAAAATCACTGAGGCCGTCCTTAAAGCCTACAAGGACGAGGCTGAAGGTGTTTGGATTCCACCCCAGATATCAAGTGATGAGGAGAGCCCGCTGTTCTCACAGTTTCTTCCTGAGAACATCAAGGAGGAGCTGTTTGATCAGTATGGATCCTGGATAATACGCACTAAGGTGTTCCAGAAGGCTTTCCCGAAGAAAGCTGACGAGGAGATCCTGGAGAACCTGCCCGACAAAGAGGAACCTGTGACCGACTCTGATAGGGAGGTGACACCTGAAGCTGAAATCAGCCTGATGCTGCAGGAACCTCCTATCTGTCAGAGTGAGGACCAGGACTCCAGCACTGAAGAACATCCTGGATGTGGAGCTGAAAGCCTCCAACCACCTCCTGACCAGCTCATCTCTGCTGAGTGTTGCACTGAAGAAACAAATGTGCAGACAGACATAGCTTTGGTTCAGGAGTCCACCATCAGAAGTGTCCTGGCGAAGCTTTTTAAAGCTCCAAACTTCTGCACACCTCAGAGCCAGAAGAGCCAGGACATCGAAGATGAGATGGTGGAGCAAATCTACATGTTGCTAAAGAAGGAGGCTCAGAAGTACAAGAAAAACCGAGTCTTCCTGAATCACCTTAAACAGCTTGAAGACCCGAAGCTTGAAGCCCAATTTAGCCGGGGACTGCGCCGGCCAGTCAAAGCCCAGCTGCGCGAGGCTCTGCAGAAGAACCGCCTGAGCAGAAAGGACCTTATGGAGGATGCTCAGGTCGCCTTGTTGGCCTGCAGACTCATTGCCACAGAGATCGTCAACTGCCTCCGACCTACAGTGAGCTTTGCAGTCAACACCAAGCCTGGAGATGAGACACCATACTCCGTGAACATCCCGATAAGAAGAGAGGAGCCAGAGCCAGTGAGAGAGCTGACCCAGCTTGAGATGCGTCTCCAGGAGCAGCAGGCAGCAGCCAGAGTGGAAACCCAGATGAACAGGTTGACCTCTTGGCTCCGTCGACTGTTCAGGAGCAAGATTTAAATCTCAACACAAAAGGACATTAAGCCCAAGCATCACCTTCTGGGTTTTTGTCTGTCCTGTATTGTATTGTATTTATTGAATGTCTTGCATTCATGACAAAATAAAATGTCTGTTTAAATGTATTGATAAAGTCTAGGTTTTCTCTCATCAGGCAGCTGAATGTCAAGGCCCAATCGACCTCAGCTTTTTGGTCTGTGGTTTTCTGAAAGGGCTATAAAGACTTCATGCCTGATATAAATCAATTTCTTTTTTATAGAAAAAAATACACTAAATACATTTCAAACTTACTTCAAATGTGGTTCAGTGCAACTGTCAGTCCTGGCAACAAATATAACCTATTGTAAACTGATTATCACCAAGCCCATGATGACACAACGTAAAAAAAATAGATGATCAAGAACTAAACTTGGCTCCCTGTGGTGGTCAAAGAGCAGACAGCATTTATATTTTAACAGTCCAGCTGCTTCCTCAGGACAGAGGAGATATCAGAGTTTGTATTCAGGCCTTCCTAATTTAACACAATGAAAGCTTCACTTTAAAACAAGCTATTTGGACTATTCTCAAATTTTTTGGGGCCAGGGGCCCCTTACAGGAGAGAAAAATTTCCAAGGACCCCCCCCATAATCGTAACACAGATTAAGCATATGCTTACTACCATTTTAAGGCTGCACCTAACGATTATGTTTTCAATTAGTAATGACTAATTTATCAATTATTCTAAAGATATTTTTTTAAGACGTCACTGTGTGATGATATTAATACTGAGAAAATGTATAATGATAAACAAAAAAGTTTAAAATAATAATATTTTTTGTCAGATGCCTGGTCAGAAAAATACTGGGTAAAAGGATTGCTATGACACACCGATTAATTTAATCACTGTATGTCAAAGCATCCCTTTCCCTGAACTGGAGAATCAGTATTTTTACTTAAGTACTTATTTAAGACGAGCCGGGTGAGCAAATTAAACAAGAGAACGTACTGGGCTACTTCAAAACATAAATCAACAATTATTGAGAAAGAAGGCTACTTCAGAGGTCTACTTCTTACCCTCCCCTCTATTAAAAGTTGGAGTTGGAGATTTCCCAACTGGACTTGAACGCATCCCTCCTCTCCTCTCGCTGTAACTAGTGTCATGCAGTGCGCATTGGTCAAGCAAGTACGAGAGAGAGCGGCAGAGTGACAGGCTGATATTGAACATTGTACAGGGGCTTCATTCAAAACGTTTGAGGCTCAGGCCAGTGCTCCCCATAACGTCCTCATCTGTAGACATGCTGTTTGTAATGATACAGCACAATTTTATTATAAATTATAATTATTTTGCGAACCCCCAGGCTATGGTTCGCGGACCCACACTTTGAAAACCACTGATTTACAGTGTAACAGAAATAAATATTTTTAAACCCTTATGATCCTGACCTTCAGGTCCAATAACAAAGCATGGAACTTGAGTCTGAGGACAGCCATCAGTTTCCTCCTCATTTGCTGTCCAGCTGAGTGAAAAGAGCCCAGGGTAAGGCTGTAGCGCAAGGACAGGCCTGCATAGCTGTGAGAGATGGAAAGGTTAGTTAATTTTTTGTGGAAAAAAAGTAATGCAAAGCAGATAACATGTTTACTGTGTCCTTTGGAAGACTACTGCATGAATCATACATGCTAGACAGGGAGTCGTCTCTCAGAATGTTTATGAGCAGGTATAAAGTACGACAGGGGATTGCTAACTCAAATTGCAGGAAACCATAACGATTGCCAAAAGTTCAATAACTTGTCCTGTAAGCAGCACACTTAAAGCAATAATTCCACAGTGTAATTACAGCTGACGGGGTGCTTTACCTAGAATAATCTTTGTAGATATCCAGTGAGTGCGTGTCAAGAAGCAATCCGCACCAGGGGAAGAGGCAGCGAGGGGGCAGCACGCGGATGTCGGGACAAGAGCCCACGCTTCCCGACACCTGAAAGTTAACCACCACCTTCTGCGGGTTCACAACCAGACCGTACTGTGGTACTCCGGCCAGCAAGACTCTATGTAAAAGTGAATGAAAGAGTGACAGTATTTACTGCTGAATCATTTCCTTTAAAAAATAACCATGTGTCGCCCTAAGCGATGTTGACTTTACCACTATTAAAATAAATTAAACACAAAGGACAAACCTTTAGCTATAACTAAACAAAACTGTTAATTTTATTTATGTTTCTGTAAACATTTCACATTTCCCATAGCAACATATAAGTCAGAGAAGTAGCCAGTGGTACTGTTGACAGATCAGATGAGGTTCTAGGGAGGGTTATTTCAGAGGTTCCCTGTTAGGGCAGTTCCAGCCTGTTGCAATAAATCTGGGTGTTTTTTTATTTATTTACTTAACTTAATGTGAAAACTTGAAACAGAGTACACCTGACATGCTTTTACTTCCTTAAACAGGACTTCAGTTTCAATTTCATGAAGGCTTCTGGTGTGTTTTAGGAACGACTTTATGATGTTATTGAATACTTTCAAGGGTCTTTGTGGCCTGCCTCGAGGGAACCTGCTTACGACTAGAGGGGACAGAGCCAAACCAAGGAAATAATACTATTGTTCCTTGAGTTGTTAGATTAGATTTGACTTTGATTTGATTTTTCATTTATTTGATATCAGTATTTTACTCTTAAATCAAATTTATATAACTGGCTAAAATGATTGTTGCTAGTAGCAACTGTTACTGGAAAGTTCTTTAGCAGTTGCTGCCTAACTGACACTGTCACAACATTTTGTCATATCTGTATCTAAGCAAATATTAGACCTAAATCTTTATCTACTTCCCTAAAGCCCCTTGTTGGAGTATTAATGTGGGTACAAATTTACGACAGCTGTATTGTGTTTGTTGATTTGTATTGAATTGTATACCAAGCCAATTTTAAACTAGATGTCTAAAGCTAATATGTTGCTACATCATTCTAAGTAGTTAGCTAACTTTTAAATGACTGTTGAGCTAGCTGTTTTTTTGCTCTTTTACTTGTATTATTGTAAAGTATGTATTATGTATTATTTATGACTATGTTTTATTTCCTATGGGGGCTTAATTTAATCTTTCACTATTGGTAGCAACAGTTGCTACCAAATACCATTCATGGTTTCTGGTAATAGTTGAAAGCTACTGTCATTAGAATTTGGTTAAAGTAACACATTTTGATCATTGCATTTCCCTAACAATAATCAATGGAAATAACGTTGATTGCTTATCTGTGACTGTGAGCGCCTGGCCCTTTGTATTGAATTTTTTAGAAAATTTGTCCGGTCTGAATCAAACAACCAATCAGGGTTAGCTTTCCACATAACTAGCCAATCACAGCGACTCTGTACAAACTAGCGCCATACGGCTTCTACGTGACTTGTGTCAGCAGCGTACACGCAGAGGCTGTGTCAGTCAGAAGCTATGGCAACTTGTGGTAAATTTCTTGTACCAACAACGGCATATACTGCTAAAGAAGCAAAAAGAAGGAAGACTATGGAGGAGAAAAAAGCTACAAAGAGAGCCCTAAATAAAAAGAGGGATCAGACGAGTAGGAGTGTAAAGAGCTGTAGAACGATGTGATGCAGAGGTTGCCCTGTTCCTTCTCGACAGCTGTTAGAGTAACATCTAATGGCAACACTAAGCTCCAACACCTAGTGGTAAAAAGGTGGTCCACACCAAGAATGATAACTGTAATGGTAACTTTAGTAGTATTTGAACATTTTGCCAGCAATAAAGTGTACTTCTTGGAATAAACAGCATCTCTCCTCTCTCTCCTTGGCTTAATGCTGCAGAGAGACGCACTGCACAGCGGCTTCAGAGAGGACAAATGTTTTTAACATTGGAATGTTCATGTTGCTTACTGCCAACTTAATGATCAGGTCTCATCAAAAAGTAAAAATAAGTTGGTTGAGAGCTTGTTCCATGTTATCATAAAGTCATAAGAACAAGCTCTGAGTCATACCTGAGAAAGGATTCTGCTTCATGTAAGCCTGGAGTTATCAGAAGGAAGTCATCCACCAGCCTCATTAAACATCTAACGGGAACAGAGAGAGGTTAATAACACATACGGGAAATAAATGTGTTACTATATGGAAAGACTGCCCTCTGCTGCTAAAGATGTGTAACTACATCTATGAAGGTTGAGCTTAACCGCCTGCTGTACCCTTTTCTTTCAGTGATGTGTTTGAACAGACTGTTCTCCATGTGACCGTAGCATAGACAGCAGAGCAGACTGGACACGACCGAGCCCTGAGGAATCCCCCGGCACTGTCGGTATGTTCTGAAACACAAAAGGCCAAAACAGGAACTCGATTAAGATCGAATTAAGTAGGTACTGTGTACAGAAAATTTGTGATGACTTTGTATAAACGCATTTTCTAGGCTCTTTGAATTTCATAACATCTATAAAGTAGCTTTGGCAAGCTGGTCACATGTCGGTTTATTTAACGTCTACAATGCTTACTTCTTCCCAAACTGAACAACACTGCCAGTTAGCATTTGGGTGAAGAACTGCAACGCTTCACTGCCATGAAGATCTGAGCTGAAATGCTACAATAAAGGAAAAAAAGATAAGATAACATGCATGGTTTAAAAAAGTGCCAAGCATCCTTATCTAAGGAATATGTGACTCTGACCTGCTCCACCAGTATGGTGTGATGAACTTTGCCTCTTTTCTGCAGCGACATCACAAACCCTTTCATGTTGGTGGATCCCATGTTATCCTCTAGGAAATCTGCCTGTATTAACATGCATAACAAATAAATATGGTGTGTATCTACATGCACATGCATATAGCTTACATTTGCAGGATGGTACCTGTCTGGTAAAGGACTTCTTAAGACCCTCGTGGGAATCAGCCCAGATCTTGGCATAGCGCCGAATGGTGAAAAGTTCATCCTGCACAGGGGACAGAGCCTGGCCAATCACCTCAATGAGTTTGTCATGAGGTAGACTCTCAAACGCTCCACTCACATCCACCTTAAATGTAGAAAAAGGGCAGAATGAAGGACAAACAAACTGCATTTAACCATAAAATGTACTCTTGTACCCATCTACTGAAAGTGTGTTAGAACTACAGCCAATTCAGTTCAGTGTATTTGTAACATGTTAGCATACAATAACAGTTAAATGTAATGTATAAAAAACATCATCAAAATTAACTGAGTCTCTGCCAGGACATATAAGTTAGCAAAAAAGCAACCTTGACAAAGTAGAGGGGTTGTGGCTTCTCCTTCTGGGCCGGAGCTATAGAGCGCAACACCTTGTGGATGTCCGTCATCCCCCACACTGTGGAGCCCAGGAGGGAGGGAGTGGAGCGCACACAGGCCTGCAGCATGTCTAACAAGTCCCGCAAACGGCTCTGGTAGAGCTGCAGGGGGGAAAGAAATGACCTAAAAATGTTTACACGATCATAATCATATTATTATATTTATACCAATACTGCAATGTTTGAAGTAGGCATATCAAATTCCCTTATTACAATTATTATTATATTATTGTCATATTACCTTATGCCAATGTATTTATCACAGCTTTAATATTAAAGTAATATTCTCAAAGACTTTCATGTAAATAAATGCCTGTAAAGTCGCTATCTATCGCCGAATGAGGTAACACAATGGATATTGAGCCTATGGCCCACTGATGAAAGCCTTTGCATTTGCAGAATTACGCACTGGATGTCTGGCGCAACTTTTGCAGAAAAAAATCACAAGCGGCGTCCAGTTAGTGATGTGTTTTCCATCACCCAGCAGTGGTTCATTTTTGCCACGCTATTCCACTTACTAAAATGTTATAACACACCTAATGGACATACAAAGCAGCGCTTTAATGTCATCATCAAAATGTACCCTTGTTTTGGAATCTGCTCCTATGACTCGCGTTATAGGCCTCATGCCATCTGTCTTGGGGATGAAGCGGAGGCGGGAGATGACAGTGGATTTGGGGAGAGATGCCACCTGAGTTGGAGTCAACTCCTTCATCTGACCCTTGGAGAGGTGACCTCTACATCATAAAAATAGTATGTGAGCTTGTGAGAGCGTGAGAATATGAGCAAGAGCCATCCTTAGGTGTGTGTATGTGTGTTTACCTGAAGGCAATGTCTTGCAGTTTTGCCCAGACTTCCTGTCTGTAGAACTTGACAGCATTTTTCTGGCCCACACTCTCAGTGGCATAGAAACAGGCTCGAACCAGGCCTACAACATAGCCATCCAGAAGCCAAGCCAGGAACTGACCCAGGATCTGTGTCCGGTATGAGAGCTCACTGGGAGGGATCCTGCCTGCAGAAGAAACTAGTTTGTTTAAGTCAGCCAAAATACCTGGAGCAGGAGAAAACGTATGCCAATCCTACCTGTTTTACTGAGCTTCAACCAATCACAGTCATTGACCTTCATCTTCCACATCAGCTCAGCCAGTGAAAGCCTCTCCAACTTTCCACTGCGCAAAAAAACTCTGACCCTGCTTAAGAAATGAAGTCTGTTGTGGTCAGAGCCCCACAGCTCCTGAGGGATCACAGCCGAGAGGCACTCCTTGATGAACAGGTAGACCCGATGAGGTGCACAGTGCTGAGGCAAGAGGGAGCTTAATTCCCCTTGTCCTGCATCTCTCTCCTGCAACACCGGGCACATCCTCTTTAGTATTCTGCTGTAAGGACATTTCCTGTGTTGACGCAACAGCTGACTGAATAGGGGGACCATGTTAAAAAAGCGTCGGGGGAGTTTTTTTGGCTTCCTCTCCAGCCCATTTAGATACGCCAGCCCCTCAAAAAAGACTGTTCTTATCAAATCTTGTCCTTGTATCCTTCTACATCCATCAGCACTCTTTTTCTTTCTGTTAAGAAGGAATCCACGCATGCCCCTTCCCCCATAGAGGAATCCCAGAGTGCGGATAAAACATTGCGATGGAGGCAGAGGGGGGAAAATCCCTGATCTCCAACTAGGTCCTCCCTCCAAGGGAAGTGCGGTTGGTTGCATTTCAGCAGGCTGTTTTGATCCAGCAGTGACATTTTCTGAATGCTTTATAGATAATGTTCTTTCCACAGACATGTGTTGCTCTTTCTCCACTGATTCACAGCAAACCTGTTGGATTTCATGAGTTTTTTCTTGCTGGCCTACCCGTCTCTTCTTTCCTGAAGTCATATTCGCCTCCTCATCATTCTGATCAGTTTCTCTCTTTCTTTTCCCCTTCTTTGGCCTTCTGTTCCTCTTCTTGCAAGTGGTAAGATTCTGAACCTCCTGTCTTCTTTTCAAAGTCGCTGCACCTTGATCCGTTTTAAAATTCGCTCTGTTACGTTTCCTGGACCGGGGCTTGAGATAAAATCCAGTGGAGGCAGTTGTCATGGAAATCCTGTCATAGATAGGAACGCCGCACACCTGGAAAACACATGATGGAGGGACAGCCACAAATAAAGAACAGCTCTCCAACAGGTAACGTGTGATGTCTGTGCCAAGACGAATGGACACTTTTCTCCACAGGTCACTGCCATGGATGTAGGCAGCGCTTTGAGTGACATCTCCTTGGAATTTGAAGTGGTCTGCATCCCGCTCCTCCTGAGCCAGGGACAGAAAATTGTAGCCATGTGCCAATACATTCCTTTTTCTTTTTCTTTTGAGAGTGTTTAAGACAAAGGCCAGAAGTTCAGGCAGAGTACAAATCTGTGAAAAACATGAAACAAATCACATCAGTCAGAAGTTAGAATGTCTCGTTTGCGTTACGAAATGAAATCATAATTATGGATGCACGATATTATTGGCACGTCATCGGTATCTGCAGATTATGGCTGGAAATTAACATTTTGGCAAATATAACATTTTTCTGCCTATATTTTTTGCTGATAAAACAACACTTTAATTATGCCTAAATGCTCGATGATTCCCTACAAAAAGAAAAGGCATTTTGTACATAACATATGTTTTAGTATTTTTCTTGTATTGCCCAGTGTACACTTTAAAAAACACTGTATTATGTCATTTCTGCATCTGCCAGTGGGCCACTACAACAAGAGTAGGCATGATATTGATTCCATTCCAGGGGAGACTTGATGTTCTCTGCAATTAGGTGGAAAAAAACATGTGCCTAATATATCTGTATCGAAATCGGCAAAAAAGGATTGGAAAATAACGGCATATCGGATATCAGCAAAAAATCCAATATCATGCGTTCCTAATCATATGTCCCTTTCCGAAAACAAATCAAATAAAGTATTTTATCAACCTGATACAATTATATTTTAAAATAATAAATTATGATACGATATGTATATTTAAGCAAACACTACAAAGTAACAATGACGTCACATACACAACTAGCGTGACAGCCCAAGGCTCAACTGAGGCACGTGTCCAATACGTGTTTTAAGTGAGGGAAGAATTACCTGGTTGCAGCTTGGTACCTGTTGTAGTTCCTTGTCAAAGCAAACAATAACACCCTGGACGAAAGATTTGAAGCGGTTGGTGTCGCACTGTTCAATGAGCACTATTCTCTGTCCTTCTTTAAACACGATGCCTTTTACAAACTCGTCCAGAGTCTGTGTGTGCTGATACAGCGACCGGAGAATGTCCATCGTACGGGACATATCACTTGTAGACATACTGCCGGCATGAACCTGCTGTGTTATATTCTGGGCATGGTAGACGGGAGGTAGTTGATAGGTATGTTAAGCTGTTTTTGGCGTTTAGGGTCCCGCGTCATCCTTAGCCAATGAGTGATCAGTTTACTGTGAGTGTCCAATCAGGTAACCTCTTACTCCAGCTAATAAAAACCAGTTGACCAATAGCCAACAAGAAAATGAATGTTGTCCTTTTTCATCAATAGATGTCAAGTACTAGAAAGAAACAGTAAATTACATTTTTTAAAAAGGGCCCTGTAGAGATTTTTTTCCCCACAGAGAGAATGTTTAAATAATATTTCTGAAACTTTTCTTCGATTTCCTGTAATAAGACATAATTTAAGGGGACTTTTACTTCAAATAAAACATGTACCACTTCATGTTGTAACAGCACTGAATAAAACGCCAAATTTAAAGATAAAAGTAAACGAGAAACTTTGATTTAGTTTCTTGTAAATTGCATAAGGTCATACTGAAATATTTTTTGCATTGACTGTGCTTGGGCATTTACTCTGTGCACTTTTAATAGAAAAGTCAGAGATGGTTTTGGATGGACGGAATTATTAAAATCAAATGTTTTTTAATAGTACATCTTTGGTACAGTCTTTGTTCCTCTGTGTCTGGTAGACAGTCAATTGTATGGTGTAGGACCACAGAGGACCTACACTGTAGTTGCTTGAAGGCAGCATCACGGCTCCTGCTGCCCTCTGCTGGTGAGCACGAGCTACGCTCTGATTGGTAGATAGACGCCCCCCTCGCTTGGACTGAGCGCGCGAATGTACCTACGTGTTTCACAGTTGGCTGCTCTGCGTTAGCTTGGCGTCGCTCGCTCAGTGTATTAAACCGAGCACACTAGAGGAGAACCTGAGACAAGGGTCTTTGTCATATACCTGCAATGGCCGACAAGGAAGGTAAAGTGACGGCTTTTACTATTGTCAGGGACAAACAAGGCGGCTATCTAAGAGGGTCTTGTATCAGCTAGCTAAATGGCTAGCTTAGTTAGCAGCTAGCTGCCGTGGCTCCTGAGCAGGCCTTCAGCAGTTATAACAAAAGCCGGGGAGCTAAATTTTCGTTTGAGCTATAAAATTCTCGGTTTCAGATTGCAGCTATTGTTTCCGCATTGTTTGCACCCAATTTACGCTATCTAATATAAAGCGTGTGCTGCCAAACAGTATAATTAGGATGCTAATGTTAGCTAGATAACGTCAAGCTAACGGTGAAATGTTTCTGAAAACATGCTTGATACTGCTCCGGACTAACCATTAGTCAGGCGGTGGTTAATAACGTCACATGTCGTCTGCTTTGTTTTGGGTGACTGTCCTTAATGCGTTGACCATCGCGGTGATGCACTGCGTATCCTCTAACATTTAATTGACACCTGCCCTCAGTGAAACCAAAACACACATCTTGCAGTGTTTAGCTTTATGGAAACTGGCATGGCTGTGGATGACCATTCTGTCATTATGTTCTGTCCCCTCTCAGCAGGTGCATTTGATGATGCAGTCGAGGAGAGGGTCATAAATGAAGAGTACAAGATCTGGAAGAAAAACACTCCCTTCCTGTATGACCTGGTTATGACCCATGCTTTGGAGTGGCCCAGCCTTACTGCCCAGTGGCTGCCTGACGTCTCCAGGTACACTTTTTTTCTACACACTAACATAAATGTATATACCAACTTGCACCTTTTTAATATTTGTAAATGCCATTAATGACAAAGCATTATTTTTCTTTACCAGGCCGGAAGGGAAGGACTACAGTGTGCACCGGTTGGTGTTGGGCACTCACACATCTGATGAGCAGAATCACCTGGTCATTGCCAGCGTCCAGCTGCCTAATGATGATGCCCAGTTTGATGCCTCACATTATGACAGCGAAAAAGGAGGTTGGAGACCTGTATATTAACATTCTGTATAAGTGTTAACAATTAGGGCATAAGAAACTATTTAATGGACAAAGGGTCACCTTAACCTTTTAAGTGTTGTTAATAAACAGCACCTAAAAGGTTAAAATATTGAAATGTAATTGTTGCATTTAGCATGCCTTCAGTGAGGTTCAGCGCCCTGTATTATTGTACTACTTTTAACAGATCAGGTGCTGTTCTCCAAACAGTTGCCTTAAGACAGAACCATATGCAATGCCTCCATGTCGTGTTTTAATACTGTTGCATATTTCCATGTATTTCCCTGCAGAGTTTGGAGGCTTTGGATCTGTAAGTGGCAAGATCGAAATCGAAATTAAGATCAGTCATGAAGGAGAGGTGAACCGTGCCCGCTACATGCCCCAGAACCCCTGCATCATTGCTACCAAGACCCCCACCTCAGATGTGCTGGTATTTGACTACACCAAGCACCCCTCCAAGCCAGGTATAAAGATAACACAGTACAATTATGTTAAAATATCCTCATTACTGCACATCTGACTTGGTTTATGCTGTGGAAGAAACAGACACGTCACATTGTCATTTTTCCTTAGATGCATCTGGAGAGTGTCGCCCTGATCTGCGCCTCAGAGGCCACCAGAAAGAAGGCTATGGTTTGTCCTGGAATCCAAATCTCTCTGGCTCTCTACTTAGTGCTTCAGATGACCATGTAAGAGAAAAATCTGGTTTCATTGCTGTTACCATGTATTGCCTTGCATATTCCCATATTTTGTTTTTAATGTAAGTGGCATGTATATTCCTAACAATAGACTGTTTGCTGCATTTGTATGCTCCACAATATTAATACATTTTTATCGCTTATCTTTCCTGCTCTGTAGACAGTCTGCCTGTGGGACATTAGTGCTGTGCCAAAAGAGGGGAAGATAGTAGATGCAAAGACGATCTTCACTGGCCACACTGCTGTGGTGGAAGACGTGTCCTGGCACTTGCTTCATGAGTCACTCTTTGGATCTGTAGCCGATGACCAGAAGCTCATGATGTAAGACACTTGATAATGACTTAAATCTGAGGCAGATCTAACTGTTCAACTGAAAATTGATATGTTGTTGCTTAATCCATGTTATGTCTGTCATTTATTATTTTTTGTACCTCAGTTGGGACACCCGTTCAAACAACACCTCCAAACCCAGCCATGCAGTGGACGCCCACACAGCAGAGGTCAACTGTTTGTCATTTAACCCTTACAGCGAGTTCATCCTTGCCTCTGGCTCTGCTGACAAGGTAATGCAACACATCTTACTTCTAGCTATTAAGTTTAATTTAAAACATGGGGTTTAACTCTGTGATATCTGCATTTAACAACTGTTTGACTAAATGAATACTGATAATATTGCTACTCTTTTGGAACTGCAGTGATTAAGAAAATCTGGTAGTAAATGATAAAATCCCTCTCCTGCTCACAGACTGTGGCCCTTTGGGATTTGAGAAACTTGAAACTGAAGCTGCATTCCTTTGAGTCACACAAGGATGAGATCTTCCAGGTAAGATATTTATTTAAGGTATCTTGTGTTCAAATATGTCTAACCAATTTAAGAAAGGGGAAAAAATTGGGTCATATTTAGAGCTTAATGATGAATCTTTTAACCCTCCTAATTGTTTATTAGTCACATTACAGGATGTGCAATGTCTTAAAACACGGCATGGTGATACTATTTTATTGCTTGATTCAAAACAAAAAACGCCTGTTTCTCGCCTTTATGACTAATAAGAAAAGTCCACCTGATGTCACATTAGTGCAGCTATTCACTAATGCACACAGACAGTTGACCGCTGTGCGTGTGTGAGTCATCTACCTGTAAACATTCATCTAACACTGCTGCTATTACAGATGTGACGGCTCAGTGTGTGTATTCCTGTTATCATGGGGAACCTCGTCCCGGTGCTTGGCAACGCTTGGGCCACATAAATGGACCATTTGCGGAGCGGACGTGCCGCTGAGTGTTTACTTATAGCCTATAGTGGTTTAATTTTCTTCTGCAGTACATGTGGGGTGTAGTGTTGTGTGATTAGACCGGTATTAGGAGAGGTGAGCTTTCGTTTCCAAAAGTTACACTCACCTGGTTAGTCATGCTGATTTACAACATACATTTGAAAAACATTAGAAATGGTTGACGACATAAAAGTAAACTGTGCCGTACAAGTCTATTTGTAAAGTATATTAAGACGTGTTGTTAAAACTTATTGGTCCACCTCCACTCTCTCTACTTTTTTATGCGGGTGTCAGAACTGCTGTCAGCGGGCTAGCAAAGTGTGGTAAAAGTAGCAGAGGGTTTTTGTTTTGATAGCAGCATCTCATTTCATTGAGTTTGAAATGTATAACAACAATAAATCATTTAATGTATCAGTTTGTTTCCTGCTCACGCAGGCTGCGTGGCTGCTCTTACCAGTTAAGATAGGCGCCAAAAAAAAGCAATAGTTTTCGCCATACCCAGCCTTAGTGTTCCAGACAAATTCTTGTGATTATTGTATGTCTAGGTTTCAATTCAGGGTGACCTAATTGAACTTCTCTTGCTGTTACAGGTTCAGTGGTCTCCTCATAATGAGACCATACTGGCATCCAGTGGAACAGACCGTCGCCTCAACGTCTGGGACCTCAGGTAATCAACATAACGTCTCATCCCTGATCCATCTGCCTGTGTCACACTCATCTTTACAGTGCCACTGTTTTGTAATCTGTCCTGTGGTTTGTCTTGTGCTGATGGGCCCTTTTTAGGGTCAAATGTGAAGTTTAAACTATGTGATGAATTACCACCATTGGCAAAATAGAAGACGTATGAAACGTGATACAGACTTGTTTATTCTGTAAAATGATTGGAACAAAATTTAACTCTTGTCTAACTTTTTTTGTTTGTTTTAGCAAAATTGGAGAGGAGCAGTCGCCAGAAGATGCAGAGGATGGCCCACCTGAACTATTGGTGAGTCATTAAAGCTTGCCTAACTTCTGGGGTTGAGATTCTCTATTATTGAAACCATCTTGTATCAAGAATATTAAAATGTTCTCTTTTTGGTCTTCTAGTTTATCCACGGAGGCCACACAGCCAAGATTTCTGACTTCTCCTGGAACCCCAACGAGCCCTGGGTCATCTGCTCTGTGTCTGAAGACAACATTATGCAAGTCTGGCAAATGGTAAGATATCTGAGATCACATTTAACTAAAGCATGTTAGCTGTGGACAGGAAGAGAAAATGAATAATTCTTCGTATTATATTTTCTTAGAAGGAAATTCCCTGAAAAATAATATTGGAGATGGTGCATTTTTTGGGCAATATGTAAAGGTCTCAGACACAACGTTGCTATCCGGATCACTTGTCTCTGACTAAAACTTTAAATGTGTCAGAGCAGGCCATGATGAATTTTCAGGGAAAGTCATATCATGTGAGGTTCCTGACGTATCAGCAAGTGACAGCAAAGAGAAACTGATGAACAAAGATACATTTTGCGCGTTTGAGTCAGGGCAAAGGAATGAGACAGCAGAGAAAAATGGTAAGTGTACTAACACAGTTGTTTTTATTCCCTTAATTCTGCAATACTTTTATTCTCGTCTTTCTTTTCACACTTTAGAGTGATTTTAGAAAAGCTAGTATTCAAACCTTAAAGTTATAATCTCAAAGACTGGTAATTACGGGAGCACACTTGCCAGATAACCAGACAGTGTTCCACGTATGACGTCCACGGTTGGCTCCTTGTCTTTGCTGACTGTTTGCCTTCATCTGAGTGGATTTTCCCTTTTTTTTTTTGAAGTTGTATCTGTAGTCATCGATCTTTTCTTTGTTTGTTCAGCCATAGTAGTTTACTGTTTACTCGCATTACTTGCATACACCGGAAATGCAGCCGCTTAGCTCCGCCTACCCTCTGTGGCAGGCCAACCACTGCTGGATGGAAAACGCGTCACTAACTTGGCGGCAATTGTGATATTTTTTCCCCCCGCAAAATTCGCCACAGACACCCAGTCCATAATGTTGCTAATGCAAAGGCTTTCATCAGTGGGCCATGGACCATTCATGCTGTGTAAGCAGGTCTCTCTTGAGAATGTGTCTCAATAAGATTACCTGTCTAAATAAAGGTAAAATAAAAATCATTGTGTTACCTCATTCGGCGATACATAGTGACTTAACACATTTATTTAAATGAAAATCTACGAGATTACTTTAAACTAACTTAATCTTCTCTCTTTTTGTCCTGAAAGAAAAAAATTAAACTTACTTGTGAATGTTTAAACACCTTGACGGTATGTGGCCTCATGACTGACAAACTAATTCTGTTTTTAGGCGGAGAACATCTACAACGATGAAGATCCAGAGGGTTCGACAGACCCTGAAGCCACAGCATAAAGTCTCCGCTCTGCTGTGCGTCTAAACCTACAACCTCATCACAAACTGCCAAACTGCCACCTCAGTAGTTCCGTGCAGCTACTTCTTCCCATCCTTCTTTACTTTACTGGTGGGACACTGTATGCCGTAAATCACTGTAAATACAAGAAAGATAATAATCATGTGTAGCCCTGTTACCTTTTGGAGTGCTCAATTTGAAGAACTGTCTATTAATTGAGTAATTTATTGCCTGATGAATCTCACCCATGTTTTTCACAGTGCGTAAAAAAAAAACTATATTTTTGTAACCAAATTGGCTTTCCATTCTACACTGAAATGTTTTAGTCAAGGCTTTTTAAATAATAAATAAAACGTGTTTATAGAGCCTGGGGTTTTGATCACATTGACAACCGACAGTAAGTTGTAAATTACAAAACCTGCTGTTAGAAGAGCCTAAACAGCTCCATCTGAGCATGTTAGCAACAAAGCAGGAAAAACAGAAAAGTAATTGCAGTCTAGCTTTTTGACATGATTCACAGCCCAGTGATCGATATTGTGACAGGTTGGTCGTGTCTAGCTTACGGTCCTAAAATTGTTTCATGTTTTCTTTGCTTCTGTCTGTTTCCGAATTGGTCTGGATACTGATTTTCTCACCAGCTACTTCTAAAAGAAATTACAATTTTGGAGTAAATCTGTGTTTGAAATGTTCATAGGTAGTCCCACCTCCACACACCTTAGTCATTTAGCAATCATTTAACTGTTTTTCGTGATATAGATTAGTGGTTGGACTTTTTATATGTTCAATATTTGTACAGTGAGTGCATTCTTAATAAAAATGTGTTTCATTTCTCTTTGGGTCCACTTGATGTATTGTCAACATTTCTACCAGCATTGCTACTTACATATTTAAATAATAGGGTCAGAGTCTCGCTAAGCTTGGAAATATTTTTAAACAACCCTAAATAATCCTTTCAGTGAAGGAGTTGGCTAAGCCTCAAGACACTTAACTCCGACCTTTTTATGTGTCTGGCATGACTTCTTGGTGCTTTCACATCTGCAGAACCTATTTTCACTCTTGCTCTGTGTCCCATTGTTTAGTTCTTCAGCCACCTTGCCCTTATAAGTACAAGAACCCTCTCCGCTCTTCATGCAGGGACATTGACTCATTAGTTGCACTTGGAGTACATCCAACACAAAGCCTTTATTCAAACAAAAGCATTTCTACAAGCAGCAGTCTATTTCATTGTACAGACTTCTAAAAAAACGTTGCAATTGTGTTTTTATATTTTTTAACAGCACGTCTCGTAATGTGTGTAAAGTGCATTGATGGAACCTTGAGTTCACTATGTTGTGATAAAAAATAAGTTTGTCATTAAGTCACAAAACTCTTTGAAATAAACAACATACAATCATTTTGTCTCCTCATCCTCACACGTATGGTCCTCCATGGCAGCCCTGAAAGAACAATGTATTTTTTTATTTTGTATAAGAGCTATTTCACAAAAGCTTTTGAAATTTGGATCATGAATAGATGATCTATTCTCACCTGTAAAGGAGTAGATGTTTATTGAGGCTGTCTCTCAACTCCTTGATCTCTTTGTTTTTCCTCTTCTGTATCCTTAGCTCCATATTCAGCTCTCTGCTGCTCTCCTCCAAAGTGCACACTGTCTCCTGGAAAAAAGGCATGTCTTCATTGCTTTGGGATCAGATCATTCTGCCGTTTACTCACACACATTTGGAAAACAAACGTTGTCTTTTTCATAAGTTCCCCTGCTTTTTGCCTCTCTTCAATTTAACCTTTTTTACAATCTTCTTTTCCCTTTTTAAGCACACTCTACCTGCCATCTTGCTTACCTTGTACTGCCCCACATCTTCTCTCCTCTGGATGTAGGTTAGTCGGAGTTTCTCCTCTAAACAAGCCCTCTGGAGATTCAGCTTTTGGATCTCCTCCTTTAGCGGTCTCAGCTGGGCCTTAAGCTCCTGGGCCTGCTCTTTGGCTTTCACCAGTGCCTCTGCTGTTACCTCCCTCCTCTTTAGCAATGTGACCATAATGGGTTCATATCTAACCAAGACAACCATTGACAGATATATGAAAAACAGTCATTAGGTAATAATGTCCCAACAAAACATTACAAAGCATGATTATTAGCCAAGAATACAGTCATAGACTATTACAGTACCTGTCCTCCAGGGCTTTCAGCCCACCCTGCAGATACTGCTGAACATCACCACAGGAGTGCCTTCTGCACTGGGTCAGCTCGTCCTGGGTGTTGGACGTCTGACTGGAGCTCTGGGCACAAAGCGCTGCTTGTAGGTGTAAGAGCTGTTGTTGTTGGGCTGCCTTTTGCTGTGTGCCCTCTTCTGTCAGCTGGAGCACCAGTGACTTCAGCTTCTCCTTGAAGACGGGAAGAAAGACATTTTTAAGTAGAGGTTTACTTAGAAATGTGATCACAAAGAAGAACTCTCAAGAGTAGTTTCTTACCTCTTCCCTCTTCAGCAGCCCCACATCTCGATGCTGGGTGTTCAGGGCCACCTGGCTGTGAGCACAGTCCCTTGCCATGGCGAAAAGCCTCCTCTTCAGGTTTCTGAGCTCCCCCTGCAGCCCTTGTCTCTCCAGGTTTACCTTCCATATCCTCTTCTCCTCCTCTGCTCTCTCCTCCCTGAGGCTCTGAATCTCTTTCTTCCTCTCCTCCCTTCTCCCCTCTTCTTCCCTCTTCATTACGTTCATCAGCTCTGCCACTTTGACACCAATTCGCTCCTCGGTTTCCTCTTCATTTTTCTCCTCTGCGTCCTCTCCATCTTTATTCCCTCTCAACTCCAGCACCTCGGCCAGCAGTTCCTTCCTTCTTCTCTCTAACTGCTGCACCTCCTCAATGCACTCCTCCATCTGAGACCCGAGTGCGCTTAGTTCATTTATTCCAGATCCCAGATCAAGGGTGTCCATCTTGAGCTCCTGTGCGTCTTCAGCTGGAAATTCAGTGTTGTCTACTTCAGTCCCTGCCATGTCTCCCTTTGTGAATGTGCCTTCATTTGTAGACATATATCCTGTCTTTGCTGCCTCACAGTACATTAAAGGCCCGGAGAATCCGATCATGTTGTCACAGCTTAGCGCAGCAGTATTCTGCTGGCTTCCATTTGTTGCTGAACCTTCTGTCGCCTCATATCTGCTTTCCTTGGAAACATCATCCCCCCCTCCATCTTGTCCAGCACAGGATTCTGTTTGCATCGGCTGGGTCTCCAACTGAATTTGCCCCCTCTGTTGAATGGGCACCAGTGTTGTACCCCTACAAAGATTAGAATTCTTAGTGATGTGAACATATTCTTGGGTTGAATCTGTAGCCCAGTCTTGGGGCTCAAAGTCCATCCCTGTTTCTTCCATACAGCTCTCCAGCATGGCCAACATCCCCAACAGCTGACCCTCGTACTGCACCATAGAGTCACTGAGTTTGTTCCCCGCTGAAGTGAGAGGCATTTCTCTTTGGCAAGAAACGTCTGTGGCCCCTCCGCACCTGTCGATAATCGTGCCCAAGCCCTTTGTATGACCTTGTGCTGGCTGGTCTTCTGTACCAGGTCCATCCATGTGGGTGTCGATGTAGCTTGTGGAAAGATACGCTTGGGGAGAGGTACTTGTTTCACTAAAGCTCTCCGTTGTCACTTCGTCTTTTCTGTGGCATTGAATTCTTTCAGTTGGGTTTGTTTCTGAGAAGCCAAAAGAGAGACCAGTGAGCTCTTCGCAGCTTTTCAGTAGGTCATCCATCTCCTGTAAGTACGGCTTAATCAAACATGATGGATTTATTTGTGCTCCCGAGAAGGTGAATCCGGATTGTGCTGTGTTGCAGTCTGTTTGTTCCATGATTGTTCTGTCTGGATCTGCATCTTCTTCTTTAATGAAGAGAGGCTGGAACCCAGTTGATGAAATGTTATCGTCCAGGTCTTCCATTGGTTTAATTGGTGTTTAAACCGTGTCACCCCTTAATTAAAAGCAGATGAATGTGTTAGACATTGATGATGCAAATAAAGCATGATTGTAGGAGATGTTGGCTGTCCTGCATTGATGACATGTCAACAGAAGAGTTGGATTCAAATTTTCCAGACATCTGTGTAAGTTATACTGGTGTCATTATGCAGGCATGCAGAGCTGGGCACGGGGACAGTACAGCAGATTGTATGCCATCAGCAGCTGTCCCCCTGGGCTTGATGCCCCAGTGACCAACTGAATGATCGGACACATCTCAAACAAGCATTCTTGTGCATGCACACGGACACCACACCACTTCTAATATAAACACATGCAAACCGCTTTTGTTTGAAGCTCCAACAAGTGGCATTAACCAGATTACATTCGAGAACAAATTATCATAACACGTCAGTGTGCCGATGGATGGGTATTTGGACTCTTCCCTGGTGAATAACTTAGCTGTAATTCCATCCTTTGAGATGTTTGCCAGGACCGGGCATAGACTAAAGAGTAAATTTATCAAATTGACCCAATACTGTCATCGCCAGAAATGAGTCATGTAGAAAGGGCATGAAGATAAGTGTGACATTCATCAGATAAGTAGCTGCTGCCTCTTTTAGAAAAAATCAAGACAGAGCTCTTGCATTTATATAAAACTAGGTCAGATGATACAATTAATATTTAGTACTAAAAACTACAACACAAAAAACTCCCTTTGTTGTTTGGCTTTGTGTGTCCCCAGTGCCCGAGACTAGACCGTGCTATTTTATGCATGGCTTAGCAAAGCTCAGGGGAAGACATGACAGTCACCAGCTGTCTTGCTGCAGGGCAGGAGTGGACACAAGTCACATTCCTTTAGACCTCCACCATCCAAAGACAGTACTAGACTATATTTTTTAAGCATTTAGAAAACTTACTTTTTACTCTTAAATTAAACATATTGGGGGGGAAATCCCTTCTTTTAAGCTTCATGGGATTTATTTTGTTGACTTCCAAATTAGCTCACAGTTAGTTATAGTTATTATATATTACATAGTTATTCGAGTCTTGAAAGCAGCAAAATTGGTTTGTGTTTGGATTCTTGCAAGCATTTCTGTTCATATTTGATCAACACAAACCATCAACATATAATTGTACTTACTTCTGCACTTGTTTCTTCTGCACTTATGCGGTATCCTCTGAGTGAAGTCGTTAGAAATGAGTTGCGGTTCAAAGACAGAACAAAGTGAGCGGCTGAGAGTGAGCGGGAGCAGATGAACTGAGAGAGGAGGGGGAGGTAAAGTCAGTTGAGCCAGCCTCTCTCTCAGTCAGTGTGCTGCTATGTGTGACCATGACTACCTCAAGTCTGTTTAGGTTTATTAATAAACACTGGGCTAAAATGGACCTCAATAAATGCTGAATACCTTGTTGCCATATGTTATCATATATCTTTGTTGATCTTTGTTGATGACTTGTGTTTTTTGTCAGAATATATGCATTTTTGATGTTCCAAGTCACATTATCTCAAAACAGAAATAACAATCTGTCTTATTCCAAGATATCACAGTTATCTTAGATTAAACTGAAGGTGAAATGCCTTTCAAAGTCAAATTCAGTTGGTAAAATCATCACTTTTTGCATCAGTAGAACTTGGAGCACACATGCATCTCTTACTTTTACTACTATAATCCTATTTTGATTGGTGGAGTTACAGCTGGATTCATTTATTATGGCTGTTTAGATGTGTGTGTGTATGTGGATGGTTTATGCTGTGTGTGTTTATGATGAGAGAGAACATGGCTTCAGGATTCCACCCGCGCCTCCTCATTATCGAGTGGTCTTTAAATAGCACTTTTCTGGCAGCTTCCCACGAGAGGATTGGTTTCCATCTACACTTTTGACCCCAACAAAGGACCACAGGTGGTCTTGTGTAGTCTGAGGAGAGGGCAGAGGGGACGAGACAGGGTTGTTAAAAGTCATGAGAATATTTGGAATGTTGAGAAGAAATTGAAAAGTTTCCCGGGATAAACAGGATGACGCTGGAGATGCAGAAATGTTGAGAAAGAAAAGTCATAAAAAACAGATTTTGGAATGAGCTTCTTTTTGCTCCCAAAACTATGATTAAAATGTTGCTGCCTTACTTTGATTAAGTGGCACTTCATTTGGAATCCTTTTAATCCTTTTGCCTTTTCATACTTACATACTTTTCATACTCGTCACCTAAGCGGTTAGATCCCTGACTCCTGCAGTCTACATGTTGAAGTGTCCTTGTGCAATACACTGAACCCCAAGTTGCTCATGAAGGCATAGCCATTGGTGAATGAACATATTTGAACGTTGTTAGTTAGATCCTGATGGCCAGATTGGCATTTTGCATAGTAGCCTCTGCTGTCAGTGTATTAAATCAAAGCAAATCAAGATTTATTTGTATAGCTCCAAATCATAACCAATGTTATCTCAAGACACTTTACCAAAAGAGCAGGTCCAGACTGTATTCTTTTTTTATATTATTAAGAGAGAGACCCAAAATGAATCCACCATGTAGCAACATTTGGATGCAGTGGCAGGAAAAACTTCCTTTTAACAGGCAGAGACCTCCAACAGAACCAGACTCACTGAATTCATCTGCCTCGAGTGGATGGGCTAAAAAGTTAGACAGAAAGAGATGCAGGATAGACACAGGCAAAGAAAGCAACAGAAACATATGTTCTTGTTACCTCTAAAAACAACAACAACAGATAATACAGACTTAAGGTTACAGTGTCAATACTAGTGGAAAAAATGTTTAATATTAGTAAGAACGGCATAGTTATGAAAAATACAATAATATAGATACAGAATAATGATAATGGAGGAGACTGATATTAATAGTAGCAGTTGGAGCAGCTTTAAGACCGAATCTCCATGTAAAAGGGAGATTGTGACTTTTAGTGTAAAAGCGTTTTAAGTTGTCAGAACACTAGAAATAGGGCAGTCCATTGCTCATTATATAGGAACACATACAACAGTCAGACACCACTAGATGGCATCAGAGTTCAATTTTGATTAACCAGTAAAGAAACAGTTTCAAAGTAACGACCCGGTCTGTCTTAAGGATTTTATGAACACAGCTATTAGCTTTATAAACTGTTATTACAGCATTATAGCACTGATATATCACTTGTATCATCTAGTGTGTAACATGGTTAGATTTCAGACAGCATACAAGATTGCATTAATGCTTTCACTCTTCTCTCTGTTTTGAAAGCTAATGGCTGCTTAGCAGAAAGATACGGAGGTGGAAAGAAACTATGGATGCTTGTTTATTCTTTTTGTCTAAAATGAACAAATACATCCGAGGTTATTTGACTGCAAGTCTCACATCAGTATTTGTATTAGTCTTTAGTCTTTTTTTCTAAGTGCACTTATTAGCTGTTAACACCCTACAAAATAGTGATTGTCATGTCTTTGACATTCTGATTCAGTGTTTCCATGATGAGATAACGTCCCTTGTGCTTAAGGAAATATGTAATGTTTATCTAATTCAGCCATGTTGACCTCTGTAACTCTGTGTCTTGGCAAGTCTAGCTTCAAGAGAGAGATAGTAATTTACATGGAGTTACGTCCAGGGATTATCTGTTTAAACACTATTGTACTGTTGCTTGGATATATAGAGACTTTGATACTCTTCCTCACTTGCCTGCCATGAAAACTCTTCAATCTTTTCAGCTCTTCTTTGTCTCGTTTCTCTCTTTCCTTCATAGAGGATAGTGAGATCATAAATGTGTGTGGGGGTGTGTAGTAGGATAAGGGGGAAACCAAATATTTCAGGGGGCGTTGTGGTTGATGACTGAATGTCCCACTGAGATTGGCCATATGCTTGACATTCATTTGGACAGGTCTGTTACTGTCTGCTCCAATGTGCAGTACTGTCCAAACTCACCAGAACATCCTGTCAGTGTGTCCTACTCCTCTTCTCTTTCCATTCATTAATCTGTCTCGCAATACATAACTATATGGACCAAACTAGAACAAGGTTTTTTTTATTTTTGTGTGGGACTAATATCCTTAAGGAGGCAGAAATATAAAATATAAGGGGTTTCTGAAGTTCATATTGTTCAAAATCTCTGCCATATAGGGCTGGCAGTATGGTTTGTTTTCTTAGCTCAAAGTTGGGTTTTGACCGAGAACCTGCAGAACTTTATGGAGTCACTTTATGTTCACTAAAACTGTTCTGGGACCGGTTAACATCTCTGTTAATCATCTGTTTTTAAGCCTTGTCCACCAACTGTCACTTGTAGAGTGTTGGACACATGAAGTGCATCTTCGTAGAGCTTTCAAAATAGAATGTGCACATGGTCCGTTGTTTGCTCTTAAAAAGTTTTCCAAGAATAGCTAGTGTTTTTTTTGTAAGCGTACTTTATGTGTGGTCCCATTCTGGTTGTACTTATAGTTTTACTCCGTTTTGGTGGTCTAACCACATTCTGCCTTCAGGGAGTCACTTTAATGTGTTTCCTTTTGTGATTTTAAAATGACTTAACGTTAAGTTATAGCTGCTAAAAAGCAGCAACTACAATGTGTAGTTTGTGAAAATAGCACACTTCTAACACCCAAGCAAACAACCATAATTACCCTGGCAGCCCCAGAAGTGTTTTATTTAGAAAATAGTTGCACTTATTCAAAATGTTACCCACCACCCACACAAACTCAGCCAATATAGCAGCAGTGGCTGTTTTTGACTGCGTCTGACATGTATTGTCTTATTACACGGCTGTGTTAAATACTTGATACTGATTTGTTAATAATAGAATTCTGAGGTCTGTTATTTCTCGTTAACAGACCGTTGTTATGAAGAACAGACCATTGCTAGGGATGCGGCTCTAATTACAATTGGGAGGACTAACTGTCATCATATCAATCCGCTGAAAGAAGTCCGGTAAATTTGACGTCGGTTTGTTTAGAGAGGGAAAAAAAAGAAAAGGGACAAAACAGCGAAGAGAAAGCAATAAAGGTTGAAGGAGGTAAAAACTGTAGGCTTCGACAGAGAGATCAACAACAACTGAAGACGGCACATGAAGTAAACATTAAACAGAACACAGTACGGATACGGCAGTGTTTAAAGATGGTGATTGGAAAAAAAAAAAATCAACAGACTCTGACAGTGACGAGACAGAAAACCTCAATCAGGTGCTGTGCTGATTCCTGCGGTCCCGTTCAACGTGTCTCACTTCACCATCAACAGAAATGTTTCAATTTAATGTGAGTAAAAACAGCTAGCTTAGCTCATTTTTTAACGTAATATTAGCTCGGTTAGCTCATTTTAAGAAGGCAACAGAGTTAACCGTTGCTATGGACGCGCTAACACTGTGAGTATAACTGACTATTTTTAAAAGGAAAAGGAAAATCAATAAAAATACTTGATTTCATAAGTAAAAAGCTGTGTAAAAAGCGGGATTCCGCGATAACTTGCTCACTACACATTATCCCTTACGTTTAAAATCATTAGCATTAGCATTTGGAATTCAAACGTCAGAACAGCTTGGATGACTTACACCACATAAAACAAGTCTTCTACTGCTGATAAACTTTGACAACAATGTATTGTGGTTGGGGATAACACTGCTTTATTTTCCCATGAAGCTTTTCTCATTTGGTAATGGAAATTGAGCTGATAAAAAACTCTTGTGTTCTCTCACTTTGTTGTTCCCTGCTGCCGGTCATGTTGTGCATCACAGAGCCTTGTCTCACCAGAGTTAAGTGCGTTTTAATGACAGTGACCTATCAGGTGTTTATTTTAAAGAGAGTGCCTCGGCTACACAGTTGTCACCCACCGTCTTCTTTTTGTCATCAGCCACCCAGTGTTTGTACCAGTAGGCATTTATGTTCTTAAGGGATCACTTATTATAATGGAGCAGGGGGCCCATGTCCTTCTTCTGTGTGTTTTTCCGCTGTTCAGGATTAGCAATGTTTCCTCTATTTAAAGATGACTGACGTGCTTACCCTTAAAAAGACATGGGGCAGCAATAGCTTGTTCCCATAGCTCTGTGATTACCTTTTTTTATATCTCATGGAAAACTTGGAGTGTTTTGAAAATAGCCCTCATTTTAAAGAGTCAATCAGAGCCCATGTTTTTTAGTATTGCGTCAACCTTCTCCTATAATCTTGTATTGTTCAGTGTTTCACAGCCACGATCAGTTCCCGGGAAGGGACACTGCAGATGAAAACAGCTGATATAGAGAGATGAGACAAGCTTACTGAGATGAGATCACACGCTCAGTCAGTGAGGATCACAGTGTGGCTGCAGTCATGGGTGACAGACTTGATCTACAGAGGGAACAGCGTCAACAATGAAACCATCAGGAGATATTTGATGTTGATCTGTGGATCTCTAACCAAAGTCTCTGTATTTTAGATTTCAAGAGAGTTTACATCAGTGTAT
Source organism: Semicossyphus pulcher (assembly GCF_022749685.1). Classification (NCBI taxonomy): domain Eukaryota; kingdom Metazoa; phylum Chordata; class Actinopteri; order Labriformes; family Labridae; genus Semicossyphus; species Semicossyphus pulcher. The sequence continues at coordinate 22,185,938 of NW_027211726.1, forward strand.
TGGTTTTTGCTCAAGTTTGAACAAGCTGTTTGTGTGCGTGCCAGGCTGTGTGTACAAGACATTCAGCTTTTGTTGTAGTCTTATAATACTGTCTTTGGAGTATCTCCTGCCAAATTGGAGACTTGATTCATTTTATGTTAAGAAAATATTTGGAGTTTTTCTGCATCATAGTGGTGGGAGGATATGGTGACTGCTGAGTCAGTATTGGAAGAACCAGATGTGGGGTTTTTTTTCTGTTTTTTTGTTATGCTCGTGTTATAGCCCCTGGAATGGAAAAGTTGCTCTATCCATCTGTTGGCCCAAAGGCTTTTTCTGACTGAAATATCTCAACAACTATTAGATAGATTTAATTTAAATGTGTTACAGACATTTCTGGTTCCAAAAGGATAAAGCCTTCTAACCTTGGTGATCCTCTGACTTTTCCTTTAGTGCCACCATGACAAAGACTATTTTTTACAGCAAGATATCTTGACAACTACTTGATTGATCACCACAAAATTCGTTAAAACAATCCATTGTGCCCAGAGGACAACTCCTAATGACTTTGGTGATCTACTGACTATTCCTGTATTCCAGGTTTCCACTTATCCTGTATAATATCTAAACATCTATTTGATAGATTGGCATAGAATTTGGTTATGTTTGGGGATTCCCTGACTTTTCCTGTAGCGCCACCATGAGGTGAAAATGTATGGTTTTGAGTCAAGTGTTACAACTTTTGGATGGATTGCCATTTAATTTGATATATCTCAGGATTTTTTTTTATTCCTCATCTCGCCCAATCATCAGATAAAAAATACTAAGACCAAAGGATTGCAAAACCAATGGCATGACCATACTTTGAGTTCAGTGCTACTTAACGATACCAAATGTTAGAATGTTAACACACAAAATTAAGATGCTAGCATTTAGCTAAGTAAATAACTCCTCACAGAGCTGCTAGCATGACTATGGCCTCATCGTCTGTTTTCAGCATAGTAAACATTGATCTCACTTGGATCCAGCCAAGGAAAGAGTCAAAAACTCAATTTTATCCAGCAGACTAGTATTCATAAATTGCACCATCCCTCTAGTCTCACTCTTCTCCCTCCAGTAGTAGCTCAACCAGCTCTTGTTTGGTGCCAGTTTTTGTACAACCAAGTCATGAAGGCTCTATGAGGACACCTGAATCTTACTCCTAACCCAAACATAAAAACCTAGGATGTATAGCAGATATTGTTAATGCTATGAGTCATTGGCTAATGTGCGTGTACAGTTTGTGTAAATGTGCCCATGTGAATGAGTGTGTTTGCATTCTTTAGATGAGTTGCAGTTTTCCGTTTTATGTTAATGGTGTGGTTTAAATGTTACTTTGAGGTACTACAGTAAATATTAGGGTGAACGGTTACAATAACACGTTTTATGACGTTTTAAAAGTTAAACAAGTTCTCCCACAGTCTAAAAAGCCTTCCACTTAGATTGCACAACTTTCTTCTTAATCCTGTTTTTTTTTTCGCTTTCAGAAGTGTTTTCAGCCGAGAAATAACCACTGAGTTTTCAGCTCCCTTAATTAGATGTTGTGTGAGTGCCAATCCTGTTATTTTACTAGAGTTTCGACAGAGGTCACTTCAGGTTTCCTGGCTGTGACGTCAGCTCCTCATTTAAAAGACCCCCCAGAGAGAGTGAAAACAGGCAGATAGTCCCCCGGCTAATGGAGAGAGGGAGAGACAAAGAAATAGTGAAAGAAAGAAAGAGGCGGTTGGATGGATGGATGGAAACTTGTGGCCTGTTTTTGTCCATTCCCAAACAACTCAGCAACCACACCCTCTCAGGAATTCCTGCTGCAAAAATATTTCTTGTCATGTTGTTAGAGCAGCAGTTCTCCACTACCAAAACAAGTTTAATGTTTTTCTTACTTGGATGTATATGCAGCCTAATGTAACCACACATGTTACATGTTTGGTTCTTTTAAAGACAACATTTGGTATGTAGTGCTGATTAGTTCTAAAACATAGACAACATAACAAAATGAATAAAAATGAGACAGATGAATATTAAACCAATCAATGAGAAAAAGTTTTATCCTTAATAATAAAGAGATTTATGTAATGAATGTTTTCTGGAGTAACCGACGCGCACTAATAGTCGAAACGATTTGAATTCTACATTGACAATCACAATTAGCTTTGAAATGTGATCACAGCGTTGCATCCTGGTAGCCTGCAGCTGTACTTTTGTGGAGACCATAGCACTGCCAGAGTAGGAGATGACACAACTGAAGCAATTTCAACAAAACCAGAAAATCCTCTTGCTTCCCAGAACTCACTGGTGTTCCATTATTTTGCCCCCCTCTTGAGAGCCAACTGTCTAACAGTTGTCTTGTTATAATGACTGTTTGCATGCACTTAATATTACGTTTCTGGCCCTTATTCAAATAACATAAAAAAATGATCTCCTAAGTTGTTTACATAGCTAATGAATGCAAACAGTTGGCTATTTAGTTTGTTTACAAAGCACAGGGTTGATATTAAACAAGAGAGCATGTGTCACGAACTGCAGTAAAAACTCCAAGTGAGATAATGAATGTGCTGCATACGAGTCCAAAGAATCCTCAAAACCAGAATAGCATCAGCATATCCTCCATTTATAAGGCCTAATTCAGGATATTCATACAGAACACACTGCTTTATTGTGTTAAGCACTGTAATTGACATGGTTTACATAATGGCTATTGGTTTAAACTCGATTGTTGATTTTATAAATCATTGAACACATAAAATAAATAATCAAAACTCAAGAAAAAAATAATGTATATATTGTAATATCTTCATAATAATAATGGATAATTGAGGTACAGTTAAATGTATTCAAAGCATAGACTGTATTAATAATGGACGTAGTCTCAGTGACGTCACCCATTGTTTCGGAAGAAGCCGGCGCTGGGGGTCTTCATATTGTAAATGCCAGAGCCAGGTAATCCAGAGGCAGGCAAAGAGGCGGAGCACGACCGGGCCTATGGCTAAGCTCTATGGGCGGGCCGCATGAATCAGCCAGTTACGGCTATGAAGCTAGGCTATATGCTCCTCAGCGTAGTTAGCTGTTATTAGCCATAGACTGTATAAATAATGAATGAGCTATTTGACTTTGCCAGGAGAAGATTCTGTCGGTGACTGACTGCAGGTGTTTAGTTATCAGACTAAAAAAGTAGCAGACTCGCTGCTTGCTCGCCCGGGGAGAGAGCCGCAAGCAGACACGTAACGGGAAACGTAAAATAACTGGTCTCTTCATCACTACGGTCCGCTGTAATCTCTCCGGGGAAAAGCCAACAACTCCTCACTCCTATTTACTGGCCGACGATGAATTAAATGTTTGATAAACACTGAACAGGCTAACAAGCAGCTAAAGTGAGTACAGTATACCTGCTACTTAGTGCTAACAATATTTCAATACAATAACACTAGAATTTAACTCACCGAAAAGCTGGAGTTCAGACTTCTTACACGGCCAGAAAGTTCCATAAATCCCACAGAGAGATTATTTGTCCAAACTTTGAATGAAAAAATCCTCAAAAGGCTCCAACAACACAAACAGGTGAAGTTAAGCTCAGTGTCTGTGTGTCTGTGTTGATGTCTAGCAGCAGTAGCAGGATCCACCTGTCAATCAAGTGAGCTGGCCCCTATAATTTAAGGCTTGATATAATTAAAAGGGGTGTGTTATAGAAAAATCTTGAACAATAAAATTAGCTATTTACAACAAAACTGTTTTTTGTACCAGGCTGTAAACATGTTTATTTCTGCTGTAAAAATTGCCATTTTCCCACCTGCTGTAATGTTATTTCTTGTTTTCTGGAGCCAGCCTCGAGTGGGCACTCCAGGAACTGCAGTTTTTTGCACTTCCGCATTGGCTTCATTTTTCAACACCGGAGGTTGCCGCTTGATTCAAAGTCATTGCTTTAACAAACGTGAAATGGTAAATTGACTGTACTTATATATGTGAGGGGCAATTACACTTGCCACTCACTGAGTTTGGTGAGGTAATCAGCTAAGTGCAGAGTCAGGTGTGTGTGTGTGTGTGTGTGTGTGTGTGTGTGTGTGTGTGTGTGTCTGTGTATGTCTGATTGCCCCTGATTGACACCAGGTGTGGGAAGTCTACAAATATCCTTGGGTTCCAGTACTCTGTGCTGACTCATTATCTCACCATCAGAGGTAGTGAGAGGTTCTCTTGAGTGATTTCCCATTCTCCGTGAATTGCTACAATTTCTTGTTTTCTCAAGTTGTTTGTTGGTGCTGGGTTTGTCTTTTCTACCCCAGCCTTGTGTGTTTTCTTGAAGGCAGCCACTGTGCTCATGTTAGAGGTGTTTCCCTGGTCACCCTGAAATTTTCGTTTCTTGTAAGCTGCTTGGCAGCCGTGGTTTAGTTTGTCTTTAACTTGACATCATTTTGGTTTTCCCCCTCTCCTATTTAGTCACTTGCCATTTTGTGGTTATCCCTCTGGTATAACTTTAAGACACCCCTGATCTGCAATTGTGTCCCATCATCCTGACAATACAGTGCTTTTTTAGTCTGCAGACCGCTCAAAGCGCTTTTACACTGCCAGTCAAATTCAAACTTTCACACACACACACACACACACACACATACACATGCACACGCACACACTGATGGCCTAAGTACCAATCTCCAATCAGGATGTATACACATTCATACCCAATGGCTATGCCTTTGGGAACAATTTGGGGTTCAGTGTCTTGCTCAAGGACACTTCAGCATGTGATTGTAGCAGTCAGGGATCAAACCCCTAACCTTCTGATTGAGTGATGACCCACTCTAACACTGAGCCACAGCCGTCCCTAAATCAAAACTGAAAGTGAAATAAAAAGAAAAACTGTGAATTTGGGAAATTCTGACACCCCTTTACTAAAACCTAAACTTAATAAGGTGTTGACCTTAGTAAGTGTTAGCAAGGTAAGATAGCGTAAAATGCTAACAACCAACAGTCAAATGGACAGCTAAAAAATAAGTTATACAATTGCAGACTATTGTTATGTGTCAACGTTTCTGAATGTTTTTTTATAAGGGTACATTGTGTGTTCAGTCTGTGCGCGTATATTCATGTATGTATGATTTTCAGCCAGTGTGTTTTGGCTTTGAACCCTCTTGATTCTGAGAAATACTTTACTGTCCGCTGTGCAGACATTCTCACTCTGATCATTGGACACACTGGGCTTTGTATGTTTGCTCTGACTATGCTTTATTATTTCATCTGTTATAAAAACGGTCCAGTGTAGGCGGTCATGGAACATTAATAGCATTCACTGTTCCCTTTATTGAATGTATGTCTGTGTATGTATGTCCAAAAGGGTCATGTCAACTTAAAGAAAGAACATCAACAGGCGCGCTCTGACTTGTCCAGGCAGAAGCAAACACCCAAAGGCTAATAAAGTTTGATGGACAGCTAAGGGGTCACAAAGCTGATCTATGACAGGGTTACACACACATGGAGATCCCTTCCTCCTCCTCTTCTCTAGATTGTATCAGACAAATAGAAACACTGATCAAGGGTCAACATATCAGCTCAGTTTCTCCTTTACATCACAGCTTTTAAGTTCAAAGCAAAGCACAAATGTATGTTTAGGGGCAACTTCAAAGCAGCAGTTTTTCAAGAAAAGACATTGATAGCACCCAACATAAATAACAATATGGTAATGTATGCTGCATTATTTTGGGATTATAGTTATGTTGTCACTTAACTTTGGATTGACAAAGTGTTGCTGTTTTATCCCAAACTGCACTGTTGAAGAATATCACTATGTTTTAGGGCAGAACTAACAGCCATTGAGAAAATGACCCTCTTTGTTGTCTGGCTCTTGGACGTAAGTGTTCCCCAGAGGCACCATAAAGCAGACAGCTCTTACAGCTTCTTTTTCAGCAGGTTCAACACATATTTTCTCTTTCCTCTCTGCCTCATCACACTTAACCCAGTCACCAGAGACACGACTCAATAATATGTTGTTGTTCTTCCTTTCCTCATTAAAGTAATAAAATGGCCATTTCCTTCACACTGTACAACATAATAACCAAGTCTTTTTGTGCCTCCATTAAAGGCAGGGCAGAGGAATGTGGTCGCTAACCGTCCACAAAGGGCAACAACACGCCTGGACAGGGGACACTGGAGTGCAATGGGGTCTTTTTCTTTTTCAATGTTGAACTGTCTTGGTTTATACACTGCAAAAAGAGAAATTTACTGAAGCCCTTAGTGAACAGGCGTCCATACATTTTACTTACTCCATTTTCCTGTGAAAAGGAGTACATTTCTGGTCGCTTTCTCAAGATCTCAACTTATTTTTCTCGTTATCTCCGGGAAAAAAGCTGGTTTTCCCAATATTTTTTAGGCCGTGTTCTCCAAATAACAAAGCTTGTTTTCTCGTGATAACGGTATAATTTTCCGGCGATCTAGAAAACAAAACAATAGGCTGGTCTCTGTGATATTACGGACCAGGACATACCATGCTGCCATTGCACACACTAATGAGGGAAGTTAAGCGTATTTCTATGTTTGTTTTATGCTTTTACAACTCTGGGGATGTGAGTAATGATCAGCTGATGTAATGGTGGCGCCACATCGTTATCTCGTGATCAAGCGATAAATAAGTCGAGATCTCGAGAAAACGCCCAGAAATAACTTATGACGGGAAAACAGAGTAAATATAATGTATGGATGCATGTCCACTAAGGGCTTCCATAGAAATCCAAGAAAGATGAAATATATTTAATAATTTCAATAAATACTTTTTTTCTCTGACAAGATATTTCTGCACACCAAGCCGTTTTTATGTTTTATGAGTATTTTCCAGTTGAAAAGACTTTTAAGAGACGACTATGGCCACTTTTAAAAAGACATTCAAAACTGGTTCACGTTTTTTCAGACTATTTGAATACGTTGATTAAACGTTTATGTTTAGACCAGATTTCACCAGGAAATCTGCTCCTGTCAAAAGATGAATCACACATTCATACACATATCAACATATCTTGATTATAAGTGGGCAGTGCATCACAGTCACCAATAAAAAATGCATTTCAATTGCGGTCGGAGTTGGAATTGAACTCACGAGAGCTGCGTTCAAGTCCAGCAATTGTCCCCATTGGCCACCGACCTTACATAGCTCACACTTTTCCGTTACGCATAAATTCACTACGTCACCATCGGGGGTAGTTTTGCCTTGTAGTCAGAGCTGCACAAGTACTTGCACATGCTCAGTCTTCTTTTTTCTTCATCTGTGGGGAATGTTAAAAACTGCTTCCTTTACGATGTCTCCGAACCTTCTTGTTAACATCAAACAGCCCAAAAAGCGTCTAGAGGCCTGTATTTTTGTATGAAAAATTAAGTAGGCTACGTTGAAATGAAGTTTCTGCATAGACCAGATTTAACCACCGCTGGAATATTACTTTCAAGAAATTCCGTTGCAATCTTTGTTTTCGTCCTCCATTCAACCCTAAGGTGAACAAGTTATAAAAATAATTAAACAAATATGTGTTTTCTGACACGTTGATGTCGTAACCGTATTTTTAGCCAGTTTAAAAACTGTTGGAATTCATTCTTAGACGTTAAAACCTGATTTCACCCTGTTTTCAACCAAATTTTAACGTTGAAATCCCGGTTGGTGCTCTCTGTGTTACAGCATTTTACGTAATTGAAGCTTGTCAGTCATTTGTTACCTTAAGATATTAGAACTTATTACTACTAGGATCCTATAGCTGTTTCTGAGTAAGTTATTGCTTGAAATTAGAAATAGCATACTAATAAAGCAGTTTTGATTAACACTGCCAGGTAAAAAAAATGCTTTGCAGAAAATTTTGCTTATTGTTTTTAATATTTTCCCACTTACAATGTTATTCATTGTTTTTGTCAGCGTACTTTTTGCAGTGTATTTGTGTTCATTCCTCTTCAGTTTCCCTTTTTTCAACCAGAACTCACTGCCAGGGACTGTAACATCTATTCTAGTTGTCGGCTGGTGAGACAAAGCTGTCTCTGTTGCACAGTGGAATCCCCTCTGTGTGTTTCACAGCTGAGTATCAACCTGGAACCTCTCCCTCTTCCCTCTGAAACCATTATTACATGCCTCGATTCTCTCTCTGTCCTCATTTCTCTTTCTCTCACCTCCCTTTCCACCCCTCCCATCCTCTCACTTGGTTGATGTTATAAATAGAGGACTGTGGAATGTAAGTTTGGAAAGTTTTCGGTGCTTTTGATTTGACAGTGGTTCTTAGGAATGCATTTCTAAGGTTTGAGTATGCACACACATATTATAGAGGGGATTTAACATAACACATTAGTGCAGTTGAGATCTGTTATGGTGTTTTTTTGATGTACTTTCTGTGTTGTGTGCTCTTTTTAGAGAAATGGACAGAGAGAAGCAGTCGGTGCAGAAAGAATGTGTCTGGTCCAGGACAAAAGCAGGTCGGGAATGATAATGCTGGTACGAGAGAGCTGGGCTTATCCCAGCGGGTAGAATGGATTTCCTGTCTGCAGCCTCCCTTCAGTTACATCCAACACACACACATACACACACACACACAGGTCATTGACAGAAAGTTTGTGTTGCTGTTAATAGGACGTCTGATTGTGGTACTGACAGTCTCAATGCTTCAACTGTGCTTGAGCCAGTTACCCCAATTTCTCTGCTAATTGATCTTAAGATGTTGTTTTATCCATAACATCAGCTCTAGTCTGGTACTACACATTTTATTGGTGACCATATGATAATATTAGAGTAAAAATCCTTACAAACTTTGGGTGACTTTGCATAGAGCATGATCATAAAGTAAAGATTCTGATTAATCCATACCTGTAAAGCCTCAGCTGTGTTTATGCCAAAATGTGAAACTAAGAGGGCTACAGTTATAAACAAAGTTTCTGCAAAACATCATGCATGTTAGTGATCTCACTGTGAGTATGCTGATATTAGCATTTAACTTAAGGACCCCCTCCAGTGACAATCAAGTGTTTAACCTTGTTAACATCTCCATGTGGTGTTTTTTATGTGCTACAAGACATATCAGGGACAACATAAGCAGTCATCTCCATGGCTGGGCCTGTCTGCTTTTTAACTGCAGTGTACCAAGGACAGGCTGAACAACACGTTTTCAGATTGGCAGGTTTGAGACGTCACAAACCTATGGAGCAGTTCCTGTTAATGGACGGGGTGACGCTATGCATATCATCATGTGCAACCTATGGCAACCACTTCGGCGATGCACGACCCAGCTGTAACCGTCATTGTAAGTTTTGCAAACTCGCGACTGACTGCTAACGTTAACGTTACTACTACTAATTACTACGTTTAAAGCTAGGTGGTAGGGACGTGTTTTGTTTTTGCGACAGAGGAAGCGGTTAAAATTTTCATAGTGGGCGGGGACTTTGCAGATTCTGGAATTTTTAATGAGGGAGAAGGAGGAGATGCCTCAGGAGGATTTTTACAAGGTAATTAAACATATTTTGCAGAAAAAACATGTCAGAGACAATTTATTATCTCAAGCAGATCATTTTATCTTGTCTTATGTCTAAACACATGACTGGAGCTGGTCTTTAAAGTGCTGTACATAATTAAAGCCTCAGCAAGCAACTAGCATGGCTGAAGTCTGTTCCAGTTTAATTCACTAGCCAAAAAATCACATAATCATTTTATCTTACCCAGACACCTTCCTTTTTAGAAAAAATACGACATCAGTTTAAATTATCCCTGATATGGGATTTGATCTACACTGACAGCCCGACTTGTGAAACAACTTTCGTGCTTTCATGTTTAGGACTTCTTCATACCGTTTGAACTTTTTTGGCCGGGGTTATGTAACTCATTCTGCTATATTTATCATCTATACAGTACATAACAAGTTCCTCTATAATCATGTTGCTATGAATAAACTGAATTCCTGCATGTCTCTATTCGTTGATGTAGAGTTTGTTGCAACTACAGTGGAAATCTTTGCTCAGAAATCCCACTGCGTTACATATATCTTATTTAGACAAGACAGATTTAGACTTAAGACAATCTTAAGTTGTTAGCATATGAGCCTTCAGAACTAAAGTATTAACAATATTTAATCTTTCCTCTAGCAGGAGGACATTAACATAGCATGAGAATGTGGCTACAACAGTTGAGCTAGAGAAGAAGAGGTGGAGGAACACAGAGGGAAACAGGACTGGTGATACATTCCCCAGTGGACTCAGTGTTCTGGTGTTTAATGGTTTTGTACCTCTTACTGCACGCGCACACACACACACACACACACACACCCACACACACACACACACAGACAGACTGTACTTCTCCCTTGCAAACATACAGAGTTGCTGTTTTGTGTCACCATGGAAACGTTGAAACATTTCAGTCTGTTAGGCATGAGTGAACTAAACTATGACTCATTTTGACCCCTCCCAACTCACCAGTACACGCTTCCAGTATGGATTCCCCAACCACATGCTCAGAACACAGCCCTCATCACTCACAGAGAAATCATGAATCATCACTCTCCAAACTTTGTAACCGAGAAGAAGAGAAGTGCCGGTAAATTCACTTTTAATGTATTTTAAGGCAAACAAAAGAAAGTCATTCATGAAGTCAATCCAACAGGATATTTATTGTATAAAGCAAATTGACTCCATATGTATTCTTGGCTGAAGATGCTCCTTATGATTCTCCATTTTGTTTGCTCATGAGATAAAGCAAGAGCCTGCTGGCTTGCACTGAGGTTATATGATCTACTTGAGGGATTTAGCCCATTAATGTGAAGCATATGAGGTCCATGCTGACAGTGATATCCTGAGGACATGTGCCAGAGATAGCCCAGGAATCCCAACAGACAGGTAATTTAGCTGCCTCATCTCAGGAGCTAAAAGAAGACAGTGACCCACAGCTCACTTACAATAGATGAAACAGGTCTTGTGAATATGACAGTGCAAGAGTTAGATAATATTTTTTTACACATCCAGATGATCGAGATTAACATCTGTTATCTTCTGATGTCATCTGGATTTAAATTATTTCGACCTCAAACCTGTGGACCAGCTGGAGAAGTGCTGTGAGTGAGTCTCGATCAACAGTTACTTTTGTTGGTAAGTGCTTTTAAAGGTTTGTATTGCTTTCTATTCTAGTTATGGAAGCAAAAAACCGAGGAGTTCAAACAAACAGGCTTTTCATTTAAATAAATGTCTGTTAAGTCACTTTCTATCGTGGAATGAGGCAACATGGGTGTTTGGTGCGACTTTTGCAGAAAAAATCATAAGATTCGCCCAGTTAGATGCGTCTTCCATCACCCAGCAGAGGTTGGTCTGCCAGAGAGGGCAGGCGGAGCTAAGTGGCTGTTTTTCCAGTCTGTGTTGCGAGGAAACAGTAATCTACTATGGCTGAACAAACAAAGAAAAGATCTATGACTACAGATACAACTTCAAAAATAAGTGAAAATTGGAAAACAAACAAATTCAACGCTCAGATGAAAGCAAACTGTCTGAAAAGGAACGTTTTCTCCCGCAATTACCGTTTATCACCATAGGTGCCACCAAAGAGAACAAAACAGAGATCTTCGAGATTACCACTTTAAAAGGCTACTGGTTAGAAAAAGTGATGTGAGGGATTTTGGTTGGGGGTTTGACAGCTCTTTATAACAGCACTTTAAGGGTGCTGAAATATGTGTCCAGTATATATTCTTGTGATGCAGATATTAAAGTTATCACAAAATAAAGTGATGTTTTGGCATAGAGGATTAATGGAGCCCTTTGTTCCTGATACATAAATTGTATTACAGACTCTAGTCTCAGGTGTGGCTCCGTTTGTCCCCCTAAGGCTGCTACACCTCCTCCATCTCCTGTCCTTCAGCTACCCCTCCTTAAGCCCAGTGGGTCCTCTCCACATTCAAACCAGATGAGCCAGTCCCACAAGACACATATGCACTCCTCCCACATCTGACAAGAGTCTCCCCCCCCCAAACCACCCACCCACGCACATATGGTGATGTAACCTTGTTTTATCCCTAACTCTGTGTGACCTAAAACACGCTTCAGGGTTCAGTGGCGGGGCTTGTATGTTGAGGTTTAGAACAACTGGACGAGACTGAAATGTAACTGACCCTTGTGGCTACCTGTCTGCCTGATTGTGTGTGTGTGTGATGTTTAACAAGGGGTTTCAGGTTTCCACCTGGCTGCACAGTGACAGGTAAGAGCCACTCCCCTTGAAGAAAAACAGCTGAACCTCTTCACCTTTGCCAGGCCACCTTTACAACACTGGACTGCTCAGTAGTTTCCCATGGGACCCTGTCATCCAATTTCATTTTTGATTACCGGTCCTTTTTTTTTTACTAAAGGATTAGAAAATCGTCTTGTCCCTTCTGTGAAAGCTACATAAGAGTTACACCAGGTCTTTTTTCTTTTATACCGTCTTATAGACTGATCTATCCATGGATACACTGGACCAAGGTGTGTATTTTTCTTTCCAAGCTAACATGATGCCTCGTCAACCTGGGGTTCCCCTCCTGAGGGAGATTGGGATGAATGCACCTGATCCCCGGAAAGGTGGCTAAGAGGTGAGACGAAAGCCAGCAGAAGCCACTATTTATGACTTGCGCAGCCCAAGTGAAGGACTCAGTACTGAAGCTAAAATGCTAAATACCAGCTGTCTGGAACGTGAGGGGAAGCAGCTAGCGCTGGAATGGTGTGGCTGACTCCTAACAACACTGTGAGAGGTGGGAGGAGAGGCTGGCTCTCATACAGAGGGTGGGACTCTGAGACCATGGAGCTTCATTCACTCTGCTGAACACACACACACACACACACACACACATGCTCCGCAAGCTGTTCTCAGGCTGAGAGCAAAGAGGGGAGCGGAGGAGAGGACAGCACGCTCGCTGAGTAAGTTGTATGCAGTTATGTTCTGGCTATTTTACAGCAAATATTTAGCATTATTTCCTAATATGACAACACATAGAGATTGTGCATGAGTTCATCTGCGTTCTTTTAATGTGTCTGTACATAGTAGAGTGTGCTTTTTTCAGCCACTGCTAGTTTTATTGAATTGAGCTTTCTTTTCTCTAACTCAACCATACACTCTTCTCTGCTGATGTGAACCACATGTCAAACATGCATGCACGCACACAAACACACAGTAATATAGACGCTGCAGAGGTCCAGCTTTCCTCCCTGGGGCTTCTCCTCTACATACACAGAAATAAGACAATAGAAAAAGGGAAAGAAGGAGTGAATGAGTGGAGGGAAAGCTTAAGTAGAACAATGTGGGAATGCTTTTGATGCAGTGATAAACAGTAAGGCTTTTTCTTTCCTTTGTCATAATTTGTTATTATTTAATCCTTTTTATTTTCCTAGTTTCCCATGTGAGTTTGTCTTATGCCAGTTAATCATCGTAATCTAATAAATCTTCTGTTTTCCTTCCTCTTGTACTTGCTTTGTCATGTCACTCTGTTCTCCCTCTGGCTTTCATTTTGACCCTCATTTTCTGACTTTCCATCTCGCCCTCTATCTCTCTCTCTCTCATCCTGCTGATCTCATTGTTGTCTCAGGTGGTGACAGACAGGAATAACAGAGACACTGAGCGAGGCCAAAGAGGGACAGAGGGGTTCATCAAACCCTGGAGAGGAGGGAGGCTTCAGATCCTGTGACTTGTTCCCTGACAGGAGACACACTGATCTGGGTGCAGGTACCCGGCCTTACCTCCCAGGACCAACCTCCAGGATGTCCCGGAGGAGGTCTACAGGGGACCTGGTGCCTAAGGACATTACTGAGATCTTAGCCCGGGAGGCGAGGGTTCAGCGTGGGCAGAAGAAGTCAGGAAGCTCCTTTGGGCAGGCCTTCAGCTGGTTTAAGGGGAGCAGGAAGAAGAAGAGCATTGGCAATGGGCTGCACCGAACTTGTGTTGGTGTGACGGATACCAAACTGGGACTTCAGAACCATGAGCCTGCAAAAGGTGAGCAGGTCATGACGTACTAAACTGGGTAACGCTTTATATTAAGGCCCTTGTAATAGGCATTGGTTAATAGGTAATAAGACCCTTTTAAGTCCTTATAATATGCATATTAACATTAAATATATGTTAATAAGACTATGAAAGTGTATAATAAAGGGTATTTTAACCTAAATAAGGCACTGTTCTCGCTTTAGATCCAGTAGCTGCAAAAAAAAGCATAATTCACTGTTTATAAGCGCATAGATAATTGCTAATTACTGCATAATAAAGTATGTGTTAATCTCAATAAAGCAACTGTAAAGCTTAGTAAAGGCTTAACAATGGAATAATAGGTAAGTGAATAAGACTCAACAGATGAGTTTGTAAAGCTTTTATTAAATTAAGCTGTATCAATTGTTTACAAGTTTCTTATAAGTGCTTATAAATGTCTTATAATCTAAAAATAAACATGATTATGATACTGTTATTAACACTTAAATAGTCTTATTAACAAATATTTAATGTTAATAAGCATTTTATCAGGGCTTATAAGGGTATTATTACCTATTAACTAACGCTTATTACAAGGACCTTAATATAGAGGGTTACCAATACAGTAATATTAATCTGTGATCTAACACTACACTCATTATTTTTACATCAACTATTGATCAGACGAGCATTTGGAATGTAAAAACTGTTGCTGACACTGCCGAACCCACAGAGTCATCACCAAACTCTGTTTCCCTTGAGCTTGTTATTGTCTTTAGGCTCACTGTTTTGGTTTTAAGGCCCTCAAGTTACTGTTTTTGGTTCACTCTCACCTTTCTTCTGAACCCTATATTTAGCCACAGCAGGCAGCTGTTCTTGGGGAATACCCTAGCAATCATTTAACATCAAACATCTGACTGACTGTTGGCAACTACTTGGTGAACATTATTGAGCGTTTAGAAGTTCAACAACTTGATATTTCTCTAATTAGTTGATGGAGATGTAAATAGCTAAATGGAAGAAAAGGGAGCTTATGTTGCTCGATGTCTGTGTTAGCTAACACTTATTCTATATCAACACTGTAATGTTATTAACATGTAAGTCAGTGTTGTGTATATAGCTTGTTGCACTGTAAACACATGGCCAGTCAACTAACGAGTTGAGAACTTTTTAAAGAGTTGGAAACAGCTAGCTATATTCAAGGTGTGTATTCTTTACACGAGCAACATCTTGCAGGTTATTTCTTCTGTCTGCACATTGCTTTAAGAATGGATCAAGGCCCATCTGGGGAGAATCAGCCTGATGTCAAGGAAAGATGTTTCTGTCTCTATATGAGGTACACAGAAGTTATGTAATGAAGGATATTTCTTGTAATGTGTCCAGTTAAGCATCAGAGTTTTGAAGCCGCAGTTTGCTTGTTTGGCGTCTCTGCTGTATAATTCTGTTTTGTTTTGTCTGTCATGATCACATCCTGGATGGTCAGGATGTTTTGGAAAAATGTGTTGACTTTTGGATTAAGATGGAGAGGTTACACTGAGTTTGTTATCGTCAGGACATCAGTCTGGACATTTATAACTTAGTAAAAGTTAAACACACACACACACACACACACACACACACACACACACACACAAACACAGTGTCTGACACAGGGGTTTAATCCCTCTTTCAGTTTACTGATGCGTTTGCTTGGTCGGCAGCACAGAGATTACCCACAGTCCCCATTTCCTGTTTTTGTTCGACCTCTAAAGCCATCCCTTTCTCTTCTGTTATTGTGTGTGCATGTGCGTGTGTGCGTGTGTGTTACTGTAGTAACTATCCAACAACTTAAGGAAATTCAGATTCACAGGCTTTCAGACCTTTTTTGGTCTTTTGTGGTTTTTGTGCTTGTTCTGCCTAAAAGGGACATCCATGATCCCTCATTATGCCTAGCATTGCGGTTTTGGAAGGTCTGTAGAGAGCTATCAATACTGGATGGGTAAAGTTCAGTGACTCCATTTGAAACCAAAGATTATCTAGTAGTAAGGGCTCATAGTTTTCCCAGCAGAGGATGTGGTCAAAGGCTGATGGTAAGAATGTGTGGGAACCATATTTTTTGGCATTTTGTCTCAGTGATTTTATGATTTAAGACTGAACAGGACAACTGTCGAGTATGTCTTGGAAACAGATCACAGCTAATCATGAACACGCAGCTAGAGATGTTCCAATACCATTTTTTCCTTTCATATAGACTGGATTATTGGCTGATATACCGATTAGCCATAACATAATGACCACCTGCCTAATATTGTGTAGGACCCCCTTTTGCATCCAAAGCAGCCCTGACCTCACTAGACCTCTGAAGGTGTGCTGTGGTATCTATTACCAAGACGTTGGCAGCAGATCCTTTAAGTCCTGTAACTTGCGAGGTGGGGCCACCATGGATCGGACTTGTTTGTCCAGCACATCCCACAGATGCTCGATTGGATTGAGATCTGGGGAATTTGGAGGCCAAGTCAACACCTTGAACTTGTTATGTTCCTCAAACCATTCCTGAACCATGTTTGCAGTGTGGCAGGGCCTATATCCTGCTGAAAGAGGCCACTGCCATAAGGGAAACCATTTCCATGAAGGGATGTACTTGGTCTGCAACAATGTTTAGGTAGGTGGTACGTGTCACACCTGGACATCCACATGATGTAAAAGAAAACGTGATTCATCAGACCAGGCCACCATCTTCCACTGCTCCGTGGTCCAGTTCTGATGCTCACGTGCCCATTGTAGGCGCTTTCGACAGTGGAAAGAGGTCAGCGTGGGCAACTTGACCATTCTGCGGCTACGCAGCCACATACCCAACAAACTGTGATGAACTGTGTCCTGACACCTTTCTGTCAGAACCACTTTTAACTTTTTCTGAAATCTGAGCTTTAGTAGCTCTTCTGTTGGATCAGACCACACGGGCCAGCCATCGCTTCCCATGCGCATCAACGAGTCTTGGTCACCCATAACCCTGTTGCGGGTTCACTGGTTTTCCTTCCTTGGACCACTTTAAGGTTCTGACCACTGCAGACCAGGAACACACCAAAAGAGCTGCCGTTTACAAATACATGATGGGAACCAGATTGCTGACATTTTGCAAGCTTTGACTAACATTACACTCTCTGCTAGCACCACACTGTTGTTGTTTATTATCCTGAAGTGATAATTCACCTGGAATCAGTTCTTCTTTTCCACTATTAAACAGTAATTGCCAGCAGCAACATATTTTAATTATGTGTGAGCTTCTGTTTTAGAGAAAACAAAACAGGTTAAATAACTTGAATAAATTGTCTTATCAGGTCTCACATTGACTGGTGTACTTACAATACCTAACACAGCATTACAGCATAGTTTTACAGCCACTTAGGTTTTGGTTTTATTAACACTATAGCTGTATTTCAGGTTTAAAGAAACATGCCACATTTTTAGCTCCAGTTTGTAAGTTGATTGTGATTGCCCAGAGACTGAAGATGTACTATTGGTCAAAAGTATTATTCTGGAAAAATCAGAAATGCAGAAAGTGGAAAGAGCAACAATTGTTGAGTAGATCTTGTCAAAGTCAACTAGTCTACCTACACAGCATGTCGACTGGAAAGCAGCATCGTATTCTGAAATAATGAACAATAGTGCTGTTTGAGGGAATTATTTGTTCCTCATACTTTCTGTCTCACCTGTGTGTGTGAAGAAATTCTACAGGTTTGATTGTCTTGTTTTCTTTGACACTTTGTCTCCTACAGAAATGTGTGTGATGCAATTTTTTTCCCACCAGTAAATTATTATTATTATTTTGCTTTTGCTGCTTTTGTTCGTTGTTCCTGAACTTGCTGGGTGACTTTTGAAGTCTGACAAGACAAAGCAAAAGTCTGTACAAAGAAAACCTTCACACACAAACACACACACACAAACACACACACACACGCACGCACGCACGCACGCACACACACACACACACACACACACACACACACACACACTGTCATTTCTCCAGACACATACTGTACATGTACTCATATCCTCCTTGTTTACTGCAGCTTGGTCTAATGGGGTTATTTTGACACTTTCCTCATTTACAAGCAAAAATAATGTTCCAACTGTACAAGTTTCACTTTGACATAAGCTGACTTATCCTGTTCTATCTTGATACTTGTGTCATTATCCAGCTAATTTTAGATGCTGTTGACTCTTTGTCTGTGTCTGTGGAAGAAACAAGTGGAATAAACTCATCCCAAATTACTCTCTAATTGCTATGTAGTATACTAAATTCAGTTGCCACCATTTTTGTGAGTGTCTGATTTCTGCACAAAGTAATACCTTGCATTGCCTTTAACCTCATAACAAACATTTTAGTTGTGCTGACTCTACAAGAGTGATGCAAATTGATTTATTGACGTATAAATCATTAAATTTCGACAGCTGTAGAATCAGTCAGTATCAAAAGCACCAATAAGCTCATGGACAAACGGTGCTTCTATCGGTATTTAACGTTAACATTCTAACTTATTTAATGTCGCTTTCATTCAATCGTTTCATTCTAATGTAGCTGGCATCCGTCCCCTAGTGATGATGAAGCCACCATCATCAGGCAATGACCTTGCATTTTTGTGGTTCTCTGGAGAAGGTATAGTAGGTCTATATGGCAGGCAGAACAAAGCCTTCGAAAGTTTGGGCTCACTAAATTTGAAGCCCCTTTGAGGAGTTTTTCAGAGTGAAATTAATTCAGATTACTCTATATGAGCTACAAAAGCAAACAAGACCATCAGCGCAACTGCTGGCAGGGGGTAGGTGTGAGACGGAGGGATTAACTGCACGCTGCCTTTGTTTACATTTTTCAGGGAAAAAATGTAAAGTGAGTGATACATATGACTGTTAAAGAAAACAAGATTTTTGTGAAAAACCACCACTTAAGCATGTACAGGACAAAATCAGCAAAGACAAAGGTACGGCTTTGTCCACAGGCGACACCAAAATCGACACAAACCGAAAGTTCCTCATTGCAGCTTTACCTCGGGTGCATCTTTGTGCAATTTAGGTAGTTGCGTCTAAAGGGGCTAACACCACATCCTCATATAGCTCTTACAAGTTCAACTTTCTATATATCTTAAGCAGCCTTAGACCCTTTGCTAGTAAGTCCTCAGTGCAGCCTCCGAGACCCGGTGGTTTCGATGGCAATGCTGCAGTTGGGATTAGTAACATTTAAAAAAGCAGTTAAAACGCATGGTTCTTATAAATAAGCCTGTGGTTAATCAGTCACTGCTGTTAACTAAATTTGGTTATTTTGCACTTCTTACGTTATGTTCCAATGGAATCCATAGACAGCGTCAGTCAAACAACAGCCCCATCTTCATCTTCAGTGGGTAACGTTCGCAGAAGTCAGACACAGAATGGAAAAAGGAAAACAGAATGTCTCAGAGCTGTCACCAAGTTTAATGTAACAGAGTTGGTTTAGGTACGCTAGTAACTGATGTGAATTTTAAGTTGTCGTGACAGCCAGAAAACTATTTTTGTATTCCGCATTAATTTTACTGTTACTACATTTTAACCACTGCTCTTAACCCCAGTTGCAACCCCCCTGCCATGCAGAGGCACATTATCAGACATCCTAATAAAGACGTCTTTATTTTTGCACCAAATAATGGAGAGTAGTATCGATAAGCCGTATCAGTAAAGATACCGGTATCGATAAAATCCTAACGATACCCATCCTGTAGAGTACCCCATCAAGTGTTTAATATAAAGTAAATATTTAATGTATAACAAGGAAACTTTTTTCGGCACAGCAGTCCTTTTTTACATAGTATAAGTTGATGAGATGCTTATTTGTGGTCGTTCACAGACATCTGACATGATGTTTCAACCCCCCCGCCCAACAGACAACACACAACAACAATCAGACTCAATCCTCCTCCTCCTTTCCTCCTCCACTGCTCCTTCTTATTCCCGTAGCAGTGACATGTAGCTCTTACAATAATATGTCTCTGTTGGTTGGTGAACACAGTCCGTGTCATCCCACTGGCTCAGCTCTGCTCATCCGTGATCCAGAGCTCTGCATCAGTCCAGCACTGACTAAAGGCAATATTTTACAGACATTCCTCTCCTATAAAAGTAAAAAAAAGAACACTCTTTGATGTGCTGAATTCCTGGGAGCCGTGCATCACAGCGGTTTGGGAGTGTGTGTCAAGGTCTAGTAGCGTGCATGTGTGCGTGCGGGGCAACCTGGATGCCAGATTGGGCCTAGAGTTATGCGATGGAGGGGAGAGATTACAACAAATCACAAAGCCCCATTCAGCCTTGAGAGGACTCTTAGGGAACACTCTCTCAATGCTTTTTTAATTAGAACAACTACTCAGCACACACACACACAAACGCACACACACCTATGTGTCTTACTCTCTGTTTTTCTGTCTTTCATTACTGACTATTACTGTTTTTGATTTGCTTCTCAGGTTGCTTAACACCCTCTATTCAGCACTGCTGTGGGTGTGTTGGTCTTCACTGCTTATTACTGTGTAACGAGTGTGTGTTTAAAGTTGTGTGTGGACGTCTGCAGAGCTGTGTGAGTGTGTGTGTGTGACTGCCCTGTATCAGAGGGTATCTCTGTGTTTGTGTGTCAGCAGCATATTGCTTGGCTTAGGGCGGCGCCAACCCAGCGCCAGTACTCATTACATCACCTCTACACACACACACACACACACACACACATACACACACACACACACACACAAGAGCCTATAGAGCTCCCGCAACTACCTGCTTTGTCCAGCACAGCGCATCTTCGGCTGCTGGCTGGATGAGCAGTGAGCTCATTTTGCAAAATCCCCGGGATTCCACATGTGCGTCAGTGTGTGAAGTCATTGTTTTTTTTCACGTGTGAAGTCGTGTGTGTGTCTGGAAGAGAATACTTATTATTGTGTAACTGTTTGTAAAAGATCTCGTTCTTTGCTTGAGTTTCTTTGTCTGCATTGGTTTGTGTGTGTGGCTACCACATCACAAACACAGTCAGGGTGTGTAGATTCGTACTATATAATGCAGATTACAGGCCCAGCAGTGTAATTGAAGAGCAAACATCTCATTACATTGAGAACATTGTATACGGCCTAAGCTCTATTACAGGCCACAACTCTGCTTTAATGCAGTTTGACAGGATGAAAGCAGTGAGTGGAAGGCAAAGAAAGGCATGAGGCAGGCAGGGAGGAGTGTGAAAGTTTAATGCAACCGCACAGGGTTCCCTGCAAACATCTCCCACCGCTCACACACACTTTGATGAGCGAGGTAATTTTACCTGGGTAAGCAGATACCTCCAACCCTCATCCATCACCGCAGACCTAAAGCCACACAGGTGAGATAAACGTCTCCCAGGCAACAGCATTGAGGGGAGCGGACTGTGGCAGCAGCACTGTGAGGCAACAATAGGGTCCGGCTGTGATGTGGGAGTGAAACATAAATCGTCCTGCAGGTCACGTTTAATGTGAGGGTATGCACAGAAGAGGAGCATGTAGAGGCTGAGGAGAAGAAGAAGGTGTGGATGGAGATGACATAGAAAGAACTGGAAAGCATGAGAAGTAAAGCTCCATCCCCGACTGTTTATATGTCCTTGTTAACTAGATTGAATTGTTCCTTAAAGAGGGGGTATTTTACTGTTTCACATTTTAAGACATTTAATGTTACAGTGTTGGATGTACAGACTAAACGTGGGTGAAGTGTCAAATCTGTTGTTAAAAGTATGTTGGAGTAATCCCCAGGCTTCTCAGCTCAGTCTGCAGGCTGCTGTGAATGGCAGGTTTCACACAGTTTTTTTCTACACTCTGCACTTTGTGACGTCACAAAGTGCAGCCTCAGCAGGCTTCGGAGACCTGGCCAATCGGAAGAAAGTGGGCTTGTAGGGGCGGGGTTTCTTAAAGGGACAGAGCTGACTGAGTAATTTCAGGCAGAGGCTGTATGAAGGCCTGCACAGAGCACCGGTGTGAGACAAATGATGAGTTTTTAAACTGTAAATTATGCTAAGCTACTCCACAGTGAAATATGAAGCTTGAAATTAGCATAATACCACCTTTAATGAGAATACAGCCCCTCCAAAACACACAAACACCCCCCCCCCCACACACACACACATATTATTTTTCCTTGGATGGTGCTACATTTGTTTGTAATTATCATCCTTATATGAAAATGCGTTTATCATCATCACTGTCGCCAACAGAGCCATATATTATCGAATATTTCTTTAGAGAATCATGCACACACTCTGTGGAAATTCTTTCAAAAAGCATGCAAAATATAACATGTACTGAATGTACATAAGAAAGGGCTCACTTAGATTACTTGAGATCAACATGCAAAGAGGTATTGTTTATAGAATAAGAGCTAATGGGTTGTTTTATAGGACATGCAGCGTTTTTGATGTGGCGGGGAAGCAGCTGGAAGATATCAGAGTGGGACTGAAAGAGTGGGAGTCTGTATAAACAGGGATATACAACTGATTTACCCTCAGGACTGTGTGTGTGTGTGTGTGTGTGTGTGTGTGACAACTGTTATGTAACTTGTAATAGATACACCTGTTGAACAGTGTTTACCTGATCCAGCTGCG
The DNA here is from genome assembly GCF_022749685.1 of Semicossyphus pulcher. Classification (NCBI taxonomy): domain Eukaryota; kingdom Metazoa; phylum Chordata; class Actinopteri; order Labriformes; family Labridae; genus Semicossyphus; species Semicossyphus pulcher. The sequence continues at coordinate 22,208,461 of NW_027211726.1, forward strand.
TGTCCTCTCTTTCTGAGAATAGACCAGACAATGACAAAGCATCTGAGGAATCCAGTGAGTCTTAAGTAAAGAGGAGTTTTTGGATCATATATGTTCTGACAGCTCGGGCGGGGTAAAGCATCTTGAAACACTGACGACTGTCACTGCATCTTAAAATGTTTGTCTTTGATTTAAGCTGCTTTGCCACGCTATGATTTCTCATCTGACTGGCTTTTAGTGTCCTCAAAAGCTCAAAGCTGACATATTTATATTTTGCTGGCTGCAGATTCACCTCGAGAATTTTTCAGAAATGTATTCAAGTTCTTCACATGCCTCCCCACCCCACTGTTAGGAAAAGAAAGTAACAGTGTTTCCTGCAGACAAATTAAGAATTTTTATTGTAAGTTATAAATGTTTTATAACTTTTCTTCTGTGAACAGCGCACTTAAAACAACATAGCCTAAGTGCCGGGTTGAAAAACAACTAGTTTGTACAAAGTGTCCACCAACGGCAGAAGGCGAACGTGCTCAGGGCCTGAACAGCAGCAAGTGAAGGATTGGGGGATAAGCTAAATAGTCATAGAACCAGCTTGATGCTATAATTACCTTAATATGGGAATAATGGTGCAAATTTACAGACTATCTCTCTGAGCAAATATTGCAACTAGTTGTAAACAAGAAATATTGAAGGAACAATTGGATAAATTGAGCGCAGATGTGGTGTTCAAACTTGCTTACTTTTGAACCTCCACACACCTCAACAGTCATTGCATTAGGAGGGTGTGACTGTTGGATTGTCAGTTTCAGAAAAATACAGACGTACAATTATAGACGCAGCCTGGCCAACTGTTATGCTGTTGGACCATTCTACAAGCACTTTAAATTAAGTGTATTTGCCATTTGCCTTGAGAATAAGTCTACAGTTAAGATATTACAATGAAGTCAACATGCATGAATTATTTTCTTAACTTCTTAACATATTTTTTTAATTCAAGGTCCAACCTCCCCCAATCTTTGACTAATCAAGGGGTCAAGACCCACCGTGACACTTTGTTGGACGTTTATATTTTTTCCAGTATTCAGCAGAAAGTATGCCGAAGTTGACAAACCTCTCTACATTCTAAAGGTTGATAACTCAGAGACATACGCATGCACGTAAACAGCAGCAAACCAAAAAAGCAGTTTAATCACAAATAACTGTCTTTGCCTGTAGATGGCGCACATCAGCATCTCTATGTCTGCATCTCCTTTTCCTGCCAGTAGACGGCACTGCTTAGACTAGACCATGTCTGAAACTTTTGCTTCTGCACATCTGCTGCTCTGCTAATTGTTGTTATTGACCAGACATGGTTCTGGTTGCTTTGCATTAACGCACTGTATGCCCTCGGTGCTTGTATTGTGATAGCGGTGCCTTGCCACAAGATGGGAGTGGTGGGCAGATGTTGGCAGGTTCATTGCATTTGAAAATTAAACTGTAATGACTTCTACTGAGGAGAATAGATGCCAGTAATGCTATGTAGGTCATCATCTATAAGGGCTTTTAAACAACGTTTTTAAACGACTGCCACTCTCCTCTCAGACCCTCCTAGTGGTGGGTACACAGCAATAAAAATAGACACAGAAACATGTAGAAAGGTGGATTCCCTAATCTTGTCTTGAGGCCCCGATAATGGTCACCCTGACAACCGCTTTCCCTGACAACTATTTCCTAACAACGACATTCCTCTACACAAATGTCCTTTAATGTTTGCATGCGTACGTGCACACTCACATACACACACACACACCGATTTGCTGTGCTCTCCTCTGAGTTTCCCACATCTGTCAAGTCCTGAAATCTCTCCTGACAATGACACGCACTTTGATCACACTCATATTGAAATGTATCTGGGGCATGTTTGGCACGATGCACTGCAGCTCATAGGTGAAGGCAGGGTACAGAGCATCCAAAACATACAGACACACACACACACACTAAGTGCACTCTTAGTATGACAGATGAGACAGTTAGCTCGGAGGACTCCACCAGTGCAAATGGACTGGGTGTGGTTCTGATGGGGCTGCATTAAGAGGCAGCATCTCTCCGTGAGCGTTTTATTGCAGATCATTTTACACTCCGCTAGCGTGAGTGATATCATCCTCTCATCCCCTCTCTCTCTATTGCAGATGCATTTCTACACAATGTACTGTTAGGACTCGAATTCCCGCTTGGAAATTACCAGGAAGTCCTCCGGCACCAAATCAATTCATCTTCTAGAAAAGCGTGTGATTGTAAATTCTTGCTCACGACTCCCCGAGTCAGTAAATCTGCCTTTTATGGGAGGCTTTTTATCTTCCAGCAGGCCGCTGCACATCAGAGGGGTGGGAGGACACGTGATCGGGGTGACCATGATGAGTGTGTGGTTTCACTTTCTTGTGTCCTCATCATCACATTCTCCTCCTCTTCTTCCATTTTGCTCCTCCACGGAATCTCAGTTTCACGTGATACGAGCACACTGACAGTTCAATCATTTCTCTTCCTCCGTATGTCTCTCTCTGACCTCGATTTGCTGAACGACTGCTATCGATCCACAAGCTCTTGGAGTGGTGTCACCTGCATTTAGTGATGGCGAAGGTCATGGCATCATCAACGTTGGACAAGTCATCATGATATTCAGGGTTTTATTCACAATGATGGACAGAGAAGGCAGAGGGAAACAGAACATGAAGAAAGGGAGTGTTCCAGTCAAGGTCCGGGAGATGTTGGACCTTTTTGCTTCCTCTTCTCACACTACAGCGTTACATGCTCTGTTAAATATAAGCAATGCTGCTTCTCTGGAATCCTCCATCATCCCTTTCTCTGTGACTCACCCATCTGGCCCGGCATCTGTATTTCCTCTAAGCATAGCTGGAATGTTCTCATCTCTAAAAAAGCTTTGATCTGTCTGTCCAGTTGACTTTCACATATCCAGCTCTTCGTAGTTTTTATCTATGTCACACTGCATGCGTAAGTTCAATACGTGTGTGTGTGTGTGTGTGTGGGTGCGTGTCATGAGGAATTTTAAAAGGTGCCAGAAAGGAGAGCTGCACCTTTGAAGATCGCTTGAATAATTGAGCATCGCTTCGTTGTTTTCAGTCGGTATTTATTCCCTCTTTTTGTTCCTTATTCCAATATGCAGAAACGCAACTGATATGCCGCCCTGTTTCCACAAGCTCCTTTCTCTGTGTGTAGAAGAATGTGTGTTTTCTCCATCACCACGTTGTGTTGACAGGATCTGTCAGCTGAGCAGGTAATGGTTTGCAATAACGACAACCGATTGCTGCCTGTGAAAATAAGGAAATAAGGAACAGGTACACAACTGAAGAGTATTAATCATGTTAGAAAGGAGTGTGTTAGGATGAAGTGTGTGTGTTTTTTCACCCCTCTCCAATGCTGAAAACGCTCAGCTGTGCGAATGCTCATCTTTGGAGCTCTGTGCTCGCAGAGAGAGAAAGTGGGAGGGGCACTTGCACACACACACAGTCACACACACACACACTCTTGGTAGTGAGCTTGTCGGTCTTGGATGCTGCCGTTGCTTCAGCAGCTGGACGTGCACGACTGGAAGTGTGTCAGCTCGGAGAACAGGACTGATACGAGTGTTTGTGTTTTATTTTGGAAGCTGGATCTGTGTGTGTTTTTTTAATCAGAGCTGAATCGGTTTGTTTTAAAGGAATGGTGTCAGTGGGTCTTTAGCCCACACATATATGTTTAAGTGTGTGTGTGTCAGGTGGACTGAATCGGCAGGAATCATTTGACCACAGGGATTACAGGTTATTGACTTTGTCTCGGGGTGTGTTTTCATGCAGGCGAGCGAGGGACTGTGGAAAGGTCTTAAGAGAAGAAATACAGATGTAATGTTACAGGACGACAAGATGATAGACCCCCTTTAGGGGCTTCAGGACTGCCCCAAGATGGGGAACAGCGTCCAGAAGAAGAAAAAGGTCCAGACGGAGAGAAACTTCTCCCCGTCCCCGTCCCGTTCCCCGAGCCAGAACCGGGAAAAACCTAAAGGCTTGTGGCTGTTTGGACGTCAAGACAAACTCAAAACAGGTAAGAGGAGCGCAGGATGTCCGGAGTGGATCGAAGATATCAGGCGTTGTACATTTTAATTGACCGCTGTGTTCTTGAAAGACTGAGTGTTGGAAAAGTAGCTTTTTAAAATCGTCTAAATGTAAGCAGTTTGAGAAGCGTTGAGTTTGACTTGTGTAGTTTGCTGTGTAAACCTTTAAGTGTGTGGTCATCTGTGTAAATGAGTTCCTACAGTAAGCTTTTTAGGTGCAGAGTGACAATATTCCCATGCTGACTTTACCTTAGTCAGCTTCAAGGCTTCCTGCTTATTGCACAAGTGTGCACAAGACGGCTGTGTGTGGGCAAGAGTGTTTTTGTTCTGGTGATTTGTTTCTCCTGCTGACATCGAGTAGGATGATGGAGGGCTTTAATTGAAGACCTACTCTGACTTTGCTTGTTGCCCCCAAAACCTCCACGCACCCCAGTGCCTCAGAGTGTGTGTGTGTTTTTTATCCTGTGGCTAAGAGTGGGAATTGTTTATGATTCTGTGGGTTGTTTTTGCCCGACCACTATACCTTCAGTGGAAAACAGAGCTTAGCATGTCTCACGCTGATCATTGTCTCTGTTAACAGCCCCTGAAGCAACAAAAAGCACCAGACAAACAGGTTTAACACAAGCTCACACTGACACAGACAGATTGTCAGATAATGCTCTGCCTCTGAGATTTGTCTTTCATAAGGCTGCTGTTGACGTTTTCTGTTTCTCAGGTGTTGCTCTTTCTGTTTCGTGTTTTCATGTCCACACCCAGGGCTATTTTTATTCTGTCAGTGTTTATCACATCATTCCAGACCGTCTTTCTTCTGCCTGTTGAAAGGTGAACTTTGGATATAAGGTCACTTGTAGCAACTTGAACTGTATATCCAAAATAATACATATTGTGTTTTTCCGCATCTTTAAGATTATTTTTTTTATTTAAAGTAATAATGTATAAGATTTTCATTTAAATAAATGTCTGTTAAGTCACTATCTATCATCGAATGATGTAACACAATGGTGATTGAGCCCACTAATAAAAGCCTTTGCATTTGCAATATTGTGGACTGGGTGTCAGTGCGACTTGCAGAAAAAAACACAAGTGAGGCCCAGTTAGTGACGTGTTTTCCATCACCCAGCAGTGGTTGGTCTGTCAGAGAGGGTAGGTGGAGCTAAGTGGCTGCTTTTCCAGTCTCTGCAAGTGTTGCGAGTAAACAGTAATCTACTATGGCTGAACAAACAAAGAAAAGATCGATGACTACGGATACAACTTCAAAAATAAATGAAAATCCAAAGAAAAAGAGACAAATTTGACGCTCAGATGAAGGCAAACAGTCTAAAAAGGAAAGCGACCATCAGGAAAATCAAGAGTCACACATGCAACGCTGTTTGGATTGCTGGGATGAGTGCTCCCGCAATTACCGCTTATCGTCATAGGTGCCGCCAAAGAGAACGAAATTGAGATCTTCGGGATTGCCACTTTAACAGGCCTGTAACCTTGTTAACCTGTTGTGTGACCAGTTGCAGCAGGCAGCTGTTGTTGCTCTGAAAAAAACACTATACCTACCTGCAGACAAACAATTTAACACCAAATTGTTGAACAAGTGAAGCATTTTGCAGCTAAGGAGCCCACTCAAGTGGGTTACAGACAAACAAAGCTCACTAAATATTCAACTTAATTAGATAATATAACATCAGTGTTGGGTTTACAGCTTATTCTGTATCCCAGAGTGGCCTATATTTATCATTGTGGCTTCAATTAAGGACAATTGCACTCATGCAGTTTGAATTTACCATTGTGTTAGACGGTACATTATTTGGTCTGCTACACAGTCAAACAGAGCATTACTACAAGCCTTTGAAACCACCATTTTTACTATTACTTTGGATCATTCTCCATTACATCTACAAAGTCTTAGTACTGGATTCTATCCCAGTGCTTTATAGCAAAGTTCTCCTGCAGGATTCTCTTTTAAAGGACACTGATGGAGCCATTTGTCCACCACAAACCTAACATAGATCAATGCTGCTTGTTTCATGACACTACTGACTACACTACACTACACTACACTACACACTACATTATAATACTACTGAATGCATTCAATTGCTTGTGTCATTAGACAGCATGAAATATGACCAACATTAGCTGGAACCAAGCAGCATTAAGACCAAGACTCATCCATTCTCAACAGACTTGTGTGTAGTTAGTTTCATGTTGTAGCCTACAGTTTGCTAAAACGTTTATTTGATGGTTCAGTTGAGCCTTCAGCGCGTCTTGTTTTTCACCAATATGGCTGAAATTGGTCCCTGATGCTCCTGGTTTCCATGGTACCAGCTGACCCAACTGAACCCAGTGTGTTAATGGTATAGTGGTATGCATCAGCTGTCTGTTTAACAAGACTGGGATGTTAAGAAACCTCTCTTATGAAAACACGATGTTTGCGAATGTGTGTGTGTGAGGGTACGGAAGAGATGGACTGTGGTGAGTCTAGATAATGAACGTGTGTGTGTACAAACACATCTTGACTTCATTTTCTCTCAGGGTGGTCGATGTTGATGTGGGTGTGTGCGCGATTGTCGTCTTCTGTTCCCCTGCATGCTCTGCCTCATTCATGGCGAGTTTATTCAGAAACTTGGGGTGTGAATGCATTCCTACATTCCAGCCCGTTTTCCTTACGCATGAGCACCCATGCAGCACCCATACACACAACTTCTCACAACTTCTTGAATTTTTTAGGGTGATTGTAGCTGCTTTTACGACACAGTACTCGTAAATTGAGCCAGATTGTGCAAGAGAAAAAAAGGAGAGTGCATTGTATTACATGGAATTGTCATTGCGCATGTGTTTCTGTGCAGCTGTATTGAAGCAACACTCCTCAATGTCTTATTTATATACCTGTAAACCGTAGCTAATGGATTAAAGCCACAGTTAAAGCAGCAGCCCCGCAGTACATGGTGTCTCTGTGCCGCAGTAAAGCCGCCCCTCTGTGCTGCAGGCTGATGAAACATGCAGAATATGAACTCAGCGACTGAGTCCTCACTCTGTGCTCCTGAAATATGTGTCATGTCCGTGGTTCTGGCAATCCTTCAAACCAGAATCCCTGCCTGTGTCCTTCCCAACACCTGAGAGGTTGTTTATGTTGGGTTGACAACACATAGCAGACTGGGAAACGACTGGATGTCACACATTGACTGCCTGGCTTTCTGTATTTTTAGTCAAGGTCATGCAAGGGTGTGTGTTTTTTTTTCTTCACTTGTGTTTCCCATTTGTTCTTGCTCTGTTGCTGACAAACTCATTATGATGAGGGATGATTATGTGGCCAAATCAAAGTGCTCTCAACATTAAGCCTTTAAACCTAAGACAGTGCGAGCTCAGTATCAATTGAGGTGAACTGATGTGATTGGAAGTCAAAAGGGACTCCAAGAAAAGCGATGAAGCAGAGTTCTCTCAAGACAAGGACATTGTCTTATGTGTGACTGCTACACTGTAACTAGAGGTTTTAAAACTTTAAACTTCACCGTGTGCGTTCACACAATTCAACAGTCCAAGTATTTTGTATAAATGTCCCCTTGTCAAGCCTGTTCAAGGCAGGACTGTTACAACATTAGTCAACCGTGCCGTTTTGTTTAGAAGATACAGAGACGTAATGGGGCTAAGATGTCGTTCTGGAGTTATAGAAACAAAGCTGACTTGAAGTCTGTAAATGGGAGAGCCAGCAGGACAGGACAGCAGTGTGTTTGTGAAGTGTTGTTGTTTACACGTCAAGCCTCTTTTTGCTTCTAGAAGCATGTCATCTTAAATACCGTAAAATCTGGAATATAAGTCGCAGTATGTTTTTGGGGGTATCCCAGAGGGACGTAGGTTTTCTATAGCTATTTATTAATAAAAACGTGTAAGTTATTTCAACACTATTTCAATTTATTTTCAATTAAAACACATTCAAAACACACACAAATTACAGTCTACCATCTGTTTTCGCCATGTCGAGTTTGCAGTCCTGCTAGCTATTGGTGCTGTAGGTAGCAGTAGCTGGCAGCCTACGGTAATGTTGGTTGTTGTGAGAGTGGCAGCTGCAATGGCGATCATGACAGTGACAAATCGTTAGCTTAAAACAGCGAGAATAACACAAATCAGCGCTGCGGTATATTGTAAATAGGAGACGTTGTAGCAGCTTGGACCCGGACCAATCGACAACTTTAGCTAGATTATAGCATCATCGTCTGGGTGAAATACCGTAACACAATAACATACCTAGATGCAGCCCACTTTTCTGATGAAAAAAGATTTATTAAAAGTGTGTCTTATACACCGAATTTTACAGTAATACACATGGGACAGCAGTCCAGGCGTTGTTTTCCTAGGTCTAAAGCAAAGCTCTCATAATAGCGCAGCTTCTTCTTCATTGCTTTACTGTGGGACTTCTGTATAAAAGGGCTGATGACTGGCTGTGTTTGTCTGCACACAACTGTTGAAAGACAAACATGGTGTGCAGAGTTTAGATGTTACCAGATGAGCTTCAAAGTTACAAAGATACCTATTCATCTGGCAATATGAGCAGTAGGACAGTGGCTGCGGTGCAGAAGATTAGCTCGGGATGGACTCCCTTTACTGCATCCACAGGTGGTCAGAGTCAGACACACACACACACACACACACACAGAAAATCTTTGAGCCTCTTTGCATCCTTTCATTCCTCGGCCCTTTTGAGGTTTTATAAACTCATTTGAAGCAGCTGATGTCTCCAGATGTTTCATATCAATGTCTCATAACCGTCCAGTCTTGAGGGAGAACATGAGCTGGCTTTCATTACAGGATGGACTGTATCAGTGTGTCTCTGTACAGATGACAAGATGTCAGAATGATCCATTTAATAAAGTAGCATCACTACTTGCATCTGAAATCTTAGAGCAGATTGTCTCACACCTTCACTGCCTTTATCTTCATCTCATTCCTTCACACTCCCCTCCGCTTCCTCTCCTTTATGCTGTTATCTTCTTGACCTTGGATTGTTGGCTGGTTGTTTATCTACCAGCTTTCCAAAGGGGGTGATGTTTGCATGTATAATATGGTAACATTTACTGCTCATGTTTGACCTGGAAAAATTGAAAAATTGTGACTTTAGGGACAATGAAGGATTAAGAGGTAAAGTTAAGTGAAAACTGATGACAGAATTAGGGACGTAAGAAGGTGACTTCAGCAGGTGTAATAGGTAGAGAAGAAGAGAAGAACATGTTGTATAGGGCTCTGTGTAATGCCGAACAAGACTGCCTGCAGATTCCCCTGCCATTTTCATTACAGCTGCCTTGTGGTGGGTGTGATATTCCATATTCTATTATCCTGCTGGGTAGGGCTCGCATAAGCCTTTTGATTTCTGTAAGCGGGGCTAAGACGCTCTCTTCTTGGTCCTCCTTTGAAGATCCCATTTACTGTGTGCCACTGACTCCCTGCAGAGAGCTTAGGCAACGTACAGCTGGATAAAGAGAGGATGACTTTTTGTCTCTGCTATCTAACTCTCCTACGCCTTGCGTCATCTCGTATTCCAGCCCGTATCTTGTATGTTCTGTTGCTGCTTCTCTCTGTGAAGCTCACTGCTGTGCTTCTGCTTTTTATGCAGGCAAGCCATTTCTGCAGGTACATCTCGACAGAATGGCAACTTTTTGTATCTTCTCTGCTCTTATTGAAGTTTTATTTCCTGTGAAAAGGAGAGGGAGATATTCTTTAACTAAACATTATCTGCTTATTTTCCACTGTTTGCCTTTCTTCTCCAACAACAGCTTTCTAATTTCCGGCTGTACTGATGAAATGAATAAGCTCTGATCTGTTTGAGTGAGTGGAAAGCCTCATCATTCATCAATCCCCTCCTCCTTCCTGTTCCATTAGGATACCAAGACCTTAATGGCTCTGCTTTATCTAATTGGCTTCATCTATTTTTCCCCTGTAACATCAGGTTTTGGCCTGTTGTTACCAAAGTTGTATTTGAAAATGAAGGCAGTGACCTCCTCTCCCGACCCTGTCCTTCTTTGCCCTTAAGCAGTAGTTACGTTTGTAGTTTGAATGTATTTTGGCAGCATGCAATTGTGGTTGGTCTGCTTACTCTGGTCCTAAATGTAGCATGGGAATTTTTGAGCCATTGGATGGCGTCTTCAAAGCACTTCCAAGTAAGGATAATTGGTTTTAAAATATCTTAAACCAGTTAGCAAGTCCCATGCATGCAAAAAGAAAGTGTGTGTGGGGTGTATTTGTAAGTTTGCAATGTGATGACTTGACCCAAATTTAACTTCACTGCCACTGGGAAAGAAATCCTGTTATTTTTGCCATAGTTAGGAGCAGTTTGGGCTCATTACTTATTAAAAAAACCTGTAATTGCTACCTGAAGGCAGTGTTGCATTATAACACTTGATTACAATGACTTTCCACTATAATTTTATTCTTTATTAAAGCTGTAGTAGTCTACAATTTTATATAAACAGTGGATCAAATGACTTTTGTTTTGTGAAAGTGGTTGTCTTAGGAACAAACTCACCGAGGCTCTAAACCCTAATGCTGTTCTCTATAACTCGATGTAGCCGTTTAACCTTCAAACTCTCGTCTTATTAGTCATGTTTCCAGGCAGCTGTTTTCAGTACACTATTAACCCTGAACCACACAAGCACATTTTGTGACTAGCTGGTGAACAAAGAGCATTTAGGTGTCAATGACTCATGTCTTTCCTCTGCAGTTGGTGGAAACCAAAAACAGAGCTAAAAGGAGAGTTATTTCTAAATGATGGCCTGTTATGTTGCAATGAACACATTAAATGCCAGTGTTGATCTGTGTATGAGGATGTGTAAATAGGCTAAATAAGTTTTTACTAACATCAGCAACAATTTTAAAAGGTTATGATATATGACAATGTTGTGCTTGTTTTTTGCACCCAAGTGATCAGAAATATTAATTAATGCAGCTTTGAGTTTAAAGGGGGGCTATTATGCTAATTTCAGGCGTCATATTTCACTCTGGGATACCTGTGGAGTAGCTTAGCATAATTTACAGTTTAAAAAACTCTCACACTGGTGCTCTGTGCAGGCCCTCATACTGCCTCCGCCTGAAACAACTCATTCAGCTCTGTCCCTTTGAGAAACCCCACCCCTAAAAACCTGCTTTCTTCTGATTGGTCGGCTCTCCAAAATCTGCTGAGGCTGCACTGTGTGATGTCACAAAGTGTAGCGTTTAGAAAAAACTGTGTGGAAGCTGGCATTCACACAGCCTGCAGACTGAGCTGAGAAGCCTGGGGATTACTGCAACATACTTTTACCTACAGATTTAAAACTTCACTTCACGTTTAGTCTGTACATCCAACACTGTAACATTATAAATATGTCTTAAAATGTGAAACAGCATAATACCCCCTCTTTAAGAAGGGGAAAATGTCCATATTATATATAGATGAGGTGACGGAAAAGCAAAGACTGCACATTCCTTTATAATAGTAGTGTCATTGGTACGTATAACATTTATAAGTAGCATAACAGTGCTAATGACCATGTATAAACCCTGTTTCTGCACAGAACTTTGTAGCTGCAGTGTACTGAGTGATCTCTCAGTCCCCAGCTCGGTAATGGGGCTCAGTCCAGTCGCTTCCTGCATCGCTAAATTCAATTAAGGCATCAGATCATACCATTAGACGACACACAGACACACACACAAACACACATACTTGTGTGTGACCCTTCCATTCAAAGGTCATTATTTGAACTCCGGTCATGGCTTGGATTTGATGTTTATCATCTTAAAATAGGAATAAAGTCATCTTTTACTGCTTACGTTCAGCTTCATTTTCCAACATCACCGTGTCAAATCGGTAATTTGAAACTTGTGACAGTCTTAACTCAGCATGCCGTGTCCTGCTGATAGAAAGGAAAGCAATGTCAAACATAAGATTTAACTTCAGTTAGATTCACTCAGACGTCAATTAAAAGGGCTTTTACCGGCCATCCAGTAGTGCTTATTGAGTTCTTCTGACAGATAAATCTGGTTTGTTAAGCTGCAAAATTACATGTGTACTGTCACAGGTTAGCAGACTGAAGAAGAAATCTTTTGATTTATTCACCATAAAACCAGGAAACTTTGTCCTTTACCAACCCTTTAGTTACTCCTCATATTTACTACACTCTCACAACTCAAATTAGAAAATGTCTAAAATATTGTACATTTATCCAAACAGTAAAAATGAACACAAATGTGAAAACACATTTAAGCTGCAAATACAAGTTTTAAACGACAAAAATGTGCCAAAATGTGTACTTCCATCTTAAAGATACATACATGTGGACTTTTGGACCTCAAGTAGTGCTATGAGGCAGTGAGCAAAGCTTGCAGAGCACACTGGCAAAAGGATGCAGATGCACTTGTACAAGCTAAAGGTTGAAGCTGCAGGAGGAGTCAAAGTATTAAAAAAAGTTCTGCTTTGCAAATGTTTTACAAGAACAGAGATACAGTCAACACATTTGTAGACCTTAAATTTATGACAGAGAAACCGCGCATGGGAACTTTTGTTTGCTTATAAGTAAAGGTTTCTTTTAAATGTGTGTATGCATGTGAACCAACAGGGTCACACACCTGCTTTACATCTGTTCTCTTTTCTCAGTCAGTGTGCATCAGCTGATGTAATTTGTACGCATATAATGTTGTTTTATGGTTTAACTGGTTTACTAGAATTATTTTTATCTCACAAACTTGAATATTTCCTGCAAAGTTTGTATGTTTAAAGAAGTGTGCCATACAAAGACAGACTATAAAACATTATTTTAAAAGCTGTACGTCTTATCGATCCTTATATAACTGTTAGCTCCGACCAAGTAATCTTATTGGACAAGAGGCATTCCATAAAGTACAACGTTACTGGGACTTACACTCTGTGTATCACTCCGCCTCAGCCAGCTGTTCTGAATACTGTTAATTAACATTACAGCAGATAATGATATATGATTAAAAAAATAGCTGATCTGTGGTAACCTGTAGACACAGAGTGCAGGAGGATGTTTGGGTTGCTTGGCAACAAAAGTCCAGTTTCAGTTAAGTTGTGGAACTAGTTGAGTTGGTGGAATAAAGAACAATCTGTTATTGATTGTTACTGTTAACTACTATTTGATGCTTGTATAATCTCATTTGATATTGCTTAATTATTATTATTAATTCTGTCATTATAGTCTTGTAGTATTTACCTGTAGATGGAAAGAAGCTGCTGTAGTTGCTGGTATATCCTGTATTAAGCTTTTCTTTATTAATTTTTCTGAATTAATCCCAAATTTCCCCCCTGGGGATCAGTAAAGGATTATCTTATTAGAGCTTCCTGTGCAAAAAAAACACATATAAACTGCATATAAATGCATGTCAATCAGTGTAATACTTTGATGTCACCAGCTGTAATTAACCTCAACAACTTCAGTTATGTCATTTTACTGGTTGGTGAAGAGGTTGCACCAGGGAGCCAAGAATCTTTGCCAAGCAGATGGTGTGAACGCCAGCCTTGGCCACCTTTGTACTTCATTTGGCAGCAAGTTTACTCAAACAAGCTGTCGTCTTTTCACGCAGATTTACAAGTGTTTTCAAACTGATTCATTGAAAATGGTTTTGACTTGTTTACGAAAAGGGAAGCTTAGTTCATTGGCCGTGCATAATGTGATTTCACTGAGGAAGAGTGACGAGGAGGAGTGTGTTTCGGAGACTTTAATGAAAGCTCACGAATGGCAGAATGAGATGTTGTTTTCTGTTGGCGGGAGACGCATGCATGAATTAACACACACACACACACACACACACACACAGACACACAACCCTCATTCTCTGTATAACTCTCGGTACACACATGCACACATTGTGGGATTTACTTTGCTGACGAGCAAAGTCGTACTTTCACTGCCTGTGCATTTACGTGTTACATCATGTGTGGCGTGTTGACAACAGAGTTTGTCTGTTCAGGCCTAATGTGTTCAGTGTGATTCAGATGACACACAGTCAAGTGAACTTAAAGATGTCAACTCTCCTCTCTTACCTCACAGCTCAGCAGAGGTTTTTTTCTTTTAATCCTCACCTTCTTGAGCACACTTAATATTAATGAAAGGATTTCTGTGGTCACATCATCCTGAATGCATAGTTGTATTTTTTCCATTGTCAGACAGCTGTTATATCCTTGTATTTCGGGAGTTTGTGGCTGAATCACATGAGAATTCATTATAATAGACACACAGCCCATGTACAACAAGGGACGATTGTCTCACAGAAAAAGTCCACAACTGGACATCTTTACAATCTCTGTAACTCCCAGAGGAAATTGGGAAATGGCATTTTGGAGAAGTGAAAGTCAAACGCTCATATACATTCTGGTTCGCTATTGAGACGAGCCAGAATGTGACATTTGGATTTTGTGTAATTATAACGTTTGTGGAAAGGTCAAGGAGGTTGTGAGTTTGAGCAGCTGTTAAATATGAAACATGGTACTTTCATATGAAGTTGACGTCTTGCTCTCTGTGGAAGTTTTATGGTGAGAATCCAGGCCTCGTGGATCTGTGACAGCGGAGAGATACGGATCTTCTGGTTCTGTCTGGGTCTCGTAGCACGCCAAGGCTTTTTGATAACTTGATTGAGAAGTTAATGCATGAAACCACTGAGCTGTACTGTAAATACTTTTGATTGTGTTGCCTTATAGACTAAAGCTGTACCCGTGGTCTCATGAAGCTCTTAAACTGGATAGCTTGTGCATTTGTTTGGAAGCAAGGGAAAGAAACCCAAACTTGTTTGCAGCTGTTTGCAGGACAGTTATAATAATGGATCTTTTTTTTTTTTTTTTGCTATGTGAGAACAATGGTAAAGTGGTGACGTAATTGAATTCTCCATTCTATGTTATGGACTGGGTGTCGGTGGCGACATTTGCGGAAAAAATCACAAGGGGCGCCCAGTTGGTAACGCGTTTTCCATCACCCAGCAGTCGGTCTGCCAGAGAGGGTAGGCGGAGCTAAGCGGCTGCTTTTCCGGTCTCTGCGAGTGTTGTGAGTAAATATTAATCTACTATGGCTGAACAAACTAAGATAAGATCGAAAAATAAGTGAAAATCCAAAGAAAAAGAAACAAATTTGACGCTCAGATGAAGGCAAACAGTCTCAAAAGGAAACCGACCGTCAGCGAGGAAAATCAAGAGTTACAACCGTAACAAAGGAAGCCAACCGTAGAAGTTGGCTTCTACGGTTGGCGAATGCGCCCATAATCGCCTTTTATCGCCATAAGGTGCCGCCAAATAGAACGAAACTTCGAAATTATAACTTTAACTTTGCAAAAACACTAGAATCAGGATAAAATAATTCCTTGTTAAACTAATACATGACATTTTTAAAGAGATGTTTTTTAGGGAATCAATTAAAAATCAAACCTGTTAATTAGTGTTGTTTAGAGGAGCTAGTAGATGGATTCTGTTACCCTTGAGCCAAGTTAGCTGTTTCAATCTGTTTCCAGTGTTCTAAGCTAAGCTAACCAAGCTGCTAGCTTTTGTGTTATAATTAGATATGAAAGTAGAAACAATCTTCTCATCTAACTTTGAGTAGGCAAATAATGTTTCTCCCAAAATGTTTAACTGTTCATTAAATTGATATGAGCCCATGCTGTCACTAATTGCAAAACTATAGCTAAGGTTTTAATATATGCTTTATTTATTGAAAACTGGTTGTTTTAAAAGTTTGCAGCTGATTGAGTCCTCAGACTTTAGTGAGGAGTGATTTAAGGTCAGACAGAGGAGTAAAACTTGGGGGCTTTGGGCCTGTCCCGTCCTGTCCTGCTCGGAGATGAGTCTGTGCGGAAGCCGTGGGTCTCTCATTAACCCATCAATCATTCTAAATGAGACCATTCGCCATTATGGAGACGTGCCCTTGAATAACCTGCAGCACCTGTGCCTTTTTTCATTTCCAGATGTTGCCAAGCAGGTTTCTTAAGGACTTCATGTCTTTGTGTTGTGTTGTCCTTGGACTTTACTTTACAAAAACACTGGAAAAACTCCAGCATGAGCCAATAAATGTTTATTTCTAAAGTAAACGTATGACTTTGAAAAGAGTGATGGTAATTAACTTACTACTTATGCAGTTTTTGCTTCTGTTGGCTCTTTGATTGACTATTTTTCAAGCTATTGACACCTGTCTCTGTGACTCTGCATTTGAAACCCATACAAAGTAAGTTAAGACAGATTTCTTTGCAGTTTAATCTGCACTGTGTACTCTCTGGCTTCTCTCTGGGTGGTTTTGTCTGGAGGCCTTTGCATCTTCCGTACCCTCTCATTTACCAGGGTCACCCAGAGGACTCCCGCACTCACTCCCACACAAACTGGCATCAAATCAATTTATTATCTTGTTTCAAGACAGTAGATGAATGTAGTGAACAGTGGCTCATCTGTGTCTCCACTATGATACAGCCATATCTGTAATTGTATTTACAGAGCTTCAGATGAGCTTGAAAAAGAGCTGTCAAGTTTAAACTACAAGGAGCAAAAAGAGCTCCTCTAACATGAAGAAAAGTACCAACAATCAGAGCAAGCAAGAGAACGACTATTATGAACTAGTCACGTCAGCTCAGGTGTACAACCTGCTTCAGGCAAGGAATTAAAACAGGAGTTAACATGAGTTGATCTCTGTTGAGGACACGACACACCAGGGTTAGGTGAGGAAGATAACGCAGTGATCTTCTAAAGTCAATTGAACAACTTGTGAATATTGATAAGGACCAAGTATCTGATGTCTTGTTCTACTTTAATACTTATATTTATGTAAACTTGGTAGCTGATCAGTAGGTTGGTTGAATGTCTTGCTGCCTCGCATGGACACCCACCAAAGATAAATAAAAGCTGTGACCCAATCCAGGGGCTGCAGCCTTCGAAGGACGTATTTGAAGGCCAAGTGCGTCACACTTGGCCTTGCTCCTTCAGATGCGGCTGACAAATCCTCCTTGTCCTGGGCCGCGAAGGATCCATTGGGTGCATCCTTTGCGGCCAAACGTATCCCGAGATGCATTGCGCGCCAATTCATACGAGATGACGGACTTTTACGCGGCCGAGGAGTACACTTTAAATGTAAAAGTTTTTGGTTTCAACTCAATCGAATAGCTAGCGTGTGTGTATGTTTAAAAAAAATGGACCCTTGAAACAAATTATCTTTAAAATAATAGGTTAACTTACTTGACGTTAGTTATGCTAGCAAGTTAGCCCACTAGCTACCTGTTGCTAGGCGACAGGAGCGGCGTTTGGTGGGCGGGAACAGCTGGTGACGCGAACAGGAAATCCTCTGTTGACCAGACCTTCTCATTTCAGTTCGGCTTTAATGGTGTATGCAGGCTATGAATGGAGCATCCTCCGTGGACCACCTCCTTCGAAGGATGCAGCCCCTGGATTGGGACACAGCTACAGAAACAACAATAATACACATTGATGCGTGGTTGGCAATTGTAAGCTGAGGCCATAAATATATATCTTGAGGGGAGTTAGATTTTTAGCAAATTAACCATAACTAAAATAATGCAATGACATGTTTCACTTAATTATCTTAACTTACATATTCATGTGACATAGAGGTAAAATGGCATCTCTATTTAAACAATGTTTCCGAAAGATAACCAGGAGTTAAGAACTTTCGCATATTTAGTCTCTCTCTCTCTTTAAGTCTTATTTTGTCCTCTTCACCATTTCTTTTTAACCCACTCACTTCCTTTTTGTTCCCTTTTTATCTCACCCCCTCTGCAAAGCCACCCAGAGGAACTCAGAAATGCAGATGATTCAGGGTTAGTGACAGTTACTGTACTCTGTGATTTATGTCCGCCCCCCTGACCTGCCCCTCCTACTTCCCCAGCCCCCTCCCTTGTGTCTCTACGTCTGCGTCTCCACTCCTGCTGTCAACCTCACACCATCTCCTGGGTCCCTTTAGTACAAGTTTCACATTTTGTGTGTTCTGTTTTTATGCTCGCTCGACCGCTATTAGCTCTCATCAGATAGAAACATTGACAAACGAGCGTGATCTCGCAGCTCATATTTCATCATGTGCAGGCCATCCGAACAGATGGTGCAGTGCCAGATATTATCATAACAAGGTACATGAAATATTCCACTAGATATGTGTGTGGAGGATGGAGGTTAGCCTGCCTCGCTCTCTCCCTGGTTAATACTACACCAGTCAATGTAGGAGAGCTCATAACTCAAGTCCAGCACAGCGGCTATAGAATACAAATCAGGGCGCAGCAATGAGCTGAATAATGACACCGGAGTGTGTGTGTGTGTGTGTGTGTGTGTGTATATGTGCTTGTGTGTCGGGGCGATTGGAGGTTTATTGCTGGTCACATTTTAACTCTCTCTTCCTGTACTCTGGCAGTTTCATTACCTCTGTCCATAAGGGTAGAAAGAGCAACTGGGGAACAAATACATTGCAGCAAATGGAAGTGGTCAGCGGTGAAAGACTGTAGGTCACCTCTGTATACTGTATGTACTGATACCACTAAAGATGCTGCAAAGTGTAAACCCATCTTAAAGTATAAGGTGATAAGCTCATTCTCCCCATAACAAACTATTACACTCTGTGCTCTACTGTATATCGCACACTGTTGTACTGGATGACATGTTCCTTCATTAAAGATGAACATGAGCACTGTTGTTTGTTTTAATCCCTGTACACCATCTCGGTGCTGGAAATATCATAGACAGGTTCCAGGAAGTGGCGGTAGCCTCTGGTTTCAAAATTGAAGTCAATGTGGAGGTGCCTTTAAACCTGCATTATTTTAAATGACCAGCAGGGGGCAAATCCGCTGGTTGTTGTAAGAAGTGTATGGAGACAGATATGAAAATTAATTAACATCTTCCTAATTACAAATTTTTGCTCTAAACCCCTCATTTAAAGTCTTCCTCAATACAGCAGGAAGTTGACTTTGTTAATTATGGTCCCATTTAAAGTAAAACAGAGATTAAAGAGGCAGCTGTGGCTCAGAGATAGACGGGGTCTCACTCCAATTGTAAGGACAGCGGACAATCCCCAGCTCCTCCGGTCTACATGCCTTACTCCAGTCAACATACTCAGGCAAGATACTGAACACCAAAACTCTATGTTAAGCCAAACAGCTGAAATCACACTCAGGATCATGTGAGCCCAACGATCAACCAGCAGCAGAGGGTACTAACAACTCTGTGCTATAAGGTCAACAACCCAGGTTAAAGACTCTCGCTTGATTGCACATCTATTAGCATATCGATGACCTACAGAGGCCTATATTTCTAGCTCCGTCCACCAGTCAATTTAGGACTGAAGAAGCCTTTCGGATGAGAGGCGAAACATCTTCAAGAACTTCAACCAAGTCCAGTTGCCTTTTGGATTAGGATTTGAATGAACCCCAGATTGCTCGCTGAGGCATAGTGTGGGAATGAACTAATCATTCACAGAACAGTTGCCTTGTATGGCATTATATTAAGTGTTGAATCTGTGAATGAAAGGGTGACATGTAGAGTAAAGTATTTGTGTGGTCTGAAGACTTATAAAGTCATGGGGGATCTCTATTTACCCCTGTTCGGTAACATTTCTTGAATCAACAGAGAGATAAATTTTTTGAGACTCTTTTAAAAATGAGTAACTGTAAGTAACTGCTTGCTACAAACAGGGAAGTGCAGTTAAAATGTGTTGAAAGATTAACTAATTAATGTTAAATCTAAAAGCTAATTAAATCTCCCAAACACATCAAGAAACTATCACATGATGAGGAAGTCCCAAGCCTCTGTACATTTAGTCCACAGATTGGGCACTGCAGGTGTGTCTGAGACCTTTTGTAAAACACTACTCCTACTTGATCAATGTTTCATTTCTGCTTCTGTTTTACCCATGCACTTTGTCTTCACAGCTCTGACCCTGCCACACCGCTTTAATTCTAATGAACAAAGCATGCACCCACTGAACCACACACCCCTTGATATGCAGGCACAGTGGCGGTTTTCAAGCCCATCCAGGCATGAAGTGGAAGCCCTGTTACTCCTCATGGCCCACTGGCCTGAACGCTCACCCGATACTGATGCTGATGTTGTGACAAAGGCCGACCAGCTTTTACTTTTTATTCTCTCTCTCTCTCTGCTTCTCTGTTTACATTGTTCCTCCCCTGTGCAACAAGTGAGAGGGTGAGCCGAGGACGTTGGATGACCTAATACTCACCATGTGGTCGCAGTATTTAGTTTTCCGATGAGTGTGTGTCTCTTAGTGTCAGAGTTTGGGCTTGGTCAGTCCACTGAGAGTCATATTTTACACTTAGCTGGCTCTGTGTGTCTACAGTGAGCGTCCTCATCGGATGACATGTTGTTTTTGCAGTCTCATCTTGTCCGGACAGTCAGAGTTGATAGAGCACTCTCTAGTGGAGTGAGAGCATATGTGTGTGTAGAGGAAACAATAGCACTGACGCAGAGCAGCTTATCTATGCGATCTCTCCTCAGAGAGATGACGTCTGTGTCTGCTCAGGTATACAGATATGCTTTTATTTTTAAGGTCTGATTATTTATCTAATGATTCAGCAGTATTATATCCCATATTTCACCTCTCTGCTGAGTAGGTGTGGTGGGTCAAGTTGTCCTGACGAGATGCTATCTGAAAAGGGATCAGTTTGGGTTTAAAAGGGCGCTCCACTGATTTCACACATGCACTCTTCGTGAGTTTTAACTGTGAAAACACTTGTATAACGTCTTCTGTGGCTCTGGAGGAGCTTTATAAAGTTAAAAAAAAATCATGATGACTATATTCCGAAATGCTCTCATAAACGTGTAAAAATGATTCAGAACTCTGCTTCCAGAGTGCTGACAAGAAGCAAAGGTTTCCTGTCAGGCCGTCATGGTCTGGCACACTTCCTATGTATCAAACCCTCACACTACTTTTTAGCTGTTTCAAAATGCAGGAAAAATACTTTTGGTTTCAGTTTTTACACTCTTAACTGTTTGAACAGTCAGCTCAGAGCAGCTCAAAAATGTTTATATCTTTAAAAGTCATTCTCTTTTAGTATCATTTTCACATTTAGAAACAAAACCTGTCTGGAATCACCACATGAGGTGTAAATCAGAAAAGAAGGAGTGGCTTGTCAAATCATTATCGTTAAAAAGAATGTTGCTCTCACTAACAAGGCGTGTCTTTTTTGACCTTTGACATTTTAACAAGCAAGTTTTTTGGCTGCCTGAAATGTGATTGTCCTCGAACAGACTGTTCTACTACCCAACAAGTCCCTGATTTATGATATTTAAGTGTTCAACAAAAAGCTGTAAAACATCTGAGTAGCCCTTAAAATGCCACATCATTGACTGCTTGGCTGTCTACATTTAAGTATTCCTAGTTTATCTACAAAACATTCATCATCAAAATGAGAGAGTTTGGGAAATCCACATTAGCATGAAGCTAGCATATGTTTCTATCCTCCATTGTAATGTATTGTGCTGTTTGGCTCATGCAGTGGAATGGTGTGCTGCGGGTGCTGAATCAAAGGCATTTGAATCCCCTCTCTCCCCTCTGGCCTCTCCCCCAACACCAGATGGTGTCTCTTTAGGCCTTCTAATGAATATTGATATGAGGGGTCTTGGTTAACAACAGGGGGGTCCCCAAAATTGGCACTTAGTAAAGGTCTGGGTGTGGTAGGGATTTATTTTGGAGGAAAATGAGTGTTTGGAACTTTTAGGGCTGCAGAACAAAGTGCTTTTTTATGCTCTGATAATGCTAAACTGTCTGGCACAAATTTGTTTGGATTAGGAGTTAATGAGTATGGTGATGAGAGACATAACCCAGAGGACAAATCAAGCTTTGGTGTGAACTGAAAATGTTGTAAAATGTTATATTAAAAACAAAAGAGTGAGATGACATCATGTTGCTGATACAGGGAAACAGATGTCAGGTGCAAGTAAGTGTCAGGTGAAGACAGGTTAAGCCACTGATAGAGTTAATCCTCTGGCATGACTCCCTCTGTCTAAAGCTGCTCTAAAGTGAACCAGCACCCATGGCCAGGCCGTCTGACCCTGGACGTCGGGGTCAAGATTTCCCGACTGGAGAAGCTCAGTATCCCCACTTTTATCGCAGCATCAGGAGTTATGAGTAAGTGAGGAGGGATGGTGGGTGTATGGACGGAGGTAATTGTGTTAGTCTGCAGCGTGTCCCTCCAGCTGGTCTGGGTGTATGAGCCAGCTGTAGCCCCCTGCTGTGCCACTTTATTGGGAATAGACACCCTTTCAGTGGACGAGTGGACCAAAGTGCTGCCGTGAAATAATCCTTGAATGCAGCACCGGTTGTTTGTTTAGCTCAGAATCAGCCTTTTTAGCCATTTTTTTCCCCAATTGCCGTGTTGTATTTCACAGCCTCCGCAGTTTGTCAGGAAACATTAGTAGGCACGCAGAAACGCATCCACACACAGAGCTGCTGCGATGAAGCAGGGCTGTGTCAGCTATAAATAACTCAAACAAGACCTCTGTGGCTATAAGGCACAGGGGCAGACAAAGAGAGAAAGGCAGAAAGATGTGAGACAGGGGAAGGGGTGAGAGCAAGATGTTACAGTACGTCATGGTGGCTGTTTAGCTTTTCACTGTGAGGACACAACCTCTGCTGTCAGATGGAGCCCCTGAAGCCCTTATATAATGAGACAGAGCGCCAGACAGATACATAATGCTGAGGGCTTTCATTAAGGAAAGGACAATGACAAATAGAACTATCTTCCCCTACAGTAAATCAAAGAGTATGGTGTAGTTTCAGCTTTTATTACAGTCATAATTAATATTGATAACAATAAACGAAAGGAGGCATGCTTGTTGTGCTGCACACTGACCTATAAAAACATTATTATGGCAGAAGCTGAAGAATGCAGTTAGTTTAGTAAGTCAAATTATAATCACAGTTGTCTTTACTTTTATTAGATATATTATTTGATGTCCTGAGTATCTAGTTATGAGGGAAAGTTTTATATTATGAATCGTGTTGAAGTCATTACTATATGTTTTCTGAGTTATTACAAGGTGACATTTAAGATGTTCTGTGATCTTGCATGCTTGATCCAAACAGTCCAGACTAACCATAAACCAAATCACCCTTCAAAAGAAATGGTTCCCAACCTGTCGGGCAGCATCCCTTTGGGGTTCTCAAGATTCATCTTATATGTCACAAGATCATTAAAAGGTATGAGACAAAATGAAAAAACATTCCAGCTATGTTTATTTTAAATTTTAAATTTAATTTTCATTTGCTCTAAAATGCAAGGAGGGAAATTTACTGCGTGTGCATATACAAAGTCGCACGTGTCTGTCTGTATTGAGTGAACTGGGGGTGGATGCCTCCTAAAAGCCAAACTTTGACAGCCGTTTTTCTTGTGGCGGGGGGGGTTTCTTTATTTGACAATAGAGACCAAATCGCAAAGGGAGAGAGCCTGCGTGAGCAGCAGAGCAAAATAGGGAGAGAGAGAGAGCAGAGGGGGGGAGGGAGGAAGGTATCAGACTCAGGGATAAGGCAGCTGGGACAGGCTGCTTTGGCTTGAAGCAGATCTCATTGTGTACTTGTCCGTCCCAAGTCACTCAGACACTCTGCAGAAGGAGGAGAGAGCTTCTCACTCTGACAACAGGTCATCTCACAGAGAAACTGCTGTCAAGCTTTTTCAGAGCATCCGGATCTTCTTTGTAAAACAAACTGATTTTTCTGGCAGAACAAGGACTCGCTGGACTCGGCTTTACCCCTATATCTTCATTTTTTATATCTGCTATGGCACTGTTGTAGGCATGGTGGTCTACTTGAGGAAAAGCATCCACTCTCTGCTGTCTGTCTTCAAGAAGAAGGGTGAGTGCTGAGTCACATGCAGGCTGTAGCTTTGACTTTAAGCTGCTGACAGTAATGATGGCTGTTTTGTACGACAGTAATACTCTAAGTTTGCTCTGATTGAGGTTTCTGGAGGTAAGCTGACATTTTCAAATACATCATATACTCTAAAAACTTTGTGCTAAACAGTGGAGGTTATAGCCAAACCTCCTTTGAAGTGAGTCCAAAGACGTGATGATAATTGCAAATTTTGTGTGCTGATCACTGTCTCTGACTCACGCACACAAACACAGACACACTGGCATGCAAGAATTACAATTCAGGCAATATGGGGGTCCTCTCTAATGAGATAAAGGGCTTAACTGCCTCTTTCGGCGATCATCTAAATTTGTCCGAAAGCCCTCCTGCAGGGGTCCGGCGGCACTGAGGGCAGCTCCAA
Organism: Semicossyphus pulcher; assembly: GCF_022749685.1. Taxonomy (NCBI): domain Eukaryota; kingdom Metazoa; phylum Chordata; class Actinopteri; order Labriformes; family Labridae; genus Semicossyphus; species Semicossyphus pulcher. Next base: position 22,232,744 of record NW_027211726.1, read on the forward strand.
TTAATCACAACTGGTAGTTATAGCACAACACAGACAATGTGAGTCATTTCTGTAATGAAATTTGTCTCTGTTCCTTGGATTGCGTCAGACAATCCCCAAATTAGAATGACCTGAGATTTCCCACAGTCACACACAGGGGTGGGCATTGTGTCTGGGACTGCCTCACCTGTGCGAAGGCGGGAGGATAGGGGAAGGAGTGTCTGCTCTGATACACACACAAACATGTGAAGCATGTACATTCAGAGTCTCACAGTGTCACCTGACAGGGGGAGACTAAGAGCCACAGTGTTGGAAATGACAAAGGAGGGGAATCAGACACCTCACATTGACCTTTGATTGGCTAATAACACACAATACAACTTCTATAACTTACCACACAGCCAAAAGAAAACTAAATTTAATGTGAGTGACAAAAAACAAACAAAAACATTAATACATTTTAACCCTTTCCATGCCTATATTTAAAACCCAAACTGCACTTTTTGCACCATCGGCCTTGCTAGCTTTTCCTAGAGCGCTTTGTTGTATTTTCATATCCTACTTTTACGTTCAGTTTTTTGCCCTATGATGCTTAGTGGGAGTATGAGTGCCTGGTTCAGTTCCCACACAAATTTTCCACAACAGGGGGTCAAGTGGCATTTTCAAATGTGGACTATCCAGATAATCTAATCCTCCGCGGACTTGAGAGGACAAGAGATACAGGATGCAGGAGATTAACCAGGCAATCATTTACTGTTGAAAGCCTGGTCAGGCCGGGACATCTGCCCGCCAAACTGCTCGGCTGAGGAGATTTGAGGAGCGTGCTGTGTCACTCCAGGTGGAGGTGCAGAGGATTCACTGAAAAGCTGATAAATGATTTGGCCAACGGACACCTGTTGAGTCTGAAACGTGTTGATGTTTATATCCTACAAGGCAGTGGAAGTAACCTAGAAGGACTTTTCATTGGAAAATATGGTTTGAAGTGCTTTGGGAACTCTGCTGTATTTTAAGATAGTGTGGTGTTTTCAGTCCATAGAAAAGGTGTGGAAATAGAAGTACTAATGGAAATTATGAATGAAGTGTCCTTAAATGGAATGTTAAATGGATATTGTGTTTTTATATTCTTCCGACTATTCAAAGCGTTTTTACACTACATGTCACACTCACCCTTTCACACACTGATGGCAAAGGCCACATCCATACCCGATGGCTGTGCCTTCGGGAGCAATCTGGGATTCAGTGTCTTTCACTTCAACATGTGACTGTAGCAGTCAGGGATCGAACCCCCAACCTTCCGATTGAGAGATGATCGACTCTACCACTGAAGCACAGCCGCTATAAGCGTATTCTCCTGTTCTGTTTTCCCTGACCTTTCTTTTCCATCAACCCAACAGCTGGACCCAAGGGAAATGAGGACCAGAAGAGGTTGACCGTCCACTACACGACCTCTCAGCACTACCAGGAGAATGTTTTTATTGAGGGCAGCAGGCCACAGTACCTGGAGGACCTGCACACTGAGGCCCAGGAAGGCCTCAAGATACTACAACAGGAAGGTGAGACATGTAACTATAAATTATACTACAATACTATAATTATATCATTATATACGATATACTATTTACTATATGAAGCCAGAGCTTAATTTTTAGCCACCTTTTTATTTATTATTACATCACTGATTATAGATCATGTATAAGCATAATTATAGATGGAGTTTGAATGACTTTAGATTGTGATCCTTGTCAATTTGTTCATACAGAAAACCAGAATGGAGTGAACTTTCCCGACAATGAGAGCATTGCTGTAAGTTCCCTAAAAGCTCTGTGGATCATTTTTCCTTCACTTCCTACACACACAGAATAACCCAACTAAATACTGCTGTGTGTGTGGTGTGTGTGTGTGTGTGTGTGTGTGTGTGTGTGTGTGTGTGTGTGTGTGTGTGTGTGTGTGTGTGTGTGTGTATCCACCGCAGTCAACAGACACTCTGCGTCCGGAGCAGGATATCAGCTCCAAGGACGAAGGTTGCTCTCCGGAGGCGGGATCCACCACAGAGAGTACCGATACCACACTAACCTCTGCTGTGTCGACAAGGCCTGTGCTTACCCGCCAAGGTAAATGACAGTCATGTTTTGTGTGAGTGTTTAGAGAGTGACTTGGAGAGGAAGCATCCATATCTCAGGGAAATAGAAGCTAATCACAGTGCTTGTATCTGTGAAAGCAGTTTGAGCTTTTCTCGGGTTCACTGCTTTACAACGAGTCAAAGACAAGTACTTATTTAGCATGCCTGTCTCATACCCAGCTGCTTGGTGCCTCTGCTGTTACGGTTTGAAATCAAAGGAACTTGACACACATACACACACACACACACACACACGCATACACACACACAGGGAGCCACACAAAGCTGATGCTTTTTTCGGTTACTCAAAAGTTCTAAGCATCAGAAGACAGCACTGCGGCTGCCTCTGCATATCACAGCTGGAAGGCAGAGTATGCTGTTCTGTGTGTATGTGTGTGTCTGCATGTGCACAAAGAAAATGTGATTGGTATTCTGATCCATATTTCAAAAATTCTCTTTTAAAATCCTTTGAAAAAGCCAATTCCCCAATGATTTCAATGCATTATAGTGCAGTGCTCCTAATATTCACTAAATTATTTCTCCTGTGCCACATAAACTTTCGTCAATGCAATACTTACCCTCCTCAAATTCAGTTACTTTAGTATGACAGTTTTTTTATCCGTCCCTCAGGTTCTACATTCAAGCCTCTGAACCCAGTAAAAAGATTGGACAGGAGCAAGAAGAGGAGCAGGAGGACCACCATCATGGGTATTCCCAACCAGGTCCAGAAAGAACTTGGTATGTCCAAACCATCATCCTTGATATCCAGTAGACATATCACTGGTGGTGAACATGTCAGTAACAGTGATCTGCTATCTTCCCAGCATTGCACAGAACTTCAACCTTTCAGCAACTTGTTTCCACCGAGCCTCTTAACCACGATGGACAGGTCAGCCAATCAGGTGTTGTTATTATTCCGACGGTTGATGGAGGGACTCCGGTAGCAAATAAGGAGGGAGCTAGGGTGCACCTTTCAGAGCTGGAGGTAAAGGGTTATTTGCAAAAGAATGAACTCGTTCAGAACAGATTTAACATACAGTAATGTTTTTTGTAATTGCCTAAGAACTGTCCTCTCTTCACTCCTAAGCAGGCAGCAACCAGAGATGAACAGCTGCTGACAAAGCACCTCCGGGCTATGAATCAAGACGAGCAGCCCTTTAACCACCAGGGCTTTGGCTCCTATCTTGGTCCAGCCTCAAATCTAAGACCCAAGTCCCTTGCAGTACCTGGGATGACCACTTCTTTCACCTTCTCTTCTTCAACAATGCTTAGTTTTCTCCAAGAACCCCAGGTAAGAATGAAATCACTTAGTTAAGGAAAAGGCTTTTAAGTTCAAATAGGTTTTTTAAAATTTCAGTCTTTAGTATCTTACCTAATACAGTCCTGACCATTTTGGACACTGAGCTGTACATTTCCTATTTCTGTTTTTTGTCTAGGGCCCAGTGATGTCAATATCTCCTCAGGCCACCTACTTGTCTACAATCATCCCTAATGCGGTCCTGCCAGCCTCGATTGAAGTCATAGAGATCGACCGCAGCTGCAGCCGCACACGTGGCAGCAGTGTTAACCATGGCGGCAGTGTCCGCACTGTTAGCAAAAGCAGCCTGGCATCTGGGGACTCATCTGTCAGCCCATTGTTGTCCAGAAGATCAGATGGCGACGGTTCCCAGATGGATAATTTTCACAACAACTCCACACTTCTACCCACATCAGCTTCAGGATCAAACTGGAGCGAGTCGCAGTCTTCAAAGACCATTATTTCACATTCCTCCCCTGTATCCTCTAAGGGTAGCACACGTAGTAGTAAGTCACAGAGAGTGGGTCTGAATGGGCAGGAAAGCCAGGCAGAGCAGTCTGGTGAGGAACACGACCTTGTCAGCCTCCGTAGCTCAGTTAGCATGAGTAGCAGCAAAAGTGAAAATGTTTTTACAGGTCAAGGATGTGAGTCTGGTATTTCAGGTTCAGTGACAGCTGGGGAGGATTTAAAGACCAAACAGAATTTCACTCGTAGTCTATCTGTTATGAAGACCAAGCAACCCCCAGCACCTCCAAGGAGAACAAACTCTTTACATTGTAATAAGATAGGGAGCAAGTCCAGGGTTCTGGTGGACAGCAAAGTTCTAAATGAATCTTTTACTGGAGAGATGACAAACGATACAGAAAATGCTGGAGTAAAGGTTGAGGTGAGTTCAATTACCGCAGATACCAGTAAGATACCAAACTCCACTGGGCCCATCTCCCAGAATGCTTCCAACAGTCCTTTGAGCCTCACACAGGCATCTTCCAATGAGGCAGGTGGAGCAACAGAGACCCAGTCAGAATGCACCAGCTCATCCCCACAAAAAAATCCCTCAGAAGGGGCTAAATTTGAACGGACCATGTCCCCATCCAGTGGCTACTCAAGTCAGAGTGGAACTCCCACACTTTCTCCCAAAGGGATCTCCCCAACCTCCCCTGATAAACAGAAGAAGAAACCAGTCAAACCAGACAGATCAGTGTCTCGGGCCTCATCCTCAGCAGCTTCTCCTTCCTCCTCTCTTACCTCTCTTTCATCCGGTACATCCGAGTCTGTCAATCCAGATGTTTCCACAAGTAGCCCAAGTATGCCTCTACAGGGATATACATCCACTGTTGTTCCCAAAGAGCTCACTCCGAATAACAATTCTTCAACTTTGAGAGCTGAAATCAGAGAACTGTTGAACATCCCACAACCTCCAAAAGTCAAAGCACCATGTCCCCCTCCTCCAGAGACATGGGTTCACAACAGACTCTCCTTTGAGCTCCTGTGTAGGCCTTGCCCTAATGTCATCAAAGTCACCCAGAAACCAGCAAAGATAGAGGACACAGTTAAGCAAGCAGGAACTCAGACTGAAGCCAGCAATGAGATGCAAGTTTTAGTCGAAGAGCAATCAAATATAGACAAATCTGTCTTAGAGTTGTCAGAGAGCAAAGCCAAGCCTGAGACATTGTTAGAGCCTAGTCCTGAAAGTGTTCAAAAGGAGCTGGAGAATAGGGAGAGTCCAGGTATTCAACAAGAAAGGATGGAAGTAAGTACAGACATTCAGAAACAAGAGCAGAGTAATAGCACTGTAGTAAAGCTACCTGAGAGTCAAGAGTCAACTCCAAAAAAAGACCCCCCTCCTGTCATGAAGAAATCCATGACAGTACTGCACAAAGAGGAATTGGTGTCTAAGGAGCCCTCAGTGGATAGACAACAAAGCGAAATGAGTAGCAGTGGGACAACAGAAGTTGATTTATCTGTTGAGAGCCATACGACTTCCTCACAGGATGGGGTAACAGATTTAGTTGATAAGATTGAGAATGAAAAAGACAACAGGGAGGTCCCCTCTATGCAGTTGCTTTCTGTTGAGGTCCCCAAGATAAGTAAGGTCTCGCCACCTCCTACCCCTCCACCAGCATACCACCCTACACCTCCCCTGTCAAGGAAAACACCTACTTCATCAGTATCCATGCCACCAGATGAATTGGAAAGGGTACAGGAGGAGGTCCATGTCATAGAGTCTTGCTGGCCGCCTCCTCCACCTCCTATGGAAGGGGACTCAGTCTTTGATGGAGGAGATGAGGTTGACTTTCCTCCACCTCCTCCACCCTTTATGACAGAGAGTGTGACAAAAGTAATGGACAATGGTATCACAGAGCTGGATCTCTCAAAAAGACCCACAGAGGATGTTGAAGAGACAATTGTGGATTCAAGTGAAACAGGGACATTTGTCCTTGAACAAGTTCCAGATTTGCCTCCTGCTGTTCCACACTCAGGCACTGACACCAAACAAGAGGTTGACGTGCAGGTTTCACAAGCCAACACCTGTGATGAGCTTTCTAGCAGACCAGGGCAGGACATTTTATCTGTTTCAGACAATGCCCCAGCTCCACCAGTGGAGGAACCTCCTTTGCCAACTCTTCCCAAAGTAGAGAATGTAGTATCAGTCTCTGCTTTAGTTCCTTCCAGCAGTTTCCTGATGCAAGACTCTCTGAAAAGTGAAGATCACACTCCCTCTGAGCCTCCTGCCCAACATCCAATTACTATCCCAGTAGCACCCCCAATACCAGCAGAAAATGTAGCCCATGGGGTTAATTTCAGAAGGCAGCCCAGTGTAGCAAATCGAGATACTAGGAGCAAGGAGCTCCTTTCTCGCCACAAAAGTGCACCTATTCCCAAAGAGGACGCTAACATACCTCTCGTGACCCCCTCTCTGCTTCAGATGGTTCGTCTCAGATCAGTCAATATGACTGAGGATCAGGTTAAAGCTCCATCAGAGGACAAGTCATCAAACCAGGGAGTTCCAGCTCTGGAGAATTGCCCAGTCCTAATCCCAGGACCTCAGAGCATTCCACAGAAGCCCATCCGCAAGTCTCTGTCACTAAAATCTCCCCCTCACACAGTAAAAACATCCTCTGCAACACCTAACACCCCTTCCATGCGCTTACAGGAAGCCATACGTATGAAAACCGCAGCCATGTCTTCAAGAGATGGTCTGCCATCCCGACTGGGTGTGAGGTCAACCACTCACAGCTTTGTCACTGAACAAGGTGCTCTGTCTCTGAAATCACCCGACGGCTGTGACATGCACAAGAGCCCAGCCTCTACCGCCAGCTTTATCTTCTCTCGGAGCACAAAAAAGGTTGTCATAGAGACTGCAGCTGCCTCCTGCCCTGAAGCTCAGGCAAGTCTTAAGCAAAGCTTGGCGGCAGAGCTCATGCAGATGTCTGACCAATCAAAGGCTGCCGCTTTCTCCAACGGTGGGGTAAAGTCTGACAAAGTTCCTCCACCTGTAGCTAAGAAACCAGCCCATGGGAGCATCAGTCCTTCACAGAGTCTTCCTGCTTGTTCAGCAAAGACGGACTTCAGTGTTGAAGGAAATGGAGCGATAGGAGTACGGAATGTGAGTGGAATAACACATCTTGAGACAACAAGTAAGAGCAGCCCTTTTATCTGTAAGCATGCTTTTCTGTCATTACATCTGAGAGTCATGCCTTCATCAGTGTGTTTCAGTGCACTGCTGCCGAGTGTGTAAACCCATTAATGCTAAGTCAGTGCCTGCATAAATCAATAGCTAAAGTGCCACTCATGAAAAAGCAGAATGCAAATTCTATCATTACCATGATCTTGAAGCTAAGCAGTTAAACATTGCCTTAAATAGCATAGTTCTTGCTCTTCCTACCAGCAAGTGAAAACTGCATACACAAGCTTCCTTCCACACTAACACAATACAAACCCTGCTGACCTGTCTACAGATTTTTCCAGGCTTATGTGCGAGCATGTCCCTAAATCAGCCTTAACCTGAAGCTCATGATCATGTATCCGTGACTGAATTTGATTAGGATGAATCACATTACATGTTTTCCTGTAACTGTATTATGTTGACGGCATAATGTCTAACCTCCTCTTGTGTTCCCTCTTCAGCCACAAGAGTGACAGCGGACACAATTGAAACACTGTTTTGAGAGAACTTTGTGGTGATTGACAAAGGCTCATGCCAGAGGAACAAGCAAAGACTACAAGCAAGTTAAAGGACGACTCACAGCAAGGACAGACATATTTCAACTATCAGAGTGTTGTGTGTGTTCATTCTTCTCCAAAAGCCTTAGCCTGTAATGGCCTTCCTACATATTTATGCAAAAAATGTGTCGCTCCAATTTTCCTATGATAGCTTTATTCTGGAGTATTTTTCTAAGCTATAGTTTATCTCTTATTAAGGCCCCTCAGGATGAAACGGTATACAACAGCTGAACTGTAAATACTCGGCTTGTGTGAGATCGCCTCCCAGAGGTAGAATTAGGTAGTGCTCACTGCAGCTCACAAGAAAAGATTAGTCTCCCAAAGCATTTCTGTACAGAGGTTTACTGTGTGTTAAGTCTTTTCCCACTGTTGTAATATAATGCATAATTTCATGGGGATTTAAAAACAATTACATTGCTTTCTTTGCTTTATGAGCTGAGTAGAAACTAATTCTCACACTCAATTTCAGTCCCGCCTTTCAATGTGTGGATAGAAAGATAGGTCAGGAATAGTATTTGAGAAAAAGGGACGCTGCATATTTACAACAATGAGAGAAATATATTTTGACAATTAGGTCAGAGGCACTTTTGTAAAGCTACAGATGGTTAACATTTAGACTTAACACAAAGAGGCATCAGGTTACAGCAATGGCTAAAATGTCGGTTAGATGCTTCTTCTCGGCTTTAGTAAACGTCAACCCAACAGACTCTTTTAGGACATCAGTAACAAAAGCATCCTATTTATTTATATGTGGTTTTCCACTTCTAGAACTGTCAGTCACCTTTTCCTACCAAATCTGAAATATTCAAGAATCTATTTCATCAGAAAACTACTTGCAGGGCTATGAGTGGGAATATAAGCCCTGGATGATTTGATACACTGGAGTAGACTTAGTAAGAGGTCAGTGTTTATATTAAATGTTCTGTATCTAAAACTTTGGCTTAAACCTTTTAGTCGAAAATCGAGTTCATCACTATTTGCACAAAATGCTTTCCCCCAGCAAAATCATTGGTGAGTGAATCCTACTGACTCTTTGTTATGGGTCAAAAATCTACATCTCGATAATTATAAAGAATTCTGTACAGTTATTACTTCTATAAATAAAAGATTAAGTGTATTAAAAATGTGGATCCCTGTATTTTTTAAGACATGAAGAAATAAATGTGGTTACCTTACACATACAGGGTCTCTATTCAGACACAAATATATTTCATTCATTTCTGCAGACCACAGAATCCAGGCAGTGTTTATTTCATTTTAGAGATGATGCATTATTTGAATATGACAGTTAATGTCCAGATATCGATTTCTATACAACACTACCCCAAACTCTACCTTCCTATGTCTTACAGTGAATGGCATATACATTTTTTATATACATCTGATGCGTGACACCCATAAAACCAGTCTTTGCAGTTTGGCCGCTGCCCTGTCAATAACCATTAAGGCAATCATCAATGTTTTTTAACCTTGTAAAGTACTGAAACATCAAGTCCCTTTTCAAACACCTGAGATACTTCCAAGAATAAGTAGCAACATTCAAGAAAGTAAACCTCCATTATCTGAGAACCAGTGTGTCTCTTGTGCAGAAACACTCAGTAATAGAAAATAAAAGACAGTAATAAATCACGGGTAAATTAGTTACATCATTTTTGTTGTACGGGGCGCATATTTTTCTGATAAAGACAAAGCAGGGTGAGAGCAATGTCCCATTATTCTCCAAGAAAACATCCAGGTGAAGTCCGACCGTTGTTGCCATGGTGATTTGTTGATGAGTGTAATTGTTGTAATGTGGCTGATGGGGGTGAGTATGGTAAAGTATATGTATCTAACTGATGTTGCCTCCTTTAAGTGTCTTACATTTGATCTGTCCAAGTTTGGTCATCAGCTGTTTGTCTTTCCACTGAGCTACACACTCGTCAGAAATGTTCAGGTCCACCTGGGGAGACAGAAAATTAATACAATCATTTAGTATGTTTGGTCTATCTATAAAGAAGGAATTCCAATATACTGTTATTCAATAATAATTATAGTAATTAACTATAAAAGTCTTATCTGGCTGACACATACCTGTAGTTTCTCCCACACCTTCTTCTTTGGGTTGAGTCTGTCATCTGGTTTGCCCGTCTCATATCCCTCCACAAAGACCTGTTCCCCTGGGGATGACCCCTCTGGAGGGTCCAGAGGCTCCACCCTTCTTGGCTCCCCCTCACTGGAACCAACCAAAAACAGATAATTAAAAAAAAATAATAAAGCCAAGGTGCTGTGTGTTTGTGGAAAACATAATTAATGCTCACATGGAGGCACATAGCAGCATGGCTTGAGACTCAATCCCTCGCATCTTCTGGGGTTTCAGATTACAGAGCACCAACACCGTCCTGTCCTGTAAGTCCTCCTGTGAGATATAGGCCACCAGTCCGCTGACAACCGTCCTTGGCTCTGGCTCTCCTACGTCGATCTTCTCCAGGTACAGAGAATCAGCATCTGGATGCTGAAAAAAAGCCACGTGAACACAGAGAAAAAGGGCGGTAAAACAAGTGGATCATCTCTACACAGGTTCAACAAGAAACTATTTTGATCAGCTGCTGAACGACAAGTGATGATCTGGACATCTCACCTTCTCCACACTAATGACCTTGCCCACTCTGATGTCCAGTCTGGAGGGGGCCAACTCATCATCGTCTCCTCCTCCTGCGCCACCTCCTGCCTTGGCACCCTTTCCCGCTCCTTCTAATCATGCAAACACACACACCAACACTAAAGATGACAAGTCTCAAAGTGACATAGTTGGCATCCCATTTTATGCAAAACTAGTCACACATCTATGTTTGATTGACATTAAAATGCGGTGAGAGAGGGAAGACACACTGAGGATGATGGGTAAAATACTGACTCGTCTTTGCCTGGCTGGGATAGGCAGAGTTGGTGAGTTTGCGGAGCTCAGGTGACTCAAACTTCTTTCTGATTGGGTCCAGCAGTTGGTTTAGTGCCACTTCCACTGAGGCCTTCAGGTCTCCTGGATGGACAACCTGGCAATGTCAAAGATAACTGATCGTAAGCCCAGAGCACGAGAGGAAAAGTACATTTTTCAGAGTATTTCTATTCGACCTATAATTTACCTCCTCAGCAAAGTCCTTCTCCACCTCTTCAAACACAGTGTAGATTTTGTCTCCTCCCCACTTGGGGTCTCTTTTCATGCAGAAATCTGAAACACAATATTTTCAATTCATTTTTTACTCTTTACACAAGTAAAAGAAAAATCTGAAGCCAAGATAACAGGTGATGCGAGGGGGAGATATCTACCTCCTCGTAGAGGGAAGAGGACGTATTTGACGAAGGAGAGGACTCCATTGTTCTGGATGTTGCCCGGCTCACAGAAAGCCTTCTTCAGCTTCTTCTTCACATCTTCTTTGGAGTCCAGCAGATCAATCTTTGACTCCTGCAGCCACAACAGAATGTTATGACTGACCACAAGCATTACAAGAAAAGATTTGTACAAATCTTGACTTTACTGTGACGTACTTCTTCTGAGGAGCTCATCTTGGCCCCTGTTAGTCCAGGAACCATCGGGTTCATCAGATGGGCGCGCTTGGCATAGCCAAGAGAGGGCAAGTACTGGAGACAAATGACAGTTAAACTTTTTTTAACTTAAAAAAAAAAAAGAAATTCTGAAAACTGTTTCATTGAATCGCCCTATTTGATATTTATAGTTTATCATTGTCAAAATCTTTAATTAGATGAGTAGTGTGTTAAAGGAGAGAGGGTCAAAGGTTGTAATAAATGAGTAAAGATGGAGAGAGATGGTACCTTCTCTGCCAGAGTGAAAATCTTCCTCTGGTCAACTCCTCCAAACTGGGCATCCACCTTAAGGTACTCCTCATCCAGAGCCTAAATATAAAAAGAAATCATATTCAGTACTCCAATCAATCACAACAACAAATACAATCTTCATTTAAAAAACAAACAAATATAAAAAAACAAGTTCTAAAGAGTTTCTGGTGAGATGCTTCATTCAGGATCACATCAGCTGACTGCTGTGGTATAAAAAGGGCTTGTTTTAGAGTAGTTATATCACTTCATGTAGACAATTTTACAATGTTACAATCTCATTTAGCAGACGCTTTTGTCCAAAGCGACATACATCTGAGAGTTAATACAACACAAGCAACGATCATGATAGGAGGGAACAAAGTCATTAAGTGCCATTAACAAGGTCAATATAGTCATCAACATCATCACGTTAAGTTTTGTTTTTTGTTTTTTTTATTACGGGACAAGCCGTCGAGAGGGACGACGAGATTCCATAGTGTGATCCTAGCAGTTTATGTGAATTAATAATGTGATCCAGCAGTGAGCAGTATATAATTATGCAGCGCAGTGACTGATCTGTGTGGTTCTCAGGGTCTGCCCCTGACTTAATGGCGTTGTGATCGGTCCCGTATTTCCATGAAAACCCTTTATAAAGCATAAAATACGTCTTCACACGCTGTGACTGAGATGAGCCGGAGTTTATCAGAGTTATCGTGCCGCGCAGGGAGGAGACAGCCGCTAGGAGAGGAGCAGATATGACGCAGACTTGTGTGTGTTTTGATGCTCATACCTGAATCAATAACGTTGCAATCCGTCTGTATTTCTGCGCACAGTTAAAGTCTCCACAGGCTGTCATAAGCCCATATGCTGTGTAGTTCATATATTTCAGATATATATATGTATTTATCTTTAGAGAGGCATTAGGCTTCTTGATCAAAGTTTCATGGGATGCGAAGCCAGGGTTGCCAGGTCTGCGGTTTTCCCAGCTGAATTGGGCGACTTTTGAAGTGTCTTTAGAGGCGCGAGGCCCTGTGCGGTTGCACACTTCACACAGTCCATTCGACGGTTCTGACTCTGCGAATGTTAGTAATGTCACAGACACCTGTTGGGCTTCGTGGCCCGGTGCTGAACAACCTACTGCCCGGTACAATATCATTAAGTGCAGAGGTGTTCATGCAAGAGCTGGGTCTTTAGCTTATTCTTAAAAGATGGAAAGGGCCCTGTTTTGATGGGAGTACCAGGCGACTTTCGCGGGAGGGAGTGTAGGCCTGGATGAGGGCGTTCAGGTAGGAGCCTATTTGTTGCTGTTTTGTAAGCAAGCAAGAGGATTTTGAATTTGATGCGAGCGACGACTGGGAGCCAGTGGAGGGATATGAACAGTGGAGTGACATGCTGTTTGGGTCGCGCTGATGTGTTCTGGATCATCTGCAGAGATTTGAATGTGCCTGCTGCCAGTAGGGAGTTGCAGTAGTCAATGCATGATATTACAAGAGCCAGCAGTTGTGTTGCATGTTCTGATAGGTAGGGTCTGAACTCCCTGATGTTGTACAGGGCAAATCTGTAGTTAATTAATCATTTGGCTTATAAAGAGACCCAGCGTAATCTTATATTACTTCTAGTTAGCGGTTAGTACTCCATACTGAACAGTATTATCACCTGCAGTCCAGGGTACAGCAGACCACTCAGCAGAGGATGCTCCACCTGTTTGACCACCTCAGCTCCAGCCTTCTTAGCATCATGCTCCGTCACCATGGAGGACAGACGGTACACATCCAAAGTGTACTCTCTGAAACGAATGAGAAAACAGATGTAAAACATTTGTTTAAGTATAGGCTGAATGTAGAGAGAAAATATAAGGTTTAATATGGTCGTGTTAACACAGTCTCTGTCTTTCACAGTCAGTATAACTGACCTGCTGAGCTGGTAGTCCGTTCCTTTGACAAACTTGAGTTTATCCAGAGGCACACCAATGCTCTCCAACATGGCCTTGATGACCTGTTCATAGTACTGCACCCTGAGCTCCAGCAGCTCCCAAGGGGCCTTCATATTGTCAAGGAAGGCATGCAAGTCTGCAAACAGAATAGTGACCTGAGGAAGAGAAGAATAAACAAAAACATGCCTGTGAGATAATAGTTAACAGAACTTTTGTTAAGCAGGAAGTAACGATCAAATCATCTTCCTTAACATAAGACAAGATGCTCTATGAGATCCACCCACCTCACATCCAGCCTTGAGGAAGTCTGCTATCTTGGACATGGGGACAAAATATGCAACATGAGGTTTGCCAGTGGTCGCGGTGCCCCAGTACACTCTCAGCTCTCTCTCCTGAAGAACCTGCTTCAGCTTCTCCTCTCCAAGGAACTCCTGCAAAACACATAGTCACGAGATTAATGGAAGCAAGCTATTGGGGTACTTTATTGAGTATGTTTGAGAGTATGTCCCACCTGGAGGTTCCTTGTAATGAGCTGGAACTTGTCATCTGGACTCAGCTGGTCTGCCATGGTGCAGGGCCTACTGACTAGGATGAGAGGATTGAAAGCATTGTTATGAAATAATGAAATAAATTGTATTATTTATACGGAGTTCCAGCTTTATTAGATCACTTTCCGTTTAATGTTGCCCTAAGCCACAGGCAGAGAGACAATATGGGAACATTACTCAAAACTGATTTGGTGGTTTTCCAATAATCTTATTTCACCTAAAATGCACCAGCAGCAGCACCCACAGCTTCTTGTCTATTGAAAGTAGACCATACAAGTGTATTAAGCATGTTCTTCATCAGTAAATTAGCCAATGGAAAGGTGACGTTGACTTTAAAATGATGTTGATATTAAGAGTATTTAGAAAGTACAAACGTATTTTAGAATGCACAAAATCAGTGATCTACTGGCTAACGTAAGAATATATAACACAGTACAACCCCTAGTTTACAACATATGTCGGGAACTATTCACATAAAGATAAAATACTAGCTAGGACCTTACTGGCACACATTTACGTCACGCTTATGATGAATGAATCAGCCAGGGCTATAGCTAGTTAGCAACAAAACCATGTGCAGCTAACGTAGCTCCGATGCTGCTACGCGTTACAGTTTAGTACCTACATTTATGACCTACATTTCCAGCGCTTCTGACACGAAAAAAACAGTCTACCTCAAAGCCATAATGTAAAGTCTACCGACTTACCTTAAAGCCTCCTTACAGTGAGACGTGGGTGAGAGAAGCCGGTGGCGTGGACCTGTCAGTGTGTTGCATCAGCGATAGCGTCAGCTCTGCTTTCAGACTCCAGAGGAAAGCAATCGAGTGCAGAGCGTGTGATTCAGAGGAAAAAATCCTGCTTCTTCAGGGCAAATATTTAAAGCTCCTGGTTATGAAACAGACTTAAATTAATTCTGAGTACGCTATATGACATCCAAAATCAAACCAGAGCATCGGTGACAAGATGGATTATTTCTATAGGCCTATAAGCTGGTGGGGGGGTAGGTGACAGACGAAGCGGTTAACTGGAAGATGCCTTTGATTACATTATTCAGGGCAGAAGATTAAAGTGAGTGATAGATATGACTGTTAAAAGAAAGCAGGGTGAGATTTTTTGTAAGAAAAAAAAACACCACTTTAACTGATAATTTGAAGTTCTCAGTTTCGTTCTATTTGGCGGCACCTTGTGGCGATAAAAGGCAACTATGGGTGCAAACCATAGACTGTATAAAAATATAGACGACATGACAGCTCCCTAATAGTGAAGCCAAAACATTTCGAGCGCCCCCTGCTGACTGGCCGCAGTATAGGTCATAAAGCCCGCCTCCTCCATGTTAACAGGAGGGACATGAGTCAAACTATAAAATCAAAATACATGCCAGACACATTTTTCTCAAACATGGTTTCTGTCATTATAGTTAGTTCTTATCATGCTGATCTACATCCAAGTGTTCATTTTTCTGACACATTTAATTTTAATTAGTTATTGATGCTGATGATTGACCGCTTTGACGACCAATATGGCTCCTGCAGCTAGTCAGTTCCGGATAGCAGACTAGAGGATGATCCGCAAGAGAAAACGTAACTAAAACAATCACTATAGTCATTGAAGTTTCCATACCTGTGAACGTTAACCTCAGACCAACACAAAGAAGCTGTTCTGCTGTTAAATAGGCCGGCGTACAGGATCTTTTCTGTTTTTTCGGTAAATTAAGTGTGTGTTTAAGTTAGCGGAAGTGGCTACCGCCGCTTCACTCGCCAATCTATACTGCGCAGTCTCTGGCTCCATATGACGTCACCATTGCAAGATGGCAGCGCCTATTGCAGGGGCTATTTTGGCATCATTTTCGTACAATGGGAGCAGATGGAGACGTATTGTCCATCTATACAGTCATTGGCGCAAACGTCCCAAATAACCAGACGTCTACAGTTGGCTCTGGTTGTAACTCTCGATTTTCCTTGCTGACGGTCACTTTTCTTTTTAGACTGTTTGCCTTCATCTGAGCATCCAATTTGTTTAATTTTCTTTGGATTTTTATTTATTTTTGAAGTTGTATCGGTAGTCATCGATCTTGTCTTTGTTTGTTCAGCCATAGTAGATAGTACTGTTTACTTGCAACACATGCAGAGACCGGAAAAGCAGCGGCTTAGCTCCGCCTACCCTCTCTGTCAGACCAACCACTGCTGGGTGATGGAAAACGCGTCACTAACTGGGCGTCGGTTGTGATTTATTCTGCGAATGTCACCACAGACAGCTGGTCCATAATAATCATATATACTGCAAATGCAAAGGCTTTCATCAGTGGGCCATAGGCTCAGTCACCATTGTGTTAGCTTAGTCGGCGATTGATAATGACTTAACAGACATTTACTTAAATGAAAATTATCGAGATTATTACTTTAAGCATGTACAGGACAATATCAGCACAGAGATAAGAGATACGGCTTTGTCCACAGGGGTTGCCAAAATCGACACAAATCAAAGTTCCTCACAGGAGAACACGTGTTCTGTTGCTGACAAGCATTGAGGTGAATATCACGTATCGTCTGCTAGACCTGAGTTTTAGATATATAAGACAAGCTCATGAAATGCATTATTTCAAAATTTCCAATTGTTATGAGTCATTCAAATTCTCTACGCTCAAAGTGTATTAACTATCGGTATACTTCTTACAAACATCTCCTGATTAACCTGTTAGTGAGGCCAGAGGAAATAATTTAACAAAAAAAGAAAATACAGGTTATTCCATTGATATAATTTAATCAATGTTCAGTTTTATCAGTCACACAGACACCAGTTGATCGAGTATGTTAATGGTAATTACATTTACCACAACAAACGCAATATGTTAGCACAATATAAAGTAATAAAATTGTTAATACCATATTTTGACACTTGGCCATTCAAGCAACTGACTGGAGTCATTTCCTCCACGAGGCAGAGTTTCCTAAAAACGTCTTCTGTCTTTTTGAAGTCCTGCTTTTACCTCCTTATACAAAAGTTGTTCCCATCATCCCCCTCTGTGGAAAAAAACTGGACTATTACTAATGTGTTATAAATGTGATTTAACACCACTTAACTGGACATCTAAGCACCTGCAATATGAGAGCACTGTCCTGTCAGGGGACCTAGATTCCCTATGCACCTCTGTTAATAGAGCAACACTGATTGCATTCAAGTCTCATTTTTATTCTGTCAGAGAAGCTTTTTTGATGTCTAAAGCGCCATAAAATGACTATAGAAGACAAACTAGAAATATTTGCATGTGAGGTGTTGTCAATGTCTAGCCAGTGTCTGTTGGGGGGTTTAGGGTCAAAAGGCGGGCTCCATGCGGGGGAGCACCGGGAGGATGAGGTTTCCAAACGAGGAGTCCTGAGTGATGAAGAAGCCGGACGAGTGGACGTGCGCGTGCTGCAGGGCGGCCTTCTGCTGGGCAGCGATGTGCTGCTGCTCCGCGCTGTCCCTCACCTCCTTGAGGCAGGGTCTGGACGACAGAGGGATGTTGGCTCCGGGGCTGTTCATGGACTGGCTCTGCAGAAGCCGCCTCTTCTCCTTGTCCAGCTCCACCAGGATGGCAACTCGGGTCTTGTTTTGAAAGCCTGGCACTGGAGGGTTAGCAGCCATGTCAGCCCAGCGAGGTTAGCGGTGAAAATAGGTTTCACAAGTCCTTTAGGCAAATGACTGAGAATGTTTTTAGGTTATACTCGTGTCCAGCTAACTTAGGTATAGTTTATCATTTATTGTGGCAGACACTGAGCAAGACCAGCCAGAGTAAGCTGTGAACTTAAGGAGTTTTACGCTCCCTGCTGTAGGCTAACAGGAAGTTAACACTTCTGGTTTAGGCGCTTTTCCTTCAAAATAAAACTCACGTCTTGTTTTGCTGTATTTACAGGGGTCTTCCATCATCAAATATAATTGATCAACGGTTATTTTGTGCTCATAATGTTGAGAAGCACCACAAAATACATAAACTATAATCTAAAGACAATGACATTATACGGATGTTAAAATACACCATGGATTATAACATAAAATAAATTATATTTTTGCTCAAAATCTGTTGTATAATTGTGTTGCTATAACTGAACGACTTAATATTACATAATATACAATTACTCAAAAAAACTGATTTACTGGTATATTCATAGCTCTAATTAAGTCTTATGTATCATGATTTAACATTTTAATTAATCACTTTAATGGGAAATATCTTTAAATTCATTTGCTGCTATGAAACAGGAACAAAACGCAAGGCAGTAGATTGATTTTCCACATATGTGTTTAATTTCAAACTTAGTTTTGCTTATCAATATTTTATAATATTGGGACAAAGCCCTGTCACTAGATGGCAGTAATGTACCATGAATAACCCTCAATGTCTTGAATTTGGACCTGCTGAACTCCAACTGAAAAGCGTCTGCACTTTCATTATCTCAGTTTATCCACAACATGCTGTACTGAACTGGTGATGTGTATTTTGCATTTCTAAAATCCATGTTAGCCCAACTGCAGGTCGCTAATGTTACATTTTCAGCTGCAGTTGTGTACATAAGAAGCAGCTCAAATATCAGAAATATTATAGAATCTCTTCAGTAGTCACATAATGCACAAGTCTGCATTAAATATACCCAAGTTTGTTCTAGTTTAAATTGGCTCAATATATAAGAAATATTGACAACTCATTCACAGTACACTTATTAGTATTTATTAACATCTTTTTCAAGCTCAACATTTTCCTTAAATAACTACAATACAATGTACATAGGTTCATTTCACTTGCAGCCACAAATATCAAAGATATGTACAAGTTTACATACAATATATACATATGCACAGGAGGCATGTACACAAGGCTTCTGTGTGTCCCTATGGGATTAAAGCTCACACATTTGGCTACAGCCTCAAGAGTCATGAGGGAAGTTTACTGACAGATTGTTGTACTATTGGCAAAATGAAAAAGGATGAGATTTACAGGATGTACAATTATTACAGGCTTAGTGGATGAAAATGGCACTGTGTTGGCATGTACAGTATCCTCTACCAGGGATATAAGGAGAAAATAAAGTAAATGAAATATGAACAATTTCACATCGGCAACCCAGTTGTCAGGAACAACATGTCGAAGATGTAAGAGTATGTATAACATATGACTTTATGTACACATTTCCATATCAATAGATATGAAATATGTCAATCCACACTTTCATGATAGGGATTGAGATGATCACAAAGCATCTGTGTTGTTCCTTCAATAAACATACATATATACAAAAAATAAACATTCAAAAAACACCCAGAGGGAGACTGCAAAAAGTTCACTTTCCCATCTTCCACTCATCTTTTCTTCACAAGTATGTGCTTCCCTTTTTGAATACATATGGAGCAAAGACAGGAAGGATGGCAACATGCACTGAAAGGTGTGTGGGTATATGTCCTTATATTGACACCTCTGATTCAAGACCTTAAAGACCTTAAATAGATTTAAATACGGCAAGAAGCAAGACTTTCCAGCAGACATAAGGTCAGAAAAAGTAAAATCAAATCTAATAAATATTTAAATAGTGATATATCTAGATTAGTACCTGCTGTAGTCACCGTTTTGCTCAATATTAAGGAAATTAAAGCATTTAGAGGAAAAAAGGAAATCCTGTAATCAGTAGCTGTCCTAGAAATAGGATAATGTTAAAAAAGCTGGATAAACACTGATGTTATGTGTGCAAACTAACTGCTTTAACTATTGTAGTGGTTTCAGTATTAAGGTGGGGAAGTACAAGGAGCCCTTTAGAGCATAGCCGTTACTGTCCGGCCACAGGTTCCAACATCACATTTTCTTGGCTTGTTTAGACAAAAGAAAGCCAGTGTTATGGTAATGATTAAAACTTACTGGCTTACTGGTTTAAGTAAACTATGATGATAAATGTAGAATTACAAAAAACGCTGTTCAAAATACAAGTCAACGACTCGAGAGCAAGTGACTGGCACAAGTATCGGTTTGTTAGTTTTGAATTTTAACCCCAAAACGAGGCTGAAATTAAGGCGTTCTCACTCTTTGTTCAAGGTTCTCACGATGCTCACATCTCATGACTACAAAGTTGTTTTTAGCGCAGTGCTCAAGGTCATAAATGTGTGATGTGTCTGTACAGAACAGAAACTGTCCAGCTGCTGCGAGTAGCACCAATAATGGCAGCACTGACAAGACATGCTCCCATCACATCTCATGGTTTTGTGCATTTTTCAAACCCACAACAAGATCAAAATTCTCCGGCAGTACTCAGAAGTAACGTGTTTTACAAAAAAGTAAGGCTTTTGAGATCTGACTGATAAAGAGGAGAGTGAATTTCATGCTTTGCAGCCAAATTTGTAGATTCATAACAGCAGCAGTGTGATTGGACAAGGCAGTGTCTACATGATCCGACAGGTCCAGATCCGTTGGTCCCGCCAAGTGCAAAAATGCCAATCGATCACCCGATTGGTTGGTGAGTCTCTAAAAGGTGCTAGACCATGTTGGCCATTTCTGTTGAGTCTGTTTCTGAATCTGCCTCGTTTTCCCTGGAAGACAAAAAAGAACGAGATTAGAGATTTGCTTTATGCACACAAACAAACACAAGAGAGTAAAGACAGCTCTATCCACATCCTTACCTCTGTTCCTGGAGCAGCTTTCTGTTGCCCTGCCTCCTCTCCTCGTCGATTGGATACGTGTACAATATGGACAGGCCGATTATAATGAGACCTACGGGGGCGGCGGAAACGAGCAGTTTTAAAGTCACATCCACTGCCTTGGGTTGAGTGCAGCCTCTGCTGATGTATCCCGCAAAGCTGAAAAAGAAGCCACATGATTATGAAAACGAAAACACCGGTCATATTATTATGCATTAATGTCAAGGCATACATCTTCTATGGTAAAGTATTTCTTAGCCAAGCAGCCAAGTCAGGCTAAGTGAATTTGCTGATCAAAGGCCAACAGTGTGCCCTAAAGTCAGTCATGTGAAGCATGCATGCAGCACACACGTGCAAAGCCTTACTGTACTTGCGCTAATAAAAGAAAAAGGAATTCCTCGCTTTGATGAGGGATTAAGGGTCTCGGAGATTTGGCTTAGCCAGATTTTTTTTGTCCCAATAAACCAAATTGAACACCTATAAAGCCTTTCAATATAGGTTATCTGTGTAATCTGTGTGTTTAAGTGTTTACTTACTCTAAACTGAGGGTGGAGATGCCAAGGGAGACCCCAGAGGCGAACTTGGTGAAGAAGACGTAGAAGGAGTAGAAGAGCGCTTCATGACCGGTGGAGTCGGGATTCTGAACTTGGAAATCGTCGACAACATCAGGCAGCATAGACCTTAAAAAAACAAAACAAGTTAATTAGATTGGATGAACTTAATATGTTTATACCCACTAATAAAACATTAAAAAAGTGTCAGCAGACGTCGTACCAGGGCAGCAGGAAGGCTGCAGCCACTCCAACTCCAGCAGCAAAAGAGACAATGTAGGTGACAATCAGGTTGCTCTTCAGACACACCACCAGGATCATGAAGGGAACCACCGCCTGGGAGGAACAGAAACACATTAGACTGCTGTCAATCTTCCAGGCTTCATATGACTTAGAAGTGGTATTTGGGTGTGATTTAGGGCCTTACCAAGGTGCCAACATAAACCGCCGTCTTTTTCCCAAAGCGAGTCAGAAACCACTGCCAGAAGGGGATTGCCAGGGTTGCGGAAAGCTGAGGGTGAGAAAAAAAACATTGAAAGTCTGGTTAAGCAGCTGGTTTCATTTTGAAAGATGCAAACACGATACTCAAAGAGGCTCCAGGAAATACCACAAACGGCCTTTTATCACAGGTTAACATGATATCCGTGCAACAAGGGAAGACCCCCTGTGTCATATTATGTAACAGTAAAGACGCATGACATATGATGCATTCTCAAAATGCTTCAGCTTCAGATGGACAAGAAGCGTGGTGATGCAGAAAGAGTGGTGACCTGTCATGTCGGCCAAACACAACAGCGAGGGTGGAAGACAATACGGTTTAAACGGCTCTTCCCAAAACAGAATTGAACTGAATGTGATGCAGAATTCCACAGGGGTCATCCTGTGACACTATGGGGGGGCAGAGGGCTCGCTCGCATTACTCTGGCCTCTGACCACTCGGTGTTTGAATAAGATAAAGATAACACAAAGCGGTGCCGCAACAGTATTCTTCCACTTTTTCTTATGCCGATGAACACTAAGCAAAGAGATAAACCGAATACCTTCTGTCTCGCTGCACAGTCATGTGTTGCACGAAGGCTTTGTTGTCTTTCATGTGGTTTCTCACTTTCATTTCCTATTTGCTATGTGAAATAATCATTTTGTTGTGTCAGCTGTATGTGTGCACTCACACAAACCTCTGCCCCATGACTCATCAGCCTTTACCTCAGAAATCAGTCTTAACTGTTGGTTAATATTGCTTTATCTACCAACACGTATAATAAAGCGGCGTTTACACACCTGACCTCGATGCATTATCATTTACTCACTGGAAAATTGTTTAACTGGCAAAGCAAGAGAACAATGTACCATACCGGGCTCTTCCTGCTACGCAAGTTCACCAGTTCTATCCATTAAATAAAGACCAGTTTGAGCTTAAGTCCTTATATAATACCTGTTACTTTAAAGTTATCTTTCTTCTAATAAGATCTGATCTTGGTATATCAGTCTGACATCTCCTCAGATTACTGTAGGCAAGAATAAGGATCATGGGTAACTTCATAAGCAGCAGTTTCTGTGAAAGCTCAAACTCTTCACTTAATAAATGTACTTTAACAAAAGGTTATTCCCTCGGCTCCATAATCCTCTCCATAAAGTAAAGGATCAAAGAGTGTAATCTTTCCAACCTCTCTAACCTGTACTCTCTCACACTGCAGAGTGGGTGTGCGTGCTCCAGAAGGAACATCTACAGATTAATTAGCTCTAATACCTGTCAGGATCTGAGGTGATTCTGTGATGTGATGACCTTTTTTTTTTCTTCAAAAAGGGGTCAAGAGACATGAATAGGAGGATAATCAAACGTGGCTCCTTTACTGTCTGTGGGAATGGGATGGCATTCAGGCAGAGCAGTGAGAGCGGACACACATCACTGAAATGGGCAGCCAGGAGACACTGCTTTCTAAGCAAGTACAGAGCAGCCTTGTAATTGAAGACAATTTATGCTTTCGCCCTGGGAGGGAAGCTTTTGTCTGCACTCAGGAGCTAACGACTTAACTTATTCCACACAAATGGGCTGCTTAAGCCTTCATATGCTGGGGGACATGTGGTCACTGCTATGGGAACAGTTCACCTATCTGTCTGTGTGTCAGTAAATGTCACTTGTGTGTACTCACCATGATGAGGAGCAGAATATTCTGGAAGTCGTTTCTGAAGCCCAGTGTGGAGCTGCAGAAAAGGGCAAAGTTTCCCTCCAGGAGCTGCGAGGGAGAAGCACAGACACTTACAGTGAGATTCTACCGCCTAAACACACAAACACGCTGCGAGCCAACCTCGCAGGCACAGAGTACACTCAGGCTGGGAGTGTAAACCAGCGAGAGACTTCCAACAGTCATCAGAAGAGAAGCTGCGTCCTTTTATACGCACCATGAAAGCCAGTGATGTGAAGAGGAAGACCATGACCAGTTTGGCGTACGGTCCATGCCCCATAACCAGCTTGATTCCCTCGAAGAAAGACATGGGCTCGTTCCTGGGACGACAAGACTCTGAAAAGAGGGGAAAAAAAGAGAGATGCTAAATTATATTAAATTCCAAACTTTTCCAGCACCATTTGTCCCGCATCCATTTTTCTCTGATCATTTTACACAAGGATCCGCCTTTCAGGCTCGCCCTCTACTGGATAGTTCCTTTGTTTGTCACGAGGCTTCTAATTTGTGCGCTCTCTCACACAGCCTGTCAGCCCTCAGTCACACCATAGCATTACTCCAGCACTGTGCATCCCCATTGGACAAGAGAGGAAACATCAATACCGTTCTGTCACATTAGAGACGCTGATCTGATGTGGGAGTTAAAGCCGAGCAGCTGACGTTTTCAGGGGTGTTTAAAAGTGACCAGAAGCTAAAAACTAGAAAATGTATTAGGCCTTTTATCTACAAAGCCATGTATAAGGCATTCATCTCTATTTACATTCTACATAGAATAGTCCGTGTGGAAAGCAATAGCAGGCGGAACGTTATGCGCCGAAATGACATCCCCGCTCCCATCAGCGGTTATCCGACGACGATTTAGCTTCTAATTAATCTCTGTAAAACAGACATCTGCAGCAAATTCAGCTAACAATTTGTTCTAGATCTAAAATTCAACTTGAGACAAATTCCCTGGACCCTGTATCACTAAAGCCGGATTTCCCCGACTTCATTGAATGCATCAGATCGATCCAACATTCGTAAAAGCATTTTAAAAGTAGTTTTCTTCTCCTCTTGAAGACAGACCTGACAAAGCTTGAGTTTTTAGTTTTTACAAATCTGCATCATGATGTTGAAATTTCAGCAAAGGTAAGACCCATTAATTAAAGTAAATCACAAGAAAAACGGGTTCTTTTTCTGTAAACAATGCAGCACGCGGAAAAGGAAGTCTTGACCGCAGGTTGCTAAACGCTGGCTAACGCCCGGCATGTTCACCGTTGTCGCCACAGGCTATATCGTCATCAGACTATAGCCGATCGGATCCCAGATTGATAAGGCATAGACCAAAACATAAACTACCTATACTTGCCCTCATTTTGGCTGTGAATTCCAGTTAAAATAAGGCATTAGCAGTTGTTTTGAATTGAAAGACAGAGACAGTCTGACTTAGAGATCAGTGCCTCACCTTTTTTCTCCCTCACACCGAAGAAAAGAACAATAGCACAGAGGACATAGATCAGGCAGATGACACCAGAGGCAATCATGTAGGCTGTTTTCTGTAAGGGCAGAACAAGAGAGGAACATAACAGTTAAAACAGTTTTTTTCCCACATCAAATGTATCAGTTCAAAGAACAGGAACAGATGAAGAAAATGTTTTGATAAGCCTTTAGGGTCAAACACATGAGTAATTAACTTGTTAAAACTTAAGTTTACCGTGTGATCCAGTGAAATGACAGGCACAGAGTCATTGAGCCCCACAGACATTGAGGTGTTGCTGAAGTTAGCTATGATGTCACCGGGTCCTGGGAGGCAGGGAGCGTTCGCCATACCCACAATCTGACCCTGGACAGCTGTACCCACAACAGTGCCCAGAACCTCCACTGTCATCCCTGATTAGAGGGAACATTAGAGACATTTAGTGGTTGAGGAGTTGACACAGTTGAGATAAAGGATAATTGAACATGCAGCCGTTGGTACTCACTGTATGCAGTGGCTGAGTCTCTTTCTTTCTGCTCTGAGCTGATAAACATGGTGAGCGCGGAGTATGGCACATGGAAGCACTAAATTGCAAAGAGAGGAAGAGTAAGATGTGAGAAAAAATCTGTACAGCTTTTTGTTCATGCAAAGGTAAGTTAAAATAATTGTTGGACATTTGTTTCTTCCCAGTCAAGCACAGAGTCACAGGGATTAGCTTGGTTTGGCACAAAGAGTGGACACAAGGGGAAACAGCTAGCCTTGCCTGGCTGCAGCTTCAGATTCCTTCAAGTTAATTAGTTTAAATGAAAGTGACTTCATATTTACCACATGATGATTCAATTTTACAAAAATGAGTCACTCAAGGGGATGAAAATGGTAAAAAATCTTATTGGGAAACATTTCCAATGACTCTATATTGCACAAGGCACAGGGAGCATCTTTGTGTGCACGAGCGTGATACTCACTGTCTGCAGGGTCTGGAAGATGCAGTAGAAGAAAAGGTACCAGATGACTTTGCCGTCCTCAAAGGGGGGAACGTACCATATGAGGAAATAGGAAAGCACAGCCAGAGGGGTCGAGAGCAGGATCCTTCAGACAGGAGGGAGGGGATAAACAAGAGGAGACAACAACATGAGTGGATGAAAAACGTGATCGCACTCGAGCGTGAAACAGTCTTACTCCGTGAACAATCAGCAGTGTTCATGAGGAGAGGGGGGACACATTACATAACAAATTGTAACCATTTGGGAGTGTCTCTCTGCTCTGTTTGAAGCTGTTTTTGCTCAGCTCAGCATTGTTTCACACTGACGATCATGAATAAAGACACGGCGTTCTTGGTGTTCACATGCATGAAACAGGTTGAGCTCATATCACAGCTGAATGAGGGGGGGGGGGGGGGGGGGGGGGGGGGGTTATGGGAGGATGAACACTGCAGAGCAAAACAGTTGCTACTGATGAAACACCCTTTGTTGAGTCGAATATTCATACGCAAAGAACATGAACTTTTAGTTCTCCTCAGGAGTCAAGCATCCTGGAAGTCTTCCCCAATGATGTCATTTTAAGAGGAAAAAATTGTCAGGAGAAGAGTTCCTTTGGTCACTTCCTGCCCACGCGTTTCCTTCTTCATATGGTCAGATCGAACCCCTCCAATCAGATATGAGATTGTGAGAGCGGCCACACCTCTGGAAATGAGAGCCCGGCTTGTGAAACAGGAAGCAACCAGGGATCGTCTTATTCTTTACTGGAATTGCTCATCACATTAACATCAGGTGATCGACCCTCATCACCAGGAAGGATATGAAGTCATAAACGCCTCACATCAGACCACAAGCAACAGTGTGCTATTGTCAAATGCATAAATAAAATGATGCAGTTTATGACCATATCGAAATAGAGTCAAAGGGGTCTGTGACTGAGCAGCTTCATGCAGATTCAACACTAAACAAATTGAAGATTGTTGCAGGAACACTCAGGGAGGAGCAACGTTCAGCACACTCTCTCCTGCATGCAATGTGATTAAAGATACACTTGTGTAAAGTCAGAGTGGGAGTGGTAGGCAAGTTAAAGCAGGTGTTATCTGGAGATGGCAGCTCACACAGGAATGCATTTTTAAAGCTTCATTCCTCTGTGCCAAAGAAAACAAACACCAAATGGCGTGGAACTTAACTGAAGCTGCTGTTCCAACGACAAAATACTGAATCCCTGAATATTTCTAAATCCACTTAATATCTCTGTTTTTTTCTGCAGTGTATATGCTTGTGATCCAAGCAAAGACTTGCACTGTACTTGCAGAGCTGCAGTGACGCAGTACGCCATATAAGTAGTATGCTTTTGCCCCTCCTGGAATCATGTTTAAATGTTCTCTGAAATAGATGTGCTGACTCGGGAGGGGTGACTTTATCCCAGCAAGCTAACTCAGAGGGTGACAGCTTTAGTCTGGTTCTATTAGCTGTACTAACTTGTTTTACAGGCAGATCCATGCTTCCATCGTTGGGCTGGGCGACCGAACAGCCGTAATTACAGATGATTACCACACCAATGTTCTTCCTGTAAAGCCTTGAATTCCTGTTTTCATGCTTCGAAAATTTGAGAAATGTTTTGGCTTTACTTGAAAAAAATCCTCTAATCAATCACACAAATCCATATCTCAACCTTCACTGGACTGAATCCAGTTTGAAATGTATAAAAGGAAAGACAGGACGTAATAAATACAAACTCTGGGTGTCTGCTTCCAAATGAAATTATTTTAATGTGTTAGTTATGTTTTAGTAGCAGCAGGAACCCTGCAGTCTGTCACTTGTGACTCCTCCAGTCACTCTGTAGCAACAGTGCTACTCTTTCTACCAAGGTGCTGCAACTTGAACTCTAGTAACCTCCTGGATTCCTCAGCCAGCCTTTAAAAAAACCTACTGGAGCGGTCACAGCTGAGAGCTCCCACGCCATTGGCTCACATATGTGGTGTGTTGTGGGCTGGACCAATGAGAAGCCAGCCTGACTCTTCTCTCCCCTCCCCCTCTTCTTACACAGGGGGGCTTTGAAGATGGAGCAGCTCCGGCCTAGTCTCTCTCTGCTGCTCTCAGGCATTGCACTCATTTCCTCATATTTTTACAACTGAACTGACCATAATGTGACAGAACATGCCAATCATTCCTCGACCCTTTCCTCCTTCTACAAACCCCACCCCTTACCCACTCTTCCACACCCCACATCTGACAACAAATAGATTAGATATGCATCTCGCTTTGCGGGAACTGACGCAAGCATGACCCACTTTTCAGATTCAAACATCAGCATCTTGATGTCGGCTGATGATGTTTTAACCTCCCCCGCCTGCATCTAAATGGCCAAAGAGTCTCATTTCAGGAAGTGCGAACCAGCAGCTGAACAGGATGCTCATGCTTTGTATTCTAAATTAATTATGCAGGTGTTCGACATGTACTTACACTCAGGGGAACCTCAGCTCAGAAGGAAACTGTGATGAGGAACCTCATGAGACCTTTATGACTGTGTTCATCTCCCTGTTGTGCCCCTTTATACACAAGGCGCACTTTTTAGTCAGAAATTAGGGAGATAATGATTTTAATCAAGCAGGCAAAAGAGTAAATAAGCTGGAGTGACACTCAGCACTGCATTTCCCTGTGGCGCTCATTAAGAAGCTGCCTCTGAAACATTTACCTAGTCTTGTCAAAGTGCCTGATCCTGCTACGAGGAGCATGTTCCCAAATAGTCAAGGGACAGTAGGTCTTAAATCTCTTCAGTGTTGACATGAGACCTAGTCTATAACCAGCAGCACTAACCGACACCCTACACCAAACGTCTCTCACGTAACAGTGTAAATTATACCCTTTAGACGTTTGAGTTCCACTAGGCTCTGCAATTTTTGACAATGCAAGGACCCCAGTTTGTCAGATGTATAATATTCAGGAATAGACTGTATAAATTGGGATAAACCCATGTAGACTACAGAGATTGGTGGGTTGGGAAGTGGGGGAGGGGGTATGGCAGCTAAAAGAAAGGGGTCAGCAACCTTTCCGTCAAAAAGGCCTGGAGCATTGTAGGCGTCCCACTCCCTCAGCCCGGCCGCCACCCAGACAGAGATGCAAGGCAGCGTTTGAACATTCATTTTGCTTCAGGCTCTGTCAAAAGTGCACTAATCAGACTGAAAGCAAAAGCAAAACAGTCTGCGTCACTTTTTATGTGCAATGAAAAATATCTCAAGGGTCAGTTGGTTCAAATAAGGTCATTATCAAAATATAAAATAAGCTCTCTCTATTAAAACACAAAGAAATTCAGCAATCCTAGTGCTGTAGTCAGTCTGAAAAACCAGACAGAGTAGCAGGCAGGAGTTATATTTGTCAATGCCATGCTAAAGGCCACGCTGTGGGAAATGTGCAAGACCAGCACCTACTGGGTCTCCCTATGTTTGTATAGAGAAAAACCTTTGTAGTACAGCTTTAATGGTCCAGCCTGGACTTTTTCAGCTAAAGGCATTTTTCAGTGGATTGCATATGATGACGTGTATACATAGCAGCAGTTCATTATGCATGTGTGTGAGAAAAAAGAAGGGGGGGGGGGGGCTTGAATGGACACTGAGAGGCATGTGTTGGCCATGAGGAAGTGGTGCAGGGGTAATTGCATCAGCATGACCCACAGTAACCCCTCCCAGGAGATGGGAGAATTCAAAACGCACAAAGCCCCGCCCCCAAACACTGACACATGTACAGAGCATGCTGGTTGGACAACTTCCACTCACAGCTCTGATTCACCGAGGCCATTAAGCATTTTCAACAGCAAATATGTGACAAGTGCTTCGATGACATAACCGGGCTTCATCAGCGAGGTAATGGAAACGGTCTGGCAGAGTGTTGAGCACAACAGCTTAAGGGGAAGGAGGAGGTTGCATCATAGAAATATAAGGATCTGCTATAAACTTGTGACAGTATCGGTGGCTTGCTGAGCTGTAAGTTAAACCTACCAGGGCAGCATGCGTCCAAAACGGGTCCAAGGGCTTCGGGAGACCAGGAAGCCCACTGTGGGGTCGGTTACAGCGTCCCATGCTCGGCCCACAAACAAGATGATGGAGGCATAGAAGGGATCCAGCTGCAAGAGGATGAGACATTAAGATTAGTGCTACTGTGACATGCTTGTATAAAATATGCTTTATACATACAGTGGAGTTGAGTATAAGAATAACATTATATTGGGTAATTCAGTGATGCTCCAAAGAACTGAATGTCATCCACACAGTCAATGCCTTTACTCATATATTATTGCTACTCCAGGGATGGTACACATTTCATACAGGTGCACAACCCACACTAGAATAACAAACTATGCATAGTAGACAATTAGGCTAAGTCGGCCTGCATGACAGAAAGAAAATCTGGGATATGCAAGAATATTATTAAAAATTGAGATGACTATAGGACATTTTTATGTCTTCCTGCTGTTTGTGTTTATGACGTAATCTCTCCTAAATATTAACAAATTCTAAATATCAGAAGTGCTGTTGAATGCATGAAGTGTGTACATAACGTATTTTATTATTCACTGCTTTTCAGACAGTCTTTTTGAGAGCCCTAATATTGAGCTGTTTGAAGATGCAGTCAGGAGTGTAGCTTTAAAACATGACCTTAAACTCGACATCAAAGTGCGCAGTGTTTCGCTATTTACTTGTTCTAAGTCAATAGTCAAAGGGCAGCACTTAGCAAGGATCAAGACAAACAGTGAAGGTGCCACTTGGCAGATCATCCAGTCTGCTGTTCGTCCAGCTCTGTGCAGAGGAGACGAGCCTGACTGGAGGCCAGGCACGATGAATGCCTGACTCCTGACTGTACAATCTGCGCCATGCTGTGTCGGCCAATAGACTCTTAATCATCCATCCTGGTAGCCGGACAAAGCCCAACCCCTGGGAAGCTGTTGACTTACACGCTATTTTGGCCTAACCATCAGATTAGTGTCAGAGCCCATTAAAGCGAGCCCCTGCTCATGCTACCATCAGCCCCCTCCCAACGTTTTTTTTAGAAAAAGCCTTTGTAAGCCTTTTGATACAGTGGAGCCACATCATGGAGTCAATTATGGAAACTTTTTCCACCTCTTCATTTTTCCAGGATAATCGCCTTCTTTGTTAGCGGGCTTTGGCGGTCACAATGTCCTGTGTGTGCCCTTATGAGAGAGGTGATTCGAGGGCACACAAGGGATCATGTACAGTTACTTGTCCTCAAATCTGTGAATGCCAGCGCACATACTGTGGCAGGACACACAGAGTACAGAAGGGACAGTAGCAGGGGTACAGTGTGTTCCCATTCCCAGTACGGTGGTCCTTTAAGGGAAGAAGGGCTGCTATATTTAGGGTCTGTGGTGTGAAAGGGACACTTAATGTGCGGACAGGTGTAATAATGGCGTTTTTATGGAATCCTGACCAACTCACCTGAGCTACATCCAGAAGATAGATCTGCAGAAAAAAGCCCAAGGCACATCCCGTGATCTGGTAGGGGGCTCCGCCGATGGCATAGCAGAGCTTGTTGCAGACTGACAACTTGTTCTGATGCTCATGCTGGGGAAAAACAATGACAGAGAACAAAGACTCGGTTAATCAAGTTAAATGTTCAGCTTCAGTGGAACCAAACAAATATGCAGACATGAGATTGTTTCAATATGATTTATTGAGACGAACATGTGGAACTAATAACACCAACTTTTTACATATCTATCCGCAAGATTTTTTGGCTTTGGCATTTAGGAGGAGTCAATTGTGCAAAGTCGAGGGAAGCAGCTAAATCCCAAAACAGTGACTGCATCACAGCTGCATACAGATATATTTCCCTGGAATATAGATGGGTAACTTTTCTTGTTTCTTTTCCGTTCCTCCAATTTTCAGCATCACCTAATTCTTCACAAGTCTTATTAAGACAAGAACACATTTTTTTAATGCCTCTCAAAGAATGTAGCCTAAATTCTTCTTCACCAGGGAGTTTTTAGAGCCAAGAGTTCAACCAGCCAAAAGCTAACTATAATGTAGCGTATTTGGCAGATGTCACAGAGAGCCACTGGGAAACAAAAATCTCTTGGTTTTCAAACAAGCGCCCATTCTCCCCCATTTTCTCCACTGTAGATGTGATAATTTCCTCAACAGACAGACTCTAAACAACTCCTCTCAAAGAAATACAAATCTCTGCAGATTAGTGCCAGGACATGACCTCATCGTGGTATTACACGCACCAAAATTCAGGGTGACAGCACTTTGGCAGCACTCTGAACTGGTTTAATATCCAGAGTGTTTCCTGCCAGTTTGACCACTGCTCTGACCACTGCTGCCCACATAGGGGCAAAAACACACCCTCCTTCCTGACCAATCAAATCCCTGGTGTTTAATGACGAAAGAGCAACATTTAAAGGCTCAGGCAAAAGATAAAAACTGTTTCAAATAGCATCATGAGCTTATGAAAATGACCTTGAACTACAGACTCATTCAGTGTTCCTCGAGTATATGTCACTGATATGCATGAGAAGAGAACAGACACTGTCTCATCTTAGATCGGACCACAACACAAAACATCACTGTGACTGTGACTCAATGAAATAGCCTCTGTCTTGTTGATACACCCAACCCAGCCTTTGTTTAGGTGACAAAACACTCTCTGGCTGAAATGGGAAACCTACACCATCAAAACACAGCAGGGATTATTTAAACTTTAGAGACTGAGCACAATGGTTGGCAGAACAACGGTCGGACTACCTGGTTATTTACGTCAGGTGTCCATGGAAGTGAGTGCAAAGTCTCAAGGCTCAAACTTGACCCCAACCATGTGACGCACATTACCCATCAAACTTAACAATAAAGCAGTAAACTGGGCAAAGAGAGGGCACTAAAACACCTTTCGCTGACGATGTGTTTCACCATATTTAATACTACTACACCTGTTCTGAGTACATCTTTGCCCCTCCTTTAAAACGACATTGCAGTGAGTGTACCTACTGTGCTTTGTAACAATAGTAGGAATGTGTTCGTTGTATGATGCATAAACGTCACTCTCTTCACAAAGCTTCAGAAACGCCACTTAGGTTGCACCTCTTTGAATAACCCATCCTAATTAAATCACTTACAACAGAGTATGGGTGAGTCTGATCTATGAGGATGCCTTACTGTGCTTTGTAAACCTCACATGAAAACTCCTTTTACTACCTCTAAAGATTACTGCTTCTGTTATTATTGCTACCGGTAATGATATGTTCCCACTGCAGACTGATAACGTGCTTAGGTCAAAGACTATCCAGAACAGGGGCGTTTTTCCAGATATTTAGTATCTGGAAAAACGCGGAAACGTTTTTTATAAATGCTGCAACAATACATTGACTAGTGCATGAAGAGGCTGAACTGGCAACGTGGAAATTTAAATACTCTAATTTAGGGATGGCATTTTCGGGTATTATCCTGTGCCTGCCTACTCTGTGTGACACGTCGCCTTGGTGGGATCTTCCTGTTGCATTCAAAGCCATCGGAAATAAGGGAAATGCCTCCGAAAACTCACTCGAAATAACAAATGAAGAGGGATTTTTTTTTAGGAACCAAGGGGACTTCTGAGAAGAAAGATTACATCAAAAACGCAGACAGTGAAAAGTGAATCTTGATGCAATATTCTCCTCCTTATGTTGCTTACACATTGCAAAACTTGTCACGGTTTATCTGAGAGAAAAGGAAGAGTAGTCTACCAATAAATCTACATTTATCTCTTTCGTTTTGTTGTGGAAAAAATATATATTTATACATGCTAAAAATGTCAAAACGCCGCTCATTTTCTGTTCAATTCAGGGGCGTCGGATGAACGCAGCACTACCACACACCTATTTGGCGACTGAATCCCAAATAAACTGATTTGATAGATGTAACGCCTAACGCCTAGATACATCATGCTGTTATAAGTCGAGAAAGGCGACAAAGGCGTTTTGAGAGACTCATATTTCCCATGTGACTGCATTTTTTATCCATTTAATTTAATTAATTAGAGAGGCCATTGTGCAAATAAGAAATCACAGTGTAGTTTTCAATTTTACGAGCTTACATAAATGCTGCTAAGATAATGGGAGCGTTCTTTAAAAAGGCAGCTTGTAGGAAAGAAAGGTGTCATTTTCAGGATTTAAATTTAGCTCTCTGTGGCGGATATGAGGAGGAAACCTAAAACCTTCATCATTATAGTCTACAAACAAATATTATGACTTAAACCTCGTGTATTTAACCGTGTCTTAAGCCGTTGAAAAGCCTTGGTGTAATTAATTTAAACGATATGAAGGATGTCTCGTGATATTCAGAGAGAGAGTGAAAGGGCTTGTTGAAGGCTTGTTGAGCTGGAGTATTGATTTCCATCCATGCATGCATTAGCGGTTTAAGATTTTAACCAATGATTTCACATATTTAATAATTTATTGAGGCACCACTGTGATTTATTTCGGCCACCTCTTGCGTAGAAATGTCACAATGAGCCGCGCGCGCCTTGATAACGTGAGTCACTCCCTTAACATGTCAATTTACCGGTGTGCTCAATTCATTCACATGTTCAAGACCCACTCCCCTGAAAACCAGCCTCGCCCTCGTCTTGTACTCTCTGGTTGAGTACTATACATAAGAAACCATAGGTAAACCATATTTTTAATTAATGAATGAACGTACCTTCCTCGCGAGCTTGATGCCATCCGAGCTGACCGGTTTATTCAATAAACTGGCGTTGGAGTATTGTTCACCACCCTCTCCTTTGGCCATAGCAATGTAACTCGTTTTGATGGTTGGAGTTGACACAAAAAATGAAGAAATAGGCTATCAAACAAGTCTTCCGATAAGGTTGGAGAAAAAACGTCCAATGATATCGTCGTGGTCCACAATCTGTTTGAAAACTGAGAAGATGCAGAGGCAGAAAGGGTGGATGTAGTAATTTTTTTTAGAGCTCCCCGCCCCTTTCAACGTGCCATTCACCCCATGTTTGACCCCGCCCCTCTAAGGCGGGTCACAGCAGGGCTGAGTGGTTGCTCATGCTTATCAAGTATAACATCATGATGCTGCCGCCGTCATGGTAAAAGACACATAACTCACTGAAGACATTTTAGAAGAAGATTTGATAGAAATATATATAATTGATCAAAGTCAGTTTAAATTATAGATGGTAAGACGAAGCCCACACCATCTCAATCTACAGTCAAAATGTCAAAATGTTGCATTCTTCAGGGTCCATATATACATATATATATGTATATATGGACCCTGAAGAATGTTAATTATCTGTGTAAATATATCATCTTTTCCTTTCAGAATGTAACCCAACATCTGAAACTAACATTTCCAGGTTGTAATAGAATTCAGAGAATCAATGGCATTAACATATACAAACACGTCTTTTGCATTAATTGTTTATTTTGGCAAATATGTGGCTCAGCAGTGTGTGTGTGTGTGTTTGTATGTGTTTGCTGGTCTCTCTGGTCAGTCATGCTCTATTTCAGCCTCCACTAGTCCTGCAAACTGCTGTCAACTCAAACTGACCACCTCCCTCTGTACTGACCATCAATGAAGACGGTTCAAAGTGATGGTTTTTGCATCTTGTGATATGGAGCAACATATAGCCTGGCTGCTAAATGGAAGCTCACACTACTTTTTCATGTGTGGTAGAACTAAAAACAACTTTTCTCATGCGGCCTGTCAGAGGCTGCCCATCGCTGCCTGAGGGTTTCTTAAACTCTCTGACTGATGTCTTTATTTGAAGACTTGATCTGCCTTGATGAGAGGCTTTGCATGTATATGTGCCCATTTTAGCTGAGCACACATACCATGAAGCCTACAGTTTACATATACAGTATACATACACTACCACCAGTGCTGAGTTTGAATACTCATCTGTGTGTCCAGCAGGAACCTCTGGATTGCAGGACACGTATAGACGTTTGCTATGTTTGCTTATGGCCACACATGCACACAGACTTGCACTCTCACACACATTTTAACTCGCCTCAGGTATGGGCCGCACACACCTGCCACCACCTCTAGCACAAACAAAGATTTACAATGCAAGTTTATCTCAGAATGATACACCTATTTGATTACACACAGCCAATACACACAACTCTAAGATCAACTTCCAATAGGATTATTAAACTCATGATGGTTGTACCCTAACCTTGTCAACTGTACCGTCAAGTTCAGACCACGCAGTGTGAAAGTGAAATGGTACAGCCAAATCAATATGAGTCAACATCCAGCAGATTAGATAGAGGGTTACGGCCTGGCTGAAGTGGTGTTGGTAAATTCAGGTGACAGTTACGTTGATGAAACCAAAAGCCCAAGTGTCTACTGCTTTACTCAATAGTATTTGGTTGGATTTTTTGTAATACCTCTGGAAAGCTTCACTCTTCTGTTGCAAAGTGTTGTGCATGTTGAAATATGACTGAAATCTGCCAGTAACATTACTGTCTGTCTGTCTGTCTGTCTGTCCGTTTGGCTCATTTTGAAGAGGAGAAAGGAAGACTTGAGCCATGTTTAAAGGAGAAGTTCGGTATTTTTAAACCTGGGCTCTATTTTTAAAAATTCGGGTGTTGAAATGACTCATAGGAACAAAAACTTTTGGAATCGGTCCAGTTGATTTCCTCCGCCATAGCTGCGATACTGCTGCTATGGCTGCAACATAATCCCCTGGGGCAATTGCGCCCGATCAAAGTACATCCACTAAAAGTGCTTGTTTTTGCCACTGATTGATCAGATTGTTACTCCAGGTGTCCAACAACATTACCGAAATAATCCCTACAAAGATTGTCCTTTTTTAAAGGGTAAGATCCTTTTTTGTGTAACCAGAAACAGAAGTCTCGCTCAAGGAGAAGTCTCGCTCTGAAAACTCGCTGGTGGTGAGATGTTACCTGAACAGGACAATGGAAACGTGAGTTTGGGGTGAAGAGAGGATTTGGTAGAGATTGCTGTGTTGGTGTACAGAAAGCATAGGTTAGTGTATTTGTTTTATCCTCGTCTGCATGTTGCCCTTCTCTCTCTCTCCTCATTCTCTCTTCAATTTCTACGAGCTCTTCGTCTGTATACTCTGACTCAAATGTCATGCAATCATGTGTAGGGATAATTTTGTATCCGTCCGTAATGTTGATGGACACCTGAAGTAATAATCTGAGCCTGTCAGTGGCAAAAACAAGCACTTTTAGTGGAAGTACTTTGATCGGACTCAATTGCCTCAGGGGATTATGTTGCAGCCATATCGCGGTTATTGACGGGACCTATTCCAAAATGTATTGTTCCTATGAGTCATTTAGACACCCGAATTTGTAAAAATGGAGCCCAGGTTTAAGAATACCAAACTTCTCCTTTAAAGCAATGTTAGGAGAGTGATGGTCAGAGATTGGTGTCAGTCTCCAGGAGGAAAAGAGAAAGAAGGCATAAAAGTATATTGAAATTAAGACACAGGAGGGAAGCTTCACTTGCGATTTACCTAAATCGGTCTCACAACATAATTTGTACCAACAAAGTGAGGAGTAATTAAAGGTATAAACATTTAAAAGTTGAATTCATTTGCAATAAAACAGTTTTATTTGCTTGCTTATTCAGGAATTTAGCAGCTAAATTTAACATAGCTCGCTTTATATAAATATTGCTGACTTTATGACTCCTTCTTTGGCTTTGTGAGCTTCTCTTTTTGCACTAGGATTTACAGTTCCCTTAAATCACACCATTTCAGGACTGTTCTGACACTTTAAGTCAAACTATGTTACTTTTAGTAGAAGAAAAAAACATACTTTTCCTTGAAGGAATAAAAAAACTGATTTGCATTCAATCATACCATCGCTTAAGGCATCTTAAGCTCTGCTTGATTTGACAGGCTTTTAATAGCATGCTAGCTTACAGCTGAAGCTATCTAATGTGAGCTAACTTTAAATAGATATTGCTGTGTAAATGACACTGACACTGACTCTGTGATTCATGTTCTACTGTTCAATACACTCAGGCATTAGCAGCCACAGTCCATAGGCTGGTACGATCATTAGCTTCTGGTGACTAACATTTGCTCTTAAAGATGACTAGAAGAATCGAACAGATAGAACTGAGTGAGCTCACTGACTTGATGATTCTTTACTTGTGCAACTATTACACAATAATTTGCATTAACTCATGTCCTGTAACTTTAATACATTATTAAACATGCATCCCACACAATGAGCTAAACAGTGATGAATGTCTTGTTTTATGCAAAGTACATTCAAACCAATGGGGACCTGTCCTATCTGATTAGAAACCAAACTTCCCCTCACTGTTTATTGCAACGAGATAAAGACTTTACACTGCACCGCCACGTCCTGAGAGACCTGACCCTGATGCAGCAGGGTACCTTCCCAGCGATCACCTTACCATCCGCCCCATTTCATTTAGCTCTAATACAGATAAAGCACCAGGAATAGTTTGGTTTGCCGTTATGACACTTGGCAGAGATGTTAAATGTTGTTGGATTTGGCCTGAGGTGCTGTGACGGTTTGATAATGAGTGCAAGTGGGGACAAACTTGGTGGCACTG
This sequence comes from Semicossyphus pulcher, assembly GCF_022749685.1. NCBI lineage: Eukaryota > Metazoa > Chordata > Actinopteri > Labriformes > Labridae > Semicossyphus > Semicossyphus pulcher. The sequence continues at coordinate 22,271,041 of NW_027211726.1, forward strand.
GAAAAGCTTGATCCAGGCATTGGCACAACATAGCCCAAGCCATTTGACGTGTTTGTTTTTAAGTTATGTTTGTGTGTCCTTTGTACTACCTGAACTCACAAGGGACACTGCTGTTGTTCAGGTCACACTACTTGTTGATAGACACCACAGAGGCACATGTGACAACTGTCCTGCAAGTGGATATATTTATTGTGTGTGTAGTGTTTTCAATGTGACAGTGAGTACAGCCTCATGACTGCGTACATTTGTTGCCAAACAAAGCGTGTGTGATAGGCTGAGAGAGCGATGCAATGTGGTGCATGCAGAGGCCGTCCAATGGGTCGAGCTTGGTGTGCGTCATGTCAGCCAAGCAGCCGGGTATACATAGCTGCAGGTAGGATGGAAACCCAGGAGGGGGAGTCGTCATGTGCCCCGTGTCCAGGAGTTAAAAAGGTATTTTCTCATGAAGTCGGTTTCAGAGAAGATGTTAGATGAGCTTGGAAGCCGTTCAAAAAAACAAAACAAACAGTAACATGGTGCATTCAAACCCACAGGGTTATCTGCAAGTTTGATTCATGAAGCGCAACCTTTTTTCTCTCTGGGCCAGAGTCAGCGTGGCATGGCAGATCTAACTTAACAAGTCTTTGTGGCTGGGAGCAGTTAATCCTTTAGGGTATGAAGAGATTTTACCAATGAGAATGGATGACACCTTTTTCTTTTTTTTTTTTTTTACAGTTTAGCCTACTTAACCTGTTGGTACTTGTATTGAAAGCTCATTCTTTACAGCCACACATTCAGACTTTGTGTTGATACAACGCAACATCTCTATGGGCTGTAAATGCGAACAAAGCATACAGACGTCTAGTTCCTCCCTCAAACTAAAGGTAAATATAACCTTCTAAATTAGGGAACTAAAGAATGTGAAGTTTACTCTTAAAAGACTGACTTGTAAACACATTAAACACACAATTTCAGCTGTAAAAAGGTTATTTAATTCTTAGTAAGCTCCTTCAGCCTGTCACAAAGTGTATCTGAGTTTAAAGCTCGCTGCATTACATACTTACCAACTCAAGAGGTTTAGTTAAATGCAGTTTTTATCAATTATAATAGTACGATTTTCAAGTTATCCATCTTGTACATTACCTGACAAATGTAAGACCCATCATCACATCCTGTTTAACTACTTTATATCTCACTAACCTGTTGAATCTTGTCTGTGTGCGTGCTTTCACAATGACTCCGCACTCGTCTGTCGGGCATCAGAAGATCACGATGGGTTCATAAATAAAAGCCACCTCCTAAATCCACATCAGAATGTTGTCGTCCTGCCAAGTAGTCATTACCAGAGAGAATGGTTTGTAGTTTATTTACAGAGAAAAAGAATGGAAGGAATCAGATGGAGAGTGGCCAGTCATTGTTTTACACTGCCTGTATAAATCTGGCACTGAGAGACTGTCCACAGAGTTGGGACTTTGAAGTAATAATCTAGAAGATTTTCATTTAAACAAATGTCTGTTAAGTCGCTATCTATCTATATTGAGGTAACACAATGGCGACTGAGTCTATGACCCACTGATGAAAGCCTTTGCATTTACAGTATTACAGACTGGGTGTCTGTGGTGACTTTCATTGAAAAAATCCCAACCAGCGCCCAGTTAGTGACACGTTTTCCATCACCCAGCAGCGGTTGGTCTGCCAGAGAGGGTAGGCGGAGCTAAGCGGCTGCTTTTCCGGTATCTGCAAGTGTTGCGAGTAAACGGTAATCTACTATGGCTGAACAAACAAAGAAAAGATCGATGTCTACAGATACGACTTCAAAAATAAGTGCAAATCCAAAGAAAAAGAAACAAATTGGACGCTCAGATGAAGGCAAACAGTCTAAAAAGGAAAGCGACCGTCAGCGAGGAAAATCAAGAGTTACCGGAGCCAACCGTGGACATCGCACATGCAACACTGTGTGGATATCTGGGGGGAAAAAACGCCCTGTGCCCTGCCTGTCGACACCAGTGCACCAGTGTCCCATCGCACTTGAAGCTGTTTGTTCCACTTCCTTGCTTGTGTTGTATTAACTCTCAGATGTACGTCGCTTTGGACAAAACCGTCTGCTAATTGAAATTCTAACACTGTTACATTGTAATGAAACCCCCAGACAGGAAGGTGTGAAAATGCAGCTAAAAACCCGTTTACACCTCCTCCATGTTGGTTGTCAAGATGCAATACAAAAAAAAAAACAAGTATTGAAAATCACACAGGGATATAAGGTAAATATATTTCTCTGTCTCTGTCCTGACCACACTTCTGCTGCAAACTGATCACCAACATTACAACTAAAAAACACACTAACTGACATGTGACATGTTGGAGACACTGAGATGATTGTTTCAAAGTCCTTATTACATGTCAGTGTGGCTCGTAGTGACAGGACATTGAACTTTGCTGTTATCAGGGTGGACTGACCTCTTTGTCATCAAGACATCCAGACCAGACTGGTGATGTCACAGTGTTTACTTTGACTGTCTGTCTGCTATCACATCTTCAGGTTCTTTGGGAATCAGGTGAGGTTTTACATAAAGCAGGGCAGCAGGGGCATTCCCACATTGGTCGGCTAAAACTGCTCTGTACCTAAGTCATATGTTGAGACAACGTTCACTGTTGGGCTCCTTATTCATAGATCAATGTGCAGCTTTAGATGCAGATAGTCGATGCATCATAAAGGTTTGAGAAAAATGTCTGAGGCGGGTCAAAGGGTCAAAGAGAGTTGAGAAATTTGAGTCTCAGCCCTCTACAGGAGGCTGTGATCGGAGAGTTCTCTGCACGGCTAGGTACTTTATTTTGGTGGGAAAAGAGGTACGAATCAAGGTGTTAAATTTAAAAAACTATAAAAGCCTCACACCGAGAGAGATCTATAACACAAGGGGTGTTTTTACTAACAACAGCGCTGTGTGTCTGCAGACGGCATCTTGATGCGATGCTGCAGATATCAGAGAAGCTCCGGGGATTTTCAGGTTCCTCTGAGGGGAGAGGACGAGAACAGGAGATCTGTGAGAAAGAAAACAGGTCAATGTCAACATGCAGAGACAAAACAAGCTCACCAATGAGCACAAAAGAATGCAGGAACAGACACAGGTGAGCACACACGTACACGGTCACTGTAAATGTGCCTATCTCTCTATAATTACTTTAATCACAATCAATGCTCAGGCCGTAACAGACCAGTTAAAAGAGGCTCAAAAGTCTGATCCGTCTATCCGTCCTGTGCTCCCCTAACAAATATTGTGACAACACAGCCCTTTGAACTTGATGGAATCGATTTCCTCCATCTTGACCGATGTAAAGGTGGATATGAGTACATCCTTGCCATCTTGGACCATTTTACACGGTATGCTCATGCATATGCCACCACATCAAAGTCAGGAAAAACTGCTGCAAATCTTATCTTTAATGACTTTGCCCTGAAGTTTGGGTTCCCTGCCCGCATCCACCATGACCAAGTCATGCATACTGAAAAACATGCACTTCCCACCTGCATGTTATAATCTGAGCTCAACACTCAACACTTAACACTCAACAGTGTTAATGCATTAAATGACAATTCAGTTAATTCAAGTTTCAGAAAAAGAAGGTATATGATTGTTTAAAGGGGCTGCACGTTGGTGCAGTGGTTAGTGCCGTCGCCTCACAGCTGGGAGGTTTCTAGTTCGAATCCCGGCTCGCAGGAAGTGGGTCTTTCTGTCTGAAGTTTGCATGTTCTCCCCTGCATTTGTGGGTTCCCTCTGGGTGCTCCCACAGTCCAAAGACATGCTCGTTAGGATATCTGGTGACTCTAAAATTGCCTCTAAGTGTAAGTGTGAGCTTGAAAGGACCCCACCAAAATTAGTGTGTTGATGCGTGCTTTTCAGACCCGGGAAGACCCGCTAATAAATGCCGATTGTCTCTGCAGCTGGGGGCGGCTTTCAATGAGAGGGAAGTTGTCTTAACAACAGTTTCACTCTGACTTTTGCACTCGGGTCACGACTCATCTCAAGTTACCACAAACTTCTGCTTTCCAAGACACAGGAATGTAAAAAGAACAATAATTTGACATTTCGGGGAAATATGCTTATGTGTTGTCCTGCTGAGAATTTGATAAAACTCTCATGACTGAGAGTGGAATAAATCGTTTCTCGGCAACAAAGAGACTCAGTGTATTTCTAAAATGTCAAACTTTCACTTTCACAAGGAACAGTCTGACATTTGGGTAAAAACACTTATTTAGCTTCTAATCAGCTCAGACCAGATGTGTTTCCTTCTTAGTACTTAGCATTAAGAACTGGGAACTGTAAGCCTTTGTATTTACTGGCACTGTGACTGTTTATAAGAAGTGGATGTAGCCTCAAGTTTCAAAAGTGAAATCAATCAGAAGTGACTTAGACCAGCTTTTTTCCTAATGGCCAGCAGGGGGAGAAGAAACTGTTTGCAAAAAGAAGTCTGGGTGTATGAAACCAGATGGATAATAATCTTCATCAAAGATTTGATCATCTTTATCAAAGATTATTATCTTTTTCGGTCTTTGTAGTTTTCTGGTTCACATCTGTAGTCCGCGTAGTATCGTCCACTAAAGCTCCAACAGGGTTAGGTTGTATGCAGGAAAAGAGTTTGTGTAGGGAGCTAAAGAAAGCAAATGAGCAGGAACGCATCGGGCATAATGCAATCCCAGAACTTATCATCTATCATCTGGTTGCAACTGAGTTTTTTATTAATCTCTGTAAAGAGATATTTGCATGCACGCCTCTGAACTCCAACTCCGTTCTCGCTTGTCAAGTTGCTGGTCAGACATAAACAATGTAGTGCACGGAAAAGGGGGATTTTAGGCAGCGGCAGCCAAAGGGATAGCTACAGCGTTCGGAAAACAAATCAATCAATCAATCAATCAATCAATCAATCAAATTTTATTTGTATAGCGCCAAATCATAACCAGGGTTATCTCGAGACACTTTACAGAAAGAGCAGGTCTAGACCGACTCTTTGTTAAGTTATTTAAAGAGAGGCCCAACATGAATCCACCATGAGTAGCACTTAGCAATTCGACACATTGGCAAGGAAAAACTTCCTTTTAACAGGCAGAAACCTCGAGCAGAAGCAGACTCATGTTGGACAGCCATCTGCCTCGACTGGATGGGCCGAAAATGGGATAGAAGGAGATGCAGGATAGAGACAGGCAATGAGAGCAACAACAACATATGTTCTTGTTACCACAACAACATATGTCCTTGTTACATGAACAACAACAGACACATACTTATGGTTACAATGTCAATAATAGTGGTAGACTAGGGTGAAGATTGGCTAAATAAATAAATAAATAAATAAATTAGCGAGAGAAGCAGAGTAATGATAAAGGCTGAGGTAATCGTAATTGTAACAGTTGAAGTCAACAGGTCTACTATTAGCATTAGCAGCAACAATAATGATACTATGGGGAAGGCTGATGTTAGTAGTTGTTGCAGTCGAGCAGGTCCCCAGCAGCAGGTGGTCTGCAGCAACGATCCTCAGGAACCTTCAAGACAAGGGAGCACAAGAACTCCCGGGAAGATATGTGGTTAGTAATGTTAATGGGACCAGAAGATACAGAGTTAATGAGCTGCATTAATATGACAGAGAGAGAGAGAGAGAGAGAGAGAGAGAGAGAGAGAGAGAGAGAGAGAAAGAGAGAGAGAGAGAGAGAGAGAGAGAGAGAGAGAGAGAGAGAGAGAAAGAGAGAGAGAGAGAGAGAGAGAGAGAGTCAGAGAGTCAGAGAGAGAGAGAGAGAGAGAGAGAGAGAAGCTTGGTGTGTCAGATCCCCCCGGCAGTCTAAACCTATAGCAGCATAACTATGGGCTAGTCCAAGCCTGAGCCAGCCCTAGCTATAAGCTTTGTCAAAGAGGAGAAGTCTACTCTTAAAAGAAGAGAGGGTGTCTGCCTCCCGGACCTTGACTGGTAGATTGTTCCAGAGGAGGGGGGCCTGGTAATTGAAGGCTCTACCTCCAACACTACTCTTAGAGAAAACAAAGTTCCACTTTGCGCACTTCCTGTCGTTGTAGACCAGCTGTCTACTACGGGAGAAAGACTGGTTTGCCGTAGTCAGTACAACGTCAGTTACCCGCTAGTTTGACAGTTTGTTATAGACACGTCATCTGTTGCCAGCATCAGTCAGGATGATGCTAGGCGACCACAGTAAGTACTTAGTCAGGTTTAGGTAACTTAGTGACATTAGATTTATAACACTACAGCAACCCGTCGGAATGTTACACAGGCGCTGTAGTCCCTGTTGCTAATCGCTGGCTACATCAGAAATGTTGCATGTTGCTCTCAGAGGCATCGTCAGACGATAGCTGATGGCTTCCGAGTATAGATAGACAATGACCATACTACTCAGTTGATTTGTTACCTCATTAAACATTTTGCTAAAGAGTTTATGGTCTCAATTGCTTGTTTCTAGTCTTCTATTATACAGCATGGTGATGATTTTGTAAATGATGGTACCATGTAGAGTAAAATCGTCGTTTAAAGCAGGGTATGCTTCAGGGGGTGGCTGCTACCATGGTTACCTGTCAAGTAGGATAGAGTCGTAACAATGTGTATCCACTTTGTCGTCCAAATATGATCACTTCTGGCTCCAAAAAACATGATGAGAAACTGGAGGCTACAAAAGTGAGGGTCACACGGTGGCCATGTCCACTTCATTTATACAGACTATGATTAGCACATATAGCCGAGGTTGGCCCTCTCATTAAAATCAAGAATAGTGAGTTGAAGTTATTGAGACTAATGTCTGGGACTTTGGTTGGTGGGGAATTCACAGCAGACTGTCAGCAAAGTTTAAAGGAGCGGATCAATACTGTATGTTCTAACATGTGGAACAGTGCGTGCGAACCACGTCGACAGCTGCAGGTTATGTGGAAACTTGAAGTGGAGTAAAGGGCAACTTTGAAAAACGCACAGAGTAATGCTTTTATCAGTGTTAGTGTTTTTTAAAACAGTAGGAGATACACACACACATACAAACATGCAGACAACAAACACTGCTGCAACTGCAATGCAGACTCACACAAAAGCTTGAACCCAAAGTCCAATTGTGTAGGTGTAGATGAGAATACCACAAAGGTTTCCTTCTTAACTCTAGTTCATACTCTAACTGAAAACTGTTTTCAGTTTACTTTTTATTACAGTCATCACCTTTACAACATCAATAAACACAGCAGCTTAGTTACACTTAATTAGATCTCTGTAATATTGTGGCTGTAGTGGATCATGAGCTCAGTGCTGGAGGTCACTGTGGTGTGACTCTGTATTGATTTAGCCGGAAGTGGCCTGCGGGCACTGAAGGTCAGTTTGCCTCTCAGGTGCTGCTTCAGGTCAGAAAAACATGGACATCAACGTAATATCAGTCTGTGTCTTTCAACATATTGATTTGTTGACAAATGAGATTGTGTTGTTTGTGTTGATAAAAGCATGCCAAAAAAATAGTCAGCTCATCATGTGATGCTGTACAACGTGCAGACAAGAGCAGCTGGGCTGTCATAATAGACTCCATAGCGCGGACTGTGTATGGTTATGCTCTCAGGAGGGTTTATTTATGTTTAGAATGGAAACTGTGACGTGTGCATGAGTGTGCATGTGTCTTTCTCTGGGAGCGTGTGAGTGCACCCACCCACTGGTATGTGTGTCTCTGTCCCTTGGGAGAAAATAGACGAAGGAAATTGGACTTCACAAGTTCACTGCCAGCCACCTGTAAGCTCTGGGATCTGATTTGCGTCATCTCTGCTGCTCCAGCTATCTTTCTGTTACATACGTCAGTGCACACATTACTCTCAATACAGAACATTTAATTAGTTACATCAACATGAAGTCAGAGAGTGCATGTTTGTGTGTAGAAGTAGGCCAAAATGTGATTCATATCATGTTTTGCAACTCCCTCACACCCATCTTCCAATAACACAATAAGGACACCCTGGGATTACTTATCTACAAGAGTAAACCATTATCTAAAGTCATTAACTATTATCTAAATTACTCTCCAGTAATGTTCCGCTTCCTGCTCTCTCAGACCTCCACTATGTGCTCTCAAACGTGTCTCTAAGGAGACTGCCGTGTGGGATATCAGATAGAAAGTGAATGGAAGATTTATTTGATCAAACGGACAGTTATGGGATTGTATAAAAAGTCCTAAATTTCATTCAACTGTGTTTTACTACACAGGTGAATGTGTTTTACTACACGGCTTCTCCAGTGTCCTTAAGTTTACTATTATATTTTATTTTCGCTTTCTTGGAAGTACTGGAGCGGCTCCATGAATGTGAAGTGACTCCAAGGACGATAGAGCAGTAGAGGTCTGATTTTATGAGCATATTGTTGGTTTGGCTTCTAGCAATTTCTTAAAGCTGTTAGCTACTGTTTAGCTTTTAGCTTTATATAAAACAATAAACATTGTTAGGGTGAACAAAGTAAAGTTACCCTTTACACTTTTTCTGACCTTACATTTTTGCTACTTTGCTGCCACCTACTGGAATATTAGGGCACTGCGCAACAACAACAAAAAAACCCAATCGTGATTGAAAAAATAAATTGGGGTCTTTACTGTGACGCGTCCGTACACAGAATCATTCGAAAGTCCAGATGCGTTTTTTAACTGTTTATTAGCTTAAATAAAAAGTAAAAAAAATATTGTTATACAAAAAAAGAAACCCTGACGTGAAGAGAGGTCACGGTCAACAAAAAATATCAGAGCCCTACTCACCTTCTTTTTCTAAATCCCACAACACAGCTGAATAGATAACGTAAAAAAACACCCCCAGGTGGAAATAACCGGAAGTGAGTTAAACCAAGGGAATGCAGTGTTAACATTGCAAAGGAAATTGAACAAGACAGTGCCCTTTACATTTCCAGAGAAAACAAAATGCACAATAAAAATAATGACAGACAAATGAGAAATAAAAAAAAAAAACACAATCTAAGCTAAAATAAGCTAAAATAACCACAAATAGGGCCTACACTATAAAAAGCTACCTATATAATCTACTCAGTAAAATTGAGGTAACAATTTGCACTTTATTTGATTGAATAAATGTTACTCTATATTTTGAGGTAAGAGCATCTAAATTTAACAACTATGATACACTACAATAAATTGGACAATTCTACTCAACATTTCTCATTACATTACAAAACTAATTACTTATACTTACTTATATATAAACATGAGAAATAATAACTCTTGACACAGAGACAAACAAGCACTTTAGAGTCACCAGTGAACCTAATTAGCATGTCCTTGGACTGTGGGAGGAAGCCAGAGTACCCGGAGGGAACCCTCGCATGCATGGGGAGAACATGTAAACTCAACCAAACTTGTCCGACTGCACGACATGCTCAAATAAAACTGAATTATAATCAACAACATTAGCCTGCTCGTGTGAATTTACTTACTAATATTCAGGCAAGCTGGCTAGTGTAACCACCAAGAGAGGGCTACACATTTAAACTTCTTGTCATGTACTGACACGACAACTACAAGTCATCTGGTGTATTGAACTAATAAATATATAAACACTTTAATTCATTCTATGATACACAGCAAAACAGGAATCTGAACTTTAACCCCGATGGCACACAGACACTGGCGAACACCAGTTAATCCAACCCTGGCCTGCAGCCAAGAACAAACTTTGACGCATGCGCACCTTGCAGTACAGGCCCGATATCTTTGGGTAGATTTATTTACATTATTGCAATTGTTACTATTGAAAATTAGGTAAGCTTTACTCATTTCAATATATTTCATATATTGCTGAATTCCAAACCAAAGCATATCTCCCCTTTCTTACAATGTTCCGAAGTCTTGACAGACTCGGAGCTTCAGCCTTTAATTTGGACTTAAATCTAGACAACATTTGACAAAAACAACAACATCTTTCAGTAATTATGAACTGTTTTTTCAATCAAACTCATCCACCCCCATTATATTAGTTACAGCTGTCTCCAAACATAATAAAAAATGACTGCGAATTTGAGTTTGAGTTTATTTATTTAGAAAAGGGACAATGCACATTAATCAACATGAGCACTTGAATACATTATGTAAATAAAAAGACAATAAAATAAACATACAAAAACATGAAACACTTAATAAAATATTTATATAAAATAATAACAAATAGTAAGTAACACATCACAATGACCTTACTACTACTCCGGATTATGAGCACATATTTGGTTGTCTGGCAGTTTTACAGATTTGGAGAAAGAGTTGAAAGATGAAACGTTCCTTAGCTCTGTGGGTGTAATGTTCCAGGTACTTTTTCTATGCGGTATTTCACAATCCCCTCTGGTAGCAGCTGTGGTAGGTGAGCTTTGATTTTGTTTAATGAATTCTTTGAGCGGAATTTATTAAACTTAAGTTGGATAAATGATCAGATGTCTCTCCTGGATCCAGTGGATGCTGCAGGAGGGTTGACTACACTGCTGTATATCTCCATATTTTCTTTTACTTGTGTACAGTGAATATATTAACCTTTGCTTTGTATTGCACGGCTAAATTACTTTAGTTTTTTGGGGGAAATATTCCATCATTTCTGGTTCAATTCTGCTCACTGAAAGGTTGAAATATCCATGCCATAAAAAGATACCCTTCTTTTTGTGTTTGTTGTTATGAAATAAAAGTTTATCCTGATGTGTTTCGTGCATTTTGGATGTGAGATGAACAGTTTGGCGCAGCTGCATGAGGTCAGAGAGTGCACAGTGTTTTAAAAAAGGTGAACTCAGTGTCAAGAAATGTGTGTAACTAATTAGATAAACCAGCAAAAACAAAAACACATTAATCACTCAGAGTCATTTATGGGGAGGGGGATAATTGATCTTGTGTGCAGGAAAACAACATGCCCAGCAGGGAGCAGTAAAAGTCAATTCCCTGCTGCTATGGTGACCATTTATGTGCAATACAGTTATTCCAGGAAGTGTTTCTTTCTCACAACACAAGCTGTGAATGTTTGTGCATGAAGGATATTTTTTTATTCATACATGAAATAATGTGATTGTAGTGCCACTAACAATGCTCCCCCTGTCTCTCACTCGGTATGACAAGGAGTTGTGATGTGCAGTGACTGTGTCAGCACTCTGCACTCTTTTCAAAGGACCTCGCCTCCTACAAACAGTGTTCAGGGACACATGAGAGACTTCTTCCTCCTGGTCCTTGAACTGAAGCTGTGCTTTTGATGCTGAAGACGAGCTGCAGAGTGATGGGAACACACCAAGGCTGCTGCATGCTGCCCCTGTAAAAAGATCGCTCTGATTCCAGTCACTGTTTCATGTTGTGATAAAATGCCACTGTAACAAATGGACAATCATTTTCTTTGTGCTCTTTCGGTACAGAGATTCATCACTTTGCTTTGGTAGTGTGAGGAGTTGACTTCAGAGTACTAGCAGTCAATCAAAGTAATGGATCATGACTATTTATGTCATTATGTAATGATAAGCAGCTTGAAAAGTATCAATATGCAGCAGTGGGAAGGACATGTCATAAAATATTTGGAAATAGTGCCACAAAAAGCTTTTCTGCTGTCTGATCTGCTTTCTTATGCTTATGTAATACCTGTACCAAATGAGAGATGCCACCTTCAGGCTCCCAGGAGAGCAGAGCATGGGGCAAGGGAGGGCCATATGCTTTGGTAACGTCTATGCCACACAATATGTTGGCACTGTAACTTTAAATTAACAAAAGTAATACTTAAAAGGAATTGTCACACGATGATAATTGAGCCATGACCCCTGCACACTTGTATGTAAAATGGAGCGAATGACAGAAGTTTCTACGGAACTAATCAATTATGTGACTTTCTTCATTACAACAGTTTATTTTAGGATTTTCAGTCAGGATTTAGAGTCCACCATAGCACTCAAATGATCTACTTACTGCTTCAGACAGAGGACTTCTCTCTGTACTCGTCCTGTTAGATCTTAGTGCCGCTTTCGACACGATAGACCATCACATCCTGTTACAGAGACTAGAACATTTAATTGGCATTACAGGATCTGCATTAAGTTGGTTTAAATCTTATTTATCAGATCGATCTCAGTTTGTTAATGTTCATGATGTGTCCTCTATGCACACCAAAGTTAGTCATGGAGTTCCACAAGGTTCTGTGCTCGGACCGATTCTTTTTTACCTTATATACGCTTCCTCTTGGTAATATCATGAGGAAACACTCCATTAATTTTCATTGTTATGCAGATGATACTCAATTATACTTATCTATGAAGCCAGACGAAACCAATCAGCTATCTAAACTAGAAGCATGCCTTAAGGACATAAAGATCTGGATGACTAGAAACTTTCTGCTACTTAATTCAGACAAAACTGAAGTTATTGTGCTCGGCCCAAAACACCTCAGAGATTCTTTCTCTAATGATATAACTGCCCTAGATGGCATCAGCCTGGCATCCAGCACTACTGTTAGGAATCTGGGAGTTCTGTTTGATCAGGATATGTCCTTCATCTCCCACATAAAACAAATATCAAGGACAGCCTTCTTTCATCTTCGCAACATAGCAAAAATCAGACACATCTTGTCTCAAAACGATGCAGAAAAACTAGTCCATGCATTCGTTACTTCCAGGTTGGATTATTGTAACTCATTACTATCAGGCTGCCCTAATAAGTCACTAAAAACTCTGCAGCTGGTACAAAATGCTGCAGCACGTGTGCTGACAAGAACTAGGAAGAGAGATCACATCTCTCCTGTATTAGCCTCTCTGCACTGGCTTCCTGTAAAATCTAGAATAGAATTTAAAATCCTTCTTCTTACTTACAAAGCTCTTAATGGTCAGGCACCATCATATCTTAAAGAGCTCATAGTGCCATATTACCCCTCTAGAACATTGCACTCCCAGGATGCAGGCCTGCTTGTGGTACCTAAAGTCTCTAAGAGTAGTGTTGGAGGTAGAGCCTTCAATTACCAGGCCGCCCTCCTCTGGAACAATCTACCAGTCAAGGTACTTAAAACTTTCCTCTTTGATAAAGCTTATAGTTAGGGCTGGCTCAGGCTGGGACTAGCCCATAGTTATGCTGCTATAGGTTTAGACTGCTGGGGGGATCTGACACACCGAGCTCCTCTCTCTCTCTCTCTCTCTCTCTCTCTCTCTGTGTTTCTCTGTCTCTCTCTCTCTCTCTCTCTGTCATATTAATGCAGCTCATTAACTCTGTATCTTCTGGTCCCATTAACATTACTAACCATATATCTTCCCAGGAGTTCTCGTGCTCCTTTGTCTTGAAGGTTCCTGGGGATCGCTGCTGCAGACCGCCTGCTGCTGTGGACCTGCTCGACTGCAACAACTACTAACATCAGCCTTCCCCATAGTATCATTATTGTTGCTCCTAATGCTAATAGTAGATAGTTGACTTCAACTGTTACAATTACGATTACCTCAGCCTTTATCATTACTCTGCTTCTTTCGCTGATTTATTTATTTATTTATTTTGCTAATCTTCACCCTAGTCTACCACTATTATTGGCATTGTAACCATAAGTATGTGTCTGTTGTTGTTCATGAAACAACGACATATGTTGCTGTTGTAACAAGAACATATGTTGTGGTTGCTCTCTTTGCCTGTCTCTATCCTGCATCTCCTTCTATCCCATTTTTGGCCCATCCAGTCGAGGCAGATGGCTGTTCAACATGAGTCTGGTTCTGCTCGAGGTTTCTGCCTGTTAAAAGGAAGTTTTTCCTTGCCAGTGTGCCGAATATTGCTAAGTGCTACTCATGGTGATTCATGTTGGGCCTCTCTTTAAATAACATAACAAAGAGTCGGTCTAGACCTGCTCTTTTTGTAAAGTGTCTCCAGATAACTCTGGTTATGATTTGGCGCTATACAAATAAAATTTGATTGATTGATTGATTTCATTGATTAAATTTGATTGATTGAAACACACAATAATGAATAATGAATGAACATGGCACATACAGGAAATTACACATTCTGTGTCCAAAATCCCAGGGATGGTGATTAAACCTCACTGTGCCGAGAAGAGGAGGTGACATGATGCATACATTTTATGTTTGCTGTCTCTGGTTTAAAGCTCCTGTGAGGAGTTTTTAGCTGGTTATGAGACAGGCTAAAATTAATTCTGATTACTCTGTATAAGCTACAAAAGCAAACCAGAACATTAGCGACAAGATTGGTTATTTCTATATTTTTATTTTTAATGCCTGAAACTGCTGGCGGGGGGGTAGGTGTGAGACGAAGTGATTAACTGCATGCTGCTTACATTTTCCATGGCAAAAATGTAAAGTGAGTTATAGATATGACTGTTGACTGACTGAAAGAGGGATGAGATTTTTTGTTAAATATCAGCACTTAAAATTTGTTATCTCGAAGACCTTAGTTTCGTTCTCTTTGGCAGGACCTATGGCAATAAACGGTAATTGCGGGAGCACACTTATCAGATATCCAGACAGTGTCACATGTGTGACGTCCACGGTTGGCTCTGGTTGTAACTCTTGATTTTCCTCGCTGACGGTCGCTTTCCTTTTTAGACTGTTTGCCTTCATCTGAGCGTCCAATTTGTTTCTTTTTCTTTGGATTTTCACTTATTTTTGAAGTTGTACCTGTAGTCTAACTACTGTGACTAGTGACTAACTGGGCGCTGCTGGTCATTTCCCCCTGGAAAGTCACCACAGACACCCAGTCTGTAATACTGCAAATGCAAAGGCTTTCATCAGTGGGCCCTAGGCTCAGTCACCATTGTGTTACCTCATTTGGTAGATAGTGACTTAACAGACATTTATTTAAATGAAAATCTTGGAGATTATCACTTTAAGCATGTACAGGACAAAATCAGCAAAGAGATTACAGGTATGGCTTCGTCCACGGGGTCACCAAATCAACACAAACCCAAAGTTCTTCACAGGAGCTTTAAGAAGCACTATCGGACGATTTCAGGTTAGACAGGATGTGCAAATCAAAATTGATTAAATACAACTTTACATACAGTGCGCTTCCTGGTAGCTACCACATGTCGGCAGTGATCTACTGCATAGATTATGTAGTCAATTTTTATTCTTATAGCCCAATATCACAAGTTGCCTCGAAGGGATTTACAATCTGCACAATACACTCTATCCCTAAACCCTTGATCTACTCCTTCTCAAACATAACACAGGGTTGTTGCTGCACACATGGGCTTTAAAAGAACTGTTCTGTTGAGCACACTTTGTTTCACCTCCTGTTATTTCTTGATATAGAACAAACTAAAGACTGCATGCAAACTGTGTGCAATGAACAAATTAGCTCCTTTTGGAAAAGCGATCTTGTAAATATGATTACTTCAGGGACTACTGGGGACGCAGGGATCAGCTTTCATCACGCAGCTGACCACCAGTTCTCTGTGTGTCTCTTTAAGTGGGTATGTGGGGGAGTATCGGATGATGTCACTGCTACCTGTCTGATCGACTGAGTGATTAATCACCAGGGGGCTCGGACTGGGAGGAGAGGGCGAGGGGGATCGGATTGGAATGAGAGAGGGAGGGGCAGGGGACTGATCAATCACAATGATTGACAGGCTCGATCTGAGGATCAGCATCCCTGGAGGATACTACATCACCAGATGCACACCGAGACACACGAACGGACCCACAAGTCAACTCGAGTGGACGCACAAACACGTGCACATTAATGCAAAAATACACAAACAGGCTCAGACACATGCACACAAATTGCCAAGACAGCAGCAACCACCCAAAGGTGCTGCTTTTTTCCCCCAACATCCACCCTTGAAGAATCTGTCAGCGAGGGAGAAATACACCCAGATACAGGTTGGGTAATAACCGGCTGAGCACAGATGGATTTACTGCCATGATTGGGACACACTCTCACACACACTCTCACACACACACACACACACACACACACACACACACACACACACACACACACACACACACACACACACACACACACAGAGTAATCGTCACCATCTATTCATGTCAGTGACACATTCTCATCATGGTCACTGTATCTTGCAGAGGGAGGGAGAGCAGATTGAGGGACAGAGATATACGGTGCGATGTAAGATTTAATGCCAACACGTGCAAACATGTGCGCACATACTCAGAAGAGCATTACACACATTTTCAGGAAATGTAAATGAATCCATCCCCCTCCTGTTTAACACCCCCCCACACCACACCACCACTCCTCCCTCTGTTACAGTATCGTGTGCTGATTAGCGCTGAATTGGTAAATTATTGGTCTTTCAGAGAGGGAGACATCTGTCACTAAGCAGGGCCGACATGTGGAAGCCCAATCAAAGCCCCGAGGCCGGAGGCTGTCACCTGAGAGACCACAGGCCACCATCAGAGCCTCTCCCCTGGGTCTAATCACTTCAACCCCATCCACACCATCTCCTCACCCAAACGCATCACCACCCCCATATTTAACAGCCAGTTTTGGTCCTAATGTCTGCTCGCTCACTATATTTTCACCATCTCTTTGTCTTCTCTTAAGTCCCTCCCCTTAAGTTTCTCTTTTTCTACACATACAAAGGGCAAAGATTATAGAAACATTTGCATTTTCTATCTTCATCCCACCCCCATCTTTTACCCCTCATCCCTTCCCCCAAGGTAGTAGCATTACAATAGGGGTAGTGTGTATCATTCCCCCCACTGTTAAGATGTAACAAGATGCTCCTCATTGATGTGTGCCCCTGCTAATATCTGTCAAATCTGTGTGTGTGTGTGCGTGTGCGTGAGTGTGTGTGTTTGTGGGAGTGTGTATTTGCAAAATTCACAATGCAATCCACACCAAAATACATTGGTTTGGTATGATGATGATGCTTCATATTTATCGGCGATACATGAGGTCAGTAAAAGGGGAGGAGAACAAAAGGAAACAAAGACAAAGGGCAATGTTTAAGTGTTTCGTTAGATTATTTATTTAAAGCTCCAGTCATGATTTAAGACGTATAAAATGCTCTGCTTGAAATAAAAAATTGTGTCAGACAGGCCCAGCCATGGAGATGACTGCTTATGTTGTCCCTGATATGTCTTGTAGCACATGAAAAACCCCACATGGAGATGTGTACAAGGTTAAACACTTGATTTTCACTGGAGGGGGGCTTTAGAAAACATTTAGAAAAGATGTTTTCCTCAGGCAGCTACTTGTTTGTTTGCTTTTACCAAGAGCAGAAGAGGCTTTTGGATTCCTGACTTAACTCAAACTTGAAATATCACAGTGTAAAAAAAACACTGAATAATATATTTTTATTATCACTGCTGGATTAATAAGTAAGAAGTAAGATATTTTATGCAGCTAAATAATTTACTCCATAACGCTTCTTTCTATTTAATAATGTGACCATATGTTCTGAATTTGAAATCATACTTTTCAAAGCACCTAGTAACAGTCAAATACATGTAGTGGAGTACAGAAGGCAATATATCCCCAATAATAAACACTTGAATTCTAAATAATTAATACATTCTAGATAAAAGGACTATGTGAAATGTGTGATTAGTATTGACACTTTAACATCTTCATCATTATGGTCTTCCATCTCTGCAGTATAGCTGCACTGGTTCAATCTCACTGTTCTCATTAGCCACTTCTCTGATGAACCCACTGTACACTGCCTGTCCAACACCAGATGACTTAGATACAAAACTAATGACTATCTTTTTTCTTTTAACAACTTTCTGTGCTGCATATTTATTAAAAAAATCTCTAATTGCATGTTGAAGTACAGTAGAGAGATACTCCAGTACAATGATTTGGTTACTTTCCACAAATATAAGTAAATGAAGGGCACTAGATACTGGATATGTATAGCAGCAGTATAGAGAATGTTAATAGTCAGTTTATCTTCTCACCTACAAATCTCTTAATAGTCAGGTACCATCATATCACAAAGCGCTTATAGTGCCCCATTACTCCTCTAGAACTTTGCACTCTTTTGATGCAGATTTAGCCTGCTTGTGGTACTTAAAGTTTCCAAAGGTAGTATGTTCCTCTCCTGTGGAACTATCTTCCTGTCTGGTTCTTGGAGGCAGAAAACCTCTCTACTTTTAAGAGTAGGCTTATCATTTTCCTTTTTGATAAAGCTTATAGTTAGGGCTGGCTCAGACTTGGACCAGCCCCTAGTTATGCTGCTATCCGCTTATGTTGCCAGGGGACCCCCTTTCCACCTGCATGCATTCATGTCCGATTGGTGCATGTTACTAACTTTGTATCGGTTCCTGTAGATCACATGCTCCTGTGTACCTGCCTCCCAATGCTAGTATTATTGCTATTATCCAACATACTTTATTCATTTAGTTGTAATTGCTTCTATTAGTCTTTTTTTAAGCAATTGTTATTGCTATTATTACTCTCATCTTTCTGAGATGGGAGGATGTCAGGCTGAGAGGAGAGCAATAATAAAGTTCACAGAGGTGTTAAAAACTGGTCCTGTATACAGTTTAATGACCTGTATCAAATGATTTGTGGCAAATATGAACTGTTTAATATCTTGGTTGACTGTGTGGGCATGTGGGTGTGTGTGTGTGTGTGTGTGTGTGCCTGCAATTTTAAGCATGAGTGCCCTTATAACAAAGTTTGTTAAAGAGGAAGGGAGGCAGAAAGATTTCCAGAGTGATTTGAATTCCTTCAGACTGTGACCTTCTGCCTGCCATGTCAGAAGGCCATATGCTCCTGAGACAATAAGGAGAAGATGCGCACGCACACACACACACACACACACACACACACACACACACACACACACTCACTGACTGCACCACTTTGGCTACATTTGAGGAGGAGCTGGAGGAGGTATTGTTAAAGTTAACCATTGTGTCTTCCTCAGCAGGGATGGTGAGAGAGACAATTGCTGTGTGTTTGTGTGCTTGTGGAGGGGGAGGTAAGGAGTTTGTGAGGGGTGGAGGGAGAGCAGCGACCCAAAGAGACCCTATGAATATATGGTGTTCAGCAGCAGATTGTGTGTGGGTGCTGAACACTCACAATTTGTCATTCACAGGACACCTTACGTCAAAGGCTGGACAATGATGAGAAACTCCCACAGTTTTGTTGGGCCATCCCTGACAGTGCAGTTATTTCATCTACTGGGATGCAGCCACTGAAGTCTGTATATGTAACTGTATAGAACACTAATTACGCTGCACATGACTATTGGAACGTTATAATACTCAAAGCAGGGTCACTTTGGATGGGAGAAAGAAGAGACTGATTCTTTTGGTGATATATTACTCGGTATTAAGGATTGAGAAAGTGACAGTGACAGTGATTGGAAGGTTGGCAATGCGATTCTCGTCTGCTGCAGACCACATGTCCAAGTGTCCAAGTGTCCTCGAGGAAGCCACTGAACCCCATTGCATAGCAGTGTCTGCCATCAAGTGTGTGAATGTGTGTGTGAAAGGGTCAATGTGACATGTAGTGTAAAAGCGCTGTAAGTGCAGTCCATTTACCATTTACCATATCTTGACTATATTTTTAACATGTAGTGTTTTTTCCGGGGCCTTCGGACTCTAATGGGTCTGTCAACCTTATTCAATTTAATTTCTTATTCACTTTCTTTTTTAATTGATAATGGTTAATACTGAGTTTGAAATGTTTTGAGGGAAGCATTAATTACTATTTTAAGCTACCACAAATGCTAATCACTGCTTTTAAAAGGCATCAGAAACGCACTTAAAGGTATAATCACAAAGATTTTCATGTAAATAAATGTCTGTTAAGTCATTATCTATCTCCGAATCTATCACCATAATGTTGATTGAGCTGTATTGAGCAGTATATAGTATTATTAGAGGCGACATTTGCGGAAAAAATCACAAGCAGTGTCCAGTTAGTGACATGTTTTCCATCGCCCAGCAGTGGTTGGTCTGCCAGAGAGGGTAGGCGGGAAACAGTAATCCACTATGGCTGAACAAACAAAGAAAAGATCGATGACTACAGATAGAACTTAGGTGAAAATCCAAAGACAAAGAAACAAATTCGACGCTCAGATGAAGGTAAACAGTCTAAAAAGAAAAGCAAGGAAAATCAAGAGTTCGAACCATGACAGAGGAAGGCCAACCGTAGACTTCTGGTTAAATTGGGAAATGTGCTCCCATAATCACCGATTATCGCCAGTGGGTGATGGTCAAGAGCACAAAACTGAAATCTTCGAGAGTATATCTTTAAAACTACAGTGAGCAACAAGGACAATCACGCTGCAATGGCCCAAATGTTTGCCATTAAAAGAAACAGGCAGCAAATTCAGCAACGATGCCAATTCACAAACATATGCAAAAGTCCAAAATGAATGCATTAACAGAAACGATGCAAAGTCAAACACACAAAAACACATACAAAAGGAAAAATTGCTGCAAATCCAGTCAACATAACGGAAGTGCTCCAGGCCCGTAGGGGTGCTCGGTGTAACAGTTAAGAGCAAGAAGTGTTTCTTCCTTTAGCTACAGATCTAAGTTAGCCGAGCAGCTAGCAGTACTATCACCTGACTCTGTATGTTAGCGTTCACTCCTTAAACTCCTCCGAACTTCCGAAACCCCTCCGCTAGTTATAGGAGTAATCACCATCACTCCACTGTGCTCAGAGCCCGACACGGGGCAGAGTCATCTGAAAGTAGCCTACTGCTACCACTAGCTGCAAGGCTAATGCCAGGTAGCTAACAGAAGCTACACTCAGCAGTGGTTATTTTATCAAAGCTGTCTGTGAATCTGGAGCCATTTCTCCACAAAAGCTCATGTTATAAAGTTGTGTTTTTGCACAGCAATCTGTGGTACATGGAAAACAACGTTTACATTACAAAATCTGATAATGAATAAATTCATTGTCTTGCTCGCTCTCTCTTCTGAGTGAACTGAACAGTGAAGTCTCTGCAGAAAACGGCCCCATGCATCTGATTCCAGAGTCACTTGAGAATCCTTTGTGGTGTCATCCCAACAGGCTTCCTCACTCAGCGTGTCGTGTGATCCAATGTTAATAAAACAATATTGTTCAGGGCAAATTTTAATAAAAGATTTTGCCATTTTTGGAAGCTGTTTACTGTATGATGATCACTTCAAGAATCCTTCCAGTATTTGTTCGCTAAATAAATCGTCTGAGAGCTCTAAAGTGGTACTGAGACTAATGTACCAGTGTACTGAAATAAATGAGGCACTGTACTCGGAGACAATGCTAACTACTGAGGCGATCTGTGTCGACAGTCTTGTTTTGTTTTGAATCATCTGTGAGGGAAATCACACCCACAGGGCCAATAGGAATTACCACAGCTCTTCAAAAGGCAATTAATCTTAATTAGGAATAATTATGAGGCGAGGTGGTTGCTCCCGCTTCCTTTCATCTCCACTTATCCTCCGCTGTTGTGTGGGCAACAATGTTTACAGCTTGTAGGTTTCTGACAAGAGCCTATGGAGAGAAATACAGATGTGGTTTTCCCTTCTTCTCTGCAGTGACAGGGTTTGTTCATTAGAATAACAGATAGCTTGTCCCGAACTGAAACCAGAACTCACTTCAGTCAAGCCTGCCTAATCCCATATACCATACTTTTACATATGAAACTCAGGCGCTGGTGGTTCATTTTATGTCAGTTATGTTAAATTAGTCTTTGTTTCTTTAGGAAATCTTTCTAGGAAATCCAGACATTGTTTTGCATAATAAATGTGAGGATAATGTATGGGGATAATACACAGATCTCTTCTTCCTGTCTCCACCTCCTTGGCTCTCCCACCAACACAGATGCCTCCACCTATCAGTCTTCACTGTCGACAAGCCAAAGCCACACTCCTTTTGATCTCTCTGCAGGGTCCTTTGTGTGTGTGTGTGTGTGTGTGTGTGTGTGTGTGCCCATCTGTGTCCGGGGACCCATCTGTAGGTTACCACACATGGTCGCCTTTCCTGCCTCCAGGCTACAGACAGGCTCAGGAGCCACTGCACACATAAAGAGCCCCCCATCCTTCCTTTAAGGTGTGAGAGGTGAGCTTCATATAAACACACAGAAACATTATTTACCACAATCAGAAAGCAGAGCTGTGAGCAAAAAAAAAAAAAGTCTCATCCTAAAATGAGATACCACAGATTTGCCTTAATTGGCTCACAAATTACGATTTTTTGTTGTCAATAATGTAGCTCCACATAATGAAAATCCTGTATTGTGTCTCACAAAGGCCGGATCTATTCACCATCTGCAGCTTTAACAAGTCATGTAAGCTTCTGCTAATAACTTTAGCTATTTAGCTCCAAAAGGAACACAAAACACCTCTCACCATCTGGAGATCCATAAATACATTTCCATTACAGCCTAAAATAAACCTTTCTGATTCTGAGTACACCTTCCTTTTCAGACACATAAAAATCCAGAGTTTGACACAGAAATGACCACAAACTTACAACATAAATCACTTTTTTATATGGGTAATGTTTTTGCACATTTCCAACCAGAAGTTAGAAGTTATGTTTCTGACCACTTACTGAATGTAAGTATTCCAATATGTTTTTTGGCTCCACCAACTCCTGAGCAAAACGTCTCTTAAGCTGCTAAATGCTCCACTATGATAACCAGCTAGTAACTTACTTTGTCATACTGGTGACGGTATGTGAACTCTGTGTTTATCCAAGATTTTAAACTTAAAAAGATCTCTGCTGAAGCTGAAAACAAAGTATTAGCACTAAGGCCACCCCAAATAGCTATACTCCGAACTGTTGATTTTCCTCGCCGGCGGTCGTTTTCCTTTTTGCATTCATCTGAACGTCGAATTTGTTTCTTTATCTGGGATTTTCACTTATTTTTGAAGTTTTATCTGTAGTCATCGATTTTTTCTTTGTTTGTTCTGCCATAGTAGATTACTGTTTACTCGCAACACTTGCAGAGATTGGAAAAGCAGCCGCTTAGCTCCGCCTACCCTCTCTGGCAACCACTGCTGGGTGATGGAAAACGTGTCACTAACTGAGTGACCCTTGTGATTTTTTCCGCAAAAGTCACACCAGACACAGTCTGTAATACTGTAAATGCAAAGGCTTTCATCAGTGGGCTATAGGCTCAATCACCATTGTGTTACCTCATTCGGAGATAGATAGTGACTTAACAGACATTTATTAACATGAAAATCTTTGAGATTATTATTTTAAAGTACTGGAGTACTTGCTACTGAAGTATTCAAACTACTTTTTTTGTAGGCCGTGATGAAGTTTGTGCGTGATATCAGAGCGAACATTTAAAACGATACGAATCATTCTTCTAAAACTTCTGAAGATATGGCCATGTATGCTCAGGGGGAGACTCGTCATCCTTCTCTGCCGTAGCTATCATTACCACCACTAAAAGAACTGCCTGATCTGAATGACGTCTGATCTGCGTTTGCTCTACGTTCAAACATGGAGACGTGCGAGGTACGGGTAAGGCAACACCGCTTAGACATACCACACGCAGAGCTACACGAACAGTTTATTGTCTTTGGGATTTTAGAAAAGAAAAGAAAATTCATCAGCTGACTTCAGAGCAAAAGTAGCGAGTAACGAGAACATTGATTGAAATGTAGTGAGTTAAAAGTCTGATATTTGTCTTTCAAATATAGTGGAGTAAAAGTAATAGGTTTCCCAAAAAATATTACTCAAAAAATGTAGTGCTCAAATAACTTTACTTCGTTACTGTCCACCCCTGGACATAATCTAACCTCAACAGTTAGCTGAAAAATGCTAATATGCTACATAGAGCTGGTGGACAGCAGAAACAAGTGATAAAGCTCTGACGGTCTGTCACTACAAACGACCCCTTTAACATTGCAAGTTGACATTTGACCCCAGTTATGCATCAGACATTGATAAGTGAAGCATTAAACGTGTCACCTGCACAACTTTGAGTCTGCGATGTCATTTCACAGCGAAAGGGATTTGAAGGTCATTCTTCACAATTTCAAACACATGCAGGTCAGTGGAGACACAGAGCAGCCCGTGAATGTGAATATGAGTGACATGACCCTGATCTGTGATCATATTGTCATGGCCTAAGGTGTCAAGGCTGTTTCCAGAGTGGCTACACCTTTTACTCTGACTCCGGTGACTCCGATAAAAGCAGAAATAAGTCAGACTGGAAATGTTGACAGGAGTTTCTTTGAGGTGTTTAGGTGTTTTTGATGAATCAGTGTCAGGCTAACAGTCAAATTCCATCAGTTTTAAAGCAGCTTTGTAAACTAATATCCACATTCTCAAACACGAGCTGCACAAATAGAAAACTAGTTAGATTATCAAAACTTACTTCTTCTGGTGTCGACTTTGTTTAAGATGTGTGTTTTTTTCTGTTGTTTTGACATCTGCTCTGTGTTTGCTGAGATGTTGTTGTCTGCACATACATTCCCTGTTCTGTATCAGCGTATCAAGGTTACGTCTCCTCTGTGTTCAGAAGCCAAGTGAGGTCTCCTTTCTTGTTAGTGTGCGCAGAACAGATTCAAGGCTGCAGCTACAGCTTATAAAGCGCTCCCGTTCCAATGTACAGAGAGAAATATCACATTTTATATTTGCTGCTTTGATAAATTTGCCCTCACGTGGTTAGTGTTGTCCACATTTTGCTCATCATGTACAGAACACAGAGGATTGACTGATCCAGCAGTTGAATGATGAATAAAATGAAAAAAGTGCAGTCTAAATAGAACTGCAGCCTCTGGGCATTCTCAGCTTCAAGGCCAGTGCGCAAGTCAAGTGTTTTCTCCAGCATGTGAAGCACTCGGGAGTCGGAACATGAGTTCCCACCACTAGGTGTCTCACTGACTGAACAAGATGTTCTGATCTGAGGCAGAAAGGACACAGAGGAGGAGGGAGTCATGCAACGTGCCAAAAGCTGCACAGGGACACGGAGATGCTGTTTTGTATCTTTCCTCCGTCATAAATATCATCTATATTTCATCTGAGTGACTAAAGGGTACATGTATTCCTCTGCACTTGATATTTGAACACAGTAAGGTACATCTGCTGCAGATGAAAACTTCCACACATGTAGATGAAAGGAAGGTTTCTGTTCGCACACAAACACACCTGAGATTATGGTGCCCCAGACTTTACCTCTTGTCATTGTTGAGCACTATATATCCCACGTGATCATGCCATGGGAACTACAACTTCCAGACAAAACAATGTGAGGTAGGTTACAAGAACATCTCTCTTTCTCATACTTATGTATTTTCTTTTTTTAATGAAATCCTCCTTATTATGCTTTTAACTAAACTTAGTATACAATGTAGATTATATGTCCTTTATGGAAACGCAACTTCTTTGATTTCAGATAAGAGGTGTTAACAACATAAATGAAAAACAATGGTGTTAATTAAAGTAATGACTATGATTAAAGTTGGTTAGAAGATGTCACACATCATCTGGTAGGACTTTATGCTTTGTAGTTGCTTTGTGAACTGTTTAAACAGGAACACTAAAATAGAAAACAAGCAAAAAAAAAAAAAAATATGTGCACTCTACCCACTGACCAATTTATGTTTCAAAAAATAGCACTGAAACAATTCAACAATTGCAGCTGTAATGATCACAATATTTGTATTAACAATGCATAGAATGTGTGTAAACTGTAAGTCGTGGTGAAAAACCCCACAGGTAATTATCGTCAGACTCTGCAGTTTCCCTCACCTCTAAGGAGCTATAGCATGATTTCTTTTTCTGTTCTTCTGACCCCGAACTTTGTTGTTTTGGTTCACTCTCACACTTTTAGCTTTCATCTACTGTTTCCAGTAGCAACAGATCACTGATCACTGAAGTGAAATAGCTCAAACTCACTAGCTTGAGGAAGTTTTGGAACATTTAGCAGATAAAGGCTACACATAGCGGACAGAGCATACTGTCTTTTTTCAGAGCGCTCCGCTTTTTATGTGCGGCCGCTCCGAGCGCTTCAAGTTGAAAATCTCTGAACTTTTCAGAAAGGCGCTGGTGTCATCACCGCCGCTTTTTGCAGGCAATCAATCAGATGAGGCACCACTCGTCACCCTGGTTACCACAAACATGGAGGAGCAACTTGTTTTGGCCGTTTATGTCTACCCGGAACTAGATAGAGGCCGAAAAGCCCATTTGTGGGAGCAGATCAGTCGGACACTAAATGTTGCTGGTAAGTTTTGTGCTTTTATCGCCCTACGCGTTGTAAGCTTGTGTAGTAAGTTAAACTTATTGTTGTCATAGAAACAAAACCTGCGTCTCATCGTGTGCAGCATTTTTTTCTCTCACCGCACAAGTGCTTCATCCCAGCACTCCCCAGCGCCCTGCCAGTGCTTTTCTACCAGAAAAGGGCGCTCTGTGGACTCAGGGTCTAAGACACTTTCCTTTAGTAGCTGGTGGAGACCAAAACAGAGCTAAAGAAGAGAATATATCACACCTGCATTAAAGAAGTGAAAGCTGAATGAATGCTCTTTTTGCTATAGGTTTGCTACAGTAGCTAACACACTCACCATAAACACCTAACCTGCATCCTACCAACATATTTGAGGCCTATTTGGGTTACAGACTTGCCCAAGAACACTTTGACATGTAGACTGCAGGAGGCGGGGATCGAACTGCCAACCTTCCAATTGGGAAGACCCACTCTGCCTATAAACCACATCTGCTCCAGTTAATTTCAGGATTATGTAAAACAGAATGGCATCCAAAAATTTGTTGCATTTTTGTTTGTGTACTTCCCAATGACTGACAGAGCCAGGAGAAAGAGTTAATGCAGCTTTATTTTACAAGCAAACATTGTGGTTTGTCCAGTTCTACCTCAAAAACATACTGAGTGCATGTCTGCTTCAACGGGTCAGCTGGAGGCCACATGTACTGAACCCACCTTTTGTATCTATCATTGCATAATCAGTAATTACTAACATTGCAGGATTGCTGAAGTCCCGATGAACAAAGAAAACACTTCCTCCCCCAATTGAATATTTTAAAACATGAGGCATCGATTAGACTGATCCTCTTCAGAGCAGCTGACCTGTCTGACACACAATGATGGCCGCCGGAGGAGAAGTGCAGCCACACTCTGTAGACACATTCAAAACAATCGGCTCAGTCTGTTATGACGCAGAGACATCCACGAACGCACGCACACACACACACACACACACACACACTGAGAACTTCCCTGACATTTTGCATTTACGTTATGCAATGCAAAACAGCAGGCGATGTATCACAGGTTGATATTTGGTTTTGTTTATTTACTGCCGTTTGTATGCATATAAGTGTGATCATTTGTACGTTGTGTTGACCGAGTGTGTGTGAGACATTGTGTACATATCTGTCAGTGTGTGTGTGTGTGTTTGCAATGCTCGAAGAATGCTCGATAACACTACCTCGCCAGATATCAGTTATGTAATTGGATCGTTTTCTTCAAGTCTGTTCCTGTGAACTGCTATTTCTTCACCTCCTGAAATCTCCATCATGCCGTTTCTTTTTGCTCTCCTCCTTCTGTCCCCGTCACTCCCTAATATATAAAACCCTTTGTTTCCCTAACTCTCTTCATCCCCCTCTTTTCCCCCTCTTCTCCTCCCCTTCCCCTGCAGACACGTTATTCCTTTGCTTTCTAACACACTGTCATACACCCCTCTCTTTTTCACACTCAGTCTTTACCTCTCTCTCTCTCTCTCTCTCTCTCTCTCTAGGGTACAGTCTGTGCTGACAGCCTGTTCCTCCAGAATTGATTTCTACCCAGACTGCAATAAAAGTCACAGAAGAAAGCAGAGGAGCAACTGAGTAACAACAGCTTGTCAATCAGAGCTGCAGATGTGTTGTTGTGTGTGTGCATGTGCGTGTGTGTTTGTAGTTTGGGTTTGGCTCCTGCAGAAACACGCAAGGTAGAAAGTTGATTTACCTGTCTCCGCATAACAGCATGTTCATTACATGTGAAAGCAACGACGTTTGCTCTCTCTTGGAATGCAGTTGTCTCCTCATCAGGCCGAATAGATTTCCTGCCTCCTTGATGTCTTTTCTATAACTGCTAATCATTAGCTGGGCTGCCATTTAATTAAAATCAATTCCCCATTTGTTTACAAACAGCTGTTAAGTTGATGGGTAGAGATAGTTATGGAAACATAAGTCACACAGGGAGATATCCACAGATAATAGAGCCAATGATATACTGCACAGTAAAGTCAGGGGGATATTAGAATTGATGATGTGCCGTACTTCCTGTTTGACTTGCTGCACGGTGCTGCAGTGGATAGCGTTGTGGTTCTTGGGTCGAATCTTCTGACTTTCTGTGTGGAGTTTGCATGTTTTCCCCCGTGCATGCATAGGTTCTCTCCGGGTACTCCGGCTTCCTCCCACAGTCCAAAGTCATGCTCATCAGGTTCATTGGTGACTCTGAAATTGCCCGTAGGTGTGAACTTTCGACTGTAAAAAAGATGGATGACATGACAGCTCCCTAAAAGTGAAGCTAAAACATCTCAAACGCCCCCTGCTGACTGGCTGCAGTATAGGTCATAAAGCCAGCCTCCTCCATGTTAACAGATGGGACATGGGTCAAACTATAAAATCAAAATATATACGTCGAATACATTTTTATCACTGATTTGAAGACCTTAATATTTTGCTAAAATATTAAATGTTTATTATTAAAAAAGCAGCAATAAAAAAAAACATATATGCCCCAAGCAGCCAGCATACATTTTCTGCAGTAAGAAGCTCACTTTGCAGTTTTATAGATCCTTATAGAAAGGTGCATGATGTCAATGTTTGTACTTTACTTTTCCCACCAGATGAAAAGGTTCAGATCTGTGAGTTTACTTCACACTATTATAACAGTCAGGCTTAGAACAGGTGATTATGTGGTTGCACAGCAACTATAAAAAAAACACAGCAAAAGTTTTGCAACCCGCAGAAAGCACCCTGTCTGATTGTGGCCTCAGGGTTTTTTAATTGTGGGTTAAACATTGCAAACATTCTGCTAATCTGCCTCTTTAGGAATGTGTGGCTGTGGTTTAATCAGATTTGATTGGCACTTTTGGAAGCACAAGCAATCAACCTAACAACTGTCCTAGGATCATGATTTAAATGTTTTTAAACTGCATCTAAGTATGTGACATCCCTGTTTTGCAGCTGAGTCCCATTCCCTGAAGAAAAGTGAGAAATGCAAAGACAAAAAAAATCTCTGCTGTGAAATATTCTTAAGTATTCTTTCTGTGGCAGAATGTGTGAGTGCATGGAGGACTTAATCGCTCAGGCAGATTAAGAAACTAGGTTTTCAGGGCCCTTATAATTTAAAATTACTAAATAAAATATCATAATAATTTTGGTTTTACATGTCCAGGTTTAGAGACATCCATTACTTCAATTTCTGCCTTCAGCCCAAATAATACATTTGTATTGTATTTGTATACAATAATTTACAACAGTAAAGACAATAAAGTTTTAAAAATTCAACAGTTACAGAAGATTTCTCTTCACCCTCCATAATCCAGATGACTCAGTGAAACTTATTTTCACCGAGGGAAAAGTCTCTGAGAAGACTTTGTGCATGGGATGTTCCAAAGTAACAAGGACTCTTGTTATAATGCTCTTTTTTTAATGCAGAGTATCTGCATTCACATCCATTGTTTTTGATTGGAGGCAGAAATCTTTCATTTTTATAAACAATAAAAATAAAACCAAAGTGGCTCCTGTGCTGCACGCCACAATGGAAGTGGGAAAATGTGTTGTTTTTTTTTGTAATTTTCAGTGAACAAGAAGAAACAAGCGGGGGCGAGGTGGAGGGTGAGACAAAGGAGCAGGAACCGTGTGTATGTGTGTGTGTTTGTGCAGCTCAGTGTGCAGTAGGTCGTTGTAATGAGCATCTGGACTGAAAGGCAATCCTCTCCATTACCGTATGTGTGTGTGTGTGTGTGTGTGTGTGTGTGTGTGCATGTGTGTGGTTAGTGTGTCAGTAGGAGGTCAACACCATCCAGTGGGTAGCAGCTGTCACTTTTCCTCTCCGGTCTCCCAGATTACATGAAGCGAACCTGTGGCTGCTCAGACACCACAGACGCTCTGATGGGTGGGTCCCAGACTAGGTGTTCATTGATCAGTCTGGAAGGTCAGAGTCGGGCGGAGCGGGGGAGGTTGAAGGGTGACCCAAGAGAAGACGTCTATTCTTTCCACCTCTCGGCCATCATTCTTCTGTACATCACCACCCCTTTTTGCTTCTCACTTCCTTCAGATCAATAAATCACCCCTTTACACACACTGAGTAATTATGTATCTGTATATTAAATATCCCTGTCATATATTAATCAAAGGCAGCCTCTGTATTTTTGTTCTTCCATGTGTATGCCACTTTGCTTAAATAATTGGAATGACATCTGTAGAGCTGCTTTTTAGCATTACTTTCACACACACACACACACACACACACACACACACACACACACACACACACACACAGAGACAGACAGATTTATCAAAGTACACTTGCATTTCGTTGTCCTTCTCTATTTGCTGCACTGCTTTTCCTCCTCTCTGCATAACAACTGTGATGATTTTATCATCTGCAGTATTCTGCAGGATAAACTCATATCCACTGTGCTGCTGCTGCTGCAGTGGCCCCATGGGGATCATTACATTATCATTGAATCTAATTTAATCTAATGATAACAGACCATCATGACACATTAAAATGTAATAAAATTCTATGCACAGCATGTTAAAGCAAAGGCTGCAGGGGGTGTGAAGAAGAAAGACAGCATCCTCTGTTTATGTGTGTGTTCTAATGATTTGATTTTGGGATACATTTCCACGACAAACTGAGCAGTCCCACCTTTAATTTAAGTTTGGGAATTAACTTTGGGACAAAAAAATGGAGACACTTACAAGTGGTTACTGAGAACAGGACAGTGAAGTGAAGTTTTACCGAAGCTGCAACACCATTTTGCAGGGGAAAAAAATATCGGACACAATTTATTATTTCAAGCAGAGCAGGATTGGAGCTGATCTAGTTTTGACATTTTGGAAATACTCTTTGGATTTCTTTCTGAAAGTAAGCACATCGTCAGACGGAAAGAATTGGTGAAGCCTGTTACTTTATTGAGACAGGAAATAAAATGCAGGACTTCTGCTTTAAGTAACACATCTGTGATTTAAAAGGCTCCTATAAAGGTGGTACACGCACATCAGTTTATAATACCATGACACAGTATTTAATGACTCCGTAGTTATATTGGTGGCAATTTTGTGTAATTGTACAATTGCAGCATTCACAAAATGTTCATTCATGTGTTCTTGCAAGTGATTATTCACTGCAACTATTTATCACACAGAGCTTATATTTGTTCGAACACAGACTTTTCAAGATTAATAACACTCTCATGTCCGTACTGTAAATCTGAAGCTACAGCGGCTGTTCAAGTCGCCTCAATCGGAAGGTCAGAGGTTCGATCCCCAGCTCCCTCAGTCTACATGATGAAGTGTCCTCAGGCAAGACACTGAACCCCAAATTACTCCCGGTGGCATAGCCAACGGGTAAGAATGTGATAACTGATTGACATTGGGCACTTTACGTTGCAGCATCTGCCATCAGTGTGTGAATGTGTGTGTGAATGGGTGAATGTAACATGTAGTGTAAAAGCAGCTTTGAGTGGTCGCAAAGAAGTGCTACATAAGTACAGTCCATTTACAGCCCGCAGCTGGTTAGCTTAGCACAAAGGCTGAAAACAGGAGGAAATACTCTCCCAGTCTCAGGCTGGGTGCAGTGATATCTTGGAGGAAGAATGGACTCCAACAAGACACTGTGGCAGGCAAGGAAATAGTCCAACGCATAATCCTGTGTAAAACTTACATATGTCATTTTTACTCTACAGTTTTTGTGCAAGTTAAACAAGCAAATAATAACTAGTTAGTTAGCAAGTGTGTTTGGAAGATTTTTTGGCCATCATGATAGCTATTAGCAGACTTTATGCAAAGCTAAGCTGCTAACTGGGGGTAACTTGGGGTAGACAGTAGCTCAGTCTGTAGGGTTGGTTCAAGTCCTGGTACGGACAAAGTGTGGAATTGGGGCTGGTAGCTGGAGAGGTGCCAGTGACTGCTCATGCAGCCACCTCACTCTGACATCTCTCCATTAGTGCATGTCCACGGAGTCCTGTGCATGTGTATATTTCCGGCCTTTGTGTGAAACGACTGAATCTCCCCTCTGGGATTCATAAAGTATCTCTTCTTCTCTTCTAACTAGCTGCTGGGTGTAGCTTTACATTTCCATACAGACATGAGAGTGGTACCAATCTTCTCATGTAACTATCAGCAAGACAGCCAACGAGCATATTCCCCCAAACTATACCAAGGTTGTCAAGGTTTGTGATAGCCTAACCATGCCATTACTTTAAGTAATTGCACGTTATATGTTATATATGATTATGCAAAGTGCAGATCAACACTCCCAGCCTCTCTCTTCTGTGAGCAGATACCACTTAATTGGTAAATCATGATAGCGCTTCACTAATCCTGTGAGACCGTCTCCCGCATGTCTGTGCTGTAAGCATGGGTGTTCTTATAGCGCAAAGAAAATATGCAGACAGATGAGATGAAAGTTATTTCTCCTATTTTCATGCAAACACAGCGCTCTAATCCATCGGGGATTTACTGTAAATTAGCTATTTCCCTCTGAGCCTCACCACAACACATGTAGGGATCTACATGTTGAGAACATTTTCCAGAAGCATATTTACATATCAATGACATGTTTCCTTAAATGGAAAGTGCATATAAATGATTTAAATAGAAGGGACTCCGTTATATGGGCGAACCTCACTTAATCTACTTATTTTATCTAAAAAGCCATTTCGTTTTTGCTTTATTTTAAGGAGCCGGTCCTTGCACCCGTTCACTTTTGATGATTAATTCAAAGCGGGGAGGCAGATTAAGCATTTCAAAGTATGTAACAAGGCAGGAGACAGAGAGGGACGAGATGAAAGCTCGGAGAGAAAGAGGGATCAGGAGCAGGACATGCTGAGAGAGAGAAAGTGATACAGACGGGGAAATTGAATGATTGCTGCTTCTGTTTCTCCAGTCTGTTAGTTCTACGTCTTTGTAGGCTCTCTCCTGGGAAACGGAGGATATAACCCTCTAAAGTCTCCCTGTTTCATGTAGGGTCAAGATCTTTTTGATCAGGGGTGACAGGGGATAAAAGCGCAAGAGGGGGGCGAGGGAGGGAGGGGGAAAAGTAGCAGGATAGAAACTGAGGAGAGAAGAATAGAGGATGAGTGACAGAAGATAGAGAAAGAGAGGGAGGGGGGCAGGGGGGTGTCTGAGTTTGATGAGAAGATGAGGTGGACAGACAAGGATTTCACGCTGTCTGCTTCATCGCTGGGCTGGAGGGGGAACTTCTGAGGAGCAGTTTAAAGGAAGGATGTTTCCCAATCATCATCCTCAGGAGAAAGTGTACCAAAGTTTGTGCAGCATAGTTTCATTACTCGAAAAGGGAAAGACCAGGAGGGTTTCCTGTGGCAAGAAAGACAAGTGTCAGCAGTTGTGTCTGCAAGTGCGCGTGTGTGCATGCAGCTGTCGAGGAGACACACACATGACACGGCAGACACAGAGCGTCGCTTTCATATTGACTCACTCAGAGGGAGGGCTTTACATCATAAGCTTGATATTGATTACAGAGAGTATGAGATGCATGGACGACATCAGATACTGCAGCCATATGTTCACACACACGCACACGCACACACACACACACACACACACACACACACACACACACACACACACACACACACACATTAATGCAGCATGATGATTGGATTGCAGGTGCTCACACATTTGCACAAGTGTGTTTACACTCTCACACACATGCACACGTTGTTATTATGTTGTGCATAATTATTGCAAAAGCAGAACAGTGTCGTCTTGTGCAATCAGTGTCATAACCCACTGCTCTCCTGACACTCCCTCTTCATGCAGCGCATCATGCCTGTTTAGAGTGTCCTGTGCCTTTAAATGGGGGCGTGGCTTTCCTACTACGATCCGCCTTTTATGCATAATAGCCAACTCTCTTTCCCCCGGATCATATAGTGCAGTAGTCGGCAAAGAAAAGTGACCACAGCCAAAGCCTGTCCAGCCCTGTGAGCGGTGGGACTGCGACCAAACGGACTCGGTTACCTTTGGCGACTGTTTACAACCCAGAAAAGACACCAAGCGGATCAGCGGGATTATAAGGAATCAGCGGGGCCGCTGCTTTTTGGAGACTTTATGCATACGGCGGATCTATGAGGACGCAGGCAGGTTTTTCACTCTTATCACCAGGTAAAACTCTTTTTTTACTCTACGGCAACTTCCCTTATGATGATGTGAACATACAGCCGCAGGAATAGAGGTTACAAATGATAGTTTAGCCGCTATAAGTTTGGTTTTGCAGCTTTTTCCAGTATGCCTTCTGCTTAATTAACTGATCATCGCTTTTTAGGCGCAGCTGAATTCTTTGAGCTTGATAGCGAGTTGAACCGAGGAGGAGTCACATAAACTACTTTACATACGGCTACCCCTGTTCATTGGCAGGATGGACGGGTACCTGTCTATTCAATTAATCTGTTTCAATCTAGTTTAATCGCTCTATTTCCTGCGCAGTAGTCAGCAGAAAGCAGAAACCCTCCCCTCTTCTCTGCCTCTCTCTGTGTCACAGTATACTACTAAAACAGTGTTATGTAATGAAACACTGTTGCGAAACTTGAACTTCTCAGCAGCAACATAGAAGAGTTTAACTTTAACTTTGCGGCATTTTAGCAACGGACGCTTTGTGTTTATGCCTACCAAACCCCAGTCATTTTCTGTCTGTTTGTGGCACTTATTGCATAGGCCGGCTACACGATAAGGGCTCAGTTGTACAGTCTTAAATGGCACATTATGTTCTGATACAGGTACTTAGTGTATGTGTTACACCTCGGTGGATGTTTTACTCTAAAAAGTAGGGCGATATTTGCTGTAACAAACGATATAATTAACCTAGTGTGATGCATCCAAAATAGCTGCATTATGCACGGCCAAATAATCAACCCTCTCCCCCCAGAGGGCAACATGTCTGCGGACAGGGGTGTGATTATTTTGATGAGAATAAGGCTCAGTCCTCATACAACTGTTGGCTCTCTCTCCCTGCAGACAGAGGGAACAGGGAGTGATTCACCCCCCGCCTGCAGCCCCCATGCCGGGCATCAGCTCCACCGCGCCTCGTTATGAAAACTGGGACATGGACCACCTCGACCACTACCAACATTATTTCTACGACGACCACCACGACCCGGACGAGGATTTCTTCAAGTCCACGGCGCCAAGCGAGGACATATGGAAGAAATTCGAGCTGGTACCGACCCCGCCCATGTCGCCAATTCGGGCGGTGGAGGGGTCGGGCCGGGTCGGGCTGCTGTACCCGTCTCTTGGCGACAAACTGGAGTGGGTGTCTCAGTTCTTAGGGCAGGAGGATGAGCAGCAGCAGCAGCAGCAGCAGCAGGACCTGCCCTGCAAGCTGACCACGGCCAATGACTCTTTTGGGAACCTGAGCTCCATCATCATTCAGGACTGCATGTGGAGCGGATTCTCAGCCGGACAGCAGCTGGAGAGAGTTGTAGGGGAGCGCTGCACCTCCTATCCCGGGACGGGGGCCAATGCCAAAGTCGCAGCCGGGTCTGCAGTTCCATCTCCGGGTAGAGCGCAGAGTGCCCCCGCTGACGCCTCGACTCTCAGCGGACTGGCGGCGGACTGTGTGGACCCGGCTGCGGTGCTCACTTTTCCGTTAACCGGGGGATGCAAGAAACAAGTGTCTTCTGGTTCCGAGTCTCACACCGACTCATCAGGTCAGTAACAGTAAAAACAAGCAACATAACAGTTTTATAAACATGTTAGTGAGATGTGTTTTCATTTACTTCTAGTTTGTATGCTACTGTATGTGTTGTAATACTCTTTTATTTAGCATTTTAATGAGCATAATTCACCTTTCTGTAGTTTTCTAAAGGTACTTTAATAATATTCCTTTAGTTCCCTCCAAAACGACATTAGTCCTCAATTTGCCTGTCACTACTTCAAGCATGTTTGTAAGGGTGTGTTGAGGTAACTTGAACCTTGAACTTGAACCTTGACCTGAAATGGAATTAGTATTTCCTGTAGTTAGTCAATATTTAGCTTTGATTAGCTATTATGTGCCAATAAGGCTCAGCATGGCTCTTGATGACTGCATTGCGTTACCTTGGTGCATGCAACACATGCTTGAAGCCCAGAGAGCGACACGCCCATCGAAACATCTGCTGCCTGGCCGGGCTCCAGCAGACCAGCTGCTCCCTCTCCCTGCTCCTCCAGTCTGACTTATGATAACAATATCCTCTGCGCACCGCCTGGCTCAGATTTGACAAGAATTCAATAAGAGTAGACGGCTCGTATTTGTTTGAACCTTTATGTAAGAAGGAGGGGAGGAAAAGGAACACTCTTTCAGGTATTATATAGCCAAAATTCTCCTCACTAAAGACCTTCTTTTTCACCACTAAATGATAGAAAGGGGTATGTAGGCTGCCATGTGATGCCGAGCTTGGACCATGCATAATGGTGTGTGGAATGTCACAAAGGGAACTTGTTGCTGCATTCCTCCACTCAACAGGCTGCAGCGCCAATTGTGTCAGTGGGTGGATTTGGTCGGAGCCAGCCCGGGCTGTGAATAGAGCGGGATTAGCCATTTAGGAGGTCGACTGGGCCTGCAGAATTCTTTGACAGGAGTTTGGGGCAGCATTTCACACCATTTCAGGGGATAATGTGAGCTCAAAGACGAGGAGAATGAGCAATCATGGGAATAAATGTAAGCTTAAGCTGCAATAAAGAGCCATTATAGGGCTGCTTTAGGGAATTCATTCTGTATGCCTTGTAATATGAGATGTCATCTTTTGTCATATAAATGCTGTTGTAAATAATAGGCAGTTACCCCTCCCTCTAAACCTCTTTGTACATCCCCTTTTTACTGTGTTATCTATATAGAGATTACGGCTTTCTGAGCAGTCAAATGCTCAGAGGTGCAATTACTTCAAAGGTGTGTTTCAATTTACAAGAGCATTGAAAATCTCCCAAGTGTAGTTAGTTGGTAGGAATCAAGTCGATAAGATTTTTCCTCTTGCTCTATCTCATTTCCACTCAGGTAAATAGAGCATCAAATGCTTGTAAACGTGCACAGCGTGGAATATCAGGCGGCTCATTTAAAGTTGACGAATTGCTGATTTTGCTTCTTCACCTTACCTGTGTCTGCCTTTCCTCCTTCAGTGAGTAAAGAGAGCTAATCTCCACTCAGGGAGCAGACCTACTGCAGCGAATCTGCGCTGATAGTGTGTGAAATCAAGTGAATTTCATGAGGTTAGGAAGTTGATTTTTACAGAGGCTTTTTATTGGTTTAGGGATGCAGGCATGCAAGTCTCGTGAGGTGGCTCCTCCTGTGGCTCATTTTTCCAGCTGCAGCTGTACCCTGCAATCAATACTAAATATTTTTTATAATTGAGCAGATGAATTAATAGCTTCCCTTTTGCCGTTTCAGATGATGAAGATGACAAAGATGAGGATGAAGAGGAGATCGATGTGGTGACGGTGGAGCACAAGCAGCAGCAGCGCAAACCTCGTCGGCTGGTCAACAGCCGTAAACCGGTGACCATCACGGTGCGAGCGGACCCCCTGGATGGCATGAAGCGTTTCCACATCTCCATCCACCAACAGCAGCACAACTACGCTGCACCCTCCCCGGACACGCTCCCCCCGCCCCCTGAGCCGCCTCGAAAGAGGGTCAGGCAGGAGGCCTCAACCCAGGTCCCCCAGCAGCACCAGAACTCTCACTACCAGCAGCCCCGGGCCGGCCATGCCCCCCTGAACTTAGACAGCAGGAAGTGTCATGTGACCGCGGCTGGAGTCAGGTCAGAGTCACCTAACCTCAGCGCCTCCTCTCCTACCTCCTCCGCATCCCCTTCGTCTCCTCCCTCCTCCTCCTCTTCCTCCTCGAGCTCCCATCCGCACAGCTCCCCCACAAAGCCCCACTACTTCTCCCACCTCTCCAGCCCCCAGTCCTCCGACTGCGAGGACACGGACAAACGCAAGGCGCACAACTTCCTCGAGCGCAAGCGAAGAAACGACCTGCGCTCGCGTTTCTTGTCGCTGCGGGACGAGATCCCGGGCTTGGCAGACTGCCCCAAGACGCCGAAGGTGGCGATCCTGACGCGAGCAACGGAGTACCTGCAGCAGCTGCACGCCAGCGAGAGGCAGAAGGCTCAGGAGAGGAAGCAGCTGAAAGCGAAACAGCTGCAGCTGCTGCAGAGGCTGGCACACCTGAAACGATCCTGAGCGGCGGGAGGGCTCACACACATGTACACTCACAGAACTGTACGGGGCGACATGAAGGAGAAAAGACACTAATGTTCACTTTGAATTGGTCACGTTGGAATAGTGCGGGTGGATTTTTTTTTGTTTGTTTGTTTTCTACTTTTGTGGTTTGCACATTAGCTTCTGAGTGATTGACAAGGTCGTAAGCCGGTCAGGACAGCAAGCTAGGGACTGATCTTATTGGCATCTTACGGGCAGATTAATATGTCCATGGTTACTCAATATAGGTTTGTCAAACTGTTTCCCCTCGATTAAAAAAACAAAAAGAAACAAAAAAACAATTGCTTGCTACAAAAAGGCAAGTGGAAAAACTGCTGCAACTGTGCTGTTAAACTGCTGCATGGTCAGATGTCTCCTTGGTCTTGGTGGGGCTTGGTGTGCTTGCACAGCAGTGATGTATTCTCTTTTAGTATGTCACCCCCTGAAGTTTCTCCTCCTTCAATTTCTACTTCTTTCCTGCTCCCTGCTCCTTAGCGCTTGGCATACAACTTGTACATATGTTATCAGGTTGTGCCTTTTTCTGCTTTAATTTTCCTTTCCTGTCCTTTCTTTCATTCTCTGCAGCATCGAACTTCACCCATGTTTCTCCTTGGTTTTAGCTTTATGCTTGCTAATAATGGGAATGCAGGGGGCTAAAGTGGGACTGTTCTGAGCCATGCAACAATAATGTCACAACTGGAAGGATACAACATGTCCTGCACCTCTATAATAGCTCAGGTTAAGTCCTAACATTCTGTGCCTGCAGGTTTCCATTGATAACTTCAGCTTTTTCCTCTTGCATTATAACCCTTTTGACAGCAGCAGCATGCCCACAGTGACAGCCTGTTTTGTAGCATTAATTGGATTAAATAAGAAAATATGTTGCCGTGCAGGCAAAGTTTGAGATTGATCCTACTTTCAATCCACATCTGCAAAAACGCTATGAAGATCTTTACAAAGATTTTACGCTATCTTTAATATTGTTGTGCCATGGAGACCAGCAAAAAGGTGAATGGTGGCTTCAAATGATCCGCTAAAAGAAAATATTTCACAAAATCTGTAAGCATCACAAATGCCAACTTTTGCTTGGAGATGAAGCCCACTGAGTTCCAACTGTACATTTCTTTCATCTTGCTGTCTGATATTTGTGAATTGATTTTTTTTTGTTTGTTTGCATTTGATGTTATGCCTATAGAAGCCTTTCATTGTACGTAGACTATCCTGTTGGATGATATGTATATAGTACCCTTACTGTACAGTCCCTTCCAAACCAAAACCAGAGCTGTCTACTAAACTCATCCTAGTTTTCTTTCAGCCCTGCGTCCTACACCGGGGCCAAGCTTGCTGGCTTTTCAAAGATAACTCAAAGCTTCTATTTTTGTTAATAAAATGATTATGAAAAAGAGTCAAAATAAAACACTTACTGAACATTGATCACACTAGCCACTTTGTCACTACATTTTTTTTTTGCAATGCCTACTTGTTTTCTTTACTGATTGTTATTTTTTTGTCTCTGGGGTTTCTTTTATTTGTACAAGTCAGAGTTGACAAAAGTTTTATACTATATTTTCCTACCGAGTTGTGTTTCAGTGTGAGCTAATGACTGTTTCTGTTATTGTAGCTGGCGGGGCTTTCATGGTGGTTATGTGCTGAAGATTGGCGTGTGTTTCCTCTCAGGAGTGGAAAGCACCTGAATGCTCCTGTGTTCAATCCAATCACTCTAGCTGTAGCACTCTCTTAAATCTGGCGCGGGTGGTGGCGACGAGAAGGAGGAGGGGGGTATTAAGAGGATCTACCGATTAAACTTCTTGCTGTGCGTAGCCTTTACTGACCCTATTGTTACTGCTTTCTCTCTGCTTTTTAGCAAGCCCGGTGCTCCCTATTGTCCCATAAGCCATGCATCAGAGAACACTGTAGCCTTGGAGGTAGTACTGTAAACGACTCGATCACGAGTAGCATGCCCTGCTCTTAGTAGCACTCAGGAAACTCCCAAGTACGCTGTAGCTCCTGTGATAGGGCCACAGGCTGTGCTTGAGGGAAACACCCCCTGCAACGATATGCTGTATATATAACCTAATGCTAGACCCACATAGAGAAAGAGAGAGAGAGAGAGAGAGAGAGAGAGCGCGTTACATCAGAGGATCATGATGTACTTTGGAAAAACAAACACATCAGGATATCATTATGAATGTTTCTCTTTTCTTCTTCTGCATTAACTGTAACATTAATCTGCTAATTATTTCAGCACAAGCCGCCATTAGCCCTGCTTTTTTTTTTTTATTCAACAGGGTGCACCCTCAGCAGCTGTTTGCCCCCTTTGTTTTCATTTGTTTGCCTGGTATTGGTCACTGGTCTCTGCTGTTGGCACAGTCATGGTAGCAGTGGACGTTGCTTACTTACTTTGGGAGTTCAACTATGGTGATTTTGGAGCCTTGTCTCAGCACTTTGTTTTTTCTGTACCTCATAAGCCTCTGTGTATGAAGAGTAAGTCAGAAAAATAATAAACTCATGGTTTGACATCATAACTGACATGTTTGCCTTAATTGCTTGTCTCTTTCACACATACACACAAGAAGACTATTTAATATCTAGCTATATTTGTTATTTGTAGCTACATTACAGCCCAGAGTCTTACTTAAAAATAGATTTTTCTTTTATGGCACACATTTGTTTTCCATTCAAACCACTTGTATGAGTGAACACACGTCTCGCTCTCCCCATCCACCATTTGTCCTGAGTAGTCTCCAAGGTAACCCATCCCGGCATCTTTGCCATGGCAACAGGCTTCCTTTCTCACTGCTGCAGACCTACAGTTTCCATAGAAACCATACTAATTATTCTGCAATCCTACCTGTAATAACGTTCCATAAACATTGTAAATGTCATCAGCAATCTGAACTGTTACAAATGCAGCAAGAATACGAGATAAATCAGGTTCTGACAGCTTAATAAATGTAGATTTTTTTTAAATCAACTGGTTTAAATCCATTATGATGTAAGATAAAGCTGCACGTGGCAATCAGAGCGTTTACTTTACATCAATAAAGCTCAAATGTTCAAATAATTACATAATTTAGTCTCAAAAGATGAAAGACCCTATGAATGAGCCCCCATCAATCAAAGTTGCCACAGTAACGGCTGCCTGTTGCCTAGTAACAGAGCCCACCTCTCATCTGTACACCCATTGCGCATGCGCGCGGCCGTCAGCTGGGCGCCGAGGAAGCAGCATCATGGCGGCGTCCGCTCGCAGCGTGCAGTGTGCCTTGAGGAGAGCGATGGCTCCGTCGTTGGTGGTGATTTTAGGAGCTACCGGCACCGGAAAGTCCAAGCTGGCGATCGAGATCGGAAAACGGCTTCAAGGAGAGATAATCAGCGCCGACTCCATGCAGGTAGGAAGACTGTTAACACGAGGAAATGCCCGGGGAGTCCTTGACATGGCAGCCATAATGCTACTGTAAAGCTGAATAAAACATCTGCTATGCATTTAATTTAACGCAGATTTAAAAACAAGCCAGCAGATTATTATCCTGCTCCATCTACCTTTCTGAATGTGGAGTTTTTATTTAGCTAAATGTTGCTGCGCAGGATATCAGGTGTTAGCTAAATCGCAGGTCAGAATGTGAAAATTACAGATAAATATTGATCATAATCCGACCATTCCTTTACCATTAAGAGTTAAAGGTCTGTTCTGACTCGTATACGACCCTAAAATCACCTTAGAGATGTTGTGACAGCAGAGGAGTCCGTGTTTAACAAGTGTATGATCCACATTAGCATCTGTCTGCAGGGCCTGAAGAGGCCTGCAGGGACACAGGAGCTGAAGAAAACAAGACATGTCACAAACCTCTGAAATACATGCTGCAGGGTTTTCTCTAGAGGTTGGTTAAAATACTCAGAAGTCAGTCAGCCCGAATGAAAGAGAATTCCTTTAGGTCTTTCAGAATACACACTCAAAGGAAGGAGAGAGGATCAGTGAATGTACGACAGCTATTTCCTTGTCCTCTATGCTCCTGCTAATTTTGGTTTATATTGTAACTCCAATTTAAACATACTGACAAAGACAGATGGGTTTCTGGTATTTATGTGATGATAAGCGTATTTTATAAAAAAGAAAT
The DNA here is from genome assembly GCF_022749685.1 of Semicossyphus pulcher. Classification (NCBI taxonomy): domain Eukaryota; kingdom Metazoa; phylum Chordata; class Actinopteri; order Labriformes; family Labridae; genus Semicossyphus; species Semicossyphus pulcher. The sequence goes on from NW_027211726.1 coordinate 22,313,443, forward strand.
AGCGAGGGACTCGGGTGTCAACTATAGTGACATCACCTTACAGGTAAGCGCTGGAATTCTGGATTAAGCCTTATCTCATTTATGGTAAGAGAATATAAGCAAAACATAATATAACTTTAAAACTCAATTATCACTGCTGCAAAGACAGTACAGGACTGGGTGCGTAGTATACAGTTAAAGGTAGAATCCTGTTCATGCTATGAACATCTACTGTTTAAACTGTAAGGCATGAAAAGTGTTTAAGTTACAGTACATACTTTACGTAATCATAACACAAAGTGTATAGATTGACCAATAATCATTATTAAAGAGAGAAAATAAATTGCATTATAGATTTGAAGTCTATTATTATTTACTTGAATACAAAAAATACCACATATAATGGTATTTTTGGCTTCCTCATTACTCTTAGCCTGGAGAATAGAGGCAATGCTTGTTTATATATAATAATTCTTACTATCAAGGCCAGGTGATACTATTTATTGGTCACCAGATACACCAGATATGTTATACTTGTATGGTGCAGTGGTAGAGTAGGTCGTCTTTCAATCGAAAGGTTGTGGGTTCGGCTGCTGCAGACTTTGTCTTTGTACCATCAGTGTATGACTGTACATGAATGGTTAGACCCTGATTGGAGATTGGCACTTCGCATGGCAGCCTCTATGTGTGTATGAAAGGGTGAATGTGAGATGTCGTGAAGAAGACTAGAAAAGCGCTATGTAAGTGCAGGCCATTTACTGTTTGTGTATTGTAATGCACTCTAAAATGTTAGATTGTAACAATAATGTGTTTACATTTTGTAAGTAGGCTGATTTAAGCAAAGGCAAAATTAATGGAGGTCAGTCTTGATTAAATAAAGATACTTATTGGTTCTTTCATTATGTTGTCTTTTACTGCAAATCCAGTCACAGTAAAAATAATCACATTCAACAGGAAGTCTTTAAAGGTTTATATGATAAGCAGTAAGATCTTTGTGTGTGTGTGTGTGTGTATGTGTGTGTGTGTGTGTGTGTGTGTGTGTGTGTGTGTGTGTGTGTGTGTGTGAACGCAGCGACATTTAAAGAACTCTCAGGCTCCTGTCCCTTCGCTCCTCGCTCTCTCAGCCCCGCCTCCCTTTTGGTTCTCAGGCTCTGTTGCCACAGCAACCAGAGGGCACGCACACAGAAGAAAAGGTTGGGTACAGGTTTGAGTCAGGGTCACAACAGAGCACAGTGTCACACACACGCAAACACACACATATACACACACTTTAACTCCACATTATCCAAATCTGTGGTGATTCCTCTGACAGCAGAATTCACTCCTCCATCACTTTTCTCCTGCCTCAGCACCACCTTTCTCTCCTCCTCCTTCCCGCTTCCTTGGTGTGCATTGTCCTTGAGAGTGTGCGTCCCAGTGGGGGAGCGCCTCTTCCAGCAGTCACCTGGTACTGGGTAAACTGGGTTACGCTAATAACATTTGAGCCCAGAATATCTCAGCGACCAGCAGCTCTGGTGGAGAGAAACCGTGGCCTAGTTAGAGCACGGCAGCCCCAGCCTATCTCCACATTCCCTGGCCTTGTTGCTACACTCCTGTTGGTGTGTGTGACAGCCAGAAAGAGCGAGAGAGACACGCAGACACGGAGCGAGTGAGAAAGAGACTGCTTATGTGAGAATGAGGCTGTGTGTAGGCTAGAGCTGGCCTGTGTTGTCTTTGGGATAGGAAACAGTCTGGTCTTGTTTGGGAGAAAGCAGCATTGTGCTGAGCTGGTGCATATTCAGCGCCGTGCTACGCCGGCCCAGCAGCTGATAGTGAATGGGCACGCTGTGGCCACTGGGAAGTGTCCATTGTCCCACGGAGAATTGGTTCCCACACTCCCTAACTCTCCTATTGTGTTATCATCACCCCCTCCTGCCCCTGGCCCAGGCCCCCAACCCACAGTTCATTGGACATGCAGGGGATATTATTCACTCATTAAATGAACATGCTATCTATGGCACACACACAAACACTCAGCTGTACTCTCAGTGAAGGAGGCGCTGCCCAAAAGTGTAAACCGGTGGTTCCCAAAGTGGGGGTCCAGGGACTAGTAGGCGTCCTTAGAGGCTCCCAGAAAAAGTATCACTGTTCTGTCACTCCCTAGAAGGTGGAATTATGGGTAAATGTGTTCACGTATGAGTGTTATTTTAGGCTTCACAACCCACATTATACCTACATGTCACCTATATGTAGTACTGTGTGTCATGTGACTGTCAAGTCTTAAATTAGCCAGTCATTAGCAAAGTATTTTTATTTCAAGAGGTTTCTCTGCTATACATTCAAAATTAGATGGAACAGAGTGGGTAGTATAGAACATTATATGGCTTACTAAATTTAACCAGACTCTGTTGGCCTTTACATTTAATTTCCGGAGATTTCTTTCCTTATACTTGTGTAGTTTTTAAAATAGAATGGTTTCCCGTTTTCTCTGTTGCTGCTTTCATTAAAAGTTGCTGTTTAACAGGCTTGGATTTGGATGTTTAAAATAGTCTGAAAGCTTAGAAAAAAAGACATGCATCCATTAGGGAGGTGCATTTCCAGTAATCTCAATATTCGAGTAATCTAATTACCTTATGAACGAGTAATCGAGTACTCGCAAATTATATATATTTTTTAGCGGACACGGACCTCCCTGCCCGGAAATAGTAGGCTATATGCACTGTAGTGGACTGTATGGACTTCTGTTCTGTGTTGCTTAACACGTAACTCTAAATCAACAGCCCAGTCATACATTCCAAGTTAAACAAGATATTACATTAACTTAATTTACGGCAGTTTTATCCTACAGTTTCCCTTAAAATATAAAAGAAATAACATCACGCAATAATAAGCCGTGAATAATATGTTCAACTTAATGATGATGATAATAAAAATAGGCTTACTGAGCAAACTAACTTTCCTAATACATGTTTTCCACTCTCGTAGCTGTTGTCCGGCGTGATGGTTGCCTTGTACTCCGGCTCAACAAACGGCATCAGCTCATGGAAGCCTTCTCCTTCCACAACACTAAATGGGAGCATATCTTCAGTCAACATTTTCGTTATTAGCAGGCTAATCTTCTCCGCTCTGGTATCATCACAACGACGTGTGCTAACAGGGCTAGCAAATGATGTGATGCGAGACTGCTTGTTGTCTGTCTCTGCTGGGTTCTCCTTGTGCTTTAAGCGCTTGTGGTTAAGCATCGAACTAGTATTTCTGTGATATACAAGTTTAACACCACATATCTTGCACAGCACATTATCGTCGTCTTTATTGTCAAAGTACTTCCAGACATCACTTTTCCTGGTCACGGTTGACATGGTGCATGTAAGCTAACTGAGTTAAACTACTTTAGCCGAAAACAAGGCATGCGCAGGTGCACGAGTAGTTTCACGTTACTCGAATAATGATGTCAACAAGGTGTACTCGAGTATTCGTGCCCATCCCTAGCATCCATACATTATATTTACTCAGTTTTCCCAAGTTTTTTCTGGTTGTTTTCTCCAGAAAACCAGCTTAGTTTCCCACGAGATAACTTGATAAATAAGTTGGATGGATGCATGTCTGTAGGTGAGATTTGGGGTGTACAGACGCTGTGTGGAAAAGTTTGTGTTTTGTTCTGATGGATGAATAGTGATGTGAGCAAGTTTAAAGTTGTAGCAGATGAAACATTTACACCCAACATGGACATATTGACATTTTTTTTCTGTATCAATGATAGTACCACATAAAGGTCAAGAGAAACTGTCACCCTGATTGGAGTTGCAGGGTCTAATTGGTTGAATGAGGCCTTTGATGAGCCATAATGGACAGACATTTATTAATCAAGTGTCACCTCAGGGAGAGGATGATTTATCCCGGCTCTGCGTGATGATGACGCTCTGAGAGGCATTATTGCTTTCAAACATTTGACATGAAAAGTGACGGTACAGGATCGCGTGAGTGCACTTCAGAGGTGATTCATGGGAGGAATGCTCAGACTGAAAGAGTTCACTCAGCGCTGTGATCATCGTTCAAACGCTGCCGTGTTTATGCTCTGCTGCACATCACATCAGTGAAATATACTGTGGAGTTCCCTGTCTCACTCTTCATGTGAAGGATTTTGGCAGCGACTTGGCTGAGTCGCTGCCAGTGTGCAGACTTATCTATGTTTTTACTAATTGTCTTGTCTGTTGCTTTTTAGATAGTGTAGTGTCATGTGAATCGCATGCTTTAACTGAAGTTATTACACAGCTGTGTGTAAATATTCTGATTGCTTAATTACAGCATTCCGAGGTCTGTTATTTCTCAGACCGTAACTGACCGTTGTTAAGAAGAACAGACCGTTGCTAGGGATGCAGCTCTTATCACACAAACTTTAATCAATCAAAAATGAAAAGAAACAATAAGGCAGAGAGAAAGCAATAAAGGTTAAATGATGCAAAAACTGTAGGCTACGACACAGAGAACATTAAACATTAAACAGAACACAGGGCGGGATACGGCGGTTTATAAAGACGGTGACTGGAAAAGAAATTGTCAACAGACTCTGACAGTGATGAGACAGAAAACCTCGATCAAGTGCTGCGCTGCTTCTTGCAGTCCCGTTCAACGTGTCTTACTTCACCATCAGAGGAAATGTTTCCTTTTAATGTGAGTAAAAACAGCTCGGTTTGCTCATTTAAAGAGGACTACAGAGTTAACCGTTGCTATGGACGCAGCTCTCACTGTGACTGTAATGTACGATTTTTTTAACGGAAATACATCGATTTTTTAAATAAATGAAATCATTTCCAAATCAATATTTTGTGTCAAATAATTGATTTCGTAAGTAAAAAGGTGTCTAATAAGCGGGATAATTTATAGTGAGCAGGTTGTTATCGTGGAGGAACCCCTTCAGGGTGAGACAAAACCTCTGCTCACCCTGTCGGGCTTCCATTCCGTGATAGCAACCTGCTCTTATACATTATCTGTAGTCATCGATATTTTCTGTGTTTGTTTGTTCAGCCATTGTAGATTACTGTTTACTCGCATCACTTGGAGAGAGCAGAAAAGCTCCGCCTACCCTCTCTGGCAGACCAACCCCTGCTGGGTGATACGCGTCACTAACTGGACGCTGCTTGTGATATTTTTCTGTGAAAGTCGCACCACACACAGTCTGTAATACTACAAAGGCTTTCATCAGTGGGCCATAGGCTCAATCACTCATTGGGCGATAGATAGTGACCGACATTTATTTAAATGAAAATCTTTGAGATTATATTACTTTAAATCTCTGAAATAATAGTTTCCCAGGAACACTTGAACTGAAAAGTCAAAGAAAACAGCCCCTGCTTGGAGCTGCTGTAACTTTGACTGAACTTTGACTAAAAGGAGGATGACTCAGTCATCACTGTCGTAGATTTTCTATCTCAGTCTGATAGGTATCTTATTTAAATAGAGAAATGAATGGAAAACAGTTGCTGCTTGTTGGTACAAAATTAAACTAAACCGATGCACCAGTACAATTATGTTAATACTTAAAGAAAGATTTACTCATCATTTTACGCCTTCCGAACAAAGTTTTTGTTTTTAAGATGTTTGTGCATGAGCAAATCTTTCTTCTCCTGCTTATTCACGGCTTCCTGTTCATGCATTAACTAATCACATATTGTTACCACAAAATAAATGGTTTCCCTGCAGGGTGTAAAAAAGAAGAAGGGGTGTGTTTGAGTTTATGTGCGTGCACGGTTAGAGGGCTATCATGCTAAAGGACCTTCAGAGGTCCTGAGGGGCAATTTAACAGGTCATGCACATGCATGCACCATTATTTGGGTTTTCTGGGACTATTGGAAGTATTGAGGGCTGCTGACCCTTTGCTTTATGCATGTATGAAAGCAGGAGTTGCCTTATTCGCACAAAGACAAAATGAGGAGGGAAAATGTCGACAAAGGAGGACAATTTGTCAGGCTTGTGGTTTTCTGTTGAATGTGAGTGATGGGCCTGAACAGCAGGAAAACTTTCACGTGTCATCTTGACCGTTATGGTGCCATAAAAGTGGAATAAAGGAGGTCTTTCTTAGTCAAAGCACCAAGGACTAATTTGCCTCTTAAGCCGTAAATTTGGAGATGAAATGGTCATGTGGTCAGCTGATTTGAACGCTGTGAGCAGCGCCTTTAGTGTTAAAGGTTATGCTTGTTATGGCCAGAGGTTGTAACACACATACGCACACAGTCACGAGATCCAAGTGCTTATCTACGCATTGAACACATCCTACACTCAGAAAGTGTGTGGAAATGTGTAATATCCCTCTAATTTGCTCTCAGCCGTACCTCCTCCTCCCTCTTCTCTCTCTCTGCATGTCTCTCTATCTCTCCCCCTCCCACTGTCTCTCTATCTGTCTGGTGTGGCTATGACCTGTCTGGGCTTTGACGCATCTGTTTGTATTGTAACTCAGGCATTGCTGCCTCCCACATCCGATTTATGATACGTTTTTTAAGACAAACCGGAGTAGCAGCGAGCCAAAAAAGCGAGGAGATTAATTCTTATTTTTTTAGTGTGTGTGTGTGTGTGTGTGTGTGTGTGTGTGTGTCAGTTGCAGTCTGCGGGTGTGGTGATGCGGTCACCGCTACAGTAAAGCAGCAAGGGAGAAGAGGATGAAGGAGGAGGATGGGGGGGGGGAAACAATGCCATGAATGATTTATTAGTCTGGCATTACTGGGCCATTCCCCACAGAGAGACAGAGGAGAGAAGAGAGGAAGATGGAGGGATAAATTGTTGAAGGGTGGTGCCTTGAGGGGGAAGGAGAGAAGGAGTAGAAAGAGAAAAAAGGAGCATAGGTATTCTGTTGTAACTGTAACGGAGGAAAAGATGCAGAAAGAAAGATGAAAATAAAACAATGCAGCATACAGTACAGTGAGTAATGTGTATGGGGGCATGTCCAGGGGTCAGAATAAGGACGAATGGTTACATCTTCCTCTCTGGAACCAGAGTCGACTGTTAACAAGTGACCCTGCTATTGTTAAGAGATCAAAGCTTTCGCCCCTTCTTTTCCTTTATGGCAGTAATTTTATTCTCTAAAGGTACGATTGTCTTGCAAACATTGTAGAGGCCAAATATTTTCATATCAAAGTCTAAAATTGTATCACTTATTGGGCCTTTGTAGAAGAGCTGGCTGTTATATCGAACAATTGCAGGAGGCACTGATCTTTGTCTGACCACAGGATATCAGCCGAACACTGAGTACAGATCTGTTTTTTTTCTCCAGATTTAAAATGTGTAAACCTCTTTGTGGAGCTGAGTTACCACTTTCTTTCATGTGATAATGTGTGGGGACATTTGTACTAAAACACCCTGCTTAAGTTATTGAAATTATGCTTTACTTTGCATCAACTTCATAATGACAAGGTCACACAGGCATTTATGAAATGTATTTTCTCTTATGTAATCTCAGTAATAAGTGGATTTGAGGGAGAGAGGTAAATCCCCAAATTGTATTGCTTAACAATGAACTTTGTGAACCATACATTTGTGCAGTTGACCAATAGTTAACCCTTGTGACAGTGCTGGCCTTTTAGGGACCAGGAAACTCAAGAGTCCAAATGGAGGAACTACCTCAGCTTATTGGCTGCATTGCACCATCCGTTTTTATGTAACCTTCTTTCTATGGGAGTGTGAAGTCCTCCAAAACACAGAGAGGGTTTGCAGTTAAGAAGCAGGGATTAACAGATCTAATATTTCTATTAAATAAAACCTTGTAACTGATTGTTCTTTTAGTGACTGAGCTAAAGAGCCTGTTAAACTAATGGTTAGCACGCAGCTAGCACGTTTGTTAGCTCAAATAGCTGTTATCGCTCTTCTATCGAACTCTAAATTGAATGACACGGCGTTAACAGAGACACAGTAAAATCTAAAGCTGCTGTACAGTTTGAAAGTGGTCACTACATCAAAAAGCTCAGAGCCGCAAACACAAACTTTTCCCTCACAAGCCATACTGACCTGCTTAACAGCATAGCTCCTCTAAACTAGCCAAGCTAGCTGCTTTCAGTGGCTGCTCTAAGCTAAACGTCTGTCCAAGTAATTTCATTTTAAGTGGACAGATATGAACGTGACATCTTCTCATCTAATTCTTAAAAAGGACATGCTGAGTGTATATTTCTAAAGATGTTAAATGGAGTATGCAGTACCAGATGTGCTCTGTAAGTATCTGTGAACATTCCGAGAGTTAAGCTAAAATTTAGCGTAAAATAAAGCAAAAAGATATTTTTATGCCCTTTTGTTTGGTCTATTTTGGTCAACTCTGCTTTAAAAGCAACATTTGAGTCCATTTAGACCGAAACATTGGTCTAACACTTCTCTGAAAGGTCTGCTTTATCCGCCCTCTATCCGCTTTTGGCTTTCTCTGAATCTTATTTCATGTGTCAATGAGTGTTTGTTCTCTCCATCTCTTTCTTTTTGCCTCACCCCTTTCTGCCTTTCTTGCCCTTTTTCTTTCATTCCGACATGCTCCCCCCTTATTTATGTGGCAGAGGAACAGCTGTCTCGTGCAGGGTGTAAGGTTGGCCAGGCAGGCTGGCTGCCGGCTCTGCAGGGCTCGAACACTGAGCTCATTGTCTCTCTCGCACACACACACACACACACACACGCACACACTCATACATACAGACACACGGACACACATTCTTCCATTACTTGCACACAAGCCGCACGGTCACATCCATTCACATCCATTTAAGAGTGAGGCAGGAAGGAGTAGGCAGCTGGGCCCACATTAGCTGGGTTTCCATTGAAGTACATCAGTGTGAATTATGTCGTTTGGATTTAGAAAAGCTGAATGTGTCGAGCACATCGCTGAAACATTTCTCAACCACTTCCCAACAACAGTGCTTACACTTCATTCATTTTTTCATTGATAAAGAAATGATGCAACACATTAAGATTGGAACTTAAGCAATACAACAATAGTTTTCTGGCTGTCAAGGCAACTTCAAGTTCAAACTTTAACAAGCTATCAAGTTTCTGCTAACGTTACCCACTGCAGATGAAGCTGAGGCTGCTGTTTGACTGACGCTGTCTATGGATTAAATTGGAAGATAACATAGGAGTGCTTCCTATTTATTACTTGTAATGATTATTTATTAGAACAATGCGTTATTCCTGCATTTTTAATTTTGCTCAATCCCAACTGCAGCATTGCCATCAAAACCGCTGGGACTCGGAGGCTGCACTGAGGACGTTCTAGTAACGCTGGCTACGTCGTTAGCATTAGCTGCTTTGCTGAAGCAGTCAAACATGCTGCACTGCTTCAGATTTCTAGAACGTTGCTCTATCCGTCACATGGACCTACTTCACCTTCTCTAGCATGAAAACACAACAATGAACTGTCATTGCCTGGCGCCACTGGCTTCGTCATCACTAGGGGACGGATACCTAAGATGTTAGAATGAAACGATAGTTTGAAAACATCATTAAATAAGTCAGAATATTAATGATAAGTACCGATAGGAGCACCGTTTGTCCATGAGCTTGTTGGTACTTTCGGTACTGACCGATCACGTACCGGTACCGAAAAATACTGGTTCTTTGTACCCATCTTTAGGTATTGGCCTCTGAAACTGCCTAAATGCAGCACAGTATGCCAGTCAATGAAGTGATCTGATACTGTAATTTATTATCCCCCTTAAAAATCAACATGTTGCAGGTAAATTATCCTGTGATGATAACAAGCAGCAACGCTATCGGATTCAGGAAGTAAAACATGGTGTCAGAAAAGCTCTAGTTGTTGGTCCTCAGATGGTGTGAAATGTGACCAGCGTTATGAAACCGGAGAACAACCTGCTCCGCACTGATCAATTCTTCCTTCTTCATCTACCCTCCAACCCAGATGATACTAAAACTACCTTTTATGGTTTGTATCATTTTAAATGTTTATGTAGAAAATTGCTCGACAGTTAGTCTCTCATTGTCTTTCTTTTTTTTTTAATGTGACTTCTTTCAGTTTCCTCCAGCAGACGTGTAAACTCGATAAGCTATGTTGATTTTTATCCTTGATATCGTCGCCACTCGGAGCTCAAACATCACCGCAATTTGTAGCTCATTTCCACCGCCGCGCCTGCAAGTCTTCATTTCTTTCTCATTTTCGCTCTCATTTGCAGCTCCCCCTCAAAGCATTTTTTCTCTTCATATCTTCCACTCAAGTGGCTCTTTTCATTTTTCTGCTTTACACTCCCCTCTTCTTCCGCTTGCTTTTACTCTCGGGTCTCCTTGTCCTCATTAAGGCAAAATTGAAATTATCACAATCTGTTTTTCTAACACTCTCACACTAGAAGACATAAATGTACATTGAGGAGTGGTTACGTAAGGATTAGCTTTGTTCTCTAAGTGGCAGGTAAGTAGGGACAAAATAAGAGGGGTTGTTAGGAGGAGGGGGACAAGTACATGACTACTGCTGAAGGGAAAACAAGACGAGCAGGAGAGTTATAAAGAACTTGAAGATGTTATGCTTTTTTATGTACCAGCTGCCATAAATGTTCATGGATGGCAGTAAAACTAACTCTCTGTGTTGGCCCTGGAAAAAGTTTTCTCACCATAAGGCTGCGTTCACAGGATTCAGGCATAATCGGACAGACAACATATTTTGGACAGCATGGGAGAAACACTCTACAGGACGGCAAAATGAAACACAAATGCTGAGACGTTGCTATGATGTTTAATAAACAATATAATCGATCAATTTATATAGTGTCATTTTATGTAATTCTAATATTTGTAGCTATAAATGCAGCTTTCTCTTGATATTCTATTGCAAACATTAAATTATTGTTAGATCTGTAGGATTTTAAACGCTGAACTACCTGAACACAGAACAACAAAACGTTCTCAAAAAAGAGAAAGATGTGTTTTGTGTGTTTTTAAATAAATATTTTGTCTCGTCATCTAATGAGTAACAAAAGGGAGTTAATCTCGGAGGAAATCTCAAAATGAAGGACACGTGATCCTGTTGACACCTAGCATTAACGTGTGTTCTTGTTCTCTGGCGACATCAGTTCACACCTGGCATTACAATGCGTCCTCCGTATGCGTCTTGAGTGACCACTTGTGATGTAATCCAACTCTTGGATTCTCTTGGAACTTCTTGGAACTCAGATCACGCAGATCACGCAGATCACGCATCCACTATGAGCGACTGAGACAAACGCTCCAGCCATGTATTTTTTGAGGAAATTGTCTTCTGACATCACATCCGGTCGATTTTCATGTCAGATTGGCTGATATGGCAGTTTAAAACAATTGATAAGAGACAGGGGGACAACTATCTCTGTACAATGATTCTTTAAGATCTGCAGTAACACAAACATCTGTAACACAGCCTCTGATTGGCCATTAGACTCAACACAAGGCTTCAGGGAGTGAGTAAGTGAACGGCTAACAGTTTTTAACACAAAAACAAAGGTAAATATCCCGAGAAGACATCGAGCGTTGGATTTATTTTTATGGATTCACTGTACCGTGTCCTTAAAGACACTGTAGTGCAGGCCGGATGAGGTAGCTCATGAAAAAGAAACAATCACATCGGAGCCTCATTAGAATGGATCAGCTGTCTGCTTCAAAGCAAAAAAAGTCTCCATCACGCAGCGTTCCAGGGACATGAAAGACGCAGTAAAAGATGCTCTCTGATGTTTATAAAACATTGCAGGCCTAAGGGGATCAATATTTTGAATTTCAAAGAAGTGAGTTCGGTGAAGAAAATGACAACTCGTACAGGAGAAAAAAGATGATTGGAACAGTTGCGGTGATTAGCCAAAATTGCAAAGTCACTAAAAATGTGCAGGGGTTGGAAGGACGGTAAATTAACGGTCCCTTAGTGAGTCGATTTGTCCCCTGTCTTTGAGGTTTCAAATAAGGAACTATGACGAACAGGTGGTCTGTCTTTTAACATAATTGTCTTGGACACAGAGCAGGCGTCCTTATATTTGGCCCAGGACAGAATAGCTAACACCTTTCTAAAAGAATTTGGCCATCCTCTCCTCTACTTGGATCTCAATGTGTCCTCAATGCATCTTGAGTGCGTACACACCTGTACTTAGAGCTCTGACTTGTAATCGGATCAACCAGGACCTATGTTAATACCAGGTGTAAACAGAGCCAGAGAGTCTCTCTTTTGCATCTCTCTCTATTATCACAATCAAATCTAATGATGGCAGCCTACATCTCTGAGCACCTCTCTTTTTCAGCATAATTCTGCCATCCTTCTGCTACCTTTCATTCTGTCTCCACTCAGTCTGCGTGAGTGTGTGTGTGTGTGTGTGTGTGTGACAGAGTGAGAGCAGTGAAGCCAAAGGAGGGGTGGTGGTGGATAATGTGTGCAAATTTGTCAGGGAGCATCCTGTTCTCTGTCACAAGTACACGCCGCTCTTCTGTCTCCTCTTATGCCTGTTCATCTCCTGTGCTCCCTAGTCCTCTCCAAAACCCCCTTCAAATCCTTCAACCTCCTTCACTTGCCTTCCATCTTCTTCATCTATCCATCCATGCATCCATCCCTCCCTTGGCTGACAGTGGTGTCGTGCAGAGAAGCGGTGAATAATTTATCAGGCTGGGTTGTTCTGCCCTGCCCTGCTCCCCACTTTTGGCTCGCCGCGGTGATGGAGAACATTTGGTGAAGTGCACGCAACCCACACACGCACTTTCACCAAGGATATGATCAATAACCTGTACAGCTGTATCGATCGCCCTGTTATGTTTGTTGGGTTAAACAGTAATGTTGCCTTGAAATATAAGATCTAGAATACTTGAAGATGCTCGGTAACCAAGGTAGAAGGTGCTCAAGAGGATGTGGGCTCGCCTTGCACTACAAAGAACTTCCTGAGCAGATAAGAGGCAGATTGTAGATAGCATAACCTTGGGGTGATAAAATCCAAGAAATTGAGTCTTTACTGAGCCTTGCTGCCCATTTTAGAAGCTGCTCCTATACCTGTCAAGCTTTTCATGCAGACTCTTCAATACACAGTTTAAATGGATTTATAGCAACATATTTACAATCCAAAAATATTATTTTGTCTGCAAAACAAATTTCTCATTTCAGCTGTATCCTCATTTATTAGCTCCAGCCTAGGGGGTTTAAGACAGCGCCAAAGGAAAATCAGCGGCAAAGTCATATTTGAGAATGAAAAAGAAAATGGAAAAAAAACAATCATCCCTGCATGTGCAATTTCAATTTTCAATATCAAACAACTGTTGAACAAGCAGAATGAAGACTAAAATAACAAATCTTTGACTTCCAGCAGTCAACTCTCCTCTAATCCATAGCCGCTATATTTAACACGTGGCTGGTGCTGCATTGTTTCGACTAATGTTGAACGCTCCGTGTTGAACGCTCCTGTAATTTGTCATAGAATTAAAGCCGTTTTATTTCTTAATGAAATGTTAAACGCGCTGAGTTACAACCGTTCTGTCTCCTGTACTCCTCGCCTAAAGCAGAGTGTTTCCATAAGGGGAGAATGCGTCTGTCATGACAATCTTCTGTTGTAAGTTAGCGAAGCTTTTTGGAAGACCGTCTGTACTGTGAGGCTTTTCTCTGGCACAAACCCTGCGGCAGGGCGCTGAGGAGCACTTCATCCCACGTTTTTCATTTGATTAACAGATTCTTTCTTCGACAATAATATCTTGAGAACGGTTCACCACTCAAACTGCTGCTGCATGAAAACGTCAGCAACAGCACCAACGCCTATCTGAAAAGTTAATTATCAATATACTGTAGCTGCCAATACATTTTTTGCCAAACAACTGACTACTTGTTTCAGCTTCACTTGTAATCAAATCAAATCAAATCAAATTTTATTTGTATAGCGCCAAATCATAACCAGAGTTATCTCAAGACACTTTACAGAAAGAGCAGGTCTAGACCGAGTCTTTGTTATGTTATTTAAAGAGAGGCCCAACATGAATCACCATGAGTAGCACTTAGCTATATTCGGCACATTGGCAAGGAAAAACTTCCTTTTAACAGGAGGAAACCTCGAGCAGAACCAGACTCATGTTGAACAGCCATTTGCCTCGACTTGTACATTTTCTGTGGAAAAATCTTAATTTGTATAGTTACTAGTGACTCATTGTAGTAAAGTGGTTGAAAAGTAGGGAGACATCTGATTGGCTAGCGATGATTCCCTGTTGAAAACAAAACGCATTTGTGAATCGAGCCACTGCAGGGCAGTCTCAAAATACCCACACACAAATGCTGGGAGGTTCACGAACCACAAACGCTTCGTAAATGCAGGTTTAACGGTTTGTATATAAATGTCACAGCGTTCAAAAATGTTAACAATTGCAAATACATTTTAAAACATTTTTGGATTTTCATTTCACATATTTAAAACAAGAAATATTTATGTGTGCATCAGAAATACATTTGTGAATCTATTTATATGTGGATTTTACATTTATATAGAAGGACAAATGTTTTTGTGGGCATTGAAAAATATTTTTTTGAAGAGAGTCATTTATATATAAATCATAAAATATTTGTGAGTCCTTCTGTGTGAATTTATTCTTTTTAAGACTGATCTGGCTCCATAACACAGACTTATTGCCTTTATTGTACGTGGATCGATTACGCTTTCGTGTGTCGCAACCCCCCAAAGGTCCATTCTGAGCCAGAAAAAAACCCTGTATTAATAAGAAAATCATACCTCATTTCCAACTGGTTAGGGTTTCTGGAACGTTAATCCAGTAAAAAGGACGATATAGGTTGTCACGAACGGCTTGAAAGTAGCGCACAGTTAAGATAGCTAAATGGGCATACTAACGATTGTAGCTTAGCTCACAGCAGGTAAACCCACAGTTTAATCAGTTCCTTACCCTACAACTCTCTCTAACTCTTAAAAGGCTGAGTCTCCGACTACAGCCCAATGCTAACCACCTCAACTGGAGAAATTCAAGGCTTGACAGGCCTGCCATGCCTAGCTCTGTTTGTTTAACTATGATTGGGCGTAACCTTACCCTATAATATTGGCATCTTCTAAAAAGAAAAGAAGCAGTGACTCTTCCATCTCTCATCTTTCCAGTTCTACCCACTTCAACGCCTCCCAGCTGACCCCAACGTCACAAAGATTCTACTCAGCGAATGCCAGACTCTGAAATGTAAAACATCACAACTCACAATGTAGCGTTTGTCTTAAAATGGTCATAATTTTTTACAAAGGGGAAAAAAGCTCACGAGTTACAGTCAGGAGTGACTTCTTTGATCCATTCTTTCATGCTGTAAAAATAATACTTATGTGTTCATGTGCTATTTGACTGACTGCTGATGAAAGGCTGTACTTTCCTGCTCTGGATTAATGAACAAAAGAGTGCTTCAAGCTTCTGTTTTTTATCCTCAAATAGAGCCTACTCCAACCAGAGAAGTCAGCCTACTGGTAAAATAGTTTGGGAGGTCTTTGACTCAAAGGGGATTCATAAAGTTTTCCTGGCAAGTTCAGTCTGATACTCTTTCTGAGCAACACAGATGTATTTGAATGGTTGGTGGTAGACTACACACAGATGCTGTACAGAGTTCACAGCAATACATCTGTAGTTAGCTGATGTATGAGGGAGTTGATGATATTCAACATCCGTTTTTGCAGTCAAAAAATACAATAAAAAGCTTCACCAATGTGCTTCAAACCCATCAACTGACAGATAACAGACAATGGCATACATTTCCTCTTGCGTTAGTTATGGCAGCTCTGTAAATGCACCAATGCCATCTTTCTCCATCACTTTAACTGCTGAAGACATTTGACGGATTGGGTCGAAGTGGCACCATTCTTATAAGCTGTTAAATGTGCAATTAGTTCATAGCACCACAGTCAGTTGCTGGTATAAATGTAGCTCCAAGGACAGGTGTCTGGCAAAAATTCCTTTTCCCATTGAAGGAAGATTAGGCTCTATACCTGTGCTGTCTGTGCCCTAAGAAGTCATAATGATGCTAATGCAAGCAAGACACATGCAATATGACAAGAAAAAGCCTTGATTACCTTGATCGCTAATATGAAATGTGCCCAACTGCAGTAAAGTGCAACCTGTTCACTTAATCTGCATCTTGTTTTTTCCTTTCATCCCTTACATTATTTGACCCACCAACCAGAACATGTCTCTAATACACCATTTGAACAAGGTGTTCACAGCTGATTACTCTATCAGCTGCTTCATAATACACGCTGTATAGTGGTTTGCCAGTGAAGGATGTTGACCTCAGAAAAGAAGGTGAAACCACATTTACACTTGTACATTATGCAGGAGCTACACATCTGTTAAAAGCTTAAAGTAGTGGTTCACCTTTCTTTCAAGTCACTTCACTTCATGTTGATTCAGTAAATGAATGGTGATGCCATTCATCATCACTCCATGCCATTGAGCTGTGGTATGCCACGCATTACCATGCATAATGGGCCTAGAAAACGTAGTACAATCTTCGCTATATAAAAAATAATGTTCAAACAGTTCATAGTTTGGGTTACTCTACATTTTTTAAATAAACAATTATTAAAGATGTGCTTTTTTCACCCTTGACTTCTCAGCACTATCCATCCATCCATCTATATCTATACCGCTTATCCTGTTCAGGGTCGCAGGGGGGCTGGAGCCCATCTGTCATTGGGCGAGAGGCGGGGTACACCTGGACTGATCACAAGCCAATCACAGGACTGACACATAGTGACAGACAACCTTTCACGCTCACTCTTACACCTACGGGCAATTTAGAATCACCTGATGAGCATGTATTTGGACTGTGGGAGGAGCCTGAGCGCCTGGATAGAACCCACACATGCTCGGGGAGAATATACAAACTTGGGGTGCTGGTTTAGCTCAGTTGGTAGAGCAGGCGCTCCATGTATATACGCTACAGTCCTAAAAGCACTGATCGCAGGTTCGACCCCCAGTCTGCCGATTATTTGGTGCATGTCATCCCCCACTCTCTACCCCCCACTTTTCCTGTCTCTGTTCAGCTGTCCTATATACAGTATAATAAAGTAAAAAATCCAAAAAAAATAATCTTTAAAAAGAAAACATCCAAACTCCACACACAAAGGCCCACTTTGTCCGAACTGGGGTTCGAACTACAAACTTTCTTGCTGTGAGGCAGCAGCACTAACCACTGCTCACTGCCCGCTCAGCACCATCATTCAGAAAAAAATATCTTTTGTCATCAAGTAACTGATAAAACATTCATAATACTGTAATAAGAAAGGGATAAAAGTGTCAATACACTGAAAATGCAGTGATATTTGGATCTTCCAAACAAAGTGTTCAGGTAAACACATCTTAAATAGACACCAAGCAGAAGTACGTCTCCAGTCCACTTAATGAATGCAGAAACAGACATAAATCTGAGATTGTCGATCAAATCAGTAGCGCATGTGAACTTCAAAAGGTATCAGAGTTGTATTAGAATAATTACAGACAGGAAAAAAGGGAAACACAACTTTCTTCGAGTTTAAAGTGTGAAAAAAAAAAACTCCCTCTCTCTCTCTCTCTCTCTCTCTCTCTCTCTCTCTCTCTCTCTCTCTCTCTCTCTCTCTCTCTCTTTCCCTCCCTGTTTGTGAGAGAGAATGAAAATCATGACGGACTA
The DNA here is from genome assembly GCF_022749685.1 of Semicossyphus pulcher. Taxonomy (NCBI): domain Eukaryota; kingdom Metazoa; phylum Chordata; class Actinopteri; order Labriformes; family Labridae; genus Semicossyphus; species Semicossyphus pulcher. The sequence goes on from NW_027211726.1 coordinate 22,331,003, forward strand.
CTGTATGACACCCAGCTGTCAAATTCCATGAGGGTGCCCCCTCGCTGGGTGATGTAAAATGGACAGAGGAGACGGGTTTCATAATTTGCAGGAAGAGTCCGAGTCAAATACACGACAGACGGCGCTCCTCATTCCTTCCTCCATAACAGCCTGATTCCTGCTTCTGACATTGACAAATAGAGAAAAATACCCACACACTTTTTTCTTGGTTGCTTTCTCAGACAAAGAATTTCCATTAACTTCTGCTCTTAGATTACATTTTTGTACACGTTGATGCAATTGCTGTTAAAATTTAAATTATTAGCTCCTATGGACTGTATCGTTATATTTCTTAATATTTATTTGTGTTTCTTTTACGTCCCCTCAGGTTTACCAGGGTCTGGACATCATAACCAATAAGGTGACAGCTGAGGAGCGCGCCCAGTGCAGACATCACATGATCAGCTTTGTGGACCCCTTGGTTAGCAGCTACACGGTGGTGGATTTCAGGAACAAAGCCCTGGCTCTAATATCCTTTCCTGGAAACATGATAAAGAATGGGGAACAACATTTTTTCAACACCTCTTTCCACATGTTGCTATCACCCTTCAACCACATCTTCCCCTCTGGTAATTAAGTGGTAACTGCAGGGTAAGAATTCAGTCGATTTCACTACTACTAATTGGTCTGGAGGTGTGTGTGTGTGGCTCGCTGCAGATGTTGTGCTGAAATTGAGAAGAGAGAGATCACTGGAGATGATATTTATAGAGGAGTCTTTAATGCGTCTACACACACACACTCACACACTCTGGGTAGTCACACCCTCCCACAGACACCGGCCGTCACACAGATGTGGAGAGAGGAGGCGATAACTAGAGGCGGTATTAATAGATCAGGAAGGCATGCACACACACTTTTCTCTCGCGCACACACACTCAACAGTGCGGCGAGGGGATGCGGTATCTCCAAGAATAGGCAGAGTGCAGCGTGAGCCTTCTGCTGGGAAGAGGGAGAAACGGAAGGAGATGAATACAGATTAGATGGGGTGGAAGAGGTGTGGAGGATTTTAAACTGTAGAGCAGGAAAGAGACGATGGAGGGAAAAAGAGGGTGTGTGTGTGTGTGTGTGTGTGTGTGTGTGTGTGTGTGTGTGTGTGTGAGAAGGCAGACAAGCTTAAGAAGTTCACACACGCAGGACCCTAATGACGCATCATCAGCTATCACTCCTTAACTCAACATGCCATTCACATAAACCCCCTCAATCTAAACCCCTCCTCTGTGTCTCTTTTATTGCTCCCAATCCCCCAGCCCTCTCTCTGTTTCCCCTCCCTCGCTTCTTCCTCGCCGCTCATCAGCGATCATCCTCACTCTTCTTTCCCCTCTTCTGCTCCTTTCCCCCTGCAAACACAGACATGCAGCCCTCTCTGATGCGCGTGTGTGCGTGCGTGCATGTGTGAGAGGGGAGGAGTGTGAGGATGGCTGATGGGTTTTTATCTTGTTTGAGAGGTTATTTGATTATCTCTCAGTGGAGGAGGTGGGAGGAGAGAGAAGGAAAGGTGCAAGAGGAGAGAAGATGCGACAGAAAAGGAGAGAGGAAGGGAAATAAGGTGTGGCACCAGTAATGTGTTTTTAAAATTCCAATATTGATGTTTTTGTGTTGATGTTGGAGGTGGACCAAACCGAGTCACTGATATTGAGTTTCTGATGAATGGCCAGTATTGACTCCTTTGCTGCTACTAATCATTTTCCTCATTATTCATGATTAGTTTTTTTAAATAATCAATAACTGATTATATAATTCCAAACTTGTGCTCACAAAATGTTCCCGGCTGCCCAAGTTGACGTCTTCATTAACAGCTCAAAGCCCAAACAAGCCACAAATAATATCATAAAACAGTACCCAGCGTGTGGGTAGCTGAATCAGAGGGGATGAGATTTTTAATGGATTAAAAATGAACTTAAAACCAATTTAATCCACACAAATGTATTTGTTTTTATCTGTCCTTAGTTCTTGCTGCGTCTGTGAAGAATTGAAGTGCTAATCTGAAAGATCTCAGTTTTGCCCTCTTTGGCGGCACCTATGGCAATAAACAGTAATTGTGTGAGCACACTTCCCAGATATTCAGACGGCCTCGCATGTGTGACGACTTTAAAATGAAACAACCTAAGACATGGCCACATGAAACCTCATAGACATCTGTTACTTTTGACACAATGTAATAAATAGACAATGCTTTGAATGAAGTTTTTACAAAGGAAATAATTGAGAGCCTTTGTCATAGAAGAGGGAGAAAAACACATCTTTTCTTTGTAATTTTTCCCCAAAAGTACAACTGTTTAATTAGCAGTGATCTAACCAATCAATCAACTTAGATTTTTACCTGTAAATGACTCCATGTCCACTCTGAGGCTGTGTATGGATCACATATTACACACTTTACATTAAATGACAACTATGGGGGTGTATCATCAGAGTGCACTCTGTTACTGTTAATGCTGACAAAGAAAAAGAAACACACTGAGAGTCAACATACTGATCTTAATACTGCTTTTGCAGTCCTGCAGTGCTGTTGTAGTTGATAGATTTTTCTGCAGCATGCGTGTTTTTACACGGCGTTCCGGCGTCGCAGAAGCAAAAAAAGCATGAGCTGTAAACAACCAGCGCATGCTTCGCAGCCACACACAGCGCTGTTCCGCCCTGCCGGCTCAGCCATTTACACTGTCGCTGTTTCCCCTCTGTTACTACCTCCGATGCGGGCTCAGAGGTAGAACGACTTCCCCCCACCATTCCGCCTCTGTGCGTCCCACATAGAAGACAAGGCGTAACAGATGCGGAATAATCCCGCCTTGAACTGGCAGTGTAAAAGGGTCTACTGAATGAGTCAACTGTAGCATCGTTCATGCCATTAATGTGTGGAAGCCATTAAATGAACTCAAAAGGTCTTTCGAAAATTATTTTCATTGTTGTGCATTCATGTAAAAACTGTCCGAATTCGCAATCACCCTCATGTATTTTAAAATGTGTATGTTTCCTCCTTAACACACTCCAACATAGACGACATGCACAGCACAAACAAACTGCCCATCATCGTCGGAGGAACAAACTATTACATTGAGTCTCTGCTGTGGAGAGTCCTGCTGGATACAGGGGTGAGTGCTAGAGATGTACTATTCAAATACATCGTGCTTTGTCCTTCATGCCTTTGTGATATGGTTTAATCTAATTTGTTTATTCATGCTTTTATATTTTCAGCCACGTTTTTACAAAACAAGCACCACATTTTTCCACAGTCTTTCTGTGCTCAGTGATTTTGTAATACTAGAAAAGAAAGACATGCTTGTTAAGGGCTGTGTTTTAATGCTGCATCATTTTTTCAATGAAAATATTAATCAAGAATGCCTGATGGGGTTTTTCCACTTTTTATTTTTGTATCCTTTAAACTTTTACCCAAAGCCATGTTCTAACAGGACATATTACAGGAGTTAAAGGAGTATTTCAGAGCAGTTTTGGTGTCTTACAGCAGGAGAATGAGGAGTCAGGGGACGGAGGAGATGGTGCTCCCGACAGGAAGTTGGAGCTGGAGAAACTGGGAGGAGCCGAGTTACATAAACGGCTTGCAGAGGTGGACCCCAAAATGGCCGCCATGTTGCATCCCAATGACAAACGCAAGATAGCCAGGTGACAATGGTGTATGTGCTAGCTTTGTGGTGACAAATGTATTAGCTTTTTTTTCTTCTTATAAAACTGATAGATTTAGAATTTTACTTTGAAAGTGTTGACGTTTATCTCAGTCATTTAAAGAGAAACTGTCAGCTCATCGTAAGCTAGCACTTATATTTTTAGTTGTCATTAGCCTCACGAAACAATTTATGATATGCCTAGCCTGCTACACAGTTATTAGTTTGTGTTTGTATTGATTGTGAATAGTGAAAAATATGGCTGGGAATTTTTAGAATCTTGTCATGTGTTGCCTTAACAACAAATAGTCCGGTTAGCTGCTTGCTAAAGTTAGCTGACTGGTAACTTCACCAAAATTTAAATACCTCCATGTCTATTGTGTTTAATATGAAAACAATATGACTTAGTCCATATTAAGATGCATTCGAAACATAATTAAAAACTTTAATTTAAAGAAACTCTCTACATGTTTGATTTAAGCTAGCATCTCTTGCCCCTTTTATAGGAACAGGACAGGATAATGCACGTGTAACCTTCATGATAATATGTTGTATAGTGTTAGTGAGTGTGTTATCGGTACTTGTTTGTGCGGCTTGCAATATTTTTGAGTTTTCTCATGTTTTGTTTGGGGTCCTGAAGGGCTCTTGCTTTGTCTCGGGCTGACAGTCACAGTATGTTTACACACACACACTCACACATATGAATGGATGAGTAGCAGTCTGCTCACTCCAGTCTTTTGTGTGAGCAGGTTAGGTTACCCTGTTCCACTGAATGACAGAAGATGACAGGAATCATCTTTTATTTTTAACCTGCGGGTGCAGTGCGAGTGCAGCGAGGCACGGCCCGAGAATCAGGCTTTTGATTTGAATCTCAACAACATATAAGTTTGTTTAGCCCTGACTGAATTTTAAATGTGCGGTGGCAAAGACAAGAATGATTTCATGCAATAGATTTGTTATTTGTTTCATTATAATTTATATCTCGCCCTCATCTATCTTATTTTTCTTGTCTTTTGAATTTATTGTTGCTGTTGTGGTAATAATTTAGACTTAACAAAATGTATTCCCAAGAAGAGGGGTCTGAGACTTTCAATAATACAAGATTTAACAGATGAGTGGATGGTTCACGCATCTAATCTGATTTAAACCCCTGAGACCCGACACACAGGGAGATGTAAACTCATAGTATACTACATCATAGAAATTTGTATCAAACTGAAAAAAAAATTGAGAATTATTTGTGTGGATGTGTCTGCAAAGAGACTCAGTGGGAAAAGTGTTTTATTTAACCTCAACATCTCTGTTTATATGCCTGTTATCTTCAGGAGTCTTCAAATCCACGAGGAGACAGGCGTCCCGCATAGCCGCTGGCTGGAGGAGCAGAGAGGACAGGAGGGAGGTGGTGGGCTGGGGGGGCCGCTGAGATTCTCAGACCCCTGCATCTTCTGGTTGCACGCCGACATGGACGGTAAGGAGGGAGGATTGTATGGAATTCAATTTTACTGTTATTGGTATTTTATCAAACAAGAGAAATTGCGTTGTTGATATGGGCGCTTCAGTGCAGCATGAAATAACCGTTTATATTTGTCTGTGTCATTTTGCTGCTACACTTGTTATATTTCTCTCTTACGGCTCCTCTGCAGATCTCGACAAGCGGTTGGATGCTCGTGTAGATGAGATGTTGTCCGCTGGAGTGATAGAGGAGCTCAGAGACTTCCATGAGCGCTACAATCAGCAGAAAGTCCAGGATGACAGGTAGACAATCAGCAGTGAAACATGGCACTGTCCTAGACACTTCTAATCTTAAATTAATTATATTTGATACAGTATATTGTATATAATCATTGCACTTCAAAAACAATGTGGATTTATGATAGACAATTTAGTTGCTCCCTTTACCCACAATGCCACTTGAATGCCAGCAGTTCAGTAAGAGATTCTGGTATCTTGTGCTAGTAGCTACTATGTTAATTCTGAGATCACAGCAGAAAAAGCGACAGCTTTTGTGTGTTCGGTAGATAGAACTCACCGTCGGCATCACCCTCACTCCGTTTCTTCAACATTTTCCTCCGTGCACATAGGTAACTGTCCCAGACGGGACTTCTAAAATGAACTTATCTGTCACCAGCTATTTTGACAGGCATGTTTGTTGCTGTGCAGTGGCAATGACACATCGCACAGATGTGGATAATTGCGGACTTGGTCCATCAGCTTGTCTTGTCTTGTCAGCTGCTGTGTTGACCGTCATCTTGCGTATGCGTACTGTTAATTTTTGAGGCCGTGCACAACCGATGCTCCAAACAAACGCAGGGCATGCGTGGCAGCCATCATGCGCCTGTGAACACGTAGTTAATGGCAAGTATATCTCCGGCCCTAACGGACACAGTTATGAATTGCCTCCAGTGACATCATTTAAGGCAGTGTACTAATTTTTTTTGCGGAATTCTCTGTAAAACTACAAAAGGCCTTATTTTGTTCACATGTGCAGCAGGCCGTCTGGGCATGCAAACAGATTTTGATGTTTAAAACCAGTGCAGTCTCCTTCAGCACCCATAGATAATGTTGGATTATCCTCACCTCCTGAAGCCAAGAAGTGCTGCCTACACACGGCATGTGTTCCTTGAAATTCTTTTTTTAACGTCTTTTTAACTGTACTAACAACCATAACCACCTAAAGCATCCAGAGTGGGATGATGAGCCTGTTATGTGGGCTAAAGACGTATGTTGTACTTGGCTTCGCCCCTGTTGTCGTTGTACATTACGAGGCGGTCTGAGGTATCCGTGTCTGTGTAAAAAGTCCAAATTCTCATCCTCCTATCTAAATTAATGATCCAGACATTCAGTCTGGTACAGACTTAACTCCTGTCCTCCATGTAACCAGGGTAATATAAGTGAAGTGAACTCGGTCAAACAGCTTCCCAGTTATTTATTTCTCCCTCGCAGTCTGATAGGTCACTCTGTTCTCTACTCTGTCATTTCCCAAAGGCCTGGAGACCAATTTAGATCCAGCCCACACTGCTGCGAATGCAGTTCAGATGGGACTGATATTTCTTTAGGATGTTCAGTGATTATTAATAATTGCAGAGATAAGCCCCCCTCATAGGACATAAGCACCACCAGGGGAGTCTGGTGATTGGTGCTTATTACCTCCGGGCCTCAGACACAGAATGGATGTCCTTTGGCCTGGGAACAAATACTCACAGTGCTATGTTGCCTGTTAGAGATACTATTTGAAGATAATGATAATAAGTTCAGGATTGATGTCTTCCATAAGATTGTGTCCAAGTTGTGTCTGACATTTCTTTAACAACAACCACATGACTGTGAGCATACTGGAAGCTATGTCACTCTTTTAGTTGTCGCTTTATTTGAGTGGCGTTGTGTGCTGCTGTCTCAGGATTAGCTTAACGCACAAAATGTAGCATTAGCTTGGCAATAAAAAGAGCTACAAGACCACATTTTTGAATAAGACTTTTCCATGCTGTGTATGTGACATGAAATATGTATCCACATATATGTGGGCCTCTCTAATTATAGCTGAAACAGATCCAGTATGTGAACTCTGCTGTGGGTGTCTCTTGGCCGCAGATATCGATGTTGTATGTGTGTGATGGGGTGTGGCTGCGGGCAGTTGATGCATTGGTGGAGCGGTGCCCAGGAAGCTGCCAATTCCCTTCTTTCGTCCCTCCTTTCTTTCATCACCCCATCACCCCATCCCACCTCATCACAGCAGCAGCCTCCTCCTCCTCTTCCTCTCTGTCTCCCTCCATCTCTGCCACTATTGCCCTCTCAGCAATCTGATCACCCAAGCACTTTACCCCTCCTCCTCCTCTTTCTGTCTGTCTGTCTTTCTCTCCTCTACCCTCGTGTCTCCATGCTGCTGTGGCCAGACATCAAGGTCAAATCTCTCCCTCCCTCCCTTCCTCTCTTCCTCTGTCTTTCTTTTTTCTCCCTCCATTGACTCTACATTTCCTGTTCTCTGTCGCTATTCTCAAATTTCTGTCTCTGCCCGTCTAGCCAGATTTATTTTAGTTATTTCCTCCTCTTGTTTCGGCTACAAGTGTAATTTATTAACCGAAAAAAGTCATATTTTTAATATAATGTTGGTTCTGTATTGTGTTATAAAGAAAAAATCAAGTGCTATAAATAAACAACATTGTACTCTTTTGGGGAAGTACACAAATAAGGAACATTATTTTTATAAGAACGGAGAGAAGGTTAGATACACTAAGAGTGTCCAAATATTTCAGTTAAAACAGCTGCTTTCTGATCTCCGTCCATAAGTCAGATTGCAAGTGATATAAAACATACACTCTAGTGACTTACGCTCTTTGCTCACAGAGATCAGTCTCAGACTTTTCTATAAATCTAGCACAGTATGAACACAAACTGCCAGTTGCCAAAGCAGCATAGACTATTGGATAGAAACACAGAAGTATTTTGAACAGGATTTGTTGGCATTGCAGGATTAAGCTCGAGTGACCCTGCACAGGCATTGTATTTACCTCATGAGCTCAAATTGAAGCCTTATGACAGTAGATGGATCATTTTTAATTATCCTCACACTGTGGACGAATTTTGTAATTAACTTGAGGTATTATAAACCCAATTTACAGCCATTAAAAAATAAAATAAAATAAAAAGATATACGGCTTAATGAAATTCTGACTGCTCCCCCATTGTTAAACCATTCAATGTTATTTGCACTCCTTATTTCAGTCAGGGAACTTATTATACTTACTTACTTACTTATTATTCAGCCTCATTAAACAGTCTTGTTTTGTTTATTTGATTAATTACTAAAAGATTACTTGGTTAAAACATGTGTCATTTCTAACACTTTGTTAGCAGCTAAACTAAAAGGAAGCAGTTAACTTTTGTTATATGTCAGGCTTTTTCTGGTATAAATCAGAATCCAGATACAGATAGTAGCTTTGTTATATATCATAAATATTTATGCGTGTGCAGTATTTTCCATTCCACATACTGTAAACAGTTTGTTTTCCTTAGCACGACTGTATTTCTGTATGTGCAGCCCTGATTTTTTTAAGACGTCTGTTGCAAAAAAAGAATAAAAATCTTGTACTGTTAGAGAGAAAAATGCCACCACAGCTGACCTCTACTATTTTTGCAGTCATCCCAAATTCAGTAAAGGTCCAGCTCATTGAACTGGACTCGCATACCGACTGTGGAGCTATTACAAAGAAATGAAAAGGTTCAGCTTGGCCCAGAAATGATCAAATTGGGGTGATGTGGTCTGACATTGAAGGAAACGTTCTGTCTTCCAGTGGCCTATTGCCCAGACCTGATGCCACTCCATTCAGCAGCCGTGGGTCCCTTTGCCAGTGCCATTCAGTTTTTTGAATGTCATTCTGTCACTTTGTACCCTGAAGGGCCTCACATCTGGTCAGACTGATATTCTTTGTACAGGAAGGGTAGGAGAGATAGAGGAGAAGGAGAAGGTGAAACTGAGTCACCGCCGGGTGTCTAGAAATGTCAAGTCCAAGACAGAAAGTTTTATTTTTTATAGATGGGTAATGTTTCATTTCCTCTCCTCTCCTCTCTTCTCCAGTCAGAACTACCAACATGGGATTTTCCAGTCCATTGGCTTTAAGGAGTTTCACGACTACCTGACTGCTCCTGAAAGCAGCACCCAGCAGGAGAAAGACACGCTGCGAGACAAAGGTCAGAGAAAAAACTGATCAAAGTCACAGAGATGATTCAGATTCAGTGGTTGACGGACTGGTTGACTGATCAACCAGAGGAATCTATTTAAAGGTATTTTCTCCCCTCTACCCTTCAGCTATAACAGCCATCTTTTAACTCCTAACAGGCGTAGAAGCTTTGAAGATCGCTACGAGGCGCTACGCTCGCAAACAGAACAAATGGGTCCGTAACCGCTTCCTTAAACGTGAGTACCCTTCACCCAGCTCATTCACTATGTGTTTGTTCTCCACAGTCCAGCTCCTTAGTACTCAGCACTCTCTTTAACAAGATGAGATTCATGCTCTCCATTAGACACACTATAAGCCTCTCAGACGCCTTATTCTGTTCCAGGTTACAGAGTGTAGTGTGAGAGTGTGTGGATCTGGATTCACGTGTCTGTGTGTACAGCAGGGTTTGGGTTATGTCACTTTCAAGACAAACATTACATAACATTTTTTTTATTTCCCAATAAATAAAAACATCAGCACACTTTGTTAGAAGATTAGCTTAGCATAGACTTGATGCAGGGGGAAAATTATCCTGGCTCTGTAAGATGTTTATTAAAGGGCCAGTTCGCCGATTCTCAACCTCAGTCCTATCATACTATCATGGGGAGCTAATGCCTTTATGGTAGAACAAAAAATGTAATTTCACTCTTTGCTTTTGGGGGACACTATCCGTGTTTCCAATGGGCCCTGGAAAACCTCCGCCAGATGATGCATTTTACGTAGTCTGGCGGTGGTTTGCCAGGGAGCTTGTTAAACTACACTTCGACAATCTAGGACGCCCGCCTCCGTCGTCATGTCTTGTTCAACATCGTCAGGTTTGAAATGTAGACCTTTCGATTACAGAGAACACCAACTTTGACTGACAGTGGCTTTTTCCAGGCGCAAATTGCTCCTTTAAATTTTAGGCCTATTTTTTTTAATCAAAAAACTACTTGTGAAAACCCACAAATAGGTCATGTGTTTTTTTACACATTTTAGAACTTCTACATTCAAAATGGCATGTATGCTTGAAAACATAATACAAATAAAAGACTGTTGATTGTACTACACATATATAATTGTAGAAATCACCAGACTAATTCATTAACTGGCACAATATTGGATTCATTTCATACAGCTTGTTGACCCACTGTGCCGTTACACAGTTTACACCTGCAGCTAGGACCTTGAATGATTTTTCCCAGCACTAATTCCCTTGTGGCACCAGTTGCATAATAATGATCTATAGTGGTTGCTCCTGGCATTGCAGGATGAAGAAATATGCCCACCACAGCCAAAATCAACCAGTGTTTGGCAGGTGGTGATTTCCCACCCTGGTCGCAACCCCTGGAAGTCAGGCGTGTTTTAAAAAGTGAATATAGTGTGTTTCTGTCTTAAATGGAAACCTGCACTCTGTGTCCCACCGGCAGCATGCCCTGTAGTAACCCAGCCTCCTAATCCTGTTAGGCCCAAAAGGCTTAGGCCACTCCAGGCCCTAAACCTCAATACCCCTCATTCTGACTGACTGCCTGCCCGCTGCACGCACCATATGGTCTTCATCACATGTGTGTGTGTGTGTGTTTTTGCGTTCCATTTACATATGCGGTAATCTGTCTGAATTTATCTGTGCTTTTGAACACATGCATGTTTTTCTGTCTGAGTGAGTTGCCTCAGGACGGTTCTTGTAACCCTTCATGATAACCCGACGTAGACTCACATCAGAACATTTTGCAGCTGTCTGCAGCATCAGCCTGACAGTACAGGTGGCAGCAGATGAGATCAACTCTCTTAGAAGTCTGAAACTCTCTAGGGGTGAGACAAAATATTGATACGGTAATATATCGCGTCCTTAATTGTGCAATACAATTATCCATAGACTGGCGCCAAAGATCGATGTTTTAACTTACAAATATATGGCACTATAAACAGATTTCCCTGTGATTTTGACTCACCGCGTCACTACGTCATGACTCCTTGCAGTGGTGCCTATAGATCAGGGTAATGTGAACAGAAATTAATTGACTACAGAAGAAGTTGACATCAGGATAAAAGAAAAGGAAGACAGCGGGATAATTTCGGACAGTGGTGAAAAGAAGTTAAGAGATGCGGCAGCCACTTTCAAATCTAAAGTCCTAATTTGTTCTATAGTTCTGTAATTTAATTTACAGACTGAAAGCAGGTACATTGTTTCATCTCAATTTCTGTCAAATTCTGTGAAACAGACACCAAAAGTACAATGATGATTTTATTTTTACCGTAAAATCTGAAATATAGGTCGCACAAGAATACAAGACACTATCTGTTTTTGGGGTATCCCAGAGGGAAAAAGGTTTTCTATAGCTATTTATTAATAAAACATGTATACAAGTTCATTTAACACTATTTCAATTTGAAACATTCAATCATACAGAAACTACAGCCTACCATCTGTTTTCGCCATGTCGAGTTTGCGATCCTGCCAGCTACCTGTGCTGTTGCCTACGCTAACGTTGATTGTTGTGAGGGTGGTGGCCTCAATGGTGATCATGACGATGCATGCCCGTGATGAAGCGTCACAAAACAGCACTGCAGTATATTGTAAATAGGAGATGTTGCAGCGGCTTGGACCCGGAAACAGTTTAACGCGGAGGTGTGACGTCACCACGCAACAACCGACAACTTTAGATAGATTATAGCATCATCGGGTAAATTACAGCACAATAACATACCTCTCTCTCCATTTTATACTGGTATATTGGTCACAACAGTATATAGGACGCAGCCCATTTTGTAGATGAAAAAAAAAATATGGAAAGTGCGTCTTATACACCGAATTTTACAGTATGTGATTGTCTTGCAATATATCTATTATTGCAGAATCGCTGTATCGTGATATTAACCTTACCGTGTTCAACGTATCGCGTATTGTTTCTTGAGTTACTCTGCGATTCCCACCCCACTACTCTCTATTCAATATTGTCTCCCGAGATATAATTAGTGGCAATTTACTGATCACTGCTAATGTTAACAGAATCTGTTAACTAAAATTTAACTTCTGATATTTATTCGCCTGAATATGATCAAAATGTTGTCAATTTTGACCATTGGTCATAATTTTACAATTTCTTGCCACCTTTGTTGTAGAGATAGAAAGTAGTCCCCTGAAATGCCTGTAGCTATTGTAGTGTCTTCTAATGTTTCACAGCACTAGCTTCAGTGATTTCCAGGGGAATCCTTTTTGAAGATGATGGACAGTAATCTAGAAAATCTGAAGCTAAAGGTGGCAGAGGACAAGATCAACACTCTGTAGTGTTTGTAGTCAGAACATTTCTATCCCATAAAGTTTGTTAGGACATTCTACCAAATGACAGTGTTTCTGCAAAAGTCTTAAAGGGGGAAAAAATTCATGTATTCATCGTACTAGGATGTAGTGGGCGTTCAGACCAACATCCGTCCTGCATTAATGACAAATGCAATGTAATGGGCGTTTTGTTCAGGTACAAGTGAGAAAATGAAATATGATCCAGTGAGTTCAGTCTGAGAAACAGATCCTTGAGTGTGAAGTCATTTCAGATGCAAACATGCAGCGTAATGATTTTAGATATTTTGATTTAGGTTTTCCTGCTCTGAAAAATTATCACAGCAACAGACATTTAATCTGTCTTCATGACACTTGCAGGATAAACAGAATAAATAAGCTGTTTATAAGGTGATCTTATTGGTGTTGCAGGGTGACATTGCATTGGATTGCAGCAAAAAGTTATTCATGTTTTATTTTTCCTTTTTTGCTGGACAACCCAAAGCAGACTCTTTTAACAGCACAAGCTTCAAAATCCAAGACATCCTCTAAAACACTTGCCCTGACTGAGAAGGTAGCCTCCTGGAAATCCTTGTAGTTTTATACAAGAACAAAGCAGTACAAGCTAGGCTCCTTTGCCTTAACAGATATTCTAGCTGGAGTGCATGTTACCAAATCTACGTCTGAGCGGCTGAGTAAAATGTCTTCAATGTTATTTTCTTGTGAACTAAATCCACGTTTATATTTATTTCAGTCGTTCTATTAACGTCAGAACTTTAAATTATCTCCCTGTAGCACAGCCTTGTCCTTATGTCCACCTCTTGGCCCGGATTGTCCTAACGTAGGGTTTTGCTCTTTCACCTCACTCATCCCACCTTTCTGTCTACGTCGACTCCCTCGCTGTGACTGCTGACCTCTTTTCTGTTTCGTCTGAGCCTCATAGACACACACACACACACACACACACACACACACACACACAAATACCGGCAGGCCTCAGCTGAGCAGGCTAATCTCTGAAAGCATTACAGAGCTGCCGGGAATTTGCCCCGACCACACAAACTCTGGCAGCAGGGTCACGGGGGGCTACAGAGACCAACCCAGGCACACAGAGAGAGACGAGTGGGTCAAAGGGAAAGACGAACTGGAAATGACAGGGGGCCTCAGTCAAGCGGACACAAAGAAGCAGGTCAGAGAAGCTGGAAAATGAGATGAATGATGAGCAAAGGTGTAAATATGCAGAAGGACGAGGAATCACTTGTCTCAAAGACACAAGCTTAACCCAGTCTCACAGTTCACTTTGTTTACCAGTGGCTGTCAGTGAAGGAGCAGGTGGGCGTTCAGTGTCTTAAATACTTTTCAGCAGGATCCGTGCTTCTTGATGGGCTCAACTTTGCTGTGGGGATTTAAACGCCGGGTCAGCCGGTTCAAATTAAAGCAAGCTTAATTTGTCCTGCCTTTAACTGCGTCTGTATTAAGGTATACACTCATAGGGTCTGTGTGTGTGTGTGTGTATGTGTGTGGATATAGGGGGTCGTTTAATTAGCACATTTAATTACCCATAAAGAAAATGGTAATCCGAGGTTATATTCATTTTAATAAGTGGCACGTTTTATTCGCTCTCAGTTTGTTCTGACATACACACAAGCACTCACACTCGCTAACTGTAACCAGGATACGCAGGTGTAGTTTGACGGAGGCCCCATGAGTGTTAAGTAACAGGGGTGTAGGTATCTTTAAGTCCCACGAGAGAGAGAGTGAATGAGTGAAGGATGGATGGAGGGAGACAGACAGACAGAAAGAGACAGGAGCGACACATGGGCGGATGGAGAGTGAAATCTGATCCAGCTGAGGCAACAGGTGTAGGGCGAGTTCACACCCTTGTCTTCTGGCAAGTACGTAGGGTACATGTACACACGCACACACACACACACACACACACACACACACACACACACACACACACACACACACACATATGTAACCTCCTCCTGTGGAGTTAGGCCAGGCTTGTTGTCGCCACAAAGACCTCTCTGTCACCTCTACTAGGTGGAGAAAGACGAGAGAGCGCTGGAGAAGAGGAGATTGACGCAGCGTGTTAAAGGAGATACAGTAGAAAGTGTGTTTCAATCCATGCATTGAGTGTAAATACACTAGCAGGGGTGCTGTATGGGCGTGTAACTGCATGGCCACAAAAGTTTGTAAAAGCACAAGGTATATTTTTTTTTATTAAACACTTTATCAGTTATTTTTGCTCCGTTAATTGTGCCATCTCTGTTAACACACACACTTACGAATGAGCTCTGACAGAGTGTTCTTGTACGTGTCCATACTTCCGTAATCCACAGGTAAAGATATTACACTGGGAAAGTGGACACATTGTTGTGCTGGGAGAGCTGCGTCTCCCACAGAACCAATTTATTTTGGAAAGCACGAATGCTGAGCCCTGTGACAGGTTTGTGGCATGTAAGCATTCAACACATTCAAATGTTGGCTAATAAAGAAAGACCTGTAACCCTGTCCGGCTCATCCAACTCTGCCACTGGCTTTCCTTTCTGTGCCATGAATTGGACACACTCCGTGCATAATTGAAAGAAGCGTTTGAGCACCGCTCCTCAGCTCCACCAGCTCCTCATACAGACACTCTTCCTCGCCATGCGTAATGGTCCAGATGAAAGTGTGCCAGCAGCCTATATACCGGGGTTAAGCCTCGGACAGCCTGTCCTGTTATTAACAGTAAAAGCAATGTCTTAATGACCTCACAATAAACTAGTGAGACGTGCCCCCTCCTCATCCAGCTCATCATCTGTTGCCTATGTGACAGAATTGAGCTCCGTGAGGATGAGAGCGAAGCTGCAGCTTCGAGAATTTGACAATTAATCAAAAGGAGGGAATAATTGTTAGAAGGAGGCCACCTTTAGGTAGTAAATCGTACCAGGGAGGTCGCTAAACTACACTTTCTCAATCTAGGACGCCTGCCTCTGATGTCATGTCTGGTTCAAAATCGTCCGGTTTGAAATGTAGACTGCAGACCCAAAGATTTTTTAGGCGACCACCAGTATAATGTCGCCGTATTTCAGATTCTGTCCCGCTCTGAGCATTTCCCTGCAGCGATCAATGTCCTCGACTGGAATCAGTAGTATTTCGCTCCAGCGTCTCTCGCTGGGCCGTTCCTTTCAGAGGGAGGGGCGCAATGCACGCTGGGTGTTGTAGGAATGTAGAATGGGTAAAACCACAAGCTGTTTGTACAACTTTCTCCACAGGTATGGCGCCAATTTCAAATATTATGTTATATATATATTCATATATTATGAACATAACATCATAATATGCTATGATGAATTTTTTCATCAATTTGTTTAAAACTACGATAAAATTCCCTGACCCAAGATACTTAACCTGCTGCAGGGATGTCAAACATGAACAACAGGAGAGCCAAAAAGTGGAAGAGGAACTATATGAAAAAGGAAGGAGGCTGCTGAGTGAAAAGAGGCAGCTGTTCCAGTGTGGACGACAGCCAAAGAAGCACAGCTGGGTTGGAGAGACGCCGCGCTGAGACTTGTAGTGGAGCTTTTATAGCAGAGCACACACACAGCCACACATCCTCACTCAGCAAACACGGGGATAATGCAGCATATGACTCCTGGACGGCTTGTTGCAACAGGTGGACTACTGTTGCAACACACGCACGCACAACACAGGAAGGCAGCTGCTGGGCGACAAGAGATGCTCTTTCTTGTTGGCAAAGCGATCTCCCCTGTGTGCTTGAAAGGCAAGCTCACAATCGTGGTGTGTGCGTGCGTGGGTGTGTGTGTATGTGTGTGTTGACCACCCTGCTCTTTGTCCCTTCAGCATTTCTTATCAACCCTCATTCACTTCAGAGTGGATTAGAAGAGTTAAATTTCACCAGGACCCAAACAAGAATGCTGGAGGGGGCTGTTTCCGTCCAGCATCTGGCAACCCACCATACACTATCTCCTTTTTATTTACCCACACTCCACTCGGCCCAGTGGGAGGTTGGTGGAATAATGTTAGGGGGGCTGCTGTGGAGAGAGATGAAAGAACAAAGTAAGGAGATAACAGGAGGGCACAGGAGGGAGGCTGGCGAGGTGGGGTATTTATTAGAGCACCTAAGGGAGAGAGCTCCAACTGTGCATCTGGTATAGGTATGCCAGGTGACGCTCGCCACCACCTGCCTGCTATTGTGCCACAAACACAAAAGACTTCTCCTTTGACACACACAGAAACACACAGTGAAACCTGAAGCTTTGATTAACAGTCAATGTTAAAAACACACACTAACAACTTGACCTACTGTCAGTCTGTGTAAACACACATGCCTGGCAGGGTTCTGGGATTAGCAGTGTCCACAGATAAAAGAGAGAAAAGAAACACTGTGAAGCCAAATGCTGCAGGTGCTGGAGCGTTTAGCAGCAGCCATTAAGGATCTTTGTGTTTACTTTGCTTTTATGCCTTTTGTCTGCCATTTAAAAAAAAGCAAAGCAGGCCTGGACAGGAAAAGAATGGAGTACATCACATGGTTAACTGGCCGATGCTACAACAATATGCTAATTTAGCCTAAAAGGAGTTGAAATGCGGCTCGTGCCAGAGCCAGGCCAAAATTAAAGTTTATGGCTCTTGGGCGAGGCTGTGTGAAGACTCTCATTGTTTCCACACACACTCATTCTTCTGACACAGTTTGTTATACAGATAATCAGATGATACAGTTACCACTCTGTGTTCCTCTGTAATAATGGAGTTCCAGACAGTTCCCAACAGAGTTAGTAACTCCAGTCTGTAGGGTGTCTGCTGCTCCACAGCTCAGTGTGTGTGCAAAGGATTAAGCTATAATTGAGTTTGACTAGCGGTGTCTTACAGGTTAATGGGATACATTTTCAGGAGTGTGGATGCTTCACACATTGATATTTAATGAAAAAAATAGTCTGGTTAGATCCAGCTTTGTGTCTTTTTTGAATGTCTATCCATGCTAGTAGCATATAGCATATATAGATGGATTGCTGTGAAATTTACTGCAGACATTCATGGTCCCCAGAGGAATGCTACAGACTTTCTATTTGGTGCTATCATCAGGAGAAACTTTGTATTTCCCCAATGCTTTGTTTGATGACTAAAAGTAGATTTTAGTGCTAACTAGTTTTCATGCTAACATGCTAAAAGAGGTTAGTGAACATGGTAAATTGTTAACCTCCTGATCAGCTTACACCCATGCTTTTTCAGAATCAAAATCTGTTTTATTGCCAAGTAGGTGTACTCATACAAGGAATGTGTCTTGGTGCAAAACGATACATACACATATGTATATGCAACATAGAAGTAAACAAGTAAAAAGCTAGTAACAGTAATACTCCAACTGTAAACATTAGCATGCTGATGTTAGCATGTAAAGCAAGGCTAAGATAACTATGGCATAGGTTCATATTTACGTAACAGCGATGTATTTCACCCATATTTTTCACCACCACTACAAGTGTATCATACTAGCTTATGGCTGATTGCTATTGCCATTGTCCATCGGCAATGGATGAGCACTACACAACTGTCATATTGTGGTTTGAAAGGGTCTTTGCTGTAAGCTAAAGAGTCGATCACAGTGGCCGACATTAGAGGAGGTTATAGCTAGCATGGTCTGGTTTTTAAGTGATCATAGTAGCAGAGAGCAGCGGAAACAACACAGACTGGAGTCGCTTACTCTATTTTGTCACACTTCTGCCTGTTTCTTTCACCTTTCTCTGCTACATCACAGTCAGGCCACGCCTAGAAATAATCATAAAACACCAACCTATTATACTTTTGTCCCCTTAAAAGCTGTAATAATATCCTCCTGCTGTGTTCCATATAGATATTTAGAACCTAGAGGGGACATCAGGCCATATTTGAACCCAAAACAACATATATGATAACTCTTTAGAATACGCAAGGCAATGGCTAACGTTAGCATTCAACCACTTCCAAGTGCAGGTTAGCGTGTTAGCTAAACAATGGGAAATATGTAAATTCCTACTCAACAGTGAGCCTGAAGTAGTTTTACAGTCATTTTAACCCGGACTTGGTTGAATTGAATTTTTCACTACACATTGTTGTTTCAGTTGCTTAAAGAGAAAAACCAGTGAATTGATAACAGGTTTGTCAGATTTGTAGCAATAATGGAATTTGCAACCTGGAACACGGCTGTATGAGATTCCCCCACAACAGATAAAACATTGTACATTACGATATTTCAATCTGGACTTGATCACATGCCAATTCGGAGGACATTGCCCAACACTACCATCTCTGATATCGTACGTTGTAGCATTGGAGCCTACGCAGGGAGCCGCCCTGGCTTACGATATGCCTTAGACCCAACACACAAAAGTATAGAAGTATACATTTTCTTGAAACAATTTTTTGGATTTGCTCTTTATATTTTTCTACATTTTATTTTTCCTGCATCTCAAATCTTTTATCTGTTCATAGTTGTGACTGAAAGCTGATTTGACTTTGTTTATGTACAGTTTCTGCTGTTGGAAGTCATCTTTTCTACAAGTTGCAAAGGCCTCCATTTCCTGTGCTTGTGTCTGTCTTGGATCAATTCAGGGCATTGACTCTTGATGCAGACAGACAGACAGACGGATATACAGACAGACAAGCAGGGCAGGGACAGGCGCTGCTGTTTAGTGCTGAGGCCTGGCCTGGAGATTGCTGACTGATGCAAAATAGAAACACGGGGGTGGAACAGTTACAGGGAGGGAGAGAGAGAATGAGAGAGAGAGTGAGTGAAAGCCAAAGCGAGACTGATGGCAAGAGAGGGAGAGGGAGACGGTGCAGAAGAGAGAAGGGTGGGAGGAAGGAGGGAGAGAGGGAGAGACATTATCGAGCCAGTGTGAGTCAGCAGGTTGACAGAGCTTCAGGGTGCGGCTCCAGCACATCGCTGCTACTGTAAAGATTTCCCAGTTTGTACAGGATTCATCATGATGTCTGCAATATGGTGTCTGATGAAATATCAATCACTGGGGAGCCTGTTTGTTTGTTATAAGATTTAAAATATTCGGCTTCATAACTAGAAAATCAGTGTATCGCTCCCTGTGAGGAATCAACAATGTAAATCAGCGTCAACGTCTTTGATTTGATGGATGAAGCAGCTCATTTGATGACATTTCGAGGGTTGAATGTATCCGTATACTGGTGTTCCATGAGAAAATATTAGCTCAAGTACTTTGTAAAAAACATTGATTGAAATGTCGGAAGCTTTGCTACAAGTCCAATAAAAATAAATGTGGAAACACTGAATCAAAATATTGGCCTGACCAGCCTTCATTACATTTATTAGCAGCCTTTGTGGGCCTTGTAAAATGCATAATGTGCACTAACCGTGTGTGTTCGACGTGTGTGTCTGGATGTGTGTGTGTGTGTGTGTGTAGGACCAGGAGACAACGTCCCCGTGGTGTTTGGCCTGGATGTGACGGACGTGTCGCGGTGGGAGGAGACGGTGCTGAACCCTGCACTGCAGATACTGGACAGTCTCAGTAAGGTGGGGCCTCAGTGATCTGAACCAGCTGCTTCCTCACAGATGCTGTGGGGATAAAATGATTTGTAAACGTCAATATTTACTGCTTTTTTGTTCCTGTATTCTGCCCTGATACTTAATTTTCCATCCATTCTTCCATTTTCCATCACTTTCCTCTTTCACTACCATTTATTTGCTTTTTCCTTCATCCTGATTTAATCCCGCTTTTGTGCTTGTTTACCTAAAATGTTCCTTTCCCAATTTCCTTAATATATCTCTTTCTCTTCCCTTTCTTTTTTCTCCCTTTTCATTTCTTTTTCCCTTCTATCTCAATCCTTTTTCTTCTATTCATTCTGTATACTCAACACTTGCTTCTTCATGTGTTCCCTGCATCCCTGTCTCTTCTGACTTTAGCTTTGATTTGTTTTGTATCCTGCCTCATAGACATTTTTAAACAGGTAATTTCTTGCTCCATTTCTACCAAATGATTCCTGGTGAGTGTGTAACTACCAGGAGGAGCAAGGTTTTTCAAATGATTTTCCATTTTGTTTGTATTGTACACACAAGAGCGCATAAATGTGGGTTATTCACATCCCGCACGACTCTGCTGATTGACACTTTGTGGCAGTGAGTGCCAACAAACAAACCAATGCACCAATAAAGGCAGCAGTGAAGAAAACTGCTATCTAGCAAACAGGAATAAAAACAGTGCACACTTTAAAACGGTTAAATGAAAATCTTAGCAGATGTTTTATGAGGAAAACAAATTATTCAACACAATCGGGTACATACAAAGACTTTTAAAGCATGACACTGAATTCATATTATTTGTTCGAAGTAAACAGGGAATGTTTAATCGCCAAACCCTAAACTAAAACATGTTTTTTTCAATTGATCAGGGTGAGGAGCCAGCTGTCGCACCAATCAGAGTACAGGAGGCGGAGCAAAGAAACAAGCGGAGCCGCCATTCATGTGATCTGTGCGACAAAGTGATCATCGGTGACCTGGAGTGGACAGGTGAGGCTGTCGACCTTGTGGAGGACTCACATTAAGGACAGTGATCCACCAGTATCACTGAGTTGACACAGTGCCAAATACATACCCAACAGAATCCTCTCTTTATTTACCTGCAGCTCACCTGAAGTCCAAAAAGCATCACTATCATGTGAGGAAGAAGAGGAAGTCAGATCCAACGTGTGATCAATCCCAGGTCAGCTCTGCACCTCCTGACTCTGCTGCAGAGACCTCAGAGAGCCACTCAAGGGACTCTTGTGCTGCTGTCACCCCCTCTCAGGACTCTACTCAAGACAGATAGACAACACAGCAGGAAGTACCTGTGACTTTTTAAGAGTTGTGCAGATTCTGGACTACATTCATCATTCAGGTTTCCAGCTCTGTCCTCCTCTAACACCTTACAGGGCTGCTTTTTTTAGCTATATTTTCTCCTCGATCCTGCTTTTCAGTCGTCTTATTGACAGTGAGCTTCTTATTGATTAGGATGAAGACCTTTTAAGCTCTATAGAGGAATTAATAACACGGATCCTCGCTGAATGTGAAGAACTCAAATTCCAAGAACTTATTTGAAATACTGCAAAGTTATTAATTGTTCAAGAAGATCGATCCTTGAACTTGTGGAGCAGAGATGTTGACGATCAAGACAATTCAACATCATGGACTGAAAAGAAGCACTTTTTATGACGTGTGCAGCCAAAGAAGTATCATTTTTAAGGACAATTTTTTCACACTTCCTCACAGAGCCAATTTAAATTGTAAGAGAGATTTGTTTGATCTATTTTTGCTGAAAAATGGCTTATTTTTTATACGGTTTCTACCAACTGAAAGTCTTCCACTTCAAAATTTCAGATTGAAGTTTTATTTCTGAACACTATGCACTTTAAACCTCACCTAGGGCCTGTGTCCACTAACGCCGCTTTTTGCGCTGGCAGCGCCCACAACCTCAATTTCAGAGCGCTTCTCGCCAGCACTTACTGTTGCTAGGTTACAACAGTTGTCTGGCGGCACTTCCGCTTCAGTCGGTATTGAACGTTAAGTCTGTTTTAAATCACTCTTTATGCTTCAGATTTGCTTTAATTCAATGACATTTTACAAAGAAATCGTGTCTTGGCATTAGCAGCAGCCCCAGACCTGCAAACTGTACCCTTGGAAAAAACGAAACGATCCGCTTCTCCTCTGCCATTGTTGACAAAGTTGATATAAAAAATCCCGCCCCTTCTTGATTTTGATTGGTCGGTGAAAGGGAAGTGACATTGACGAGCGCAGTGGTGTTCCAAAAGTTTAACTATTTTTTAACTGAGAGCTCTCACAACTAGGGATGCATGATATTATCGCCATGTTATCTATGCTATCCATGCTAGCTTTCATTATACTTAAATGCTCAATTATCCCCTAGAAAAGGAAAAGAAAACGTTACAAATAAATATGGCATTTTGTACATAACCTCAGTTTCTTATATTGCACTGTATTATGTTATTTCTGCACCTGTCAGTAGGCCACTACAGTATGAGTAGGCATGATTCCAACCACTACAGGGGAGACTTGAT
The DNA here is from genome assembly GCF_022749685.1 of Semicossyphus pulcher. Lineage (NCBI taxonomy): Eukaryota > Metazoa > Chordata > Actinopteri > Labriformes > Labridae > Semicossyphus > Semicossyphus pulcher. The sequence goes on from NW_027211726.1 coordinate 22,353,697, forward strand.
GTTGAAATCGGCAAAAAGGGTTGGAAAATATCTGCAAAAAATCCAATATTGTGCATCCCTACTCACAGCGACAACAAACAGCTGACGCCGAGGGCGTTTTTTACGCTGAGGATGCTGAGCGCTGAAAACGCTGAACTGCATTGGTTTTGTATTGAAAAAAGACACTGCCAGCACAAAAAATGGCGTGGTGGACACGGGCCCCTAATTTGTTATAAAAATGTTCAATAAACCAAATGATCTTAAAGTTTCCCAAAGCAGGAGGATGTGTTTGTGTCACTGGTGAAGAAGGAAAATCAAAAACTTGAATTCAAGAGGTTTTCACTTCAGCGGTAATTTCCCCTTTATCTCAGTGAGATCTCATTGCATGCTTACACAGTACATGCATTGTGCTCTGTTTGCCTCCTGCCTCTTTGTTTTACTGTCCTTAAATACGTTTTTCTAGCTCTTTGTTTGATAATGACAAGTCACCTGATTTATGCTGTTGTCTTTCAGTGGAGCTTAGCTGAGCTCATTTCTCCTCTGACAGAGGTATAAACCACCAGCTCAGGCTGTGAGGAGAGAGTGTGTTTTCACGGCAGCGATCGCAGGTCTTTGTTTATCCAGCGGTGTGTTGTACCCCTTTCAAACCAAGGTGTGCCTGCCTGCTGTAAAACCCACTTACACAATACCTGGCAGTGCTCCAAAGGCCTCTTTTGGCGCTCCCTTTCCCTCACCTCACCTGCCACTTTTTATTCTCACAAGGACAACCTCCCCACACTACCTTCCTTTCCTAAGAATCAAACAATTGTTCTGCAAACCCGGCTAACACTCCATCATCTCTTCCTTTAAGCCTTCAGTGTGAGGCTAAGATGTATTCTTTCAGTTGAAGTTCACAGGCTCCCAGTGTTTGACCTCATCCACATGACTAAAAATATTTCCAGCCATATAATAGCTGGAAATGTGTGTGTGTGTGAATGTGTGTGTGAGTGTGTCCCACATTCTCTCCTTCCAAACTGGGTCAGGCCTCAAGCTTACTTGGGGCTTACCATACAGTGTGAGAGATATCAGAGGTCACTGTGCAACTGGTGTCTGGTTTTTATAACCCTTCTGTGTTTGGATGGTTAGTTGGTCTTTCCTTCTGTTGCTCATTTTCAATCAGACTTACAAGTGCTTTGTTTTCTCCCCCCTCTGGTGCTTTATTTATCATGTCTGTAATCTCAGTAATTACAAGAAGAAACAATTGTCATCAGGAATCCGACGCTTTATCTCAGGAGACTTTATGTGTGGTGTGTTCTTATCTGGAGTGCCTGAGCAGATCTGGCCCGGCACCTCCAGGCACTGCTGAATCACTCTTCACATAAAGAAGAAAGCTTGTGCAATTCAATGACATAAGGCTTCAGCCCCTTGAACCGCAAATACACATAGTCTTAGAAGTGGAGAACTAGGGCAGCGTCCGCGGTCACAAGGCTAATTAGTGATTTACGCACCGCGATGCCGTGGATCATCTATGCACACACACTTGCATGCACCGAATGAACTCATTAGCTGCAGACGGCGAGGACAAAGACTCAACACACACAAACCCAAACGATGCTGCCGCTATGGCTTCAAATAAAAGCTCTCTGCTTTCTTAAGTATTTTATTTGATGAATGCTGCTTCTTGAGCAGCCTTGGCGCTCTCCTGTATCTGTAATGTGTGTGTGTGTTTACATGTAAGCCGCATCAGTCAGTGTGCTGCATAATAATTCAACCAGTTTGAGCGCTCCGTTTCTGTCTCTCCCTCTCTCTGTCCTGTCCTGCCCTATAGCAGCGCAGTAGCTGTGAACATGCACAGAGCACACACTGTCCTATACATGAGGCCCTCTGTGGGGGAACTGCAGGCTTGCTTATGTAACTTGCGCTGCAGCCTATAGATGCATGTTGTCTGTGTCTGGCATGCCTGCAGTGGAATTAAGGCCACCGCACTGTTACTGCATGTACCGGATCCAGTGTTTGCTGAAAATCAATACACATGGCTAGACGTCAGTTTTTCTAAGAATCGTTTTAACATTGACTTGTGAGATATAACCTTGTCTGTATCATGATAAATACATGATATGATGATGTTTGTGTGATTAAGTGATGGAAGAATAAGTCAAACAGGATGTACTTCAATGTAGATAATCTATAAATTGTTTAAGACTGTGAAAAACAAACACAAAGTGATTGATGTTAGCCTAGCTTAACTTTGTGTTGAGTGCTAATTAGCAGCATGCTAGCAAGCTAACAGGCTTAACTTATATGTTTTACATGGAAAACATTATACTTAAACATCCATTCATCCATCCATTGTATATACCGCTTATCCTATACAGGGTTGCGGGGAGCGGCTGGAGCCTATCCCAGCTGTTATTGAACGAGAGGCGGGGTACACCCTGGACTGATCACCAGTCAATCACAGGGCTGACAGACAACTTTTCATGCTCACACTCGCACCTACGGCCAATTTAGAGTCGGAAATTAACCTGACGAGTATGTCTTAGGACCAGCATGCACAGGGAGAACATGCAAACTCCACACAGAAAGGCCCACTTCGTCCGAACCTCAGTTTCGTTCTCTTTCGCGGCACCTATGGTGATAAACGGTAATTGCAGGAGCACACTTTCCAGATATCCAAACAGTGTTTTTCATGCGTGACGTCCACGGTTGGCTCCGGTTGTAACTTATGATTTTCCTCACTGACTGTCGCTTTCCTTTTTAGACTGTTTGCCTTCATCGAGCCTCAAATTTCTTTTTATTTATTTTTGAAGTTGCATCTGTAGTCATCGATCTTTTCTTTGTTTGTTCAGCCATAGTAGATTACTGTTTACTTGCAACACTTGCAGAGACTGGAAAAGCAGCCGCTTAGCTCCGCCTACCCTCTCTGACAGACCAACCACTGCTGGGTGATGGAAAATGCGTCACTAACTGGGCACCGCTTGTTATTTTTTCCGCGAAAGACACCCAGTCCATAATACTGAAAATGCAAAGGCTTTCATCAGTGGGCCATAGGCTCAATCACCATTGTATCACCTCGTTGGGCGATAGATTGTGACTAAACATTTATTGAAATGAAAATCTTCGAGATTATTACTTTAATAAAACATATTTAGTTACAACCCTTGCATGATTATTGACATTCAGTGAGGTTGGCTTGTTCGCAACAGCTTAGCTTGACTGAAATCATGGAGAAAAGCCGGACTTTGTCCAAGTCCAGCAAAAACCACAACAAACACCTTGAATTAACTTCTTAGTTTCATCTGTACAAAATGACATTTAAAAATGAAGCTAGTTAAAAAATTTGCTAGCTGCCCTCCCTACGTTTTCACAGTATGTTAGGCTAATTAGCCTCATAACTGTGCAGTTCTGAGAGTGATGTTTATCTTTTCATCTCAGCAAGAAAGCAAAGTTTATCCCCAAAATTCTGAACTATTCCTTTAAGAAGATCCATTCAATACTGGTTGTCTGAAAAAAATGTGCATATGTAACATTTTTATCCAATGAAACTGAAATTATATATTTTTTTCCCTTGAATTTTCCCGGTTTGTCTTCTTATAATGCTAAACAGTCTGTTGTTAGGCCTCTCCCCCTCAGAGCTCTGCTGTAGTAGTGTGTCATCCAGTGACTGTGCGTCTAGGTAATTTGAAGTCCACTTAATCCTAATCTCTAATCCCATTTGACTAAACATTCTCTGCCATCTGGCTCTGGCGAGACAAGAAAACACACTCGCACGCACCTACACACAGGCAGACAGACATGCAAGCAGCTAATCAGATAGAGCAGCAGCTGTAGTCAAAGACACTGTTGACTTGACTACACAATTATTTATGAGAAATATTCTCTCTGCTGATGCTGAGTGTGAGCGTGTTTATAGATAATACAGAAGGCCACGTTTTCGGCAGTGGCAGCATAGACACCACACGGTGCTGTAATCTCAGAGTGGAGGTTTTAGGAATGTGAAGGACTCCGTTAAGAATGTAAAACTTTTTTTTGTTTCTGTAGACAAGACAGAAAAGCAGAGCAAAAGGTCAACTATCAGTCTGCCAGCTGTTGTGTGCATGAATTTATTTAAGCTTTATTTTGAGCACAGAGTATACAGAGTGTTCCTATTTGTTCCCTTTAACATTGTTTTCTCATTTACAGCCTTTTAAAAGATTATGTGTGTGTCCGTGCATGCAAGCTTCCTCTGTTCAGGGTCAGTGTTTTGCTGTCTGAGACGAGAACAAAGACAATTTAAAACTTAGGTGTTGCATAACCCAGTGTGAAACACAACACTGTCAGGTGTGACTCAATCAGATAGGAGAGCATTGTGTTTTTCCTGTGTGTGTGCACATGTGCAAGGTCTGCCTTTTTCGCATGTTTCATATTAGCAATATAATCAAAAACACACACCACAACCGCTTTATTTTCTGTTCTGGTTGTGTGTTTGTGTGTAATAGCTGTGTATTTGTACCTTTATTCATTATAGATTACACACACACACACGTGGACAGAGGTGCACAGTGAGGGATGAGTGTTTTAATCCAGGCCAGAAACAATGTTTTACAGTGTGTAAATGAGATCTGATGTATGCATCCAGAGCCAAGTGCAGACCATCATTTATTGATGTGTGTGTGTGTGCGCGTATGAGTGAGTGTGTGTGCCTATAGGGATGAGCGAGGTTCAGTGAGTTTATGCAGCTCCCTGTCTCTCTTTTTGTCACGCTGTCTGGCTCCTGTAGTGGCCGCCGTATACGACAGAAGAAGGACCAGAAGAGGAAAAGATGTGATTAGATGTGAAAAGCCTCTAAGGAAAGTGTCATAGGTGCAGTGTATGCATGGATTCATATAGTCTGTCTGTCTTTCTCTGTGTCTCTCCCTCTCTCCCTCTCTCTCTCTGCTGCATATTTCCTGCCTGGTTATGTAATGCGGGGGCCGCTCTGTACTTTTTTCCCCTTCTTCTTCTTCCCTCCCCAATCCAGTGCATGACATGCCTTCCTGTTTTTCCAGCAACCCAGTGAACTCTTTTCCCAGGGCAACACTTGGGAGGGCACACACACCCACAACACAAACACACACACGCACACACACACACAGAAACACGCACATAACACATACTGTTGACATGTATTGTAAGTATGTGCTTATTTTAGACAAAGCTGCTTACCCTTGATGCATTGTGTCTGGTGGGCTACATAAATGTCATTGTCTGACTCCTACGACACTTCTACTTAGTCATGTGTGGGTGTGTGTGTGTCTCTCTCACATCCGCCTTCATATCACAACAAACCTCCTCTTCCATCTTCCTGTCCATTTCATCTTTCATTTATCTGTCTGTCCAGTTGTTTTCACCTTTGCTCTCGGGCAGGAAATGGGAGTGCCAGCCTATAAAGGACCAACAATGCAGACCGACTGCCTGTTGTGTGTGTGTGCCTGTGCGCGTGCGCGTGTGTGTGCACAGGGAGCAATGTACTCTCTGCAGTGTACTGTACGTGAGACAAAGAGGGTGTGTGTGTGTGTGTGTGTCTGGGTTTCTCCATTGTCAGTGGCTTAAGCGCTGGAGCCGGCTTTTTCCCGCCAGTGCGGCGTTTTGTGGGCGGGGTTTTGGCAGCACTCAGCAGCAACAAAGAGCCAGAGCTTCCCGCCCGATATGCTAATAGGCTCAGAGTGGGCGGGGCAGGGAGCCTCCCCTACTGCAGTGTTAACGCTTTCACTGCTGGGGTGGAAGTCAACGAAGTGCAGGCAGCTGGTGTGTGCTCCTCTTTATTCTTCTGTCCTGGAAGACCTGGGTTTAGGGTCAAAGTATGATTTAGGTTGGGCTAAGATTAAAGAGGTAACATTTCACCAAATTTGACCGTAAAGTACACATTTTGTTCACATTTCGATCGTTTATTTTGTAAGTTATTATGCAAAATAATTATGTACTTCATCCATGGCTATATTAACCCTCTAGGGGCCCTATAGACCTTATCTAAAATGAGCAGATAGAACACTCTCTTTGCACTACTCACGGTGTTCCTATATTGGCATACATGGTCTCAGATTTGCTCTGTGGTAATTTGATTAGAATTTGATTTTCACCATGTAAGCACAATACAGGAATACATATTTTACCCCTGTTTTAGATAGGGTCTAATGTAAAAAAAAAAAAAAAAAAAAAAAAAAAGGCAGAACCCCTGATCAAACCCCGGTTCAAACCCTGGCTTGGGCAAAGTTGGCCTTTCTGTGCGGAGTTTGCATGTTCCCTCCGGGGTCTCCGGCTTCCTCCCACAGTCCAAGGACATGCTTGTAAGGTTAATTGGTGACTCTAAATTGCCCATAGGTGTGGGTGTGAATGCGAAAGGTTGTCTGTCTTTATGTGTCAGCCCTGTGATTGACTGGCGAACAGTCCAGGGTCTACCCCGCCTTTCGCCCAATGACGGCTGAGATAGGCTCCAGCCCCCCCCCCCCCCGCGACCCTGAACAGGATAAACGGTATAGATAACGGATGTATGGATGGAGTTATGGTTAAGATAACTAAGATAATTTTTTCCAGAGTTGTAGTTAACTCTTGGGGTTTTTAGGGGGTTCTGGACGAATCTCCATTTTGCCCTGTTGGTAGTCGAGTGACTGAAGAGGTGCACAGTCAAAAGTCAAAAGAAAGGCAACTTTAGAAAGCTACTGCCAGTAATGTCTTGTTTCCTTCTGCAAGATGTTTTTGAAACTGTCTACCTTCTCCATTTCCATAATGCTCCGCACTGTGGGACAATATCCTCAGCAACAGCATTCTTTAAAATTGCTCTCCTCTTGTCACTTTTCTGGAGTGAAGGCTCGCTTGTACTTCAGATTTTTGGCACACTTGCAGTTTAATTGAGACTGGTCTGCTGACCTGTTGAGAGACCCATTGTGATGAGAACAATGAGACCACATAATCATCCCATGGACGCATGTGACGTGAAGCAGCTCTAAAGCTATATTATAAGGCATCTTAAATTTAATCCATATGTAGCAAAAGACATTTGTTTGAGCTACTACTTTCTTTGTTTCAATAAATTTTGGAAGTGCGGCGAAAACTCCTACACAGAGAACAAGCCTGTGGCCGCTCACGTGAACTCGTTCTATATTTAAACTCCTTCAGCTTCATTGTGTTTTTAATACTTCACTAAAAAATCTAAAAGCTGCTGTCGGGGTTAAAGTTGGAGCTCTGCTAGCTTTTTACAGCTTTCGTAAAACAGATGTGTGCATGGCTCTCTCATGTTTTAAGCATGTCATGTAACACAGGGTAACATTAGCTAGCGTGTAGACCAATAGCAGCTGTTGTACACACACATGTGCTCACACACACATGGTCTTCACTCCATTTCAAACAAAGGGCCCTTTTACATGAAGAAGCTGTGTGCGTCAACATGCTAAGCAGCAGACATGACGGAGACTCAGGATGGCCTCTCACACCTCATACACTGTCTAATATTTCACACGTTCACCCACTTTACTATCAATATGTGTGTTTTTATATTACAAACATTATAACTGTAATTGATCTTACTTTTGCTGCAGTGTCATGTCAGTTCAGCCACGTGATGCACGACAAACATCTTAGCTATGCAGCAGCCTTCGACAGCAGACCCACAACATATGTGATAATTGATCCAAGGCAGTTATGTAATGCGCTTGAGTGATTCTGAAGCACAGTCATGCAGTTGGCTTCATGCTCTGAAAACCAGAAGTTGCATTCTCATGAGTGTATATTCATATTCATTTATATTTGAAGCTTCACCTTGTGCAGAGAATGAGGCTTTATAACTACACTATAGGAGAGGTAGTAAGTGGATCTTATAGATATTGCATTGTTGCCGTCTTGTGGAGATGGACATGTTGATCCTCCTGCACCTCAAAGACTGTCAAAGTAATAGAACCATGGTTTTTGGCATGCATCATATGTGTGTAGCCAACTGTAAAAAGGTGCCAAAATGTCGTAAATATGCACAGAATTCTTCATTTAAAATAATTAGACACCACTTGCTCTTCTTAAGCTACGCAAACACACACTCGGATGCATAAGGATGTGTTACATGCTGCTCAGAACAGCATATTTGTACAGAGCAGGTTGCGTGGAGCAGCAGTTGTAACCGTTACTAACGACACCCGGGCTGATTTACATTACAGGCTGGGGAGGGCAACGTTTGTCTTCTGATATGCATTAGTCAGAGCTGTTGTGTTCATCAGATAGGTGTGAGAGAGAGAGACAAAGAAGGAGAAAAAGAGACTGTTTATTGTTGTGTGTGCGTGGGGGGGAGTCAAAGTTCTTTGAAAGGCGGGAGGCGAAGCTAACAGAGGGAAACCACTGTTAAATGAATATCACACACAGCTTGGCTGATAAGGTGTTCCCTCCCCGGGGCAGTTAACGGTTAATAGACTGTCCGTTTGCTGCAGCCCGCGGCTTCGAGAGGGAAAGTTACAAAGCAGGAGGGGAGTTTGCTGAACATTTCAGGGGAAGTTTTTCATTATGTTCGACTGTTGGAGTGTAACTGATAAGAAAATTCCCCCACTCATGACACAACTTGATAAATAATCGTTCATGCTTTGTTCACTGCTGCTGTAGTGGTTCCACCTACATTACAATGGTCGACAATGCTGTTTAGAATTTGCGTATTTCACCTCCTCATTTCATTATGAAATATGTTGTAAATGACTTCTTTATTGAAAGGCCCAGCATGTCCCAGACTATTGAAAAGGTGTGAGCAAGGTGCAAACCTTTAAATAACTCCACTTGTCTGGCTTTTAATGAGTTTTAATGTCCCACGATGGAGGCTAAACCACCCTGACAAGAATGAAATCCAGAACACTTATATCATGTCGTTTTTGGCACAGAAGTGGAAATTTACAGTTAATTTACTGAAAGAGTGCGCTTCAGTTTGAGCGCATTTCACTTTCTGTCACTGTCTGATTAAACTTTCTGTCATTGTGTGCTTCAAATTGTCAGCTGCAAGCCAGTAAATAACCAACGTTTTTCAGGAGTAACGCAGTGTGGAATTTGAATGCGTGCCATTAGGGAAGTAAAGTGAGACATGGGTTCCTTATTTATTACATGACAGTTAGGGCACGTGGCCAGATCCAACGCTTGTGGTCCACACACACACACACACACACACACACACACACACACACACACACACACACTTTATTACTCCTTTAGATGCCATATTTGACTATCTTTCTATTTTACATCCAATTTCCCGAGTGTCCAAGGTCTCTCTCCATACAGCTGCTTCTCCCTCAGTGTTTAAGCTGCTGTTGCATTTTGCCCTATAAGATGGTACAGTATCTGCGTGCTGCTCCCTTTTCCATATATAACTTCTGACAGGCTCTCCTGTGTCCCCCTGCCCTACTTTACACCCTCCAGTACTCTCACTGTACAGTACAGCAGGACGGACCTTACAGCTGGCTCGACGTGGAGCTAATTCTTCAGTTATCTTTTAAAGCCTTTTAGCTGCCATGACTCACAGTGAACCCCAAAGATGATGCTTACATAGTGTTTTTAAGTTGTTTATTTCTCCAACATTACTGCAAATGGATGTATCACTCCAACAGATCACTTCTGGCATCACTTATTTGGTATTGCATTATAACGCCAAGTGTCAGAAGGTCCTCTAATCAGGGATGTTTATGTTTATATTTGATCCCATTAAAGCAGGTGACTCACTCTCTATTCATTCATCATAATAGGCTGGTTTTGCGGTCTTTCATAAATTGATCCTTTGATGCCCCCTTGTGGTAAGATGGGGAAGTGACTGAAGTACGTCCCAAGAGAACAGAACGCACTGTACCATCAGAGGCTTAAATAATAAGACTAAATACCACTTCACTCTTTGTGCACTCTGTGTGACATGTGAAGTGACGCCAACAGCTCTATGAGCCAAATCCTTCTATTTAAGATTACGTGACGATATTTCAAGATGTCAGGCTTTCAGGATAGAAACGAGAAATCAAGTTAAAAATGGTATTAGTCGGAGGTGCATCTTTTTTTCTTCAACAAGGTTTGATAAGCAGTTTAAAGGTTGCTGTCCTCCATATATTCTCTCTTTTTGAACACATTTAAGAGACCAGTTTCTACCTCAAATATGTAGCCACTAACCTTCATGTTGAGACTACATGTGGGATCTCCAGCCCCTGACTCACACTCTCATTTCTCACTTAACAATGAAATTATGTTTAATTCATTTTACAGTTATGAAGAACACAAGAAAGGTTCCCCACTATTCAAGTCTTTTTGCACAATACTGTGCTGCCAGGATTTCACTGAGACAGATTCAGATTGTTTTAAAAATTCCTCCTGTTCTCAACATGTATACTACTGCTGGATTACAAGCATGATATACTTCCAGTGTGTGTCTACTTCCTTGTTTTCTTTGTGCAGCTTATGATAACCCAGCACCTGCAAAACATGTGTGGCTGTTTGCAGTGTTGTGACCAAGTCGTCTTTGCTCAAGCCCCAAGTAAGTCTGAAGTCATTTGGTCAAAGTCCCAAGCAAGCCTCGAGTCATTTTTTCTTGGGCAATTCAAGTCGAGTCCTTAGTTGAGGCAAGGCAAGTCACTTTTTTCCACCCAAGATCCAGCACTCTTACCTGTAGTATCCGCTCTTTATAAAGAGAAAAGACAAGGTATTAGCAGCTCGTCTAATAATGATATTATTGGCCGATTTATATAACCTGTACTATATGACAATGAATTATATCTGTATTATCTTGGCACAGACGCAGCCATGATGATGGTCTGCTCTGAGACTGTATTGAGTAGTAACAAGTACGAGTGTTGCCATAGCGAGGAGTTTGACTGACAGCCAGTCATCCAATCATGACAATCACATACCAGGGAGCTTTTTGAGTCGTCCCATCATGACTCCCAGTTTGCGCTGCATACATACCTGATTGTTAGACAGAAACTTCACAACATTGAATAATATCATTTTATATTTAACAGCTAACATTGAAACTTCTGAACACACACAAGTCATACAAGTCATCATTTCTCAAGTCAATAGCAAGTCAACAAGTCGTTTATTTTTTGTCAAGTCAAGTCACATGTCATCAAACAGTGACTCCAAGTCCAAGTCACCAAGTCCCAAGTCCACATCTCTGGCTGTTTGTATGACTCCTGATGATATTCTCTTTACTCTTCCTATCAAGAGATCTCTCTCTAATGTGTTTCCAGTGGGAGTGATGAAGAGCAAAAGTCTTTTTGTACAAAAATGTATTTCAAATGAAATGAGGTTTCAACTGTCTTCTAAGTATATCATTTACTTTTTGTGTTTGTGTTTGTGTTTTAGAACAATAATCAATAGAAAATAATGGAGATATCCAAGTGATTGATATGCTCTTCTTAAGTCTTAAGTGTATCTACACAGTTTTGCACTCATTTTTTTGGACTATGCTCACATTAGATGTGCATTATCTCTTAATGCTCACTATGAACAAGAGGAACATGATGAAAAACATTTTCAGTGTTAATGTGAGCAACAAAGAATTGTTGTGAGATAGCCTTGAAACTTTGCTGGCATTGTGTATATACGTCTATATAACTGTTAGTTTGGTGATTATAGAGTTCAATATTGCGATATGAGGTGCAAAAAAATAAGAGTAATAAAAAAAGAGTGCATATTGGGGCGCTGGGTTAGCTCAGTTTATGGAGCAGGCGCCCCATGTACAGAGGCTGCAGTCCTCATCGCACTGATCGCAGGTTCAACCCCCCCATCTGCCAAGCATTAAGTGAGGGCATCACCCACTCTCTACTTTCCTGTCTATATTCGGCTGTCCTATAAATACAGGCTAACAACCTAAAAAAAAAGAGTGCATATTAGCTATAACCCCTGATTTCTATGTCCCTCCTGAAACCAAAATAAATCCAAAGAGAAGTTGTTGTTTTTTCAACACTAAATTAACACCATTTAATCTGAGAGGAGTTGATGGCTAGCTTGGGCTTGGAGTGAAAGCATGATCAATATACCCAGGGCTCCTTTCAATAGGTAAATTTTTTGCCTGCTTAGTGATAAAGCAGGGCTTGTTAACATAAAATATTTTTTCTTATTTAATGCAATAAATGTAGACCTTAAAGATGTGTATACTGCAAAAGTTGCGATAATGATGAAATTGTGATCTGTTGAAAGATGCCCATTAGCAGCTCAGACTAGCACGTAGTAGCGCTGTGTGACAGAACAGAAGAGCATCATTAAATATCATTGTGGGTTAAGATATCGACACAAAGTTTGAATCAGTGTTGCACTCACAGTAACCTTAATGCATAATGAGCCGCCGCTCTGCTCTACAGAGACACAACATCAGTGGTTGAATGTAATAAATGACAAGTTTATTGTTGCACAAAATGTACAAAATAACAAGCAAATGGACAGCCCCGACCCCTCCCTCTTTAGCGTCCCTCCCCGCCCTCTGGTTCATTCGCCATAATGAAGCTGAATTTCTGAAACCTATGACTACGGCAAGTCCGATGGTCCAAGCCAAACGCATGGTAATTCTGAGAGACAACACATACCCAATTTCAGCGTCACTGAACAATTAAAAATGAATAAAAACACCTTATTTACACATTTCTGTCAGAACTTTTACAACATGCCATCTATATATTTATACAGACTATGCTTGTGCACATACCCCTGTATAGAAAATATATTATAAGATCAAATTAAGTTAGACTAAGGGCTATAGACATCCAAAGTACAGCACTTCTTTTTAATCTCCTTTTTGAATCTTCTTTTATTTTTAAATCCCACTTATTCAGTTACTAAGCTCTTTAACAAGTAAAAGAAAGACCTCTAGTTGTATGTAGATGTGTTTTTCCTTGAGGACCCAAGCTGACCATGTAGATGCCTGCCGAGAAAAGCTTCACATATTTACACTGGAACACTCAGGTCTCTCCCTTAAATGCACGTGTGTAAATTTGACTTGTGTGAGTCATTAAATGTCCTTCGCTTTTCCTCACACTCATATGTACTTAAAATGATGATCAGCGATGTTAAACTAGAAGATTTATTTCCCTCAAACCCCCTCTTTTCTGTGACGATGATGTAATAAAAGCAAAAACCAATCAGCTTTGGCACTGGGTGAACGAGTAAGTGTGCTGTGGTTTCCTAGAAAGCCTTTCTTGGATCCGATTCGTCCCTGTTTGTGCACTGATAAAATCACACAGTAGCTGAAAGCTGTTTTCAGAATTTGAGATTGAACATATTAGTGCAAAAAAGGGATGATTTAACAATTGTCTGAAGATATCTAACAAGCTAGTACTGTGATATCTAAACCACATTAGCACCATGGAGGAAGAGATAGAGAGAGTGAGCGACATTGTTCAAGTAAAGCCAGACAACTCACGAGATGTTTTGTGCTGAAACATTTACAGCGTCGGGGCACACGATGGGGATGGAATCTTTTTGTGCCAAGGAAAAACTACAGATCCCATGGATGGATGGGAATTAGGGCTGAGAGTGATGAGCAATGAGGAAGAAATCAGGGCGAAAATGGAGGTATCCTAAAAAGATCACTCATGTCCTCGCCTCCTTTCCTTCAGCTGCACCGATGCAGAAGAGAAATTAAAACAGGCAGAAGCAAATCTCCGGAGTGGATCCATCACATTGCTTCATAATAAATCACCTGTAGGTGGAGATCAGTGCAGCTGAAGGAGACACGCTTAAACCCTTTTAAAGTGTGAGGGGGCAGCAGGAAGTCTCAGTCTGGGATCAGATTTGAGGGGAAAGGAGATGGCGTTGTTTCAAAGTGTGTGCAAAAATACTCGTCAGACTACTGCTGGAACATGAACCCTTTTTTTTGTACACTTTCAGTTTGCGTCGGTTCTGACCTTAAATTTTGCAATATAGCTTCCTCTTTAATCCTACGTATTTTTCATCTGCAGCTCGTGTTTCACTTGTTTTAATATATATCTATATTTTCTTTTCTGGCGTTTTTCTCTTTTCTTACTTTACAAAATGAGAGACAGAATGATGGACAGCTGACAATATATATAATTATTTTCCTCTTCTTATTCTCATCAGGTTTCTGTTCACCTGGAGATGAATTTCTTTGTTCGTTGTAAACAAACAGGTTTATCAGCCACTGGCGTTTGTTTCCTCCTCTATTTTCCTCCTCCTTCAAGTGCACTCCTTCTCTCCTCCCTCTCTCCTCCCTCTCTCCTCTTTTTCATTGCAGGAGGGCCCTGATTTGTTTGGAGGTGCTGTCATCGTTTAGATGCCGTGTCGTGTACCTGAAAAAGAGGGTGACAAAGAGAGATGTGTTGAAATCAGTATGTGCGTCACGCCTCTGTTTGTCTCTGAAACACACACATACACACACACACACACCTCAGTGCGTTCAGAAGTCCCTCCACACTGTTGGACGGCTGCTCTTTCAGCACCTTGATGCAGCCCTTCATCTGTGGGCACAAAGACAACACAGGGTGTTAGAGAAGGTCAGCAGCCTCAGACCCACCTGATCTCCTGCTGCAGCAGCAACACACACACTGAAAAACACACATTTACAAAAGCAACTGACTGTGATAGACCTATATAAATATGTTACACCTGTGGTTTCTAACTCATTTGGCTTATTATTGGATGTGAATTTCGAGCAAAAATCTTGGGTGAGCTCTCAAACCACGGAGTTAGACCATTGGCATTATTTTCTGCCACCTGTAGTCACTCGACAGTTCAGATCTTATTCAACCTTTCCCACGCAGAAAACATGTATTGATCCATCAGGTATCCTGCACTGACTGCATTATGGACATGACTGCCCATTAACCAGATTAAAAACTCAACGTAGTACCCGCTAGTTCGACTCCCGCCCTCGGCTCTTTGCCACATGTCACTCTCTTCTTCCTGTATTTCCTGTCTCTCTTCAGCTGTCCTATCTAATAACGGCAAAATGGCCAAACAATTATTAAAAGACTTGTGTACCACTATGTTATGTATTTAGGCATGTGTACTCTGCCTCCCACAAACTCGCAACACTGTTAAACCCTCCCTTTAAAGACCAGCTCTAGTCATGTTTTAAGACATAGAAAATGCTCCTCCTTCTCCATCATTAAAAATTCCCGCCCACTATGGAAATTTCCAACAGCTCCTTCGTCACGAAAACAAAACATGTCTCTGCCATTGTTTTGTGGCAACTTGTTGAAACTTAGCTAGCTTGAAATGTAGTAATTAGTAGAAGTAATATTAATGTTAGTAGTCAGTAGTGAGTTTGCAAAAATTACGACAACAGTTACAGCTGGCTTGCACACCGCCAAAGTGGTTGCCATAGGTTGCACATAATGATATGCATAGCGTCACCCCACCCATTAACGGGATTGGCTCCTAAGGTTTGTGACGTCTCAAACCTGCCAATCTGAAAACGTGTTGTTCAGCCTGTCCTTGGTACACTGCAGTTTAAAAGCAGACAGGCCCAGCCATGGAGATGACTGCTTATGTTGTCCCTGATATGTCTTGTAGTACATGAAAAACACCACATGGAGATGTTTACAAGGTTAAACACTTGATTTTCACTGGAGGGGATCTTTAAAATGTTGTTACATTGAGTACAAAAGTATACCAGCCCAAGACTTTGCTGCACGTCCTCAGGAGGCAGGACTCACAGAGATGTACAGATTATTTTAGTGTACTCACATCGATTTTGGAGGTCTTGGCAAAAGCCCCGACAGGGTGAACGTGGTCATAGAGGATGATGACTCCCACCATCACCCTCATGCAGAACAGCATGGTGTCTGTGTTGGTGAACCGACAGCGATACTCCCTGAGACACAGACAGTCATGGAGGGAAGGAGTTTCAACAAAAAGCATTCGAAAAATGTTATGTAATATCAGAGGACAGTAAGGGACATCGACAATGACTTTGCTGTTAAGCACTTTGGGTTTTGGCCTTTTATTAAGCTGCTGATGACTTTTCATTCACATAAAGACATCTATTAAACAAGTTTAAACTCTTTAAATTGAGCATGAAGGACTCTCTGGATGGTTCCCTCTATGAATTAGTCGTATTCAGTTTATTGAATTAGTGACTCAAACTTGAGAAGACCTCTTTTGTGCTCACTTTGAATGGGCCCGTTAATTAAAATCTAGGCTTTTGAACTTTGAAAGGAAGGACAAGGAGAGTAGAAGATGGATTTAGGAAGGGATGATAGAGAGAAGGGAAAGTGTGGGAAGCACTCACGGAGTCTCCAGCATTACGCGGCACACACAGGCCATGGTGCTCAGACAGTCTGTGGTGTCCTCGATGGGCAAGGTCTTATTCTGAAGGACACAGGAAAAGGCAAATGAGCACGGAAAATAACCCTCTCGGACTATAGATGACAGAATGTTTTAAATTGAAGTGAAAGTGATTGTGAAAAAGTTCCACCACAGGGTGGAGACAAAGCACACCCTCAGAGTTCAGTGAAAGTATGAGAACTGTACGCTACTTTGCTAAAGAGCAGTCATGACCAGCATGTCGTCTACATTTTGCATGAGTCTCCGAAGGATTCCTCAGACGCCTGGCTGTCTTGATGCACTGGTGTGTAAGGTTTAAAAATTACTGCTTCTTCCACTTTAAGATTGTGTTTTGACAGAGAAAGCAAGAAGAGGCGGGAAGTTTTCACGCAATGGTCCAGCGTGGGCACTTGAGGTGGAGCAGCGGTGAAGTCTACAAGAGCTTCAATTTACTAAACCCACAACTGACAAACAAGCCTGATATCAGTAACAGTTCAAAAACGGTTTTATTAATTTGCTTGTGATTTTCTTTAGCTTGAAGAGTACAAATTAATGTTTCTCACGTTATAATATAAACAGCGTGTTCTGTGATCTGTATCTTTTTAATAACAGACTGTTTGCACAAGTCTGCGTGTGGCTCTATTTGCACATGATGTCTAAACATTGACCAAGAATGGGTGAGGAGTTAATTAGAGTGTACTGTATATAGTTATTGTTGGGTTTTACTTAGTTAAAGTTTGTCTTTGCATTGTGCATATATTTCAGTAGCTGTCTATAAAGCACAATCTCTCCCAGGTTGTTTACCTTTATACAACAGTTAGTTCCAACCAAGTATTCTGATTGGATAAGAGGCCATGATTGCTGATAAAGAGTGAGTAAGTAAGCACATTTTATTTATATAGCACTTATCTCTGAGAGAAGTCACAAAGTGCTTCTTACGAATAAATATATACAAAAATAAGTACAGAGTACAATAAAAAAAAGAGTACAACATCACTGGGACTTTTCACTCTGTGTATCACTCAACCTCAGCCAGCTGTTGTGAATACTGTTAATTAACGCTACAGCAGACCGTGTATGTGTGCACTGATCAAGCTGGTACCTCTAAATCACACAGCAGACTTGTATTTTACTGGTTGATAGATTAAAACCTACAGATAAAAAAACAGCTGATCTGTGGTAACCTGTAGACACAGAGTGCAGGGTAATGTTTGGGTTGCTTAGCAACAAAAGTCCAGTTTCAGCTAAGTTGTGGAGCTAGTTGGGTAAGGGTTAGGGTTCAGTACAACATCACTCCCTCTCATGTGATATTGTTTAATTAGGCGGTGTTTGATTGTAACCACATGAATACATTTAATGAGGTACTTTAGTTAAGGACAAATCCAAAGAACTGAGCTTTATACTTTTACTCTACTACACTGAGAAGCAAATGTTGTACTTTTTCCTCACTTCATGTTTTTTGGCATCAAGTATACTTCATATATTAAAATAGCACTCCATTTTGCTGGAAATACGTACATCTTTTCAATTATGGGATGGTGTACTCCACATGCTGGTATTGCCATTTTACTTCAATAAATCATCTAAATTCTTTCTCCACCACTGACTTCAGTTCCCAAGTCATCTTCTTAGATGAAAAAGTAACTTAAAAGCTTCCTTGATTAATTTTTTGGATGCCTAAATCAAGAGTTAATTCTGGACTCCAGTTCAGTTCTGAAAGTGCACACTCTTAGTGTTCACCAAGTCTTGATATAGTAGACTTAAATATGGATCTGTTTGTTAGATATCTACCTCTGAAACAAACTTGGTAGTGGCGTTGCTCAGAGTCTTCAGCATTGGTGTCGCTTCAGCGTAGAACAGCGACATCCGATTGGCCATCTCATTGTTAACCTCGTTCTCTGCTTCCAGCTGTGAGTCGATACAAACCAGATATCACACAAGCATTAATCAGCACCCAGTCCAATAATCATGTCATTCAGTAATGATGAAGCCGATCCTGACTCTAATTTGTGTAACAAATAAATGATTGCCTGTTGTCTGTGTTAGGAGGAAACGAAGACCTCCATTTAAGCCATTATTAATTAAAGAGAGAAAGTAGAGC
This sequence comes from Semicossyphus pulcher, assembly GCF_022749685.1. NCBI lineage: Eukaryota > Metazoa > Chordata > Actinopteri > Labriformes > Labridae > Semicossyphus > Semicossyphus pulcher. The sequence continues at coordinate 22,371,995 of NW_027211726.1, forward strand.
CCCCTGGGAGGAACATTTGATCATGTAAGCAGCACATACACATCACGTCTCAGAGGCCTCACCTGCTGGTTGTTCAGCCTGTTCCTGCTTATAGTCCTCCTGTAGTAGCTGAAGTCATTCTGAATGGCTGGATTTGTCATCTACGTGACAAGAGAAGAGGTGATTTAGGTTTTTCAAAAGGCAATTATTGTTAGATATAGATTTTTCAGTGCATTAAAGGTCAGTGTCTGAGGGCTGTAATGAAAGCAAGAATGAATTCTCTTCACCTTTAGTTCATCAAAGCTGAGCGTGAAATGAAGGATCTCAGCAAACTGTTTGGCCAGGGCCTGCTCTCTCTCCAGGTGCTGCATGGGAGCGTACGGCGGGCTGGTCAGAGCCTCCAGCAGACTGCGCAGGGCGTTCTCTGCAAACATACTTATATATTAGATATATACAGTATATAATTGCACAAGCTAGAATCTGCATGTCATACTGCTGAGTTTCCCTGCTGTATTTTTTTGTAGGTGACGTGAAGTTCATGTCGCCAGATTTGAAAACAAATGCAGCAGCAGCAGCAGGATTAAAATCTGGTTCAAACAGATAAAATCACTTAACTCCACTTCTGTCACTTCCTCACTTGATACCACAGAAAACCTGTGCACTTTAAGAAATGGACCTAGCACTTTTTAAGTACTTTATGATCCAGCCCCGGGCAGTTCAACAGACCTTTGGATCACCTCCCAGAGGAGAGGGTTCATGTCCTCACAGAGGGCCCTTCTGGCTGGGATTTCACATTTAATGTGACCATAAATGTACCATTACCGCCCTCAGGCTTTGGAGCTACACGTCTGTTAAACGTTAAATGTGGTGGCTCTTTTCCGTATGAATATTTTTAGCCGAGCTAGCAGCGCGGCTCCAGGGCTGGCAGTCATGATCTGTTAATCGATTAGTCAACCACTTTGGTCAAGACCGAAATATGTCAACAACTCAAACTTTATGGATTGGCATGAAATTTGGTAACATTCATGATCCCATCAGGACGAATTCTAATGACTTTGTTGATCTTAAAACACTCTACTCAACTTACAGTCTCATTAGGGTTGGGCTTGGAACTGACAGCGAAAAGGTCAAAATTGATGCAGCAAAACCAGAGATTTTATCTGTTTTTATTCCATGCATTCTTCTTGCCTACATCCCCCACAATGCAACTCGACAACCAACAGTTCTGTCAGAGATGTGGGTGCAAGCTGTGGTTAGATGCTAGTAGCAGCTAATATAGGCACAAGGAAATATGAGGAGCGGACTACAGAGACCTGGTAAGATTTCATTTTTTCCCCCAAATTTTTAGTGTTTGGCCTTAACTGATGGTGACTTAAGTGACATCACTTGAGGCAATTACAGCTCCCTCTGGAGCACCAAAAGGCTTTATGATCCTTTCTACTGATAGTACAGTAATACCAAGACCTGCAAACAGACTTTGATTTATAAAATCGCTAGGAGTTTATTTTTTATATTTACCTATCATCAGGTAAAAACTTCAATCTGTGCAATACTTACATAATGACTGAAAAATAACCTAGAAAACTAATGACATTCCCATCCACCTCAGCTGCACTGTGTTTGTGTTTAGTGCTAATTAGCAAGTGTAAGCAAGCTACGTATGCTGTGTAGTATGCTAATGTGAGACTCTGAACATGGTAAACATTGTAAACATGCTACATTACTTCTTGTATGCACGCTAACATTAGCATTATCATCAAAGCACTACTTGGCCTCACAGAGCCACTAGCATGGCTTTAGGCAATTAGTCTTATGTTATGTTCAGAAGACTTGTTAGAGAAGACTTGAATGAAAAAAGGTGATTTTATGAAGCTCTTTCAAAGTCTTTCTTTCTCTTTATGTGTAACTCTCTCTCTCTCTCTCTATCTCTCTCTATCTCTCATTATGAAGTGCAATACTCAGAATCACAGAGCCTGGAGCACGGCTGATGACTTTGAAGCCTTTATATGACACACTGATCTAGGCCTGGAAAGTAATTCTGACCTTTTCTAAGGTTCAGCAGATCAACAGCTCTCCTTATGCTCTCTATGACCACTGGCATTGACAGTAAATTCACCCCTACAAGACCCAATGAACATGTACTGTATGTGATACTCTATTAGAGATCTTACAGTCTGAGCCTCCTTTAGGAGTCTGTATCAGTGACCATACATTAGTCTCACGTCTGCTATTGAACCTAAGCCTTTTCAGCACTTTGCTGCCTCTCACTAATCAGACACCAGAGCTGGACCTCAGAGTCTATATGTAGTAATGCCTCAGAAGCAGTGTCCCTTGAGGCCTCATCCCTTCCTCTGCATTAAATATGCATAAGGGCCTTCTATAAATACAGCAGAGAAGTGTTTCATCTAAAGGGCCTGGCCAGAGCCCCGCTCTCCCTCCTGCTGTTAGCACAGAGCATCTTGAGCACTGATTCCCGAGGGTTTCTAGTGACAGATTGGATTGAGAGACACTGCAGCTGTTTGTTTACTGAACACGGGGCCTCTTAACCTCTTATTGCCCCGTTTGATCAAACACATTAATAAGAAAAGAGCTGGTACTAGGAGAAAAAAAACACAAGGGGCGGTGTAATTTGCACTCCCCTAGTCATTAAGATTTGATCACTTCTCTTCTTAACGAGGACGGGAAGGCAAAGTCTACCAGATATCTGTTGTACTCCTGGATACATTAGCGTTGATACATTATCATTAATTATTAGTCAGCCCTCTTTCTATGGTAAGCTGAGAACACGATGTCCATGATGATCGAAGTATTATTGGAAGGCAGAGCAGAGGCGGCAGCCAAACTCTATATCTCTGCTCATACTTCTCTCTCTCTCTCTCTCCTCTCTCTGTACTGGACGAGCATGTACCACTGTTTCCGTAGCAACGGCTGCCTGCCTGCTAGGTCAGGATGCTGCAGAGATGGCTGAGAGGACATCATAGTGTGTGTGTGTGTGTGTGTGTGTGTGTGTGTGTTGAAAAATTGTGCCGGACTGAAATTGCATGTAAAATCAGGCTGGTGGTACATGAAGTGGAGCTGTGAAGCAGCAGAGAACAAGATGAGCTTCTCCCCACTGAGAGTGATGATTACAGTCTCCCTTCAACGAGTCTGCCTCTTATTTAAAGCTCGATGAAAAATATATGTGACCAACTGTGTTGGGTTAAAATATCTGTCTTTACTGTTCATGTCGGGGTCACAATGCTTAAATGTTAACTGTCTGTCACATATAACACTCTTCACACCTCTTACATCCTGTTACTGTTGAATAGCTGTCAAAAAGCTTGTGTTTTCATGCCGGAGTATGTGAGACCAGTGTGGAGCACGTGAACACTTCAGTGCACTGCACTTTTTCTGTCACAAATAGAAAACAGAAACCAAAGACAGACATCCTCCTCTGTCTATGTGCACCATAAACCTCATCTAGTACCTTACTTCCTCTGATAGAAAACTTTCACCTACTAAGGTGAGTTGCTGTACGTTTGTTTACCATATTCAAGGCATAACTTCTTTGACAATTGGCTGACTGACAGCTCCTATTTGACCTCCAATGTTGCCACCAGAGTGTGTGTAACATCTCCTTATTTTACTCTGCAGGCTAAACGTAATAATCATGCTCACCCAGTCGGAGGGAAAACTCGTAGAAGCGCTTCAGTTTGGCCACCAGGGGGCAGACTGCGTTCCAGGCCTTCTCCTGCAGAGCGAGGTCGCCTGGGTTCTGGATGGCCTGTGGGCAGAGAACACAGGCAGAAGCACAGATGTTACTTTCTAAAAATGATTTTAAAACCTCATCGCCTCTTCTGTCCTCGCTTCCTTTAAGCAATGTTTCACTTTGGTATAACATTTTCACTTTATTTGATATTATTTTCATGATTATAGTGATTCCAGTTCAGCAATAAAGACTGTGTATCTAATGTCATTTACCAAAACCTCATTTACTTTTATTGACATGACCTTTAATATCCTCTTTAATACATATCGATGGGTTATCTTATTTGGTTATTGTAATACATGATTAGATAGTGTCAAAACAGTCAGCTCTAACAGGCATTTTCGTTTAAGGATAAAGTTTGTGTTATTATATATTTTTTTCTAGTAAATCCCATGAAAAGACTAAAGTTAACAATGCGTTAGGTTGTCTTTCAATACTTCCAAACTTCTGAGCCCCTACGCTCATCTGTGCCTATTTGAGATGTGATCAAATATATAGTTTCATTTTTTTAAAAGGGTATATTTGTAAAGCAGCTGGGCCCTGCAAGTTTAGCAAATATTACTTTACATCAACTGCCATGTTAATTGTACTGAAGGTACATATAAAGTCGCCCAGTGCTCTGGTGCGACTTATTTATATATCCTTAACAGTTTTTGTGGGTAACAATAACTTCTTTTTTGTGTGTTTTGCCTTTACTAGATAGGACAGCTATAGAGAGACAGGAAATGTCAGGAGTACAGAGTGGGGAATGACATGCACCAAATGGATCGGTAGATCGGAAGTCGAACCTGCGATCAGTGTGACTAGGACTGGCGCCTCTGTAAATGGGGCACCTGCTCTACCAGGTGAGCTAAACCATTACCCTGTAACAATAACTCAACTAACTTAATGCATGACTCATGTTGATTTAATGCACAAATTAATGCAGGATGTATCAATGAATTCATGTGGCTTACCGTTAACAAATTTTCAAGATTCTGTGATGTTAAGGAATGTTAATTCACAGTTACTTCACACATTAATTGAAAACACTTTTGTCCCCAATCCATGCTGTCTGTGAACAGACATTTGAACCTACAGAAACAGCTTCTTAAATAAACTAAATGTGACTGAAATCCAACTATTACGATGTATATCAAAAACTGTATGAAGTAACTGTAAAAGCTCATTCCTTAGCTGGCGATCTATAAAGGAATTCCTGATACTTCCTGCATAAACTCATGTACAGCATTATATCATTGTGGGTCATGCATTTGTTAAGTATTGCTCAAGTATATTAATCATACTCTTTAATGTTAATGCTTCTGACCAACAATGAAGCCTGATGTCACAGAATGTCACACATGCTATTTAATGGCTCTACAGGAAATGGTTGTTAGATCAAATCAATTTGGATTTAGGTTTTTTAATTTGATTTATTGACATTAGTAAAATATACAATATGTCCAGGCTTATCCTTTAATGCTCCTCTGATAATAAAATCCACATTCAAATGCTGGTGCCATAATCTGCCTCACAGCTCCACTGCAGGAAAGATTTAACACTGACTTAAAAAAGATCCTCTGCAGGTGTTTGTATTTAAAGAAAAAAGGAAGATCAAGCTTAAAGAAATATAAAGTGAAGTGTAAGAGTTAACATACAGCACCTCAAGGTTAGGAAGCAAGGAGAGGAAACAATTCAGCACTATTTGTTAACAGGAAGAGCAACGCCAACAGCTGAGCAATCAGCAGCAATCCTTCACACTGCAGAGGGAACTTTGCAGTCATGTGTCCCTGAGCTAAAGCTGCACCTGAACACACGCAAGACCAGCACACCAGCTTCTCTTTAACATAACATTGCCACCAAAAAGAACATACTGCATGAGATGTCTGCTTTCACACATTTCTGTCTCTACATTTACTGCTCACTTCATGTCAGAATTTCAACCTTGAATTCCACGTGAGTCCCATTTTTTTGTGGCTCAAATGTTCATCGATGTTAAACACTTATCGACTGCTTCGTGCTCACTTCTCGTATCTCCTGGCCCGCGCCGTTATAGGACTGCAGCTCTGCGAGGATCCCATGAGCCTCCTCCAGCACAGCGCTGACCTGGTTCCACACGGCTGTCTCTGCCTCCGTGGGCTGGGCATCTAGGAGGGAAGGAAGGAAAGAAATAGAGGGAAGGAGGGAAAGAGGAGGACAGGGAGAGAGAGAGAGAGGGGGGAGTGGGAAGTGAAAATGTGATGTAAGGTACGGGTAGTGATGAAAATATTGAGGGGAGGTGGACAAACAGAGGGAAGGAAAGATGGAGGAGAGGGTCAGGAAGATGGGAGGGAAGAGGAGAGAAGGAGGTTAGTGATGAAGGAAGAGCTGAAAATGTTAAATCCTAGCAGGCCAGATGAAAACCTGAGATAACTAAGGACTCTTCACGTAACTGCAGTGAAAACTACTGCAGCAATTCTCATCTAAGGTCAAAATCTGGCCAGTGAATGATCCAATTTACCCACCATAGCATTAAAACAAGAGACCTGCTGGCCACGCTCTGTCACACAGTGAGGTTTGTGTGGTCACCCAATAGAGACAGGAAGATGACACGTTAGTTTCACTTCAGGGAATTACTGGATGGGGATGTTTCAACTGATAGTTTAACATTTTGATGGTCCCTAGCTGCCATAAAAGCGCCTGGATTGCAACACTTGGACATTTCCAACTCCTGAGCTGTAATCATCTGAAGAACTGTTCATCCAGCGGAGATTTATACTGCCCTGGATAGGTGTAATTGTCCCATCAGATTGATGTAATAGTCGTATCCATCTTTTTCTCACTTTCTTTCCCCCCTCCGTGTCTATGAATGGATAGAGACATTATTTTTCGCCCCTGAGGTTTAATTGTGAGAAATGTTAAAACAAACAAGCAGCAGCAGGGAGGACAAACCTCTGGGCATGCTCGCTTTTTCTCTGTCTGCGTTTTTCACACATAAACACGGAGCAGCACACACATACTGTAAACTCAGTGTTTTTGCCGCAGGGCGCCTCCCAGTCACAGTTCTGCTTTGTTTGCCCATGTGGCGTGCTGCATGCATACAGCAGGGATTAAGTGTTTGAGGGACACTATTTAGAACAAGTTCTCTTGAGTCATTGTGTTTGGCTATCTGTTTTTAAAGCTACCCAGCTCGGTGTGACTCAGGTATAAAGTGAGGGGAGCAGTATGCCCAGCAAGCTTTTTACATGAAGTAGCACCGCTGATTATTTTTGCACCCTGAGGCATTACCTCCCTGCAGAGAAATAGTAATCATGGAATATTTGCTAACCTAGGTGCACTCTGGCTGCCATAATAAGCACAGCAAGCGTGGCTATTTTAGTGATGGCTTCTCGCTAATGAGCTCCTGCATTCCTCCATAACAAAAACATATTTCAGTACTAGTTAGCAATTTAATGGGCATTGCATATGCTCATGGCATTAAAGGAATTGTTTGCTTCCTTGCCAAACAACATGAGAAGATAGATACCATTTAATATTTATGCTAAATAGAAAGCCTTGAGCTGAGAGACAGTTAGCGTATCTTAGGTTAGCACAAGACTAGACGCAGGGGAAACCAGGTAGCAGGCTATATTTTCAAAGGTTCTTTCCTCTTACAGTGCCTGAATGGTTTTATGAAGGTTTAAGTACTGGATTTAAAAAAAAAATAAGAGCAGTGACATTGTGTTATCGATTAAAAAATCACATATAACACGTGTGGGAACTTTAGAGGTGCTTGAAGGTTGGTTTTGCGATCTTAGGACAGAGCCAAGCTGTTTCCAGTTTTTATGCTATGCTGGGCTAAGCTACCTGATTCCTGTCTGTTGCTTCAAAAGTCTTTAAAACCGTGAAAATAGAAAGAAAGTGAATAATGTCCCAAAAGTCCTTAAAGGAACCTGGGTTTCTTTCATTTAGCATATTTAGGGAACATTTTTAATTGTATTTTTGGGCACGATGACCAACCGATAATTCCAAGTGTGTGTTTAACTGTGAGATGGAAACCTCAAATTAGAAATCATCCACACTTTATTTGTCATCAGATTTGCTCCGTATCCTCCAAAGTCTTTAACACGGTATAATGATTAGCATTAAGCCATAAATCGCTTTATAAGAGCTCAGTATGGAGTTTAAACCAAACGTTGAGCCGTGTGACAGAGGTGACTGTGTCTCTGGGTTGAGAAGGAGAGCTCACAGATGGCACGGGGGGTGGGATGGGGGGGGGCACGTGTCTGAAGCTGTAATGCTCGAGTATTACTCATTCCACTTGCTTTTGAAGTAAAGTGAATCACAGGCATAATAAATGAAAGGTAAATTCAACTCGTTTGACAGCTGATGTCTCTTGCCAGCAGTGAGCTCTCCCACTTCATATATACAGAGACTAAAGGAGGAGGAGGAAGCAGCCGTTAAAGGGAAAGAGTGGATGAGGAAGGGCAGAAAATGTTGGGATACACTGCAAAATATCTCCATCTTAACAAATTATTTACTCCCATAATCAGCGTTAAATCTCGTATAGTGACCATTTTTGTTGCCAAAGATATTTTCTTTCAAGTTCAGGGTAGGCTATATGATAAAAAGTCTCAAGGAAAACCCTCTTATTGGTTTGGATTTTTAGCTAGCAGCATGGCTTTATGTTGCTAAAAAGCAAATGTTAGCAAGCATGCTAAGAACCTAAACTATAATGAGTAGCATGGTAAACATTGCTGTATATCTGCTACATCAGCATGCTAGCTTAATTGCTGTGCGCATGTTAGCATGTTGACCTTTAGCCTTTAGCCCTACAAAAACAGCCCCGAACGTGGCTTTAGACTTAACCATGCCGGCATGATGTTTTACTTGTTTTAAGAAACTACAGAAGATTTTGACACTGAGAATAAAAATAAATGACTTGTTAAGATGGACATTTCCCCATTGTAAGGTTTAGAAATACTGACTGGGAGAAAAGGGGGGACAGAGGTGGTTTATTTCCAGCCTCTTTCACAATCATTCTCTCTTTCTTTCACTTTCTTTTACACACATTATTTAGTGCAAACACACACACAAACACAGATAAGTCAGACACACAATAGGGGATGAGGAGATGAAGAGGTGGAGGGATGACGATAGACGTTTTGTTAGCCGTCATCATCCCTGAGCAACAGACTCCCACACAGGACTGGCATCCTCTGTTTACTTCTCCTCAGTTTTTGTAGCTCGGAAGCCGAGATCAAAGCATTATTGTTGTCATTTTGTTACCACGTCACCATGCTATTGTGCATCTGTCTGCCTCTAATAAGATGTGGTGTGTGTGAATAAGACCCTTTAGAAAGAAGCCAAATGACTTTCAAATGCCAGTCCCTGGAGCAGAAATCAAAAGATAAAGAGGAGGGCGAGGAGAGGAGCGGAGGAGGGGAAAAGGGCTAAATAAGGACGTAAAGATGGTCAGCTAAGATTGATGGAATGAGGAAAACAAAGCAAAGGCAACAAAGAGAAAGGGATAACTCAAAAAAATAAGAAGCGGATGGTCTCACGTTCAAAGTCAAGGAAAACTATTGGGCCATGCTCAAGTTCGGCGCAAGCCAGCACTTTCAGGAGGTTTCCCATGAGCCCCCTGGAACAGAAAGAGGGGAGAAGTCTGTGGGTGATGAGGGGATGGGTGTCGGGGTTGTGCGCTTGTACTTGTGTGTATGTGTGTGTGAGTTGCATGTGTGTGAAGGTGGAAGTGTGTCACGGCGGGGGGGGGGCTGGGTGAGAGGGGGTTGTAGGGATGGCATGGTGGAAGAATGTCCTGGGTGAAGCATGGCAACATGGACACAGAGCTTCTTTAATCCCACTCCTGTGCTGTTAGTGATAGTTTGATTCAAAAAGGAGAAGTAACTCATTATGTGTCACTTAATATCTATTCACAGAATTCCATGTAAGAATATTTAAATATAAGAATTTGTTCCTCAATTTCTGGCAAAAGTCTTAAAAAAATATAGGGGATTACATTTGTACCAAAAAGTACAGGGACAAATAGCAGAGGAAGCAAATACAGAAAATTACCAAATAAGCATTGTATTTGAATGCCTCATTTATGGTTTTATGTTAACCCTTTAATGACAACTCTGTGATAGTGGCACATTTAGTTATCGGTTGAGCACTATTGTACATATTTGTATATAATATGTAACATGTATAATAGTATTCAGAACAAAATTGAACACATTATCAAGAATATTAATAATAGATTGCATAGATTTTATAGAATATATCAGCTAAAACTGAAAAGTTATTTGAGGACTGTGTTGTATAAGATGTATCAGCACAAATGAACTCTGAAAATGTAGCTGGTTTTGATTCATACAGATGCTTGTTTGCCTGACTGTCATAACCTACGCACTATTTATTTATACCCACCCTGTTTATACCATCATTGAACAGAACAGCTTTTAGCATCAGAGAGCCCTGAGAGTGGGACTAGAGAGCGTCTGATAATGACAAACCACACCCACAACAACACTCCATCACACCACCAACAACTCAGCAGCTCAAATCCAAACATACAGTACCTCCCCCCTGACCCCACCCGGCGACCTTTGCTCCACACATGTGCACTCACATTTCAAGCACACAGACACGTGCACACACCCCGGCGCTCACTTACTTTCAAAGTCCAGGAAAAAATGTGGACAGTTCTCTAAATCCTTGCCAAGGACCTTAATGAGGTTCCCCATGGCTGGCGACCTGGACAGGAGGAAACGACAAAATACATACAGTACGCAGAACCTGGCAACCTGCATGAAAACACACAGCATGCACATGGAGAACACAGCAGGTTGAGAGCGTTTTATATTTTTTTACCCATCTGCACATTTCTAATTACCCGTGTTCTTCCTCTCCTCCTCCATCCTTCTGTCTAAGCAATACGTCCAAAGCAAAGTCCGACATCCCCCTCATAAATGACACTGATCACAGTTTGCATCCCGTACACTGCGCCTGCTGTATTCGATTAGACCGAGGCCTAAATCCAGTAGTGAATCATTTAGCTCACTCATTGGGAGTCACTATAGCTGAGCAGTGGTTATAATCCATTTACATTACTATAGTAACCTAATAAAAGGCTGCAATGCACAGGCTACTTTCTCCTAATGCCCTTCATGTACAGCAGTCCATGGATACTTTATGACAAGCTCTTTAGACTTCATACCCAAAGGCCAGATGCCAGCGCTTTATGAAGCCAATGATGCAGGCTTTATGAGATTATGCTGTAGGTCAGACAGCCACGTGTGTATGTTCATATGCAGCACCAGACTAAACAACATATGTCAGGTGTTTTAGAACATACTGTAAGACCATGATAGTGGTACCGCCTCTCTAACATTAATCGCTGTGGAGCCAAAACAAAACAGGGTTAAACCACACAACTGGGGTTTTATCCGATACCAAGGCTCCTTTCATTCTACTCTTCTCTAATGGCTGAATCAGAAGTATGTTAAAACGTATCAGGACAGCGTTAAGTGGTAAATTACTGGGATATTTTGCCAACACAGTGTGTGTGTGTGTGAGGGGAAGAAGGTTATCATTCATATATGAACACAACAGCAGCAGAGGAGTAAGGGCTGTGTGCATTAACAGGATCATATGCTGGGAATTACGTAACATGAGATGGATCTATTTATTGTCTGGCTCTTAATGATGCTATCCATACAGGACTCAGTAGTTTATTCTTAGTATTGACCCACGCTACAGCTAGCTTAAACTGACAGAACTTTGTTTAAATTTTGTACTCAGAAAGTTCACAAAGATACCAAATATGTTATGCATAAGAAAATCTAGATTTATTAAATTTAACTGATGGGTCTAAGGTTTGAATATTTCTCTCATTGTAGACACCGTATAGCTTCTATTAGAGCTGGAACAATCGCATTCAAAATATATAGATGTCACATTGTCAGAGAGCGTGAAATAAAAACCTTACAGCAACTTAAAGAGGAAATTTAAGGGATCATGGAGGGAGGGCATTGAGAGGCCACATGTGGACAGTGTATATGTAGCATAAAAAAGACACTTAAATACAAAAACCCAGTGGAATCATTCAAAAATGATTCTCAGCTGTGCAAGTATGAAAGCCTCTTCTCGATCATAGAGGGACTTTGGTAGCAGAATGTCTGCAGCTGCCAAGTTTCACTTCCTCTGCCGTACCCTCTGTGTTTATGTGCTATGTTAGCACGCAGCGGAGGCCGATCAGTTTCTCCCCTGCAAGACTAATTTATGGCCGGCATTAGCATGTTTATGAGATGCCACCGTGCTGCAAAAAAACAGGCCCGTTGTTTTTACTGTTACTCAGCAAGAACGGGTGTTGCAATGCAGCACTCAGGTACAAAAAGAGAGGGATGGAATTACACGATACAGCGATTTCTCTCCCTGATGAGTTCTTTTTCTACAGTATCGTATGTTTACTCTGCCTACAACATCTACAGGGAGGCTGAGGAAGAGAGCTTTTTGCTGAGTCACTGCTGGAACCTGTGAGCATCAGCCCAAACGTGTAAAACGCCTCCTGTCTCCTCTTGACTTTTAGACCACCTGCTCCAAGATAGCAGGACGCTATGAATAAATGAATAACAGATTCATAGCTTCAGCCTGACAAGGTGATTGCAAAGACGAAGTCAAGCTGAGTTTCAGATCGCAGCCTCGTATAAAGCAATGAAAGCTTTCTGACATGTAAAATAGGTGAGTGTGTGTGGGTGTGTTTGAGGTAGCCGCACGCCGGCCACAAACACACACACGATAACACACATACACGAGTCTGGAGCAGCATGTGGTCCATCCAGAGAGCAGCGCTCGGCTGATGGTTGCCAGGATACTGTTGGCCTGGTGATATCGTCTGCTCGTCTCAGCAGAAGATGTGGAAAAAAACGCAGCCACTTTGCTCACACACTGGGACAGTCGCTTACAACAGTGATCTGATGCATTAATCTTTAAATTCACCTTCACACCTTAGAACAATCTAGAAGTGAACCCACAGCTTCTCACACCTCTCGTCTTACCCTCTTTTCCTACGAGTATACGCCTCTTCCTTGTTCTGAAGCGTTTAGTTTCTCTGTCTTCCTCTTGTCTTCGTCCTCCCTGCTTTGTTAAATCGTTGCTGTGAGTAAATCCCAGGTTAGCACGGCTCAGGGCGATGGCTGCAGTTCCCCGCGGCACTGGTCTGTTTTTCTGATGTAAACTTCTGCTCTCGCTCTTTCTCCCTCTGCCTCTCTCTGCGTATCTCTGTCCACTTCACACTTCTCTTTTTCAGACATCTATTTAAAGGCCCTGTGGTTTTCTGTATTTGATCAGCGCTCTACATGCTACTCTTTGTTTTCTTTTAAGCGGTGTGTAGAAGAAGACACCCCTCTGCGTGAGGATGTTGGTATAAAGAACATAAGATATGTTGATGTTATTCACATTGCTGTCTTTTTCCTCTGGCACTGCCCTCCTTATGTGGGTCTTTATCTTTACAATAGGAAATTAGAAAAAAACTCTTTCTTTCTATTCGGTTCTGACGTCAGAATGGGTTCCTCAAAAAATATCCCCTCTGGCTCTCTTCTCTGCCTCACTTCTCTATTTCACCACTCTGCAGCACTCTCCCGGATCCTTCGGCCTTGTCTTGTCACAGCTCATCTCTGTCACGGTGCCATTCAGTCTCACTGGTGGCCCTTAGGTGAAAACAAATCTAAGTGGCAGAATGGGAATGGAGCAAACGCACGTTTACTTTTAAACTGCTGTACATAATGTACATTACAAAAAGCCATTGGATGTGTCATAGGCATACTGCTGAACATTAAGACATGGCATTCAGTGAATTAGGAAGTGTGTTTGGTGGCTACTGGTTTCAGTTTCCCTTACACGCAAACACACACACAATGTTTGCAGTCAGCCAGTGTGAAAGTGGAGCAAAGTGCTTCTCTTATGCAACTGTGCAGCACACAGCTCTCATCTGTAGTCCGGCAAGAGAAACCAAACCGAGGGGCTCCTTGACTCTTAATAAAGACACGACTCGGCTCCCACATGGCGTCTGAAAAGCAAACCTGGTCAAGACTGGAAGCCAAGCAGCAAAGCGAGGCCTCCCAGCTTCCTTTCAGCTCCCACTGAAAGATTCCTCCTGTTACAGCCCAGGAGCTTCATCTGTGTGGATTTAGTGAGCACAGAAACAGCTCTGCTCGACTCTGCCAAGTCTAACCTATTAACTCACCAATAATACCATCTGAACCCCCTTTCTCCATCTGTGTGTCTTTCTCTCTGCATCGTACTGCAATGATCTCTCTTTCTGTCGCACACTGGCTGACTGGGTATTCAGTGGCCTGTGAATCAAACCCATTCAGCAGCTGTACTGTATACAGCGGATGCAAATACTCTCCCAGCTATCATCCTTCCTCTCTGCCCATCAACGTTTCTTTTTACCCTGAACTGTCCGTCCGTTTCCCCCCTCTCCATCCCGCCCATATGGTGTTTCTCTGCCGTGTCCTTATTTTGAGCTTTTTTTTCTTGTTTTTCTCTACATTTTTCCACTCCTCATTTTTCATTCCTACCTTCGCTTGTGTTTATCCCTCTGTAACACTTCACTGCATCAACCAGGGCTTGTCAGCTCCACACAGTGGTTACAGCATCAGCACCCACCACCTGACAAGGAGAAAGACAGATAGACACGTAGAGAGGGAAATTAACATAAAATTCAACATCACATACCGTACAATGTCGGGAAAAGCAAGAATGTGTAAGACTTGTTTTTGGATTGAAGAAGCATGGAATAGTAAGGGCAAAGAAAACCATGAAACAGCCACAAAGGCTGAAATGATAAAAGAGGAAACATTTTGTGCTAGCTTGCCTTCACTAGCCTTGGTAAGGATATTTTAGCAAGCTAGCTTTGAAGGGAGACATTTTGATACATATTTTAACATTTTATCTATGTCAGGAAAAGCAAAAATGTCTCAGGCCCTTTTTTGGGCGGTTGAAACAAAAGAAGACTAAAAAATTAGGTGCTAGCTTGTGTTCACTAGCCTTGTAGGTCAGGATATTTTAGCTAGCTAGCTAGCATTTTTATACATATATTAACAGGCTAGTTTATCTACAATGTCAGGAAAAGCAAGACTGTCTAAGACTTATTTTGGGATTGAAGAAGCTTGGAGTAGCAAGGGCAAAGAAAACCATAAAATAGCCACAAAGGCTGAAACAATAATAGAGCAATCATTTTTGTGCTAGCTTGTCTTCACTAGCCTTGTAGGTCAGGATATTTTAGCTAGCTAGCTTTGCAGGGATGTCTTTATACACCTTAACATGCTACTTCATCTAAACATGTTATATGACTAAATCTTATACCTTCAATAACTTTTTCATTAATTGTATGCCCACTTTAGAACAGCAGAAACAAGCTTTGGCCACAACACTAGCAGATTATCCATAAAGTGGGCATGTTAGCTTACAGTTCCCTAGTCACACATGTAGCACATACAGAGCAACATTAGCAGCCATTGGAAGTTCTGTTCATGTCAAAGCATTTGCATTGAAAACTACACTATTAGAGAGTGGTAAGAATGAACAAAACAATAAAAATAAACCAAAACAACAGTTCAGTCTCTTTGGTGGCACGAAAACTGGGCTAAAACAAGCTAAAGAGCTCAGAAGCGCAAAGAGTCTGCTGAGTCAGGTGGTAATTTTCTGTGGGTTTGTTATAAGCTAACCCTTTCATGTTATTTAGTCTATGATTTGTTTCTGTCATAAGGAAAATGTATTGTAGACACTGTAAGACTCCCATGCTTTAAGCAATTATGTTTACAGCAGTTAAACTCAGTTTTAATCACATTAAGAATCAAAAGATGCATAGCTTTAATCCAAAATGATTAGTACTACTTTTCCTAAAGCTAATTCGGCTAATCTGTAAACCTGGAAGTTGCTATTTATTTTTTCCACATTTCAATATTGGACTAAGCTTAAAGTTTAAAGCTTATCTCATTTATTTGGCATCTATCACTACAGCTTTGTCGTACCCGCTGACTGGTGAAACTATTAACACAACTGCTGCCGCCCTTGCATCATCGACTCTTATCAGGAGAGAGTGCAGACAGAAGAGAGGCGGGGGCCTTTGAAGAATAGTTGCCAGGGAAACACAGCCTCTTATTCTCATGGCAACACACAGTTGGGTACTGTTCAGTGTTATCAATTAGGTGGATTGGATGAACAAATGGATGGATGGATGAAAAGACTGTACTCTCCTTAATCTCAGGAGTGGGTCGGACACCAAAGCATTGACGTTCCTACATGTGAGGGTTGTAAACTACACCGTCCACCTCTTAAATTACATGTCCTCTACCTTTCATTGGGGCTCTTATTTTGACTGTGTGTTCCCTTCAAGTAAATTGCCTAATGCTTATTGATCTCGCCTCTCAGCGAAAGGTCAGAGGTCAAGTATCGTACAGGAAGCTGAGGTCAAGAGAGGTGACGACTTGAACTAAGACACTGAGGTCAATGCGTTTGGACAAAGTTAAGGTAAATTACGCCTTTTAAATGATATACCCGAGTCTGCCTTTTCTTAGTAGGGCCTTCTAACCCCTGACCTTACCACCTGGCGAGAGACACTCACTAACTCTCTCACTTTCAAACCACAGGAAAGTAGTTGTTCAAGTAAAAGAGTATCAATAATGAAATAAGAGCTCACTAATGGATTTATCCGATCACAGTGAGAGCAGACACATAATTTTACTCCAGCTTTCAGACAGCGACTACACATTTTGATGTAGTGCTGTTTTTAATTCTGCTAATTGTTGAGTGCTTTGGTTTGCTGTTTTAGCTCTTTGCCACCTGTTTGTTTTCTCTGCTTCATCTGAACTAAACTCAAACCTCAATTTCCACCCCCGTACTCCTTAAATTAAGTTGATATATTAGAATACACTTCCATCTAAACAGAATGCTTATTAATATAGAAGAAATGGTCTTTTTGATGCTTATATGAAGGCATAAATTCAGTTAATGTGTGAATAAAGTGTTAATATTACATTTTTTGATTGAAGTATTTCAAGTCCAAACTAATCAATTGATTCCCGGAAGTCTTGTATTGCTTCTGCCACTTGCCATCATAAATCAGCGTCATCCTAATCAAATATCAGACTACTCTGCAGTCTCCAGAGGGCAGACATTGAAGGAGAGGTCTAGACATTTAGAGCGACAGTCTTTAAATAAAGTTGCTTTTTCCGCAACTTCAGCTCCAATAAGTCCCTCAGAGAGAGATGGTGAAAGAGTCGAAGGGTCTGAGAGGAAGGAGAGAAGAAAGCGAGAGATCACAAAGTCATTGTACGCAGACATCTGTGTCCAAAGTACTCAGCTCATTTTAGTTCTGCTCACTGAACAGGGCCTTCTCTAAAAAAAAACTCACTGGTGATTATTCTTTTTCTCCTCTCTCATTCTCTTTCAATGTGTCTCAACCTTTCGCCCACTCTCGACACACCCCTCTCTCCACCCCCTGTTCGCTCCATGCCCCTCTTTTATGCCGCCGCTCATTCACTCATCTTCTCACCGCACACCCTTTTGACCCCTTACTCTGTCCGCGTCTCTTTTATATCCTCCCTCTATCGTCTCCTCCTTTGTTCTCAGCTTTTTCTCCCTAAAGGTAGAGATAAGTGCAGGAGGCTGTGGTTAAATCACCAGCTCATATGTGTGAGTGGAGAGGGAGAACGGGAAAATGAAGAGGCAGAGTGAGCTAAACACCCACATAAACTCATGTAACTGTTGTGTTGTGAGCGTTTTAAGGCCGACATACAGTCCATTATATAATGTACATGCTTAGTATGCTGTGCATCGCTGGCAGGATGGGAGGAACATCATCTGCGATTGAGCATTTACCAGAGGTCAGCTTGTGGGAGGAGAGGGGAAGAGAGGAGAGAAGTGGGAAGGCTAGTAGAGGAAAGTAGAGGAAAGGAAAGAGACAAAGGATAAGAAGGAAGGAAGACGCTGAGAGAAGAGAGGAAAGAAGGGATACGAGAAGGAAAGGAAAGAAGAGGATCTGAAAGAAGGGATAAGAAAAGAAGAGAGGAAAAGAAAGACAAAAAGAGGCTATGGGAGGAGAGGAAAAGAGGGATACGAAAAGGTAAGAAGAAGCTATAAGAGGGTAGGAAGGAAAAGGACAAAAGAGTTAATGAAAGTAGGAGAAAGGAGGGATAAGAAAAGGAAAGAAAAGAAGAGTCTATGTAAGGAGAGGAAATGAGGGTGAGGACAAGGAAAGGAAAGAGGAGGCTATGGGAGGAGATGAAGGAGATATGCATTGACTAAGAGCTAGTTTCTGCCATATAATGGGAGGTGGCAGTGTCAGACCCAGCTAGACCACCGCTAAAGATTGACCAACGATGCAATGCTAGCCAATTTGCCTCAGGCCTACACACACACACACACACACACACACACACACACACACACACACACACACACTGACACACATTTACACACAATTGTAGATACTGCCGTCCTTCGCTGAGGTGATGAGGAAAGGAGAATAAAAGGGGAGAGTGGCTGAGCGTGAGAGTGAAGGATGGAGCGCCAGAGAGCAAAAGAGAGATGGAAATGGAAGGAGGAGGTTAGGATTCTTCAGCATCACCCCTCCCCCTTCACCCTCTCTCTCTCTCTCCCCAACACACACACACACACACATACACACACATGCACTGGCTGACTCTGAGTCCAGAGCAGCGCACAGCGCCTCATAAAAGGGCGATTGCAAATGAGCATTGAGAGTCTGTGCAGCGAGGCTGACAAAGAAAAAGGGGAGGATAGAGAGAGAGACATTGGAGAGAGAGAGAGAGAGAGCATGGCACGTTTAAGCTGTACTCAAATCTGTCTTCATTGTGTAACGTGCTTCAGTGTGATCATTTTTTGATTGAAATAAAGAACTGGGGCAGCAACTGAGGGATCTGAAGGCTTATATGCTCAGAGGTGGATAAAAATGAGCTCTGATGTCTCTATTGTGGAGATATTAGTCGGTTTATATGCATTAAGTGTATTTGCTCTTCTAACATATACAGTATCTTGTTTATCAAAGTGTCTAAGAGGAGACGTTCTTGGTAATATAACTCATATTCAGTGCTCTCTTTCTTGACTCCCCCACACAGATTAATATATGCCTTATATTTAATGTAGCCATTAATATTTGAGCACCAGATTTCGGCTCAGGGGCGTTTTGAATCTTGGAAAAGCAGAGTTGGAGAAAAATACAGCCTTGAATGCATTTTTAAGAGCTGCTTCCTCTCTGAGCTTCGGCTGTCGGAGGAGGGACGGGTGCAGCTCTTATCTTTATTTGTGATGTGGGATGCCAATTAGCTGCTATCAAAGCCAGCGCTATAGGCTGTTAGGGGTCTGCACACACTGGCATGGGGGCTCTTGTGTGTACGTGCATACATGTGTGTGTTACTGTTATTGCTGGGACTATTGTTGCGCACCCCCTTTCCTCGTCCTTCCCTGACCCCCTGCTATCTGTAAACAAAGACAGAAGAGATATACGTCTGTGCTGCAGACACTCATTGTCTCTGATGGACTGCTTACACACTCTTTAATATGGGTCAGCGCGGCGTGTGTATCAGCGTGTGTTTAAGGTAAATTCATTGGGATGAAAATTTAATTTAATAGAGTTGAATTTATTGTAATACAATTGAAATTGTGTGTGTGTGTGTGTGTGTGATGTGCAGATGCCTGTGTGTACATTATATTTGTGTCTGCATATTCACCAAAAATTTTATTGACTTGGTTTGCATTGTGCCGCTTTTTATTATTCAAAAGATGTGGGGTTTCTGTGTGTGTGTGTGTGTGTGTGTGTGTGTGTGTGTGTGTGTGTGTGTGTGTGTTTGTGTTTGTGTGTAAGTGTGTAAGAGTGTGTGAATGTTTTTGTGAGCGAGAGTTAAACAGAGAGCGAGTGACAAGGACTACTATAAAACAGAACATAAAAGCAGTTTGAACTCCCGGGCGTCTCACTGTCTTGTTATTCTCCTTCAACTCTCCTTCACTCCTTCACGTCATTCATTGTCCGTCTGTCTCCCTTTCTTTGTGTCTGTCTGCCTCCCTGTTCCTTTTTTATTGCTTGCATTTATCTCAGCTACTGATGTCGTCTTTAATACAATACTTCTTAGCAGGTTTTGAGACTGTAGTTCCAGCACAGTGGAAAAGTAAAGCAGAAGACAAAAATGCATACTGAAATGCTTGCTCTGCTGTTGCATGCTATTTTATCACAAGTCACAGAGGAAAAGAGCAAAGTAAGTATCCAGGTATTAAAAAAAGTTTCCTTAAAGAACCTTAAAGTAACCTTAAAATTCATAGCCTTTGAATTACTTTCCAGGTTTGGGTTAGGTTTGTTGTTTTGATCATAGCTGACTATCCCTTAGTGGAAATACAACCAATCAAATCACAGCTTTGTAGGTGGGATAAAGAATGTGTCATCTTCCTTAAGCACCAAAAAATTGGTGGCTCTAAAATTAAGTGGCAACATGCATTACTAAGGCCAACGCAGCTGTACACATTTGTAAGTTAAAGTAATAATTCTGAGGATTTTCATGTAAACAAATGTCTGTTTAGTCACTATCTATCGCCGAATGAGGTAATGCAATGGTGATTGAGCCTATGGCCCACTGATGACAGCCTTTGCATTTGCAGTATATAGTATTATTATGGACTGGGTGACCATCACCCAGCAGTGGTTGGTCTGCCAGAGAGGGTAGGCAGAGCTAAACAGCTGTTTTTCCGGTCTCTGCAAGTGTTACGGCCCCCATCCCTCAGTCTAAAAAAGGAAAGTGACCACCAGCGAGGAAAATCATGAGTTAAAACCGGAGCCAACCGTGAACGTCACACTGTCTGGATATCTGAGAAATGTGCTCCCGCAATTACCGCTTATTGCCCTAGGTGCCGCCAAAGAGAACGAAACTGAGATCAGCGAGATCATCCTATCCCTTATTGGTAAAACAACCAATGGAATCAGGGCTTTGTGGGTGGGATAAAGAATGAGTGGCATCACCTTCCCTTATTGCACAGAAGTGGTGACTGAAAAAGTAAGTGCAACGTGCATGACTAAGGCCGACTGAAACTATACAAATCTGATAGTTAACTTGAAGGATTTTCAGCTGTTAATTCTCATAGGTCTTTGGTGTGAAAAATATTAGCTTAACTGCAAGTAGCAACCAATATTGCAGCTTGCATGCTAACTATGTTAACCCTAACAGCTAATGTGAAAAAACCAAAGTATAAATACAAAGTCAAAACGGCTCTCAATGAAGTAGAGTCATTTTATTTTGTAGATAAGGGGGTATAACAGCATCCTGTGAAGTGTGGTGTGTATGTAGCACATACTGTCCACTACTACTATGTGGTGCAGAATTGGGACACAGCGTGTGTCTCATCCCTCCTGCAGCATATGACCAGAGAGAATGAATGAATGTGGTAACCTCTGACCTCAGCTTGACCTAGAATCTATTTTCAGCTCTGTGTGCTGAAGTCGCCCACCCTCTCCATACCAGGAAGAGCCAGCGTGTCCTTGACGGAAGCGATGCTCCATCACACTGTGCTGCAGTGTGTCTCACATGGCAAAGGATGCAGTGTTGCTCTACTCTCTGTCCCACTGGGAGGGGCAGAATAGCAGCAGCAGCTCTCAAATATAGGAAATTGGCTGCCATGTAAGGTATGGATTCGGGCTGACACGGAGAAAAAAGTAATTGATGGAACAGGATGAGAAGGAAGGAAAAAAAAAAAAGGTGGACTGGGACGTGTTGGTGGATCCCCGGTGTGAAAGTTTGACATCTTGGCTGGTTTTCTGGTTTATTTCTGTCCAGTGATCTATTTTTACCTCACACTCCCATCAGCTCTTTGCTGTTTGACGCAAAAAAAGATAGATACAGTAGATAAACCCTCACTAACTCAAGTTAACTAATTAGTGAGCATGTGTGTGTGTGCGTGTGTGTTCATGTGAAAAAATCTTAGTGTAAAGTCTCACAAGCCTGATCAAACATTGAACACAAGCGTGGTTGCCAGCATCCCGACGTGTCCATGACAGATCTGGCATACATGTTAACAATCACACACAGAGAGAGAGAGAGAAAACTAGAGCATCATACAAATTCCCTAGATCTATATATAAGAAGTAGACATAGCCACCCTGGGCAGCACCGTGGTGGTTCAATGGGTACTCCAGCTTCCTCCTAAAGCCGAAATTCATAAAGCTCAGGGAAATTGGCAACTCGAAAATGCCTGTATGTTTTAATGTGAGTGTGAATGGTGGCCTTTTCAGGATGTACACTGCTCCTTGCCTCATATCTGTATAATAGTGGAAGTAGCCACTTACCTAGTTTACTTGTGGACTACTTTTTGGAAGCCTCAAGTTTAAAATTTTGGCCTTCTTGTTATCGTTTTTTTGGAGCCAGAAGTGACCATATTTAGGCAAGAGTACAGCTACTAAAGTTCAGTGACCGCAATTAGCTGAGATGACACCATAGACTGTTCAAAACGCTGGATGACAGCTCCCTATAAGTGAAGCCAAAGCATATAGAGCGCCCCCTGCTGACTGGCTGCAATATAGGTCATAAAGCCAGCCTCCTCCATGTTAACAGATGGGACATGAGTCAAACTATAAAATCAAAATACTTGTCAAATACATTTTTCTCAAACATGGTTTCCATCATATAGTTATTATCATGCTGATTACATTATGCTGTCAAAAGGATGATTGACAGCTCTGTTTGACAAATACAGCTCCTGCAGCCAATCTGTTCTGTTTTACCAGAGTACAGGAGGAACAGTAAGAGGAAACGTAACTAAAACTACAGTCACTACATTCATTGAAGTTTCTATATCTGTGAATGTCTGCCAACACATGAACACATGAAGAAGGCGTGCGGGATGCCGCTCGATCTCTACTGCCCAACACTGGCTCCAGATGACATCATCATCGCAAGAAAGCAGCGCCTATCAGAGGGGCTATTTTGGCTTCAATTTCATACAATGAGAGCGGATGGAGATGCGTTGTCCATCTATATATACAGTCGTTGGGTGACACCTAGAACACAGCTAGACAGCCACCCCCTTAAATATCTACTTTCAGCCTTATTATAATTAAAACAGGTGCTTTCTCAATAAAATGAAACCCCTGTACATTTGCCAGAGGTTAAGCCAGCTGTCTTTTATGTCTGTATTTAAAAGAAACTGTCTCACTTTGGCTTTGAGGATGAGTAGTTTAATCGATATGTTTGGCAAATGTAAATCTTAGTGTTGGCTACTGTTGCTGGAGTTCAAACTTTGCTTTCAGAGTATTGTTTTTACCAGAGCTTGAGCCGCAGGCCTGTTGTGCCTGGTTACAGTTGCTAAACTATGAGTACAGAATCACTGTGCCAGCTGTGAACGGACAGCCAGCTGGAGAGAAGAGGCAGAGATATCAGAGAGTCAATGATCAGCAGCTCAAACACACTCCCCATCATGACTTGAACAAAAAATCCCCTTTTCATTCATCTCAGATAGGTAGAGTTTGCCTCTCATGTAAGTGTATTAATCGTGAGGCTCGAGAAATACCCTTAATATAAGCTGGGGCCTCTACTGAGATACCATGGCTAAGTAGATTTGCCTCTTCACTTTTTACACACTTTGCAGCAGTTTCACTTCCTGTTCTCATGCTTTGCTCTATTTAGCCTCCAATTGGCCTAAATCGCCTTCACCTACAAACTGTATTGGGCATATTGACCTCAAATATGACCAGAGGGCGGCATTTGGGCTGTTCATTGACATTAGTGGATAGCAATTGATCTGATCAACGGACAACAGGCCATATCGAGTAGGAAGTCCTCAGAGAGCAGATCTGAAGTAATCTGATCACATCCAGAGAGTCATCATTTACTCTTACATCGCTATAAAAAGACAGAGTTAGACAAGACGAGTCACGTCTGGTTAGGAGTTGACTCACAGAGGCAGGAGAGGATTCACTGTGGCCCATGTTCTTGTCTTGCTGGATGTTATATCACGCATTTCAGAGAGTTTCAGAAGGACACGCATAACAAGGATGTTAACAGATTTTAATAAGACTTTCCAGTGGTGCCATCCTACATTTAGAGTTAAGTAATGTGATCTACGAGTTATCAGATCCCGGCTCCCTTGTCATAGGAAATTAAATCTCACTTTCTCCACATCTATTTTCTCACTTATTCACTGCTTTATAGATTTTTTATAATAAAATAGTCCAACATGCATAACTTGTTGGGAAACTTTTTGATGAGTCTTAGTCATTTTAAAATAATTGAATGGAGAATCAGAGAGAAACTTGAAATTAGCCTTATTCCAGCTGGACTAGTACCTCTAAAAATTTGTAACTGTAGCACACTGTTTTATGTGATCTTAATCCAGTGCAGTTCTGTACACAGAGGTTATGTGACAATATTACTGTGGAAGGTTTGTTTTTCGTTGTTCTCTCTGTGCCTTTTTTCTGCCTCTGCTGGTCGGAAATTTCACAGGAAGGTTTTTACACCATTTGGGCGCAAACTCAGGAGACTCATCTCACTGCACAGCATGGAGACCACTTTACAAAAAGAACAAGCTCAAATCCATCAGAGGAGCAAAATCTCGATGGATGATTTAATGGATGATGGCAGCTGGCAGTGAGGAACATTTTTCTATCTTTCAACATGCTCAGAAATGATTATGTGGTAGCCTATTAACAGTAATGTACGAAGCAAATGAGTCCTTGACATCATATCTAGGGGATA
Organism: Semicossyphus pulcher; assembly: GCF_022749685.1. Lineage (NCBI taxonomy): Eukaryota > Metazoa > Chordata > Actinopteri > Labriformes > Labridae > Semicossyphus > Semicossyphus pulcher. The sequence continues at coordinate 22,396,424 of NW_027211726.1, forward strand.
ATGTTGGTTAATTTTGGCAGAATATCGACAAATGCCTCGCACAAAACACAGACTTGCAGGAGGTTGTTATTCTACATTACATGAATATGAAGCTAGAGTCAGCAGGGTGCTAGCTTAGCATAAATACTTGATGTAGAAGGAAACAGTCAGTCTGACACTGTCCAAAAGAAACAGAGCTTACCTAGCAGCAACTCAAATCTCACTCATTAACACATTATATATATTTTATGTTTGTAAAAAGCTGCAACCAGCGGAAACTGCAGTAAGTTACTGTTACAGACAAATACCTAGTACACATTAGCATGCTCTAAAACCAAGTGTTGTTCTTACACTTGTTTTTGTAAAGATTAAACAATGGAGATATTACTTTTTAGTTATTAAGTATAAGAGGTTCTTGTAGCCTGAGCCAGGTTAGCTGTTGCCCCCCCTTTTTTAGAGGCTTTATGCTAAGCTAAACCAATTAGCTGCTAACTTCACGAGGTAAACAAGGGTTTACCTGGTGAAAGAGAGAATGCGCATTTCCTGTAATGCTGCATTATTTTGCATTGTTTAAATAAATTGATTTTAAAACTTTCTGCATCAGCAGCACCTCCAGTTTCTCTTTTGTCTTCCGCTCGCAGAGTATACTGACTATACTTCTGAGTGCTGTATCTGGACCCTCCCTCACCAACCTGCCCCTCTTTAACAGGATCATCTCTGATCTGAGGAGTAATCCCCGACTTCTGACAGTACTGGCTTAAAATCCATAAGATTACCAGGTGGAGGCCGGATCACAACTCAAATTCCAAACTTACAGCTACAGAACTCGTCTGATCCAACCTCTGAACTCCAGCGAAAACAAAAGGAACATCAAAAGCGTGAAGGCTCAAGTGACAGATGTTTGAATGACAGATGTGACTGCTTGGCAGATGGGTAGACCAGCCAACGAGATTAGGTGGTTTTACAATGTGGATTGTCGGGCATTTTTGAGGAAATCAGTCAGACAGACACATGGACAAACATATGGATGATGTTGTTTTTTAATTAAAGGATTCAACGCAACATGGATCCATCCACCTGTTTGTGGAGTCCTAATTCCTCACTGGAAGTGAAACTGATTAGCTTTATGAGCCATAATCCACCATTAAATCATTGTTGCTCTTTTAATGAGGGTATGTACAAGAATCAGGACATACTTTCTCTAAATGAAATCACACATAATGAGATTTTTAAGTAAAATATTTGTGTCTTGCGTCTCAGGATTTAATATGCTCTTTCCATTGCCTTATTTGTATCTATTCAGTGTCGAAATGTTTTCACACATCCCCTCCCAGGCGTGAACTGTGACATTTTACAGTAGCTGCACACATTTCCGTGTCATGTCACTCATCTGCCTTTTTCATACACTGTCAGTTTGGGTTGTGCTGCGACCTCGGCCATGTCTCGTTCAGTGGCGGCTGGAGATCATTATACATCATTACACCTGATGGGCTGTGCTGGCAGTGATTCCAAGGTGATAAATACTGAGAAAGCTGCAAACAAGACAAACATCACCCATCCTCACCTCCCTTTTCCCTTTTTTCCTCTTTTTTTTTCATTCTTTCTAACCTTACATGCCCCCATCCTGTATTCCCAGTCCCTTAACGTGCAGTACTGCAGCTCAGTGTCATCATGGGAAATGTTGTGTAGCTCTGAACTCAGGGTAATTGCAATGATAACACGAATGTTTAGCCCCTTTTACTGTATACATTATTGAGGAGAAAATACTGACTACATAATGGGATGTACAATAAGAGTAATATAAAGAGAGCTTCCTTTAACATGACACCCCCAACCCCCATTCCCGTCTTCCGCCCTGTCAAACCTGATAATCCTGACACATGCAAAGGCTTCCTAATAAGATGCTGCAGCTCATATGAACACAGGAAATAGGACACTATGACACACGGAGCATTAATCCTCTGCAAGACAGCAGGACGCAACGATTGTGCAGCGCTGGAAGACATGGCCACATGCTGCCAACACCATTTTGTATAGTGAGGCTTTTGACAGGATGAGGGTAAAGGAAGTGACAGGATGTACAGAGGTGATGGAGACTGTAGGGAGGAAATATACACAGAGGGGACAAATGAATGAGTTAATCGACAGAGAGAATGCACGAGGAGAGATACTGACGGACAGGAAAAAGAGAGGGAGGGAGGAGAAGGCGGGCACGAGACAAAGAGTGACAGCGAAGGAGCGAGCGGAGAGGAGGAAATGCAGACGGGCATGTTTCCATGGGCGCTCAGGAAAGATTTGGGGTGAGGGAATCTTGCATCATCGCAGCCGGCCAATGGGAAGGCTCGGTTAAAATGTTCAAAGGGAGTGTCCTAGCAACAGCGGAGTAAATACCACAGGAGCGACCATTCCATCATAGACTGAAAAAACACTCACACACACATAGACACACACACGCTGATTAACATACTTGTGTGCATAGGGCTAGCACATGTTAGCTGGTTCAGTGCACCTTGCTGTTTATTCATTCATGTAAATGGATTTTAATCTGCATATTTTGATTCATGACTGTACAGCTGAAAACCTGTGTATTAGTCAGTGTAAGTATAGGCATGGGAGTCATAAATTATAACCAGCATTAAACATACTGTTTGTTTTCTTTATAAATAGATACAAGTAGAAATTCTATCTGATCGGTATCACTTGAGATGATTGTGTACATATATGTAAAATATGTAGAGACATATTTACAGTTTTCAAGAAAGCGTACAATTTGGCAGTTTTTACTGTGTGTTGATACATGTAAATATGTGTATATATAACCTATATAAACCTGTATAGATATGTGCATATATACACTTACATGTTAATAAGTGCAAATGGATAGACATACCTGCATAATATGTGTGATTTATATTGGAGCAACATAAGATACTGACACTGCAACATGACCTCATTTAAACCAAATTATCTATTATTAAGTTACTGTGTTTGTGTGCGTGTGCGCGCGTGTCATAAAAGTCAACATGGCAGTACATCATCATTTAATCTACTCACGCGGATTATAAACAGAGTCAGTAGATTACAGAGGGATAGACAGGGAGCAGATCTTTCAATTACACACCTCTCCCGTCCGTTTCTCCCTCTCTCCACCCGCCCAAACACTCTCAAACACACACACACACACACACACTACTTCATCATGCTCTCTCTATCCACCTTCATATTTATCCATCACTCCATCCACAACATCCCTCTCTCACTCCTTCTCCTCCTGCCCACACAAAGACCTGCAGAGTCACACGGCAGCTCAGTGGGCAGCTTCACCATCTCTGCTCCCTCTCTCCATCTAACAACCTCGTCTACACCCTTTCTCTACAGCGGTATTTTTTGTGTCTCATTTGAAGGAACGAAACCCTCCTTAAAGAAGCCCTCATTCATTCTTCCCTCCATTCAGTTTTTTCCTCCTTCCCTCCTCCCTGTTTTCCACTCCAGTCGCATGCACCCACCCCTTCTGATCAGCATCAGTGCAATCAGGGGGCTTTTGTTTTTAGCAGAGACGTCTTAGCAGAGGCACACACACACACACCTCTAACACCTTCATCTCTGTTTAAAACGGAGCTCCTCAAACAATTCCCAATATAAAGCGTGTGTAATATGGAGCTGAAAAGGAGAGGAGGGGTTCTTGACATGCAATTTAGCCACATTGTTCACTGAACACTCCAGTGCATCAGTGTGATATATGATGCATGTGCTGTGATGGTTCTAGGTCACATATGTCCTGTGACCAAACCATCATCCATCACTAAAAAACATACACACACAGCAGACTCTGTATTCTCTGGATGCATTCCTGCTAATACACAGAGGAGGAATACATCTCTGCTGAGGTGTGTGTGTGTATGTGTGTGAGAGTGTGTCAGTGACCGTGCCGCTCTGGCTAAGCACTGCAGTGAAAGAGGACAAGCCCCAGTTGACCAGCCCCACGGGGTTTGATGTGGTCGGGCCAAATTCAATGCTCCCTCCCTGCCCCCGGGATCCTGACCCACGCTAGTCCTCCACATCCAGTCCCTCCACCCACAAGCACCCACGATCACTCTCCCACAGCCCCATCCTCTAAAAACAAGCTTCAGTGAGCCACTATCCTCAGTCTGGAGTCTAACCCACATCCATCCTCCCATCCTCAGCCTCCTCCTCCAGCTCGCAGCCTCTCCTTTAGGTGCAGGGTGGGACTGTAAGGCCCCTTCCCATCATCGCAGCTAAGCGGATGTAGCGATGCTGTGAGATAAAAAAAAAAAAAGACGTAGAGAAAGAAAGAAGAGGCTCAGCTTACCGGCTGGGCGTGCAGGAGGGGAGGATGATGCCTCTGACTCTGCTTCTTCTTCTTCTTCTTCTTCCCTTCTCTCTGGACCGAGGTGAAACACAGACGGATGCAGGGAACAAAAGAGATGGAGAAAAAAAGAGAACAAATACAGACACCAGGAGCCGGTGGCTAGTGGGAGAATGAAGCGAGAGGAAAGACGAGAGGATGCTTTAAAAAAGAGAGGGAGAAGTCCTTGTGCTGCTTTTCTATCTTCCTTGGAGAGACTCCTTTATCCTTGTGAGCCAGAGGGCTGTGGATTCACCTAAACACTGAGCACACGCACTGCCTCACGCCACGCAGCCCTCCCTCTCACTCTCTCTCACTCTCTCTCTCTTTCTGCACTAAAGACAGCAGCTGTCGGTCTATGAGAAATAGAACGCTGTGTCCCCCCTCCCTCTCGCCTTCTCCTCCTACCTCGCTCACAAAGACCCCCGCCACACACATACACACACACACACATCCAGCATGTCCTCACAACACCCTCCCCCCCCTTTGACTAACATCTCCCACTAGCCTTCTGGCAATGAGAGGAGGGGGCCCGACTCTGTGTGTGTGTGTGGTGCAGAGTTGTATTGTGTTTGACATTGTTTCAGCAGCAGAGTGACTTTTTCTGTCCACACGGTGTGAAAGTGAATCATGGTGAGTAAGGATGTGCAGCAGTGTATTTTTGCACACTGTGTGGGTGATTGCCGAGCATCACTTGCTACTGTGCTGCAGAGGGAAAGGAAACGCACATTATTTGTGGTTAAAGGCAGTGTGAGAGAGAGGCTGTTTATATTTACTGTAAGTCTGAACAGCACAGAGCAGATATGAGAATAAGCGAGCTGGCGTTTATAAAATAATCACTATAACAGGTTCAGTAACTACTAGTGTCCATGTCATTCAGTTAGAGGTATGGTGACACACTACCGTTTGGACTCTTACTTCAGGGTCGCAGCAATACGAGGGCATGGCTAAATGAGCCGTGTCTAACTTGTCACTGTGTGTACATTTGAGTGTGTGTGCGTGGGGGTACAGAGTGTCTATTGTCTGGTGGTCTTGTACTCAGACCAGTGCTTATGGCAGCCCACCCGGGGGAACTGGAACAGCATAAAAGAGCTAAAGACCAAATGCGGCCGTGCAATGTTCAACCACAGTTTGTTTGGCTGCCAAATTTAGGGCAGAATCAGGTTAGCAGGACCTGGTGCCCTTTTATAATCAGGTTACATGAGGCCAGCTTATGAACTCTTCCCACTGTGGCCGTTATGAATATTTCAACAGGTTGTTGGATCAAATGATCACAAGAAGACATGTGAAGATTAAACGCTTACAGATGCAACTAGACTCAAAATTGCTTCAGAAATAGCTTTGCCTCTTGTTCACTTCAATTGGAACACCAGTTTGAGCTTTTACACAGAGTTCATTCGTGCTTAACTGAGGTATGGAAAGTCCAAAGAAAGGTTTTCATGTTGGCCACTGCAATACAAATGTATCCAGCATGGAGGTGTGTCCATCATGGCTCTATTTGAGTACAAGTAAGAACAAATTGGCAGCAATGTAGCCTTGGTTGGTTATGTGGGAATATAAGTGGGTAAAACTGCTTAATCTGCTTAAAATGGTTTGCTATAGCATGGCAGCTAATTATACCACAAGCATAGCTGTTGTTACTGGTTAGCTAGAACTTCCAACCTCACTCATATAGTGCTAATATCATTAATAATCTCAAACTTTTTCATTTAAATAAATGTCTGTTAAGCCATTATCTATCACCAAATGAGGTAACACAATGGTGATTGAGCCAGTGGCCCACTGACGAAAGCCTTTGCATTTGCAGTATTACAGTGTCTGTGGCGACATTCGCAGAAAAAATCACAAGCTGTGCCCAGTTAGTGACACGCTTTCCATCACCCAGCAGTGGTTGGTCTGCCAGAGAGGGTAAGCAGAGCTAAGTGGCTGCACTTCCGGTTTCTGCAAGCATTGCGAGTACTAAACTAAACTAAACGTAACTTCAAAAATATGTGAAAATCAAAAAAAAAAGAAACAAATTCAATGCTCAGATGAAGGCAAACAGTCTAAAAACATAAGTGACCATCAGCGAGGAAAATCAAGAGTGAGAACCATGACAAAGGGAGCCAGCCATAGACATCTGGTTAAATTGGGAAGTGTGCTCCAAGGAGTGCCAATTAAGCTAGTGGGTGGTGCTCAAGAGAGCGAAATTGAATCATACACATTTTTTTCATAAAAAGGTAATATGGACTGTTCTCGCTTTGGATCCAGTGGCTGCAAAAAAGCATAATTAACTGTTGATAAGCGCATAGTTTATTGCTAATTACTGCATAATAAAGTATGTATTAATCTTAATAAAGCAAATGTAAAGCTTAGTAAAGACTCAACAATGGCATAATAGGCATAAAAGTGAGTAAGACACAATGAATGAGTTTGTAATGCTATTATAAGCAATTAAAAGAGGCATAAGGCAGGTAACGCTTGTAAGCTGTCTATAAATTGTTTTTGTGCTTATGCTTATGCTTTGTGCTTATAAATGTCTTATAATCTAATTATTTATGCTTATATAGTCTTACTAATGTATATCTAATGTTAATAAGCATCTTATATGGACTTATAAGGGTCTTATTACCTGTTAACTAATGTTTATTACAGGGACCATAATATCCAAAATGAACTTTTTCATTACTTATGTTCAGATGTAACTAAGCTTTACATATGCTGTTAATAGTCTGAAAAAAGCTGCACACAGGCTCTATGCTGTCTGCCATCTAAATAAAAACCAGAGGAAGAGTTTAATGTCTAACAATAAATACGGCTCTTCCTGTTTTTGTGGCGGCGTCTGAGAAGTGGATCTTCTGACTGCTACTTTCACATCGCCAGACATTTTCCGACATTGCTAAACAGACTTCAAACAGACGGCTTGTAATCACATGGTTTTGTTGTTCACCTCAGCTTCCCTGTGATAATACATTATTAACTTCGCAGATATGATCTAGCAGCATTGCACAGAGAAGTATGCAGAATTCATTAAATATGGTCTATGTTATAGTGAGAAAAGAACATATAGGTTCAGTACAGCTCAGCCACTGCACACATACACATTTAAGCATTTTGGTCTCCAGGCTCTCGTTCAATGAAAGTCTGAGTAGACTCTGTGTACCAGAATGCACCTGTGCCATGTGTAGTCCATAGCAGAGAAAGTGATTTAAGTGTTGCTGCAGTGGTCGACACCCTCCTGTTAGCTGACAACTGGACTCCCCAGAGATGAAGGAAAGGTAAATGATAATGAAGGCAAAGGAAGAATAGAAAGAAGTGAGCACTTCATTTTGTAGTGGAAGGAGAGAAGTGTATGAGATTTTTATTCAACACACGCTGGGACAAGAGTTTCTTTACACAGGGATATCTGATGAGGCAGGGGAAGAGAAGTCTATGAAGTCTCCTTTTAATGGTGCGTACCTCAGAGTGTCGTGAGGCAGTATTTCTTTACTGTATCTGGCTCCCCAAGTCTGTAATGAGCATCCCACCACAGAGAAAACCAATGTTTTAAAACAGACAGAAAATCTCAAATATCACCTGTTGAAAGCTACGTGTGCCCCCCACAATCTGTCTTGTCTTACGTCACTCGGGAAAGACTCTTGTCTAAATGAGTCAGTGGGAGAGTATTTGCACCCATCTGTTGGGTGAATAGGTGCTGCTGCAGGTCCTGAGGATATATCCTGAAATTTGAGTCTTTGGCAGCTCACTAATGGTAGCATCTGTTGTTTTTTGGTGCACAGCAGTTTCAACATGATGGCCTGAGCTGTCTGCAGGGCGTTTCACACATGAATATGTGACCAAACTGAGTCACCAATCCAACCTGTTTAGCCTTTCTAATTTCATTTTTTTTTAAATGACTACAACATACACTGACATCATGTTTTAACTCGGTGGCTCAGAATCTGAAAGGCTTTCAAGCAATCACAGCATCAGCACCCCTAATGACTCAAATATTCACGGGACCAGATGTTCTCTTTGAGTTTCGCCTGTTGTCTGAGAGTAAACACAAGCTTTGATGTGAGGCCTTGTATTGAACCCTCCTGACCAGCTGAACTCCGGCCAACAGATCAGATGTTCACATCTCACCACACCGTGAAACTCACACCAGTGTCTTTTTGTGATTCTGTGTGTATGTGTGTGTGTGTGTTTTTGTGTGTGTGTGTGTGTGTGTGTGTGTGTGTGTGTGTGTGTGTGTGCCACAGCAGATAATGCAGACCCCGACTGAGACACATGATCATCACCTGATCTGGATGCATTGTTCTGAAAGACAGCGGCTCTGCAGTGAAGGAGACCAAAATGAATAAATAACTGGTATCCAAGGATACTGAGGGAGGATGGTGAGTAAGTGAATTTGCATAAGCTGCTAGGGAAAGTTTGCCTCCAGTATAACACATTGTTTACACTCCTGTTGTACATAAATATGAATTAATGAATGCTAAGCCGCTCATTAACTTGTATAATTGCACTGAGGTCTGTGTTTCATGCTCTGTATCTGATAACTATGATTGCTCTAAGTTGTCCTTTAACATTATATCAGCTGTGAAATTGAAAGCGTTATTGATTTTAAAGCAAAAAGAGGACAAGCTCCCTTTTAAAGACCCAGGCTGTAATATGAGAAAGTGCAGGCGCAGTATGGAGGCCTTTTTTAACTAAAATATTAATACCTGAGCATTATTGCCAACCAGCATAAGGTGGAGCACCCTGGATTATTTATATAGTGTCTATTACTTTTTAGGTCAGTTGTCCCATCCAGCTTGCCATTGCATGAATGGCAAAGGCTGCCTGTGGTGTGTGAGCCTGTCCTCAGACGAGTTTAGTCTTCATGAAGTCATGCTTTATGAATTATGAGGAGAAGTAAAGTGCACCAGTAGCATTAAGTGGGAACTCAGTGAGAGAGCAGGTTGGGGTGAGGAAATCAAAGCTGAGGACACTTATTTTTATACAGAATGTCATATCTTAGAGCCAAAGTGAGTGCATGATGCAGAACATGGACGTCTGCTCTTTAATCAGTAAGATTTTGTTCTCGATAAAATCATTTGTTTTTCATATAAAACAGCTAATGGGTTGTTGGATCTCTATTTATAACATTAAAATTACAATATGTAACTTTTGCTGAATGATCACTGGTCACATATATAAATTGTGAGATAAATGCAAAACACATAATGTTGTAGAAGCATAAGGGAGAAAAATTATTAACAAGTCAGTTAAGTGATTCAGTAAAGCTGTTACACAGTTAATCCCTGCCTGTATGCTACTCACATTAGCCACAACAAGCTAATGGTCATACCAGACCAAGAAAGTTATTTTTAGGGGGAAATCTCAGTGTCGGATTTAGAAGTGATGCATGTTCTCTAAAAAGTTACATTGTCTCACATTCACTGATTTATTTATTTCTAATGTCTGTTACAACAAACAGAGGTCAGAGTCCATGCTGGTGACCTTTGACCATAGACTGTATAAAAAGATGGACGACATGACAGCTCCCTTAAAGTGAAGCCAAAACAATTCGAGCGCCCCCTGCTGACTGGCTGGAGTATAGGTCATAAAGCCTACCTCCTCCATGTTAACAGATGGGACATGAGTCAAACTATAAAATCAAAATACACATCAAACATGGTTTCTGTCATTATAGTTAGCTCTTATGATGCTGATTTACATCCAAGTGTTCATTTTTCTGACAAGTTTATTTTTAACTACTTATTTGATGCTGTAAAAACGATGATTGACAGCTCTGTTGACAAATACGGCTCCTGCAGCCGATCTGTTCCGGATCAGCAGAGTAGAGGAGGAACGGCGAGAGGAAATTAAAACAATCACTACAGTCATTGAAATTTACATATCTGTGAGCGTCTGCTTCAGACCAACACAATAAGCTGTTCTGCTGTTAAACACGCCGACGTGAGGGATCCTTGCTGTTTTTTCTGTAAGTTAAGTGTGTGTTTTGGTTAGTGGAAGTGGCTACGGCAGCTCCGATCTCTACTGCGTAACTCTGGCTCAGAACAACGTCACCAGCGCAAGATGGCAGCGCCCGTCACAGGGGTATTTTGGCTTCAATTTTGTATAATGAGAGCAGATAGAGACACGTTGTCCACCTTATACAGTCATTGCCTTTGACGCAGTCAAGCTTTCCAACCCAATGGACTTCCGCCCACATTGTTTATATGCTCCCATAAACCAAGATTTTCAAAAGAAGTCAAAAGATAGACTGTTACACTTACTCCACTAAAGGGGAATTCTGCTGATCTTAAACAGTATTGTCTGCAGGTCTTTGGGAGTATGAATGCATACTAAAAAGCAGTTGTATAAAAGCCTTTTGAGCCTCATTAAGTCTGTAAGTTTAAGAGCTATAAAGAAAAAGAAGTGAGCTCACCAAACCAGACAGGTTAACCAGCTGTATAGTTATTTGTGCCTCAAGTGATGTCATGTGAGTCAGAGTTGGTTTGCCCTGGAGACCATAATTTTGAAAAGAAAACAATCAGAGGAAGTGTGATTAAAAAGAAGTCAGCTTACCAGACAGAAGTATCCCACTCCTCATGCATAAGTCTAGAAATTCCCTGCTACATTAGCCGTCACTAGCTCTTACTTGAATTTTGGCCTTTGAGTTGCATTGTGGGCAATCTCGAATCCCAGAGGCTATATTTTCGTAAGACTATAGCCGATGGGATTCGAGATTGCCCACAATGCAACGGTGAACATGCTGGGCATGTAGCCGGCAGTTAGCGACTAACAACCTCCAGTCAAGACTTCCTTTTCCGCGTGCTGCATTGTTGCAAAAAGAACCAGTTTTTCTTGTGATTTACTTTAACAGGTCTTATCTTTGCCGAAATTTCAACATCATGATGCACACTTGTAAAAGAAGAAATTAAGCTTCGTCAGGTCTGTCCTCAAGAGGAGAAGAAAAGTTTTAAAATGCTCGTTTGTTGAACGGAGGTTAGAGCGTTCATTCTGATGCATTCAAGGAAGTCAGGAAATCTGAACGCTGAATGGCTTTCATGACACAGTGTCAAGGGAATTTTAGAACTAGAACGGATTGTTAGACGAACTTACATGCACATGTCTGTTTAAAGACATTAATAAGAAACTCATTGTCAGATAAAGCAGATGGGAGCGCCGCCTGCTTTGCTCTCAACACGGAATGTTTTTCATGCATACGCGCAGCCTGCAGGCCGCAGCCTGATTGGTCAATATTACTTGGACTACAAGCGTACAACAAACGGGAACAAGAAGACTTGCAGATTCTACATTTCGGTGTAGAATCTGTAAATAGAGATTACATTGTGGGTAATGTAGACAAAAAGATGATATCTCTGGTTCAGCTGCAACAATTTTGATCCGTTATTTACTCTCCTCTGAGAAACTGACAATGTTACAGGAGTGCAACGCTAAATCTGTGCAGTGCTCGTCTAAAGATAATCATGGACAACATGATCATCTAGAACAAGTCATTGTTTTGTATGAGTGGGTTCACCCAGTCAAAGGGCATCTCATTGCTCTCATCAAAAGAGAGAACATCTAAGGCCTGGACCAGTCACGTTGCACTACAGACGTCCGTACTGAAGCCCACACTCTCCCTCCATGACTCTCACCAGCTAAATGTTACTCTTCTATATTGATGAGCATGTGGGCAGCCGGTGAGCTGGCATCATGCAGACATACTCACAGCATTAGAAGTGAGAAAATCTGAGCTTGTAAAGAAATATTTTGACATGTAGAGTAACTTATACAGGGAAGTGCTCTGCGTCTTAGTAACATTACATCCACCTAACATACAACCATTTACATTCACATATACATCCACCTGCCTCCCTCTCCATCCCCTCTCCAGTCTCCAGCCTCTCCTCCCTCTCCCCTCCTCTTCCTCCCATGTGCCTATTTCTGTCATCTTATTGGAGTCATTGACAGAAGTGTGGTAGCTCAACACTCCCCCTCCCCACCCTTCCATTCCTCCTCCCATCTCACCCTCCCGTTACAACGGCTGTGGTCTCCCTGCCCCTGCAACACCCCCGCCGAGCTCTCGCGGTTAGTACAGTCTGCCTGTGCTCTCTCCTTATAAGGGCAAAACACATTGACAGAGGCAGAGAGAGGGGGCCGTACCAGCACAGGCGGGCAGGTAGGGGGACAGTGGCTCTAACAGGAGGAGAGAGGATGATGTAGAGGAAGAGGAGCAGAGATTAGGAAACGTGAACAAGGAGGAGGGATGAAGATGGCCGGGGAAAGAGGGTGATGGAGATTGTGTGATAAGGTGGAGGGTTCAACTGAAGCTTAGGGGATTTTGAAAGCAAACAGGGTTTTCAACTGAGGAGGCCAGGGGCACATACTCTGACATTTTTCAGTCTCATGCAAAAGATATTTCTGGGTCCTAGGTTTTCTCCATGAATTTCATTTCATCAAAGGGTACAACTTTAAGTCGCTTTCTAATACAGACCACAAATTTTAGTCCTTGTTAACCAGCCATTCATAAAATAAGCAATTACATGAATTAGTAAAGTGGGTAGGCTGTATCTTAATTCCTATCCTATTAATCATTGTAACAACACATTATGCACAAGAAGATTCGGGTCCAGCATTGCACTCAGCATTGTTATCACGTACAGTGGTGCAGTGGTTAGCACTTTCGCCTCACAGCTAGGAGGTTCCTGGTTCAAATTCCGGAGTTTGCATGTTCTCCCCCCGTGCATGCGTTGGTTTTCTCCGGGTACTTCAGCTTCATCTTGCAGTCCAAAGAGATGCTCGTCAAGTTAATTGCCGTGAAAGGTTGTCTGTCTGTATGTCAACTGACTGAAGACCTGTCCAAGGTGTAACCCCGCCTCTCGCCCAATGAGGGATAGGCTCCAGCCGCCTGCGACCCTGAAAAGCCCAATAAGTGGTTTAGATAATGGATGGCTGTGGCTCAGTGGTAGAGTGAGTCCTCTTTCAATCAGAAAGGCCCTCGCAGTCTACATGTCGAGGTATCCTTGGGCAAGACACTGAACCCCAAAATTGCTCCTGTAGGCAATGCCATCGGTGTGTGAATGTGTGTGAATGGTTAGTTAGATCCTGATTGGAGATTGGTACTTTGCATAGCAGCCTCTGACGTCAGTGTATGAATGTGTGTGTGAAAGGATGGATGTGACATGTAGTGTAAAAGGGCTTTGAGTGGTCAGAAGACTAGAAAAGTGCTATTTAAGTGCAGTCCATTTACCGTTTTCCTTTACTGCTACTCAGAACTACAGAAAAGCCTCCTCCCAGTGGAAGATATCATCATCCCAACAGATCCTGTCAGCAAACATATATCTTGATCAGGAAAAATATATCTGCTTGTTAGTAAGAAGCAGTGTTCAGAATCTGCACCTATAATAGCACTGTAGCAATAGTATTGGTGACAGTGTTATCAGTATTACTGTTATTTAATGTCATCCCAGTGAACATACGGCCTCATCATACTCACATAAATATATTCCAGCATGCTTTCATGGACTATGATACCATGTCATGTTACAATCAATTCAGGTTAAGTGCTGCTTCAGTCACCATCAATAAAGTATTGATCAGTTATACCAAATGTAATCTAACAAAACTCTGTATCTATTAAAGTCAGAAGGAACAAATAAAATACCTGGTCGATATACAATCTCTAATAAAAGGCCAATATTGACCTTACGAATATATAATGAATATTCATACAATAAATCCTTATGTCAAGTCTACTTAAAAGAGTTTTTAGAGTATTTAGCATTGAATTACTAAAACATAGCTGGACTATGATCAATCCCATGCATTCTTCTTCCTTGTCAAAACCTGGTGCCTACATTACCAAAAAGAAAACTTGACTACTCATAGTTTCATTGGAGACTAAATTGTGTTATGCTAGTAGCCGCTAATGTAGCCACTAGCTGTTAGTTTCAAGCAGAGATGAGGAGTTGTATACCAAGATCTGGTAAGCTCACTTCTAACTTACTAACTAGCCCCATACCGACGCTGACTCTAGTGACATCATCTGCGGCAATTTATCTGACTATGTGCAGCAGTTCCACCTGGAGCCACGAAAGATTATCATTTTTCACATTCGCAGTACTACTCCAGGCATTTAAACAGACTCCACTGTGTTTCATATAACATAAAAGATAAACCAGGCTTCATGTAGGAAAGAGTTGTTTTTGAAATATGCACGTTCATCTATATTTCCAATTTCCTATTTTTTGAAGTGTATTGTTTGACAGAGAATGAGAGGGAGAAAAAGGGAGTCTTGGGTTTTTTCAGTACAAGTGATTGGGAACAGATAAAAATAGAGTTTCCCCTCTAAGCCCGTGTGTTGTCTGTGTGAGTGTGTTCTGTGTGTTCAGCTGGAGCACTCTCAGCGTCACACCTCCTGTGCAGCAGCAGGCCTGATGGTCTGCCTGTGAGGACTGGGCAGGTGCTAATTGGGCCTAAAGCTTCTGAATGGAGGCTCCTGCCATGAATGGAGGAGAATGCGTAGATAAGGGGCCTCATGTGATCCATGTGTGTTTGCTCAGTGCGTGTACAGCACATCAGCGTCAGTAGCGCCACAGACTGCATAAACACACACACACACACACAGACACACTCTGTGTACTTGTATCTGTCCCAGATAAGTTAAATAGACCCCTCATTTTGTCACAGATGGAGCTATGACACCCCTTTGGAAAGCGATGCGGGAAGAAAGATGTAAATCCGTTTAGTCACAGGTCCCTAAGTGGAGTAAAAGGCAGACTCAGAGGGGGAGAGAAGGCATTAAACCCACATAACACCCGACTGCTAAGTGTGTCAGCATCTCCGAATAGAGGCAGGGAGGGGGTCGTTTAACAGCGTAGCGTTAGTGTGTGTTTGTTTCTGAATATTATCAGTAAGAAACATCTGCTCTCGTTAATCTTCACCAACCTGTAGGCAACACTCACTCTGAGTTATTCCCCCATAGGAGCAAAACTCAAACCCACCCTGAAGCCCACGCAGCTGAATAGTTCTTAGAAGAAAACAGATCAGATGAAAAAATAGATCTCGATTCAGAGTTTGGAGATAAGCCTTTTCTCCTCATCTCTCCTATCAGAATATAGAACAGTGAACCATCTCCTCCGATCTCTCCATCATGTCTCTCGATCGACATTCCCTTTGAAGGAATTAGGGAACGAAAAGTGTTGAGGGAGAGACGAGTCCTGATAGCTCTCCCTGGTGTGGCGGTTATGTAAAGAGGCTGTGATATAACCCGAGAGGAGCAATGGAGTTTATGGGACGAGAAAATTGAAGAACGTGCAAGAACAAGGTCACAGATTTTACACTGATGGAGATACAAAAGTATGTAAAAGGAGTTGTAGTTAATAACATTGTGCAATAAACCACCATGTAATTATTTCCCAAACCCGAGGAAAGCAGAAAAACACCATGCAAAATTATATTGAAATTTAAACAGCCCCATTGTTTCTAGTACAGTTTTATATTACAGACAATTACAGGGTTAATATTTAGTAAATAAGTGCCATTAATGAAATATTTATTGTGTCCTTAATCAAGACAAATAATGAAGTACAAAGAAAGAAGAAGTTTTAGAGAGATTTCAGCATAGAGGTCTCTGGTTCTGCAGTAAAATCTTGCTTCTTGTACATCAATGGCTGCATGAGGTTTACTTGCATTAGCTCACAAGCAAACATGCAACACATGTTGGCATTTTCTTAGTTTTGGGCATATTTTCATTCAAATACTGGAGAGAGAAAAAAAAACTTACTTGCACCTATTCCTACCCAGAATGCAACACTTTCCACCTTGAACATCAACTGTGACTGTCTTCAATCTTTACAACTAATGATATTTTGAATGGCATTATTATAACTGAGAAACAATGAGATGAGTTTCTGCAGCTAACATAGTATTACCTGTTCAACAAATGAACAAGGCCGCATGGGGATGCAGTGGTTAGCACCTTTGTCTCACAGCAAGAAGGTTCCTGGTTCGAACCCCGGTTCAGATGAAGTGGGCATTTCTGTGTGGAGTTTGCATGTTCTCCCTATGCATGCGTGGGTTCCCTCCAAGTACTCTGACGTCCTCCCAAAGACATACTCGTTAGGTTCATTTGTGACTCTAAATTGCCCGTAGGTGTGCGTGTGAAAGGTGGTCTGTCTATGTCTATGTTTAAACCTGTGATTGACTGTCCAGGATGTACGCTGCCTCTCGACCAATGACAACCCACGACCCTGAAAAAATCAGCGGCATAGATAATGGATGGATGGAAATGTGTGTAACATACATTATATTTCACATTAAGGTTAACTTTTTACTCTTCCTGTTTCAAGCTCCTTTTAATGGCAGGAATCCAAAAGAGCCCCAAAAAGTATTAAAATAAGATATTTAGAATTTCTGCTTGAAATGATAACAACATGTAGGCGTATGCAGTCTGTGACAATGATTCACTTGCACCTACTCATACCCATACTACTTTGTTTTTATGGGTTACATTCCAAACTACAACATAAAGATTTAATTTAGTGTCTGACTTTCTGAAGCCAGTGGCTCAAAATGAGAAGTGACGCACGGTTGGATGACGCACAGTGGCTACATGTTGCTGGGTAAAAGGAAAGGGTTAACACATTATTTTTGTATGTTTGTGCGTCTGCTCTGATGCCAGCAGGGAAAGCTGCGGGGGTGGGGGTGGGGTGTCCCAGAAATTGGCAATTGCCTCTCGCCCTGCCCCCACGTTGGGCACCCACATGGACAGTGGCAGACTAGTAGAGGAGGAAGGAAAGCCAGAGAAAGAAAGTGGAGGGAGGCCAGCACGTCTTCCCCCTGGCACCCAGATGATCCTCGCGGCCTGCAGGCTGCCCCCTCTTTGTGCGGATCTATTTAAACACTATCAGTATAAAACAGATCCTGGATTACCAGAGCTGGAGGGGTGAGTGAGCATATTCCCTATATAGTCCATAGGAAAAACAACTCCTCAGTCTCTCTTAACGCGCACACACTCACTCTGTACATCCCGCCACGTCTCCATATGCGTCTAGACTGGAGTTTCCCACTAACCCTTAGTTGTCCAGACGTCTCATTTCCCCCTGAGGCTGAGCTGATTGACAGTAATCGGGAACAACAATGCATGATAATGTGAATTAGAATGGACCAATGGAGGCGGCCTTTGGCCCCCGCACTCCATATGAGGGCAATGGCACAGCTATAGTGTACACGGGCCCTGCAGGGACAGGCCAGACAAAGACAAAAGCATGCCAGACTGTAGGTTAATGTAAATTGGAAGGACATGGGAGGCCTGGAGGGGCTGTATGTAGGTCTCAACATGGTATACGCACATAAAGATGAGGATATTAGTTCATTTTGAACTGTAAATACTCATGCCTGCCAGTGTACACATATTAGTGAGGTCATCCTGCAGCTCCAGCTTTAATATTGTTCTGCGTAAAATATGAATGGCACTCAACCTAAAAACACAGCATTTTCTGGTTCCTGAAAAGTTGATGTTTTAGAGATTATGTGGTTTCACTCAACAGCAAGCAAGTGTGGTAAGAGTGTCTGGTTTTGGCAGCAGCCATAGCAGTTATTGGCCTCCTCTCTCCTCCCTCAACTCCTTTCGATGGCCAGCTGTTGTTCAGCCATCCCCTTCTTCCCCTCCATCTTTTCTCCTGCCAGAGCTGTGGGGCAGAAACAACCAGACGGTGATGAGTTGGAAGCTGGGTGCAAGCTTTGGGGGCATTTCTAAACCTAAAATATATAGTACAGTGAATTGTATAGAAGGATAGTACACACACACATTGGCTCTGAGTTTTGAGGTCTTATCCCAAGTGTCTCCCAACTTGTCTCGCTCAGGAGGGGTGAGGAGGTCAGAATATTTACTCTGGAGAGGATCCCTCTCTGACTTTAGTCCAAACACACACAAAGAGAAACAGACAGAGAGAGAATTTGTCCCCTTTCACCTCATCGATCACTCAACAAATTGGACTGTGTGTGTGGAGTCTGGTTATAAGGAGCTGTTTGAGATGGAGCTGACAGATAACCAATATTAATGAGACTCATCCACTGATATTTCTCTCACTTTCTTCAACTCCTTCACCCTCTGTTTCCTTGCTTCTCTTTTCTGTACCATGTCCATTTCTCTCACTATTTCTATCATCATCTCATTGATGATTAACTGCTGTCAGGGTTCGGGCTTATGAGGAAATCTGTGTGGAAACTGAAGACCCATTGGTAGAAAAAGGCCTGTATTAATTACCTCGCTTTGTTATCTTACACATGACATGATTCTAACTGTGGAGTGTGTAGAAACTGTGGATAAAGAAAACCCCATGACTTAGAAACACATGATTGTTCATCCGGGCATTAGTAGTTTCTAAGATAGGATTAAAACTCAGTGATTCTGACGGGCACATTTTACTTACAGTCTTGAATTAATGAGGATAACAAATGTTAAATCATCTTGAAATCTCTTCAAAGGCATAAATTAAAACCCAGTCATCATCATGAATCCCCAAAATGTGCTATTGCAGTGAGATCCACAGAACCTCAAAGACAACAAACACATGAGGAAAAAAATCCCTGCTCATCACAAACACTTCACACCCCGACCAAAACTCGCATGCAAAAGTGCATGTATCCCCTCTGGAGGAGCTGCAGGGCATTGTGCGCCAAAACAAGCACACACACCAGAAGTGTTTCTTCCCGAAGGACATCACACTCATAAAAAGTTAACTCAGTCATGCCAGTGTCTCAAGCAATAACTTTATTTGTCTATAGAAAAGATGCAAGCTCAAAGGTCTTTTCTATATATGTGTGTGTATGTACTGTTTGTATGGATGGTGTAATAGCCGTACATACAGCCAACTCTATATTAATTTACTCTACAGCTCTAAACTCAACAATTATTATTCCAATGTTCTTTGCAATACGTTTCACCCTTTTTACTCAATGTTAACCTTTTGTTTTCATTACAACTAATCGCTTATTGTTCTACATTGCATTCATTAGCAGCTTATCTTTAGAGAGCCACATGGGAGATGATTCCCCATGGCATCTGGCAGGAGGTGGGGTACACCCTGGTGAGGTCAGTAGTCAATCACAATTTATACCAATGTGTAGTTTAGAGTTTCCATTGACTCGTCAATTACTGGAGAAGAGGAAAGGAGAGCAAGGCCCAGCTGATCGGTCACTTCAAACCTAGAACATACTTGCAGAGAGGGAACAGCCACTTCACCACCTTGCTGATCGTCTTTTAATCGGAAGATTGGTGGTTCAATCCCCAGCTCCCTCAGTCTACATGGGCAAGACACTGAACAAATAACCATAGCGTTTGAATGTGATGACTGATTGACAGTCGGCACTTTTGTAGCAGCCATCAGTGTAAAAGTGCTCCGAGTGGTCGCAAGACAAGAAAGTGCTATATAAGCACAGTCCATTTACCATTTATTTAATCCTTTTAAAAGAGTTTTTGGCCAATGCACTTGCCTCTATAATTCAAAATTAATTAATGATAATATTCTCATCTAATTTGCTGTATAATGTCAGCAGGAGGAGGGCTTTAGTGGGGATGCCTATTTACATTTCAAAGGGTTTGGGGAAATTCATATGTATGTTTACTTGAATATTTATTGTATTTGAAACTTGTATTTGGATTAATTGCATTTGTAGTGTTTTTCCTTCAAGTCATTTTTAGTGTTGCTGAGAAACAAATTCATTAAACTAATCAGTGGTAAATAAGTTTGACATCAGTGTTATCAGTAAAATGTGACACAGCCAAACAACTCTGGCTCCACCTGGTGGACATATTAGGGAAATGCACTCTGATTTAAGGCATTTACAGGTTTCAGTTGCCACACCAGTAAAAGTAAATATTTCAACTCCAGATTATTACCAGATCAACTGTAAATCATATCTATTTTAATTAAACTTTATATTTTTGTATGTAATTAAATCACTGAATGTACTTATTGTGTTAGGATTGGTGTTATCTAAGTGTAGTTATTTTCAGTCAGTAGAAAATTTTCTATTTTCCCAGCAGAAGCCTGGCAAACCCAACCCTGGCATCAAAGCTAACTTCTGGTTTCTGGTTACAAAATACAAAACAAATGCTCTCAAAGTTAAATCTACATATTTGACACTAAAGAAAAAAAAAAAAAAAAGTTTCACCTGCTTGTATGGAAAGTCCCAGCGTTCTGTGCGGGACAGCATCGTCTCAGGTGAAGTCGTTAATTAAATTATGGTATCTTATGATGGGGTTGGTCGTTATCATGTTGCCAATTTTGTCTTATCTTTATACCAAGAAAACAAATTGGTCTTCAGGGAAATACTCTCATACTAAATATATTTTTCCCCACTGTGTAAGTAACAAATTAAGAAGGCTTCGAACCACTGAAAGGACCTACTGCAAAAAAACGTATATGTAAATATGCACCCATGTTTATTACACTTAAACGTCAGGATTCAAGTTCTTTTAAAAGAAATCGAATAAAATGTCAATCTGCACACAGAATCACAAACGGCACCATGTAACACAATCATGACTAAAAAAAGAACATTGGCCTGTTTCACTGGACAATGCAAAAACAAAACTGTTGAAAAAAGATCTTCAGGACTTCTGTAACTTTTAGTCTCTGTCTTGTGTCACAAAATATGAGGAGAAAAACAGCTTGTGGAAAAAATAAAAATCAATATCTGTATTTTGTAGAATAATCCTTTGGAGACACCACCAGACCTCTTCCTTTTCTTGCTCCTCGGTACACTGTTTCAACAATGTCAATCATCTCCTGCTTGTCCTCCATTGTCCAGTTTATCTTGTTGTTGTTTCCAGTTCCCAAATCAATCATGATGTGCTTGTTCCTGAAATAACACCAACAATGTTAAGTTCTGAATTTGTGCAGTAGTTTCTCAACAATGATAGATAAGAAGGCTTAATGACATGGTCTTTATACGGCAGCCAAGTTTCACATGTTAAGAATCATCATCTAAGCCACATTTGCATTGATATTTTGAATCTACACATTGAATATCTTACCTGAAAAAGAACATGACGGTGCAGGGGTCGTACAACTCGTACATCTTGTTGAAGTCTGGCACTTCTGTGATGTCCACCAGGTAGATGACTGCAAAATTCTTTACCTGCCGAGATATAATTAGAATATTAGTTCAGTAGTGAACCACTATGAAGCAAAGTATTCAACATTACAGTTAGAACATCATTAGATGTAAAAGTCAGTTTCTTAAACAAAACAATTCTTGAGGACAATTTTTTTTTTACTAATTACACTACCTGCTTTGCCAGTTCACACTACCATGCATATAATACATTGTGTTCTTTAAATGAAGCTTAAAAGGGTTACTTGGTTACCTACATATAGAAACTAAATGTAAGCTATGAACTGGTACTAAACATGCTGTTCATGGGAACTGGGATAAACCTACGACAATATTTGATGGCATTTGAATGTTATAATCCCTTTAGCATAAGAAATCTGGTACACATTCTAAAACATCCCCCAAAAAAGTCTGTTAGCCTAGTTTCTCAGTCATCCAGGTCATGCCTTTTGAATCTAAAAGGCAACTTGAAGTTCAATTGACTTTTGTTTTGAATGCCAACAAACATTTGTCCCAGCAGACCAGTAGGAGATGCTCTTCTAAACGTGAAGACCGCAGCTAATAATGCTAAGAACACAACACACACTGTTTATTTAGCTGGATCAGGCAATAATATTACCTTCTCAGCGATGCTGTAGAGAACTTCGTCCATTTTCATACATGTCGGGTCCCAGTCGTGTCCAAAGCGGATAACGAGGACGCGGTCCTCCTCAGACAGAATGGCTTGATCGACCTGCCAGCCATTATGGAGATGTGGTAGCATGTACGACATCTTGACTATATGTGTCGATTTCCCAAGCTGAAAAACAAGACACTTTAGCTTTACAAAAACCTAGCCATAAGACTAACGTTTAGGCAACATCCGAATTTCTGGCCATCGTGTAAGTAGGAAAGGTACAGTGAGCGTAGGAAAGTTACCCTTCTGACTGTACCTAGCTTTTAGCTAAGTTAACGCTAGCCATGGAAAAGTATGGAGGGGGAAGTAATGAAAGGTAGGTTTCTTGTAGGTACAAGAAAGGAATTAAAACTATTTCGTGCGGAAATACTTACCTTAAATTATTTGCTCTACGTAGTACAACACGTAGCTTTTTAATTCTAATATAGAGCGGAATCCCGTTGACTGCTGTGGACCTTTGTGGACGAAAATGTAACGTTGTTGTGCAAGACGTTATAAAAAAGCGACCGTGTGGGCGCAAAGTGATTACGTCACTTGTATCGTGTATCAATATTTTTTTAATGCAATTGAAACATTTCCAAGTACAAAATTACAATAATTATCAAACATCTAAGTCACTGGACATTTTCAAAAATCAGTCATATGAAAGCCATACATATGATTAAATATTGATTTTGTTTTTATTTATTTGGCATTTATTAAATATTTAAAAAACTATTATTCCTCTTATTTGCTGTGTGCTTTTTCTTGTATGTTGTATTATTTATACAGCCTAAGGTTGTATTGTGTCCAGCATGTTGTGACTTAGTGTAGATTTTATTACTTACTTTAAAAAAGGCTTTTGATAGGCCTGTTTTACTCCCATGAAATATAACCTTTAAAGAATCTTCAACTGACAGAAAACAAACCAAAATTCCATAAGGTGCAGGTTTCATAAAACCAAGAGCTTAAATCTTACATAACATCTGTATGATGACAGACTTGTGGTTGCAAAGTTAATTTTTAAGTTTCCAACAGTATTTTTAGATGAAAGGCTAAATATTTGCCTCTTTAGTGCTTTTCAACTGAGACTCCATTGAGAAAGTATTTTAAAGACTTACCTAATGAAGAAATGCAGTTGTATTATGTCTGCAACACCTTAGGTACATTGAAACAAGACATTTCCCAAGACAGTTCATTTTGCAACAAATAGAAAAAACACTCCAACATTGTCCCTGCATGCCCACCCCCAGGGAGTCATTACTTTTCTTCACTGCCTTCCCTTCCCTTCCGCAGACAAAACCTCAGGAATTACCTGTCTTGTTTTTGAATCGCATAACACAAATTCTTGGGAATCTTTAAATCAGACTGCAGATTGTTAGTGCAATTAAAACACTCAGGGTTCAATTTTTTTTTTTAAATTCTACCTGCTGATAGAATAGACTAGTCTTTAAGATATAGCCATGCAGAGTTAGTACTGACAGCTGCAGGGAAACTTGGAATGGCTCATTAAATAAAATATTTTGTATATTTTAAAAACATGCTTTTAATTTCCTTTCTTCTTCCTTGTTCTATCTCCGCTCAGAAATAATGCATCCATAAGAAATAATTAAAATCTTGGTGTGTGTGTGTGACCATTTTCCATCCAACTTTTCATTCACTTTTACGTTAAAAATGTGATCTGTATGGATTAAAGAGACACAAAGACAAACATTTATTGTTGTGCAATTCATTACAGTACAAATAGAACGTACAATAAACAATAGTTCAAAGGTTATAGGAAATTTTTCCAGTCTATGACATAGCAGCATATTATGGCACTCCTTAATGAGAGCATGAATCATCATTAGATATGACTTAGAATAGTTTAATTCCACCACAAAACTACACAATCACATTACTGTGGTTCTGATGGCCAGTTGATTAACAACGTCAGACTATTTCACGTCATACTATTTGGACACATGATTGTTTAACATTGATAGCCAATTTCACAATAAATTTAAGATCTATTTCCTAACTCAACACTGTAATCATCCCTTAAAGCTGACAAAAGGCTGTTTTCATTCTGTTTGGCTGTTTTTTCACATTGCAGAACTTCAGCCTAAAGCCTTCTAATGAACTCTCTGAACAGTCTTACAACATAAATCTCTGCTGAAGAGATTTTACTCTTCCCTTCTGTAGGATATAGTCCTTGGCTATAAAACCACACCCTGTTCAGAAAAACAGTTCAGTTCAGGTCCCAGGGTTTATGAAGCCACTTAAGGCCAGCAGGTGGCATTAGGAACATTCACATATTTTCTGGAGATAAAATGACTCCGCCAGTGGTTCTTTGACAATCCCGTGAAGTCTAGAGGAACATATCCATTCAAATTCCATCAGGCAATACGATAAATCTTGTACGCGATAATGTCTTAAATTCCCTGAGGAGCGCTGATGCTCGGCTGGAACAGACAGTGTTGGGATGAGGTCAGGCACAGAGTCGACCACAGCGATGTACAGTAGACTGAAACTGTACCCTGCGGCTCTTAGTCAGCTGGATGCTCCGGACATGAGCGATTCACCTCAAACCACTCGTCTATGCACCTGAAACAGGAAGAGGAGGACAACAGATAAGTTTGTCTCCTGTGATCAAAGCACGCAGTTACATTAGCTGAATTTTTACTTATCACAATAAAAAAATCTTTACTTTTGAATAGAAAACATATAATTACCTTACTGACCAAATGTAGGCCTGTGCTTGGATAAATTATTTAGCACCTAGAACTGCTTGATGCAGATCTTGCTGCGAGTTAGATTCGGTTAGCTTAGCATAACATAGCACAAAGGCTTGAAAGTGGGAAAACTGCTAGACACAAACATAAAAAAAACCCACCACTTGTGCACTAGCTTAAACATAATAACTTGCTTTGTTAATTTTGTCACCTTTGGATGTAAATAGCTGTTTCGCCTTGTTTTCTGCCTTTATGCTAAGCTATGAGATGTTCCTCATGAGATTTTGCTAGTGGCTTCATATTTAGCACAAACACACATACAGAGTGGCGACAATCTTCTCATGTAACTCTCAGCAAGGAAGCGAAAACCTGTGTTTCCCAATATGCCAAATTATTCCTGTTGGGTTTATTTGGTATTTTATCCAAGTTGTTTTGGCCCTCAAGACACATGAAACACATTAGCATGTCTAGGGGTATTCTTTCAGTTATCATCTTAATCATTAGGTTTAAAACTGACAATAAAGAGTTGGTTTTAATTGCTTCGCCATCCAAATAAAGCAGTTTCTTATCACTGCTTGAGATGGCTTTCTGAACTTTCTTAAAGTTCTAGAAAAGGATTGGAGTTATTTAGCAGTCACATCTTTTGCTATGTGCACTCAGGCATTAGTAGTGAAAATCTAAAGGCGTCTGTAATACAGGAATAGTTTGACAGTTTGGGAAATATGCTTATTTGCTCTCTTTACAAGACTAACAGCCTTCTTATGCAAGTATGTTAAATCTGAAGCTACTGCTAGCAGCATGTTAGCTTAGTTTAGCATAAACCCTGGAAACAAGAAAACAACCAGCCTTTCTCTGTCCAAAGGTAGGCTAAACAATCCACCTACTAGCACCTTAAAAGCTCACTTATTAACATGTTGTATCTCATTTGTTTAATGCGTACAAAGGGTTACGTAGCATATTCTGTCTTGACTGTGAATATGGGGCACAGGTTAAGCATGCTAAGTTAACCAGCAGTTAGCAGTAGTTTTATATTTACTGTATAAAAATGAGAGCGGTTTCAATCTACTCTTGGCAAGAGCAAAGAAAAATATTTGCCAAAATTGTATTGTTTTAAACATTAATCAGACCTTGTAAATCCTTAAAAATTGCATTTTTATTAATTTCTCCAACTATTTCATAATGTGTTTTTGTGGGTAAGTTACCCTTTATGGTAGATACAGAGGCAGGGCAGCCTGGCAATGGTGTCTCCCTGCTCCAGCTCCTCTAAACAGATGGTACATTCCCCAGAGTCTCTGGACAGGATGTCCTCTGATAAAGACAAAATGGACATACACATAGTGAGAAAAGGGCTGCCTCATACATTACACAATGCATTAGTGCATCAGATGTTCAGTTCAGTCAATGAATCCTGCATAACCATCTGTTTAACCTTTGGTACCTGGATACTTGGAGTCATCTGTGCACAAGTGAGAACTGGTATTCTCTGCAGTAAGGGGAGGGGGTAAATATGCAGTCTTCAGAGGGAACAGCTCGTGTTTTCTCAAATGTAGTTTCACTTTATATTCACACTTTTCTTCATTAAATAGTGTGATGGTTTATTTTTAAAACTGGGAGAAAATTAAGTCTCTGCTCAGATGAACCAGAGATCAGATCATGATGAAGTTTTCTTTAGTGTCACATGTAAGCTTGCATATTTAGACATGACATAACCTATTGTCAATACCTGAGGCAAAAAACTGTAGCGTTTAACACAGTAAAAATATACTTTCACTACATGGGTCAGCTGATGAAAAAGCTTAAATGTCATAAGTTTCACACATCTGTATTACTGTGATAAGCTAAGACACAGATCACAGCCTATGAGCTGCACTGGTACCGTTTATTTATCAGTAGCATGCATGCTGCTACAGGTGAGTGCCAGCTGAAAACTGCGCCTGTGCAGGTCTCTGCACATTCAAAATAAGGAACAACCTACTCACGTTGCAGACCTGCAACACTGTCATGCCTGTGATGTCTCTACTTGCAGGAAGTGAGCGTAGTGAAAGCTGTATGGCTAAAAACAAAATGTGTTTCCCTTTCCTGTATGTGCACATGTAGGTGTGTGTGCAACACCGTATCAGTGGCTGTTTAAACATGCAGCTGCATTTGCTTTGACCTTTTCATGCTGCACTGTTTAACGTCTAGTTAGTACAGGTGCACTTGTGTGGATATTGAGTTTTTTGGGGGGAAAAGTATTAATCCATCCAAGAACATGTAAAATGTAAATAACAGCATTTTTTAACTGCATTTACAAACAGTGCTGATGTACTTGCACCTGCATCTCTGTACTTTTACTAAAGCAGATACTGTACTCTCTACTTTATCACACTTATTAGACAGCGATGGTAAAAAGTTAGCTTGTAGATTCAAGTTTTACTTGAAAAGCCTTTAATGATTTTATGAAATATAATAAACTTATTGATTTAACTGCACAAAAACATATAATGTGGTTAACAATAGGTCCAGTTCAACCTCCTAAAACATTAAAATGTAGCTGACAACAAAGTGTAACAAAATAAAATGTGTAAAAAAATATTTCAGTAGTACACAGCAAGGAGTTCGGGACCCTCCAAGCGATCCAAAAAATAAATATAAGGGAACACAAAATAAGGTTATTTCAGCTTTTATCTCAAGTTGCTGCTGGTTTCTTGTGAAATACTTGATGCTTTACATTTTCAAGCTCTAAAAAGTCTTTCAAATAAATGAATCTACAAAAGAAAAAAATGGCTCCTGGATCTTCTGAACAGCTTAAACTCGAGTCAACACTGAGGCTTCCCCTGTGATAAAGTTTGCAAGTAGACATGGATTTGACTCACTGTGTCACAAGACAAAAGCTGCAATATTTAATGATATTACCCATTTGTGCAGTATACTGGAGTATTTTTAGTTTGTGGAACTGAAATTTTTATTTCAGCACAGGATTTGAATCCTGGTATTTTATTAACTGGTTTCTGCCTTCTGCTGCAACAATATTACCAGTGTCACTGTTCAGTTTAAATGTTCTTTTGCGTGTTTACTGGGGGGGAATGTAAGTAAAATGAGGAATAACAGATGCACATGGTGTTTGCAGCCAAATACAAATTCCTATTCTTAAAACTCTCCCATGACCTCATGCACTCTCTCCCCTGTTATCTTACTGTTGTAGGTGAGACGCGTCTTGCTGAAACACATCAGCAGGTGCTTCTCTATTTCATCCGCTGCCATGAACTTGGAGCAAACAGGACAGTGGAAACCTGGGAGAAAAACACAAGAAGAAGAAAATGCTAACGTTTCTCTCAGAACTTTTTTATTGATATGTACACAAGAGAGGGCGTGGAACAGTTTGTATGAGCTGATTCTACACGGTCCTACGTGACCTAACACCCCCATGAGCTCTCTGTCTGCTGTAAACAATCTGTTACAATCTGCCAACCCAATCACATCTTAAACTGTCGTTGCTCAGTAAAAACTAAACACATCCTTAACATGTGATGTATTTATTGCATACTTAACTGCACTGCATGAATTAAACCCTGACCCTGCGCATCTTCTTAGCTGCACAAAGATTAATAGGCCATGTGCTGCTGGACCTGAGATAAGCTACCTTCCTGTTTTACATTATAACCCTTCGGTCAAGAAAAAGACCATAATGCACACTATTGCATCACATGCATGCAGCAATATCTGTGTGTGCGCTGTGAACCTCATGTTCGAGAAAATAGGGTACCAAACTATTTCAGGCCTACGGTGTCACAGTCACATGGATGTTGTGTGCAAAGGTTATTGATGACTGTAATAATGATGCGACTTCCCGATCAGGGAAATCACCTACGGACGAAATTAGGAGGGGAGACCAAATGAAGCCATATTTTTATTGACCATGTCATGAAAGAGGAAGAAATTGGAGCATGTGTCATTTACAGGAACTCCTACAGCAATAAGGATTCAGGAAACACTTCAGAATGTTAGCTTGTGTTTAGGAGCTCTGATTTTCAAGTGATTTCAACCTAAGGACTCTTTTATATTACTTTGAGTCATTGTTTGTTGTGATCTCGTCTTGAGACAACCCACCAGTTGCGAAGCAGCTACACTTGCAGATTCAGGAAGTTAGTGTGCATGTGTGTGTGTGTGTGGGGCAATGTGTAACCAGCAGGAAGCTCTTATCTGCTGACCTACATAATGCACTCTTCCCTCTCAGTGAAAAACAAGCCAGTTTTGTAAGACAGAGGGGAGGCAAAATAAGACCAACAGCAGTAATGTGGAGTACAGAAGAGCCACCTGTGGATTCAGAAAAAGTGCAGAAGTGCTGAACAAAGGGCTCAGTCATCACTCTGCTATTACCATATGTCAGGTATCACATCTCAAATGGAAAAATACTAAGCAACTCTGACAGCCACTGTAATGTATAGTTATAATAGCATCATAAACAAGCATCATCCTACATGAACTAACATGTTGGCTCTAAACCCATGAACACAGTATTAAGAACAGAAATATATTACTGTTGGGTAAGATAGTGACAATAAACAGTATACTTAAACTATTGCAAAATATACATCTAAATAGCATAATGCACCACAATGTCTCCACTTTGAGTAACAAGGACAGAGTGTACTTCAGGAACTAAAGGGAAATCGGTAGATTGAAAAGTGTCATAAATGTGTTGAGTAAGAACATATTATGCTCAATAACCGTCTTCTTTCCAGATGTTTTATGGAGTAACTGTTGTGAATTTATAATGGAGAATACATTTACAATCTTACCTCCCAGCAGACGAGGGGACAGGTGAGCAGGTAGGGAGCCTATAAGCAACCTGTGGCCTTCGGGAGGCAGCTGGCCCTCGTCGTCACCATCCGTGCCATCGAGGCTCTGATTGAGTACGTGTGACCCTGACCTGCCGCCGGCCGGTATGCTGAGCCCGGAGCTGGTTGGCCCACCCCCAGTGTACCGGATCCGAGGGCCATCTGGTCCATTTGTGTACCTAAACCCCGCAATCCTTTCACCTCCGCTGGAGTTTCCAGATGGGAGATCGGAGCTGGAGTAAGCCCGAGTCCTGCCATCAAATACTGGGCTGCTATGTTTGGCCCCCATGCTGTCTCAGGCTTACCGCCTCAGGGTTTTTTGTGCACTTTAAAGTTCTTAACCACGACACATGGTTACAACGACTTCTGAGGAAGTGCAAAAAACAAAGGAAACACGGCCAAACACGTGCACAACAATAAAGACGAGAGGATTCAACATTTCAAAGTTTCATGGTGCGCCCTGTGCGTAAAGTGCGCACTCACTGACGCATAACTTAATTTCCAAATGGTCGTGTTTTTTTTTTCTTGGCAGAGCCCTTCCCTTTTTTAAACAATGGAAAAATAAAAAGATAAAATCTCTTCAGTTATAAGTCTTCAGTTCCTTCTCTCCAGATGAGGACATTAGCGCAAGTGTTGACCCACAGCCCATCTGGTTCAAGTTTGTTTTTGTGCTCAACTGTGGCCGTCTGGAAAGAAAAATAAAATCAGGGATTGCCCTCCTCCCCCTGTGAGGCAACGCTGTAAAACTGCCCAAAGTTCCCCAGGATAAGATAAATACGCCTTCAAAATAAAACCGGTAAACGCTCACTCACTTCTAATGACTAATAAAAAGAAAGTCCGTGTCTGTAAAATAGCCATAAATTATGTTGCTGAAGAGGTGCAGTACAAGCTCTCTTTGTTTGCACCTGTTGCTCTCCCATCCAGCCTTCATAGGATTATTCTGCCATAGCACGTGACTGACTTTATCCAAATAAAATAGTTGAGGTATTGGAAAAATATAGGTATTTCTATTGTAATTTACTTTATAGCTTACTTCTACTTCATATTTTTAAGTTCACCTGAATTGTAATTCTATAAAACGCCTTTTGCTAGCACACATTCAGGAAATTCACAAGGACTTTAACCACTTTTGGAGATCTGTCTGTAAAAGGTCCACTCTAAACTTCAGGAGTTTAATGCTGTCGCCAAGTAAGTCTTTGAGTCAAAAAGAAAAAGCCAATATGAATACCTGATCTATAGACGGCTTTGTGCTTTTACTGTGAAGGCCAAATCAAAGCTTCCTGTCTTTAGTTCCCTCCCTATCTCAAGCTTGACGCAGCCCTGAGTGGGCGCGTCAGGTGGCGCGTGACGTCAACCCCAGTAACACCAGCGGGCTGTTGGCACAGCAGCAGGTCACCAGTCCACTCTGTGATATGAAAAGCCTCCATGTTTGGCGCACTGTGTTCCATTAACTCCATGTCTCTAACAAAAGAAGAATCACGCATGGGCGACACTCTGTTCACACGTTTATTGAACAATTTCACACACATTGGAGGACAAACAGAAGATACACTGCATGATAAACATTCAAATAGGCAATAAAAAGTAAAAACATTTACAAGCCAAAACAAAAGGGCTAAGGATGAACCTCTGAAACAGTCTTGCATGTGGATCGAGTGGGTGACAGCAGCGGGGGGGGGGGGGGCTAAAGCATAGCAGTGCACTGGATGTGACATACAACAACACACTGTGAGATTAGAGATTACAGGGCAGGCAGAGGGTGGCTGTCACGTATTTTCTCTTTCCTGCGATATCACTCAAGGTTTGGGTGTGCACTTATTAAATTCATGGCTAAGAGACCTTTAAAGAACCTATGAAATCATAACAACACACACAAAAGAGGTTTTAAACTAGCTTTAGGAAGTTTTCTCATCAGATTGTGCTGAAAAAGGAGGGCAAACTGTGAGCCACCGACAGCCAGGAAGGAAGACTACAGGGCAGAAGAACGAGGGTGTCATGTGACAATGAGACACCCAAAACAGGGCTTAAACTGCAGCATGGGCCTTTGTCGTGATGGTCATATGATAGTAACACTGATTTAAATGTGACTTTAAACTCTTTGAGGTGTACTGCCTTGGAAACATTAAGAGACACACCTCAAAAAAATGATCCATGCTACTGTAAAGCTGCAAACTTTAATTTCAAAGTAAAGCGCCAATGTGTAAAATACTTCAGACTGAAATCTATACAACTAATTTCACTGTGTTTATAATGGGTTTTTTTTAGAACCACCACTGCTTCCTCACTTCCCTCCTTCTTTCCCTCCATGAGGTGGAAAATGATACCGCTTTCCCTCCTTCCTTCCCTCCCTATTCATCTGCGTCACTCCCTTTGCCTCATGCAGCCACAAACTGTCAGTTTCACCCATACAACTTTCATTTAGCTCTCATGTATACTCCGTGTCAACAGGCAGGCAGAGAAAGTAGGTTATCTGTCACATTCATCTCCGAAGCCATGGGGGAAATGTGTGTATTGCGGTAACATCTGACTGTATTTCTGCATAACAAAGCCAGCTGAGGCCCACGTAATATTGCTGTGCTGTGGATCTTTAACTAACCAGATGGTGAATCATTATGATAGTTGCATGAAGGTGGCCACAGCTCACGTAGCCTCAGTGTGTGCGTGTGAGTACGTGTGTGTCTGTTTTGTTGGTTGGGGGGGTTAAAACAGTGCAACAGAGTGCACTCTTTGGGAAGCAAAGCCACTGAGACATTCAAGAACATGGTGGTGCATTTTTAGCAAGTTGGCTGTAAATATGTTTGTGTGTGTGTATGCATGTGTGTGTGTTTTAATAGGAGTGTGTTGTTAAGTGTTTGGACGAAAGAGAAGAGGCCCAGAGGCTCAGAGCAGCTCTGCCCCAGCTGCAGGCCTCGTCTCGGGACTCATCACTGCTGGCTGACCCCCATCTGCTGGTGGTCGGGCCCTGGTTCCCCCTCCATGTCAGCGTGGTAATGCTCGAAACTGTCGTCCTCTAGGTCTGGAAGACCCAGCAGCTGGTAGGGGCAGGAGGAGAAGGTTGTGTCAGAAGTTATCACATAGAAATATAATATGTGTTCATGTGTAAATAGCACAAACACAATTTCTTCCTGTCCTGTACGAAGGCAGTTTAATGAGGCCTTGTTTATCTGGAAACAGACATTCAGTAGCAGGCAGAACATTATCTAAGGCATTCCTAACGAGTCAGGTTAGTCTCTTCAGTTCAACATCAATTGTAATGTGTTTATTGAACTGCCTCTTTTTTTGTGCATTTCTTGTCTTATTATTTCTTGCAGCAAGGTGTACAGGCAATAAACTAAGAAACAATCCATCAAAATTCCCCATGAAAACACACCAAAGACCTAAAAAGAATCTCCTCAAATTTTGGAAATAGGCATACAACTCTAATGTACATACAGTAAATAAGCAGCTACAGTTAGCCGCCTGCTAATCTTAGTATAAAGACTGGAAACAGCCACCGTGACTCCCATCAACACGAACAAACTCTTAAACCTGCACCTTTTAACCTCACCTAATTAAAACCCTATATCTTGTTTGTTTAACTGACCATAAAACCAAGGTGAACAACCGACACATTGTGCTTTTATAAGAGGGAATAAGCCAGAACATTTATCTCGGCTGCGTGAAATTACTTCCTCATTGTCCCAGGCCCCAGGAAGCTTCTGCTCCAGAGATATAATACTTTATTGAATGAGCTTCATGTAGGAACATTTGGCCCCCTATGGCTCTATGTATCCCTTTATTTCCTGTGTTTATGCTCAGCTAAGCTAACATGTACCTTTAAAGGTCCTTCTATTAACAATTAAGCTTCAAATCCAAATATGTTTAATCCTGATAATCTTTTAAACAAGTAATATAAAATACATATTGCAATCCAGTCTTTCTGTATTAAAGTGATAATCTCGAAGATTTCAGTTTCGTTCTCTTTGGCGGCGATAAACGATAATTGCGGGAGCACACATCCCAGATATCCAGACAGTGTTGGATGTGTGACGTCCATGGTTGGCACCGGTTGTAACTCTTGATTTTCCTCGCAGACGGACGGTTTGCCTTCATCTGAGCGTCAAATTTGTTTCTTTTTCTTTGGATTTTATTTTTGAAGTTGTATCTGTAGTCGTTGATCTTTTCTTTGTTTGTTCAGCCATAGTAGATTACTGTTTACTTGCAACACTTGCAGAGACCGGAAAAGCAGCCGCTGAGCTCCGCCTACCCCAGGGGTCTCCAACAGGTAGCTTGCAAGCTACCGGTAGAATGCGGCCTGGATTTTAGTAGCTCGTCAAGAGGTTAACAGAGTCTGTGCAAAAAATTTTACGACAATAAATGCACCTTGAAAGTCTCTTCCCACTTAAATTCAATCAAATACACACAATACAAAATAATAGGATAGGCCTATTAGCTGTCAATAAAAAATGGTGATGCTCCTGGCAAGTTTTTCAACGTCTGAACCTAACCAATCAGAAGAATGATGCAGCAACCTCCATCGACAAGTCGGGTCAGTTATGATGGATGGTAGTTGAGCTAAATCGAGGAGTTCGGAACAATTAGCAAGCCTGCTTGGCCAGATTTATGACGGACAGTGAAGGTGGCCACGCCAAGAAAAAGCAGAAAACATACAATTTCCACGGGAGAGTGAAAGTTTTTATTCACAAATGTGAAGGACAAGTGTGTGTGCCTCATCTGTGGTACCAACGTTTCAGTCGACAAAAGAATCAACACGGGGCGCCACCAGCAATTACAGGGATGTAATGCAAGAAGTAACTCTTGGCCACTTTCATTTTTTCAAAGTAACTCTGAGATGAAAAAAGAGATGACCCCTGGCCTATCCTCTCTGGCAGACCAACTACTGCTGGGTGATCGAAAACGCGTCACTAACTGGGTGCCGCTTGTGATTTTTTCCGCGAAAGTTGCACCAGACACCTAGTGCGTATTACTGCAAATGCAAAGGCTTTCATCAATGGGCCATAGGCTCAATCACCATTGTGTTACCTCATTCGGCGACAGATAGAGACAGACATTTATTTACATGAAAATCTTCGAGATTATCACTTTGAATACCCACTTAAAATGCCAGGAACAATACTGTAATGACATCATTATTGATGGCTAAATCAATAGTGATCCACTACACCATATATTTTGATTCTAAAAAACATCTTTCAGTATTTGTTGTTCCTGTTATTCCTATTTATTGTATAGCTTTATGAAGGAAGTGTCAAACAGTGCAAAACCCGCTCTTCAAATTGTGTCATGAAAATAAAACTACCCTTACCTGCCATATAGACAAGAATAATTTATAAAATCATAACAGATCTTGAATCCTGTTTGCTGCGCCTCGTTTGAAATATTTGCCGATAATCAAAGCAACATTTAAAAAGTCACATTTCTGGGTGTAGTTCAGCACGTTTTGTCCGTGCCAAAGAGAACAGAATGTATCAGGGTTGTAACAGACCAAGACACAGCAAGCAGAGGTCACTGAGCTGTGGTTCATGCAGTGTGTGAAAAAGAAAAGTGTTACTCCTGAGAGCGTCACGCTTTTGTTTCCTTACAGGCCTGAAGGACGTGAAGACCTTCTCCAGCACCTCCAGCAGAGTCTTCTTCCCGCAGGAGGAAATGTAGTCCTGGGCCAGCTGCAGGAAGGGAAGGCAGTCCTCACTCTCGCTCCACACGTGCTGCAGACAGATACACAAAGAGCAGCAACTATTAATGCAAGTGGGCATCTAACAAAACATCAAGAAATCATGACTACATTATGACTGGGGGAAAACATCATGTGTGCAGTCATCATCAAAAATTGTGCAAGAAAGAAGAGTACTATACAGCTTTATTTCCCTGAGGGTGAGCTCATTCCTTCATGTAATTGTAGTGATGTAATATTGTCACATTTTGCCTCCTGTGCAATGTGTAGTGACATAAAACCTGCAGGAAATAAACTGTAAATAAATGAAGCTGGGTCAGGGTCAATGAAGCACAAAAAACAGAACAAAGCAAAGAAACCCGATAAAGAGGCACTTCTTCAAGGACATGCAGCAAACAAAGCAGAAGATAACACAGACAAAGGTTTATTCACAATGTCCTGATTATTTGCCAAAGAAAGTGTAGGAAAATAACTATTATAGCAAGCTTGCTGATGAAATGCTGCACAAGGAAGTTGCTGAATATATCTGAAACACAGTGTGTGAATCTACTAGTGGTGCATCATTTTGAGTTGTTTCTACAAACCTTACCATTGCCTACAATGTTTGACACAATTATGAATGAAATGAGCACTTAGGTCAGAAAGGTAAGCATGCTAATGGTCAATAAAACAGTGTTGCCTAAATTGTTATTACTGGATATAGATAAAAATCTACTTCCTCATTGGTGTAAGACGTTGGCTCACTCAAAGCTCTGAATTCTCAGATTAACAGTGCAGCTATTTCCTCTTTACTTACTGTAAGTGTTATTTAATTGGAGTCAGAAGGCT
This sequence comes from Semicossyphus pulcher, assembly GCF_022749685.1. NCBI lineage: Eukaryota > Metazoa > Chordata > Actinopteri > Labriformes > Labridae > Semicossyphus > Semicossyphus pulcher. The sequence goes on from NW_027211726.1 coordinate 22,432,533, forward strand.
GTTATGTTACTGGTAATACATTAGAAAGTCATTAGAGTGTCTGACCAAGTGCACAGAAAGAAATGATGCATTTTTTATATTATATTTTATAGAATAGAAATGATGCCTCCAACTTTTTTAGGTATGTCAATCGCTTGTGAAAATTCTAAGGTACTTTTAACTGATTATATACACAGTTTAAGGAGCTTTTAGGGGTTAAAGGCCTTAACACTCAAAGCATACCTTAAGAACATAAAGATAGCAATTTTCTGCTACTTAACTCAGACAAAAGTGAACTTATTGTGCCCCAAACACCTGAGAGACACGTTATCTAATGTTATAGCTGCCCTCTTTGGCATCGTCCTGGCATCCAGCACCACAGTAAGGAATCTGGGAGTTCTATTTATACAGGATGTGTCCTTCAACTCCCACATAAAACAAATATCAAGGACAGCCTTTTTTTTCACCTACGCAACATTGCAAATACCAGGCACATCCTGCCTCAAAACGATGCAGAAAAATTGGTCCATGCATTCGGTACTTCTATGTTGGGTCATTGCAATTCCTTATTATCAGGCTGCTTTAATAAGTCTGTAAAGACTCTGCAGCTGGTCCAAAGTGCTGCAGCACGTGTACTGACAAGAACTAGGTAAAGAGATCATATCTCTATATTTGATTCTCTGCACTGGCTCCCTGTAAAATCTAGAATAGAGTTTAATATCCTTCTCACCTACGAAGCTCTTAATGGTAATGCCCTTTATAGAACATTGCACTCTCAGAATGCAGGCCTGCTTGTGGTACCTAAAGTCTTTAAGAGTAGTGTGGGAGGTAGAGCCTTCAATTATCAGCCTTGTCTCGCAGGTTCTTGTGGATCGTTCAATTAAGTTGTATCACATGAGGTGGAGTCATGTTGTAGCCTACTGAATATCACCGAGGCTACAGGCCGAGTGCTGCAGATAATCAACGCAGTGATGATAATGTACATCATGACCTCGAGTGTGACATTGCTTTTGTGCAACAGCTATACAAGTGACAAGTAGTAGTAAACAGTAATAATCAACAGATTGTTTTTACTTTACCAACTCAACTAGTTCCACATCTTAACTGAAACTGGACTGTTGTTGCCAAGCAATGCAAATATGCTCATGCACTCTGTGTCTACAGGTTACTACAGATCAGTTACTTTGTATATATGATGTACATTTATCTGTAGGTTTTAATTTATCATCAACCAGTGAAATTAGAGTCTGCTGTGTGGTTCAAAGGTGCCAGCTTGATCAATGTAGACATACAGGGTCTGCTGTAATGTTTATTAACAGTATTCAGACCACCTGGCTGAGGCGGAGTGATACACAGAGTGAAAAGTCACAGTGATGTTTTACTCTATATCAGCACTCATGGAATGTCTTGTCCAATCACACTTGGTCAGAACTAACTGTTGTATCAATATTATTATCAGTCATTCTTATATTATCGTTATTATAGTTATTACTAATATTAGTCATATTTATGCTATTATTATTGTTGGCATTGCTAATTTAAGTCTCTATTATATGATGTTAATCTTGTTGCTGTGTGTCGGTCTTGATTGATACTATTGATACTTGACCCCCCAAACCATGAAGAGCATTCTTAGATGTGTTAATTATAAGGGGTTTGTTTTTCAATAAGGGTAAAGGTTCAGAACTTTTTGCCCGATATTAAGATAATTTATGGATACATTCATGGTTTGTAATGAGGTGATCAATCAACCATTAAAAGCCCCAGTTTTATAATCATTTATGGGAGAATTAATGCAAATGTATGGCAGAAAAAATTAGAGATTTTGTTTTGTAGTCTGTGGTGAGAGTTTTCTGAATCACGAGACAGTCATGTGAATCAGCCCGGGGAGACATTTTTCACAGTGTTGTAGACAGACCTGATATTGAGCCCTCATGCTGTGACTGCTGAGAGATGCTTGTTCCAGCCTGACACTGATGGATGGACTCACATGAGGGTGTGCCTCCGCTACACCACCGAAACCTCATCTTTCAGCAGATCTCACAGAACAAATCCAGTGGCTCTTGTTTTTCAGCTGTTAAACATTGTGTCACATGACCTCCATGACTAAAAACTACTAAAACTCACCCTGAGGGGGAAATTACAGACGTGGAAACATTGATGTGCAACTCCACTGTTATTATGCTGGAACTCATCTCACAGCACCCTCTAGTGATAAGATGAGGCAATTATTCATTTTTGTGAGGGGAAAACAAGATAAAGTGAGAAAAGGCCGATCTGAGCGTGCATGTGTGAGAGAGTGAGGAGAGACGGCCTGCGAGACGCCCTGCTGATAGCAGTATTGATCACGCGAAAGTAACTAGATCTCAAGACTCCTGCAGAGAGATATTGTAGCTGATTTAAGAGTGCATAGCAGACAAAGAGTGTGTGTGTGCATGCATGAGTGTGAGTGTGAATGTGTGCGTGTGTGTGTGTGTCCATGAGTGTTAGGGCTGCAGCAGTTGACATGCATTAGATTCCACAGCAGGAGAGAAGCTGAGGGTTGTGTGGGAGATAAAGTGAAACAAAAGAAGGATCAAGAGACAACAAACACCATGATGTATTCATGCACCTACATCTTGTGTGTACGAGCGTGTTATGTAACTCCCTGCCATGTTTTTTCTCTTTCATGGTAATGTTAATGAGAAGATTTGATTATGCAGGAACTGGATTCATTTGTGTCTATTTTCCATCTGCAGCCATGGAAAAGCCCCTGCTTCTGCAGCCTCCCTCTGCAGTCTGTGGGACGGACCAGGCGAAGCATGCAAACACATAACACAGGCACGCTCGGTGTGACATAATGTGTTATTGACACTACAGACGCTCTGGCTCCTGGGTCATCTCCATCTGCTCCCCGCCCTGTTAGCCTCTGTCACTGAGCCGGAGGAGGGAGCAGGGCGGGTCTGGCCTCAGGAGATTTAGGGCCCACGACACCCCCCACCTCAATTGTATAGGATATACTGTAGATAGTGAGCTGTGCTGAGACATATGATCAGAGTTGTGCAGCAGCGCCAAACAGTACCCTCCATGTTGTTTCTGGAGTTGATTTGAACAATTTCCAGAGATTCTGTTTAACAATTACACAAATTACACATGTCCTTATACTAAGACGGACTCTGATTTTGCTATATATAACTGAGAGTGAATGAAAACATTTAACAGCATCAACTATTTAAATTAGCTGTGTTTCATTGGGATAACTCAGACTCCTTTATCAGAGAAAAAAAGGCTAAAGGCTAATAGTCAGTAAAATGTGAAAATGCATCCTTTGTTAATGAGGATATTTGTAGCATAATTGCATCAACCTATTGAATCAATCAAGTCAGTGGATAGCCTGTGGATAGAATTACCTGCACAATCTGCAAATCTGCAGAGTTTGGCTTTTTGGCAGCAAGCAACGGCATACATTGCTATATAAAAAAAGATGAAAAAAAAATGAAATCAGTATATTTCGTTCTTATATATCAAAAGAAAGAGCTATTACTTCATTTTATTATACTGCGTGCGTTTCAAATGCAATGTGATGGACTGTCGAGCTTTTATTTTGAAAGTTACAGGCCTCCTGTTATTCTAACCTCCCTAGCGTGGTGCTGTTGGGTTCAGAGGGTTATCGCAGTTGATTATGATGGAGGAAAAAACACCATCGACTGAGGGGTGGGGGGGTGCGGGGTGTGGACCCAAATTGAAATGACATCATCCTCCATTCTTCGCCCGAAGCCCCCCCACTCCTCCTCCCCTATGTCCATCAGCTGAATAACCGGGACCAACCGGGACAACCCCACCTCCTACCCAGCCTCGACACACCTACAAGAACACACACACGCACACACACACAGAGCTCGAGGCCCTGCAGAGGCTCACTTACGAAAGTGTCGGTGCCGCCAGGACACAGTACGTAGAAGGAGACGCCGGGCTCTGCGTAAAAGTCCAGCCGCCTCTCGTCGTCCTCCTCGGCGAAGATGAGGTCGAACGGGTTACCGGAACACCACTTCTCCGCCGCCTCCACCAGATGCTTGAACTCCATCCTGTGTGATCCGGTCTGCGGTGTCCCTGGCTCCGGAGCTTGATCTCGATCTCTTTGGCCGTCACGGCGATGATGCTCAAGACGCAAAAAACAGCTGATCGGACAGCAGCATCAGCAGCCTCCACTACCGCATCTCCTCTACAGCACCGTGTGCATGTCCCGGGAACACAGATAACACTGCTGGTGCATAGAGTGTACCGGGTCTGCTGCTCATCCGAGCTCAAAGCCCCATTCCTCTCTTCCTCCCCACGTTATGAAATCAAGCCGTCGGTCGCATACATGCATACGCAGGAGGACGCTGGAAAAAACGCGATGACGAACAGTGAAACCGGGCAGCCGTCCATATGTGAGGCGCTGTATAGGCCGACTCCCAAATGTAAAATACTGTATCATTGTGATATCATATAATGAAAATGAGAATATACTCAATCCTCATGGAAATTTTACATTATACAGAATGAACAAAGCTATAATATGCACATCATTGGATGATTGCACTGGCGCATAAATACAGCTTTTATTTGGTATATTTAGAAATAACAAAGGTCACCGATTAACTAGAAAATGACGCCTTAACAACATGATAGTCAAGAAATATGTGCAAATAAGTCATGGAAATGCAAATAGCAAAATAAAAGCATATTTTTTTAAGAATCATAAGCTTTTAGGGCAGTGTTATTTTTTCCTGCACAGAAGAATGAGTAGGCAAGAACTTCGTAATATAAAAATAAAGAAAAAATAGCAGGTCAATTTAATTATTATTTTTATTATTATTATTATTATTATTATTATTATTGTTTAGTCAGAAAAATTAACTATCACAGTTATTTTGAAAAACTTTCAGACTTCCTGTAGACGCCACATTGGGAAGCACTGGTCTGCATAAATACTTCAGTGTTTACAGGCATTCAGCCCTCTGACATTATTATGCCTCCAGACTGACCCTTCCCTCCCTGCTCCCTGGAGTCCTCGCCACCAGAGGGCGGATGAAACCAACTCACAGACTCAGACTGGAGCTGCGTCAAGTTGCCAAGATGCACCGTCTATAAAACCGGAAATAGAAATATTAAAAAGCTATAAAAGCGTGACAAAACAATATCATAGGCTATAAGCTAAGTAAAGTAGCCTACATTAAAGTCACAGACACGATATCTTAATATAAATATTTTTAAATTAAATAAAAAAATTAGGATACATTATGTAATTTAATTTTACTTTTAAAACAAATTATGGGTTGAGACCTTAACAAAAGGTTAAAACAATAAATGGTAAAACATTCTCTGTAGGTTTGTTGTTTGAAGTGAAATTATTACACTCCAAATGTACAGTAGGCTCTGTAACCAACGCCATGCGATGGAGTGCATGTGACTGTGAGATCGCCGTTTCGATTCCTGGATTGGCACAATACCGCTATTTAGGAGAGAGCGAGAGCAGTAGTCAAACTCATTCATTACCATCACTAAAGTGCCTTTGAGCAATGCACACCATAGACATCAGACTGAACAGCTTCTTGTGAATCTGTGTATCTGTGAGTGTGACAAGGGATACCTTGCAGAAGGGAGTCGTGTCTTGGCAATACTGGCCTAAATAAATTAAGGTTTTAAAACCTGAGGATCAGTTAAAATCAGCTTAATTCAATAGAAGTTAAACGGAAGAAAAAATGTAGGCCTATGCTACACTTATGCTATGTCATAGCCTGCCTAAAATTACTTTTATTTTGAAAGTCTGAACAGGAAGTAGGCCTATTGATTAGTATAGTTAACTTAATACTTTCTTTATACAGTTCGTCCTCGATCCCGGGGTTACGTCCCTCTACAGTGCGTGTCGGACCTCTGAGTGTCCAGACGCGCCCCTCTGCAGACAGCGCCTCTTCTGCTCCTTTAAACCCTTTTAAAACCTGAACAATGCAACGTGCTCAGTGTAAAGGTTAGTGAGGGCGGATTACTGCTGGACACCTCTGCTGTCCAGCACCCCGGGGTCACGCTTTGTTGCCAGTGAAGACCCTCATTTTATTTTGCCAAAAAAATCCCCAAAAACGTGAAAATGGATCCTTTACAAAATGTGCACAACTGTGAGGAAGATTCGCGGTGTGCTGAGGAGGAAGAGGAGGTGGATCCGAGAATCCAGGTGAGATTTTTTTTTTAATAGATCCACTTGTGGTCACCAGTGAAAGTGACATTGAGATAAAATGGGAAAACCAGAAAATGAACTGTGGGTTATAAAACAATGTTAACCTCACATTTAGTGGACTATATACAGCCAGTAAAAGTCTGTAAAATGTGAAATAATACAACTTTATTTTGTTACTATTACATTATAGCAATTGCAGTTCCAGTTCCAATAATTAACTGAATGTGGACACTTTGTTTGACATGCAAATTAATGTTCCATGGTGTTCTTAAATAGATTTAAGAGTTTCAGTCCCTTGAAAGCTTTCTCAGTGCACACACACACACACTGCATGCGCAGTAATTTGGTTAACAGAAGTCGCTCAGTTTGCCTCCAGATACAAAATCTGTTTTAACCCCCCTCTGTCCCCTTTTCTCTCTCTCTCTCTGTTCCTTTCCATGCATGCCATGTTTTGTGTAAACAGGGAGAGCTGGAGAAGTTAAACCAGTCTACAGATGACATTAACCGCTGGGAGAGTGAGCTGGAGGTAAGACAAAAACACACCAACCACCAACACTGTTATCGTCATTAGAGCCTCTCCCTGCTGGGGTAAACACTTCCAGCCACCGAGCTGTAAGAACACACATCTCGTGGAGACATTAAGTCTTACATTCAAACACAAATCTGACCTGCTACTCTTAAGGAGTGGCAAATCCTGCCAGTGCTGTGAGAAAATCAATCTTGTGTCCGATAGTTTTGTGGGTTTTAGGAACTTGCCTAGCAACGAGGCCATTGCAACAAAACAGCTTACATGGAATGTTTTGCAAAGATGGAAATTTTCTAAATGTGTGAGCTGCTTCTGAGGGAAAATGTGGAAAAACTGAGGCAGCAGCTGAAACTCCTGCTTATTAAGGTTATATAAAACTTGCTACAAGTGGCCCAACTCTAATCTGCAAATTAAATATAATATTTGATTGCCACATTTAGCGGTATCTAAATCCCAAGTGCTCTCCTCCTTTCCTCTGCAACTTCCTCAGCCTTCCTTAACACACCAAACAATTTAAAAGAGGAAAAAGGCTGTAAATGCAGCGAGGAACAACAAAAACATGGAGGGTAGGTTTTTTTTTACGGTACTGGCTTGGATTTAATATGTACCAGAAGAGTTACTGTTCAGCAAAAAGTAAAAACATTCCAGAGGCAGGCGACCGTTTTTCTTTTCCTGTAAGTAGGCCTCCTCTGTTTCTCTTTGGACCTTCGCTCACGTCCCAACACCACAAACCAGAGCTGGAATATTTTTAACTACAGACAGAAAAGCAGACACAGAATGCATGTCACAATGTTGGGTATTGCTTAATTCAGGTTTTCATGCTAAATACTGGATTCTTAGAGATCCTGGTTATATGTTTTTGTCTGTTATGAGGAAATAAGCCGCTGTTTGTTGTTTTTTGGAAAATATATGTTTTCCAGTGCCTTGGCAGCTATTTTAAGCAACAGTTGTGTCAAGATATAAAAATACACAGATATAACTAAAAAGAAGAAGAAGAAGATGAAGAAGGCGATGCATACTGAGGCAGAATCAAAGTAAGGGGGCTGAAGAATGTGAAGTGCCCCTGGCAGGCCACAGGCTGTTTTCCTGCAGAGCCTGGACTTGATTAAGGACGATGTGGGGAAGATTCAGAGGATTCAGGAAAAGCTCAGGCAATGAGGTTTAATCCAACGTAGCCAAGAGGCCTACTCTGTCAACAAAAAAAAGCAACATAAACCTCTCATGTGTCCTGGCTGATGTATGACTCTGTATGGTGGGCACAGATAGATCAACAGTTTGTGCCTGTAGTAAAGGCTGCATCGGTTGTATACAGTTTGTGTCAGCCTGCATGCTGTGTCACTATCTTTTGACAGGAACAGGAAGTCAAGAAACATAATGATGTCAGAGGAAGTATGGTTCCTGTAGCGCCCTCTCCGTTTTCCTTCTTTTACACGGTCTTGTATTCCTGTGTCAGTTTTAGGAAGAGGATGCAGGTGCTGCTGCCTGTCAAACTCATTCACACACACAATACACAATACACACAATACGCACAATAAAAAACTAATGGCGTACCTCAGTTACCTTGATATAGATAAAATGACGACAGACTTCACTTGTGAAAAAGAAGGCTAAAAAGGCTAATTAGGCTAATAATTGCACACACAGAAAATAAACCAGCGGGATTTTCACAACAACTCTCTTGGCAACTAACCAATCCTGCAGAAAAGATAAAAAATAGCTGATATACAGCTGCTGTGTGTGCATTTGCTTGTATTTGGAGTAATTGTTGAGTGATGACTTGAATTAGAAGAGTCACATTCGAGGCACAAGGCCAACTTGAATCCGGTCAGCAGGACAGCAGGAGCCACAAGGCGAGCCAACTTGTGACTAATGTTTAACACATTAAAAGCACAACACAGAGTTCTGTTGAATAAATTACTAGATTTTAGTCAATGATTTTGTTTTGGCCTTTTATACCTTAAGGACAGTGGATATTATTGGAAATGGGGAAGAGAGAATGGGGTATGACAAGTGGCAAGGGGCCAGCGGCATTGAGGACTATGGCCCCCAGTACATGGGTCAACGATTTAGCCGCTGAGCTAAACCAGCGCCAGTCAACACAGTCATTAATTTTTTAACATTTTAAAGAGTTTTACCTTTAAATGAATTGAAGTTTCTGGATTGATGTCTACAATTTGGTTATACTGTACTTCGATAGAACTGGGCTTTGAGCTGTATGCTAACATCAGCGTGCTACCATGCTCAGAATGACATTGCTAACATGGTAATGTTTTACAGGAAGTGTGGCATCTTTGAAGCTAACATATGCTACTTAGCACTCAACACAAAGTTAAACTAACGCTAATGGAAATGTTATTCACTCAGTAGAGGAAAAATCAACGCTTTAACTTGATGGCTGTCCGACATGAACAGTCAGGGGGTCACTGAAGTCTGAAAAATCTTCTGGGGAAAATGAATGTCAATACTAGATTCTCTTGAGTCTTGACCAAGACTGAGAAATACTGATTAACATGCTGCTAACTAAAAATGGCTGAAAACGCTTATATCTCCTTATTTTTCATAGCAATGTATACATTTTCCACCTTCACAATTCAGCTTTACTGTAGGTTATTGACATGTTTAATTGACATCATCTGTGCGTGTGTTTGTGTGCGTGTGTGTGTAGGACTGCCGCCAGCGGTTTCGGGCTGTGCTGGTGGAAGCAACAGTGAAGTTGGACGAGCAGGCGAAGAAGATCGGACGAGCTGTGGACGACTCCAAACCGTACTGGGAAGCCCGCAAAGTAGCAAGACAGGTACACACACACACACACACACACACATACGCACACACACGCACTCACAGAAGTAAGCTGGAGTGACTCTGAGGTCTGCAGAGTGATTGTGAGGGCATGCTCACTGAGGATTAGCCATGAGAAGTTTAAAGAGCTCAGCTTATATCTACTTAAAGGGAGCAGAGTCACATGATGTCTATTTTTAAACTCAGTCTAAGTTCTGTATGCTAAGCTAACGTCACACACACATTGACTCAGCGTGGGGAGGAGAAATTTGTGAAAGTTGCCCTGAAATTTACCATATTTTTGCATAATCTGACTTGCTTTCTTTGCTGCATCTCAGACGACTCTGTGCTTGCTGCATGGCTGTGGGTAGATACAAAGAAGGGGACTTCCACACTAAACTATACTGTTCCCTCTCCAGTGGGTCATGTCCTTTACCGTCTATTTGCGCCAGCTCGTTGACGCTTTGGTCTGATTGGATCGCAGCAGAAATTTTGAGTCCAGCACCCCCCTCCTCTCAGCCAATCGGGGAGAAGCTTATGAGTCATTTATCAGAAGGCTGACATTAGTGTGTCAGGGCTGAGCTGTCAGGCTGAAATAGATTGTGTATATGTGTGTGTCTTTGTGTGTGTCCCTGCTTATCTCTGTTGCAATATGACAAATTACCGTACCTGCTGGTGGCTTCTGCTTCTGACAGCAACACGTGAGAGCCGAGGATTACTTGGAGGTTTGAATTTTGATGGGACTTGCGTTCACATGAAAGGATCAGAAGACCTCCCTAGTTTTGTGTATGCACACGAGCATTTGTGTGTTTGTGTGTGTGTATATGATCAGGGGGTTTCAGTACAGCAAAGCCGATGAAGGCCTCGGGTTAAACTGGCTTATTGCCTAGTAATGATTTATGGATGAATATTTAATATTTAATACATGACCTACTTTAAAGGGATTCAAATGCTTAGCCTCAGTGACCCTACCAGAACAAACACACACACATACTATATCACGTCTACCCTCACCCTTAAACCAGTCTCATCCCCCAGCCCCCCATGTTTTCCCCCCTACATTCCAGCAGACTGGGTGGGGGTGTGAAGGAATTTGCCTGTACTGTCCTATCTTTTGTCCTTTTTACCCAGCATTCTCTTCTGCATGGCTGACTGTCTGTCTGTCTGTCTCCTTGTGCCCCTCTCAAATCCCCACACTCCTGTTTCAGTCACCTCTCTACCTCTTCACTCATCCCTCCAAACGTTAAATGTATGTAGACAAAGGCGTCAGACAGTATGACACTGTCTGACACACCAGCGTTTGGTAGGGTGATATGAGCAAGCATCATGCATATATGAGGTGACAGCCTGTCATTGTATTTCAGACCAAAATGATTGTATTGTTTGCCAAAGAGAGTCAGATATTGTGGTCTCCATGACATCATATAAATTAGCTTATAACAATGCTTGTGTACACTGTGACCAGTGCTCAGCAGGCTTTTGTGACCTAAAACTCTCTTACCGCTTTAATGCAAGTTAGTCACCAAGCGGCTAAAGATTTGTCATTTGTTGAAATGCTTTTTTGCAACAGCTTCATAATATAATCCCTGTTTTCAGTCAGCTCAGACACTGACACTGTGAATACACATTAACCCTGCATGAGAAGGGAAGTGTGCTGCTGCTCTGTCCAGGAAGTCCTGTGAAAGACGAGCATTTTTGTGTGACTTCTTAAATCTCCAACTTAAAAAAAACATTGATGGATACTGTTAGAGTGTCAGTTCTTTCTCGGTTCCTCGCACATGGTATCTCCTCATCAAATATCCATCATCCTCCTTCTGTTATCCTTGTCTCCGAGCCTGGGAAATGGGTCATGACGGGGGACAAAGCGGAGGGATTCATCTTCGCCAGTCAAACTGAGAGATTAAATGCAAAAACAACTGTTATCTTCCTTTCTCTACCTCTACACCTTCTCGGTGGGCCCTTCACAACCCTGGATATCATATCTAAACACAGCAACACTCAGATATCACAACAACTCTGACGCAATAGATTCCAGCTTTTGAGATTCTACAATTAGTGAGAGAAGATGCAGACCTGTGCTTGCTCATGTCACTGTTTGACCCTTTATCATAAACATGGCTAACAGTGGCAGGGGGTCGAGTTACAGGGGTTAATATATCATAAAGTCTGGAAAGGTCGTGAGAAAAACTGTGTAACAGCTGAGAGAACTACACTGACCTTTTGGGGAGACACTTATACTAAAGCTGTTAATGTTTAGGGTGTCGCTGGTAGTGACGAACCCACAGAGACTCAGAGTTTCACTCACTATTGGTGCATTTAAGCATGTAGAAACTCAATGATTTGGCTTGACGTCTCCCAACTCTACGGATGCAACAAGTATCTAATCACCTAAGCACCTAAGCACCTAGCTGGTGAACATGAGCAGAGCTAAGTGGGTAAAGAGTTCCCCAGGATTTGGTGGTGACCAAAACAGAGCGTCAGTGTCTTTCTTAGATAAAAAATAGGCAACTGTTTAACACATTTACTTTGATAATTTGCTATAGTATGTATTTATAATGTGAAATCTTGTGTTGAGAGCTTGTTGACTGGCCCCTATGTGGATAATATTTTATGAATGTATGCTAAGTTAACACTAAGCGTAAGTATTTGCATATGCTAATACAGCAGACTGACTGGCTGACTGTCTAACTTTATTGATGCCAAACTCTGAAACTTATGAGAAAGTTACATTGTGTCATATCGTGAAATCTCACATATAGCACGTAGTGAACATATGTATATAAATACTTATTATATATACTCAATTTGCTCCTGTTCTGATAAGGCATATTAGCAGATTAAGGTGGATGCAACAAAGTTACTAACTCTTTTTACAATTTAAAGTTATAATCTCGAAGTTCTCTGTTTCGTTCTATTTGGCGGCACCTTTTGGTGAGAAAAGGCAATTGCGCGTGCATATGTCCCAGATACGCAGACTGTGGTTGGCTCCCTTTGTTACGGTTTTAACTCTTGATTTTGCTTGCTGACGGTCGCTTTCCTTTTTAGACTGTTTGCCTTCATCTGAGCGTCGAATTTGTTTCTTTTTCTTTGGATTTTCTCTTATTTTTGAAGATATCTGTTATCATCGATCTTGTTTGTTCAGCCATAGTAGATTACTATTTACTTGCAACACTTGCAGAGACCAGAAAAGCTTAGCTCCGTCTACCCTCTCTGTCAGACGGACCACTGCTGGGTGATGGAAAACAAGTTGTTAACTGGGCGATGCTTGTGATTTTTTTTTCGCGAATGTTGCCACAGACACCCAGTCCATAATAATCCTATATACTGCAAATGCAAAGGCTTTCATCAGTTGGCCATAGGCTTTCAGCGATAGATAGTGACTTAACAGACATTTATTTAAATGAAAATCTCTGAGATTATTACCTTAAGTTGCAGCTTGGGTCAAGTTTTTTCATCTCAGTCATTTTTATTGACTTTTGGAGACTCAACAACAAAAAAGACATTTGGATTGCAGACAATTCATATTCAAACTGTGAAATGGTCTATAGTTATAACATGAATGGACGGCTTCATTTCATAGTTGAAAATGGCATTTTTCTGCAACAATGTTACAATAATCCATTCAAAATGCTCAGGGGTAGAAAAACAAACTAGTATAGGTTCTGTTCAGACAGACAATACAGTTAAAACAGACGGGGCGTACTTACAGACTGAAAGGGTATGTCAGCTTGTAAAATGTCAAAGGGTCACACAGCAGAGCACTTACAACAGCTGATTTCCCTTCAGTTGAAAGGGAAATGTGTCACATTGAACTGCTGCACTGAACAAAATGTACTCTAGCCCTATAAAGATTTTAAAGGACCAGAGGTAAAGTATCAGCAGGACGGCCTGTTCTTGCATAACTTCGGATGTCTCCGACACAAGTAACATAATCTGCCAGAGGACTTGGAGAGTAATTCTGCACAGATGTGTTGAAGTAACTTCTACAAATCATTTGACTTTCATAAAATGAACGCCAACATGGGAAGGAGGATGAGGATGCTGTTTTTCTCTTCATATATGTATGAAATATGTATATGTGTATGCATAAAAGCCAGAGCTCCTTTTGCTTTTACTTGGAACACATTTATATAAGAAACGCATGTTGTCAAGTTGAACATTTTCATGCAATGTCCCTCTTGTTAACATAAAAATTCTGATGGTCTGTTCAGCTCAGTTTAAAATGTCCCCATGATAAATGTCTCCATTAGATTTGAAATTGTCAAATTACCCATTTTAACCAGATTGTCTTTAGTTATTATATCTTATCCTTTTAAAAGAAATCTGATCTGAGTTACTGTAACTGCTCAGTCTTGGTTTTCAGCCACTTCACTGACCTTTAAGTCCCGCCAGTTGGAGTGGAGAGAGTGGGTCCAAATATGTCCAGCATGACGGGAATAATCCTCCTATTGACTGTGACTGTGGGAAGGAAGAGCCCACTGACAATGTGTCACATTTCCTTATTGACAAAGCTTCTGTTTGTCTGTTAGATCAAGGAACTGTTGTCTTTTTGTGCGTGTGTGTATGTGTGTGCAAGCAAAATCTCTGCGTCCCTCTGTGGCTGTCATGAGGAATCAACCATGGTTCGTGCAGAGGAAATGCAGCTTACAAATCGGCACTGAAACACAAGAACTACTGTTGCACCCATGCCATGTGAGATGCAAATGCTCGACCAACCCGCTGGTTGAACCAAAAATAGTGAAACTTTAAATGTAAATGGTTTGAAAGTGTGACAATGCTATGATGCCTTAGCTTTTTCACACTTTCAAGGCATCAAAATAGATTGAAAATTCTGTCATGAACCCCTGAGCTCCAAAGCAGAGATATTTTCCACCTGACAGTTCAAGTAACATTTTCTTGCAGGTAGCTTGCTTCCACATTTAAGGTCATTTAAACTCCCTTTCTCTTGAACTACAGGCCCAGGTTGAAGCACAGAAGGCCACCCAGGAGTTCCAGCGGGCGGTGGAGATCTTGCGGGCAGCCAAGGAGACCATCGCCCTGGCCGAGGAGAGGCTGCTGGAGGAGGATAGTCGCCAGTTTGACTCAGCCTGGCAGGAAATGCTCAATCATGCTACACAGAGGGTAAGCACATGATGCAAGACCACTGAAAAATACATAAGGATTCAATTTTTCTAAGGTTAAGAAAACCTTTCTTGATTGATTCAGGTGATGGAGGCCGAGCAGGCTAGAACACGCAGTGAAGCGGAGCACAGAAAAACAGCAGCAAACTACAACTCCTGTATCAGCCACATGAGGCAGCTGGAGAAGAAGCTAAAGCGCACGATCAACAAATCCAGGTCTGTGCCTTTGAATATTTCCTTTTCTTTTCCCCCTTCTTAGGCCTCGCTGTGAGTCAGTGTGAGAAAGAGGGGCTACATTTATGTCATCTGATGCAGTCCAGATGTTTCATGTGTGGGTTTTGCAATGTTGGGGTGTGCTCCCTTCGTAAGAGCCAAGGAATGTGACTGCTCACAGAGGAGTGTTATTCCTCCAGCCATTTCTCCAGTGACAAGTTTCTCCCTCCCTCTCTTAGTTTTTCTTCTTTTTCTCTCCCTGCAGGCCGTATTTTGAACTGAAAGCCAAGTATTATCTACAGCTTGAGGTATGTATGCTAGCAGGCTTTTAATCAATTGTCATTGGTTTGAGTTAAAGGCTTGAAAAAACAACAAGCTATTTCAGCTTGGATTTCAAGTCTCAGCATTTTGTATATTTGTAGACATGTCACATTTCCAACATGAAAATGAAAAAACAAATGAAAACAAAATGGAATTAAATCAATTTGGCGATGTCCAAAAATGCAAACAATTTTGTGGATGAGGATGCATTTCACAATGTTTTGGCTGACTCGTATATTCAGCTGTATTTGTTTGAGCCAGAAGAAAATGCAGCAGATTAAGGCAGAGGCTGAGGCTGCAGCTGCTGGCACGCAATGTATCCTGGTTCATGTAGGCTTTGCTCGCTTTGGGAGCCGGAGATTTTCTGAGATATCATCAATAATTGTAGCAAAAATTCCTTTAGATGTTCTTAGCCAGCCAGCCAGAAATATTTTACATTTAATCAAGTACAACTCAAGAGGAATTGTGGTATCGTTAGTGAACTCTTAGCTTTCTATCGAGCACCATCATACTTTGGTTTATAAAAAACTAAGTTTACCTGCAAAACTAATGACATAACCATCAGCTCTTTTTGTGTTACCCAGCAAATGCTAACAAGTTAAACTAACATGCTCTAGCCAATACCTTATAAGCATCTGCATGCTAGCATTGTATTGTGTGTCTGTTAGCTTACTAAGGTTATCATTAAGCTAAAAAAACACTTATAGTATATACAGTATAAGTGGTATACTATAGCATAGCCATAGTACAGCCTTACAGAGCTAGCATGGCTGTGGATTTGTGTTGTCTTATAAAAACACATTACTTATATTTCATAACTTATATAACTGATTTACAGTTTTATAAACAAACTGTGTCTGGATTTCTCTAGCAACTGAAACGTCTTGTGGATGAGCGTCAAGCCAAACTTGTGGTTGCTAAAGCAGAGTACCGCTCAGCACTACGAAACCTAGAGAGCATCTCCGAAGAGATCCATGCCCAGCGACGGTCCCTAGCCATGGGGACCAGGGAGCAGGGTGTTGGTGCGGAGGGAGACGGGGGCAATGAGGACATCGCTAACTTTAAGATGGAGTCAGACGGTTTGTCAAGTGAGTATAAATAAAGCAAACACATTTAAAGACCACCCACTTCATTCACATTATAAGTGTTTGTTGGTAAATCTGTGTGTCTGCATGTTTAATGTGTGTTTCAGTGGTGTCTGTATCAATCGATGAAGAGGGCAGTCACAGTAGCGGCTCAGAGGAAGAGACCGACTCTCACTCCACCTCCTCTCCCCGAGCCGTGCCCTCTTCACCTTCCTCTTCTTCCTCTCATCCTTCCACCTCGGTCTCCACCCCCCTGGACATGCCCTGCCCTTACCCCTCCTCCTCACTCTACACCCCCTGTTCCTACCTTTCCTCCCCTCCCTCCTCCTCCATCCTTTCCACCTCCTGTCCCGGGGGCCTGGAGTTAGTCGACCCCTGTAGCTCTCAGGACCCAGACTCAGCATTCGGCTCTGGGCACGCGTCACCTCTCCTGGGCCCTCGCAGCCAGTGCAGTGGAGCTTCCTCTCCAGACTGCGACCAGGAGAGAGGTGTGTGTTTCGTCAGTGTGTATTTGGGGGGTGATTTCTGATGTAGTTCTTTATTCTATACATTTACTTAATCTTAAGTATTTGTAGGGGGAATTAAAGGAAAGGCTGATCCACACAGGTTTTTGTTTTGTTTCTGTATATGGACTATTGTATCAGAGACGTCAACTTCACTGTGTAAACAAGGCTCCAGGAAGTCACTTTGTCTAGCTGCCAATGAATTAGTCATTTTGATTTTTTTTTCGTTTCTTTTCTTATACAAATAAAACTACACAGCTTCTAATTATAGGGCTTCAGAGGTGTTTTGAACTTCTGACAGATCGTGGCTAGCCTGTGCTAAGCTATGCTAACCAGGTAATGATTTGAAGTACTGTAGCAACCAACATTGATATCTATCAAGGGCGTAGTTTTTAAATTACTGAATTTAAATTTTTCCCAGGATTATTTAAAATATGATTCATGTCATTATATCTCCTAGTAGTGTCGGGGTAGTTTAGCTGACAGAGAGTGAGGACAGAATTATTTCTCTGCTTCATCTGCACTCTCCCTGCCTTATGAAGGAATTATGAATTCACAAACAAATTATTATTGTTTCATCATTGAATGAAACTGTATAAACTGTAAAAAATCTCTGTGTCTTTATCTCCACCTTAGTAATACAAGTTTTTTGTAGCAGTAAATTTTATCCTTGATTTTATTCACGCTTTCATGATGATGTGTTTTAATTTCACTGTAACCAAAGACATTCGGGCATCGATGTTAATTAATATTAGTATGTATAATATTCAAATGAACTGCACTCCCTCAGGGAGAGATCAAGAAAGAGAGAGAGAGAGAGTGCATGCATATGGACAGTGCGGTCATTTGAGCATTGAAGTTTTTTATTGAAGTGTATGAACTGAACTGTAGACTGCAGCTCTTGTTTGCAGTGACAGACTCATATGTACGACTACGACTCCTTCACAGGTTGAAAGTGCAACCGTAACGTGTATATCATATATTGTATCATATATTTATTATTGGACAAAATTATTGGTAGGGACAATTCAGCAATTTCTGTATATTGGTAGGGATGTTTCATCCCTACCCAATTCTACGACCTTGATATCTATATTCGTATCTCAGTCTGGAAAATAAAGTAGCAAGGCATGTTTTCCACACATGTATATTTGGAAAAAGTAATTGATCCAGCTGAACTTTTTTGGGGGGTCTTAATTGAAAATGATCAAAGTTCAAAAGTTGGAACTTTAATAGCAAGAACTATTAAGAACGTTTTAAGTAATATGCATATGTAATGTCTGAGGTTGTGAGACTTGAATCATAAATGTAGACAAATTGTACACATTTTAAGAGCTCAAAGCGGTAACATTTTAAGTTGGACTTATAGATTTTTGTTCGAGTTTGTCTAACACAACACTGTGTGGATTTTTAATGGCTTTTAAAATTAAATCAATCTTAGGCAAAAATCAATTATTGATATTTCACTTGGGAAGATCGAAAAGCCCCTGATTCTTTTAATAATAAAACAGTAAAGCTGTCAAGTGAAACCAAGAGTGTTTGTACAAAAATCATGAATTGCTAGTCTGCATTTGTGTTGAATTTTAACCATCCAATTCTTTGAGGGGCTTCCCATTATCTGCCTGAGTACATTTGCTGACTAGATAATTTTATATGGAAAGTGCTTTGCTTGAATAAAGTTTAGCTTCAGTCAGCAAAGATAATTATGTGTATCCTTGGTTTACTTTAACAGATTTGCTCACCATTTCTGTGTTTCTGCATGTTCACTGCAGGTGACCGAGCAGAGGGAGCGGAGGCGACGCTTGAAGCCGGTTTGAAAAAGCTAACATTGACTGTAGTACAAAAACGAGAAGGGGACTCTGAGGATGAACAAGACCCCCATTACGCTAACTCTGACATCTCCTCCTCCAGCTCCGCCACTCCCATCCTGCTACTTAACAGTGTCTAATGAGTATCTAACATATTTACCTGTGCAGCTTCAGGCCTCAAACTGAACTTTGGCAGAATGTTTGAAACAGGCCAGGATAAAGAGAGCAAGCTGCACACTCCAACCTGACATTATGCCCATTTTGTCTAAACATCAGATTGTGTCATATTAAAGGTGCTATACGTAGTATATTGGAACATCAGTACATAATCCTCAAAAAAATATGAACCTGTGTGGATGTATTGTGCACAAATATACACAGGAACAAAAGAATTGGTCTTTATTGGTATTAATAGTGCAGGTGTCATTCAAAAGACTACATTTCCCATTACCTCCCTTGCTTTTTGTTGCTTTTTGTAATTGAACTGACATTGAACTTGCTCTGTTTCTGGAAAAAAAGAAGAAAAAATAGGACTATTTTGTGCCATAAAGACATTTTGATCTTCAGCAGAATAGCAAATTGTCTTACCTCTGTCATAATACAGAGGCTGTCAATCATTTCAACAATGGTGTAACTAGTCTACAGCTTTATTGTGATGTGTCAAAGTAAATCATTTTGGTGGTAATTTGCTACTGGTGGCACCAATCAGAGATGTTTCGTATAAATGTGAATAGTGAGCCTGTTTTTTTGATCGCATCTACACATAAGGATCTAAGTGGGACAAAACAAGCTGTCAGATGTGGGATAATGTCTCATTCTGCCTTGATTATTGAGCTCCTCCTGTTACTCCTAACTTCCTGTGAATGAAATGTAGGGTGTGGAGGCTGTGGTTGTGGTTGTGGAGAAGTAGTTGTCAAGAAGGAAACTGGAGTGTAAGCTGCACTCTGAGCACTAAACTAAAGAAGAGACTGTCTTCAGATGGGACTGAACCTTCGAGACAAAAATGGTCTTCCATTTGTATTATGTATGTAAATGATTGAGTGAATGTATTCTTTACTTCCGCACACCGTCTGATGTGGTGACTGCGGTGATTGAGTGAATGCTTTTTTAAATGTGTGTCTTTGTGTTTTAGAGAAACTTAAATACTACCCTGTAGACAGATATTCTATATTTATACACCTGTATTCTTGTATATAAACAATGTGTTTTGGTTACTGTTGTTGTTGTGTAACACAAATAAGCAATAAACATGTGCTACACATAAGCAATCATTTTTATCCAGCCCCACTGTACATACATAACTGCGTACATAAGTCCATCCCATTCTTGTGAATGCTGCTTGATATCTATAAAAGGTCAAGGCCACTGTGAACTATTGTCCATCCCATACTCGACACCACAATATTCAATGAGGGGAGATCTTCAAATTTGAACAAATATCGATGTGGATTCAACGATGAACTGAACAAGATTTTGGTGGCTAAAGGTCAAGGTCTTTCAAAGAACATTTAGGCCACAACTCTGGAATTCATATTATAATTAAAACATAATTCCCTATACTGTCTAAAACAGGGGTCTCCAACCTTTTTTCATCTCAGAGCTACTTTGAAAAAATGAAAGTGGCCAAGTGCCACTTCCATTACATCGCTGTAATGCTGGTGGAGCCCCATGATGATTCTTTTGTTGACTGAAACGTTTGTACCACAGGTGCATACACTTGTCCTTCACATTTGTAAATAAAAACTTGCTTTCCCACTCCCTGTTGGAGATAGTCTGTTTTCTGCTTTTTCTTGGTGTGGCCACCTTCATTGTCCATCATAAATCTGACTAAACAGGCTTGCTAATGGCACCAAACTCCTCACTTTAGCTCACCTAGCCTACAGCATAACTGACCAGACCTGTCGATGGAAGTTGCTGCAACATTGCTGTCATTGGTTAGGTTCAGACGTTGACAAACTTGCCAGGAGCATCACCGTTTTTTATTGACAGCTGATAGGCCTATCCTATTATTTTGTATTGGAGGGAGATGGACATCTGTGTATTTGATTGGTGTGGGAAGTGGGAAGAGGCTTTCAAGGTGCATTTATTGCCGTCTGATTTTTTGTACAGACTGTGAACCTCTTGGCGAGCTGCTAAAATCCAGGCTACGCGAGCTACCTGTTGGAGATCCATGGTCTAAAATAATACGATGATGAAGCAATGGCATTCTTTACCCAAAAGGTCAAAGGTCAGTTTCACTGTAACATCCATAATGTCTTGGAAAAAACACTCTTCTGGCCATTTTCCCAACACATTCTTGTAAACATGACATCTCATGAAGGATTGGTGGGAATTTCTTCAAATTTGGCAGAAACTTGAACTGAAAGAATAAATTGATTCAATGTTGGTTGTTAAGGTCACTGCTACCTCATGTCCACCCAACTCTTTTGAACACAATATCCCAAAACAAATGAGGGAATATCTTCAGACCTGGCACAAATGTTCACTTGGATTCAAGGATGAACTGATTAGATTTGTTGGTCAAAGGTCAAGATCATGTCCCAGTAAATCTCGGCGCTGCCTGGAGGGACTTTTATTACATCCGTCCAAGAGAACAACGCCAACAATATTGTTTTTGTTTTCAAGGTAATGTATTCTTTTTCATATTTTCACTGTACAAATAAATCCCCGATCTCCGTTCAGGAAACAGTTACACTGTCATTCTGTTTGAGACATGTGTGGATGTAAACTGCAATTTAACTGCTTGGCAGAGACATGGAGTCGCTAGGCGGTAAGTTTAGTTATATCAATCTTCAACAAAGTCTATAAGCATTAGGTTGTAAATCTTAATATTGGTCATCATACAACAGTTAGTTCTGACCAAGTAATCTGTTTGTTTAAGAGGCATTCCATGAGTGGTGATCAACATCACTGGGACTTACACGCTGTGTATCACTCCGCCTCAGCCAGGTAATCTGAATACTGTTAATCAGCGTTACAGCAGACTGTGTATGTCTACATTAATCAAACTGGTACCTCTGAATCACACAGCAGACTCTTATTTCACTGGTTGATGATAAATTAAAACCTACAGATAAATGTACATCATACAAATTAGCTGATGTGGTAATCTGAAGACGCAGTGCAGGAGAATGTTTGGGTTGCTTGGCAACAAAAGTCCAGTTGCAGTTAAGTTGTTGAACTATTTGGGTTAGTGGAGCAAAAATTAATCTGTTGTTGATTACTTTTACCACTATTTGCCACTTGGGTAAATGTTGTATAAAAGCAATATTACACTCAAGGCTGCAATGTTGTACTGAATATCATCACGGCTGTGGTTATCTGCAGCACTCTGCCTTCGTGATGATATTCAGTACAACATCCAACACAGTCTTCTTGAAATTGTCAGAAATATACCTTTAAGCAGGAGAAGGTGGTATCAAAACTCTTACAAAAAGAGATATAACATTCTATGCATTTAAGTCATACATATATTCGCAGTCTGGGTGTTTGCAAAGGAATAAATCAGTTCAACACAATCTGGGTATGTGTGTCAAAACAACTACACTCTACCTCTGTTCCTCCATCTTTACTCAACCCCATGAACCACCAGCTGCCTGAACTGTGCCAACTACTTCAAATAAACTGATTCTAGATCTCAACAGGGCTGTACACATTGAATGATATATGAGATGATAGGAAATAATTCAGTCAAATATACTAAACGTGTGCTTTCACAGTAACATTCTAACCTGTATTTACACAATTATGTTCATATCACACAGTGTTATGTTTGTATTTGCCCGGTGTGTTGGGGGAACTCTAGCAGGGTAACAAAGTCATCATACTAGCAACTTCAGAGCTCACTCATCAACATGTTAAATCTTGTATGTTTAATCTGCACAAAAAATACTTCACAGGCAACAACAGAGTAAAATGCTAGACTATTTCTTGGCTGAAGTTCCTGTTCCTAGCAAAGAAATAGCCCTGAAAATAAGCTTTTCTCCCCCCTTATTACATTATTGACTTTATCTGAGTAAGACACTGTTAGCAGTGATATTACTCAACAGCTCTACAGATTTATAGTGATGTGTCAAAACCATTTTTTGCTGAAACAGTTTTGCTGAATAAGAACTATTGTAGCATAGTTATGGGAACTAGAAGCCTAAACCACTGAAATCACAACATCCTATGTGGGAGTGGGTGAGAGGTGGGGTAAAAGCCTGTGAATGTTTAGTCCCAATGTTTCCCCAACTGCTTAACAAGTTAAAAATTATAAGGCAGGAGGGATGCAGTTTCAGAGGTTGGAGAGGAATATTTTTTTCACTGCAAGCTTGTGTTAAATACATTTAAATGTGTGTAATACATTTACATGTTACTGTTCTTGAAATTATAGCCTTGGATATAAACTGATATTAACTATTTGCTGATTTATCTTATCAGTCAATATGACCGATGCTGTTAGTGACATTAAATAGCAATACATACTTATTATGTAAATACTATCAGTGTCATGTTCCAATATCTGTCAGGCTGTTATTAATACAGTATTATTGGATAATATAAAAAATAGATAAGATAAAGCATTTTACACAAAGTGACTTTCCTGCTGACTTTCACTTTCATTTAATACCCTGAGACTCTTACCTGACGTACATGATAGTTAATTCTACTCTGTAACTTTTCTTCCTGTCCCTTGTCTCCTCTGCCTGTCTGTACATGTTTCTGAAAACATGCCGCCTCTTAGTTGGTTGCATCCCGTGATTCGAACTCAGGCCTAACAGAGCAGGTTTGAAACAGTGAGTCACAGTGCTATGACAAAACTGTGTAAGACACTGACATCTAGTGCCAAGTTTAGGTTTTGTATGCACTCCAGTTTCCTCCTCAGGGACTTCAGACTATTTCCCTGAACCTGTTGGAACTAATCTTTCATGGTCTTACTTAACTAACAATGACAACTTAGCTAAATTGTCATAGTTGTATATGACATATCTTATGACTATATCTTAAGGAGGGAGCTCTCAAGCTTGGTAATAAATTTCAGGTTCTGTAAGAATTGACTTCTCTATCTCTAGCAATGCATATTGGTGCAGCTGGCTGATTTGTCTTTCCTCCACCGGTTGCTTCATCCAATCTGCAAACAATGGATTTGACATCCTGGACAACAAAGACTGTGGGCTATCACAGCGGAGCGCTCTCCATCCAGAGGCAGTTTCCAGACACTCTGTAAGCTCTACACAAGCCAATTAGCGTCTACCTTCATGTTGTGTCCATTGCATTGCATACAAACTCTCATACACTACAGCCAGGGTAGATCCATGACCAGGAACCTTAGTTATAGGACTGCAACAAAATTGTTTATTCAGTACCATTTCATAAGTCTGTGAATCAATTGGAAGAGACCTAATGTTAAAGCTCCCACCCATCTGCCACCCACATGCTGAGGTCCTCTACATAGTTTGTGTTTCCCTGGCTTGCTTACAGAACATCCCTTTTTAGGAGGGTTGTTTTATAGAACTCTTTCAATTTTAAAATTGGTGGGGAAACGTTTTTTGACCTGGCCCCACTCAGTCTTCATAAGTAGCTTCAGGCTAAAATGTAGAGCCCAAAACTTTGGCTTTATCTATGATTGCTCCATTATTGGAGCTTTTTGTATCTGCTGAAAGAGAGTCTCCACCCAAATCAACTGAGCTCATGCACCCTGTCAGTCAACATAATTCACTGTATTCTGTCTGTTTAAAATCACATGCATGTGTGTCCCTGATCGTGATGAACACCACTTTCAGACATTGCTATTGTTAACCAATGAGTTTAAGCCTTCAACTTAGGAGTATAAGCATTTTACATTTAACATCAATGGACCTCACTGACAAATCAAATATACAATCCTTTTGCAATTCAAGATATTTCACTCCAGTAACCCTTGTCTCACATCCATGCATTATCCTGCTGTTCCAAATATATCTAGCTCTCTTTGGCTGCTCCAAACTTGTTACAACTTTATTCCTTTTAGTCAAGGTAAGGCTTGGGCTTGATGTATCTAAACATAAGACTTTTATAACAGAATGATAAAATGCCTCATACAGACACCTTGTCACCTTTTCTAAGCTTCTTAACACATCTCAATCTTGAAAGGTTATCATCTGTATCAAATAAATGTAAAGTGGTTGGTAATGTTACAATTTCACTATTCATATATGTACACACACAACCAAACCCATACGATATATCAAAATCCAGCCTAATAAATACTATTCTCTGTGATAAATCTGATAAATCTACTTTGATGGTGCATTTGACTATAACCTATAACCTGCATTAGAGATGTAAGCATAAAGAAAGTAACCTGCCATACTACAAGACATAATTGATCAAGCTTTGGCTCCCATTGGCTTGTGATCAGACAAATTGTGAATCCCAGCAGTGCTGTACTATTTTTTACATTATTTATTTTCACAGTTTAAAGTTACAGGGAAAATGTACATTAATAGATATTTCTGTAAATGTGCAAGATTAGATGTTTCACTTATTTTTAACTGCAGTCCCTGGGCAGGTATAATGACGGCTCCAGAAGACACAAAAATACAGTAAAACAGGTACAGCTATACTGAAGGCCTAAATACAGCAGATCACTTTAACAAAAATAGGTCTGATCCTTAACACTCTTTCTGCAGCTCCTCGCATGATCAGAGTACATTTTTCTCAGTTGTTTAATCCATTTGGAACAATTACAGCCCTTTTTTAACTCACATGGTCAAAGGGCACAGTCCATGAACAGAATGTAAAAGCACTGCAGTGAAGGGAATTTTGCTGCCTCAGGGCAACTTTTTGATGACACAACGATTGCATTAAATCATAACCTTCAACCACAGGTCTAACTACAGGGTAATACTTCCACAAGCTTCAATACGCCCTCCTTTCATTTATCGCAAGTTAAGCTCTTCTTAATATTGATGCTAAAAATGATCTGGTGATTCTGTTTCTCTTAACCAGTTAGGCCTACCACTGAAAGTAGAATGCAGATCTCATATCTATCACCTATCTTGTTTCAATCTCGACATAAGGCTGGTGACAAAACTGATGTCAAAAGCATTTATACTTTTGACCATTTGTTACTTGTATCTTTCCTGTTCGGTGCAGATGACACCAATTTATATTGCAGCCTACTTCAACTTCAATAGGCCATTGAATGACTGCAATCCTGATTTGATTATCTCCATCCCTAACTACATAACCAGAGGAAAAACAGAAGGATGCCAAGGCTACTCATACTGAATTAAACATACATTTTATTGTAAAACAGCCTATATTCGGCAAATGGCTCATGAGAAGAGAGTGGGACTCCGAATAAATATCTGTCAGGATTACAATCAAAACAGCATCACATCATTAACACACAGATAGCTAAATTGAGAACAGTACTGTGTCCCTTTGCAATGCTAATTGCTTGATATGCGTCACTTGATAAAGTGACAAATTAAAAACAGGGTTTCCTACTCAACTCAGCATGGGCAATTGACCGACTTAACAAAGGACACCTGGCAAAGTACATGTAGTCTACCAGCAGTAGTCCAAATACAAACTATAGTATACTGTATATTATAATATCAAGAAACAAATGCTTATTTGGGAAAATGTATTAATGGCAAAAATAAACCAGCCAAATAGCAGTCGAAAGTGATTTTGGATCTTTGAACCGATACCAGTATGGATTCGCTGTCATTTTAAAACGGTAAAAGCAACCTTGACGCATTGAAAAACAAACTCCACAAGCATTGCAGCAACATCACTGACACAACCATCTTTTGGCACTGTGCAACATCCTAAATCTGTAACCATGATTTGATTTAGTCATATGACGCAAGTCATGTGATCAACTGACAAATAAAAGGAACCTCATATCTGATTGGCGTGTTCTTTTTCCAGGCGCGCTGTGATTGGTTAGGACGGGGTCAGTTTGGACTGCAGTTAGCTATTAAATTAGTGTTTTGGAGACATAGGTTGCAGAGTCATGTGTTTTTATTAAGTTTAGTTTGACTGCTTCATTCCCTGTATTTCTGGTCTCACAGTGGAAGCAATGCGTCTGTACTTTGTAGCTGTTGTTTTGTGGGCTATCACAGGTAAGAGGCAACACTTAACTTTCCACGTCGTGTTTACTGTTAGCTAAATACATGCTACGAAAACAGCTAGTGGTGTTTAGAACAGTCGTTTTGCAATGGCTATCGTTCAGGTTACGTTAGAGAAATAATCTCAGAAATTAAATTCTTTACAGCAGCGGTAATAAGTCTTGTATATCTTTTTATTTATCAAGGAAATATGTCTGCTTCTGTCACAGATACGTGCTGATAAATGCATAGAATGCCCCACCAAACCTCAGCTGAATTCTGTCAATTTAGAGTTGACTTTCTTCTCAAGAAAGGCACGTGCATCCTAAAGTAAAATTATGATAGGAGTCGAAACTGTAGTGTTCAGTCATTTATTCGGCATACATGCCATTATTAAAGCGACACTATTTTGACTTAATGAGCAACTATTTTTATAAGCCCTTCTGCCATTACGTTGTTCCCTTTAGCGTTAACTGAGCAAAAAACAATACGAGGGAATGTGGACCTATTGCGGTCTGAATGTTATTTTTGTAAAGATACGTAAAGCTCTGAAAACTGCTTGTTTAATATACCTGACATAACTCAATTAAGTCGGCAGGAATTTGTCTGCTTTTTGCCTTTAATGAGCACATGTTAAATTTTTGAACAAATTATTGCCCTAACCTTACAATTTTTTCTGTGAAAAGGACACACTGTGAGAACAAACATCTTAGCACAGCTGTCAGTTTATTTTAGGAAAATGTTATTTACAAAGCACCCTTCACTTCTTCTTTGTTTTTTAGCTTCAGAGGGCAAAGCAGTTCCCTCCCTTCCAAATTTTGGGGACAGCTATCATGTCACAGGTAAGCATTGCAACATCAGATTACATGTTGGGGCCTCAAAATGTTGCTTACTACAGGACTGTGTTACATATCCATTGCAGGAGTGATTTCTCTGCCCTACGCTGAGATCAAGGAGCCATTCGAGGCCTGGTTAGACCTAGCAGCAAAGTCCAGCCGCATTGACTACTACCATGGTAAGAAACCACTGGCCCCATGGCTGTTTCTCTTAAACCTGACTCTGTGTTTCCCCTGCTTGGCTGGATTACTGATGTGAAACTGAGAACCTGTTGTGTCAGACCAAAGTGACCAGAGCAGAACATAAGCACTCAGTACATAAACACAGAAGTGAAAAAGAATGAATAAGCACTTTTGAGGGACTTATTCTGTGGACTCCTGATACATACCCATGTGACTGTAAGCATTTACTGTCATGTTTTGACTGATTATGTAAACTCTGTCTATTGTATCCACATGATCCTGATGTGGGTAAGAGTCCAAATTTATATTTCTTAGTAAATTTATAGGTGGTAATCGGCCTTTATTGTGCAGGCTTGGAGTTATGAAAGTTGTAAAAATGGGCTGAGATTAGAAGACCAACAGTCTGTAAGTTTAAGAGAGAAATTAACATTACATGAACAGAAGTAGTTTTTCCAACTTCGGTGTGTTCATGAGCTCAAATATGAGGTGGAAATTAAGAAATCGAAAAGATATGTTATACTTTATTATCCAGAACCACATTAGGTAACTAAATAAACCTTATAAAATGTTGAAATTGACAAAAGTGTGACTACACCAATTTAAACTCAGATTAAAGAAGTAAATAATATAGCTTAACTTTTAATGCATTGATTATCAACAGGCCAGGTTTCCACTTACCAGCTGGGTGCAGAGAAGCCGTGGGGGGTTTCCTATAAGATCTCTCCCGAGACAACAGAGGTAGAGCTGAACGTGATGAAGTGTTTCCAGGTCAACGGAACAAAGGATGAAGCGGTCACAACGCAGGCTTCACTGCCTGATGTGCAGGGCTTCCAGGTCTGTGTGCAGTATTTTGGTTTGTTTAAGAATCTTATCACCATGAACGAACTGGAATCTGCCAGTCATTGCTTACATTAGATAACTTCACTGCATGGCATCAGATCCTGTATTCTTTTACAACAATACAGGAGTATTTGTCAGAGTAGATTAAATATATGCTCTTAGGAAAAACATACTTACCCTCCCTGTTGCAAAGTACTAAGCTGCCTGTACAAATCTAGGCGCAGACTAAACTTGAGAAGACAGATTTGATGCTCATTTGTGTTTGTGGTCCTGTGAATTGTAAAAGAATTGTAGGTGTTCTCCAGAGAGTCAGTTACTCATGTGGACATTTAATTTATTTTTTACTATTGACTCATTCATTGTCTAAAACCCTTTATCAATGCAAACTCAGGGACTTGGTACTCTGAATTTCCCATTTAATCCAAACATGATTTCTGGCCCATATTTTGTGTCATTATGCTCAAAAGTAAAAATGTTTATCCCCCACAGTTCCTGAGGATGGAGTACTATGGAGGTTCCCTGTGTGAAGTTTGGCAAAACGTGACCACCGTGGGTTTCAAGAAGAATACATACACACTGTGGGTGACTCATTCAGAAAAAGGTGCTGATGGTAAGGAAGAGCCTGCTACACCCCTCCATTATGAGATGATGGGATACAACACGCTGCTCGGGTCACATTATGACAAATACCTGGTGGACTACAAAGAGTTCAGCACTCACGTGGATCCCAAAGTCTTTGCACTGCCTGAAGGTTTGTTCTCTTTTATAGCTGCATAAAGCCAGATGTTCTAGGAGAAAATGAATATAAAAACACCCGTTCTACTTTGTCAATTATTGTTCATATAGGGATGAGCTGTGGGGGATTTCCTGGTCCAGGAGTGGAGCACCACATGTTGGCCAATCCAATGAAAGATCTTATCCACACTTCAGCATCAGGCCACTCACAGCGCATCTTCAACCATTTCAAGGACAAGTTCCAGCGCCAGTACAGCGATGAAAGAGAAGATGAGAAAAGGCAGCACGCTTTTGTTCATAATCTCAGGTGAAGGAATGTCAACACTTAGGAGTTGTGACACTGCAGCAATATGATCTCTCCTTAAATGAGTTTCTGATGCCTTGTGACTGTTTTCTTGTAAATGTAGGTACGTCCACTCCAAGAACAGAGCAGGGCTGCCCTTCTCTCTGGCTCTGAACTCTCTGTCAGATCGCACCATGTCTGAGATGGCCACTATGAGGGGAAGGAAACAAGGAAAGACTCCAAACAAAGGGCTCCCTTTCCCCGCGAAGATTTACGAAGGAGTGACTGTACCTGACTCACTTGACTGGAGGCTTTACGGTGAGTGTTTGCAATCTAAAATGTTTACCAAAGATGTTATTTACTTATCCTTGTTTTTATGTCAACTCTGCTCTTACAGGTGCTGTGACCCCAGTAAAGGACCAGGCCATCTGCGGCTCCTGCTGGAGCTTTGCTACCACTGGAGCAGTAGAGGGCGCCCTCTTTCTAAAGGTGAAAAGATTAAATAAGCAGCCTGCACAAGAGTCACTGGCCACAGTGCAGTGCAGTGCAGTCTGTCGGGGCTACTTTGTTATGCTCTTTGCAGTTCATCTGTCCATGCTGTGACTGATTTGCATTGCAATTATGTTCTGCGTTGATTATAAGCATCTTCCTAAATATTGAAGAAATAATATGATGCAACTAAAATAATTCTTGATGCTGCATAGCCACTACAATTTATATTAAAAAAAAAAAAAAAAAAAAGTGGTCTGTGTGAAATGCATGGTAAATGGACTGTACATAATATAGCGCTTTTCTAGTCTTTGCGACCACTCAGAGCTGCTTTTACACTACATGTCATTCACCCATGGCTATGCCACCGGGAGCAAGTTCAGTGTCTTGCCCAAGGACACTTCAACATGTAAACTGAGGGATCGAACCTCCGACCTTCTCACTGAAAGTCAACCGACTCTACCACTGAGCCACAGCCGCCCCAGTTTGAATTTCTTTGCTTGATGCAGGTGAACAGTTTCACCCTTCTGAAACAAACAACATCTTTTCCACACATAGCTAAAAGAAAGTTTGTATTCCATCAGTTTAGTTAAATTTCTGTACAATGCTGCATCTAATGCTCCTAAACTTAGGGGAGGCATCCCTTGAGTGAAAAGAAGTCCTCCCCTTCAGAATGGGGGCAGGTCCACACGACATTGTTCATTGTGTCACTCTCACTCACATTAGACAAAACGGTGTGTGTGTGAAGGAGTAGTACTGGTGAATGACTGTCAGCTTTGGTCCCCTCCATCCCGTACAAGGCAAAGCTCAAAGGCATTCCTTTTCCTGTGCTGCCCAGCAACTTGATCCAAACATTGGATGGTTTATTATGCGCACACACAGTCGCCCAATCCCCTCACTCATGGAACACATGGAGTTTCAGATGCATTCCCTCCACTAAGACGTTAACCTGTAAGTGACAGAATTTGGCTGCCTTCTGTTGTCCCAGTCTGCCTTTTTTTTTTTTTTTTTAACCTTCTTAAGCCCTCATGGACATGCGCACTGAACCTGACATCAGTTAAGTCTGTGAGGGTTTTGTGCTTGGGCCCTAGGGTGTAGGTTTGGCCAGTCTTGATTTTTGTCTCTTGTTTGTCTTGTAGTTGTCTATTGAATAGGCTGACAATGGAAATTCCCAAGTATGAAGAAGCAATGCAGGGATAGAAAAAACTAGGTTTATTTAGTGTAGAAGGGCCTTACAGAGTTATTAAGAAGTGGACTATGACTCTGGAGTGCTATGCAATAGAAGAATGAGAGGGGTATTATAGACGGACGAAATCTTAATTTATAATTGTGTTTTAAATTGCTTGCATCACCCTGTTATACAAATCCTTTTTGCTGCAACATTTTACTAGTTATTTGTGTTTGTCTTAAAGTGCTAGTCTCGAAGATTTTAGTTTGGTGCTGGGGCAGCACCTATTGCGATAAATGGTAATTGCGGGAGCACACTTCCCAGATATCCAGACAATGTTGCAGTGTCATCTGAGCGTCAAATTTTGTTCTTTTTCTTTGGATTTTCACCTATTTTTGAAGTTGTATCTGTAGTCATCAAGCTTTTTTTGTTTTTTTGTTCAGCCATAGTAGATTACTATTTACTTGCAACACTTGCAGAGATAAAAACGCATCACTAACTGGGCGCCGCTTGTGATTTTTCCCTGCGAAAGTCGCTCTAGGCACCCAGTCTGTAATACTGCAAAAGCAGTCTTTCACTAGTGGGCCATGGGCTCAATCACCAGTGTTACCTCATTCGTCAATAGATGTTGACTTAACAGACATTTATTTAAATGAAAATCTTCGATTATTTAAGTGTTGATCCCAGCCCAACAAAGCAATTTTCTTCCTTTCCCTCTTTAATGATGGAGAAATGTTGAATTTGCTTAATTTCTGTGTCAATTTCAGTGTTAAAGATAACTAAAGTACCTTGTCAGTGATAAAACACGATTCACTTATAAAGGAAGATCATGATGAACCTTTCTGTGGATTAGTACTCCTATCTAGATAATAAAGCTAACTGTTTCAGTGTTGTGCAGTTTATTTTGGCTAGCAGTAAGTACTGCTGCGAAGCCTCCAGCAGTTCGTCTTTGTGCCTTCGCCAGCACGAGGCACAGCAGCAGGAAGTGACCTGCATGCTGAGGCACCTCCGTGACCACAGGCCGCTTCGTAAATAGAGCCACTCTCCAGGGGCCAATTTGAAAATTACTTCTTCTTGATCTCACAGCGTCTCCCAAGAAACCTGTAACTAATAGCTTGTATAAAAACTGTTCTTTATAAACATCCCTGTTCATTCTCTTACCATCTATTTTGTTTTGTTTTTTAGTGCCTTTATGTTTGTTTTTTGTCTCTTGGTCTTATTTTCCTCTCTCAAACCCTCAAATTTTCTTGTATAAGTCTTTCGTTCTTTAATTATTGTTCAGGTTTATGCACTGCCATGAAAAACCAAAGCTTCTGAAACTGTTGTGTACTTTTTGTATGTGATTTCTGAGAGATTAGCCTTGTTCTGCTTCAGTGTGTGATGTTTTGTTCTTGTTTTTCAGATGGGCTCCCTGCAGGTTCTGTCTCAGCAGATGCTAGTGGACTGTTCCTGGGGTTTTGGCAATAACGGCTGCGATGGAGGGGAGGAGTGGAGAGCGTACGAATGGATCATGAAACATGGAGGCATTGCCACAACAGAAACCTATGGAGCCTATATGGGAATGGTGAGCTGTTTTGAAGATGTGATTCTTTAACCTATTAAAGCAAAATAACTTCATAGCACTGCACTGACAACCCATTATTTGTGTGAGACTAAAGCCTGGCCTACACTAAAATATTTTTCAAATCTTAACAGATGTTGAAAATGTGACAGATCCCACACATGACAATATATAATCATAGATTTAACAGTTTTGCTCCTATGGTGTGTGGAGAGCAACGATTACGTCACAACAGCACCCCACACCACACATTAACAGATCCCATTCACCAACAACCAGAATCCCGACTCTCAAAACTGGAAATCTCTCAGTCAAATGAGATTTTATAGTTAACAAACATGGCGGACGACAGGCAGGAAAAATTGGTGATGATAGTTTTAGGACTTTTTACTGAAAATTCTGGAAGAAAAATAAACAAACGTGATGGATGAAGTGGTGGAGATGGTGTGAACATGGGATGTACGTGTTCCTTTAGGCTCCCTATCTGCTTTTGTCACCATGGCTGCAGTTGTTGTGCTTCCTTCTTCAGTCAGCTTGCTTACCAATTGGCTATCGTTTTGTTCCACGTGACAATCCACAGAGTGCGTGCTCGGCTGTCATCTGGGTTCACCCTACACAACAGGATAACGGATCGTAAATATTGAACGTTTAATATTTATGATTTGAAATCAGTGCGGCGACGGCCTTCCAAGCAGATCGGGGGAAGTAAAATCACTCTTAACAGACATCACACCACAGGAACATCTGGAGAGATAATCTTTCGAACCATCAAAAAATCGGGACTTTGCTTACTACTTTCTGAAGGGGGGAATCGAGCCCATTATCTTGTAGTGTGTACCCCGCTTTGGACACTTACCTGCCATAATAAATGATGACTCTAAACTAAGGCTGTAAGGCACAGCTTGACATTTTTACACGTAACACAAGAGTTAAATTCTATGGAACATTCTTCTGCTTCTTATATTATATCTTATATCTATGAAAAATGCTTAAGGACGTGGTAAGAAGTTTTCATACTAGTACAATGTGCTTGTGAATTTTGTCATGTATTAATGCAATACAAGTAAAGCCTAAAAGATAAATCAACATCTAGCCTGATACCCAGGTACTGGAACTGTTTTTTCACATTAAACAATGCAGAAATTGAATGTGCCAATGTGGTATCAATTGAGTCAATGCTCTCATTAGTCTTAAGCTAATGCTGATAAAAACAGTACATGATATTCTCAAGACACAGTTTGTTGCATATAGCTAAAAGCAGTGTACTGTGAAAAAAACCTGAGAGGAATATGTGTCATAAAAATTATTTTGACAATTTTTCAAGTTTTGGGCAATATAGTTATAAGGAAATGTAAAATGAAGTGGCCCCAGGATAGATCCCAGGGG
Source organism: Semicossyphus pulcher (assembly GCF_022749685.1). Taxonomy (NCBI): domain Eukaryota; kingdom Metazoa; phylum Chordata; class Actinopteri; order Labriformes; family Labridae; genus Semicossyphus; species Semicossyphus pulcher. The sequence goes on from NW_027211726.1 coordinate 22,466,624, forward strand.
TACTCCTTTGCTGACCACCATGAAGGGGAACTTTACACCTTCTGCAACAATTGCTTGAGTTCTTAAATTGTTAAATTGTTGATAAACCATGACATGACATTGATGCCTTTTTGCTAGCTTTTAAATAAATATTATTACCCAGTTGTCATCTATTTCAAAGGTCAACTAACTGAAAGAACTTCTAAACATAGTTAAAAGGAAGAAATTGTGTCTATGTAGCCCAATTGGAGTCACCTGGTGCCCTGTCTGTACAGCACTATTGTCAATGTCCACAATCTCGACTTATGCCTTGATGGCCAGGGTGACTGTATGACTGGGACATACAGAATTGTTTCCAGTACTTCGGCAATATAAGCTCAGTAATCAGTTTTTCTGCTTTCCTTCCTGAACAGAATGGATTTTGCCATTTGAACACATCCCAGCTTACTGCACAAATCCAGAGCTACACCAACGTGACATCAGGAGACGCAGATGCCCTTAAGATGGCACTTTTTAAAAACGGGCCAGTGGCTGTTAGTATTGATGCTTCACATCGATCTTTTGTTTTCTACAGTCATGGTGTCTACTATGAACCTGCTTGTGGTAAGTTTTTATTCTCACTGGTGCTCGTAGTTTTTATAGCAAAAGTCTCTCTCTAACTGTGCGTGATTGTTGTGTTTTCCAGGGAATAAAACAGATGACCTGGACCATGCTGTGCTTGCAGTGGGATACGGTACCCTGAATGGGGATCCATACTGGTTGGTAAAGAACTCATGGTCCACCTACTGGGGCAATGATGGCTACATCCTGATGTCTATGAAAGATAACAACTGTGGCGTCACTACTGATGCAACATATGTTACACTGGCATAGATTTGCACATTTTCTGCTTATTCAAATCTTTATGTTAATACCACTATGTGAGTGCCTGAGGATGACTGACACCTGATTTTGGATGTGTTGAGGTTATGGCATCAAAATGAGCTGTTTGCAGATGAAGTATTCAATGTTGTTGTTAAATGGAATAAATTTGTATGCTGCACAACTCAAACACACAACAAATTAGCTTCTTTAGACATGATTTTGATATGTTTATTCAATTTTATTGCAGACGGTACATGGCTACAGTGCCTTCATATCAGTTGTACAAAGTACATTTTGTGACACATTTCCACTTGTTCTTGTTCTGTTTATCAAAATAATGCACTGGTCTGGAATCAATGCAATAAAAAGTTTGATTATTAACCATAACCTGACTTGTCTGGCTTATCTAAAAGAAAAACTCTGTGGGCAGCAGTAAGGCATGCTTTCTAAATTCATGCAGTGGCATGACATGTTATCCCCTCCACACACACATGTAAAGCATTCAGGCCTCACTTTTCTCTTCTACAGGAATAAGATTCTTAATAACCAAATTCCCTTTGCCTGAGTTACATAGCATTTTACATGACCTGTGCTTCTGATCCATGTTTGGAGTTTAATTTTAATAAATCTCTTGTACTTTGTACATTAACAGCCCTTGAAGTCAAAATTCACAGATCCAAGTAAAAACTAGCAAATATTACATCTAGATATAAATCCACATAATAGAACAAACTTCTACAAACAAAGCTGAAATCAAATCACATGCGGATAAAAGTGGCATTCCATAGTTTCAGTACAAAACTACAAATCAACTACGTTAGTCTAATAGGCTACAGTAGGCATAATAAAGTTAGCTTTTGCATGCAATCTACATGCAATTTTTATTTCTCTTTCTTGAGAATTGCAACATAGAAAATAAGGCAGTTGCTTGTTCATAACAGTCATAAAACATCAATGATATATCATAAACAGTCCACAGACATGGCAAACTTTTAAACAAATGTAAGTGCTTTTATTAAATGAACTAAAATGTAATAAATCCTAATAATGAAACAGGAAGTCTTAAAAGCAGCTGATGAGGCTCTATCTACTGCATTGCCCAATCCCAATCTCCACCCTAAAGCCTAAGCACTGAAACCTCACGGACCTTAGTGACGTCAGGAGTGCAGTGCGCGAGTCTGTTTGAGAACTGTATAAAAATTAGGACTAGGAACTACATGGCATCACACATTGCCTGGAAACAGAAGCCGACCTCCAGCATATAATTGTGTGTCTTACATTACAGTGTTTATTTTAGCAAACTATCAAAAGTCGGAGGCATCATTTTTATTTCTTTGCGAATTTTTATCTGGAAAACATACCTTTTTAAGAGCTTATAACTTATCTAAAAACATGCTATAGGCTAAAATAACTAAATGTTGTCACTTACAGATAAACCTATTTGTGGTTCATATCACCGCCCATGCTTGCTTTGTTTACATTTGAAGGGGGGCTGGACAATCACATTAGTATACGTGACCAAGTTGGCTATGAACTCTGGGTAACTACCAAAGGAAAGTCTGCAGATATGCAGACTCACGAAAAGTCCGCAATTTAGCATTGAAAAGTCTGCATCAGAGCCCTTACGCGCTTGATGATTTGACAGTGGGACAGCGCTAGGCACTCACACACTTACCGGGAACTTGCCTCAAAGTCTGAGTGTGGAGATTGGGATCGGGCCCATAAAAGGAAGTGGCTTAAGTCTTCCTGTCCAGTCTTATTCTACAAATCAGCACAGGCATAGATATTTAATCTTGATCTGATGCCTGTAGATCAAAAAAATATTTACAAATATGCAATCTGTCTTAAGTGGAACCATTGGTTCTGTTTCACCACTTAGATAAATTATAAAAAACACTTCTCAGAATAAAGATGTAAACACCTGAGTAATACCCGAGATTGAAAAGCAGGATGTCATTCTTCTGCCTCCTGAGGGTGTTTACAGTATCTGCGTCTGGTCAAAGTGTGCTACTGATTTGCCTTGGTAGCATGTATGAACACCTGCTTTGTACATGTGTGCACAATGCACACTTGCAACTTGTTTAGTGAGTCAAATATGTTTGGTTACCTTGCATAGAGCTCTTAATCACAACCTTACAGGTCAATGCATAGAGGATATTCGATGACGCACTGTATCCAGTAACAAAGTTGAGGATGTGTGGCAAGTGTATAATGGAAAATGTACACACAGTTAAGTCTGGTTTGCTAGATGTCGACGCTCCTGTTCCTCTGTGCTGCTGGCTGATTGGCTATTATCCTCCGACATCTCAGGGTTCTTATTGTTGGGAGGCCACCTTAAGGAGACAAAGTACAACAAAACTCAAAGTACACACTGAGAGGTTTGGTCTTCACCTAAGAACAAAGAGGCCTGTTATGTCCTGTTCAGGGTAATGAAGGCTGGGAATATGCAGAGGCTTTGATAACACTTTGATAACACTACAGCTGCTGCAAAAATAAGCCTCCCCGACAGAGAATGTTCCATTTAATTCTCTTTAAACTCCAAGTGAATTGAAAAGAATATCCACAAAGCAAAGTCCCACCCCCGTGAAAGGTCACATTGTAATACCTCGTGTCCCAGTTCTCTGCATCCTCCACCGTGTCGGGAAGAGGTCTGTCGGCAGTTTCAGGAAGTGCCAGGGCCAGCACAGCACCCAGCAGCGGGGAGATACCGAAGATGACCAGAGGTGTAGCAGGGCTGTTGTTATGAAGCATGTTGATAATGGGTGCTAACACGCCACCAATCCTCGCAAACATACAGGATACTCCTATTCCTGTTTGCCTGTAGGTATACACAAGGAAAAAGTTCCCGTTTTTTAAAATCACACAGAACATTTCTTTATATAAAAAGCAACTAAAACTGAAAGAAATGTCTTACCTCAGCACAGTGGGGAAGATCTCTGCAGTGTACACATAGATGACAGCAAAGGAGGCTGTTATGCCAAACTTCCCTACCATAGCAAGAGCAGTCAGGACATTGGGGTGATCTACAGTTAAAAGGATGGAAATGGTGCTTGTGAAAAGATGGTTTGCATAAAGTTCACATTCCTGTTAGAACACAAACACTCAGTGGTCATTGTACCTGCAGGGACAGTGAGCATAAGCAGACAGGCGAGCCCTCCGACAGCCAGAAATCCGCTTTGGGAGAGTCGTCGACTGCAGGGCAGGACAAGTAGGACGAGAGAACGAGCCGGGATCTCAACCAGCCCAAACACAAACTGGGTCAGGTAGAGGTTTGTGCCTAACCTGGACACGCCCAGTGAGAGGCCGTAATACACCAGCACATTCACAAACCTTAGGTGTGACGGAGGAGAAGTGATGTAGACAGAAAAGAAAAAGAAGAAAAATAATAAATGGGAATTTGAAATGTTATTGATGTATCTAAAAAAACTAAAAGTCATTTGTGCATTAACAAATAAACAAGCAATTTACCAGATGTAAAACAAGATGAGAGCCCTCTTTCTCATCTGAGGTGTTCTTAAGAGGTCCACTGCTGAATGTCTTCGCTTCGCCCCACCTAAAATCTTCTCCACCTGGACACATGTGAACCAAATTCTTTAAACATATTTAATATCTTTCATATTTTTAACAAATCTAATAAAAAGACAAGGCCTATTGACTGTGTAGCCAATGTTTGATATAGATGTTCCTGTGTACCAAAGAGCTCCATTGTTGACTTTAAAAACACATCAGCGAGCCTCTCTGTTGCAGTGGGTGACATGTTCTTTGGGTCTTCATTACCATGAACATGGGCAATGTAATTTTTTGTGTGCCATTGTTAGCAGCTGCAGAATACAGCTGTGAATAAGAAACGTACAAAAACGTACAATACCCACGTGTTTAAATCAAGTGGGAAATCTTACGCTGCGTTCCAGACAACTGGGAACTCGAGAACTTCCCAGTAGACATTTCCGACTTCTGGACTGTGAAGTCTGGAACGCACCATTTTTCCGACCTCTGCCTGGAAAAAATGCTATGGAACGCCATTCAAAGTCGGAGTTCCTACTTGTGGACTCGAGTTCCCAGTTGTCTGGAACGCAGCATTAGAATTATATATTTGTATCAGGCATCATCGTGAACAGGAATATTTTAGAAGAATGTTTATTTTTTTCTATTGCAGAGAGATGATGAGAAAATTAATAATACTCCAATGTTTGTCTATCTTACATCTATTAGCTTAGCTTAGCATAATAACAGGGAGTGATGAAAACAGTTTTCCTGGCTTTTTACGAAAGTGATAAAATCGCAACCTGTCATTTTAACACTTTGCTACATGATGCTAAATGTTAATTTGTGTGTTTTGGAGTTGCTAGTAAGATCTTTACATACAGTCTATGAGACAGGCTAACTGTTTCCCCATTTCCAGTGTTTGTGCTAAGCTAAGCTAACCGGTTGCTGGCCTTACCCCATTTACTATTTCAAGTGGTCATACCATCTAATCTAACTCTCTGCAAGCTATACATCTGCAGTAAAGAAAATGGGTTGGGGGGTAAGGGAATTGTGACATGTTGGAAAAATGACAAAAACATTGTTGTTATTAGTCTTTTTATGGATTTTTGTCATCTTCCATATCCCTTTGACTAAAAGATAAGTCTTCAACAGGTCTTACCTGCAAGCAGCAGAGAAAAACACATTTTAACATTTTAATTAGCCAGCAAAAATGGTGATGGATTTACCTGTACAACGGGTGGTAAGACCCGGCCATTGACAAGCGCTGCCTTGCGTAGGAGCGCAATGGCTTCCTCCTTCCTGTTGTTGGCCAACAACCACCTAGCAGACTGAGGAACCACCCTAGCAGGAGAAAGAGGAGTATACAGGAGGGAGGGACAGGAGGGAGAGTGAACAGAGATAAAAGAAAGTGCCGGAAAAATGGGGAGAGGAGGATTGGAGGTTCACAAGGAGGGCATTCATGTCCTAATGTATGAATACACAGTGTATCGAATGCTCAGATGCCCATTGATTTTCCCACCAAATATAAAAGATGAGCAGGAAGCCCGGGGCTGATATAGCCAGTTGCAACTTTCTCCAGTCTCGTATCAAGTACGCTATGCCTGCCAGCAGCATGTAGCCCAGACCAAATGCGTAGTCGGTGATGATACCAGCTAGCATGCGCCTCTTGGTGCAAGTCCATTCAGTGCCTTTGAAAAAACAGCACAGGGTTTGGAAGGAGAGGAGAGGAGAGGAGAGGAGAGGAGAGGAGCATGGGGAGAGAGTTAAACTATGTTTGGGGATTTGGAAATTTAAGGAGCGGACAGAGTAGGGAGGGTTTGTGTTCTGGGATTGAACAAAAAACACATGAGACATTAAATTATTACAAATAGAGCACATGTCTGCAGGCCTGAAAAAAGCTAATATGGTAGCATCAAAAAACGAAATTTTGACCTGATTATGGCACTAAGTTATCGCTAAAGTTAGTACAGTTCATCCTTAGCAGAACATAAATGTCTGTACAAAAAATACATGGCAATGGAAAGTTGTGATGACAGTTTACTAAAACCACAAAAGTGAACCTTGTAAGTGGTGTAAGAGGAAAAGTCAGGGGATCTCTGAAGTCGGTAGGATTCCACGCTAGGACCATGAATATCTGTAAGAACTTTCATGGCAATTCATCAAATAGTTGATGAGCTATTTCAGTCTGGAGCAAAGTGGTGGTCTGTCTGATTAACAGACTGTCATTGCCATCCCCAGAGTGGGATTAAAAAAAGAAATCATAGGATTGGAAAATGTTTTGTGTTTTTAAGAGGTAGGAGAATTTTTAAATAATTTACGAAAACAGAATAATTCAGTTTCATCTCTGTGTTTTTCCTGTTGCACCCATAGTTTCTAAGCTCATATTCTAAAGCTTCCTGGAAACATACAGCTTCCATGTAAAGGTTCTGTGTACAAACTGAATACACAAGAGCTGAAAGGACATGAAAGAGAACTTAAAATCTGATGATTTATTCCACAAGAACTTTCTTAAAATACTCTGTACAGACGAAGCTTTGTGGAGGATTTCTTTCTTTTAGAATATGATACAAAATTCTGATGATGATAATCTGAAGTGTCTCTGTTGCGTTCCGTACCTAGTACAAAGGCATTGATGATGACTCCAGATATCGTGGTGCCAACTGTAAAGCGAAGAATCACATAGACAGGGAAGTTGGGTGCAAAGGCCACAGCGACACCAAACACAGTCTGAAGAGCGATGCACAGCAGCAGGATGAAACGTCGGCCGTACCTTGCACACAAAACAATGCATGGACATGAGTTTGCTGACTGTATGAAAACTCCCACAGTTGCAAACACATCTCTAATTTATTTGGTATTGAAGAGTTTTAGAGTCCCACACACATTTTGATTTTATTATTATATCACAACGTTTATACCTTGAGAGGAACACAAAATATTTCATGATATTTAAATTATACAGTTTTTTAAAGATATTTTAGGCACCCACACATCCACATTGGGTTAAATCAGATTTAAAATACACAGAATTAGTGAGGCCCTATCAAGCAAATGTAGCCCTTCAACTCAATAAGCAACAATGTTTCAAATGTCATGGCTACCATAAACTAAAGACTCCCTCTGTGTCTGCCTCTGCAGCCATGCTTTAATGCCAAGGACTGGCTGTGTCTTGTGTATGTACAAGGTCAGAGGTTACAGAACTCCCGGCTAAGAGAAAGCAGCAACCTACCTGTCAGCCATGGCTCCAAAAACTACAGATCCCACCAACAGTCCAGACATGTAGATGGAAGAACCAAGACTGTTCAGTCCTGCTTTGTCACACACCAGGTCCCACTGGTGTAAGAAAAAGACAAACAAAAGAGAGGTGATATGTTAATAAAACCTTTTATTTATCTTTTATTCTCCCTCTGTACATATTAGTGTGAACTTATTACAGCAGGAATTATCTGTGTGTCTATGTTAGTCAAATTAAGTCTATATTGAAGTTAAAATACTTCCATTGCCCCTGGGACCCCTTTTTCAAGCTGTAGGTTCACTGTGTTGCTATTTTATTGCATGCTCTATATGAATAAATGTAACTATGATACTATTAGAAGAGACCAGCATTTGTTTTTTATTTATTTATAAAGGGCTTCTTAAAAATTTGCCTCTTTATTTGTCATCCCTTCTTGGATGGAGAGTTGCAAAACATAACACTCGTTCACAGGACTGGTTAGTGCTGCATGTCCCCAGAGTTCACAGTGAACGAGGAAAGACTGCTTTTAGATTTTTCGCACCGAATGCTTGGAATAAATTACAGTGCACCTTAAAGCTCGATACTCTGGTTCCAATGGGTCAATTCAGAAATCTTCTCAAAAGTCTGATTGATTTCAGTTGTGTTTGTTTTTAGTTTCTTTAACTTGTTTTAATTTACCTTTATTCGTTTTTTATGGCTTTCATTGTATTATATTTATTATGATTTATTGTGATAAATGTATTAATTTATTGATTGATACTGTACATTTAAATTGTGTTATTTATGTTTTATTGTACTAATATGTGCTCAGGTCTCTCTTGAAAATGAGATCTTGATCTCAATGGGACTTAAATGATTAAATAAAGGTTATTACAATACTACAGTACACTATTTATAGGCATGATAAGGGCAATAGGTTGGGTCCTGCTTTATTCCCTGAGGTGCTCAGTGTAAAAATTAAAATTAAGGGAATTGAAGGGAATACACCTATTTGCTATCTTGACACAAAAGCCAGTTAGCCTAGCTTAGCATAAAAATTGAAAACAGGGTAGACAACTGGCCTAAACTAGAGTTTTTTCAGGTGATATTGTTGATAGGCCTATTATGTTAACCAGCCAACCTTTGCCCCGTGGCTATCTTACATCACATCAGCATCACATTTGGGACTCTCTACTTCCTAAAAATGTTTGATGTTCTCTAGTAACCTTTTTTTTGCTTTTTGGGATTCATTTTTACAGTGTAATAACTGTTCACCTGCTCGCAGGCAGGAGCGTAACTTGAGATTGATTGCATGCAATGATAAAACAGATCACATTTAATGTGCACACCAGCATCCTACTACTGACTACCTCTGTGACTGTAGTGCTCTGGAAAGTCTCGTTGCTGTACACCCATCCGTGGCCACATGGGACGCGCCCGGTCCGGTTTCCTTGCAGGAGGACCTCAGAAGAGAAGCAGGAGGAATCCGAGAGGGTGAAGCTCTGGTTGAGTGTACCGGGAGAGTAGGAGAGTTCCCGGGCTACTGAGCTGGAGCTCTCCCGGCAGTGATGTGGCGGTGTGGCTCCTGTAAAGATGCTCACCATCATGTGGAAGGCGAGGAGGATCTGGGGTAAACAAATCCATATGTACAAAATTTTCTGATACTTTCCGAAGCCTCCGACGGCAGAGAGGATCTGGTCGAAATTCATTTTGGGAGAAAAATAGACCAATTTGGAGGGACTGTAGCCTATTCCACCAAATTTGAAGGAGCGGGGAGGTTGACTGTAAACACCCACCAGACAATAAATCGGAGAGGTGGTGGGGGGCTGTGGTGAGATGTTCAGGAGGTAAACAACGTAAATCAAACATGTGCTGTTGTGGTCAGTCTCGCAGCTTTCTACCTACATGGCCATCAGCCGTCCTGAAATGACTTGAAGAAACATGAACTGATAGCATCTTCCCGCCGACACTTCCCTTTCCTGCATGCAGCATCAACTCTCTGCAAATGAGGGTCCACACAGATTAAAGCTCCAAAATCAGATAGATGCCCAGAGGTTGTATCGGATTGCCTGAATGGTGAAGAAACTGCATCAGCTTGAAATATTAAAAAACTACATGCAGGATTCTGCTCGTTGAATTTGTTGTTGTCAAAAAGTAGTGCATCCAAGAAATTACCAGCGCTGTTTTGAAGCTCTTGCTGTTTTCCACTCGGAGAAACCTAAAGACACGAAAAGCAGCTGGGAACGCGCGTGGTTTGATGTAGCCTGTTACTTACAGGGCAGGGACATACCCTCAACATAAAATCCAATAAAAGACGCTCCAATGCAATTGTCACAATACATGCCTGACATTCAGTTATCATGTAGACGACTTATTTTATTAAAGCAGTTTATTTTCTTCATAAACATCATGTTATCATTAATTGCACGTGCAATCACTCTTCCCGTTGACTAACAGTACATTATCCTATTGTTCATTTGTGGTGCGTAAACACAAAACAGCTCACTGTGTCTTATGTCATCTGAGGCCCTCTGCTGCCCTCTGCTGTTAGGAGATTTAATTACACATTTCCAAACTGTAAGGCTCTGTTGCACAGCAGGAAGAAAAGTTTCTTACAAAATGAAACAAAAAAAGCGGGTTCAGAGTTTATGCTTTATGATTTTCCACAAACAATGAGATATTACCAAGTGGGACATGCTCCTGGACCGACCTCCCACATTGCATGTATGAGACTTGAGACTGTCATAGGGGACACTGGGTACGGTTGCAACACTGTGAATTTTTCTCAGTAATTCTACTCTTACTATTTAGACTAAACCAACCTTAATTTTTATTTATATTAAACTTACATCCATCTGCAATTTAACTATAATTATATATGACACATTATAATCAATATTTATTGGAATGGAAAGTATAAAAAAACATTAAGTGTAAGGAAAAAACTATACTTTTGCTTTTTTCCTCAATCCAAAAAGTATTATAATTCTATTGTTTTACAATAGAATTATGGTAATAATAATCATCTATTATCTAACACTCATCAAATACAAAGTTTTGTTTGTTTATGCATATAATACATGCCTACATAAAGTCAATGTGCAGATGTCGATGCTGTACATTCCAACTCAAATTTTTATTTAACATGAATTTATTCAATAAATACAAAACTATTTCCAACAAATCTGAGATTAAGTGCAGACCAGCTACTTCACATAATGTAAATGCATTTGCTTTGGTGGCATGTGTGATTCTGAGGTACCAGCTTGATCAATCAAGACAAAATCTGTCAGCTGTGACGTTAATTAACTGTATTCAGCAACACCTCAACACCTGAAGTATAGTGATACACAAAGTTAACAATCCCAGTCCAGTTGTTCTGTATATTAACCCTCCTTGGACTCTTGTCCAATTTAATAACTTTTTTAATTATCATATTATTATTTGGAGGAGAAGAGAGGGGGCGTGACTGTACACTTGTGATCTTTTTGTAGATAATAAGTGCTTGCATGACTTGCATTGTGGTTTCCCTGAAAGCCAAGGCTGGAATGCAAAAGAGGCAAAGAAGACCACTACACAAGGGCCCCAGATCCCAAAGAGTCTCGAAAAGCCTCAGATCATAGTGTTTTCTGCTGCTGTGTTTTTTGTCAGTTTTATTTATTGAACATTAGTTTTGAAATTTGAACACAAAAGTGCACAATCAACTAAGGCAGAGCCTGCAGAATAGCTCCCCTACAGGAGTCTTGCATGCACGCATTATATAAATTATATATATATATATATATAATTTTTTTTTTTCTGTAGAAAGATACCTCGGACTGTGCTGGAGAACATGCAGGGATTTGACATCGAGAGGGTGGAAACCTACAAATACCAGGGTGTTCACCTCTGCAATAAACTTTATGATTCAAATAACATAGATGTTCTGTACAAGTGCAGGAGTGTGCAGGACACTGTTAAGGACATTTTATGACACTGTGGTGGTGTCTTCACTCTTTTAATGCAGTGATCTGCTGGGGAGGAGGGAGCACATGAAGGGACAGGAAAAGACTGTTCAAAACACCTCTCACCCCTTGCATTGCACTGTTGGGGCCTTAAGCAGCTCCTTCAGCAGCAGACCGAACACCCACCCTGCAAGAAGGAGTACTACTGCAGTGAAGGCAATACAAGCATTTTAATTACACAGACAACAGTGACTTGGACTTTTCTTTTGATTTCATATCTATGTGTATCCCCATCCAACAACCACATCAAATGTATCCAGCTCATATTTCTAAATGTTTTTATATCCAAGTCACATGTGCTTATAAATCACTTGATGACAACTGATAATTGTGTTTAATCTGATGATGCAAGTTATTATTAGATTATGTTATTTCCGATATTTCACTGGGTTCATGAAGGCAACACGAAAATGTGGCGCACACGTTTTTGATCTGGCAGCACAGTACTTAATATAAATTAATTTAGCATCACATTAAGATAACTTTGTCGAACCACTCCCCAAATATAAAATCATTCTAACACCCCGCGGCTTTATTAAGATGCTCATGTCACAATATTAAAAAAAAGAAACACTGCGCATGCTCACCGTTTAAGCGGAAGCCGTATGTGCGTCAGGCGGAAGCTCTAACGTCCTTTCTGCTCCGGGACTGCCATCATGGTGAGTTCGCCATGAGAGTTGTAGCCTTTCAAAGTCGAATATCTTTTCAAATATTTAATTATTCTGGCACAACAAGAGTCATGTGTTTTGTTAACACATTCATAAGCATCTTTTTAACGTGTTTGATGGGTGAATGTTGATTTATTTTTAAGTTTTAATGCCATGTAAGGAACATGTCGGCTACTCTCCGTACAACAACGTGGTCCATGTGGCTGAGAAGGCCGTAAACTGCTCCATTAGGCAGACGTACTTCGTTTGTAATGTACCCGGAACACAGATTTATATCATGCGTTAAAGATGTTGTTTCATTTCAATACATGTTGTTACTACGGTTCAATACAGTCCCATCTGTGAGCCGTTAGCTCAAACAGTAGCTAGTTTAGATTAGCTAGCTGAAGCGGACGTATCAGCTGTGGCAGACAGTGGAATGCTACAATCCAGGCATGCCATTAGCCATGTAGTTTTATCAGATGCCAAATTTCTTATATTTATTTTAACTTCCATTTCCGTTAATTCTGATGTGCAACTCTGGCATCTTTCTCAGGTGTTCAAACGCTTCGTTGAGATCGGCCGTGTTGCCTACGTCTCCTTCGGACCCCATGCTGGCAAGCTGGTGGCCATCGTAGATGTCATTGACCAAAACAGGGTGAGTGCTCTAAATGACCAAAGACTGATCAGTGTTACTTTTGACTTGTTGACGTTGATTGTTAAATGTGCCCTGTGGTTTCCAGGCTCTTGTTGATGGTCCCTGCACAGGCGTGAAGAGGCAATCCATGCCCTTCAAGTGCATGCAGCTCACAGACTATGTCATCAAAGTACCTCACAGGTGGGTGGAAGCACTGAACACCAAAATCCTGCACAAGATTTCACAGATGCCTCTTGCCCAATGAAGATACTCAGGAATTCCTTGATATGGCTAATGTGAATATATGGTTTTCCCTAACATTTAGCCCTTCACCAGATTGAACAAATGCATGATACTAATAATATTTCTTTTCCTTTTTTTTTACACTATGATTTATGCTTTGTGACTCAAACATTTTTTTTTACCAGACTATATACAGAAGATGTTAATCTATTAAAATATCTGTCCTCCAATTATATCTTACATTTTATCATTTTATTTGGTCAACCCAACTCAAAAGTATTACCAACTGCAGGCTTTCTTTCGGGGTTGTCTTTCATTGTAGTAGGATAGATTTGTCTGGAATGTACTTGAATGCAATACATCTTGTGTTAAGAAATGTTAGGTTGTCTTTGCTTTAGAGTGCCTGCATGAATATGGAGTACAGTGTATATGGTGAAACATTAATGATGCCTATACCATCAGTACTGACTGTGCATTGGTTCACAGTGCTCGCCAGAAGTTTGTGAGGAGAGCCTGGGAGAAGGCTGGTGTCAGTGACAAGTGGTCACAAAGCAGCTGGGCCAAGAAGATCGAGGCAAGACAGAAGGTAAAAGCTACGTTTCTTTCTGGTCACTATGAACATAAGTTATTAAAAGGTATGATAGGGGCATATATAAAAGACATCAACAGTAGCAGTGTCATTGTTGTTTATTGATAGGTTTGTCAGCTTCCATGGCAGCAAGTAATGGAGAAGATGCTTACCACTGATCCTTGAAATTTGGGGTTAAAGTGGTTTCAAAATTGAGTAACTTGTTGGATATTTTAATTTTTAAATTTTTGTTTTGACCCCAGTCAAACTGTATTGATTTGTAAACTGAGCATACAGATTTTCTTGAATTAGTGTTTGGGAGAAATGGGTAATGACAATAAATGTAAGTTCCTGCAAACAGCTGTTAATTGTACATATCATCATGGTATCTAATATTATTGTCAAATTAGCTACTCATGGTGACAAAGTTTGTTTACATGAAGACTTTGGTTCCCATCTCACCTGAGTGAGTTATCTAAGCAGCCTATGCTTCAGTATAGATAGGCGCTCTAACCAACACATAATATGACGCATGTTAATTGTGCAGAAAGAAAAAATGGCATTCTGACCAATTTGGTCAATAATGAACAGCTGGCTGCCCTACAGGGAACCGGACAACTTTAAACAACTAATTTAAATCCGTTACCTGGGGTTAGATTTGCATCGAGCTGTTATATCCCACCACAGTGTCTGATGGCATTGGTGGTTTCATTCTCACTTTGGATGTTGTTATTCCTCACACATTCTTAGCTGATTGTGACCTGGTTGACTCCCCACAGTTTCTTATAGTGTCATATGCTCCTTTATTTCCCACAGAGCTGGTGTTTTTGTGTGGCTAGACAATCACTGTCAACTAGCTGGCTCTGCCTGCCAGAACCTGATTGCATAACGTGTTTAGTGTGATTAATTTAGGTACTAGATGATGTAAACTCACTTAACATATCACACATGGTTTTTGAAAAGTTGCCACTTTGTTGTTCTCAAAGGTTATGGTTGCATTTCAGATGTTTCTTTTGATGTTTGTGCAGGCAGTCTGTCTTCCCTTAAGAGCTGTAGTAAGCTTTGGATTGGTTAATACATACTTTAACGTTTGACATATTGTAATGCACCAACAACGCTCTCCAGTATGGACAAACAGAGCTTAGAACTGTTCACATCACCATCAATGTACATGTCCATCCTTCCATTAACTTACTTCGAGCCGAGAGCATTTTTGTGAGAAAAGTCTGCTCTGAATATCCCTGACTCTGTGTTCTTTGTCTTTGCAGAGGGCCAAAATGTCTGACTTTGACCGCTACAAGGTGATGAAGGCCAAGAGGATGGTAAGTAAATCACACCATTACGCAGGTTTCATATCTGCCAGAGCAGTTGGCCCGGTTACAAACATAAACTCGATCATGGCTGTTCAGTTCAAACAAATGCAGGGATCTTGGAATTAATAATAAAACATTTATCATTCCAATTTTATTATAGATAATAGCTTTTTTTTCTTGTCCCTCCTGGGATTATTAGTTTTGATGTACAATAAACACACTTTCTTCCATTTTAATAAAAACACCTTTTATTGTTAAATATGAATTTAATTATAAGAATTCCGATGCTAAATTGGGTAAACATGGTTGAACTCTTCAGGCCAGCCATTAAGTCTAGATAAGAATATCCTCCAGTGTGTTTTTGGTGTCGCAGACCTTGTTAATCTGATGTTGGATACAGCTGTGTTGAATAGGATTGGAGACTTTGCACGGCCGACTCAATGGCTGCAACTAATTCAATTAATGATGGGTCAGTTTGATTTAATAGTGCCAACGAGCAAGCATTGACAGCTCTCAGTGTGGTTGTCAATTCTCACTCTTTGTGAGGCAAATGAGAAGTGATTATTAATTTTCCAGACTGCAGCTTGATTTATCACCAATGATTCCTCAATTTAAAAGGTCCATTATGCTCGATTGAGTATCTTTCAATTAATGCATGTGTTCTTTTTGTTTCTGCAGAGGAACAAGATCATCAAGCACGAGGTGAAGAAGCTGCAGAAGGAGGCAGCAAAGAAGTGAAAAGTTTCACAAAATAAATCTCCTGTCCAATTGTTCATCTGTGTCTTCTCTTTTTTGCCCCCTCTGCAAAACATGTAATGGCTTGGGTAGATATTTTCCCACTTCATGTGTTATGAATAAATATTATGGACTGGAAAATGCAAACTTCAAAAGTGTTAGTTCATTTAAACAATAGTTACAAATCAGTAGTTAATCTGAGTTTTATTCTGGTGTTATAGTTTCAGCCTGATTTGTGGTACTTCTCTGTTCAAATGTATTTTAATAAGTAACTCACATACAGACAGAAGAGAGACCGGATGTGTCATAAAAGTATAAAAAAGGAAATTTTTTAAACAAACAAGGCGCAACATTAAATTGTTACTACTCAGTTTCCCTGTGTTTTTACTCGTATGATATTCTATGGTGTTGATTGTCTTCTAATTCAAGCTGTTAGGTAATACATACAATTAGCTGAACCTGGTGCTTGGAGTTCCCACTGAAATAGGATTGATGTACAATCCACTTAATTAGTCTTCACTACAAACCTGACAGTATTGTAACTAAGGGTACGTAGTTTGATTTGAAAAAGGTTTAGAATTTATAAAGGGAGAGAAAATATGATTCTCTAGTGGCTTGTGCAAAGAACAATTTTTCAAACATCCGCTAGATGGCGGTATTGAATAGTAATTGACGTAAACCATTTTTTTATTTTTTTGTCAATCAAAACTACATTTTCAGATGTATGGAGGTCGATTTGAGGCCCCTGAATGCAAAGCAAAGTCCTCTATAGATGAAGGGCTCGGGTAATCGGTTCACTGTTTTGTTGATGGAGTGAAATTAATGACCACACTTATCTTGTTTCTCTAAACCAAATATTGCTGCTTTCTAACGCTCTTAACTTGCAACACATTATTAAAAATCATTTATATAAAGCGCAGGAAGCCGGCAGCCCACTCCTGTCTGATGTGAACCAGCATGATAAGGCATTCAGCCAAACAGGTTTCGCTTCCTATATCAGGGAGGGCTTGTAAATATTACATAACAAAACACTTGAACGTTGCCCGGCCGGTTGAGTGAAGAGAACAGGAACACACAGTTGGTGCCAACACACCTCCCCACAGACCGCCACACCAGGCATCCGACTCCTCCTGGCAGACACAGAAATGTGGCGGAGGATGGGTGGGTGGTGAAGGAAGTCCGAGGGCCAACTCACTCAGTGGTCTGAATGACAACTTGCTTGATTTTCTATAGAAGAAGGCCCAGGCTGTAAAAGCTGATAATGACCCATTGTTCTTTTGTTGCCAGAGTCATATAATCCATACCAGTTTTACCTTTCACTCCCAGAATTCATTTGTGTTGAAATCCTTAAAATAAAGTCCAAAGACGAACACAGGTCGTCTAAAGATGAACAAGATAAAGAACATTTTGTTATATTGTCATGGGGCCTGATAAACACGCTTCTCTATTAGCGTAGTTCTGACGTCAGAGATGAATGGTACCGATGCGCAGTGATAATAGAGTTGTCATTCAAGAGTAACAGCACCGGAAAGCAGGTACATTTTCTTTCAAAATAAAAGCACAATACATAAAGGTAGCCCATTGTATAGCCTATGGGTCACCATTAAAAGTGGAGCAGATCTTGATGTTTTCACGCATGTTGTCAAAAATAAACATTGCCTATATTTCCCCTTCACTTATATTGAAACCATATTGCTAGCTTTTTATTAAAAATGTTGGTGTTATTTCTTTCTCTTAGCTTTGCTAACTTATGAAAGTAAAATTAGAAATGTGTTTCTACAAATGCTAGGCTAGTTTTGTCATTATTGTTTATAGGTCCTCTGTTATATGTTGAATATATTTAAAATATATATTTTTTCACTTTTCAACTCTCTCACTCCCTCCCTCTCACAGTCAGAGGGTAAAATACTCTTGATGACTCATTTAATCAGGAAATGTCCGTACATTAATGCATTTTATTAATTTTTTGCAGTGTTTAATTTTGACAAGACTAAAATGGTCTAACAAAAAGAAAAGGAAATAAGTTAAAATCCAGAGTAACATATCTACTAATTAGACAATTTAGTCAATTAGTCAACTTCTATTTCAATAAAATAAAACCAAAGAATGAATAATTCCTTTTAACAGCTCACGTTACTAAATTAGACTTATTCCATAGTTGAACTGTTACCCCAAAACAAAAAAAAGGCATTTATTTTTACGCTTTTATTTTGAAATCTGAACTTCCTGTATTAACCTGCTACCGCTGCGTGTTTGACGCAGTTGAAAACGCAAGCTAGAGAAAGAGGGAGGTTGAGTTGACAGTGTGACAGACTTACACGGGGACTCTTTGGAATAATCGTTGGCCGGTTCTCTGTCAGTCGGTACCGAGTGTTAAACTGAACGTCTGAGGATTTCAGCCTCGTTCAGGCTCGTAGCTCACGGCCCAGAGCCCCGCACTCTCCCGCAGTTTGAAAGGGAACAGATAGGACGAGTGGCGCTGCTTCATATTCCTCTGTGGTAAGTAGGACTGGTGTAGCGCATGCAGGCTGATGGTGTGGGCCCGCGTAGTAATATGTGTCAACATAGCTGGGCTCCGTTGGGTTTCAGCAGGGGACTTGCGCATCCTTCGAGGTGCATTTTAGCGTGCTATTCAAATCTTCACAGCTTCATATGTGTGCTGTTGGCGCAGGCTGGTCTGCACTGTCATGTTATTGTGGATGCGGCCAGCAGGCATGTTGACAGTAAAGGGGGTACCCATATGTGCTGTAGCGCCTATGCAGATTAAATACAACTGGTGTAGAATGGTCAGCACAGCTTAAACAGAACAATCCTTTTATATACTTAACTTTAGGTCTTCATGTGGTAGTGTAGAGTGAGGTTACAGTGACATATTGATAATATCTTTAGGCTATGGAAGACCAATAATAACTCCCATAAACTAAGATATGTATCTATTACCCCTCCTGCGTTGTCTCTATAATTATCCCATAGTGATGTATTTATTTCGTTTATATTTCTGAAATATCTTTTGGGACCCTGAAAGTGGTTTCAGGTAAGTTTTGAAGGGTCATGAGAGCTGAAAAATGTATTGATGCAACTCAAATGATGCTAATATCAAGGCTTTTCTCTTGTCTATGCTTTTTATTGTATAATTCAAGACTTATATAATATAATATAATGTAGGTATAAAGTTGAACTGATAACAACTAATTGACATATATAACTGGTTTAAGTATTCACTGGCCCTAAAATGTTGGGATCCTTTGTGTTACTGTACCATTGGCTACTAAATCTTCTTACCTGAAGTATCAGAATTTTTTAGCTTACCATCGACAGTGTGACAAAAAAAAAAAATCTTTGGTATCTTTGGCACATTGACAGCTTAATCAAGCGTGCCAGGTTAGTGATTTTCAAGTTAACCAGAGGCTTGATAACTCACCAGCTCATATCTCTTATCTTGGTCAATGAGAGTGGAGCAGTTATCATAACAGGTCCTTGACCTCATATGTGTGTTAATGTGCACACACACTCACTACCTAGTAAATCAATACACACCCCTAGCACCTTGAACAGTTACACAACCAACCTCAAAGCGTGCATGACGCTGGTGTGACAGGCCTGGGGGCTCTCTAGCCACGTAATCAAAATACCAAACTGTTTCAAACTTCAAGTTCATTTTTTAACCTTGTTATTTTGCCCATAAACTTTACTCCTATCTAGGTCTAGATTTAGGCTAGCAGATCCTGGTTTAACCCAGCTCATAATCAGACCAGCCCACTTTGGTCTCACCTAACCTGCCCTGACTAGTGTGCCCTAGCTGTCTGTGTGTGTGCATGTGTGTGTGTGTGTGTGTGTGTGTGTGTGTGTGTGTGTGTGTGTGTGTGTGTGTGTGTGTGTGTGTGTGTGTGTGTGTGTGTGTGTGTCTTCTTTCACGGCTTCAGGTTTTTTGAATATCAACACCCACATGTGTCAGTGTCAGGCGAAGAGTTCGGCAGCATTGAGATAACTTGTGTGTGTATGTGTGTGTGTGTGAGAGAGAGAGAGAGAGCTGAGACAGACAGAGATGTCAGCCTCCTATTATAAGAAAAATGACTCACTCTTTTCTCACAGGTACAATCATCCAACTGAAGATCACATAAAAAGCCCAAAGAGCCTTTTAGGCTTTCATAGTTTCATTTGAGTAAGCACGGAAAGCTGGTGGGCTGGAGAGGTTTATTTTTTCATCTAACTGTATCTTGTTGTGTTGATGGGTGTGTTCCCTGGCAACACTTATTTGGTCTCCTGTTCTCTCAGTGA
The DNA here is from genome assembly GCF_022749685.1 of Semicossyphus pulcher. Taxonomy (NCBI): domain Eukaryota; kingdom Metazoa; phylum Chordata; class Actinopteri; order Labriformes; family Labridae; genus Semicossyphus; species Semicossyphus pulcher. The sequence continues at coordinate 22,486,592 of NW_027211726.1, forward strand.
TTCCAGGTGAATGGGACACACCTAGGCCAGGATCACCTCGCTGGAATGTTCTGTGCCTGTAGATTGTGTGGTTTTACCTTTTCTTTTTGCTGTTGGCACGCAGGTAGATTCCTGAAAGAGGAATGCCATGCCTCCCCCGGAGGCGTTTCATAATCAGGGCTGTGAAGCAGCGTACAGTATGACGACAACAGCGTCTGCTAAATGGAGCAGAGGGTTAGACATGTGAGCGCAGTAATATTGAAGATGAATCAGTTTAGAATATCTTTTCACCCCTTAGAGGCAGAAAATATCAGATGACACAACATTGATTATGAAACAAATCCAGAAGTAGCTGTGAAACTTTGGACAAAGATGTGTCTTGTTTACTGGAGCTTAAAATATAGTGCAGATGGATTAACTGATATTAAAACAGTGATCTAAAATTAATTTGCAATCATTTTGATAATCTATTAATCTTTTAATCAAGAAAAATGCAAAATATTTGCTGGTTCCAGGCTCTCAAAAGTGACGTTGTCTACTTTTCTATGTTTGATATCATTTTAGATTGAATACTTTTGGGTTTCTGATTGTTGGTCAGACAAAACAGACACAGCATTTGTAGATCTCACCTTCGTCTGACATTTCATAGACTAAACGACAAATCTATTAAAGGAAATAAACAATCAACAGATAGATCAATAATGAGCACAAATATTACCACCTTTATTTGTTTTCCTTTTCCCGAAGCAGAAAATCGTCACTACATTTGATGATGTTTGGCATGTGATGTGAGTTTTTTCACTTTTAGCTTTATTTAGCTTTCTTTTAGTAAATTAAGTTTGGAAAAGTTGTCTTTTATGTAGCAAGGCTAACAGATTAGTTTTGTTCAAAGACAGGCTCATATGCACCAGGTCTTTTTGCAGACAAGCTAGCTGGCACTAGCTTGTTCACAATGTCATTCAGTCGGTTAATCCACTACTTTGGTCCACACTAAAATTTGAAGCATTTGCCAAAGTTTCATGACACTTTATACAAACATACCTTTGGATGAACTTTGGTGATTCCCTGATTTTTTTTAATCTAGATGGAAATGTATCTAGTATTTCTGTTTATGCCAAAATACGTGCAAAACTAGTAACATTCCCATCAGCCTCAGCTGTATGTTTGTTTAGTTCTAATTACCAAATGGTTGCTTGCTTACTAATAACACTTAGATAGTGACCATGGTAAACATCATACTTGCTAAATATCCGTGTATTAACATTGCCATAGTTGGAATGTTAGCAATTATAGTTAATTCAATTGATAAATTATGCACTCACAGGCTGTGAATGCAGTCTTGAGAATAACAGTTAATCTGAAAGGTTTACGACTCGGGGTTTAGCAGGATTTCCTCCAAAGCAGTGAATCAGTTTATTGTAGAGATTCACTAATGTGTCATATTGTCAATATAACTGTTTGAATTCTGATTCCCCCTCTCTCTCTTTTTCAACCATTTTCATTCTCAGATCACTGGAGGATGGGATTGAATTGAGAAGAGCAGCAGCATCACGGCAGCACAAAAACTCCAATAATTTCTCTTACCATCGAGTCTGGGTTTTTCGACATTGAAAGACCCACAGTTGGTCTAGAAGCTAAAGAACCACCTAAATTCAGCCTACTGAGGAGGACATGGAGAACTGATCAGAGACCAGCAGGCACCAGAAGGAAGCTCCTCCCCCTCCTGTCCATCAGCAGCAATGGCGGGGCTCAAACGTCACCATGACGGGAAGATCGCTGGGCTGTATGATTTGGACAAGACGCTGGGCCGGGGACACTTTGCTGTGGTCAAACTGGCACGACATGTTTTTACTGGGGAAAAGGTATGCTTGTGCATGACTGTACATGTGTGGAATGCAATGATGCCAATTATTTAATTTCCTCATTTCTGAATAGCTTTTATTGATTTCAGCCTCACCCTAACATACAGACATTCCTAAGAAGGGTGACGAGTAACACGTGTAGAGATTTGAGTTGTGTCTCAACATATTGTGTTGATCTTGGCCTTTGTGATTATATTAGCATCACATGATCTGTCTCGATGTCTTTTCTTAAGATGTTTTCAATTTGACATGACTAAATAAATACTTGTAATGTTTTTCTGTGACAATCATCACAATATCTAAAGTATCTGCTCTTCCGATCAGCAATTAGCTGTTTCTCTTTAAAAGTATGAACAACCTCTACAGTTTACAAAGGTTGCTGCTGATAGTAGATTGGAACAGATGTCTATCAACAATTTCCCTCATTATGCGGCTCTTCCAGGTTGCTGTGAAGGTGATAGATAAGACTAAGCTGGACCCGGTGGCACGCGGGCACCTTTTCCAGGAGGTGCGATGCATGAAGATGGTGCAGCACCCCAACGTGGTGCGCCTGTACGAAGTCATCGACACAGCCACCAAGCTCTACCTCATCCTGGAGCTGGGAGACGGAGGAGACATGTACGACTGCATCATGAAGCACGACGGAGGCCTCACTGAAGAGGTGAGTGGGAATGTGGGCAGCAGAGTGGCCATTAGGGTGCATGGACATTCAACTTGCAAGTGAGGGTGAATCCTACCATCAAGTGTACTTGACTTAGGAAATCTGAACTATCTACAGGGAACCTTGGGATAAGGCTTAAGAAAAGAGACTACCATAAAGTTAAATCTCAAGGTTAAAGAATTTGGATGTATCTCCTTTCTTTATTTTTAATTCCGGCTTTTTGTGGAAATGCAGTGAAGGCGAGGTCGACAGTAGGTCACAGCATTGCACACACTGCATCTCGAGGTTAATATATTTCAGATATGAGGAAGCAACTGTGTGATATTGAACCTTGTTACATTACAAGTGAAGTAGGGAAACTTCCTGGTATAAAGAAGGCTAGGAAATAAACAAGGTATTGTTGGTTTTATAGTAAAAACGTGTCAAAATAAAAGTTAGCATGTTTTGTAAGATTATCTCCTGACATACTGTATTAAAAAAGTTATTAATTCAAAATTCTTTAATTTTTTTTTTTTACTTTAAAGCAAGATCAAATTACTGAAAACCCTTATAAGTTTAATATAAGGGCTAGATAAGAAGATTGGTACTACCCTCCTTAAGGTATGGCGCTTGAGCCTTCGATTGTTAGCAAGACGGTTAGCATCGCTGAGCATGCAAACTTGAAAAAGGGGGGGGAACAGCTAGCTTGTCAAAATCAGCTAAACTGAAGCACCATATAAAGTGAACTTCAATATTTCCATTTCCAAGTGGCAGTAGTTGGAAACTCTCAAACTGAAATATTTTTTTAATGAATTATATTAACATTGCTCATGTTATTGTCTTTCCTCCCAAAGGTTGCCAAGTGTTACTTTGCCCAAATTGTCCATGCCATCTCCTACTGCCACCGGCTGCATGTGGTGCACAGGGACCTGAAGCCGGAGAATGTGGTGTTTTTTGAGAAGCAAGGTGTCGTCAAGCTGACTGACTTTGGCTTCAGTAACCGGTTTCAGCCCGGGAAAACTCTCAACACCTCCTGTGGCTCTCTGGCCTACTCCGCTCCTGAAATTCTGCTGGGGGATGAATATGACGCTCCTGCTGTGGGTAAGTCTAAAGAACTGCTAGATTAGCAAGTGCTAGGTTACGTAGCAGGGAGATATCTTTGCTGATAATTTGTCAATTAGTTATTACAGCATTCACCTTTACTGGAATGAGACACAGTCCGTAGTCCAGTGTGTGTTCCTAGCAGCATGTACAGCCTGTCCTCTGCTGTGTATAAGCCTGGTTAAGCGATGCTGTTATATTCACACGCTCTCTATCTGCCATTACGACCTACTGATAGCTCTGCATACACTTTGACCGTGCTGTATGACCCACAGGACTTTGGATGGACCCTGCAGACAACTTGGCATACTTAGGCTTTAACAGCTAGCTGATAGTAGGAGGGGAAGTGCTCAAAGTTCAGAATGTGGCGGCGTATGTCCTATATGAAGTTAATGAATGTCCACATTTTTAGTTCATTGGCAGTCACATCCTTTCTGTGTGTAAAAAATCTGGTATCAAATTAGGCTGAAATTGGTTTCCTCAGCACTTTCTTCTTCTGTGGTGGAAGGGAATACACCCCTCGATCATTCTTACCATGATCCTTCTGTCTCTCCTATTGACAGTGGCACCAATCCTCAGTGAGCCACAGCTTAGATTTTAAATTGAAATGTGATGGAGAAGAAATTAAAGAAGCGTGCAGATTTGAGGCTGAAAGAGGTAAAAGAAGCGTAAAAAGAGAACAGGAGAAAAAAAGAAGAGAAAAAAAGCACGAGTAGTCCCGTCTGTTTACCCAGAGGCCACTACGTCAGAGCAAGGGAGAAGCATTTTCTCTTTTTCTGACTGAGTGGATTTGCTGTGGCTATTTTCTTCTGCTTGCCTTCGCTCTGTCTCTTTTGTGGCAGGCAGAAGAGCTGCCTTTAAATACTGAAAATGAGGTTATAATCGTTGTTGCTGTTATTTTTCTGCATGTGCTAAATTAGATAGCTGTGTGAGCGGCTGCACATGAGAGGTCAGCTGTCCTGTAAAGCCTGTCTGAGCGCCTGACCCAGATGACAAATCAGACGATTGTGGACATTTTCAGTGCATATATGTGTGTGTGTGTTCTGTCCTCTGGAGTGATGGTACTGCCTGTCCGCTATTGTTCATTCAGCTGAGATGATGATGTTTTGATTGTGAGGATTATCCACCCAGCCGGGGTGTAATGTTGTGTGATTCTATCAGCGCTGCAGTTTGATGTGGAACAGGCTGAACGGAGGCCGGCCGTCCTGACGTGTGGGGCTTTGAGGTTACATGGCCTGGGATCACAATGCTGCCAAGGTACCTGCTGACAGTCTGTAGGGTGCTGAGGTTTGCTGGTGACGTGCCAGGTGGCTGCCAGCCCAGTTCGTTGCAGAGATAAAGAGGCTGTCCGCGCTCGGCTCTCTCAAGTCGGGCCTGTTTGGAGGCTTTTTTTTCCTCGTTTGAGGAAGTGCTGAAAATAATTTGAGATGAAAAGTGATCCAAATAGGGAGGGGGAATGTTGCACCATAACTCAGTCCTACAGCTGACAGAAGGAATGAAACAGCACGAGGTAAACACACAAAGCTGCAGTAAAGGAGAGAAAAGGCTTCATTTATTTATATTACTCTCACATGCTCGGGTACCAGAACTGTATCCTAGATGATTTTCAACATTGATTAATGTGTTTATTTTTTCAAAAATAGTCAAAAATAGTGAACAACACTCATCATATTCACCCAGTTCCCTTTCTGACATCTTTAACCGGCTTGTTTCATCTTACGAGAAGCCTCTGGTGGGTAGAATACATGCTGAAAGAAAACAGTGAGGAATTTTGAGGATAGAAAAAAACAACAATAATGTGTGAAATTTTGATCTCATTGAGGCAATTGGAAGGAAATGACATGTTGCAGGCATGTTTGTGCACTTTAGGGAGCAGATGATTGGCTCATAAGTGCTATGAAAAGCTTTTTCTGCTTTTTGATGTTATGCAGTGTGTGGGCTCTCTCCTTTTTGTCTCCACTAAATGGAAAGTTAAATATAGATTTCTGCTTCCTCTTCAAGAAGCACAAGCTGCACTTTAAAAAAAAAAATGACTTACTTAATAGCAATTACAAAGAACATATCCTGGGCACATGCATAATTCAGAGCATATCTGTGCATAATGAACGTGCCCAAGTAGAAGGATCTTTCAGAAAAACATGTTGCATAATAATCAGCAGGACAGGATGTTGAACTTGGCCGGCTCAGCCTCGGGGTTAACAGTCTTAGGACACAAGGGAGTGGTTGTTAGTTATCTCAGGGAAACAATGGCTGTTAAAATGCAGTTCAGGACGGAGGAAAGGGATGTTTACATTCCCAGCTGTCACCAATAAGTAGCCTGCGTCGTTCGCTCCAGGGATGCTAATGTGCGGTGACGAGAACAGTGTAATCCAGAGATGTGTCAACCATCTGGTTTATAAATAAAGTTATTGAGGAAGGAAGTTTGGCGGACGGCTGACGCAAGTAATGAGGGAGCAGGGTCATGGTTGCTAGGATACGTTGGCTAGGGGGTAAGATGGTGGTGGGGACTGCAGCGGAGTTTGCTCCCTCCATCAGCAGCATGAGACGCTCCTTCACAGTCTCAGAGCAATAAATACTCACCACCCACAGTAAACTGGCACGTTGACTTCACCAGATTGAAATCTCCAGCGTATCCTGGCAAACTGCAATCATATGAAGAAATGTGAAGACACATCCTGGGGGCTTTTGGAGGATTAACCCACTTAGGCTCACTTTTTTACAGAATAAGTCTTTAATTTATGAGTTTATAAGTTACACAAGCATGGTGTATAATTGGTAGTAATTAATACGTCTGCTGCTCTGTCCTTGGAGAGAAAGTCATCTGCTGCACAAGAAGTGAGCAATTTAACATTGTCAGTGAGTTTTAATAATAAGAGTAAGAACTGATAATTTGCCTGTGCAGCCGGAGCAGCCATGGCTTCAACAACACAAAACCTCTAAGAGACAAAGTGACACAGTTATTTTGTTTGATAAAGGAGTGACCTGTCAAAGTGTAGCCGCAGCAGTCGGCACATATTACTCCAGTTGTAATATTTAGTAAGCATGGTTGAATTAGGCTATAACCTTGACCTTTAAGTGTCTTTGAGCTCATTGTTTGGTTTTACAGCCAGCAACTTTACTGTTTTGGTTCACTCTCACTGCTCTTATCAACCTCCAGCCTTAGCAGGCTAGCTGTAAGCTAGTTAAAAGTTCTGATAGCTTTGAAGCTAATGTTGCTGTGTCTGCTTCATGTGTAAATGTATGCTAACATGTTTGCTACAAGTGTATTAAAAATTAAGAATAATATTGGAAAGTGAGATTTGCAGGAGAAGATACTATTCCACTGCTATTTTTATAACCACTACATGACTACATGACTTCAAATGTTGCAATTGTTTGTCCTAGGATGAAAAAGGGGGTCGACATGACTATGAAAATGTAAGCTTTAATGTCACTGTCTCTCTGCTCGTAGCCAGACAGCTGAATGTGTGTCAGTGGACCATCCCGCTGACCAGAGCGCCACAGAACGCCAAGAGCAAAAAGTTGCCGTTTTAAAAAGGCTAATCGGACCAAGAGAACTGTTCCATGAAATTAGCATTTGTATGATGCTTTGAGGGATGAACACGTTAACCCACTTTCCTAGTACCGAGTGTTTATGTGGGGGTGCATGCATGCGTGTGTGTGAGCATGACGCTGGCGGCAGGCAGCAGTACGGAGCCTCATCCTCGGTTTGACAGATGTGTCCTAAGCTAGTACATATTTACGGAAAGGGCTCTGATTGAGTGTTATTCATGCTTCATTTCAACTGGGGGCGAGACAGCTCTTGTTTCTTTATATCTAGGTCACTAAGCAGAAACAACATATGTGTTGGTGTGTCATGCTTATTCTTTATTTCTGTTACCATCTTACGTAAAACACTTATTCGTACGCGCACTTAAGTATGTTTTGGTGTGAACAGTTTGCATTCTCTCTGTGTCGCTGCAGATATCTGGAGTCTGGGGGTGATCCTCTTCATGCTGGTCTGCGGTCAGCCCCCCTTCCAGGAGGCTAACGACAGCGAGACGCTCACCATGATTATGGACTGTAAATACACAGTGCCTCCACACATCTCCCATGCTTGCAGCGAGTGAGTAACATGCACGCGCACACACCCACACAGATGGACGGAGTACTCTGCAGATACTGCATATTTCATGTTTATAGATGTGTGAAGACAAGAGACCGAAGAGAGAGGAGCGGCCTCTCTCTTCTGCTGCTGCTCCTCGTTGTCCTGCTTTCACTCGGTGCTGCAGTCAGCTGCTCCGCCAGAGATGCAGTGCAGCGTTAAGTGTATCTAATGCACCCTTTAAAATCGTCCCTCTATTTTTAACATTGTGAGGGTTTAACGATGCGTCAAGTCAGAGCAGGGCAAAAGAGGTGCTGAGTACATTTAGGGTTTGGCTCTAGCTTTGAAACACATTGTTTTTGGACATGACTTTATTATTTTATGTTAATCTGCATGTGCTACTTGAATCTCTGGCACACGTTAACTGTGGCCTTGAGGAAACAGCGCTTCTTCATATTTCTTTTAAACTATATAGCCAGTGGAGTTAGCTGCGCTACACCTATCTCAGCTAGACTGCAAAAACAAATAGCAAAGGTTTACAGCTTGTTAACAGGATTATGACTGGTAGGGTTAGACTGATTTTAGGTTTCAAGGCCAACAATGAAAACAGTGCTCTTGTGATCAGCTGCAGAGAGCTGATGTTTTGTGCTAACAAAATATCTTTATGTTTGACCATTTGTCATGTTAGCAGAGTTATTGGTGCACTACGCTTAAAGTCTGCTATAGAAAATGGTGCATCATATCCATGATTAGAGGTCTTCAAAGGATAATTCTCTCTTATTAAGAGTTGTATTATTTGCAAACTTGTGCCCACACTTGGAGCATAGAGTTAGCTATGCTTCACAATCACCTGTGGCTACCAGCTTAAAACATCCAATCACATAAATGCAGGTGTACAGCACAACCACAGTAATCATTTCTGGTTTGTTCTTTCTTTGTTCTAGTTTTTGTCATTATTCCTTTTGTGGAAATGTGTGGCTTCTATTCCTATCAGTAATAAAGAAACTGAAAGTAAGCACATCATAACTTTGTTAATAGCCCCTTATTTTATAGGACAGTTTATCTTTACAAGTAGGGCAATCACAGTAGGTCAAAGGTCATCCAAGTCTGCTCTTGTATCTGCCCTGTGTCACTTTTAGTGATGTTGTCTTCCTGTATTAGGAATTAACTTCTATCTAGGGCAGCCAACACAAAAAGACTTTGTGATTTTTCTAAATGCCAGTTATGACTTTGATATAATCTATTGTATCTGTAGTTCCTCTCTGACACTGCCCTCCTCTGTGACTCCCTCCAGTCTAATAGCTCACATGCTGCAGAGGGACCCCAAGAAACGAGCGACCCTAGAGGAGATCGAGGGCCACGAATGGCTTCAAGGTGTCGACCCCTCACCCGCCACCAAGCTGTCCACCCCGCTGGTGTCCCATCGCAGCCTGTCGGAGGAGGAGCACGGCTCCATCATCCAGCGCATGGTGCTTGGGGGCATCGCAGATCGAGACACCATAACAGAGTACGTGTCCCTCTCTCTTGCGCTCATGCATGAATTACCACCCTGCTATTCTTTCCTGTGTAATCTCACAACATTCGCCATGGTTCACCAGTTTAACTACAGAGTAATTGAGTGTCGTCAACACTGTAATAGCCTTTAACAAGCAGCTGGCAGTCAACCCTGAGCCATGTCAAATTAAATCTTCACCCCCGTCACTTCCTTTTGACTCACGGTCAGGGTTTCATCCTGATCTATGTGTTGATGTGTCTTAGTGTGTGTGTGTGTGTGTGTGTGTGTGTACGTCCGTTTGTACCTGTGTGTATTTTGGAATTCATTGATTCACTTTCTATCCTCCCAGGGCTCTGGAGTCAAATCAGTACAACCACATCACAGCTACGTACTTCCTGCTGGCTGAGAGGATGCTGAGGGATAGGCAAGAGAAGGAGCAGCACAGCCAGACACGATCACCCAGCCCCAGCAAGGCCCAGTTCAGGTACACACACACACTCTAACACACAAACACAAACATTTCTGGAGATAGACAGGGTGCTGCCTCTGCAGTGCTGCATACTGTCAGTTTACAGAAGACAAGTTTGACAGCAAATGGACAGACGGAGCCTTTTTTTCTGCAGAGACTGAAAGACAGACTGTGAATAGAGAGAGAGAATGCATATCAGCAACATTATCAGGGTTGTCCAACCAAAATATCCTGAAGCTGAAAACAGCAAATGTTTTCCTGCGCTGGCATTAAGGAGAAGTCAGAATAATTATACAACCGGATTTTCTAAATTGTATAAAGTAAACACATTTTTAAACTTTGAATAACTTTTCAAACCAACGTTTCTGTAAGTGAAAGCAATCTGACCCTTACAATAGTCCCAGTCTTTGCAGCTAGATATCTAGTCAGTGTTTACTAACTAGCTAAGGTAGCTAATTAACTAACCAGGCAGCCTGGGTCGGTCATGCAAATTCATTAGAGTTCCAGCTTTTTGACGCCTGATGCAGATACTTTTTCTCCCATCATCAGCATGTATTTTAATTAAAAAGGATTGGAATAGAAATAGACCTGAAGGTGCATGAAATAAAAGATGGATCATTAATTATATTACAATATTGATACCTCTCTCTGCGTAGCTTCACATAATGACAGAAAAGGGGGGAAACGGCTAGCTTGGCTCTAGTCAATAGTTACATAACCTCTTCTACCAACACTTTGAAAGCTTACTGATCTACACATGCTGTATATACTGTGCTTTACAATTTGGGTTTTTGGTATAGATTCAAACAGAGTAAGTACAGCTGGAGTCAGAAAGCAATTAGCTTAACTTACACAAAAAAGATGTCCAATCGACTTTAGGTTGAGTAACAGTGTAAATGTGCGATAAATATTTCTTCATGATACATGCCAGCATGTACTCCCACATGTGTTTATTTTTGAGCTGTGTTGGTGCAGCTCTGTTTTTCTCTTTTCACATGGACAAAACCAGGCTAACTGCTACATGTCTGTATGCTAAGCTAGGCTTGCCTCCCTTCAACCCTGTGCTTGAGCAAGCCATAAAACTGAATTCCAGGCAATCCGTAACTCACTCTTTCCGGTACATGCTTACAACAAATGGCATCTGAAACATGTTAGCAATGACAGTCGCCTCCCCAATTAAGGCTAACCCAACCCTCGGGCAGCAGATGCTCAGGATTCCAGCACGTTAATTGTTATGAAATAATGGTTCAACCTCAACATTCAACCTTATGAGCGAAGAGGGAGTCTGATCATTTAAACATAGTACTTCTAATCCTGTTCAACCCACTTAAGCTTGTGTTGTTGTGTTTACCCTTCACAGGCAGTCCTGGCCCACCAGAGTGGATGTTCACCAGGATGTCAGTGATGGCTTGGGAGGTCCGGCTATCTCCCATCCGGGGGGGCCACAGTCCCCTGCCCGCAGCGCTGAGAGCCTCCACAAAGGCCCCCGCCCCAAAACAGCTCTGCTGGACGTCAGCCAGCGGCAGGAGAACCACACCACGGCATCTAGCCAGCATCAGCCTGCTCGACAGAACCTGGAGAGGGGGATCAGGCCGCTGGCAAAGCCCCACTCCAACCCCCACTCCAACCCCCTCAGACTGGGCTCTCTGGGCTCTGTGGGCCCCTGTAAGCCTCGTAGTCCCAGTCTTTTCAGCGTGGAGGAGGATGAGGAAGAAGAAGGGGTGGGAGACTTATTATCCCCCTCAACGCTACCTGCTCAGGTGGTGCTTCGCTGCAAAGCCTCTTCCTCATCATCATCTACTTCTGGTAACCGGCTGACATCCCGTATGAGTGCTCCAGTTCTCAACCAGATCCATGAGGAGGATAAAGAGGAAGAGGAAGAGGAGGAGCAAGGGGAGCTGCATGGACTTGGCCCACCCAAACCCAGCCTCAGTCTCAATCTGAACTCTAGAATACCATCGCCGTTAACACTTATGTCATCTCCAAAAACTCTTGGTGTAAAAGCACCAGTTGCGGCTTTCACCCCCAGTCCAGAGACTAGTGACGATGAGACAGAAAGTCATAAACCAGACACTGCAACTGTAGGTGGACAAGGCGATGAGAGTGAAGGGAGAAAAGAGGAGAGAGAGAAAAGGGGGTCAGGGCAGGGCAGTGACTCCAACTGTGCTAGTCCTGGATCAGGTTCAGGCCAAGCCAAGGGCACAACCAAAGCTGCCAGCGGCCTGGTGGAAAGCCTAAAGTTGATGAGCCTGTGCCTCAGCTCTCAGTTCCACAACCTGACGGGGGGAGGAGGGGGAGGCAGTGGGGGCAGCGCTAACGTTGTTGGAGGGGACACCCAGGACCGCCCCATGTGGAGGATGTGCATGGGCGGCTCCACCGGCAGCCTGGATAAGGTCTCGCTCCTGGGTGGACCTTCACCCAGGGGGAACCTGTACCACCCGCAGCCCCCTCTTGGAGACGCGCTGGCGGACCCTCTTCTGGAGGGCCCCTGCACGGGCACCCTGAGGCTGGGAGAGCTGGACCTGGCCCGGGAGAACCACAGGAACATGAAGAACCGCGTGCTGCAGATGCCTCTGAGCGACAAGACTCTGTCCGTCAACATCCACCGGAGCCCCAAGGAGGGTCTGCTCTGTACCCCCACACCCCACAGCTGCTGCCAGGTCATCTAGAGCGCGGACAGCTGCTGCATCAGCTGCTGCATCGGCTGCTGCACCTCCACACTCCTCCATCCTCATCTATACATTCCTTATCATCCTGCTTCAGCCAGGCCATCGCTGGCTCATGAGTTCACACTAATTTTGCATTTAAGCTGTTTCCTGTGATTTAACACTTCCGGTGGATAACTGGGAGAAAGTCTAAATGCCACCCTTGCACATTTAGGGATGCGAGAAGTCTCCACGGAGGAGTCTGGGTGCCATGCCAAGTATGTGAAGCACTTTGAGCACATTAAACGGGACACTAAGGGGACATTTTAACCCACTGGTTTGTTTTAAATAAGAGACATTAAGTATGAAACAGGTAAAGGAGGTGCTCACATCCCTGCTCTTACACACTTATATATACTGTATGTACAGATTTTGTGCACATTCACACATACACCTTTATCACTTTCTGATAAGCTGATAAAAGGGACAGGTGATGAACGGGTAAGTTTAAGTGTCATGTTACATGTTGTCTTTTGTTGGACTTTCTGCTGTTTTTTTAATATCATTATTTTTTAAATTATTTTTTGAGACAATCGTTTTATTCGTTTTTTTATTCTGACTGAACGAGTGAAGTTATGACTGTTTTCATTGTAATGAGGACAAATATCAGGGTGAACATGGACAGCAGCACTTACATATGACGGTGGCACACAGTATTTTGTAGTCTATCACTGTTTTATTTTTCTATCTCGAACATGCTCTGCAGACTCGGAAAGAAAATGCACACTCACTTGTCAACTCTCTGCGCTGTTACACGGCAGAGTTTGTACATATGTGAATAACCTCTTAGCAGTACTCTGTACCTGTAGTATTGACGGTAAAGTTGTATTGCAGTAGAAACCTGAATACTAGATCCTTACTCACCATTATCCTCCACTCCTACTGGATGTTCAAGGTTTTGGTTGAACCCAGAGCTGGACAGGTGTGGCTTAATAAGATTTGAATCATCCCTTAAACCATACTGAAGTCAGTGATTATTATCTATGACGACAGTTCTTCAAATTCAAAGCGAATGATTACTGGGTGGAACCTAAACCATGTACAGCCTGTAGCCTTCCAGGATCACGGTAGCCACTGTTGTAGCATATTCCAAAACAAAAACAACAACAAAGGGGATTCAATAGAACATAATAACACCGCCCCTTCAAGTATCGGTCTGTGTAACTGGATGTGTGACCCACCCCTCGTGGAATATATAACCTGACAGTGCATGTGTTTTGCTGTAGCAACCTTATTCTAACCCACTGAGGTCAATCCACCTGCTGTATCTACCTAAGTAACAGATTCTAATGGTCACTTTACTGTAGCCTCACAGCAATACCAGCGACTGCAAAATGTACAACAAAAATGGATGTGCCATAAAATCTGTCTTGAGCATATTGTACTGTATGTATATGATAGAGATCTATTAAAATGAAATGATGTGAATGATGTCCGCAGTCTGTTTCTTGACCTTTAATAGATCTGCTTACATGTTTAGAGGCAATAAGATGAGGTATTTTAAGACAAATAATACATCTGTTGTGCAGCTATATTGCCAGGGATATACTTGAGCCAAGCAGAAAAATAGACAAGAATTAGGCGTTTTGGAGCGTAATGAAATATACATTGACCTGTAAATGCCAAAGCTACAACTGAGGAAAGTGAGAGCATTTTCATTTGCAAAACACCATTTCAGGATATCTTTAAGTATTCTTTACTTAAAGCTCCTGTGAGGAACTTTTGGTTTGATAGCCTGGTTTGCTTTGTAGGTCATATAGAGTAATCAGAATTAATTTTAGTCTGTTTAATAACCAACTAAAAACTCCCCACAGGAGCTTTAAATACTCAGTTTGATTGTGTCTATATTTCATAATTTCTTACTGAGTATTATAGGAATCACAAAGTAGCTATTTCATTTTCCTATCTACAGATTCTGAAAATGATAAATGACTTGTTCTCCACAGTCCATGTGGTGTATGCAGAACACTGACGCATTTTTGCCTTGTTCAACTTTCCTGTTTACGTAAAGAGAGCAAAGACAGCAAAATCACCCACGAATGCTGGGTCAACAGTTTGCTGGGGCATTTTGTTCAACACTATATTTTTCTAACACTAATACACCATGTTGACAAAAGGTATCTGAGTGAATTAGACTATTAAAAATCACTTATAAAGATGACCTACTGGTTTTACTCATATAGATCAGTTAACTTGTCATCTGGAGATAATGCAAGGTCAGTTTATTTCTGTAATTTGCCTCTTGTGAGAACACCAAACTTTGCAAAAGCACTTTGAAACAATACTTAACACACTGCTGAACAACCACCTTTTCCCTTGGATGAATTGTTTGCTGTCCAATGCCTTTACTTTGACAACACACAGAGAAAGTAGTCCCTTGTGCTTTAGAACTGTAATATTTGTGAATTTTGCCCCCAAAACTGCCCAACTCATCAAGCATCACTTAACCTTTTAATTTAGCTTCAAACATATTGCTAGCAACCAGCTAGCCTCTAGGGTATGATACAGACTCAGCAGAATGTGCGTACGTATTCCCATTGTGTTTATTTTCCTGAATGGTCTAGAAGCTTCCCCCCCCCAAACACTGCAAGGAGTTGTAATCTCTGTGACATCTGGGCTACTGTTCCACATCAGGCCGCTGGGAGGAAATCAGATCAGATTAGATCAGCTCCAGGGTCGACACATAAACCCGTTTGACCCACAGGCTTATATCCACACATGTACTCACACACACAAACGATGCGCCAACAGCTACACACAAACAAGCTGGGGCACATAAGCCAGGAGGGAAAACACAAATGAGCAGGTGACGTGGCGGTCATGTGGGTATGAAAAAATGAATGAACCAGTCCAGATAGTGTGTCATAGAGGATGTGATGAGGCAGACAAGACACGAGCTGGAATCTGATTTATCCCACAATCCTGGAGAGACATCACTGCATCCTAATCTCTCTCTACATCTTTCTGTACATATTGGTTTATTAGTTTAATTTGTTTCACAATATAAAAACCTATTATGTAGAACACGATGGATATGGCTAGATGTTGACGACTGTGTGAGTTAGTTAGTTGTGTGGTGTTTACAGTAGACGCTGCGTGGTTTGCAAGGGATAAATCTGGCAGACAGGCAGGGAAACACCACTGACAGACACGACGCTCACAGCAGCAGACAGATTATCTGCTTCTGGCAAGTCAGTGTGTATTAGCAGCAGTCTGCTAAAGTTAATCTTTAACTGACATTTGTACTGATGAAAAACCTTCAATTGCAGTTGAATATAAAAAGGTTGTTGTGGACTTGGAGGGGAAAAAAGCCTCAGTACATTGGAGGCTATTAAAGCTGTTTTTACATTTGTGGCCTATGGGGCAGAAAAACATCAAAGATAGATGACACGGGCACAACCACCTGCTTGTTTAAGCTAACGTTATAGCTAAGTTTACTAAGAATTGGCATCCAGCTGACACAGAACAACATTACAATTCTTTTTTGAGTTTTCCATCCACTTAAATCTCCTGTGAGGATTTTTTTCCACTGGTTATGAAAAAAAACTGAAATTACTCTATATAACCTTCAAAAGCACACGAGACCATCAGCGACAAGATTGATTATTTCTATACAGTTATTCTTAATGCCTGAAACTGCTGGCAGGGGGCAGGTGTCAGATGAAGCGATTAACTTCACGCTGCCTTTGTTTACATTTTCCAGGGCAAAAATGTCAAGTGAGTGATTCATATGACTGTTAAGGAAAGCAGGATGAGATTTTTTTGTTGAAAACCACCACTGCAGCCTGTACAGGAGTCTATGTACAGGACACAATCAGCAAAGAGGTAAGAGGTACAGCTTTGTCCACAGGGGGCGCCAAAATCAAACACAAACAGAAAGATCCTCACGGGAGCTTTAAAGTCGAGCTGAAACGGCATTTCGAGAGTATCTAGCTTCCGTATCATGACGTATTTCCGAGTGAAACAGGACGTGCAGGTGGGACATTTAATTAGAGGGATTTGATTTGATCGTTGAGAAGTGGGCATTGACAGACGTTCTCCACAGCGCAGTAGCTAGCTAACTGACCGAGCGTTCTTGGTGCTCTGCCGCTAAATGTTGCAGATTGATTGGTTGAAATTGTTTGGTGCTAACTTACGTAAGCGCGCGTGAAATTTAGTTTTACCGAAGAAAAAATGATCTGATTTTGATATAAGAATACGAAGAAATGGATTTTCTGTATTTTTTTTGGCCTATATTGTCAAATAGATGCACAATATTACCGGGGATGTGATCTAAAGGGATTAAAATGACATTTTTCATTTCACCTCATCTTTAACAAATGTAAGACGTGTTTGTTGTTTATTAACTTGAAACAAATACATGTGTTAGCTTGCTAGCTGATTGCTAACTATGTATCAGGTGGTGTAAATTGACCCTATCAAGACTTTTTGTGCTCTAAACTGCTGCCTGGTTTCATTTAATACAATGGGAATCAATTATAGGTCAACGTGTTTGTCTTAAAACCAAAACCATGAGCTAATAAATTCACTATTCAAATGAATGTCCATGAATGTTTTAGGTGGTTGATTCCATGTTTGTATCAAGAATAATGATTAATGTAGGTAAATATTGACAAGCAATGTGTAGGTTGTGAACGCATCACAGTTAAATGAAGCCACTTTGTGCAGCTTCTACAGTAAAAAAAAGGTTGTTTAATCTTCTTCTAGTCATACATTGTTGAGCTCTAGTGAATAAAAAAGAAAAAGGTGAAAAGGAGTGTCATGGCATTGACTGCACATGCAAGGCCTGGCAAATTTTTCTACACATAAAAATGTATGCTATTAAAGTAATTCAAAAATCATGTACAATGTGTTCTGATATTAGTTGAGGGACGTACTTCCCGGGCTGCACATGGTGGTGCAGTGGTTAGCAGCATAGCTAGAAGGTTCCTTGTACGAACCCCACTTCAGACGAAGTGGGCCTTTCTGTGTGGAGTTTGCATGTTCTCTCTGTGCAAGCGTGGGTTCCCTCCGGGTACTTAGGCTTCCTCCCACAGTCCCAAGACATGCTCGTCAGGTTAATTGATGACTGTAAATTGCCGTAGGTGTGAATGTGTGCGTGTAAGGTCATCTGTCTCTATGTGTCAGCCCTGTGATTGACAGGCGATCAGTCCGGGGTTTAACCCCACCTCTCGCCCAACCACAGCTGGGATTGGCTCCAGCCCCCCTGCGACCTTGTACAGGATAAGCGGTATAGAAAATGGATGGATGGATGGACTTATCTCCTTGTTTACATTGAGAAAGGCTGGCCTAGTTCACATAGGTTAGCCCCCATGCTATATTGAGCACTCATGTAGCCCAGATATCTGTCCAGCAGTAGAGCTGATTCAATCCTTCTTACCCTTAAATAAATCCTCTCTGTTTTTCATTGAACAAATGTGTTTTCTGTTGTGTTACTCACTTGTTTTCTTAAAAAAAATGTAACATTGAATATGTCACTGTTTTTATAATGTATGGACTCTATCAATTGAGAGTGTATCTGTCAGCAGAGCATCTGATCTGTCAGTGGAGCTGAATGTTAAAGCTGATCTCCTGCCACCAGGCTGTCAGAGGAAATGCTGATAAAACTGCTTTAAGGAACAAAGCGTGCGCACACACGCGCACACACACACACACACACACACAGTCAGCAAGGCAGATGGATCCCACACCTCTTAGACTAAATACAGCCTGCTGAGACACTACAGTCCTCTGTTATTTTAAAACTTTTGCTTTGTGACTGCCTAACAAGCACAACACACACACAGACACAAAGACACACATACACACATGCAGTTGGTCCCAAAGTACACAGACACTGTTTGGCCATCTGATGGAGCTTTTTTTATCCGTCATTGAGAAGTTTGTGTGTGTGTTGTGAGGCTCTGTCTCTGTGTGTGTGTACATCTGATTACACTGTAGGCTTGTTCAAAGTGTTACTAAAACAGTGTGTTTACTCATGCCACACAATGTGAAAGCAAGGACTGGCAGAGAAAGCAAGCGGTACAGGGAGAGAGAGAGAGAGAGAGGACAGCAAGTCAATTAAAGGCAAATATTCATCAGCCGTGACAGCCTGGGAAAAAGCAAAGAGAGGAGAGGGTATCAAAAAAGAACAGTTATTAAAGTATTACATAAAGGACATCAGAAGCCACAGCATTTTGACAACAAATTATATTACCAGGAATAGAAGGAGCAAACCGCAGCAGAGCAAAGCAAGGAAATGGATGTTGGGAAAAAAAGAAGAGGGCAGGACACAGCTGGAGAGGATTGGGCATCAAAGCTGTAAAAGGCAGACACAACACTGCTGCTAAACAGGAAACCATACAGCAGCACACAGAGATGAAGACAGGGTAGCTTTAATGTTGCAGCTTTAGGAAAATGACAATCCATCAGATAATGAAAGCAGGGAGAGCGATCGAATCAACCAATCGTACACGACTCCAATATGAAATGCATTGTGGCAAAAATAAAGCTGGGTCGACAATACAGAGGTATCACTGGTTGGACATCAGTGCAGACTTCCTTCCAAGTCACATCCTGTTGGATCTGAGAGACGCCTGCTTTTAATGATCTTGAATGAGAGAAAGGCCGTTTGGATGTTACCCAAAGTTGTTGTGATGAGAAGCCACAGAGGCTTTTTGTTGTTTGTTTCTGAGTTAATTAACAATTGTAGCCTGCAGGTAAAATGAGCTGGAGGACTACAATAAACCATATTTGGTTTATAAGGATAACGTTATTGATTTTACCTTTGTAAGTTAATTTAATATATCTATAGAGTATTACTCAGCCAGTGAAAATGTGTGTTAGGTGTTTTGTTGTTTGCATAAAGATGTGTCAATATTGAGAAATTACTCACATGATTGAGCTCGGAGAATACACACATTTTAATTTTTTTTATAGAAAACCTCCATACATGCACACAACATCAATCAAAAGATAATGTGCAATAAGTTGTAAGGTTAAAGAGGGGGTATTACGCTGTTATACATAAATATAATGTTACAATGTTGGATGTCCAGACTAAACGTCGGTGAAGTTTGAAATCAGTATAGGTGAAATTACGTTGGAGTAATCCCCAGGCTTCTCAGCTCAGTCTGCAGGCTGCTGTGAATGCCAAGTTTCACACAGTTTTTTCTACATGCTGCCTCAGCAGCCTTCGGAGAGCTGGCCAATCAGAAGAAAGTGGGCTTGTAGGGGCAGAGTTTCTTAAAGGGACAGAGCTGAGTCGTTTGAGGCAGAGGCTGTATGAGGGCCTGCACAGAGCACCAGTGTAAGAAAAATGAGCATAAATCCCCCCCCATTAAGTGTATAATCCAATTTTTAGGGCCAAAATGAGTGAAAACTTGCATGAACTTAAAGGAGCAATTCGCCCCTGGAAAAAGCCAGTCAAAGCTGGTGTTCTCTGTAATCGATAGAAGCAATAATATTTGAAATTGGCGCCATAGCAGCTCGAGGTTGCTCTTTCTACATTCCTACAACACCCATCGTGCATTGCACCCCTCCCTCTGAAAGGAACGGCCCAGCAAGAGACGCTAGAGTGAAATACTACCGTTTCGCTGCAAGCAATGGCTCAGAGCGGTACAGCATCCAAAATACGACGAGAATATATCAGTTGATCGTCTAAAAAATCTTCGGGTCTGCAGTCTCGTTTCAAACCTGACGATTTTGAATGAGACATGACATCGGAGGCAGGCATCTTAGATTGAGGAAATGTAGTTTAGCAAGCTCCCTGGCCACCACCAGATGACGTGTTTGATGTAGTCTGGCGGAGGTTTTCCAGGGCTCATTGGAGAAGCGGATAGTGTCCTCCAGGCAGTAGAAACAAGCTGTTTACACAATAGTTCATCTTTTATATGCTGAACTTGTTAGCACCTGTAGTTGCATTTTTATACATCTAGCCAACAGCAGGCAACATTAGCACCCATTTGTTGTTGTGTTTCTGGCAAAATGGTGAATCTACATCCGACATTCACTCTCTACCACTTCTTGGGGGAACTGGCTCATTATCAGCTAAGCTAATCGCTAACTCTGTTGTTTGGTGGTTAGCATGTATTTTACAGTGAGTTTTTTAAAACTTCTGAGCAGAAAACAGATGCCTGAAACTGTAAAAAGATGCTGATTTCAGCCGTGAGAGTGAACCAGAACAGTTGAATTGCCAAAAAACAAAACAAATAGCTTAAAAATGCTCAAATGTACTGTATACGGTTGAGGGGATCTGCCTGGGTGATCATTCTTTGAAGCTGTAGCACTTTTGAGCAATTTTTTAACAATGACTTTTAAAGAAGGGTTACGGTTAGAGCTTTCTTTGCTTTATCAATTTTGACCAACATTTTTTATGTCTCTTATGAGTTCCCAAACTATGTAAATAATAAACAGGTTGACGAGGAAGGCTCTGCTGTACCTTTAAAACCAAAAAACGAGACCAGATTTAGTTCTACAGAATCAATGGCTTCAGTGAAGGGAGAGAAATTACATGCTTTACAGGTTTTTTATGAATCAGCAGCACTTCAGTCTCAGCCCCAGTGATGTCACTGATGAGACGTGTCTCAATGCCTCTTTGGATCCATTTCATTCCTTCTACAGAGTGAAGAGAAGTCATCACATCAACAGCTTTTCCTGTGCTCTGTCTGCAGAGAATTACCAACCAGCTGGCATACTCCACCTCTGCTTCTGTCAGTCTTCCCTGATGCTCTCAGAATTGAAACGCTGTGAACATTAACCTCTGATGTCTTTGGTGTAATGTGGGAGCTGTGGGGTGCTGTGAAGTGCTCTCGCAGCGTGGAGACGGGACTTTTTGGAGTTCTGGGAAAATTACTTCACCTTTCATATCATTGGTATGATAGAAAATTCACTTTATTGATAGATGAACGGTGCTTTCAGTTAACAACAGAGTCATGCTGCACAGACTTCATTGAATATTTTCCTTTTCATTGAGCAAATGTCAGTCTGGCTGCAAACTCTGAGGTAAAAATAAATCTCTGGACGGTAAATATCATCAGTCACTCATAGGCAGTCAATTGTTGTTCGGTTCAGACAGGAGGGGAGTGGAGCTGCCCGTGCGTCATGCAAAAATCTCATTACACTACTTGACTGTCACATGAAAAATGAACACAATTGTTTGGGACTTCTGCACTGAGGTGATGGATGCCTATATAATGAGGTAAAAAGAGTTGTCCGGGTTTATTCATATCATCCTTTATGTTTAAGTTTAATTCACTTTTGATCTGCAACTATGGCAAAGGACTGAAAAATGCATGTGAATAATCAGTAAACAACACATCTGAGCCCCTGATGCTTTGGCTGCACAAACCTGTATGTGGTGATGATGATTAAAGATACACTGAGAACTGATAGGCTGCCAGCAGCAGTGCAACAGTGTGTATTTCTGTGTGCGCACACCTTTTATGTGCTGTTATTTCAGGCCTCCGAGCTTCACTTACATCCAAACCCAGTATGAAAGCTCCTGTCACTTTTCTCACTTTTGCAAATGAAATGAATCTGTGCCCATGTGACAGAGGAGGAGAGACACGAAGAAAATGCTTGCATTTATTAAGTGAATATTACAGACAGAGGGCCTGGCACGTTGTGTGTGCACGTTTCCAACCCCAGGAGGCTGCGCACATGTAGCTCCTGCTGAATGTTCCTCGCCTTGCCTTGACAAGTAGCCAGCCAGCGTCTCGAAGAAAACAAACAACCCATAATTACCCCGTTCAACCGCAGCATCACTTCCTGCAGTTCGGCAATCCAAAAGGCTTCGGTCTCCGTGGCTACCCTGTTGCCGGGAGACAGTTCGGGTGGGCTGGGTTGATGTCTAAGGAATGACAGGGACCGGCAGAGGTAGCAGAGGGGTTGCACGTGTAAAGGCCAGGGTGCTCAGTGCTTAATAATAATTATACATCACCATGTTATCAACTCCCTCCTCCGCTTACTAAACTGCAGCCATTAATCAGCCAGCTGCCAGAGAAAATAAAAAAAACATGTTATTAAAGTTGCCCTGTTCACTGGTCTGTTAACAAACTTATGTTTTAGTGTTAACATTACTTGAGCTCTCAATGTTTTCCTTACCCAATACTTGTATAACCACTCAAGACCCTTTGATACTACATGTCACATTCACCCTTTCACACACTAATGTGCTGTATATTCATACGCCTCCAGGAATTTGGGGTTAAGTATTTTTCACTTCGGCATGTAGCCTGGAGGAGCTGGGGGTTGCACCTCCAACCTTTTGAATAGAGGTTAACTCACTCTACCTCAGGTTTTGACGAGGAAAAAGAATGTGTGGGATAAAAAAGAAAATCTAGATCGATTTTGAACCTTTTTAAAATCTATCCAACAAAATTGTAGGAGTACAAAGCTTGATTGCAGAAGTAGTCATTTAAAATTGAGGCCCAGTGGTGACTTTGTAAATTTATGAAAAAGATGAAGCACAAGCAATCCAAGCAGAGAATAACTGTTATGATTTCAAAATAGTCAATAGTCAATTAATATAAATTAAGCATGAAGCTAATAGGTTCAACAAACAATTTCACAGAATTTTACATAGAAGGACACTTGATGGCTTCTTTGCTCAAGCTATTTTTACAGATTCACAAATTAACATCTCCTAGTAAAGCACCGTGTTGTTTCAACTCACGTCGATGCCCCTTGAAACAGAAGGCCTATTTTTAGTCTAACACACATCTCTGACCCTATTCTGTCACTGCAGTTGTGACTTAGCAGAGAGCAGAGTCGTACTGCTCTGAAAGCATCACTGTCCAGGTCTCCTGAGTAGGTCACTCGACTCAATATGCATGTGAGGGCGCTTTGCACAGGATTCACTGTTACCCCCCTGCAAAGGAGAGAGGAGGCAATGTGCATAGGCTGTTACTGTGCTGCCACCTGCTGGCTGCTATTAGTCACAGCTTCTTTGTTAAAATGAGGAAGTCCCCTGAAAAACTGACCAGCCCTTTGCCCTACTTACTTCCCCCCCTTTTATCTCTCAGAGTGGGCGAGTGGTCAGAAAAAAAAGCACCCAATGCACTTTTCTTAGACCTCCACCCCAAACAAGATGTTCCCAAGAGAGATGATTTCTCTTTTTACAGACAACAGTTGCCCAACAGTTACTAAGAATACTGATTTTGCAATAGATCCCAATTTGAACATGAGGAAATAAGAAATACTTAGTGAGCAACACAGACTGCAACTCACATTTATTTACAAAACTTCTTTACAAGAGGCTGGATTAAGGCACCCGTGGCTTCATCTGACCTTTGACCCCCAAGCCTTAGTTAAGGTTAGACTGGGGAATAATGAGTGAAGTGTCCTCGGCCAGTGATAGATTTCTATAGAGTAAAGTGCATCATAAAGAGGCTTACAGTTAAACTGTTGTGGGGTTAGTTAAACTCTTTTTTTCTGGTTCCCTCGTCTTCACTTTTGTTCTCTGCTCTGGTGAGGATCTGAAGGACTGTCTGGTTGAAGTCATCAGGCTGGTCGGCAAAAACATAATGGCCTGCTCCTCTGATCACCTGACAAAAACAAGACACAGTTTTGGATCCGCTTTGGATCAACTGAATAACAGAGATTTGCTATTGTGTATTTCTGTGGATATTTATTTTAAATCATACATAGTATAGACTGTAAAGAGACTATGGAAACAACCTACCTTTATTTCCACATCTGGTCTGGTCTTCTTGAAAGCGAATCCAGAGTCACAGTCAATGCTGGAGCGCGATCCGTAGATGAAAGAAATGGGAATGTCAGCCTGGACCTG
This sequence comes from Semicossyphus pulcher, assembly GCF_022749685.1. Taxonomy (NCBI): domain Eukaryota; kingdom Metazoa; phylum Chordata; class Actinopteri; order Labriformes; family Labridae; genus Semicossyphus; species Semicossyphus pulcher. Next base: position 22,510,697 of record NW_027211726.1, read on the forward strand.
TCCGATCCTCTCCAGCATGGGCCTCTTAGCCCAGCCATAGGGAATGGTCATGTTCCTAAAGGCCGTTTCTCCACTGTAAAAGAAAGAAATGATGTTGCAGATGGTATGGTGTGCTGCCAGAGTATCAGAACATATGTGTTACTAGATTCTCACCTTGGAGTCTGAACATTTAGATGGTAGATGTAGTCCGATACCGTGTTGTCGTCAAAGACGGAGGAGTATTTCTGCTTGAAGTCTGACCTGATTGTCTGCACCAGCATTGGACCTGAATAAACATATTTTAAAAAACAGATGTGGTAGAATCATTACAATCATGCTCTACTTTTAAACAAATTAAATCACACTTTTGTTGTTATTTAAACCATATTTTGATGTTTGTTATTGATACATATAATCACTTTCAGCATGCCCAACCTCCACATTTTTGGATCAAATATGTATAGAACAAAGAATAGATGTATGGGTATATGCTGACCTAGAGGCCCAGCCAGCCTGAGTCCAGCCAGTGGGTTAAAGGGGCTCATGACGGCCCCCATAGCTCTGATCCACACTGGGATGGAGTTGTGGTTGGGGTTCTCTGGACGTGCTGGGAACCCCCACGGCTCCACCAGCAGCAGATGTTTTACCCTGAACGCACACACAGTTACTGGATAAGTGTACACACTTAATGTTGAATTTCAATTATAAATCCCCACATTTACTCCTTAATGGGATTGCAGCTAGTGTGGCAGATGGTTAAGTGTTACAAATTACCTAAAAAGACAGCAAAACAACTTTATACAGAGTTTTGGAGAATTTAAAAAGCAGGACTATTGGCACAACTGTTTAACTAAAGAACGTATATACAGTAAAATATAAATATACAAAAAAAGTCCTTAATGATAGTTTCCTGTTGCAGAAAGTGTTGTTATATGCAAGTAAGGCTAAATGACAAACTTAAGCTTTGCAGGAGAAACTGCAAAAAAAAAAAGCACCTGCGTGGGTATTTGAGTGTGTAGGCAGCAGACAGGTATCCCCCAAGGTTGTGTCCCAGCAGCACCATTTCCTCCAGTCCCACCTTCTCCCTCCACTCCTCCAGGGCTTCCAGGAACTGCTCTTCAGCCCCCACTGGGTCGCCGCTGAATTGGGGTCGGCTGCTCCTGCCGAAGCCCAGCAGGTCTAGAGCGTAGACCGGTCCACTGCTGGACAGAGAGTCCAAGTTTTGGGCCCAGAGGGCGACACCGCCTCCAAAGCCATGCAGCAGAACCAGAGGAGGTCTGGGCTGGGCTGGGGGCTGACAGGGAGAGTGTGGCTGTGGCTGAGTAGAAAAGGCTAAGGTCCACAGGTAGTTGTCGTTAGATATCCGGACATGCTGCCTGGAGAAAGCCTGCTTCACACCTGTAGTGGAGGGGAGACAAGTAAAGATGAATGAGGAAAGACTCATAAGGGAAATGGGATTCATTACATGGGTACAATAATCAATTTTGGTATTTTAGCCCCTTTAGAAAAAAAAAATACTTAAGATACATCATATCATCTCAGTATTGAGACTATTCAATGCTAAAACTCACTGATACATTCAGCTTCTTTTAAGTAATTGATTGTTTTAAGACACGCTTACTTTTGAGCATTTTTTCTTCTGCATTTTTCAGCTGAGAGGGAGATGTGGGGCACCAGGAGGGAAGCCAACTTAAGATCCAGGAGCTGTGATTCAGACGGCAAACATGCACCCAATCCAGGCAAACAGAACACATGAAGTACATGAAAACACAGACCAAAAAATGAACTTTGACCATATGACATTTCTGTTATCAGTGCTGCTGGTATGTAATCTATACAGTGCTCCCCTAATGTCCCTGCTAGAAAAACAGTAATTATGGTGAATTTAAGATACTTTTGACGTGTACTTTTGGCAATCATCAAATGCATCAAGAGACAGCTGCACCATGACAAAGTCAATACTTGGAAAAGGAATGTAGAGATTTTAAGAACGAATTAATAGGATTCTGCCCAAGGGAACACTTTGTTCTCCGACTGAACTGAAAACTGGTAGATCTTAAATGGTTTTCAACACCTGGATACTTACAGTTATAGAAAGCATTACAATAACAACATTTTAACGGGTGTTTGGATTGTGTTCTGGATAATCTGTAAAGATAGCTTCTCCTGGAGGAGTCAATACTAGTTCAAGGAAACGACGTCGTCAGTTAAATTTCATAACGAAGGGCATTAAAGCAACACTTTTGTCGCCAACCACAGTTTAAAGACAAATTAAGATATACAAGTTTTTGAAGTAGGTAAACTCGCCTCTGTTCCTTGGAAGGTTGTATTTCCTCAGCCATCCTCCGCATGGTGTATTGTGATGGTCTCGCGAACATCAGAGAAAGTAGTCAGAATTGATATGATGCGTTCAGTTACATCCCGTAAATAATTTGGTTTTCATTTTTGTGGGGAACTAATAACAAAATATAATTTTACTAAGTATGTTTATGTAAAGCATGCGATAAACTAAGAGTGCAATGTGGTAAAGCGGATAAACTGGTTAACATATTAACCAAAAGCTAAATTCTCTTGAGAGTTTAGCATCAGATAAAATCATTAGTAATTTGTGAGGTTGGAGGGCTTTAGAGGGCTAAAGATTTGAATGTACAACTGTACTTGAAGGCAACGGTGTGTTCTGGACCTCTTTTGAGCTGAATGGTCCCCCGACTGGTTCTAGAGTTTCTGCCAGTCTTTGCCAGAAAATGATATTTTAAAATGGGATGATTTTTTTCCACGATCAGGTCAAGAAACTAGAGCAACCATTCACTGTTAAAGAATTGTCTAATGCCTGACAGCTTTATAATTTTGTTTCCCCCCCAAAATGGCCCCTATTCTCATTGAAATGTATAATAAAAAAATGTTAATGGCACTCTCCCTAAGACTCAACTGAACTATCTCTCTAGATCTTAAAACAAAGCAAAGACGCTTCGAAGGATGCAGCCCCATGATTAAGATGGCCGATGGGTGCCAGGGAGGAGTGTGTTCATAAACCCTGCAGCCACCTGTATGTAGAAACACAGAGGCAACTTCTTTGACAATGACCTCCTGGTGTAGTTAAAGTGCGTGTTGCAGCATCATTGCATTTCATCAACAACAATGGCAGAAGAGAACTAATCCTTTCATGTTTTTTGAGGGTACAATTTACAGGCCTGGAGTTGCTACTAATGCCAGAAAAGAATCCCTTCCATTGTTTGTATGTTTTCTTTGTAACATTTCCTTGAATAAAACAAATACTAAGCATACAGAGCAATTTATAACAGACGTAACGGTCACTACCAAGAAGGAGCGTCGCCAGGAATTTTAGGTCCCACCACCACAGCCCAAGCTGAACCTCACATTATTGCTATAACCACACCTCCATAACCCAACTGACCCACTATATTTGATATCATATGAAATGCTGGGAAATATTACTCCAAAGTGGACTGTCTTTGCTGCAACATAATATTTATAGATATAATGTCATATGAGATTCTACAGATGATGCTGATTAAGTATATAGTGAATCTGGGCATAGTGTTGGTTTAAGATGCTATTGTATAGCTATAGTTTGATTGCAAGACAAGACAACATATGATTTCATTTCATTTATTGTATTTATATATTTTTTATCTCCCAAGCCCGTTCTCACAGGTTGGCCTGAAGCTTAAATTAAACCCTGTTTTTTAATTCTGCCCTCTTGCCTCGTGTCTATTACTGGAGGGAGCTACAAAAACCCCTAACATATCTGCTTCAACACTCTGGGAAACTATGAAAGCCTGTATCAGGGGTCAAATTAACTTTTACACAGCATCTAATTAGATGACATTTATGCAGTTTCACCTTCCCCAGATGTTTACAAGAAGTGCTTGTAAGCTGAATTTGATACAGTACTATGCACAAAGAGATGAAGCAAGTAAATTATTAGCTCATGACCTACATGAACTTTCATCCTCACAAGAGATTCCCAAGATCACATCGTCAGGGATATCCGTAAACCCTTGGTTGTGAGTGAACCAGATGGGCGTACACCTGGGTGTAACACCCAAGAGCTGAAAGTTACGACTGCCACTTTAGCCCTGTTTGTGTTGCACCCGGGGGTATCTCTTATAACTAGGATGGAGCAGGAAAGTTTAGAAAGTCAGACTTCAATCCAAAGTACTGGGGCCATGTTAAAGAAAGAAAATCGTAGCATACAAGATTGAAGTCGTAACATTATGAGAATAAAGTTGTAATTTTATGAGAATGAAGTCGTAGGCTGTGGTTAGCCTATATGTTATTTTGAAGGGAAAAAGAAGAGCAGCCTGCCACCTGCACTAAAATGATTAAAATCACAAGTCATTTTCATATAAAATCACTTTTCAGAGTCCTGATACTTATGATTATGTGGCGCTGATGTGCCAAACGAAATATGTATTTTCGTTTTCACCTGCCCCACATTCCCTACATTTTCTTCAGCAGGCAGTCATTAGGGTTAGTGAGGCCAGCTGTGCCGAGTTAGACACAGCATGGAGCCCTCAGTTGGTGGAGTGTTTTTTGGTTTCATCAAAACTGAGTCAATCCAACAGGTTTTCAAAATCATGTTTTATATCGTGTATTTGTATTCATTGTGTTTTCAGTGTCCCACTTTGATATATAGACTTTCTATGTTGTTGTGGTGAGTTTTGCTGTTGTTTAGTGGGAATTACATTCTCTGGTTTTCCTTACCCCTACAAGGGTTCAGTCCAATTAGGGCGGGGCCAGAAGAGGTATCAAAAGAAAGTCAGACACTGACTGGGGGGAAAATTGTTTGTAGCAGCTTGCGGTAAGGCTGGGTGTTTGCACTTGTTTTCAAGTTTATTTGGTTTATGTGAGTTTACCTGGGACTTTTTTTGGCTCCTTTGTTTTCAATTTTGGATATTAAAATCACAAGTTCTTTTTGCAACGATTTCTGCTTCCTGGTTCTTCACATCAACATCTTTTTTGCTCACCACTGGTGCCGGAAAGCCACACTTAAATCCCTTTTTATGTAGGCTTACTATGAGTAATGGTACATTTGGTGGCAGTGGTGGCCTAAAGTAATGTCATATAAAGCTGTGTAATGAGCTTGCACATTACTACATAGGAGATCTTGCATGTTCACGCTATGCTATGCTATGCTATGCTATGCTATGCTATGCTACCAGGTGTGTTCAATAAATATATCTCCGGCTAAGGTGGTATCAAGCCTCTTGTGCAATACTTCAGAAGATGCTTCACGTTCCTCATTTTAGTGCAGGCGGCTGGCTGCTCTTCTGATATTCCCTGTCATAATAACACACAGGCTAACAGCCTAAAATTACGACTTTCTTTTATGATTATTTTCTGATATTATTGGGAGAATTACCTTGTAATATTACATTACACATGTATATTACATATTCAAATTTCTTCTCTTACCACTATATTCTCGTAATCTCTGATTTTTTGTCTTTAATGTGGCCCTAATACTCCATCATAAAAGTAACGGTCACAAAACTTAAAACAAAAACACTATGGCAGTGGGTCTTGTTTACAGGATGATTAATTATAGGGCATTGAGACAAGAGAGAGAGATCAAAAGGTTTCGTTTTTGCAGGCAAGCCCTGCTTGAATTATTCGAAGAGCTCTCCCCTCATCTACAGTATGTGTCGGACAGAAATGCAGAGCAGTCCCCGCCCTGTAGGTGCTGTTTGCGCTCTGATTTTATGCCAGAGGGGCCTTTCAAAACACCATGGGAGATATGAGAAATGTTCATGGGACAACGGCATGCCGAAATCCATTATTGATTGCAGCTGTGATCAATTTCCAAGTCAATAGTTTTTGTTTGTGTGTGGGTAGTTAAGTTTTGCTGTGAGACCATTTTATGTCCTGCATACAACTCTGAGTTTCCTAATTTCACTATTTGTAAAATGTATTTTCCTATACTTTTGCTTTTTCTTATTCATATCTTCTGAGAAGTTAGAAAGTGAAGAAGTGTGCTGCTTGGCAACAGTCTCTGCATTTCAAGTGTTCACATGGGCAAGCATCGTAAGGCCGGGCACAGCTACGACCGTTAACAGGCTCAGTGCACTCAGTGTAAAATGGAATGAAGTTGGTTGTAGCTAAGTCGGGCGTAAGAGAAAAGACCTATTTTTTTATGCCCAGCTGGTGCACTCGGCTCCAGGTGGGCCCGTGTATGATTTCCAGTCGTCTCATACAGCAGAAGTAATATACATCGCAAATAAATTAGCTAACATTAGCCTACATAACTTTGACCCAAAACCTAAAAGTGAAATATGAATAATTAACAATTATAGACATTTCTGTGTAAAAGAAAAGAAAATTGGGATTTTGCTAGGCTAGCACATTAGCATGTCAACTCAGCCAATTGGAGGCTAAATCATAAATTGAACTGAATATACAGGTAAGTATGCTAATTATGATTAGCTGTTCATGCTGTTAAGGTCACTTTTTCTGAAAATGTGTTACCCTAAGCACATCATTAAGATTCAAAATAACATTTCTTGTGCCATTTTAAACACATGCTTAATGTAATTTATATGGGTAAATATTGTTTTTTTGTGTAAATTTGGTAGCATTTCTTGTGGAATACTATATTTCACTTTTTCCAATATTAGGTTTCTTTAACCAACTTGTAAATACTCTATCTTAAACATGTGCAAAACACTGCCTGGAGAGATACGAAGCTTAATCCAAAAGGCAACTGGACTGGGTTGAAGCAAGCAAATAGTACTCAAGCAAGCAGCAACCTCCGGTAATGAAAAATTAAGCCAATGTGCAAGTTAAAAAACCCCCACGAGTGACCACTTGAGGCTCCAGAAAAAAAGAAATAACATTACGGCAGATGGGCCCATTTTTACAGCAGAAATAATGTTTACTGCCTGGAACAAGAAATGGTTTTGTTAAATAGCTAATTTTATTGTTGACAAATAATCTGTCTTGCTGTGCGATAAACGGAACTTTCTGGCCGTGCAAGAAGTCAGTGCTCCAGCTTTTCGGTGAGTTGAATGCTACTTTTGCTATTATTGAAGTGATATATTTTTAGCACTAAGTAGCAGGTATACAGTGCTCGCTATAGCTGGCTTGTTAGCATGTTTAGTATTTATCAAACATTTATTTAATAGTCGGCCAGTAAATAGGAGTTCCCCCGGAGAGATTACAGATTATTTTAAGTTTCCTGTTATGTGTCGTTCACCGGTTGCTCATTGTGTGAGCGAGCAGCGAGTCGGATAATTCATTTGTCTGATAAATATACACCTTCAGCCAGTGGCAACCACAAACAGACTCTCCTCCTGGGAAAGTTAAACTAGCTTTGATAACTTGACGTTTTTCAACCACTCGCTTTTCTGCAGCGCCACCCTCACATCCATATTTGGTCACTTCAGGCTCCTGTAAATCTGCGGCCATATTAGGCATTCTTTTTTTTTATTAAAGAAACTTTATTGAACAATTATAAAGCAAACAGTACAGACAAGTGCCAATACATAAGGAAAAAAACTAGGAAATGCTGCTGTGCTGGACACGTCATTCGATCCTCTCCAAGAATCTAACCAAAAAGCTCCACAGTTCTGTTCTGTTAGCTTGAGAGTTTTGATATATTGTTTTAGTTCATATAAAAATGCAGTGAAGTTAGGGGTCCCTTTTGTGATCCTACATTTGTGAATGTAAAATGTACCATATAATATGATTAAGTTAAGTTATATTTATCATGTTTGATATACATAATAACATTTGTACATTCAATATTAATGCCTTTTTTACTTTTACACACATATATTCCATCATTTTAGTCCAACTGGGATGTGTACAGTGGTAAAACAAGTGTGGTAAAGATCCTGTTTTGTCATTACAGAAAGTACATTTGCTATCGATATCTGAGAATTCAAGTGAAGTAAAATTTTATTGTCATTCATCCACATACATGGTACACAGCTTAACGAAATGTCGTTTCTCACGGACAAGGTGCTTAGAAATAGTGCAAATAACAAAACCAGAGACAGACAAAACAACATACTTATGGCAGACAAGACTGCGAGGGCTGGTGCGTTGTGTATGGCAATGAATATAAAATTTAGTTATGGAAAAAATATATAAATACGGAATGTAATATAAATATGCATTGTTTTTGAAAGTATATATTAACATGGGAAAAAATAACAGTCGGAATATAATGACATTGCACATTAGATGATAAATGAGGTAATGTACATAGTGTCAGAGCAGGGTGGTTCCTTAAAGTGTCCGTTAGTCCAGTGTAAAGTGTAATTGTGAATTTGGAGAGACAAAGGTTTCTGTTGTGCAAAAGTTTAATATGCATTTCTTTTAATCTTATTAAAAATGCATAATTTATATTTCAGCTTCATTTTCCCAGCCGAGAAACCAATGGGTGACGTCACGGTGGCTACTTCCATTATTTATACAGTCTATGGATGAAGACGTTTCACCTCTCATCTGAAAGGCTTCTTCAGTTCTAAACCGACAGGTAGACGGAGCTAGAAATATAGGCCTGTAGGTCATCAATATGCTAATAGATGCTGTAATCAAGTGTGAGTGGTTACGTTGACGTTGTTAACACCTGAATTACCATGACCCGGATGGCTGAGAACCTTCACAGACACTGCATGGAGAGAGCTGTTGTTTGTGTTTTTGTGAGAAATAGGCTAAATCTATTTGTGTCTTGAGAGTCTTGTGCAATGACAAACCATGTTAGATGACTTTGGCCTCAAACAAATAGGCTAAGACAGAAAAAACACAATTTCTGGCATAGAGATAAAACCTTAGCTTATCTGCACACTTTTCTTACTTTAATTTCAGATAAGGGCAGAGATTAAAGAAAAAGTTAATATAATTCATTATCCTCAAGGATTTGAGTGCACAGTATGATCTACTTTTTATATCCTACTTTTTTGTGTGCCTTTTTTAACATTTACTCTTACTGTGAATCTCATTAAATCTTAAACAGGGGTTTATCTTATAGATTTACAGAGGATGTATTATCCTTGAAAGGTCAGAAGCATCATTCAAGCAATGTTGTAACAGTCAATGTTTTCTGATTCGAGTTTTAAAGGTATTTTTTTCCTTTGGAGACCTCACTGACAGGATGCCCCATTATGAACTCAGGTTGATAGTCTACAAAGAACAAACATGATATAGATTATATATGTAGGGAAGCTTTTTACCTGCTTACTTAGTGCTATGGTATTTAGTGCTCTGACTTTGTTGTTATCCTTTATATATATGATCACATTTTATACCGTAATTAGTTGCAAAACCGTCACTCTTATACGTAGATGATTTGTGATTTTTTCTCTCACAGGTCAAGGACAATTTGAGGAGAGCCTTGGCAGTCCCGGTCCACAAGGTGGCGTAATTGTTTTCTAGTAGTACACACAGCTCCAGCTACCTCAAACACCATTTTCCTCTCATACCATGCACTTCTGGTGACTCTTAAACTATAGGCTGACTGAGTGGTTTCTGAGTGGTTCATTTCCTTTGCTCTCATAGATGCACACAATCACTCTCTGTGTGTTACTGTGCTTTCACTCTGCTGAGCACTCAGAATTTCATAAACCAGTAGACAATGAGTCTGTAGTCCAGCCCGTAGATGAGCATCAGTAGTGTAAGAACGTAGCTGTCTGGAGACCAGTAACTGGGTGAGGCTTTTAGTGAGGAGATGGCGATAACTGCAGTGACTTTCACAACCTAAATGACGCTAGCTAGCTAATCATGCTAGCAAGATGTTTAACATTGTATCCTCTGACTCTTGTTTTATCAGATGCTCAAAATCAGTAACACGTGGTTCTGGCTTTAAATTTACTCAACAAAGAGTCTGTTCAGTCTCGTGAATCCTGGACAATCAGGAGGACATTTTACATAACAAACAAAGCCACTACAATTCAGTTTGAATTGTCTGATTGCGTTATCTAACTGACTGTCTTTTGAGGTGTGTATCAAATGATGTAGCACTTTCCTGTAGTGGGGACTGCCATTCAGAAGAGAATTGTAAAAACATTAAAAACAAATACTCACAGTGGCATGCTGTGCTGAATAAGGCGTTATTCCAGTGATGATAATACTAAAAAAAAACTGGAAATACTTGACCATAAAACTGTGTCCCAGTTCCATACAACAGATTTTGAATGGAGTGTGCTCACACTGGAAAGGTGACCTAATTAAGTGAACTCAAAAAACCCAGTATGCGACTATGCGTACAAAAATGTGTTGCTTCTCTTAAAGATGTACAGATGTAGACAATTTTCACACAATGCAATGCACAAGGACAATAGATGGACTGTTAACTTCTTACTAAAAATAAATAATTGTAGATAATGTTGGGAGAGCTTTTAAAAAACAAAGAAAAAACAAAGGTAGAGGAAAGAAAGTGTATCTTTAAGTATTTTCTCTTTAAGTTTAATCAGCAGTAACATTACACGCATCTATCTGTGAATATTGCATCATCACTGTTAGCATAAAATGGCCAATGCTCTACTATTAAATTGTCTCTTTAGCCATGACTGTATGACAGTGAGCCAATACCAGAACCTGAAACTGAATCAGCCAAATGGAATTCATAAATAATTTAATTTAATTTTTTTTACTCCTGAGCCTTTCCTACTGCAACATGTCAACATTTTGTCTCTACTTTGTCCTTACACCATATTACTAAGAAACATGAACTGCACACATGTAGTATGGAATGAGATTTTTTCACAGTGGACATTTTGACTTCTAACAGGAGGAAAAGCACAGGTGTTAACAATGGTTCTGTTCCATTTAGGTGTCTGAGAAAGCCATGACAGGCAGTTAGCATGCACACAACCAGGACCATGAAATTGAAGCAGCTAAATGGAATACAGCCACCATTAATGCTCCTTTAAACACCTGCACTTTTCCTACTGTGAGCTGCTAAAAAATCTTCTGTGAAAAAGGCCTATTGGGACAACAGTGTCATATCCTTATGACACAAATGACACAACCTGACATCAACCAATCACAATAGTGAAAGTGCCATTTTTTGAACCCAAACAGGTGTTTTCACTTTTTCCTAATTAGACCTGGTTCAGGCTGTTTGTGCCTCTACAGACTCTCCCACTGGATCTGTTGCGCTTGTTATGGTCACGCTATTTACATCTTCATTATTCTTATTAATACATGAAGTTTGGTGACCTCACTTACAGGGGGTCTAATTAGAGTCATTAGAAACACCTGTGAGGGTGTGCAGGGCCTAATTATTGCTGATAAAATAAGTCGGTAATATGGTACTTCTGGTGCTTTAGCTTAGTATGGATAACCTCCTCGGTCATGCAAGTGACACCATGGCTTACTACATGCACTTTTTTGTTGTAATTTGTCTTAATTTGGCTGCCATAACAGAAGGAAGGTTTTTAAAAACCATCTTTTTTATGTGCATGGCTCAGTATGTCAGACAGAGAGTGATGGAGATTGAACTGTCACTGTTACGTGTGTATGTGTATGGTGCGTATGTGTGTGTGTCAAGCCAAGGTCTGCTTTATGTCTATAAGCAGTGCACTGTTCTAGGGTCAGCTGCTAAAACGTCTGATTAACATAGCGGTTAAACTCACTGTAGATCAGTAAGTTAGCTGTAAGCACAAACCGCGCTCTGCCAGGAGTTTTTGGGGCATGGCCCAGTGCAGTATGGGTATTAAGAGCGACTAAGCTGTTAGCAGAAGATAGAAAGGGGATGGAGGAGAGGCGGAGGGTCTGTCTGGTTGCTAGGATACGTGGCCGGCGCCAACAGCGGATATGATTTATAATGGCCAGTCTCACTGTCTCGCTTTCTCTGCTAGTTCCCTCCTTCCTCTCCTCCCTCTCACTTTTCCATTGACTCTCTCCATCCTCTACCCTCATTTCTATCCTCAGCATCTTCACGGGTCTATTAACTGGCCCTGGTTGTCTCATCTGAGTACTTCCTGCTGGCATAAGGCAGGACTATTATTTATATGGGCGTTCCTGATATGCCTTCCTGTGTCCATCATGAGCACGCTGACATTAATTCCAAGCAACTAAAGTTTATTTGGCAACAACAACAAAACTCATTTTGACTCCATCTCTTTTTGGTCCCCGGGGTCGCACTTGAGTGTGTTTATGTGGGTGCAGCAACTTCCCTGTGTGTTTATAAGAGTGTGCATTTGACATGATCATGCATGAGCTGCAACCACATGAATGGATGATATTGATTAGCAGAGACTTGATCCACCTCGGGATGTGAAAATCCTCAGGGACAAATACAGTGAGAGGAGGAGGAGGGGGCATGAGGCCATGTGAGGGGAAAGACAAAAGGGGAAATGGAGATGAAAGATGAAAGGATGTAACATAATGATTTAGTGATGTAGGCAGGAGTGTTTGATTGGTCTCTGAAGCCAGGGAAATCAGTAACAACAGTAAAACAGTGAGGATTTCTCTTAGAATAATCCATCTGTGTTTGGGTGGAGTTTTGTCAGATGAGTGATTGGAACTTTCTACAGAAAGATAACAAACTAACTGTCAGGTTAGAGGCTTTTTTAAGACTTCCAGCTGATCTTATATTCCAAGCAGATGACAGTGACTGATATGATTTACACGCAGATATTTTTGCTTTTATATGCTAAGGTTTGAGACACCTTTCTTTGAGATTCTGCCAATTTTATTTTTCTGAATTTCAACTGTAGTTATTTTTCCAGAGATAGACAGAGCCGCTCTGTACTTAAGGTTTAGTCCTTGGCATTCTCCTTATGTGTATGTTGCCATATTTTCATAATGGGATGACGATAAAAATGCTACTTTTTGAGCAGCCCTAATAGGTTCACATTCTTTGAAGTTCCAAACAACACGCACACAATGCTGCAAGGAATAAAAGCCCCTTTCAACAGCAAAGTCAGTGTTAAAGGCAGCGGACGAAATTCACATCCTCAGTCTCTGAAAAAATGCATTCTTAGCCAAATGAAGTATTTATCTTTTAAAGTTGCTTCTTTTTTATTGCTAATTTTCCTCTGGAGTATCTGTGTTTATTTTATTTTATTTTAGCAGTTCAATCAATTTTCTGTTATTCTAATATTTTTTTGATTTACGTTTGTAAAGTTTGTTTCGTTTTGAAAATTGTACACATATTTTAATTGAATTATTTTTCGGTGCCTCTCCTTCCTCCTGAAACAAACAAACCGTTTTGCCATTCAAAGGTTAGACCTCAGCCACGATTGGCTGACAGTATTTGGAGCGACCATGAGCCAGAATTGCCAGGAGGTATGAGGATGGTGAGTTAAAATCTTGACAACGGCTTGACTACAAGCTAGTGCAAGAAGGCAGCCTGAGGTGAATGACGATTGGTCGATTTCAGTGAAAGCAAGGTTCCACGTAGAAACCTGCAGCTGTTCTGAACGGCCCATTTCAAGGTCAAGGTCAAGGTATGGTCAAGGTATGGTCAAGGTATGGCTCATTTCAGAGGCATCCTTTATAAAAATGTAATTCTGGAAAAACCATAATTATGCAGTTTTCACTTTTTCACTGTGAACAATAAACACTCCATGCAGAATATGAGAATATCCATTCAAAAGATATGGCCTCTTTAAATAACACCTTCACTGTCAACATCCCCACTGGAGTTTGAATATTGTAGTAGAGAGACATGCAGCCCCTGTTGACCAATCACAGTTCTTGCTGTCTCCATGTTGGATGTCTGATACCGTAGCATGAAGCAGCCTACAGTGTCACTACATTGTCTGTATTCTTCACAGCTCATCACCTCTGAACAAACAGACTAATTAACTGTGACTTCACCTGAGCTCGGCAGATGTTTTACATTGTTCTTCAAAGTTAAAATACCTCCTTTGGTTAGCTCTGGCTTTACCAGTCTTTCTATTTAACAGACTTTTAAAACGTATCTGCACTTTTTATATTCATTTATTAGAGAAAGCGAGACGTCTGTTTGTCTCAGAGCTCTGCATCCATAAGTGATCCAGGAAAACATTCAAACTAGAGTGTCCATATTTCTCTTTCCCTCTCAGTCTGTCCAGTGTCTTCCAGTAAATAGAGGATAATTTTAGAGCGATAAAGAGCCCAGAGGATATCAAGGGGAGGGAACGTACACACACACACACACACACACAAACACACACAACAAGATGGTCCCTCATTCCCTGTTGCACCTGCTGACCCCACAGGATCCACTGAGATCGGCTATTGCTGAGTGTGCGGCTTCGACACACACACACACACACACACACACACACACACAGGAATGCGTACGCACTTTGACTAATAGGCCTAATGCTTCCTGAAGAGGGCCCAGCACTGCATTAGCTACGGATGTGGGATTGATTTAGAAACTGAAAGCCTTCTAGTGTGTGTTTGTGTGTGTATGAATATGTTGTGCACTCATTGGTGTGTGTTTTTCCCTTTTCCACTTGTCTGACATTATCTATTTACTCACAAATGATACACCACACACACTCAGAATGACACATATGAAGGCATTTCAACCGATTTGTAGATTGATATTGAATATATCTTTACATTTGGCCATTTTCATTCCAATATATATATATATTTATATGTATATTTATATATATATATATATATATATATATATATACATATAAATATCAAAGGGAAAAGCCTTTGAACGTTTAGAGCATCATCAGTCACTAAAACTCTCACTCATTTTAGTGTTAGCAGGAGGGCTAATTAAAGCAGTTTGACCCATCACACCAATTAAAGAGGAGTGAAACTCTGGAAACATCAGTCCTTCTAGTGTCGGATTAATTCCTGACATCAGTATAAAAAATTGAATTAAAAGTATAATGGAATAATGAACTTTAGTGTTTTGATGTGACTGTGGCCCTTCAGTGCTGCTGTGGATGACACGACTGACAGTGTGCATGTATGACAAACTGAACAACAAAGCTACTCTTTGGTACTCACTGTGGACTGGAAGCTGCCTGAGGGTGATGTATCTACACATCATCCTTTGGCTACTGCGGTGGAGCACTATGTTGCCACACAGACGCCACAATTGCTGGCATAATGGAACACAATATTGACCTTAAAGGGCCATTTCGCCGATATTCAACCTCAGTCCTTTCATGCTATTATGCGGAGCTAATGCCATTATGGTAGGAAAAAAATGCAATTTCGCTCTTTGCCTTTGGAGGACGCTATCTGCTTCTCCAATGGGCCCTGGAAAACCTCAGACAGACTACTTAAAACACGTCATCTGGCGGAGGCCAGGGAGCTTGCTAAACTACACTTTCTCAATCTAGGATGCTCGCATCTGATGTCTGTAGTGTTTAGTTGAAAAAAAACACATACCGTAAAATGTAATAATTTGTTCCGTGAGGTGCCTTGCATTGCTGCCTGCTCTCCTGTTTTCCCTCACAGACATTTCACATTTATAACTGACTCATGTCTCATTCAAAATCGTCAGGTTTGAAATGTAGACTGAAGTCCTGAAGTATATTCTTGTCTATTTCGGATTCTGTACCGCTCTGAGCCATTGCCTGCAGAGAAAACGGTAGTATTTCACTCCAGCGTCTCTCGCTTTCAGAGGGAGGGGCGCAATGCACGCTGGGTGTTGTAGGAATGTAGAATGGGTGAAACCACAAGCTGTTTGTACAACTTTCTCCACAGCTATGCCGTCAATTTCATGTTATTGCTTTTATCAATTACAGAGAACACCAGCTTTGACTGACTGGCTTTTTCCAGGGGCGTATTTCTCCTTTAAGTATTGCTACAAAAAATCAGTTATTTTATCTAAAATTAGACATCAAATTCAAAGCTGAAAAATCAAAAACTGTCCTGAGCTCCCTTTAAAGACCAGCTTCAGTCATGTTTTAAAACATAAATGCTCTGTTTGAAATAATAAATTGTGTTTTATATGTTTTTCCTGCAAAATATGTTGAATTACCTTGTAAAAATCCTCCCAAGGCATCTCCTCCTTCTCCCTCGTTACAAATTCCGGAATCTGCATAGTCCCCGCCCACTATGTACTACGATTCTCCTTTTTTTCTCCCCCATTACAGCTGAAAACAAAACATGTCTCTGCCATCGTTTAGTGGCAACTTGTTGAAACTTAACTAGCTTGGAATTGAGTAATTAGTATTCAGTAGTGAGTTTGCAAAAATTACGATGACGGTTACAGCTGGCGTGCGCATGGCCGAAGTGTGTCACCCCGTCCATTAATGGGATTGGCTCCTCAGGTTTGTGACGTCTCAAACCTTGCCCATCTGAAAACGTGTTGTTCAGCCTGTCCTTGGTACACTTCAGGTTAAAAGCAGACGGGCCCAGCTTGTAGAACAACACAGGGAGATGTTTACAAGGTTGGGGGTCTTTAACAGATCAGTTTAGATTAATATAGTTTATAGCTTTTATGTTCTATTTTGTGAAAGATATTCATAGTGTTGCATAAAATGTATACATTTGAAGAAATATTGACATATGAGAAGTTTAAACTCCTACTCCTTTTCCATCTCTGCACACCGGGCCAATTGCTGCTAATGTGACTCTGAATGTCTGTTTCAGAAAGTTACAGAAACTGTAGCACAGCCAACTTTAATTTCGTCATCATTAATGTCGTATGTCTTTTGGGTTTCAGATGCTGTTCAACCATCTGACAATCCGTGTGGTTGGAGCGTACTGACGCCTTACGGTAAGAAAAAGGGGGAAAAAAATCCACCGTCCATGTTCAGTGCAGGCAGAGTTAGTAAATCAAGTGGTTATCTGCCACCATCTTTTTGTACATAATTCATTCTTTGTGTTTTCATGGACAGTATTTACTTCCAGCAGCAGCATTACAGGGATTCTTCCCCTGCTTTAGATTTGTTACCCTGACAAATCCACAATAATCATGATGAAGATACCCTTTTTTATTACACTATTAAGGTATTGCTTTTCGGCTCATGTTGACATGAAGAAAGATTAAAGCGGATGTATAGTTTGTGGGTACGGCTTCAAGATAGAATGATTGTAATGTTAAACATCTCCTGCATGTGTCAAAGGCTTTCTGTGAAATGTTGGCAAACCTTCTCATAAAGTCACGCGGGGCTAAACGCAGAAACAAAGAGGCCGTGGTGCGTGGGGGAGAACACTGGTGGAGAACCAGGTGACTGGCAGAGGATGCTGGGAGAAAGGAGGAGAACGAGGGCAGAGGAGGAAGGGGTTAAAGCATGTTGAGAGCAGAGGAGAGGGTGAGGTGGCCTGGGGGGAGGAGAAGAGAAAGAGCAGAGAAACAGAAAAGCAGACGTGGAGGAGGTGGGGAATTGATGAAGCAGAAAGCTGGGTTATTCCTGCTGTGAATCTGTGTGTCTTTGCTTTGTGTGTTTGTGAATGTGCTAATGCCAGAGTGTGTGTGAGTGTGAGTATGAATGGTGGGCTTTGGCAGTAAATGAAACTGTTTATCAGATCAATATGGCCATCATCTCCTAGATGACTGTGGCCTCTACTGAAGAGCAATCATAAATCACAACCAAATATGGAGGACACCGATCTATAGCAGCTGTGTGTGTTGCTTAGAGTTCGTGTGCGTTTGCATGTGCAAGTGTACGTGCACCTCTACGTGTTTGTGTATCTGTGGCATCTGTTTGTGTGTGCAGATTTTGATATATGTGTCTGTGCGAATCTCTGCGAAGTCTCCTGATGCGCCGAGCTGAGGTTTGAGATGGAGCAGTCAGAAAATAGAGACACAAGGAAGACAGGCCACACCTTAGCCCAGAACTATCTACGCACTTTGTGCAGAAGCACAGATTCACTGTGTGTAGAATAAGGACAATACGCACATACATGGTCGGCTTGTAAGCCGGACATATCCTCCGTCTTTCTTCACAGGGTTAACAACAGCGCTCTTGTTCTGTGTGTGACGGCCCCCGGTGCTCTCACTCTGAATAATGTAGCCTCCCGATATCAGTGACAAGAGTCTCGAAACCAAAATAGCATCTTGAGCTCCGATAAATATAGAAGGTAATTAAATCGGCAGCAGGAGAGAGACAGAGAAAAAGCCAGGAAAAAGAGAAGGTCTGTTTTATGTGCGAGGATAAAACTCCCCTCTGCAGAGAACTACAGGGGATCGATTGGACGGGAACAAAACGCTGTTTGTTGTGTCACCTTTTTTACCCACTCCTGCATCGATATTATCAGCAATCGATTTTTTAGGGGGTAAATTACACAGTCTAAAGTAAATATACTGGATGTAGAGGTTAATCTGTGTGTGTTTTAGGGCCTGTCAGAGTACAGTGAGTCAGCACTATTTCACCAGTTAGTTCTCAGGAGACTCGGCCGTGTGTGCGTCTGCTGCCATCTGCCTTTTAGCTCTCTCTCGCCCTTTTTGCTGCCTTTCTGTGTGATGCGCTCCTTTCCCATCTCGCCTTATTCGACCTTTTGTCAAATGTTTCATCCAGTACAGTGAAAGCGACGAATCAGGGATTGATCCTATGTGTGACACCGTTGCAGAGAACTCAGAGGAGCGGGGTGAAAGGTTGTTGGGGGTCGGATCAACTTGTCAGAGCAAACTGGCCCACATCTTGACGTGATATCCTCTGGGAAAGAGTGAGTGTGTATTAGTGTGTGTCCGTTCAGTGTGACATGTTGTGACAGAAACTGACTGACAAGCCCCTTTGCCGCCCAACACCAGCCACTGCAGAGAGACTAATGATGACAGCTCTCGGGCCGTACACACTGCTCTCTTTTTCTCTCTATCTCTCTCACACACACAGACACACACGCACACACACTCACCATGTCTTCCTATCTCTTGCTCTCTTTGTCTTGTGTCTCTCCCTCGACTACCTCTTCCTCTATCACACGCCCACACAGACAATGGCATCCTGTATATCGTCTGCCTGACACAAAGGCGCAAACACACACATTTACATGCACACTCAGCTCAACACACTCACGCACACACACACCCGTATTCATGCATACAGTCATACCGGTCTGCATGACAAATATTTCTCAGATACACACATGACGTACACACATTTTTTTCTTGCATTGTCTGTCTTTCTCTCAGACACACACTCGCTCTTTTTCCCACACACACACACAAACGCTGCACTACTCTCTCTGTCTTGGAATTTTACATTTTGATGAAGGAGGAAGCACGTTGTCCAATCAGAGCGGAGGGAGCAGGGAGAGACCACGTCGGTGCAGACAGCAGGGATGTTCAGAGGCAGATCGGCAGAACCTCATCAGGGCTGACCCTACCAGCTCTTCCCCCCGGCGTCCCCTCGTCTGCGGGCAGCTGGTGGTACGATCCGCCAGGCTCGATAAGAACCCCTCCTCTCTGTCTCCCCCTCTTCTGTCAGTGCTAGGGTGTAGCTACTGATCCTATACTACAGCAGAAAGAGTGAGCGTGAGGGGGAGGAGGGACATCAGGTGTCACAGCTCTGCAACCCCAGTTGAGGCTGCATTACCACGACAACCAGCTCCAGGGGTGCTGCCAGGTGAGTCTGACAGCACACACGCATACACTTATACACATGCACATTGACACACATGCTGTACATGTGCACAATGAAGTGCTTCCACATTGTTTCCTCATAGGGATGTGTTAAATTAAACAGATTTACATACACAGGTGTGCAGCTGCTGATGTGCTCCAGGATGCGGGTATTGTCACTTTCGCATCCCATGTTTCAACTCTGTACTGAAGGTGTAGCAGTTTCCTGTGTGAGCGTGTGCGTAGCTGCTGTCAGTGTGTGTGTATGTTGTAGCCATGCCAGAATGTACAGTATATGTGTGTGTGTACATACGCCATATCTCCCCCAGCGGTGGTGGGAGACAAAGGGTCCCCTCCGTCTGGCGCTGTAGCACCGCTCACACCGCCGCTGATGGGTGGGAAAGTTCTCTCTGTCAGCAATCACGTCTGATCGGAAAAAGAAAAGAAGTCAAATAGGGTGCACCAACCCCCCTCACCCCCACCCTCACCCCCACCCATCGCTGTCGAACACTCCTGACTCACGGTGATAGGAGGACACGGTCACAGCAGATGATCACCCGGTGGGTGGGGGGTTGGGGTTGTGGTGGGGGTGGTGGTGTGTTCTGAGGACACGGAGGATGAGAGGAGGGGGAGGAGGGGGGTGGGGGGTGAGGGGGTGGTCATGACACTACTGTAATGTGTGATAGACATACCATAGAGAATAAGGTTAAGACACATGTGTCCGAGGAGGGGTCATCTGCCATGCACATGACTGCTTGTGTGTGTGTGTGTGTGTGTGTGTGTGTGTGTGTGTGTGTGTGTGTGTGTGGGAGGAAATGAATGGGAGCAGGAGCGTAATGTGCCGAACTGCCGGCCATTACTGACCGATAAACCCAGACAAAGGGCGGCGGATCATATGTGCTGTCTCGTGTCATACTCTCAGTCAGTGTGTGTGTGTGTGTGTGTGTGGGTGGGGAGGTGGGGGGAGGGCTCAAGTGTTGAATGGCCACGTATATGCAGGGCACCTCCGTCAGCGTGTGCGTACAGTATGTCTCAGCTCGTCCTGTAAGGTGGATTTCGTCTCCAGAAGATCACATGTGCGCATTGCGCTGCCGTGGTCTCCGTCCTCTCTCCCTCTCGGTGCCTGACGCCCTGATTCAAACTGTCCCATTTGACAGCCGGTCGTCATCCCACCCCGACTCTCCACCGTCATGCAGCACCAGCAGAGCCCTGTTCGACAGCGTCTCAAAAGGCTTTAGACTGTTTCAACCCTGTGCATATGACACTAGATTATCAATCCACTCTCTACTACCTACTGCCATAGATGAGCTCTTATCCTTATGTGGCCTTTGTTCAATCCTGCACATGTGATTGCAGATCTCTGTAGTGGGGATGCAGACCTACTGTAGATTAGTGTTTTAGGACTAGTCAAAGCTTCTTTTGCTGAATCAGATAGGTGAACTCTTCGATTGCATTATTCCGCATTCAAAGAAGAGAGTTTTTGGCATTCAGAAAGACCCATTTTCTTTGGACAAAAATATCTCTTATGTAAGAAGTGACAATTCATCTTTTTCAGATCATTTTTGGTTCGTAGCATGTAGAAGAGACAAACTAGGTTAGAGAGCTCAGTTAAACCTCTGGACATGCAAGTGCACAGGTCACGTACTCACCTACAATGACACTGCTCCCTACGTAGTGCAATAACCTGGAAATATTTCATGAGTCTACTGTTGTTTAACAGAAATATTTGATATTATGAAAGAGTGTGTTGCGTGACAGGTGTGGGCTGTCGTCCTCCTCTGTTCTCTGAGTATCGTATACATCTACCAGAGCGGAGTAATCTACATCTTTAGCCCACGGCTTCTCCAAAACCAGATTCACAGGAACCAAACTGCATGGTCTGCTTAAAAATGGTGGCAACGAGAACAGGCTGTACATTTCTCTTTCAGTGCCCTTCTCCCCCTCTCTCGTTCTCTCCGTCCTCCTCCATTTTAGTCCATTTCTCACCCTTCCTATATCCTCTCTTTTCTCTGAGCTCACATGCACACACTTATCCCCTCCTCCATATGTGAGCACTGACAATCTGTAGGGCGTGCCCCCCCCCCCCTCGCTACATACGTTACAACGAGCCATGCAGCATACATACATTCACGTAAAATGCAGTTCACACATGGCTGCACAATCACTGACACGCTGGCCGTCATATATGTCCTGGTTTGCACTGTGGGGCCTCTGCGCAGAGAAAGGACATCGGAGACAGACAATCAGGATTCTTGTTCTATAATTTGGATACTATGAGGTGAGTGCAGTCGCACGGTGACTGAAACAGTACTTTGTTGCGTACATGATGTCGGAGAGATGATAGCACAAGCAACAATTAAACTAATTGAACATTCCAGAGCAGCCCTGCAAAATGGCTGCCGAGCCGGCACGCTGTCTGTGATGGCCGACAGGAATGAGTAGGTCTAAGGTGTGTGCGTGTATAGCTGCGCGTGTTTAAGTGTCTGTGTGTTTGCCTGTTTGTCTAAATGTGTGCTTCCTGAGTGTTTGTGCTAACATTACGTGAGAGTAATCCTGCTTTTGCTTTTTACTGACAGCTTTGTGTCAAGGGAAGTCTCAACGGAGATTTCTGCTAATCCATAATTACTAAACTCAATATACCTCAACTGTAGGAGCCATTATGTCAAACCGCCTCCTGTAACCGCTGATGATTGTGTTTCCTGGCACCTGTAAAAAGATGCTACGTTTTAGCTGTGAAAATAAAAGTAGGCTTTCTGCATTAGATAGCGACGGCGGCAGGAGTCGCCGGAGTCCTTTCAGTTTCTCGTCCACCATCTTCAAAACGAACGTCGGCATTTTTACAGACCTGCATTAAGGTGCTGAATGTGTTCTGCTGAATTAGCTGACCTTGTTGTTTCTTTACAGCTCCCTGCCTCACAAGCCCAGCACCCAGTCGGCCATCCAGCCAGCTATCCAGCTATCGTCCCATCCATCCGCCCAGTCCGCCAGCCAGGCCGGCCCTGCCCAGAACTGGCAACCTGCAGGAGTCATCAGGGTTAGTGCGCCTTTGGCACGCCTCTGTGCCAAAACCATCTGTAAGCATCGGGCACAAAGTGGTAAATTTATAGATCTGCACTTAAACCCAGGGCCAGACAATCAAATAATATACTTTAAAGAAAGAGAGAAAAGGGGGCGATCCAGAGCCACCCATAAAACACTGCAACAGCTCCTGATTTACAACAGTCAATAGGACAAGTCCAGGCACATGCAGCGGCTCTATTATAGAATAAAAACCAATGTGGCGGTGTTAGCTGTTTTTTGATTTACACTTCATTTCTTTGCGTGGAACAAGAAGGTCCTAAGTTAATTTTTTCTACATCACATCTCTTGTGAAACTAGTCCAATATAATGTCTATAAGAAATAGCAGCTTTCAAAGGTGGGTACCTTTTTAAACACATACGCACACACACAGACGCACACACTTTGGTACAGAGATAAGCAGCATTCTCTCATTTACATACCCACTTTTTCTTCCATTCATATTAGGCTGCACACACACACACACACACACACACACACACACACACACAGCACAGATTATAAGCAACACTGGATTAAGTTAAAGCTGTGCTGTTTTGCTAATAATTCAAATACTGCAAGTGCTAGCATTTTCTGCAGTTCATCAGGGAGACGCTGTAAAAAGACAAAGCTGAACTAAATGACTACCAGCGCTCGGGCCTTATCGCAACTGTGTGGGTGTGCGGCTTGTGTGCTCATGTGAGAGAGAGAAAAAGAAGAGTATGTGAATGTGTGCGCGCTGAGTCTCGGATGTGACAGCCGAGGGTCGGGCTTACACGTTGAAATCTCTGCAGCGGCTTTAATGCATTTGTCGAGCAGAAGTGTGGTCACACCGTCGAGTCGTTCAGTAGAGATACAGCAGAGCGGAAAGACGACGATAAGGGAGTGCACCGTTGTACATTTACATGCAACACACCTTAATAATGTGCGTCTGTGCATGTGTGCGTATAGGTGTGTGAACCTGAGATACCTCTGCTATTCAGTTTTGATTGTAGTGAATAATGCCTCTCTCTCACACTATCTGTTCACGGTTCCTTTAATATAATATAAAATGTCTATAAATTCAATAGACTAGGGCTAAAAGCACAGATAAAAGCAGGTATTTTTCCTCGCAGTCGCAGTAAAAAGGCAAAAAAAAAAACAGCTTGCAAAATGCAATTTAAGCATTTAAGAAAGAATTTAATCTTATCAAATATCTTATTTGTGATAGTGTTTTTTGTTATGTATCCAAATGTATAAGTTATCATCACAAAGACCATTGTATGTAAGAGGAAATTGCACATTAAGTTAGTTATGTCATCTGATTATAATATGACCTATTAAAATGCTAACAGCAAGCAGAGTGACCAGAGGTCCATTTACTATTATTGCAACCCATTTAAAAGAGCTGCTGGTTTTCAGTGTAATACGCTTACAACAATTAAAAACTACGACCATGAAAGAGATGAAGTTAGAAAGGCCAGAGTAACACATAATCTTGTTTTGTTAACCTATTTAATTGGAAAGATATTGATGTTCACCTTTGAGGAAAGGGAACATGAGGACAGCAGTGTGTGTGTGTGTGTGTGTGTGTGTGTGTGTGTGTGTGTGTGTGTGTGTGTGTGTGTGTGTGTGCTTGTGTGTGTGTTTGGCAAAAGGCCTTTTAGAGCAGAGTAAGGAGGAAATGGATGCTCAGCCAGCATCCTTATCGCTGCTGCTCTCAGAGCTGACCACCACAGCTTCTTAATAATGGACACAAAACACAGAGTCATTTCTATTTGTGCTCTCAGTAGCACCTCTCAGCCTTTCTGTGTGTTGCCACAGATAACATTAATGCACAAAATGATGTATCATAATCCTGGAGACTGTTCCTTTCTATTCTACATCATTCATCTCCTGATTTAAAGATAGAGAGTGGGAGGCTAAAGGTAACTGTGTGGAGAAAACCAAAGTTTGTGTCTTTCTTGCGTGAGCTGATACGGAATAAAGATGAAATCGTCTCTGACACAAGTGGAAGTCTGCTGTTTAATAGTGTGGGTCTAAATGGCAGAGATGGGGAGGATGCTCTCCACAGCAAAGCTTTCTGCCTCCCTGGCTTCCATCCCAAGTGCAGACAACAGACGTCGTCATTTTCCAACTCAATTTACAGACGCATTAGGAGATGCCGAGGCGCGCCCAACTCGCTCAAATGCAATCAGCCTGCCTGTGTGTTTTAAGAGGAAATTGAGGGTGCAATCTTTATCGACTTCTTTTTCACTTCTCCTCTTTTGTAGACTCATTTTCCCACTAATATCATTTCAAATCATAAACAGCTGCATATGGATTTTTGTCATGACCACCCTGTACTGATCTGTCTCCCTTTTAGGCTACATGAAAGAAGGAAGAGAGGATGTTTCAGAGGACTGTTTAAACTCATTAGATAGATTCTGATATCCTGAGGTAAGTGAAGTATATAAATGTATAAAAGTATTTCTTTAACGCATCTATGTCCTCCTGGTATATGTACATCTAGTTTATTGCAAAATGTGTACATTTTTCTTTTGCGATAGACAACAACAATTTGATAAAACGAATATGAAACCTGCAGACTGGCTCCAATTTTTGAAATGTATTAATGGTATAATTTGACATAAATTAGAATATAAAAAATAATATATTTTTATCCAAAAATGTTAATAGTTTAAGCAGTAGTGCCTGTTATATTTTCTTTATGTTAAATGTGTCTTGAGGTGATGACAGTGAGTTAATGCTGTCTTTATAATAACATCATTGACACAGTGCAGTTTTTGTGTTTTCTGACATATGATTTGTCTTTTTGCCGTTAGAAATAACACACTTTTGCAGGGTTTTGTTCCATGTTTTAGCTTAAATTGATCTTCAATTGACTTCCCGGTAGCATTAAAAAGCTCTTTAAATTTGGCTTTGTGAAACCTGCTGACACCCTGAAAGTCTGCCTCTCTCCCTGTAATTGATTTCGCACCTTTGAGCCTCACAATAGTTTTCTGAGTGCACTTAGGGGAGAGATTCAGGACAAAGTCAGCTTGAGAGGTACATCCATGTAGATCTTTTCTCGCACACACCCTTATGTCCTGTTTGACCCACAGCTCAACATCTGACTTATTCGAGGCTGGTGTAAAAACTGAAGAGGGAGAAGCGGGATGCTAGACAAAGGATGGGGGCTGCGGACGGTAGAAATAAGAGGAGGAGGTGGGAAAAAAGTGGGTGAAGGAATTCTTAAGAAGAAAAGACAGAGAAGGCATCTACTATTATACGCTCCCATCTTTCAATTCTTTCAAAAATGTCACAGATCATTCATCCTCTTTTTCACCCTCCATTTCTCTCTGTATCACCTCATTTCTTGTACCAGCTGTTCACTCATCTGCTTCACTTTTGATCTCTCGTTTCCAGCAACATCTGATTTTTCCATCAGATTCCTCCTCTACGCTTCACTTTTTTTGGCTTCTTTCCTCCCTCATTTTTTTCAGTAAGTGATCTCACACACAAATGCATAGCTCATATGTTGATTATTTCTCACACCGTGGACATGTACACACTCAAAACATTATTCATATTTGCCGTTAAGTGGCTGAATCGCTTCTGCAAAATGTCCTTTCTGCCGAGCAGCGGCGTGGATCTATAGCATTCAGGTGGAGGAGGTCTCTCCAAGCATGTGGATGGTATCTTGAAACGAGGGGCTGGCTGCCATAGCAACCATATGATGAGGCAGGCAGGGCTATTTAAAGGAATTCAGCTGCTGCTCGCGTTCCCGTCAGCTGCACACCGGTCCAGCGAGAGACAAAGAAAAAGATATGAATGCAAGAAAATATACATCAGTATAGTTCCACACAAAGAGTCTAATGTCTGGTATTAAGGCAGGGATAGAAAACGGAGTCAAATGTAGCACATTTTTTAGTAAAGGGGGTTATCCGTGCTCATACATTTAATCTTCTAGTCTAAACATATTTTCAATTGCAACTCCTTTTTTTAGAATCTGCCACTCCTGAGAGTCACGTTGGGTTTTTTGTCCACCAGTCCTTAGTGTTAAAGCACCTTTCCCTTCCCCTTGTGCCAATTTAAATAAATCAGATTTAATTGCAACATTCACACGTAATGACTCAGCTAAACATGTGAATGCACTGCCTTTTTCATTTTGGTGAGAACACGCTGAACACATTTTAAACCATTGACATAAAATGGGCTTGCATGCAACACATTTTCACGGATGCACATCAGTAAGAATTATACAAAATGATTTGTTAAACATAGCCATAATAGTACTTATTTAAATGTTGATGTGCATATGCTGTAATTAAATGCAGAGCGGGCTACTGTACTGTAATGTCTCAAAATGTCTCCTCTAGAGAGGTTTCCTACAGTGCCGTGCATGCCAATCAGAGAGATGCAGAGCAAACAAAGGAAGGCAACATTTCTTAAACACATATTTTAAACACCCATTTCTCTGTAATTATAGTTTGTTTAAGAAGTCGTGAAGAAAATGACATTCATTTACCATCTCATACTAAGAGCATTACAGTATTTAAAGTTAACCTCCCATGTGTCCCTGTCAACATTGAACTAATAATAGGCAGTGCTTCTTTTCAATTCTGCAGCTTTTAGAAGACATCTGAGCCTCTTTTACTTCTCCATCTCTGCTTTTCATCCAATAACCACCAACAAAAGAGCTGCTCTGAACACAGCGTCTATATGATAGATGGTAGCTGTCAAATTAAGGCATCGATCAAACATTTACCAGGTGGCTTTTGAAGATATTATTTCTAGGTTTCCTCTAAAATTACAAAAAAGAGGCATTTAGTTGCTACATGAAACTAAACGCCATGTCATTAAACATGAAAGGGAGGGTGTCTTAGTAGTTAGGGAGCTCAGAAAAGTCTATAGATCATAAAGTTGCTTGACAAAAGATTAATCAGCAACCCCTTTTCAAGCAAAATCACTGAACATTATGTTGTTCTAGCTTTTTAAATTCAAGGGTGGGAAGCTTTTGTTTGTCTTGTCACATTTTATATTCTATAACTGTTATATTGTTAAAGTATTTTGTGTACTATATACGTTTAATTGAGAAATTAATTAAAAGAGTTCTACCTATTGGTCTGTCAAAGAAAACAACATTGAATGATAACACATTCCAGAAATGAGCATCAGCCTGAAATGAAACATACCTATTTGAAGGCCCTCACTGGTCTGGGGTCACACTGGCCTATAAATAAATGCCCCTGATTTTTCTGTGCTCATCATGCTCATATTCTACAACATTTTAATTTGAAGTGCGCAGTTATTGGTGTAACTGCAGGTGTTCTTTTATCCCTCAGTCGAGCCCAGTGTGCTATTCCATCGCCTGTAAGAGCAGTCAGGAAGATTTAAAGTGCTTCATAGAAGCTAAATTATGAGTGACCTCTCGTAACACTCCCTCTGCTCTTCACTCTGCTCTTTATCTCATTCTAATCCTAACTCATTTCATATGCTAAGTAAAAGCTTATATCCCTCCTCACTGTACGTACACACACATCCCTCGTTGCTCTGCTGTGATTATAAAATTTGCATAGAGGATGCTGGTGGAGCTGTGGAGAGCTGAAGCAGGGGGTTGTGGGTGGTCTAAAGCCTGTCAGGTGTATAGAGGTGGGGCAGAGATTCCCAGAATCCCTCATATCTGGATTATGAAGAGAGCGCTAAGAGGAACCCAGAGAAAGTTCCCTCACGCCTCTCTGCTCACATCCAACGGTTTCCTCTCCATCTAATTTGCATGTTCTCTTTTCACAGCTGTCACAGATGTAGTGAAGATTAGGAAAGAGGATGAGGGAGAGCTGACTCTGACCCCCAGGAGGACGCAATGAGATGGAACCACTTCTCTGCTCTCCATTGGAAATCCACTTCCACCATCAGAGCGCCATCTGCTGGCTCGGTGGGGCGGGACAGCTGGTGTTGTGAATCAGGCCGCCAAAGTCCAGGGACCGGCTACTTCCCAACACCAGGGTCTCACCCTCACCCCACACGTCTTACCAGGCCCTCACCTCTGCCATGAAGGATTCTGTCACCATGTATTTTACATTTCTTACGTCTGATCTTTACTTTTATGTCCAAATTTGTGTAAAGTATATTTCCGCTGCAACATGTCCATTCAGAATATGCATTTGAAAAGTGTAAGTGACAGAAAATATCCTAAATAAATTAGAAAACAAACAAACAATAACACATACAACAAAGATTATGACTCCATATACAATTATAAAAGTAGTTTTACCAAATAAATACAATTTCAAAAATGTTTGTGGCTTTATTCTTTTATTCATCCAGGAAATGTTAAGAAATCAAAATGTGATGTTAACTTCCAATAAAAACTTAAAAATGCAATACAAAAAATTCCCATGTCTGGACATTTATGGCTTAATTAACAGGAATTGTATTTGGGGGATACAGGCAGGCGATGTATCCACCTGCGCTATGACGAGCGCTGTCAGCACTCTCAAATTACAGCACACACTGTTGTGTTCTGAAATATGAGACAAATTGTGATTGCATAATTGTATGCAGTGAGGCTGACTGCAACACACTCCCAAACAGCCAGGCCTGTTTTTCACAAAGCAGACATTTTTTGAGAAGTGTGAGGAACATATGGGACAACAGCTGTTAAAAATCTTGAATTTATTTTCCCCCCTTTATCCTGACTTTTATGTAAAAAATGAGACAATGCCTGATGTGATGCTCATGAGAGGAGCAGCAGGCGAGATCACTGTAATTGTATCTGTAAAAGCCTGATGCTGAAAACAGAACTTCATATTAAAATGCTTTAGTGTACTACATATAAAAGTTCTTCTGTACAGCTGTAGACCCTTGACTTAGGGCTTACAGCTGTACAAGGACGCTCAAATATCATTTCATGTGGAAACTGACAAGGGCGTCACCATGATTTGGTTCAGAAAACACACTTCTAGAAAGCAGTGTTGAGAACTTATTTCATCTATAGACCATCTGAATTCATAATTAAAGGAAGCCTCTCCCTGTGCAGCCTGCATTTTGAACAAACATCCATTTTACAACATGAACATGTCTGGCCTTAGAAATAAATTCAAGATTCAGCTTTCGTTACTAGCTTTATTTACATAACATGTGGGCCCAGGTTTAATCTAATATTGTTAAGCAATTTAACGTGCAAATTTCTTATGATCTGTATCCTCTGAGCATGTCCTTGTCTGGCCACTGAATCTCAGCACCACATTTTATGTTCATCCATGTTTCTGCACAGAATATCTATAGAGTGTTTGTTTGAAGGTCAATTTCATATATAGAATGTACAATTATGGTATATTTTTAGTTTAGTATTTAATTTTTTTTTTTAGAGTAGTCTTATCTCTTTAATTTTGTTAAATATAATTCTAAATGTAAAGAATTACAATGATAAACCAAGTTGCTTCAAGCTGATGCAAAAGTATTCAAAAGTGTTGATATAATTTTTCAGTAAAAAATATATAGGCTACCGTTCCTTCCCCTTTAAATAGTTTTAGATTTTTACTATAGTTTTCTTTGAGACTTGCTTGTATGCTATTCTACAGTTTCTGTATTTGTATTCAGTTCGTGTGTATTGTCTATGTATTTGATAATTTGCAAATTTTACAAGTAACTCATAATGAAAAGTATTGTGACATTATCTCTTTAACCTTCATGGAGGAGAATATTTACAAAGAAGAACAAATCAATTAATTGCGTAGCTCAACGCATTGCGCATGCGCAGTATGGCCAGCACCTTGGTACCCGTGTTAACCTGTAGTTGATAAACCTGAGCAGCAGGAAAAGAATGGCTTTGACAAAGGGTTAATTGTAGCAAGTTTACACTGACTCAAAAGCACTTTTATCGTAACTAGAATATAGAATCATCATTAGGGAACTTTTAGTGGTAGTTTTAATTGCCAGCATGTTGCCGTCTTCAAGCAGGGTAAAGCTTAACCGAGTAGCTTTAAAAGACGTTATTGGGCTAAAACTGGTGCCGCGGCGGCGACGAGTCCCGAGGTCACCGAATAACGCCACAGCTGGCTCGAAAAAAGAAGAGGAAAACCAACTACTTTCTGAACGTATACCAGAAAGTGCCACTTCTTCCAGCAACGAACCCGTCCAAACTTGTTTAACAGAACAACTGTGCCCAGAAAATGAGGCCGATACAGCAGGTAACCTCCTTGGAGCAGAGCAGGACGAGAACTGCGTAGGTACGCCAAAGACGAAAAGAAAAAAAATCTGTCAGTCCAAGGAAGGAAAAGATAGTTTGGTGTGTAAAGAAGAGGGGCCATTCA
Organism: Semicossyphus pulcher; assembly: GCF_022749685.1. Lineage (NCBI taxonomy): Eukaryota > Metazoa > Chordata > Actinopteri > Labriformes > Labridae > Semicossyphus > Semicossyphus pulcher. The sequence goes on from NW_027211726.1 coordinate 22,541,457, forward strand.
CGAGAGGCAAGTATCACCAGAGGAAACCAAACACCAGGAGCAAGAGCAGGTTGGACTGCGTCAGAAAGCTGTGCACTTGGTGTTTTTGCACTGCCCCAGACATTGCATTGATTAAACGGACAGAGGTCCGCCGTTGGATGAAGCTCAGGAGAAGAATTTCCAAAATGTCTTGTAAAATTAAGTTGAGTGACTCCTTTGCCAAAAGTAAGGCTACACAAAGCCAAGAACACTCTGTTGTAAGATCTAGTGTGGGAAAATGGTCGAGTAGATGTAAATCAAGACAAAGTAATATTGATCGTAAAACTCCTGTGACCCACGTTGCGAGAAGTGGCAGGGAGAGACGTCGGGGGTTTCAGGGCAAAGTGAAGGCCAAGTCCTGTGGGTGGGACTGTCAGCCTCCTACAGAAAACACAGCACGGACAGAAAAACACTCGATACCCACCGGACTGTCAAGTAAGGTGCACTGAAGCTGTTTAGTTTGCCTAAGTTTGGTTGGTTATAATTCACCACCATTACGCAAGTTATGTTAATGGCATCGCACTCCAGCTAACACTTCTTATTTGAGCATTTGGTAGCAAAGTCTTGTAGTCAACGTTTTGCTAACTTGCCTGTTTATTGAAACGGGTCACACGCTAAGCTAGCGCGCGGCTAAATGCTAACTTCTAGCATCTAACTGCCTGGACTGTTTTCTGATTGTGAATGAATTAACGATGTGGCTTTAAAATTTTCTGTGAGTAACCCGCCACTTTAATAGCAGTCACTGACCTTAGATATTTTCATACACTGATTGAAATAAGAAGCTAACTGTCAGCTAAATGCAGCAGGGTACTCCCATTAGTTGTGCCAAGGCCCCCTACACGCTACTAGCCTCGACCCCTGTGGGTCTTGGGCCACTGTGTTAGACAAGTTGTTTTTATGTGACTAAGTTTGCCTGAGCTGGTTTTAGCAATATGACTCATTTGTCTGATAATAAACCTATGAATATATTTGGGGAAAAATTAAGTTTACATAATTTGGGGTGGGCTGGCGTAAACCTTAGCAGTTCTCCATCAACCCTATCAGATTATGGCACATTTGATTAGAACACAGCATAATAGTACACTGGTGTGACTCTTATCAAAAGCTTGAGGACAGTCTGTTGATACTTCCCATTGACAAACCATAAACTAGTTGGTCCTTATCTTTGCCATTGAAGGAGCTTCTTTAGTAAAACGATTTGATATTTGATTAACACTTTTAATAAAGAATAAATCTTACCTAGTAGCTTATTGGGGTTTGTGTTTCTAGCTGATGGGGATATTTCCACAGTAAAATACCCATTAATAAATCCATTAGAGCATGGTGGACGCGAACACAATGCTGCACTCAATTCTTCTTGTACAAGCCAAGAAAAGCAAACGGGAAATGAATGCTTTATAGGAAATGTTTCAAATAGTATCGGTTAAGTTTGTCTCTGTTTAAAGCAGAGCTGTTCTGCTGAGCGTGGTCTCAACTAGTAGTGAATGAAATTGTGCCTCAATGGGCTGACTGTTGTGGGAATTCAAATAGATAAAATAACAAATAAATAAACAAAACACCTTACCAAGGTAGTAGGATACCTATATGCTTAATAATGTTAGATGGCCTCTGTTACATTGATGTTTGCACTGTATAACAGCTTTTTGTTTCCAATTGCAGATATTCATCGAAATACGCACCCAAGCCCCACTGGACCTACTGACTTAGAGGCGTCTTTGAAAAGGGTTGACAGATCCTCCGGCTGTGGTCTCTGTGGTGACTGTCTATACATTTCGCCTCGGCGGAAGACTGTAGGTAAGCCAGGACAAAAAAGCAGTAGCCCAGGGCCGGAGCAGCCTGCGTTTGAGGTTATGCTTGAAGGAAAAAAAACAGTCCCTGAGACCTCTGAGAAGATTAATATAAGAATTGAGCGGTACCCGAAGGTGACGCTTTGTGACATAGCCCAAAAATGTCATTCTTTTAGTCAGAATTGTGGCTATTTGTTACCGGATGTTCTCAAGACCAAGGCTGTGCATTGCTTCAAACAGGACATGAGAGCTGCATTTCGGTTTGGGCCCTGTTGTTTTGGCAACAACAAACAAGAAAGTGAGAAAGGAGCCCAGGCCCAAAATACAGAGAAGAATGTCTGTCAGTCCCAGAACCTGACTCCACAACAGAGCAACATTATAGGATGCAAAAACTCACGGACGTTTTCAAGTCATACCACATGTTGTTTCCTCAATAGTCAGACAAGTGAAGGCTCTACAACCTGTTCTGCTTCTCTACTATTAGGAAAACGTATAAAAGAGGGGGAGTGCAGGACTGACATGAGGGAAAGAGAGATTGAGAAGGAACCTGGGCCAGGATACCCCCCTACAAGAGCAGAGTTTTGCGGAGATAAAAGAAAAAAGCTTGGTGATAGTGTTGAAGATGGAATTTTGCCGTCCACCTCAGATTTAGAAAGCATCAGTAGCAAAAACTCTGACTGTAGTGACAAAGAAAAAACATGCTTTTGGGTGTCTAATGACAGCCAGTCATGTTCAGAGCATGTCCATGAAGTTGGGGGCTGCAGCACTTTTGGCCCAGATGTGACGGAGGACTCTGTCCACAAGAAACCTGGTGGTGACACGGGCAGTCTCAGAAAAACTGATGCAGCACAAATGTCATCAGAGCTGTCCTGTCAGCGGATGGACACAGATGAACCGGAATCATTCACCTGCCAGAGAGTGAGGATCTATTTAAGAAAAATAAACCTTTCATGTGCACGTACATACATGTCCTGGCCCTTCTCCAACATTGCCCCGACCCTTACAGCACATGCTGGGACCACAGCGCGGCCTGCAGAGTCTGCGGATCCACCAACTAAAGATTACTGTGTCTCTCCAATAAATCAAAATCAGCCTGATTTATCCAGCAAGAAAACCAATGACGTGCCCCCAGATTCATCCACAGACCCCTCCACAGGCACAACCCTCCAGATTCCACATGAAAATGATGTGAAGAAAGAAGAGGATAGAGAATGTGTTTTAGCAGAGAGCAATGGGAGAATACATAGTGATACGTCTTCATATTCTTCAGACAGCAAAGACATGGAGTTTGGACCTCACTTAATGGAGGCTGAAGATTCACAGGCCAGCCTTCCCTCAGATACAGCTTCCCTTTCCAACTCGAGTCAGAGTGGAACTGACACAGTCTCACCCTTGTCTTTGCTGGTTAATGGACCTGAAACCAACAGCTCCATGTCCACTCCTTCCCCCTCAGCACTTGGCCTGTGTGACTGGGAAACTGCGACCACTTTGTCCCCCATGTCATCTCCATTCAAACACGGTAGTTTAACCCGACTCTCAGTCACATCATCGTCTCTCCCGCCTTCACCATTCCGACTGAAAACAGTTAAAGGTGTTAAATTGTCTGATGCTCATTCAGTCAGTGCATCCCCAGCACCATCTCCACCTACACATGTGGTCAAATCTGTAGAAAAGCCGCTGTTCTGCTGTGAAGAAACCCAAATGACTTCAGGTCACAACTCTGACTCTTTCCATCACTGTGAATCATCCCTCCTCGCTAAAGAGGATCAAGAGAGTGACGGAGAACTTCTCACAGGCAGGTTTCCACCAAAACTGAAGCCATATTATAACACAAGCCCCATTAACCATGATTGTGCACTCTTTAGAGAGAGGTCATGGCATGATGTCTTTACAGAACAAGCTGTAGGAACATGCTCAAACGAATTCATGCTTCCACCAGTGCTCTCTCCTGTTGCATCACCAATAGGCTCAGAAACAAGTGTCCTGCCCCAAAGCCCAGGCTGTTCAGATGAAGAGGAAGAAGTAAACAAAGAACCTAGTAAATACAAAGTGTTACCTGAATGCCACATGCCACAAATTGTTTATGGTAATAATGAAAAATCTAAGGATGAACTTGAACATTTTAGTGGAGGTTTTAAGGGAGCTTCAAGCAAAACTTTGCCCTCACTAAGTGAACCAAAGTGTTCTCCCAGCAGAGATGAAGATGTGGATGATGGTAATGAAGAGGAAAGTCGAGATGAAACTCATACTGAAGACATTGAACAAGTTCCCTCAGACCCTAAAATACAGGCATTCCATAGCTTTGGTTCTCTGAGGGATACCTGCTCTTCCAGCAGTGATGAAGAGGATAGTGGAGCCCTCATTGATGAGGGACAGCCATGTTCTTCTCGAGAAGAGGGCTCAAGTAAATTTGAAAAAGCAGGCAGTGAAAGGCATCAAAATAAAGCAGAGGCAGATGGGGAGACTCAGCAGAACATTTTGGACGAGTTCACAGCTTACGAACAGGACATTCTGCTTGTCGATGTGATCCAGGATGACCCAGAGCTATTTGAAAACCTGCCCAGGAAAAGTATACTGAAACTGGGTCCTACCAGGGCTACAGAGACCCCTAAAACCAGACCTGTCAGAGTGGTTAAAACACTGTTGCCAAGGAGAGAGGATGCATCACTGAAGTTAACACAAAGGTAAGGTCTCATATTCGATGGCGTCTCCATATCTACAGTCAGAAATGAATTGTGTACTCCATTACAAATGAAGTTATTATGTTGATGTTTCAGACTGAACCCAGTTCATATTGACTTTCACTGTGACAGTCCAGATATCAAAGGTATGTCCTGTCACAATTCATTTTGTGATATGTATTTCAGACTTTGTGACATGCTAGTTGCATCAGCTAATGCTACAAATCCTTTCTTATCAACATGTGACCTATGATTTTGTATTTTTTGTGTGTACCTTAGAGGAGGAGAGTGACAGCAGGTCATGGAGACCTCAATGTAGCAGCAACCCTGCCACAACGAAAAGTTACACATGGACCTCCACAGAAAAGCAAACCAAAAACTGGGTAACGTAGTGGGTCTAACGTGTTGTGTAGTGGACGAGAACCACACTTGCAGCACTTTCCTGCAAGGCACCAGACATTACAACAAAATAACCTCCAACTTGCAATGAAGGAGAAACAAAAAACAGGTTCTCTCTTGCATAAGTGCTCTGTGTGAAAGAGAGAGAGGGAGCATAATAAACATCAAAGTCACAAACAGATAAATAGAAATCTCTCAAAACAAATAAGTAACCAAACATGTTTGGTACATTTCAGAGGAAGTTGGTCTTAGCTTACTTCCCATATGATTTAACAGGAGTTCATCATTTCCAATTCATAATTTAGCACAACAAAATACAACAAAATACTAATAATGGTCAACTTTACAATGTTAAATACGTTTTGTTTTTGACAGGGTCAGCCTGATGCCAACAACAATCGTGTTAACGGATACTTTGAAAGGTAGCTGGTCACATCTTTAAATATTGTGTTGGCCGAGTTATTTTTTTTGTTTTGATAATCGATGTATTTATGTCCTTCAAAAGGAGCCAGCCGATCCAGACAGTGACCTCCCTGCATAACCGCGTCCCTGCACTGATGACTGTAAAAAATGGTGAGGAGAAAATCAACATGGCATATAAAGCAATTTTGACTTGTGCCACTTTAATCTGTTTACATGGATAACTTCTAATATTGTGATTTAATGGCCAAAGTAAATGTTAAGTTCAAGGTTTCCTGTGTAGAGTGAAATACTGTGTGAGACTTGTTTTGCTTTGCTCTCTACACAGGGCCATGGAGCACAATCCCAGCCAACGCGGCAGAGTTTAAGCGCCAGCCATCTAATGCTGTAAGTATTCCATTAAAGAAAACTTCCTATTGAATATCTTACTGAATATTTTCATTATTCCAGAGTTTATCAGTGCTTATTAGACTTAGTGTAGGTCATGGGGTGTAAAACATTAACCCTACGCGCCAAGTGTGTGTCATTCATTAAGACAAAAAAAATGTGTTGATACAATAAAAATGGAAAGAAAAGCACTTAAATCTTCTTGCGCTTGATTGGCAGTGATGTTTTAGTTCTGGAAGAACCGTGCAGGAAGTGATTAAGGTGGAAAATGTTCAAGCAGTGTTCTGATTTAAAAGTACAAAAGAACCCTGAAGAAATTCAGAAATATTTATGTTGCGCTGGGTTTTAGTTATATGATCAGTATTAAAGTAGTTATCAACAATTGACTTCAGATGAAGAATGAATAATGGCAGTTTTTACAAATCGAACTTCGTGCAAAATTAATGAAATTATTAATGGGATTCATAACCTGGAAAGTACAGAAATTATTTTTCAAATGGTAAAATTCAAAATGTTAAATAAAAAAGCGTTTTGGAAGGCTGATGAGACTTCAGACTTGATGATACTGATGTTTGTGATGATACTGTGATGTATTACAAAGACACTCATTAAGCTTGTAAATGACATTTAATCAACATTTGTTGCAGTGTCCTACATGTTTTTTATAGTATTTTGCTGTTGAAGTTTGTTACAGTATTTTGCTGTTGAAGTTTGTTATAGTATTTTGCTGTTGAAGAAACTTCTCCTCTACTCCCTCAGTACTGCAGGCAGTACTTCAGTGAGTCTCTGTCCTGTGGGTTCAAGATGTGTTGGTTCCTGCATGTTCCTTTGGAGGGCGATGAGAAGGTACCAACAGCACACCATTAATATACCTGAGAACTGTGCAGATCTGCAGTGTTCCTTTTTCCTACATCAACTACAGTACATTACGTAGACAATGAACTTTTGCTATTGAAGTCATTTAGAGAACCATTTTGTAAAGCAGTCGACTGAGAAGTGGAGTAATTCATGCTAAAGCTTTAGAATGAATGTAGAGCACAGGCAACATCGTCCTCTGCTGTGCAGTAGGTGTAATCACACACTGTCACAAGTCGCTTCACTTTTTTCTCTCTTGCAGTTTTGCATTGAAACTGTGACGCGCTTCACCAAAAATCCAATGTGCCTTCAAAGAGCAGGTGCATCTTCAATGTATCCAACAATTTAACCTCAAAGGAAGACATTTTCTGTGGTGGTCAATGGTGATTATTTCTGTTCGTCTCTAGGAGCTGTGTTCACAGGCTACTACCAGAACAACCCACCAGGAGTGTATTTTTCCATGCCGGTGCTTCTATCACTCCTCTGGGCTCTGCTCAGAGCCGGCATGGTGTCTGATGTCTTCTCAGTCCTCAGCATCAGCTTGGCCCATAAGATAGTGGTCAGTGTGGTTTTCATCCATCTCTTAAAACGATTGTCATGCTGCAGTACACCTTGTAGTCCAGTAGAGGGCATGGTATGTTATATTAAGTATGGAGAGATTGGCACTTTAGGGTAATTTTCAAATGATCAGTTACCACTATGCTCATTAAAATTCATATTGCTCTCTTTCCAGCCTGGCCATGAGTTCCTGTTGGCCCTCTTCAACTGTGTTAGAGAGAAACGTCTCATGGGTTTTGTGCCTGAACTCATGCAGCTCACATGCAAGGTATTCTGACACACGTTACCTTATGTAGGAAATAGGATGTTTATTTTTTTTTGTGTTTGTGTATTTAAGAATTCATTGTGCCTTTATGTTAATAGATGGCCAGTGCAGGCCTGGGGCTGAGTTTGGACTGCCTGGACAGTGTGAAAAACACTCCTGAGCTCCAGCAAACAAGCTTGCATGTTTCAGTGACTGGCAACTACAAGTGAGTGGGATTTCTTCTTGGTTGTTTGTGCATTTTTTCTTATTTGTCAAGTAGTGTAAGTGTCTGAATGACTCTGTCTTTATATCAAAAGGCTATCCACCAGTGCACCGTTTCCAGAGTATCTGAATTTGGCCCATGCCATTGTGGAAATAGAGGTAAGTTCTTCTCTTTAGTAGATTTCTTTTGTCAACTGAGTCAAGTAAAATTGTGTGAATCTTACATTGCATTCAGGCCTGTCTTAGTAATAATAATACATTTTATGCACTTTACATTTGAAGCAAATCTCAAGTGCTTGTCTCTTGTCTTCATGTTTCTGTCTGTATGTCAGCTTTGTGCCAAGCAAGAGGACTGGAAGCGGATGGGTGAGGTTTTCAGGTCTATCTGCCAATCAAGCCAACGCCCCAGCCAAGTAGAGCGAATCAGTGGCTGTGTAGCTATAGCGCTGCTGTCTGAGAGCAAAGACAAGCTGTCACTGCCCTTTGCTGCCTTTGCAGAGACAGGTAAAAAAAAACTGTTACTTTGGAGTAAAAGAATAACTAACATGGTGTTGTGTAATCACTGATATCTCATTTAACACGTAATGATTCCTGATCATTATTCTGATATTTAGTCTGTCAGAATGAAGAAGTGGACAGCCCGAACAGGAGCTTTTTAGGCAGAATTGGAGTCTCTCTCATGCTACGATACCACAAAACACATCAATGGGTCAAGGTAAAGAACCAGTCTTTGGTTTTTTCACACACCTATAACCTCCTAACATCTGATCCCTGTCGTGGCCTGTCAGCCACCATTAGTTAGGACAGTGCTGGGAATGATTATGCGTCTGGCTATAGCACCCATATTTAAGTTTCTGGGACCGTTTGACTTCTATAGCTTATATAGCTGGCTATAATTAGTATTTTTTAATTGAATAAACTGTCATCTTACATTTGAATAACTTGACTTCTGTCTTGTAAGTGTTTTTTTATGTTATGAGTAAACACAAAGAACCTTTTTTATACGATGGTAAAACTGAAACATGAGATTGTCTTTGTAATTTCAGAACATCACATTTTTGTACATTTATGATGCAGTATGCTACTAAGAAGAGATTGCCTTGTTTTGTATGTTTTTGTGTGCGTGCTAAAGGGCCGGAAGGTGGTGGAGGCGCTGTCCATTTCCAAAGTCAACTACTCAACGCTGAAAGGTCTGTTTGGGAATGAGGATGGAGCATCACGCTGCCTCCTGGTCACTGTAGCTACTGAGCTCTTCCTGCTGAGTGGCAGTGTAGAGGGAGCTCTAAACACACTTCGAGGTAACAGCACTGACCCTGCAGTATACAGGCAGCCATGATTGGCTTAGGTGACCTCGTACACTGTTTTTGCCATTGTTGTGCAGCCTGAAATGGGTTTTTTGTAGATGATGCTTTAGAAATCAGTTAAACAAAGCTTTTGCATATTGTCTGTTTTGACAGTAATTTTGTGTTTCAGAAAACAAATGGTTCGTGAGTTCCTGTTCGTGGCCATGTGAGCCTGCTGATCTGGAGAGCAGGACTCGAGTGTTGACACGTCTGGCTGAAAAAACCTCTCACAGGGACTCGCTGGATGTCCTCAGTAATCTCCCCGGACTCAAAGAGACAAGCGGTCAGAGAAGAGAAACATTTTAATTCCTGTTAATGTTAAAATTTCTAGTTTTTCTCACAATCAAATGTGACTTTAGATTCTTGTATGCGGAGATTCAGTGAAATGAGTAGCAAAGCCAGAAACATAGTTACTTCATTTAGTAGTCTGTAGCTTGTTCTGCAAAATTTAGAAGTAATTAAGTTCCAGGTCAATCAAGTACAGTAGGTTTTAACTATAGTCTTGGGTGGTATTTGATGCTCTTTACCTGTCATAACAAATTTGCTTGCAGGAAAGCAACTTTTAGCAAAGAATTGCAATCAGAAACAGGCAGCCTGAGAGGCAGTGGGTGTCAACATGGAGAGAATGTCTCTAAGCTGAATCTCTTCCTGTTCTTCAACCACAGGGGGAAAGGGGCAAATGATGTAGTTTTTTTGTAAAAACTTGAAGGCATTTTTTATGCTGACTCAAAAGTACACATTTTCATAGGTTCAAAGGTTAGTGAACGATGGCTCTCGTGTGTCTTGCACCAGCTCTCGGTGTGACTGCATGTAATTGTTTGCTTGTTTTGTTTGCTTGTTTTGCTTGCTGCAGAGATGGTCGATATCTCCAGGTACGGTCCGCTGTTTAACTCTCACCTCCAAGTGTGCTTGGACAGACAGACTCTTCCTGTAGCTTCGGACACAGTGGACTTCATGCTTTCCAAAAACCTAGCAGTCGACCACGCTATGCTGCAGAAACTTTTACACAAACTGGGCAAGCAGAACCTCTGGCTCCGTGCACGGGAAGTCTTCAGGCGTAAGTATCACTATCTACCCCCCTTATATTAATACAAGATTGGATAAATGAATGACTTTGAATTGCTTTTTATTTGATAAACTTCATCAGACTCTCTGAGTGTGGGGTACTATCCCGGAGTGTCGGCTCCTCCTGGTTTCATGGGCCTAATCGTCCCCTACGGGCTTGGGGAGGTGGAGCTGGCCCTCGCCTTTGAGATGTTCATCACTGTCAACGCAACGGTCCTCCTCCACCTGCCAGATAACACCACTTCCTCTCTCACCATCACTCTAAAAAGGTAACGTGCGTTGTGTGTTAATGTTCTAGTTGCTTTCTAAATGTACCTGATGGTCCTGTTTCCTCTTCCAGGACTCAAAGCTGTGAGAGCGAGTACCTCTCTGCTGGCAGCCGCCTCCTCTCTGCAGCTTGTATCCCTCAGCCCAAACTCATTGTTCACTACACAGCTGTTAACGCCTCTCAGGAGCAGGTGTTCACCCTCGACATTTCCTCTGCTCGATTCTGGCTCCGCCACAATCATTTGTGGGCCAATGAGGTGTGGACGCACTGAACCATGCACTTATTCCCCTGCAGTTCCTGTAGTACTTCATTTTCCTTTCCCTTGAAACTGCCGATGTTCCAGAGAAACCAGTTGACACTGGGAACACAACAGATGAAATCAGGAAATTGTTCATTGTTGTTGGCTGTATTTTTGTAACAAACGGTCATATTTCAATTTAACCATTGATTAAGAAGCAGAAAATCTCCCAAACCAGAACGTCACCCAAAGCTAATAACTTATGTGTTCCAGTTTGTTTTATAACATGTTGTAGGGGTTGCTTTGTTTATCTTTGTTGTTTACTGAGAAGTTCCATTAGCTTATTTGTCTATGATTTATGTCACTCAGTTTTTGTGTAATTTACTATTTGAAAACTATTCCTGTTGGGGTACAGAGTCCAAAATAGTTTTGTAGGGTTGTCAGACTTTGTTTAAAACAAAAATGTAAATAACATCTGAGTGTGTATATATGTAAATATTTATATCGGTGTTTAGTCTTTGACAGTATTATGTTACTGTATTATACTAGATTGTGAAAACCTCAAGTGTTGCTAGTTCAACAGCTGTCATTTACATTTTCTTTGTGTGAAGTTTTTATTAAAAAAAGAAAAAGTTGTTCTGCTCCAAAAAGTTTGACTCTTTAGTGTTTCTTCCTGACATTTTGATCCTGGTTGTAATGAGAGATTCATCATCTATTAATTGTAATTTGTCAACATAATTTTCTGATTAATAAAGCATGTCTCTTCATTCATATCAGCTGCTCTGTGGGATCTTCAGCCACTGTAATGATGATGCAGTAATGTCACTGCAAAGCTCCTGTAGTAGAGCACCCAGCTTCCTTAGATCACAAAGAGGAATGAGTTATAGATGCCCGTTATGTGTAGATCAGACATCATTACTGGAACAACAATCACACAGGCTCCCCACCTTAATTGTGACACTTACTGGCCTGATATATGTAAATCTGTTAGAGCCTACTGTTAAAAGATTGATCTGTCAACTGCACATATGTGGTGATATGTTGGATATCTGCAGTCATAGTTTGAATAATGATGTTGCTCTAATTAAAGACAAAATCAATTTAGTAAAACCACATAATGACTGCAGTTAGTGACCACACACTCTTGGATACATGGCTGCCATGAGACTGTCATCAAGGATAGATGGACCGGTAAAGCAGATATCAGTTAAACTTGCTTGTTAATCAACAACACACATTTATCTGGTAAAAGGTCTCCATTATTCAGACCTACGTGCTCCTCGGTGTGTTAAATGTAGTGAGAGAATGTGTTTGTGGTAACAACATAAAAAGCCGCCACAACACAAACAGCATTTTATTTTTTACATTTCACAACAGTTTATAATTCCCTTTATTAGCTCAAAACGTTTCCAATCCCATATTGTCACATATCAAAAACAGAGCTGCATTTTGCCTGGACTATCTCCCTCCCGGTCTTGCATCTCTGTGCATAGAGGTGTTCCATTACAAATAATCCACCAGGGGGAAGTACTGTGCTGTGTCAAGATGAATTAGTAAAATGAGTAAAAATAACAAAAAAAATTGTCCCTGTCACTGCAACAGCAAGTTAGAGCCTATAGCAGTTTTCAGCTGTAGTGTTAAGACAATCCTGCAGACCCCCATTGCTCCACACATCCTCAAAATTTACTGTACAAGATGCCTTACAGGCATCAGGGACACGTAAGAGTAAAAAATAAATGACTTTAGACCTTATCAGGATGTGGATATATGAATTGTTTGATGCTCCATGGTATAGAAAAACTACTTTATCTGGACCACAATCATTATGCCTTACAAATAACACAATAGTAAAGTGTCCTATGATATGATACTTTACACAGCTACAATATCTTGGTTGCAAAGTTATCAAATATTCCTAGACTGCTTATAAATGCAAAATAGAGCCACTTTCAGTAATTTTTTTACCTCCCTATGCTGTTGGGTCAGATGATTTGCTGTGAATAATGGAAAATAACCATATTGGGAAAACAGGCGCCAATGTTTGTCATCCAGGGATAAGCCATACACAGAGCTGTCTGTGTTTTTCTTTTGTTTTTGCTCAGAGCAGTGCAGCACAGTGCAAAAACACAGAACTGCTGTGTTTACATGTTAAGAGGACCCATGCCTCAAGACTCTAAGTGATCTTGACTGCCTTCCAGGGTTGAAGTTGCTTCCGTCAAAGAATTCTTCAAAGGTCAATACTGTAGCCAGAATCTCATGGACTGTTTAGCTGTCTGCAGTCTCTTCATGAAAGGCTGGTGTGAAACATAGTGCTTCATGGGGAATCTATCTCTCCCCGCTTTGATCATCTTGCAGAGTTTCTGTAAATAATTTTTACAGTTACTGTTAAATAACGTGTCTCATATGATCTGACTTAAATTATAAACCAACCCCATAGTTTTGAGTCATTTGCTCCTCGCTGTTCCATGTCCTGTTTGTTTCTATTACTGATCTTTCAGCTTGCTTCATCCTCCTCTGAGCACAGATCATTTATCTTTTGATCCACTGTTGATGTAGAATTGAGCAGAAAAACAATCCAGTGAGCACATAGTCAGCTGACAGACAAATGATCCAGCAGCTATTTTGATAGTTTATTCATTGTTTCAGTAGTTTTTCATGCAAAAATACCACACATTCACTGGTTTCTGCTTGCCATGACTGGGGATTTGTTCTTTTTTGTCATGTTTTGATTGAACATCTTGGAAACCATTTGAATGCATCCATGGGTCTTCTTGACATTTAAAAGTGTGTTTTTTCATGTTGTAACCGCTAAAGTCAAACTGGATTTAAAACTTTTAAAACAGCAAGAAAGGACAAGGGAGATTTTTTGCCATGGCTGTAATGATGTTCAGCTTGAGATCAGTTGTATTCTTTAATATGTTTTCACTTAAATGCTCATTTGATATTTTTGCTGTTAAATTTCAGATTAGCTACAGAAAAGAAAGAGCAACATCAGATGAATACCCTCCCATGTCCCTGGACTCAACTACTCTGTGCTTTACAGACCACCACAGACCATACACGCATTGATTACTGCAACCCCGCTGCACGGTGGTGCAGTGGTTAGCGCTGTTGCCTCACAGCTAGAAGGTCACCGGTTCAAACCCCGGTCCCAAACCGGTTCAAACCCTGGTTTGGGAACCGATTGGGAAGGTGGGCCTTTCTGTGTGGAGTTTGCATGTTCTCCTCGTGCATGCGTGGGTTCCCTCCGGGATCTCCGGCTTCCTCCCACAGTCCAAAGACATGCTTGTAAGGTTAATTGGTGACTCTAAATTGCCCATAGGTGTGGGTGTGAGTGCGAAAGGTTGTCTGTATGTGTCGGCCCTGTGATTGACTGGCGACCAGTCCAGGGTGTACCCCGCCCTTCGCCCAATGACAGCTGGGATAGGCTCCAGCCCCCCGCGACCCTGAACAGGATAAGCGGTATAGATAATGGATGGATTACTGCAACCCCCTACAGGCCTTTCTGCATGCACATTCAACCCTCTGCAGATGATCCAGAATGCAGCAGCACGACTGGTCTTCAATCAACCCATAAACAGCACATGTCACTCATTCTTCCAATGAAAGGCGCCTGGTACTCCCACCACAACAGGGCCCTAAGTTGCGAACTAGACTCTTCTACTCTGCAGTCCCCAGGTAGTGGAATGAGCTACCAAACTTCATTCGGTCCGCAGAGTCCCTTTCTATCTTTAAGAAGAAGCTTAAGACCCAGCTCTTTCATGAACACCTCTGCACTCAATGATATTGATGCTATTGATGATTATAACATCGAGGATGTAGTTTATTCTAACTAGGATTTTCATGATGATGATGATGAGTACTGATCTTGTTGCTGATGATGATTACTATTTAAAACAACAACAAAACAAACGCCCTATACACTGCCTGTTGGCACCAGTGTCCGAAGCTTGTTGAAGTTTGTTGGCACTCAATGACTTTGTTCCCTCCTGTCTTGATCATTGCTTGTATTAATCTTTTTTCTGCACACACGCACACACACAGTTTATTTTCATCATTTGTACATCCATTTTATTTTTTGTAACATATTGTTCTGTTTTGAATGTTCAATTTGAATGTTCAAATATGTAAAATAAATAAGAATTGAAAGATCTGGGGCGCTGTTTAGCTCAGTTGGTATAGCAGGCGCCCCATGTACAGAGGCTGCAGTCCTCGTCACACTGATCGCAGGTTCAACTCCCAGTCTGCCGATCATTTGGTGCATGTCATCCCCCACTCTCTACTCCCAACATTTCCTGTCTATCTTCAACTGTCCTATAAATAAAGCCAAAGGCCAAAAAATAATCTTTAAAAAAGAATTGAAAGATCTGATGCTGATTTCAAAATTATTTCAGTGGAAACGTGGAAAAAAAGCGGAAATAGTATTACTGCAGTATTTTACATATGTTTTATCACCAAGAAATAACAAGAATTGTGTGCATAGGCCTATAATGAGTAAATGGCTGATTTTAGAGGTGAACAGTAAAAATGACAGATTTTACTATTTTTCTCAAAAATGAAACCCTAACATTACAGAATGCATGATTATAATCAGCAATGGCTTTGAGATAAAAAAATGTGGTTTGAATGGGAGTTAATGGGACATTTTTGTCCTTAACTTTTAAATAGGGTAGTAAATTTTAAATCTGATGCTACACAAAAACTAATAATGCATCAACGTCAATATTTTGGTTAATCCTTGACATATCTAAGACTGATTAAACAAAAATGCCCCAGCCACCCAACATTTGTTATATGGAAAATAGCCCATTTTTTGTGTGTTATTTCACAAGAAATATGATTTTCATTTTTCAAACTGGCATTTAAAGGGTTAAAATCCTGATAATTATTCAATATTTGATAGTTTTGATCAGGACTGAAGTTGATCAAAAGATTTAACCCAAAAAGCAGAAAAAAAATATTAATCTGTACTATTTTTATAGCAGTTCTTGTAAGTGGACATTTTTGTCCATAACGTCTAAATAGGGTAGTAAATTTTAAATCTGATGCTACACAAAAACTAATAATGCATCAAAGTCAATATTTTGGTTAATCCTTGACATATTTAAGACTGATAAAAAAAAAATGCCCCAGCCACCCAACATTTGTTATATGGAAAATAGCTCATTTTTTGTGTGTTATTTCACAAGAAATATGATTTTCATGTTTTCAAACTGGCAATTAAAGGGTTAAAATCCTGATAATTATTCAATATTTGATAGTTTTGATCAGGACTGAAGTTGATCAAAAGATTTAACCCAAAAAGCGGAAAAAAAATATTAATCTGTACTATTTTTATAGCAGTTCTTGTAAGTGGACATTTTTGTCCATAACGTCTAAATAGGGTAGTAAATTTTAAATCTGATGCTACACAAAAACTAATAATGCATCAAAGTCAATATTTTGGTTAATCCTTGACATATCCAAGACTGATAAAAAAAAAATGCCCCAGCCACCCAACATTTGTTATATGGAAAATAGCTAATTTTTTTGCTTTTTTTCATAAATAATAACAGTGATATCGAGTAATCAAACAGGCATTTAAAGGGTTAAAAACTTCTCAAAATTATTGAATGTTTAGTTTTGAGAAGGACTGAAGTTGTTTGAGAGATTTATGCAGAAAAAAGTAGAAAAATATATTAATCTGTATTTTTTTATGTAGTTTTATGGGAGGTGGACATTTTTGTCCTTAACAACCAATTAGGATGGGAATTAAGACGAAGTCGGAGGGTTAAGTTCTTGCATAAGTTGGATAGTCTGGATCTTATTTTAACAAATTTAATGTCATCTTTCCCCAGCTAAAGTTACAACTCACCCCAGTAGCGGGGCAGGTTGTAACAATGGACCTCTTTGTATTTGACATTAACTCACATACTCTGTGAGTTTGAGAGATCGAGCACAAACAACCACTGAGTAACAGATGCTTAAACAAAAAGTGTTACTTCCATCCCCGGTCTCCCCTAAACTCTTTATACTCCATGAACATCAATCATTATTAAGCCTGTATATCCTGGGAGGAGGTAAATCTATTAAAAATGACCCTGGGTCTTATCCCATTTCATTTCCTTCCACGTTTCCCATTTTAATGTTAAGACAATTAGATCACATTTTGACTGGGGGCGAACATTTTTTGCCCACCTTGTCACTCAACAACTAACTGACGCTCATGAACATTGCGCGCGCGCACTCGTCCACGACCACATTCCCCTTCCTATCGGGAACGAGCGTTCGGCGCACACCCCTCTCTCCTCCCTAGGGCGGAAGTGGGTCCATTTTTTCTCAGTCGGATAAGAGCGGCTCGAGGAGCTGCAGCCCGAGCAACACGCGCCCACCCTATGTTTATGTTAATGTTAATTCGACAGAAAGTAAACAACAGCAACAACAACGAAGTAAGGGACGCAGTTAAGGTCTATACGGTCGTTAGACCGAGTTTTTCGCGGTTGTACGGCATCGTTTTCCACGCTGCCGGAGAAACATCCTGCGCATTCCTCCACGCAGAGAGAGCCACAGAGGGAGACCAACCGACGGACTCAACGGGGAAGGAGCGCTGAAAGCGGCCTCTTCACAAGGTGGACTGGAGAATTTAACCACAGCGGCTTATGGTTGACGTCCTGACGGATATTTCCGATTTATCTGGGACTCTCTCTGATTGTTGTTGATGCTCGAATGACCCAGGGCACACCATGAGATCGGTGCTTTGATGAATAATTTACGGTCTCGCTGTCCGAGGCTCGCGCAGCTACAACCAACCGACCATTGGCTGCGCCCGACGCCGTCTTAACGGGCCCTGATGGTGGACTAGAGAGAAACGCCACAACAACAGCACGGGCCCAAATTGGAGAGCAGAAATAAAAAAAAACAAGTTATTTTGATTCTAAAATTTCTACTGTTTTGTACAACAGAGCCCAGTAGTCATGTTGCCGAGGCGGTGGGGGAGGAGAGACGGAGCCTCCAGTATTTCGACCCCGACCCAGTGTCGCTCCAGTTTCGGGTTTATTTTATGAAGCTCCACGAAGCACCAACGGGCACTTTTTTTCCACATAAGCGCCAGCATCGTCCATTGCTATCTTGTTGGTCTTATTCGAAAGAATGACGCGGATGCTTCCCAAATAAAACGCCTTACACAACTGACAGGACTGATATGACCTTAACAGCTTAAGTATTTTTCTTTATGTTACCTCAGAATCAATCTTTGAATAACTGTTCTGAAGAACTGACTACCTCCTTGTATTCTGTCAGGTCAGAGTTATATAATACAGAGAAGTATCTGTAAGTCGATGAGCACCGTTTTACTGTTGAACTGACTTTAATACCTCACGAATCTACCTCAATGCAACTTTATTTTCTAAACAACATAACGGGCCAATGCGTCCGCAACTAAATACCTCAACCTCATTGCTGCGCATGTTGTGAACTCAGTCTGCAGATGGCTTCGTTTCCAGACTCGGACCTGCAGACTTGCCCGCTCTGCAAGGAGCTATGTGGCTCCTCTGCTCCTATTTCCTCCAGCTCTTCTACCTCCTCATCTTCTTCACATACCTCATGCTCCTCCAGCCAAACCACCAGGAGGCTCCACGTCCTGCCCTGCCTCCATGCCTTCTGTAGGCAGTGCCTGGAGGGCCAGCGGAGTCCTGGGGACCCGTTAAAGCTTCGGTGTCCCACCTGCGACCAGAAGGTGTCCATCTCTGAGGCTGGGGTGGACTCCCTGCCTTCCTCCAACTTCCTCTTCAGCAACCTTTTGGATGTGGTGGTGAGCTCTGAGGAGCACATCCAGAACAAGAACGGTCACCACCTCCGGGGAGGTTTAGGTGGAGGCTCCTCCAGCTTCCATCTCCCTCATGGAGGCCTGCTGCACCCCCACCACCTGGGAGAGCCTCAGTGCAGCTCCTGCGATGAGGAGAACCCAGCCACGTCCCACTGCATTGACTGCCAGGAGTATCTGTGTGACAACTGTGTGCGGGCACACCAAAGGGTGCGGCTGACCAAGGACCACTTCATCGAGCGCCTGGGAGACAACCTCCACCTCGGCCAGATCAATGCCAACAGCAACCCGGGGCAGCCGGGGGTGTCGGTGTCCCTCGCCCAGTCCCTGCAGAACAACTTTGCCCTGCTGTCCCTGTTCCAGGATCGCATGAGCTTCTGCCAACACCATGACAATGAGGTGAGTAGATATAAGAATAATTTTTGAACCATTGACCATGGAAAGACAGAGGTAGGTCTGCATTTGTTACAAATATGAATACCACTTTTCAGAAAAGAATGGCAATAGGCATGTCACACATCAGGACTTTTAACAAACTCCAGGGTGTCTTGGCATCTTAACCAACCCTACTGGTCCTGTGGTGTTCTTAGTGTGATTACATTATATGAATTGTGCACAAACGCATTCATACACTGTCCTATGGTGTGATAGCATTATGTGTGTACCACAGAACCATACTGGGGGCCATATGGCCTTAGGTTCAAAGGGAGCTGAGTGGCTCTTCACCTAGTTCCCTGGAGACGAACAGGCACGTGTGCTGAGCTGGATTTATGCACACATACACACACACACACACACACACACACACACACACACACACTTATAAGCATAGACACATGCAGAGTCTGGTTAATCTGTACCACACCATCCATTCAGGGCAGAGAGAGGCCCCTGGAGTAACTGCACACATGTTTCTATGACTGTTAGAAGTCCTATCCATGGACATATTGTGGAGATCTAGCCTTTTCTCATAATGGGAAAGACAAGTTGGAACTCAGGGCCCGAAGTTCTTTCTTTTTTTTTGATCATGTGATCTGGGCAAAGTAAACTACAAAGGCCTGTAAAACAGGAAACCAGCTCCTTCTTGGTTTAGTCATATGGCCAGGAAGAATAACAAATAGCATTTGTAGGGGTTCTTGGAATTTCATTTTTGTACCACTTCTGGTTTCCGTTAAGGAGCTAGAAAGAGGCTCTCCCTGCTGCAGGAGAATACACTTTAGGCCACAGGAGCATAATTCAAAGAAATGTTTCTTCTAAAAAGATAATCAAAAAGGTTTGTCCAATCGAGGTCTGAGTATGGTCAGGTAGGTTGGACATTATTATACCGTTATGGTTGCTTTCAACATTTCCTAGTCATATAATTCAATTTCTGTAATCATGTAGTACTACTGCAAAAGTTAGAGGCATTGTAACTTTCTTACATAACCAATAAACAGATGTGGGTTCAGGCTTCCTGCTGCTCCTTAAAAAGTCTTAAAGTCTTAAACAATAATCAGGGAAATTAAACACATAAATTACCGAAATTTGCAGAAGGTATTACATTTGCGGTTTGTGGTCTAAAATTACCGTAACAGAGTATAGAAAGAATCTAAGTTGTTTGACCGTAATGCCTCAGAGACTCCACGAGCTTTACGTTATGTTCGTTCAGCTACAAACAGTGACGTCTGGCTGTGTGACATTGTTTTGTTGTCATCAGTCGTGATTTGTAGTTAGATACAAATCGTTGGAAGAAGAGATCTTTCGGAGTTGGTTGTCACTAGCAAGAAATGACAACGCAAGGTGCAATTTATGCGCAGAGACAGTCTCGTTAGGGAACTTAATATATTATTATGTTTTTGGCAATTTACCACCACCTATCAGCAAAATGTCAGTGCCATCGCATTTAACCTGTCTATCCCTCTGTGTGTGCACTAGGGATCCGCCGATTGAGAAAATCAGGGCCAATACTGATGTTTAAAACAACAATTTTGCTGATGCCGATGTGTTTTTTTTTCAATATCTGTAATTTTTGTAATTATTAATGCCCTCGTCTGGATAAGGGGCCAAGATTAACCAAACAAAACCAAATAAATAAATTTATTCAGGCCGTCATCACACTCTTTGAGAAAGCATGAATTCAATCTTTCAAAATTCCCAATACATCTTTTTTATTTAAACTCACATAAAATATATATATATATTTTTAAATAACCTTAAAAGCCTCTTTAGCCTATTTAAGACTCACCTGATCATAGCACAAGCATTTTTTAGTGCTTACATAGCCTAAGAAAAATCTTTCTGAAAACTTAAATACTTTTATGTTACAATTAAATTTACTGCACAATTAAAGCAGTTAAATAATAAAAACATCGACAACTGCCAATGGCACATGCCACCTTATTTGCAGATGGCTCCGATGGGCCTGATATCGGCTGATTCCAATGTTCAGCCGATGCATCGGTGCATCCCTAGTGTGCACAATAAAGTCAAGACACACACTTGTGGTCAAAAACTCCAAAGGATATCTCCTGGAAGTGTGAATGACAAAAGATCTCCTGCTACTTGGAATATATACGTGTGATACAGAAGCCCTCTATTTTACTTTATATGTTGGCATCTTGTTTATAGAGTTGTTTTTATGTTACACCAGCTATCAGACCCATTTTTTGTTTCCTGGTAAACACGGTTACACTGTGACACGGTTTTCATTTATATGTGTAAAATGTAAATAAATATGCCAAGATATCAATAAATGACTAATTCTGCTGCAATTTTCAAAACATTAATTAAGCATGTTGTCACACAAGGCCAGTTCAGATCCCAATTAATTTTATTTTCCATGACCTCCACCCCCCTCATACGTCCCTTGTCCATTGCCAGTAAATAGGTGGATTCAGTTTTCCAGTAACGGCTTCATTTCCCAGTAATGCCTCACTCACTCACTGTGCTTCAGCCCTGGGGGAGGGAATGACACAGGAGAAGGCTAGTCTTTCTTTACCCATGAGCACTGAGCAAGCAGAGTCATTGTCTGTCAACCAGCTCCAAATCCATCATGTGTTCAAACAGTTCCTCATGTGTCCAATATGAAAAACCAGTTTGGTCTTTTAAGGACTTTGCTTTTTTTTTAGTATGTGTCAAAAGGAAATCCTTATAATCTATTCTTATTTTTTAATTTAATCCTTAGTTTGCTCGTCCAATACAAATTTACTTCATGCATCATTTGTAATTTCTTAGTTTGTGTAGTCTTTCTTAAGTCACCAGTATAATCCGTCAGAATTGCCTGTCTGCCGTTTGAGCAGCGTTAAAAGCAACCTCTCTGGTACCACATTTGATTTCTGACATGTTTTGAGTTTGAGTTTCCAAACTGGTTGTTTAAACTTTAAGGTTTTCTGTGCAGTAAGAAAAGACCTGTTTTGAGTGCTAATGTCTAGTGAAGCTCCAACCAGATATTTCTGTCATCTATTATTTTGGGCTGTCTGAGCTGATTCCTGAACAGAACAACAGAGACACTAGCTGTTAGTTATTTCCCGCAGCAAGGGATCTCAGTGCAGTGTTCTTGTTCCTATTTTGCTGCCATGCTATTTAATCAGGTTTGCAGTAGTGCAAAAAGTTGTGTGGCTTGTTCAGGTATTCTTTCCTTGTTGTTTTCTTTCTTTAGCATACATACCAGTTATTTCCTCTCAGGCAAGCCCTGAACATACACGCACGTCTGCAGTCAGCTGGCCGTCAGTTGGCCATCAGCTGGAGCCCTCACTGTGTATTCAAATGCAGCTCTTTACAGAAGACACAAGGCACCACATCCGCTTTTGTCTGTGCTACTTCTTTGAGGTCAGCATGATGTGTCAGGGTCGTCATACCCGCATGAGCACTGTGTAGTGTGAGTTATGGCGAGAGTTGGTCCAGGAGCCGGGGTCTGTCCCCTTTGCAGTGTTATGTAAGCCTGCCGAGGAATTTCTCCTCTCCCCGGAGATCGGTGGTGACGAAAGTTAATGCTCGCTGCTCTAACACCTAAACAACAAAAATTTGATTGTTAGGGGTTGGCAGTTCGATCCCCACCTCCTTCTGTCGCCAAAACACACAGAAATTTCTCCTGATGGTCAGGTCAGCATCCTGCCACCCTGAAGCCGGCTGCCAGTGGTTTATATGAAAGAAAGAAAATACTATTGCAGGAAGTGTAACTGACATGTATATGTAGTGTAGATGGTAAATTGACAATATGGACATTTTGTCCTTTGACTAAGATTTGATGCCATTCACATTTGATCGGATAACGGTACCTGTCCCTGGAATTTGGTACTGTTAACCAACAGTCTTTTTTGGATACTTCACTCTCTATCTCTATCTATGTAATAACAAAAATGCAATTTCAGTTGCAATAATTGAGTCCAAACTTCTTAATTTCAACATTGTCATATAATTATAGCATTGTGTAAATATTTATTTATTTAACACTTAATGCACCGCACAAAATAAAGTCCCTTTACCTCCCTCTTCCCTAAAACCTGTCTCTAGTATCGGCAGCCTTTCGCAGTCTGTGAGGGCAGATTTGTAAGCTGGTCAGCTTTGCCTTTTGTGTTTTTAAAAATGTAACTAAACTTGTGATTGCTTTTAGTTCGCAAATTGTAGCATTATAAGTTCCAGGCTATAAGTAGGAAGTCCTATACATGAGTAGTGCGTGATTCAGTTTGTGGAAACTGACATTTTAAACTCAGGAAATTTGGTTAAGACCGTGATATTACAAAAACAGAGATGGTGATACAAAATCTGGCTTCATTTTTAACTTCATCAACTGTAATGGAGAGAGAAGTTCTGGTTTTTTCCCTTATGGAGGCCGTGGACTGAATATCAAGTTTGTTTGCTTTGGCGTGAATTTTCTCCCAATTCTCTGCGCACAGATGCATCAACCATTTAACCCATTATTGCCCTCTGTAGAACCCCAGTGATTCTCTGATGATGCACACAGAGAGGATAACGCTGGGTTTCAGTTGGAAGATCAGGCTTCTTGGACAGCAAAGGGAGTCGGCCACCTATTCATAAGAATATAGAATATGTGCACACATGAGTGAATGTGTTGGCCTACTTAAACAGCATAAATGTCAGTTGTTACTCATCTGAAGCACTGGCAGTCACATTGTGTGTCTGTGTGTGTGCGCGTGTGTGAAGTGGAAATGGAAAATTGGATTACATCAAAGGAATGCCCTCTTCTTGCTGTGATGTCACCCACCAGCATAGAAATACATATGCAGCACCATCTGAGAGATCCTAATGACATGATAATCCTACAAAGTGCCACTCTGTGCTTTAGATTAAATTGTTGTCACCATGACGACGCGTCTCGCTGTGCATGTGCACAGCTTCCCAGCAACACGCACACAAATACTCTTTATATAGCAGGGGTGAGGGTGTTACTGAGGCAGACTGAGAGCGGACAGAAAGTGGTTGCCGGGCAATGAGCTCCCACAATGCATCGTGTTAGGATGAGGTGAAGTTGAACTAATCAGTTTGACGGCCTACCAATGCTCTTGTATCTCCTCGGGGGCCATTTTTGTTGAGGAAGACAGTGGGATGTTCAGTTGCAGTGGGAGGTCTTGGCGTTTTATTGTAGTGTGTCACACATTTCCACTCCTCTACGATTCTTTGTAAAATTTAACTGCTCTGTTATGTCGTCCTGCAGAGGAAGACTATCACCTAAAACATATGCTGGGTTGGCTTTGTGATCACCAGCTTTGCTCCCCCTCTCTGCAGCTCGCGAGCAGAGAATGTTTGTAAGGAAACCTAACCCAACACTGACGCTGATACAAGGCCAGAGGAATTCCTGTAACTTGAGTTTATACCTCCTGGGTTCTCTTTTCCCCTTCGCTCTCTCACTCTCTCAAACACACACTGGGTATTTCCTCCTGCTGCTCCTGCCTTTCTCATCAGCGCTCTCTGTCTGCTCTCTATCAGAGACGATGGACATTATGGATGCAGAAAGTCTCCTCAATATGATTTAGCAGCTGTTGCTGTTGAGGGGCAAGTGATTACATTTCATCACTCCTGGAAGTGTCCGTATGAGTGGGTTGCAGAGGCCTTTCCTTGCTAAGAGCATCTCCCATCTGTAGGTAGTTATGCTCTGAAGAGGATTGTCGTGTGTGTGTGTGTGTGTGTGTGTGTGTGTGTGTGTGTGTGTGTGTGTGTGTGTTTCCACACGGCCAGCACAGTTGGATTATATGAAGTTGGACTTCCAGGGTTTTAATGTGCAACATATGCCCAGTAATTAGAGAGCATTCCCTGTTTCCTGTGTGTTGTGAATGTGTTTCATGTAGGCTAAGGGGGAGTGTGTATGTGTGTGTGTCCCGGCTTTGATGTCCATTTGAGGACTTTGGGCCATATAAATTTAATGGATAGAAAGGAAGGCATTTATCACATTCTCTTTGACAACGGGATTTAAAACCCATTCAGGAGTTGGAACCTGCTACTTCCTTCTTAGAGGCTGGGCACAAATGGCGTTTTAATTGGCCATTATTTGACCTCACTTAACGGGACTGCGCTGTTAACACATTTGACGTTAAAGCTCTCAACTCTATTTGGGGGACACTGCACAGCTTCCAGCTACAATAAGTGATAAATATCTGGCTAAGACCATACCTGTTTGTTGGCTGTTGTGGTTAACATTGGGCACAGTTGCTGTACATGCTGTGCTCGTACATGCTGTACACTTTTATAAGCAGTTAGCTGTATTATTTGCCAAATCAAATAAGACTAAGTGCAAATTCCAAGTTTGTTTACTTTGTAACCGGAACTTTCCATTTCTGCTATTAGCCTCCTGATCACCTGATGAAGGATAAAATAACTGTCGCCATGAAAACTTCCCAAACTTGTAAAGTCTTTCCCAAGTCCTTTGCTGGTCTTAGAAGCTTTCATTTTCATGGATAATCAAACTGACCTTTTTGGATCATATCCCATCATCTCAGTGACACCTGAAACAACACCTGAACACAACACAAACATCAATTCCTATTTAGATTTTGTCAGTGACACTTTACTATTGCACATAAATTTATCAGCAGTGGACTAAAAACCTGCTTTACCTCCTAAAAAAAAATTCAGTAAACATTTAGCTGTGAACGTTGTTTTCTTGTTGTTTTTCTTTCTGTGTCATGATGTGTTATGCTCCATGTGACAGGCATTTGCTCATGTTGATGTTTCCGTCCACTTGTGTAACCAGGCCATTTCCTGCAAAGGCCATGCTCTTTAGGCTGCCATGTTGGTATGCCAGCCATGCACATGTGTGTATGTGTGCGACAAACTGGCGACAGATTTACGGAGGCTTTGGGGATGTGAGCAAAACAATGAATGTTTCTAATCTGTGCTGCATATGAAGCATTTTAATTTCTTCATTCTGGACCAAACCTGGCATATGTTTCATCAACATATGAGCAGAGCAGTGAATGTTGTTTATTGTGCTCTCGGATGTCAGGGTAACAAAGGAAAGCTGGGTTGTGACTGTATACAGATACACACATCTGTTCCATCTCAGCTGCTCCACATTTCACTCACACAGCTTCTCCATTTCAATCTGTGTTTGCTTGAAGCTGTCTCCCTCTCACATTTCTCCTTCATTCTCTCTTTTTGTTTATGGACCCCTTTTTTCTTTTTTTATCTTCTCTCAACGCTCCCATTCTTTCCCTTCCTTTGCTCCTTTTTTTTCCTACTCAAGTATTAAGCACAGGACAGTCAGTCACATGCTCGCTGGGTAAGGAGGCCAGCTGACTGTGGTTTGTTTTCCTTCTCCGCTGTGGGCCTGTCCAATCAGATCGCCGGCTTACAGCCACCGCCCCCCTGTTGTATCTGGCAGAGTTTCAAAACATCGGCAGGCATGTGCGTGTTGTGTCCGTGGCAACAAGCCAACAGGGGTTGCCACGAGAGGGCGGGGCAGCGGCGAAGGAGGACTGGAAAATAGCAATGTGAGTGGAGGAAAGGAGTGATATAGGGGACAGAGAGGGAACGGGAAAACTATATGTGAACAGTATAAGGAAGCTGTCTGGAAAAGATGACAGCAGGTGTCTGTGAGTTCCATAAAAGGAGCTTTGTCTGGCAGATGGTATTACTGGGATTGCTGGGAATGTTGGGATTGGGTATTCCACAGATTATCCAGCCTGGAAATACCAGACTGGCTTATGGCTGGTGCTGTCTATCTGCCCTTTTCACATGTGAAGTGCTCTACTTTTTTCATGTTTCCTCCACCTTTACTACATCCAATGCAGGTTTTTAATGCCAGTTTCCTCGCAGAACAATAAATCAGAGAGGAGTGGTTATGACCATGAGACTGTAGTTTCTTCTTAGAAAATAAACTGTGCTGTACATTCCAACCCGTTTAATACATTCTTCTGCAAGATGTGTTGAATGGGGCAGTGGGAGTTTTTGTGCTTTTGTTGTCAAACATTTGGCAGTGTCATCTGACTTGACTTGTAACTTGAAGACCCCAACATAATTTGAGATTCAGCTCTTTGCACGGCTGTCACAAGGAGGACTTACAAACAGATTCAAATCTAAATTAGGCTATGTCCACAAGTATTGTTTTTGTAACGTCCATGATACACTGGTATTTTAGGTTGCCAAATATGGAGACTTTTGGAAACTCTGCTGACCGTGTTTACGTTTGAAAACTCTGCTGTTTAAGTGTGTACGGTCACGCCCCTATCACATGACCTTTTTCCAGTAGAAAACAAGCAGCATCAGCTTTGACTTGAAGCAGTTAAGGCAACATGAATAACACATTACAGGCGCTGTTGACCTTGTTGTCTATGCTAGCTGCTGTTGCGTGACAGGGCTAAGACTCGTCTAAATGGAGGTAGTCAACGAAAATGTCCTAGCTTGTGGGTCGTCTCACTACTACAGCATGTCCACATATTTCTCTCAAAAAGTACAAAATCAGAAAAGACTGAAAATTGCTGTGATCGTTATTTTGTTATCAGTATTAATTACAAACTAATTGTACTTTCCCTTCTTCAGTGTGCTGCTCAGGGACTAGCACTTACATAGCGTCGCTTTCAGGTAAAATTGTTGGTAGTAAGTAAACATAAAGCAGACTGTGAATGTTCTCTGGATAGATAAATGTTTAAAACAAAGATATATTCATTAGGACACAAACAAACTAGATTTTTTGTTAATTCAGCGTTGATTCTTCTAAGCAGGATTTGTTCATTTCATAGCAGGAACTACTTTTCTTAAATATGTTTGGTTCAAGTTGCTAAACAAACTGACATCTGACTTCAGCTTCTAGGAATGTCCCCTCAGTGCCTGTTTGTTTGTGTCCATACGTTTCTGACCTTTCTTGTTTCTGTCTGTTGACATGTAGTTAAAGAAAGAGCACACAGGCCCGAGGCACTGACATGGTTTGTGAAAAACAGGCTAACGTCTACACAGTTAATCCCCTTTGTTAAAAAACAGACATGAAAAAGTCTTGTGAATTACAGTTTTAAGCTTAAACTCTAAAAATGTATTTGTACAATTTTGTTATAATTGTTTAAAAATTAAAGTTCCTCGTAAAAATTAATTTAATTAATTCCAGCCTTTTTTTCCAGAGCTTTTTTAATATTTATAATATTTCAATTTATAATATTTATATTAATATTAAATTATAATTTAAAAATTTCCCACTGCTATTGTTTGATAACAAAGACAAATACACTTATCTGCAGTATCTATATTAGTATTGGAGCATCTACAGTCACATGAATTATAGGAAATGCTCTTTCGATTTTGCACAATGACTTTCAAAACATTTCTACACTTTACTTCCTATAAAACATTCCATCCATTGCTTTTTGCAGAGTTTGGATTAAATTGAGCCATTGATTTGAATTACACTGCAAAACATAATCTGAGGTTAATGAATTGCATGTTTCATGCATGTGACAGATGAGTTATAAACTAAAATGGAAACTATTGAGAAATGGCATTTGGACAGGACCCTTGCAGATGTCTGAGCATCTCAGTGACAGTTAAAAGTGCAGTTCTCTGAGAGAGCATGCTTCCACAGTTCCAAGAGCAGCCCTAGTTTTTCTGGCACTACAGTGTGACATTACATGGCCCTCGTCCCTTCCCCCCACTCGGCTGTGCATGCAGGCAGCGAGTGCTGCACGGAGCGATTTTACTGGCTAACTGAGCTCGTGCCCTCTCCCCCAGTTCCCAGTACCTCCGAGGGGAGGGGGGGAGAAGGGGCCTGATCCTGCTGCTGCCTGACTCCTGCACGGCCCATCATGCATTTAGTCTATGTTCCAGCAAAGATTTCACTATTTAAATTTTCACCAGCTTTACATATTAATGTGATACTGAACCGTAAATTTATTAATTTTTTATGATCCGAAATCTTTTTAAACTGTAATAACGACCCATGAAATTTTTGTATTTAAGGTCACTTTCCATCATTGTGTGTTAACTCTTTAACTGGAATTACAGTGCACAACAAGTCACTACTACCAATTTGATTTAATTATTATTTCTCTTGATATATAAGTTTTATGTTTGACCTTTTAAAAAGTTTAAATACATCCACACGTCTCCAAATTTCTGACGATATTCCATTTATTATGATATATGGTTAGAAGGAATAATATAGAGAATAAAAATGTTATGTAACTGCTTTTTGTTGCTGCATGAAAAACCAACAAAACACTATTAAACAAAGTGCTAGATTCTTTCTGAGGTATCTCTTCAGTCCATGACCGACATTTTCAAACACACCCCCACCATATGGGGGTGTGTTTTAGTGTAAATTCATAATGAAGGAGCGTAATGGGCAAGGAGGGAGAATGAGAAACATCCGGTGCACTAATGAAATACAATAACTCACTTCCCCCAATGAGCCGAGCCCTCCTGCTCCGAGCTTTAAGCTGCTGATGGCATCTGTGTCTCCAACAGTAAAAACAGACAGCAAGTTTACATTACACTTCGCGTATCTGTGTATTTGTTCAGCATTTTGCACACATTTCAAATGTGTTTCTGCTTGCATGTTTTGTTGGAGCGTGTGACATGTTATTGTGTAATAAATTACACTGTGTAGGTGCATCACCACTGCCTGACAGCCTCCCCTCTAGAGTGTTCTGTGTGGAATTTACAACTCTGTTAGCGTGACACCACGCCTTTTTCACGTCTTTTTAAGTTGTTTTTCCACATATAGATCACGTGCACACTGGACGTTTCTGGTGTGTTGTTGCATGTGTGAGGATATCCGGCGTGTCCAGTCCTTGGCATGGCTGTGAAATGCCTGGTCTGCTCTAGCACCACATGTTTAACAGAGCAGCTAAATTCCTGCCTGGCAAAGAAGTTTTGTGTGTGATGCACGTTTGTTTGTCGTAGGTTGATTTAACAATGTGTGGCATATTTCTTAAAGGTTGTGAATGATGGGCTTGAGCGAGAGGCAGGTAAAGAGGGAGGCAAGCAGAGAGGGAACAGGATCCTTCCACAAAGACCTCTGGGAAGAGCCGGTATCCTGTGTGAGTCAATAATATTGACTGACGTTCCAAGAGGCCAATGTGTTATGTAATCTACAACCTTGTGTGTACGAGTGAGTGTGTTTCACCTCGAGGACTGTTGAGCTGTTGACGACACATCAGCAGCAGATTGCATTAAAGAAATGTGAAGCGTCGTGCAGGTGTTTGTTATAGGATCTAGTTGTGTGAAATAGGACTCCAGTGTTTTCTATCACAGGCTTCTGTTCTTCATTTTGCCATGTTTCCACATGCACAGATAGTGACTGTTAACATGAGATAATACAGCCATTATATATTATTGATTTCTGGATGGTCTGTTTAAAATCTCGTGTAAAATGGATGTTTTGAATTAATTAAGAATTTATTTTATTGTTCAGTTCTAACTAATGTTCTGTGCGTCATATGTTTGTTTTAACATGGCTCCAAATAACTGCTAGGCAGAGGCATATGACATATGAACCGGGGTCCTTTAAGAAGACATGTTAAAACACTTACAGTTTATTGAGAAGAGCACCATAAGGTTCGCACATTTGCAAAAAGAGAACCAGTTATTTATGTGACAACCAGATTGACTGGGATGATTGAGTGTTTGAATTGGTTACTCTGGGCAACTGTTGCTGTAGTAAATTAAGTTTCATTAGATACAACGTGTCAGGTTGTGTGTAATAAAGCTGATTGGCATTTTTCCATTAACATTAGCCGAGGCTCAAGTCAAGTCAGTTTTATTTATGCAACCCAAGGTAACAAATCACATATTTGCATTAAAAGGTTTTACAATCTGGACGTCATATGATGCCGTCTGTCATGAGGCCGTCAATTTTGATTTGAGAACTGGCAGAGGAGGGATCCCTCTCCTTGGATAGACACACAGGTCGTAGATGTTTTGTATTCAGAATAGACCAATATAGTATAATTATAGTGTGGACAGTCAGGAATAAGAAATTGTAGATTTAAAATTATGGATCTGGGAGGAAGTTGAGCTAATTAAAGGTACAGACACACATTTTGGACACTAATGTGCTTTTGAAAGACAAACAAACGAAGGGTTGGAGACATTTTTGTGTTTTTTAGAACATTTACACTGTTCTTGTTTTAAAGACGAACATGGAAAATAAATTCTCGGCTTAATTATGACTATTGCAGATTTGCTGGATGGATAATGGCAACAGGCACAAGCCCCAAAGTAATGAAAGAACAAGCAATGATCTGGAATTAAAGCTGAAAAGTTGGGTCCTGTTGGGGCTCCTCTTTTCCGTGTGAGGCTAATCTGTAGAGCTACTAATAGATGACCTATTATTCGGAACAAGAAATGTTGTAATACTAAAGCTACTGTAAGGAACTTTTATTTTGTGCCGATCTTGGTGTCTGATCTCTTTGCTGATCTTGATCTTGTCCAAATAACAGTGAGCCGTCTATGGGCTGACAAAAAAAAGAAGCTTAGCGTCGCCTACTTTCTGTCGGCACACACACAACCTCACGCTGTGTGTGCGCTGCAGGTGTAGCCATTAAAAGTAAACAGTCTGCTCCGTGAACGGTCCGAGTGTGTAGCCACAGCGTTAACGTGCACCGGGACGAGGTGCCGGTGTTAAATCCGCCAGAAATTCACACACTTAGCCACCTTGCGTAACTGCCTGTTTGCCTCAATCATCCCGCAGGCGCATGTTTACAGTTTACAGACAGGTGACACACATACTCAGCATGCACAGCGGTCATTTCACTCTGTGCCCTCATAAAAAGCTGCACTAATGTGATATCTAACTGACTTTTCCTGTTCTATGTGTGGAAAAAAACTGCTATGGATGTTACGTGGGTCATCAGCGTTTGGGGAAGTAAATCTCCCTCGTGTGTGTACGAAAACTAAAACGTGTGTTTTTCCCGGTATTGACAGTATTGCAAAATCCATGTCAGTGGCAGAACATGAACTCTGATAAATTCAGAATCGTTACAGCCATACATGTCCTGTACATGCACAAGCAGCGAATTCTGGTAGAAAATCTCATCCTGCTTTCTTTTCTGTGGAACATGTAAACAAGGTTATTTGGGCAACTTGCTGTTAATCGCCTCGTCTGACACCGACCCTATGGCAGCGATAGCAGGCATTAAAATTGCTAAATAGAAACCGTCAATCTTGTCACTGATGGTCTCGTTTGCTTTTGTAGGTCATATAGAGGCATCAATACCCAGTATTTCACAACAGCTTAAAACTCCTCATAGGACATTTAAATTAGGTACATATACTATATTATATCAAATTATGTGTGGAAGATGTTGGAGACCTCTGAAAATAGTGTAGGGACACAATTGTTACCTTACATATTTGTTGCGTAGGACTTCTTAAGGCTCCTCTCCCTAAGTGGGTTCTAGACCTCTAAATGTCACAAATAGCAAGTCAGCATTTTCATGTCAGGATCTACTTTCCATTCGCTATAAAAATTTACAGTTCATGAAACCACTCATCATGTTTTTGTCAATATTTAAACAGCTTGGTTTGATGATCTGAGTGCTGCTAATCTCAGTCCTGGAGATGCTATGGGTCAGTCTCTCATAACAATGCAACATATCATGGCACCATCAATCTGCCTGTCCCTCAGCCATGTGTCCATCATCCTCCATCTCCACCTTCCTCCTCCACTCCAGCCCAGCTGCATTCCTAGCTTTTGTGTGTCATGCCCCCTTGGAATTTAGGAGATGCGGATGGGGGTGGGATAGGACAAGAGAAGAGAGGAGGGCAATGAGTGACAGAAGTAAGAGAGACAGCAAGAAAAGGAGCAGGAGAAAAGGATCCAACAGGAGCTTAAAGAGAGGGCAAAAAGGAGGAGGAAGTCAGAGAAGGGGGGGTCTCATTAGGTTATGCCGCTCCCCAGGGAACAGTCATTATTGATGGATTGATTGCAGGCCCCTCCCCATCCACTCAGGTCTCCTGCTATTGGAGGCCATTGATCTGGTGTCTCTTTGGGATATGATGGTCAGTGCATATTTAATTAGCCTTCAATTACAAATAATCAGCATTCAGACAAGAGGCTTAAAGCAAAGCTTCGGTTTTAGCAACAAAGGTTAAGTGACATTTTTCCTTTCTTATCCCAGGAGACGCTATCAACCAACATCAATGCTGCTTTTGCTTCATCAATCATTGATATTTCTGCTCAAGAAATAAAAGGGGCTAATACAATATAGCAATCAGAGATGTTTATTTCTATGTAAGACAATTAAGGAATGTTGACATATAATAAATAGAGATAATTGTAATTGTACTTCCAAGCAGACAGGCATGATACTTTTGCCAATTTCCCTTTATGGCTCGACTCCTCAGATGTTAGAAGAATGTTCAAAATGAGTATTGATTGAGTCTTGGTGGCCTTTTGTCCTTCTGTGCATCTTCTGGCTCCGTGTTTTGGAGCAGAGAAGCTCTCTGGGGTGTTGAGGCCTAAATGAGCCTCCCTGGTAGCACATGCATATGGATGACTTGTTATCATTCATGGTCTTTTCTCATTAATTAGATTTGGGTGTGTGTGAGAGAGAGAGAGAGGGGGTAGAGAATGACTCTTAACTTAGTGATACATTTAATATCCTGCCAGTCTGATTTCATTGTCAGCAATTGGTGACTCACAACTGTAAAACACGTCAGCGTTCATAAAGCTGGAGCCCTTTTTACATTCTAATTCCGCCACAGCACCATTACAAAGTTATGCCACCTTTCCCATTTTACACTGAACCAAGCAACAGCAGCGTAAAGCTGCCCCAGTGCGTGTTTGTGGAACTAAAAGGTGTGAACAAACAGGGCAAACTTTACGTACACACGGAGTTGTTCTGCCCTGCCGTCTCCGCAGTTTACACTGACGCCGCTTCCCCTCTGTTACTATTTCCTATGCCAGATCAAAGTTGGAACAACTTCGCCCCAGCATTCTGCTTCTGTGCGTTTTCTATAAAAGACATCCATCGTCCTCTCCTTATGTCCTGCGTGGGACAATAGCCCCTTCAAGGCGACACTGCCAGTTCAAGGCGGGATTATTGCGCCTGTGTTAAGTTCCGTCTTCTATGTAAAATGCACAGAGGTGGAATGGTAAGGCGAAGTCGTTCCGCCGGCATCGCAGGTAGGCAAAATGGTGTCTGTGTAAACAGCGGAGCTGGCAAGGGCGGAACAGCGCCATTTGTGTGTATTTGAAGCACGTGCTGTTTGTTTCCACATCACACACGTTCTGCTTCTGCGACGCCAGAGAGCTGTAAAAACACAAACTGGAGCGGCTTTACAGCTGCATTGCTTAGTCCAATGTAAAATGGCAAAAGCTGCATAACAATTAAGCTTTGTTACGGTGCTGAGGCGGAATCGCAGTGTAAAAAGGGCTAATGACCGATGTACCTCTGTATCTGTTTTGAAAACACATTGACCATTATCTCAAAACAGTCATTTTTGAGGGTCTAACAGAGGCATCTACAACTTACCAAATGCAATCTTGAAAAGTCCATGCTTCACCAAACACATACCAAACTGACCCCAAATCAAAGTAAATGAGGACCTGTACACAAACATTATACATTTGTGTAATTGTCTATTTGTTGGTAAGGTTTTAAGAAGTCATTTATAAACAGCAGCTGCAGTTTCAGTTTGTACTATTTTGAAAACCAAACTAATTTGTCTGTCTCTCTGTTTGTTTGTTTTCAGGTGTTTCTCTTCTTCTGTGAAACCTGCTCTGTGCCTATCTGCAGGGAGTGCAGCGTGGGCCGTCACATGGGCCACACCTTCGTTTATCTACAAGACGCCGTACAGGACTGCAGGGCCATCACCATCCAGCTGCTGTCAGATGCACAGCAGGGACGACAGGCTGTGCAGGTGAGACAGGAACGCAGACAGACACATTTACAGAGAGAAAATATGCTTCAGTAATTTATTTGCTTGTGTGTTGGCTCTACTGGGTGAATCTGGAACGAAGGCAGTACTATTGAGGCAAACATAAAACACCTCTACTTGTCTTTTGACTTAATGCGAGGGGTTGTAAAGTGTATCAGAGAATGATCTATTGGCCAGCTGTCTTTATAATACATCAAAAGAAAGTGGTTCTGCATCACTCCCCGGACTTTAATAGGTCAAACTGATTTCAGTCTTAACCAAACAAAGCAAAGAGCAATTCTGCCCAATTCTCCAAGGTCTGACAAAAAAAGACCATCCTTATGAAGGTCAAACCACACCAACCCACCCTCATCCATCTCCTAGAGGGACGGAGGAGAAGCTGAGGAGAGCAGCTGTGTCTCTCCATCGTCCCTTTGCACAGAGAAACCAACTATTAGAGATGATCAGCTTGAATGTGTTTGAGAGTGACCAGTCCTGGCCTGCTGGGAAGCCTGGGGTTAGAGGTGTCCAGCTGGCCATGAAAGGGGGTGGGTCACATGGGGTGAGGTCTGGTGGGGGCAGGGCTGAAGGTCAAAGGGGAGGAGGAGTGGAGAGGAGGCTGGGGGAGGGTGGATGAGGTATTTAAAGGATTTCAGAGAAAGGAACTCCCCTCCTCTGTTAAAGAATTGGAACACTTTGCCCTCCCCCTATTCACTCACTCCCTCACTCTCCCCACCATCTCTTACTCTCACCCCCAAACAACAGCCTCTTTTCATTTACATAATTATAGCTTCCCCTTTGATTGCAGCTCAAACAATGAAAAGTGTACAAGTTTAGAAAGGATGAGAGGTTTCAAATGCTGTTTTAAAACTGCCTAACTGACTTTCTTTCTTCTTTGCCTGTGCCCAAAAGCACCTCAAGTTGCATTCCCTGATCTGAAGAGATCGGTTTTCAATTGTGGAGAAACAATTGATCAGTAGAAATTTGATTGCAGCCTATTTTGGAAAGTGATTATTTATATAAAGTAATTTATCAAAGAGCTAGAGTAAGAGCTGTTCTGTTGGCTCTGTGAGTCCGTTATCTGGCACAGAGATGCTTTAAGGTAAATATGAACAGCAGCATCCTAACATGCTCGCAGTGAAAGTACTGAATGCTAATGTTTAGCAGGAAATGCTAACAATGCTCGGCATTTGCTACTTAGCGCAGTAAGGAAACAGTTTGATAAAAATTAATGTTCCTGTTCAGACTAATGGCTGTATAGATGGATGACGCCTCCATCTGCTCCCATTGTACGAAAATGATGCCCAAATAGCCCCCATGATAGGCGCTGCCATCTTGCGATGGTGATGTCATTTGGAGCCAGAGACTGCGCAGTAGAGATCGGCGGGTGAAGTGGCCATAGCCACTTCCACTAACCAAAACACACACAGTTTACTTACCGAAAAAACAGCAAAGATCCTGCATGCCGGCGTATCAAATAACTAATTAAAACTAAACTTATCAGAAAAATGAACACTTGGACATAAATCAGCATGATAAGAACTAACTATAATGACAGAAACCATGTTTGAGAAAAAATTATCTGGCGTGTATTTGGATTTTATAGTTTGTCCCTCCTGTTAACATGGAGGAGGCAGGCTGTATGACCTATACTACAGCCAATCAGCAGGGGGCGCTCCAAATGTTTTGGCTTCACTTTTAGGGAGCTGTCATGTCGTCCATATTTTTATACAGTCTATGATTCACACCAAAGAGGAGGACAAACTGACAGTCTGACATTAGCATCATAGGGCTCTGCCTCTAAATTGGAGTAGAAACCCTTTATCTTTTATCATTGTAAAGCTTTATATTTTTGAGTTACAGACTATTGCTTGGATACATCAAGCCATAAGAAAATTTGGACCTTTCTGTTATGTTTTTTTATCATGATATAGACTAGACAATTCACCTCCTCGAGGAAAAGTAAGATTGACATATCCTTGTTTACAAGAAAGCAAGTCCAACTTGCCTGTTAGCTATATGTGGAAACTACGACTTAAAGGGGGAACAGGATAGGTCACTCACTAGTGTTTGCCTGATGGTCTTGAGAGGTGGCGTAATGTTATAACCTTGGTAAAGACTCTCCTGAAACATGAAACACTAGCTGTTCCACTAAGGTCATGTGACACACTGGCATGTACTATCTCCTCAGCAGAGCTTGACCTTTGTGTTGCTGGTTCACCATTTGTACTTTAAAGAATGGGTGCTTGTGTCACTCTGGGTGTTCTGCAAATTCCCAGATTCACAACATAGATCTTCCTAATTAAAGGCAGACTTTAAACTAAAGCCAGGTAACACAGCACTCTCTTTTCTTTACCGATGAGTCAACAACGCCTCTCACTTATCTAATGAAAAGCACCGGGATCTGTACTGCTGAGTCACAAGAAACACCGCCTACCATCTGGCAATACGTTGTGCTGTTTGGTGTGTGTTTGTCCATTTGGTCCCAGGTCACCATGGCAGTAAATGCTGACGCCAGATAATATGTAAACACATGCACACACACACACGCCACACCACACCACACGCTCATGTCCCCCGAGGTAGGAAATTTCCGCCCACTCCACACCCATTATCATCCCTGACCCCTGACCCCGGACTTGTGACCTCCTGGTTGGCCAGAGCTCTTTGGCTCCGTGGTTTGATTGGTCAGTTTGACCCTCTTTGTGTTCCAAGCTGTGCTCTTCTGGGAATGTTAAGGGAATGATGGAAAGAGAAAAGATGGAGACACATCGAAGGAGAGGGAGATCCAAGAAGCAGAAGTCAGAATATGCAGATTGAAAAGAATGAAAAAAGAGACAGATTATTTTTCTCTTTCCATCAGTCCAGCTCAGAGGAGAATGAAAAAAAGAGAGAATGAATGAAGAAATAGAGAAGAAAAAATAGCATTTTATAATTACAGGATAACATAAAGACAACTGGAGAAAGATGGAGCCTTTTTTCTTCAAAAGTCCTCCCTGATTCTTCCAGCCTGCTGTTCCCTCTCTTGGGGCCTGATTTAGCTGACCCTTTAGCTGCCCATCTCAAATGGCCCAGCTAAAGAGAAAAGGACCCTGCTGCCAGGCTTTGTTCTTGCAGGGGTGCAGTGGGGGTGGGTGGTGTGTGTCTTAAGACAGAGGTTGCAGATCACAACCTGTAGAGGTTTAGGCGACCTTTGATCCCAGTGGTCGATATCACAAAGGAAGCCTTATCCCACCTCCCCTTCGTGCCTGTGAGGTCTGGTCCACCCTGTGACCTCCCAGAAAAAGCCAGAGGAAGGGCCGGATAAAGGAAGAGGAAAATGTGCAATTAGCCCAAATTCTGAGTTGTAAAAGATAGAAGCTTTTTAAGGGGGAGTCTTTCAAGTTTATACCATACAGTTGCTTTTCAGTGCCTCTACTGATCAAGAAACGTGTCATCCTCCTTCCATTGTCCTAAAGTCCTGATTGTGTAATGCCATTCTGTACAGTTAGAGGGGTAAAAAGATACAGCACCATTTTCCATACGTTCCATTTTTTCCTTAATGCAAAGATTTAAATAAATCAATGTTTGAATCAGAGTTTCCGTTATCCGGTAATTATTGTTTTTCACCGCTAAAATCTATCAGACATATTCAGAATCCCCCGGTCATAATGTCCGGTGAAAATACATTTTCAACAATAAGAATATCACTGATTCATTACACCTCCGTCCCATCAGCACTTCAGAAATATGCTAAACCAGCCATCCAACCCGTTATTGGTCATTTTGGAAAAGGAATTACCGACAAGGACGAGTCAGCAGTACCAGCCCTTGTCATCGATGCCACAATCGCATGAGATGCCAGCGCTGTGATGACAGCGCTTCGCGGCTATGGAGGCTTGAATTACTCCAGGCCTGCGAAGTCCTCATCAGGGATTTCAGTGAAATAGTAAGCAAGTTGATCAAAAGGTTTCGTTTTTGTTCCTGTTTGGATAAATTAAAGAGCTCTCCCCTCAGCTACGGCATGCGTCGGGCAGAAACGCGGTGCGGTCCCCACCCTACAGGTGCTCATGGAGCTCAGATTTTGTGGCAGTAGGGCCTTTCAGAACACCGATCGAGACATGATAAATGTTTCCTCATTTCATTATCCGTAAAATGTATTTTTCTTTACTTGTTTTGTTATCCATATCTTATGTCAATAATTTGATGAGAAAAGTTAGCAAGTGGAGATGTGTGTTGCTTGGTAACAGTCACCGCTTTTCGAGTGTTCACGTGGACCCGCATCATAAGACCGGGCGCAGCTTCGACCGGTGTCAGTTAGGCTCGGTGCACTCGGTATAAATTCAAATCATGAAGTTGGTAATAGCTAAGTCGGATGTAGGAGACCTATTTTCTTTACGCCCAGCTGATGCACTCGACTCCTGTGAACTGTAGACGGAGTCCTTGTTTACAGTGAGTGATTGCTGCCTCATGCACAACTCCTCTGCAGGTTAAAAGTGCAACATTACGTGTATCATATATTACTTTTTGGAAAAGATTATTGTAGGGACAAGTCAGTAATTTCCCTACCTAATTCTATGCCCTTGATATAGCCTGCCTATCAATTGTTTTTAAGATAAATAAATGCAGATAATATTTGACCTTAATTTCACCCATTGGTCCGGAACAGTGAAGCTTCCAGGACTTGTGGACCTGGACACAGATTTTTTTTTTTACGTAAACCCTGATTTGAATAAAGAATCAAAGTATGAAAGTGCAACAATCTAATGGAGCACGCTCTTCTCACACTGAGACACTTGGATAATGAAGCTTTGATAATGCACTGTTAGGGGAAACTGTGTCTGATGTAGGACTTCTACTTTCATCAGGCAGACTTTAAATATCAGGAGTGAGTTGGGGTTCGGGCCAGCAGGATGTGCATCATTCTGCGCTGTGTGAAGTGACTTCCTATTCCTGACCTGTGTTTCCTTTTCCTCTCAAAAGAAGCCACCAAACATGACAAAGAACTAGATCACGCAACCAGATCAGGTGTTCGTGCATTGACTTGCCAGGAAGATGTCACATACAGTGTCCTCTCTTTTAATGTTTCCTGATCCTCTGCATCCTGTTGCTGGGGGTCATCTGAATCCCATCTGAGTAATAAAACAGACCAGACAATGATGTGCTTTAGGGCATTTAAACAACCCCGTCCAGTCCTTTCACAGAGTTGCAGAGCCCTTTTCAACTAATTTGTTTAATTTTCTGTCTGTCAGTTTTTTGTCAGAAATGGTCATTCTCAAAACTCAGTTGAATTCTTAATCAATTTACTGTAGGCGTGAGTATTATGTCACATCAGTAAGATCACATCATGGTGCTTTGTTTCCCCAGCTGAGCATGGAGAAGGTCCAGGCCATGGCAGAGCAGGTGGAGATCAAAGCAAAGGTGGTGCAGACTGAAGTGAAGGCCCTCGTCCTCCGACACAAGAAAGCGCTGGAGGAGAGGGAGTGTGAACTGCTGTGGAAGGTGAGTTGCTTCCTTTTGGACTGTGGGAAGAGTGAGAAAAAGGTGAATTCTCTAACAAAGACCCTACATCCTCATCCATACCAACACCCCATACCAGCAGTCTGCAGTCCAAACTGTGTGCCCTAGCAGAGTGTATAATGTCTTGGGCTAATTAAACTTGTTAAACAAAACCTGGTACTTTGGTCTGCACTTCAGAAACCCTCTGCCCGGGCCTCCCTGGTTTAAAGTTACCCAGAGAACGAGTGGGTCTTGGGTGAAAGAACCCTCATCCCTGAGGCCCCTCACCCCTGGCTAAACCTGTGACTCCAAATCCCTAACCCTTAAATGAATTAACCACATAAAAAGGGACTGTACTACATACAGTACATGCTATTGTGCCAGTCAAGCCTCTTATACAAACACACACACACACAAAAGCTGCATCATATCAATTACAGCTGAAGCCAGAGACTTTAATGTGTACATGTGCACGTTTAGTGTCCTGGGCTTGAAAAATCAGAAGTGATAATTTAGCAGAACACCCAGCGCTCTACCTAAACTCTTGTTTCTCCACTTTTTCCTGAGAGAGGGCTCAATGACATCGTAAAAAACTGAGCTGTGTCTCACTGCCTCAGATCTTCCAGTTCTCGTGTGTGTAAGTGTGTGCGCAGGTCAAAGTGTCAAGAGATGGTTTTCACTTACTCATGTTCCCCCTTTAATCCTTTTTACACTGCTACAGGGCTCACTCTTTATCCCTGACCCGATAAAGTCATTACAGGCAGCCACAGCACACCCACATACAGTAACTGACAGATTATTACACGTTTCGTGAATATAAATGATTTGCCTCTATAGCTCCTGTCACACATGCACTGCACATTGTCCGGGTGGGCTGCATGTGTGAACGCGGCAGGTAATAATCGGTTACATTCACCATGAGCAAGTGGGTGGAGTTATGGCGTTTATACCATGCGACTGGTGCAAAACCAGAAGAGCGGCATACCGGTATAACAGGATGATTAGAACATCCGAAGTTAAAGAAGAAGGATCATTCACAAGACGACAGCAGCAAAGATGAGATTTGGGAGCTTCTGGCTGTGAGGCCGATGCCGATATTGTTTTTGCCTGCTGCAAGGACTGCGAGGCAGCGTACTTTTTACATACACACACACGCACACAGACACACACACACACATACACCACCGTCTGACAGGGACCCGCTGTGAGGGGCATGTGTGAAACGACAACTGTGGAACATTTCAGGAGCTGTCTTGAAATTTTCTGGAAATTGAGGTGGTAGGAGGCTGTCATGTTATATAAGTTTGTCATTTTTAACAATTGATTGGTCAATTGAGTCATTTGTCAAGCAATGATGGAAAACATTAGCTGGTTACATCCTCCAACATGTACTTGTTCTCTGTTGCATTTTATTATAAACCAAACTAATATTGTTATTGCTCAACAAAACTGCATCACTGCCTGGGCAATCTCTGATCCCATTGGCTGTAGTCTGACGATGATATAGCCTCTGGGGACAACGGTGAACATGTTGGGCGTCTAGCCAGCGGTTAGTGATAAACGACTTCCAGTCAAGACTTTAATTACCGGGTCTTACCTTTGCCAAAATTTCAATATCATGATGCAGATTTGTAAAAAGTAAACATGAAGCTTTGTCAGGTCTGTCCTCAAGAGAAGAAAACAACTTTTAAAATGCTCGTTCGTTGAATGATGCATTCGTGGAAGTCAGGAAATCTAAATGCTGAGCGGCTTTCATGACACAGCGTCAAGGAAATTTATCTCTTGCACTTTATTTACCTGCCACCTTCTGCAAGCTCTGCTCCTATGCTTTCCTCATTTCAGATGTGAAAAATTTTCATGATGAAGTGAACAACTTCCAAGTCATACAAGACAGAGATTTGCTACGCTTCCTGTTCTGTTAGGCAGCGTTGATGTCAGCTATGCTGACAGTGTTGTCAGGAGTAGAGGTAGTAGAGAAGCAGAGGGATTCATGGTTGTGGGATTGTGACAGAAAAGTGAAATGTGACTCATGGGTTAAACATGTGACTTGAAAGCTCTGAATGTGAGTCTGGGTGTGTCTAGACAAAGTTATTGTGTGAATGTGAGGTTGTAACTTTATAAGTAGTTGTTACATCAAAGAAAACATCACGGTCTCCCTCTTGGTAGCAACCCGTTTCTGCTCTAACTCTGGGGTAATGTCTGGATACGTTCAGTGCGTGTGTGAAAGGCACTTTACATACCAACTCTGCTTGGAGTGTTTTCATGTGAGGAACTTAAACCAGTCATCTGTCCATCAGAGAGCGTAACTTGGGTCTTTGTCCTCAGTGACTATAAAGTGTAACTCTAGTCTCACAGATGCAAATTGCAGTTCCACTTATGCCAAGGATGAACAAAAGCCCCCACTCTTTTGGATTCTTTGTTTCTTTCAGTGTCCTTCCCCACTATCAGAAGTCCTTCTAACTATAGAAGCAGTCAGGCTATTGTGTTTTACTCCTTTTGTTAGTTAACGGTAAGTAAGAGCCCGATCCCCGCCTCTCAAGTTCTATCACCCTCTTCAAAGCTTTCTTGCCTGCACTGTAACTTTATCTGTCTTCTGAAAGCAACAGAAATGTGTTGCGGTTAGGTGACCCTAAAACTTTGTACTATGATAAGCTTCATAATTGCCTCCCAGTTCCACTTTGGTACTGTTTTTAGCCTTGTCTGCCCCTGATGCCTTATCTCAGTGAAAAATATTCACTATGCATTATGTTATCTTATTTAAACCACAACAGCTGCGTTTTTTCAGTTGCAAAATGAACTCCCCAGTAAAGATAACATCCACATTATCATGAAGATTTAAGAGATTTTAATAGTTATTACACAAATAAATGTAATTTGAAGCAAAAATAGTTTTTGACTTAATTACAAATTATCTACATTTTGTCAGTGGAATATAATTTCAATTTAACACTGGAGTCAGTAATGCATAGTTTCCCTTAAATGCCCATCATTCTTATGTCATACATTTTATAATATAAATTAAATCTCCGGTAACTCCCTCTGCTACCTCATGCTGCTTCACTTCACCAGCAACCGGACTTGGAGTCATTTACACATCTGTATACAGGCAACCAGCTGCATGTCACCCACATGTTCTCCTTACTCCTGACTAGAGCAGACGCTGCATGGTCAGCACATTGCTGCCATCTTGTGGGCAGACCTGGTAGTAGCAGTGTTTGGTATGACGGAATTGATTACATTGTTGTCTGTTTAATTCCACATTCATTTTTTGTCATATGTGCAAAAAGAGGTTACTAATGAGGTTAATCATCACTTAAAAAGTGATCTATATCTAGAAGCAATTACAAGGTAATTACAATGTATCCAACAACATCAAAGGGTTTTTTTCTAAACTTTATCTGGTTGTGTCATTCAGTTTGAGTGCTCTTAGCCAACATTGCCTTTCCAGATTAAACACCATATTTAATATTTTTATTTTTCATCAATCAACCTCTGTGATGCTTTTTATGCTGTTTATTGGTGACGTTAAACATTGTCTTCTCTGGTTCTGTCTCCTGTCAGGTGGAAAAGATCCGTCAGGTGAAGGCCAAGTCTCTGTACCTGCAGGTAGAGAAACTGCACCAGAGTCTGACCAAGTTGGACAGCACCATCGCTGCTGTGAGCCAGGTGCTGGATGAGGGCCGCCACCTCGACGTGCTTCTGGCCAGAGAGCGGATGCTCACGCAGATCCACGAGCTAAAGGCTTTGAGAGGTTTGCTGCAGCCGCAAGAGGATGACCGCTTCATGTTCACACCTCCAGACCAGGTAGGCACTCAGAACCTATAAGTCATAA
Source organism: Semicossyphus pulcher (assembly GCF_022749685.1). NCBI lineage: Eukaryota > Metazoa > Chordata > Actinopteri > Labriformes > Labridae > Semicossyphus > Semicossyphus pulcher. Next base: position 22,585,334 of record NW_027211726.1, read on the forward strand.
AGAAACACCCAAAGTTCAGATGGGTTTAAACACTATGAAATCTTTGTTTACTGAGCCTCATGAAATATTAATAGTTGTAGTAGTTGTGCTATGGCTGCTTAACGTTGGGGATTATATACATCTATTCAAATTTCACAAGTTAACCTTAAACAAACTCTTTAATGTTTTCCATCTTGGTTTCCACAGGCTCTCTACATAGCCGTCCAGTCCATGGGCCTTATCAGCAGCGGAGCATTCGCCCCAGTCACCAAAGCCCATGGTGAGGGTCTAAAAAGTGCACTCCGTGGCAAGCCTGCCTCCTTTACTGTGATTGGATATGACCATGACGGAGAGCCACGCCTTTCCGGCGGGGACACAGTGTCTGCCATCGTCATGTCGGTCACTGATGGTAACCTGTCTGCAGCTGAGGTTACGGACCACCAGAATGGCTCTTACAGCGTCAGCTACCTGCCTAAATTTGAAGGGGAGCACCTCGTGTCTGTGTTGGTGTGTAACCAGCATATCCAGGGAAGCCCCTTCAAGGTGATCGTCAAATCAGGGCGGAGCTACGGCGCCCTGGGCTCCCAAGTGTCATCCTTTGGGTGCGAGGGGGAGGGAGATGGTCAGCTGTGTCGTCCCTGGGGCATTAGCGTGGACAAGGAGGGATACGTGGTGGTGGCTGATCGGAGCAACAACCGCATTCAGGTAGAGCATGATGTCTTCTTTTTTGCAGCTCTGTGAGAGACAAACAATGGTCAGCATGTTGGTTGTTACTTAAAGCTTAATTCTCTACTTTTTGCAGTTGTCAAACATTATTGTTTATAGATTAAAAACAACGTAGCCATTACAAGTAAATAATCTGCACTAAACTGCCCTTAGACTGCTTATGTTTAAGTTGCCATTCACAGAGAAGGTCATGCTATCCTTAAACTGTTGATTTTTATGCTAAAAGTGACGCTTATTTCCTCAAACTACCCCCCTTGCAGACACACTCAATACGATGGTGTTTTGTCACTAAACTTTTTTATTATGGATGAAATGATAACATTTAAAAACCTGATAATATCACCATATTTCATAGAACAAATAGCAGTGTCAGGAGGACTCTGAACACTTAATACACACTTGAGATGTTTTCACATCTGTGTGTTTCTTTGCTTGATAAAAACATAAGCTGTGTATACTCTAGAGTGCGTGTACAGAGTCTGAGTTGCTCACAGTTAGAGTTTAGAGCTTTACAGGAGAGCTGGAACAGAGTAAGTCATGTTGTAACAATGAACTAGAATCAATAATTGTTTTTGTTCCTTCCCTTCAGATATTCAAGCCTTGTGGTGCCTTCCACCATAAGTTTGGCTCTCTGGGTTCTCGCCCTGGTCAGTTTGATCGTCCCGCGGGGGTCGCATGTGACAGTCAGAGACGAATCATTGTGGCTGATAAGGACAATCACCGTGTGCAGGTATGAACCACCACTTAGACACAAGCACAAACATTTATAAATATGTGAAATGTGTAGGCAAAAACTAGTGTACACAAATATAAACACGCAGCTCCTCATGTTTACTCTCTCTGTACTGCCGATGTTTTCATGCTGGGCCCTAAGACATTTGTTTTGTCTGACAGGTGTTTACTTTTGAGGGCCAGTTCCTGCTAAAGTTTGGGGAAAAGGGTACCAAGAACGGGCAGTTCAACTATCCCTGGGATGTGGCTGTCAACTCTGAGGGTAAGATCCTGGTCTCAGACACCAGGAACCATCGCGTGCAGCTCTTTGCCCCGGACGGCTCCTTCCTCAACAAGTACGGCTTTGAAGGGGCCCTGTGGAAACACTTTGACTCTCCTAGAGGAGTGGCCTTTAACCACGAAGACCACCTGGTGGTGACCGACTTCAACAACCACCGGCTGCTCGTCATCCGGCCCGACTGCCAGTCGGCTCGCTTCCTGGGCTCCGAGGGCACCGGCAACGGGCAGTTTCTGCGGCCCCAGGGTGTCGCAGTGGACCAGGAGAACCGCATCATCGTAGCCGACTCCCGCAACCACCGAGTCCAAGTGTTCGAGCCCAATGGAAACTTCTTATGCAAATTTGGCACACAGGGGAGTGGCTTTGGACAGATGGATCGCCCCTCTGGTGTGGCTGTGACGCCTGACGGAGTCATTGTGGTCATTGACTTTGGAAATAATCGCATCCTCAAGTTCTAAAAAAAGTGTATTCTCTCCCTCCGTTTGCCCTTTTGCAGTTTTTTAGATGAAGGAAATGGAGGAGAGAGAATGAATCAACAGACACAACCGGAGGAGAGCTCAGAGAGGATTGAAAGCATGTTGAAGTGAAGGGAAATTAAAACTGTATATGATTTTTTTTTTTTTCATTTGCATTAATCTTCTCCCAATCAGATATCTGTGGTATGTATGACAAAGGGGACCTCTACAAATTGATAATCAGTAGAAAAAGAGCCATATTTCCCTTCCTCAGTCTCCGCTGCTCTGAATCCTCTCTGTACGCTCTCCTTAAGTCTCCATCTCAGGGATTTTCTCACTTTTCTTGAAATCTTGTACCCTCTGCTCCATACCTACCTCATTTAGCTCTTTATGAATGTACTCATAGTCACTGAGCAGAGGTTTTAGTCCGTGAAGTTTTACAAAGAAGAAAAGTCTACCTCTATACTTTGTTATTTAAGAGAGACATAAAATAATGGACTGTTGAGTTGATATTTGCACAGGATTAATGGAATTCTTGCTGTGCATTTTGAAATATGAGTTAAAGTGAACCTCCTGAATGTTGTTGCTGAGACAATACTCAGATCGCTGTAGAGGCTGCATGATTTATTCTCTGTAGAGGGCTTCGCTCGGAGAGGAAACAAGGGTACAATAGTGTCCTTTCCACGTTTTTAGGCTCCCTAGTGTTTTGCTTATGCATCGACCCTTGTCTCTTTGTGGCTTTTTGGAGTTCTTAGTGTCATGATAGCCTAAGAAGAGTGCCCGAAGCGATGCCAAACTTGATAGAATTAAAATTAGCTCAGGTCTTAGTACGACTCATTACTTTTCTGACTCTCCCTATAGCTTTACTAGTTTATAACGATTTGATGAATTTATTTGACAAGAAAAATGATCCCTGAAATGATTCCTAAGATAATCCCTCTCATAAAATCATCCAAAGTGTTTGGATGTCTCACGAGACTGGATGAACTAATGTTTTTGATAAACAAAGACAACCTGTGTCGTTGCTATCCAGTCAGCATGAACAACTATGATGCAAGGATTAGAATGCAAGGAGAGCAGCACCTCCTTCAAACCCACCAAAGGATTTTGGAGATGGATTTTCCAAGATCTAGATCTATTAGTGATCTTAATGTAGAGATTTAATCATTTAATTGACACCTTTTTGGTGAGGCATGCTGTGTGACAAAAGCCTCACAAGTAGACACCTAATTTGGCTGTCCAGAGGACGTTAATGACATCACATGAAAGACACCTAACATTAAAATCCTTTGGATTTAGCCTGTGGTTGAAAGCCACTTGCTTTGGCTCCTGGGGCTGAGGATTGAGTCCAGTCCAATGAGAGGGCCTGATCACGAAGAAGCCCTGCCCTATTTATTGATTCCAGGAGATGAGGAGACCTCTCCAGATTGAGCGCTAGTAGACCGATTCCTCTAAAGATGGAGGTCTAAAGAACAACTATTGGAGTCAACCAAAGTTAGAATTTCTGCACAGTGGCTAACTGTAGATTTGGCAATTTAAGAAACTAAAAGTCCTCTTTGAAATCATTTTCTTTAATAAGCATTGTCGCCCAATAGTGAAAATTTAATAAAAGTCATGCAGTTGAGTCCAAAGCCGTGTCCAGGCTTAGAAGATTAAAGTGTGCTTTAGTCACAGTATATTGTGCTTGAGTACTCTCACACCTGGCTGAAACCAAGGCTCTTCTTGGTGAAGCTGGTTTTGAAAGATCCTTTTTTTTTGTGTAGAGAACAGAAGATACACGCACCAAAGAGACCCCCCCCCCTTCCTTTTGCATTTATTGCCTCTGCCCATCAAACAATGCCCCGTTAATGTCATTATTAGACAGCCCATAGAATCCAAGTAGCATCTCCCCTTAACTTTTGTATCCCAATATAATCAGCATAGAAACCTAGAGATAATAACCCTTTGTAGTGAAGCATTGTGGGGTTTTGAACCCCCCTGCCCATGTTTCAATCTGTGTCCCACTGGAAGCACTAGACAATTAAGGTTCTGTTAGCCACTTCCTTAGCCTAGCAAAGAACCTTGGGGACTTATGTAAAGATTTACTGACTGACTCTCGCCTCTGAGGAGAGGGCCCGTCTGCACATGATCAGGATTTACATTGTCATATCTCAGATATCCTGAACCTCGACAGTCATTTTACCTCAACTGCTGAATACCTCAAATAAGTCGCTCATGGCTGCTGTGCATTTAAACATTCAAATACCTCGACTTGTTACCCATTCTGAGTACCTCATTTTCACTCTTGTATTTTAGCATACCTTGTCATATATTTATGCATAACCAATATACCTCATTCTTTGAATCATCTTGTGTTAAAGTACAGTACATGTCCCATAGCTCTTGGACCAAAGATCATGGTACTGTTTTAATTTGTATTACGGTCATCGCTCCATCTTCCAACCCTGAACAGCTTTTGGGTTGTTCAATCTTCTGTAAATTGCCTGGTAAACTTTGCCTTTTATCAACAAGAAACCAAATATTTCAGATGAAAGCATTGTGCCAAAATGATCTGTGAGAGTTCTGTGCCAATCAGGGTTGGCATTTGGACCACGCTGTTGTAGACGACAAACATCACTGGACCATTATATCAGATACAAATGTTGAATCGGAGCACCTGAGAATAAATCCTCGCTCTCTGATAGGATGCACTTAAGAGGGCTGGGCCCCATTTATCTTTACCTCATGATGATGATGATGAACATGCAGATTCCACTTGTACTTTGTTACTGTGCGTAAGGGGTGATAGGAAGAGGATGTGGCCTCTTTTAAAGAGTTAAGAACTTCACAAATTCGCCTTTGAACATCCGAGATTTACCTCAAATTTCAGCACAATTTATTAATATCTCAGTGTGGATTTAAAGATGCTTGATGTTGGTCGCATAGGGCCATAAGACCAGTCTAAACCCAACCATGCTCGCTGTGTGCTTCAAACAGACACATCAGAGGATTACGCCGAATACATGACAGCAGGCTGGGTTTATATTTAAGTGGAGCTCATTGATGCACATTGATGGCGAGCCAATTTGATTCCACAGATGCTTTGAACCCAACACAAGATGTTTTTTGTTTTTCAGTATTACTCTGTGAAATGTTCATTCATGTTGCATCAGTTTTTTTTTATTAAGATTGCAGAATTCTATCTTTAAGATCCTTAGGTCTTCACTCTTAAAGAGGAAAAATGTATTTTAAACCTTTATTTGTTTTTCATTTTGTTGCATGCTTTAAAAAGTCCTTGTATTATACCGACGTCTCTCAGATAGGTGGTGCAAAACTCAGATGGGGTGGGTAGTTGATTATTGGGATGGTTTTACCAAAATATATACCCAAAGATTTGTATGTGTGTGTTAGGATTGCGTTGGATGGAATTAACCTTTGACCTTTGCGATTGTATTTCCTGTTCTCAAGAGGCTCTGTAGAGTACAACCTGTTTGGCCTGCCATGCCTCCATTCCTGAAGAACAATAGAGGCAGAGTTTTCAGAAGAATGCAGAAGGCTGGTGTGCCCCTGGACCATTAGTGCTTAATTTTCTCTAACTCCCTCTATTATGCACAATATGTGTAGACATATTAACATACTCTCCTTTCACACCCAAGCCCTGTAACTTTATGAAGCTGTTAAAGCTTCCTGCAACGGGTAGACTTACTCTACCGACAAAGATGAATCCATAAGGTGTGTTTCTCGTGTGAGGAGCAGCTAGGTTTCTCCAGCACAAACTAGCAATCAGCTCCCTTCCTTGTCTTTATAAAATCCAGGAAGTGTGGTGATGGCTGCTGAGCACATGACTGGTTCACTGCACTCCTGCTCAGCGGGGTTTTTGTTTTTTTCATAGGGCCTCTGTGGTTTTTTTGTCCCCCATTTTATTTCTGGCCTCTCAAGGCTGTAAGAGAAAAAAAAGCAAAAGTGCACCAGGTGACGTGTGCAAGGTCGTAGACCTCCTTTTAATGATTGTATACTCTAAAGAAAGAAAGAAAAAAAATGGTTGGAAAATTTAGAAAGGAAAAAAATAAAACTCAGGTAGTTCTCAGCAGCCCTGCCCTGCAGGTGTCTCATTGAAACGTGTCCCGTAGTGATGATGTAGTGACTTTCCCCCCTCTTTTGAGCTCTCATTACTAGTCTGATTCTTTGTGTGTCCATTTACATATTATAAAAGAAATTATTTCTAAATTTAAAAAAAATAAGGCTTTCGATTAGTTTCCCCTGATTAATCTGTTGTTTTTTTTGCCAATTTTTGTTTCCTTTCACAAAAAAGTACAAATGCGTCTCACCACTTGATGCTCATTGGCCCTTTTAGAATGTATTTTGTGAAGAAAGGGGTTAAATGGGATCTTGTTGATGCTCACTTGCTACAACCAGCTGCTGGTAGCAATACAAGACACAGAAAATACTAAATTTTTCTTCAAATCTTTAGTGCTAAATGTTCCACACCAGCAATACTGAGAGTATACAGTGGAATCATGTGGTTGTAGTGGGACATGCAGCACAGAGTTCATTTATTAACCAGCCTTTACATGAACCTCCCCACTCAGGGGTTGTTTGGTCCAAAAGGAGAACGGCCAGTTCATCTTTTCCAAACTTTGTGTCTCTCTCTCCCAGCAGCTGTTTGTTTGTGGAGTGTGTTATGTGTTTGTGCGCTGCATCTGTGTTGTCTAAGCAGAAATCCACTGAATGTATCCTAACAGTCCAAGAAGCAGGGCGAGCCAGCGTGGCCAGCTGAGTTTAGATGGGTGCTGCTAGCGCTTCCTCAGCCAGGTCTGTGTGTGTGTTTATCAAACCTTGTTTATGTGTGTGTAAGCAGGCACGCCTTCCCTCCCTCTTAACACACGCTCGCATCGGGCTGAGTGAAGTGCAGATGTCAGGTCTTCAGTCTAAATAAAGCACAGGAGACTATAATATATTGGCCACCTGCTGCTCTCTCTGTACTCTGTGGACTTTAAACATTTCCTATGCAGTTTTTTGTTTGCTTTTTTGTTTACACTTAAATAAAGTTGTATTTCTTTGACTTCAAAACCTGCATCTGTTTTTGTCTTGTTCTTGCACTGTAGCAATACTAAAATTCACTTATTGTTTTGACTTTTTACTCAGATGACTTTAGAGAAGATGTCTGAAAAAACTCTTCTATTGCTGTGTTCACTCACTGTGGGTTTTGAAAACTGTAAGCCCCTTTTATAAACCTTAGATGCACACACATTATACCCTGTAATTTTTCCACATCTACTCAAGAGTCCATAAGAGATATTCAGTATTTAATAAAGTAATCCATTTGTTGATATAATTGACAAGCTTAACAGCTACACCTTCAAAATAGAATAAAACAAACCCAACCTGTGACTTCACAGTGAGACTGAAACTGGTTTCAGTGGGGGTTGGAAAGGGTAACTACTACCAGTATTATAAAGTAATGTCACTTCTGCTCTGCTCCACTGCTATTACTTACATTTTTTGGTAAATATAATACAATTAATAAAATACTGCAGTGGCTCGTTACTTCTGTTTCTGATCTCTTACATTTCCCAGAAAACCTTAACAGCCTCCAGGCTTTACATGTTGTGGGCAGTTTTTTTTTCCACTAAAGAAAAGTTATGTTAAATGTTGAGGGAGCGAGAGAAGCCATATACAGCTATGTCTGATTTAAAAAACACAGTAGGTTGTGGTCAATGGAGGCTGCTTCCACTTTGTAGTTTTCTCTCTACATCTGTGTCATTTTTTAAGATTAAAAAATTAGAGATTTAAAGATTAAAGAGTTTTTCGCTGGTTATGAAACAAACTGAAATTATTTCTGATTAATCTACATGAGCTACAAAAGCAAACCAGACCATCAGCGACAAGATTGATTTTTTCTATATAGCTATTTTTGATGCCTGAAGCTGCTGGCGAGGGGTAGGTGTCCTATGAAGTAATCAAATGCATGCTGCCTTTGTTTACATTGTCCAGGGCAAAAATTTTAAGTGAGTGATAAATATGACTGTTAAAGAAAGCAGGATGAGATTTTTTGCTAAAAGCCACCACATAAGCATGTACAGGACAAAATGCAAAGAGATACGAGGTATAGCTTTGTCCACAGGCGGCGCCAAATAAACACAAACCAAAAGTTCCTTACAGGAGCTTTAAGTAATAAAAATCAAAGCCACAGAGCTGTGAATGCATTTCCAAACATGCTGAAGCTCCTGCATTTCAAACATATATGATCTCCCCCAAATAGTGTACTGACAACAATGTTATTATGTTATACTCGAAAAGGTCATATAGACTTTACATAGACCCGATTCAGGTGTAATCCCAGTAGTAATGGGACAAAAGGAATGGTAATCCACAAATAAAGTCACAGAAACAAATCCAAATGCTAAACTATTTCTAGTAAAACACTGCAAGTTTCTACTGAGTATTTGAATAATTCCTGTGTTTACTCACAGTGAGTTGGAGTTGAATTAATGATAAGAAACATACACGAATCTCTCCACAGGGAGACACTAAAGTGCAGAAGAATCAGACTCGGTTGTAGTTCCCTCCTCCACAACTTGATGTCAGCAGCGCTACGTTTCAGATTCACCGGACATCAACACGGTATTACGCTGTAGAAGATTTATGTAACATTACAGTAATAAATTATTTTAGTCAGAACAGGAGATGAACTGGAAAAGAATGATAACTTGAAATGAAATGTGGAGTATCTGTTAGATGAGATATCTTTATGTACAGTGTCTCTTTCCTGCACAGAGGTAGACAGACATAGCAGTTATGGGGTTGGAAGGAGTGATAGCAGTGGCAGTTTGGGCACAGATGATTCATGAAATGCAGATTTGCTAGATTACAATGACAAGACACGACACGGCGTCGCTGATCAAACACAGCATGCTGCTGCACCTCAAACATCTCCCGAGCACTGAGCTGGGACGGCACGAGCAGAGGAGCACCTGTATGTGCGAGGGCCCCAGCAGATGGCTGGGAGGTCCTCGAATGTTGTGTGTTATCATTGGTGTCTGCATCTTGTGAATGTGTATGAGCGGTTTTACGTGGCTCTCTGAGGAGCCAATTAGCTGTAGCAGACTGAGAAGCGGCCACAGAGCACAGAGATCCAGATTGTTTTCGCTTTGGTGGCGGCGCAAACTCGCCTGCTCTGCCAGAATCAGCAGAGTGCATCAGTCACTGCAGATCTGGATTACATGATTATAGTTTTGTTTGCACATGGCATTTAGAAAAGGCTCAATGCCCCAGAATCTATGGAGCTTACATTTATAAAATGTATAAAAACATAAAAGTAATTTTGTATTTTTATTTATTTAATTATTATTATTTTTTACAAAATGTTTCCAAACTTTTAATCTCATGATGGTATTTTTCATGACCTGGTAGATATGTAGCTCCTGTTTGCCGGATCAGCCACAGGGAAAGGCTCTGGGTGTGCATGTAAATAAAAGTTAGAGCCCTATACTCTGCCCTCCTCCTGCGCTTTGATTGACTAGTACTACTATGCTAGTATTAGTTTAAACTAAGTTTGCTTTCTGCTACAAAGCTCTTTAACAGCAGAGCCATGTGGGCCAACTTGTTTCAACCAGCAGCACGGAACAACCTGTTGGAGTCCCGTGTAAATCCGTGGTGACCAGATACTGGCGTTACCTACTGAAAAATCTAACAAGTTAAATTACTTTTTTGTTGAAATTAAATCCCCTTTGCAACTTGTTGTCGGGTATATTTTCAGGACGGTGTGTAGCCTACTGGAAGTCTACCTTTGAGTGTATTGACTCTACCGTCATTTCGTAGCCTAGTTTACATCCCATAATCTGTAACTCTGCAGGCTAATAACAGGAGTGACAGACGCAATATAACCTTTTTAGCTCTTTATTATGCTAACAATCTGACAGTGAATACAGTATACAGGCACAGCTATTTCAATGAAAACAATACAACACAGGCCCTTAGTCCCACCAGTGTTGCAGAGCTTTGTTTAGTTTGCGGATGCTACATCAACTTTGAAGTACAACTCTTCATAGCTGACAACCATAGAAGAACATTGCACGTAACAAAAAAAGTAATCTGAGTACACTAACGGATTACTTTGTAGCGCGTTGCTTTAAGTCTAACTATGAACTTTTCTTAAATCTCACCAAACTACGACTGTTTCAAAATGTTAACAGGCACCAACTAAGTTAGTATAAGGTACCAAAAATACTTAAATTAGGAAAAAGATCATGATTTGGGGCTGACAGATGGCTCTACCACCTGACAGATGGTTGAATAAACTGCTGTAGTACTACATGTAATGTTTGCTAACTACTAGCTGGCATATCATTTCATTCTGTTGTTGCCGGATAGTATGTCTTATCATCACCCAACTGTCAACAAAGTCTTGCACTAAAGTTACAGTAGATATCCATAGAGGGAAAAAAATCTAACCCTAATCACCTCCAGCAGTTGAGCAACATTATCACTCATTTAGAGTCATTTTTCTGGCCACCTGGTGAAACTCAATGCAATATTTACTCTTTAATTTAAGTCTACAACAACTCCTGAGGGAAACTTTGGGTGCTTTAGCTGCTAAATGCTCCATTATGTTCACCAGCTAGATGCTAACTGTGTCCATCCTTTGTTTAGTGCTGAGCAGGTAAGTGGGTTTTCTTTGTTGCTTTTTCATTTGATTCATTGATATGAATATAACAATTAAAGCTTCTAAACTAAATAAGAGGTTAATGATTGTGTTGTTTTTTATTTACAGCTGCCTCTGCTTCATTGAGTCAGAATTACTTTGGATAACCAGCTGCATTTGGAAGCAGTGGTTGAGCTTTCTCTGGGGAGGGATGGAGAATGTCATGAACACCACTGTCATGAGAAGTGATATGTGTCAAAGGGTATAAAATAGAAACGTCCATTGTAAAATAAATATGAACTTAGGATAAAATCACATTTCATAACAACATAGTTTTCATGTACTCTTCAATAATTCAACTGTGTTTATATAATTTGGTCATTTATAAATTGTTCTCTTTCTCTCTCTCTCTATATATATATACTGTATATATATTTTCAAATAAAATGACTCACTCTAAATAATTTCACACATCTTAGGGCTCCATTCTTCAAGGTTAAAAATAGCTTTTGAGCAGGTCAGAACGTATGACACACAGCCGTCATGCTTGTCTGATGTTAACCTGAAATATGACTGTGTGGGCGAAGACCGACCCCTCTCGCAGAAAGCAGAGTGAGCAGCTGTCGTAGTCTTGACGTTGAGGTGACGGAACCCGTGACGTAGTCAAGACTCCTGAAAAACGTGACTCCCCCGAGGTGCCTTCATATCCAATTCAGCCCTGGTCCTGAGGAGAGTCCTTCCTCAGAGCTCAAGTGTCAGAAGGAGAAAAACTCGAGGGGGCAGCTGTGTGGCAGCAGCGGAGACAGGGAAGCAGAAAAAAGGCATTGATTTTGTCTTGATTTTCACACTCTTCAAAGACTTTTCAAGCATATTGACTTCAGCTCACAGCCAAGAAATGTTTGTGCTCTGCCTCATCAATTCACAACAAGAAAACAACCCTGCATTTGAGATAATGAGGCTTTACACCCAGAAAAATAACAAGATACACAAAGTGGAAACATGAAAACAACTTTTTGCTATTTGATGTTGTGAATTGGAGACAAACAATTCATGCCTCAGCTGTATTTCTGTCATTTCACTACACATAGCACTCTCATCTCTTTTATATCAGTTGTAACTCACATTGCCATTGAAGTACCCTTTATGCCTATGTGTAATGTGTGTACATTTCTCTGTTTCCTCATTCATGTTGTCACAGTGATCAGAGCTGCGCACGACAGACAATTCAGTTGTGCTAAATATAAGGTGTTACATCATCCTTATGTCTTCCAGACCCATTGTTCATTCTCTGTTGCTCATGCTGGGCCGCCTTGCCAAGAAATTACCTCCTATAGGCCTGGTGTGCAACCTTTCCACTTTTTGTCTGGTTGTATTTACCTATAATTGTACTCATAACTTGGGAGATTCTCAGAAACACCTATCATTTCAATGGAACCTCCTTTATATCCAGTTAAAAAAATGCTCCAACTTTGAAAACAAGTCATTAGACTCATCCACACAGAGACATTAACATACACAGTTACACACACCCACTTCACATCCAGAATGCACCTACATATATATACACACACACTTTTATACACCAAAGGCAATGATGCTCAATAAAGGCAAGTGACTAAACTCAAAAGATGATGCACACTTTTCTGTTGAGGCGGGCTCATTGGAGACAGGAGCTCTGCATGATTATTTTTGGAGAAACCCTTCAAAGAAGGCGAGACTGATGAGTTTGGATGACGTAGCAGCTATGGGACATTTGGTCACAAATACGAAATGCCTTGATGTCCTCAGATTAATTTCTTCCACAAATTACTTTGATCATGACATCTTTATCCTCCGCCCCTGAGTGAGTCATGGCAACTCCACTGTAGCAGTGTCGTCGGGCAGAATGTGATTGAATGTGAATAATGTGGGGGGAACATAAACCAATAATAGGACTGAACGCGGCCTTGTAACCTCAAGTTTCTGACCACTACTCTCCCTAGTCATCATGCATCAGGGAAGTTTATTAGACATACTGACACTTGTGTATGCACGTACACACACCTGACCAATCCATTATAGCAGCCAGTGGACTGATAACCACACAAAGCGACAGATGCAACATGGAGCCATGTAAGAGCTCATTGACCTCTGCACTGTTCTGGGGGCTGTGTTCGCTGGCACAAATTACCGGTCCATCCATCCCCTGTACCCTCCCTGTAAAATGAAAGCGACTGTGGATCACTGCACCGCCTGCACAGATATAGCTCGCCTCTGTCCAGAAATTTGAGTCCTCTCATGCATGTGTGCATGACAAAGAGAGAAAGAGGAAAGACAGTGAATTCTAATTAAATAGAAAAAAAAGTGATGTTTTTGCAACTCCTCTCCAGGAAGTTTTGTTTTGATCCACCAACTTTAGCTCAAGTGACTGGGAGCAATCTTTGCACTTTAGAGTTCTAATCACAGTACATCCATGCTTAACAAGCATGTTGCTTCTATTTTCCTCACATTATTACTTCTTCTGCAAGTGTCTCCTGTCTTCTTTCAGCACCACAATGGTAATGGGTCTAGCACTTTTACAGTTGTGTTAAAAATGTCCCTTCTTTCATCATGTCATATCTAACTAAAAACCTAATTTACTGAGTTGTAAGTGTTAGCTAGCCTGATGTGTTAGTGTTAGCTAGCCTGCTTTATTATTGTTAACTATGTGTTAGTGTTAGCTAGCCTGCTTTGTTAGTGTTAGCCAGCCTGATTTGTTATTGTTAGCTAGCCTGATGTGTTACTGTTAGCTAGCCTCATGTGTTAGTGTTAATTAACCTGATTTGTTATTGTTAGCTAGCCTGATTTGTTAGTGATAGCTAGCCTCATGTGTTAGTGTTAGTTAACCTGATTTGTTATAGCTAACTTGATTTGTTATTGTTAGCTAGCCTGATGTGTTAGTGATAGCTAGCCTGCTTTGTTGTTTCGCTAGCATGCTTTGTTGTTTTTTTGCTAGCCAGTTTTGTTAGTGGTAGCTAGCTATCTAGCTTGCCTGTTAAAATACTTGAGCAACTGTTGCACATTTATACAGTGACTACACTTTACCAACAGTATATAGTAAAATTATGTAAAAAAGAAATCTTACTCCATTTAATTGCAGCTTGTCTCTAGAAAACTCTTTTATCTTTTTATTTCAAGTATAAATATTTACCAATTGATTTTTTGGCATTTGTCTTGCTTGAAGAAAAGCTCTGTCTCTCAAGGGAGTGGTTTAATTTCACCATGTGTCTGTGTTTTTTATTGTTTCACCGGCCAATTTGTCCTTCCCTTACTCCTCTTGTTTGTTACATCAACCTTCTACAAGCCAGTCAGGCATAAATAGGTGAGCCGCTGTCAATATGATAATCTCATAATTTATTCATTCAGCATTTCTGCTTGTCTCTCCTACTCTTCTTTCTCACAAGTGTGTCACAAATGGAAACAGCCAGGGGGAGATTTCCCATGTTGCCACAGTGTGAAAAGGTCAGCACACACATTCATAACACAAACAGAGATCAAACACTTGCGACTGTACATCACCCACCATTGTCTCTTCCTGCAACACCCCCACTTTTCTCTGTGTCTCCATCCTCGTGTTTTTTTCCTTCTTTCGCTTTATCTCCCACTCTTTCATAGAGTTTTCTGTTTGAACACTAGGATTTCTTCCTCTCTGATGACAGCAGACAACGAGGTGGTGAAGTTCTTCAAAGTTTGTTTCATGTTTTAGTGCAAGGCCTGGCTTTTTATCCCTAAGCTCTGATTGACTTTAAAGATGGAGATAGACTGGCATTTTAGTCAACTTACAGACACAAGTCATCAGTCATTTAAATCACTTTTGAGTTGGCGGAGGCTGTTCAAAAGTCTCTGAGGCTGGTGTTTTACTTCCTCCAGAATGTCACTTGCTTTGTCTGTTTTAGCCCTTTTATTCATCATTGTGGGCTGTGACTAAGGACGTCAAGCAGGTTGTCCACTAATTAGTAGATTGGCAGTTCAATCCTTGATTCTGGGCAAGATGCTGAACTATAGATGGTATAAAAAAAGTGGATGTAGCCCCCCGAGCACTACTATTTTTGGATCCTTGAGTTATTTAAGTGCTAATTAAAAAAGACTACACTTCCACTCAACGAATTATTAAACATTCTCTTACTTCACAGTAAGCCATACACACCACATACACAGCAGAGGGGGTTATTTGGGTGACTTGAAGCTGAGGTGACTTCGAGCTGACAGCTGGCAGCCCCCACCTTTCACTCAAAGCCTTAATATATTTCAGCTAGATGAGATGTAAAAAAAAGTTTGATTTTACAACAAAAGGGTCTATGGGTATTGACTCAGTTTTGGAAAAAGCCACAAGTGGCTATTAGAGGAACTGCAGCTACTTCTGCATTGGTTTAATTTGCTGCTCTGGAGGTTGCCTCTTGCTCCCAAAGGCTTTGTTATCAGTAGCCCCTTTTACACTGCCAGTTCAAGGCAGGATTATTATCGGTGTCTATGTAAACAGCAGAGGCAGAACAGCGCCATGTGTGTATCTGAAGCACGCGCTGTTTGTTTACACCTCGCGCACGTTTTGCTGTTGCTTGGTCCAATGTAAAATTTGCAAAGGCTGCATGACGGCGGAGCTTCGTTATGGCGCTGAGGCGGAACCGCGGTGTAAAAAGGGCCAATGTGTGTGTGTGTGTGTGTGTGTGTGTTAGAATAAGGATTAGTTTAGTGCAGGGGCTCTCAGACTCCATGACAAACCAAAGTTAGTCATGGAGTTCCACAAGGTTCTGTGCTCGGACCGATTCTTTTTACCTTATATATGCTTCCTCTGGGTAATATCATGAGGAAACACTCCATTAATTTTCATTGTTATGCAGATGATACTCAATTATACTTATCTATGAAGCCAGATGAAACCAATCAGCTATCTAAACTAGAAGCATGCCTTAAGGACATAAAGATCTGGATGACTAGAAACTTTCTGCTACTTAATTCAGACAAAACTGAAGTTATTGTGCTCGGCCCAAAACACCTTAGAGACTCTTTCTCTAATGATATAGCTGCCCTAGATGGCATCAGCCTGGCATCCAGCACTACTGTTAGGAATCTGGGAGTTCTATTTGATCAGGATATGTCCTTCATCTCCCACATAAAACAAATATCAAGGACAGCCTTCTTTCATCTTTGCAACATAGCAAAAATCAGACACATCTTGTCTCAAAACGATGCAGAAAAACTAGTCCATGCATTCGTTACTTCCAGGTTGGATTATTGTAACTCGTTACTATCAGGCTGCCCTAATAAGTCACTAAAAACTCAGCAGCTGGTACAAAATGCTGCAGCACGTGTGCTGACAAGAACTAGGAAGAGAGAGCACATCTCTCCTGTATTAGCCTCTCTGCACTGGCTTCCTGTAAAATCTAGAATAGAATTTAAAATCCTTCTTCTTACTTACAAAGCTCTTAATGGTCAGGCACCATCATATCTTAAAGAGCTCATAGTGCCATATTACCCCTCTAGAACATTGCGCTCCCAGGATGCAGGCCTGCTTGTGGTACCTAAAGTCTCTAAGAGTAGTGTTGGAGGTAGAGCCTTCAATTACCAGGCCCCCCTCCTCTGGAACAATCTACCAGTCAAGGTCCGGGAGGCAGACACCCTCTCTTCTTTTAAGAGTAGACTTAAAACTTTCCTCTTTGATAAAGCTTATAGTTAGGGCTGGCTCAGGCTTGGACTAGCCCATAGTTATGCTGCTATAGGTTTAGACTGCCGGGGGGATCTGACACACCAAGCTTCTCTCTCTCTCTCTCTCTGACTCTCTCTCTCTCTCTCTCTCTCTCTTCCTCTCTCTCTGACTCTCTCTCTCTCTCTGTCATATTAATGCAGCTCATTAACTCTGTATCTTCTGGTCCCATTAACATTACTAACCACATATCTTCCCGGGAGTTCTTGCTCCCTTGTCTTGAAGGTTCCTGGGGATCGTTGCTGCAGACCACCTGCTGCTGTGGACCTGCTCGACTGCAACAACTACTAACATCAGCCTTCCCCATAGTATCATTATTGTTGCTGCTAATGCTAATAGTAGACCTGTTGACTTCAACTGTTACAATTACGATTACCTCAGCCTTTATCATTACTCTGCTTCTCTCGCTAATTTATTTATTTATTTATTTATTTAGCCAATCTTCACCCTAGTCTAGCACTATTATTGGCATTGTAACCATAAGTATGTGTCTGTTGTTGTTTATGTAACAAGGACATATGTTGTTGTGGTAACAAGAACATATGTTGCTGTTGCTCTCTTTGCCTGTCTCTATCCTGCATCTCCTTCTATCCCATTTTCGGCCCATCCAGTCGAGGCAGATGGCTGTTCAACATGAGTCTGGTTCTGTTCGAGGTTTCTGCCTGTTAAAAGGAAGTTTTTCCTTGCCAATGTGCCGAATTGCTAAGTGCTACTCATGGTGGATTCATGTTGGGCCTCTCTTTAAATAACTTAACAAAGAGTCGGTCTAGACCTGCTCTTTCTGTAAAGTGTCTCGAGATAACCCTGGTTATGATTTGGCGCTATACAAATAAAATTTGATTGATTGAATTTGATTGATTGACTTTTTCAGGCCAGGGACCCCTTACAGTGGAGAACATTTTCCAAGGACCCCCTAATAATCGTAAAACCGATTAAGCATATGCTTACTACCATTTGCACTCTTAGATGCCATTGGAACTATTTGTATTGTAAAACTTATCAACCTAAATACTGCAGACCTGTTTCATGGTGATAAACAAAAAAACATTTAAATTTGAATCATGTTAATACCACTTATATACTT
Organism: Semicossyphus pulcher; assembly: GCF_022749685.1. Lineage (NCBI taxonomy): Eukaryota > Metazoa > Chordata > Actinopteri > Labriformes > Labridae > Semicossyphus > Semicossyphus pulcher. The sequence goes on from NW_027211726.1 coordinate 22,602,929, forward strand.
TAGAACAGAGGGTCATTTTATTCAGATTGCTTTATACTTTTCAAGTAATTGATCTTAAAAGCTTTCAGAAAATTAACAGTAGCAAGACAGCTAGTGAGTTGAGTGATTCATGACAGATTGACATGATGTGTCACAATCAAGTTTATGTTGGTCCAAAGCTAACGTGGGTGGGAGTAGTGGACACAATATGTTTGTTTCATGGGCACAAAGGGTCCTCATCTGTAGACATGCAGTTTTTAATGATACAGCACATTTTAAAATGTATTACAAATGTATTATAATTATATCCCAGGGGTCCTAGGACCCCACTTTGAGAACCACTGGTTAAGTGTATGTGGAAGTGCATGGGGTGAATAGCATGCAGTGCCTCTTAACCTCTGACCTTGTGAAAATGAGCTCCAGAACATCTGGAACATTAATTTAACTTGTCAGTATTTACAATCAGAGACTACATGGTAAATGGTAAATGGTAAATGCAATGTATAGTGCTTTTCTAGTCTTTACGACCACTCAAAGCTGCTTTTGAAGCACATGTGACATTCATCCATTCTTACACTAATGGCAGAGGCTGTTACCTAAAGTGCCCAATTGTCAATCAGTCATCAGATTCATACCCGTTGGCTATGCCACAGGAAGCAATTTGGGGTTCAGTGTCTTGCCCAAGGACACTTCAACATGTAGACTGAGGGAGCTGGGGATCGAACCTCCGATTGAAAGATGACTGACTCTACCACTGAGCTTTTTATTAATCATTGGTCATTAATTAAAACTTATGAAGGCATTTTAACAGGTGTTCTCTTTAACGACACTTTTAATTTCTTCCCTTTGAGCAAATGAAAATTGATCCATGGCAGGCCCTGAAGTGTTGGCATGGAGCCGCGCTGTCAATGATCTACAGGTAACACGTGGGTATTCTCATTCAATACGCAGACTAACAGCACATTAAGCTGAATGATGTGTGCACAACATTTAAAAGTCATCTGATAGCAAGATAACAGGCTGGAACAGCATTGTTGCTACTGCAGGGATAATGATTTAGTCAATATCAATTGAGTACAGCAAACACAGTTTGAACGGATCACTGATCGATTAAGTGACACATCACCAGTTACTTATTCAGTCAAATGGCTCAAGGATCATTAAGTATTAGATGCTGTAAATACTTTGATAAATCAATTAGTTTGTTAGATTTAGTTAAAAATTAGATAAGAAGTTTTATTTTGTCTGCGGTACTGGAAAAAAGTTCCTCGCAATTTGCACAGTGAAACAAACACATACACTCCTCTCTTCAGTGCTCCTTCAGAAGCTCCACCTGCAAAATCATTAACTTGTAGTAACAAGAAAAGGGCTCTTAGAACTAACTACAGACCTTCTGCCGTGGCTGCTGTGACTCAGCGGTAGAGTCAGTCATTTTTCAGTCAGAAGGTTGGCGGTTTGATCCCTGGCTGCTGCAGTCTACATGTCGAAGTGTCCTTGGGAAAGACGCTGAACCCCAAATTGCTCCTGAAGGCATAGCCATCAGTGTGTGCGTCCTGATTGGAGACTGGCACTTTGCATAGCAGCCTTTAGAATCAGTGTATGAATGTATGTGTATGAAGGGTGAATGTGACATGTAGTGTAATAGCACTTTGAGTGGTCTGAAGACTGGAAAAGATAAGCACAGACCATTAACGATTTACCGTAATGTTAATAAAAACTATTTACAACACCAGGCTGAGGCGGAGTGATACAAAGTGTTAAAAAGTCCCAGTTATGTTGGACCCGATATTTGCACCAAGTCATTTGATTGGACAATAGTCCTTCCACGAGTGCTGATATAACATCCCTCTTACAAAAAGAGCAGGTCTAGACTCTTTGTTATATAATATATAGAGAGACCCAACGTGAATCCACCATGAGCAGTACTGTAACATTTGGCAACAGTGGCAGAAAAAACGTCCTTTTAACAGGCAGAAACTTTGAGTAGAACAAGGCTCTTAGTAAAGCCATCTGCCTCGATTGGATGGGCCGAAAATTGGGATCGATAGAGATGCAGAATAGAGACGAACAAACAGAGCAATAACAACAACATATGTTGTGGTTGCAAAAAAAAACACATAACATATGTTTTTGTTACAACAACAACAACAACAATAGATAATACAGACATATGGTTACAATGTCAACAATAATGGTACATGTGTAATATTAGCAAGAACAGCATAGCAATAGTAAAAGACTGATCATTATAATTCAACAGGTCTGTTATTACCATAAGCAACTAATGATGACTATGGGGAAAACTGATAATATTAATTATAGCAGTTGGAGTCGAGCAGGTCCACGGCAGCTGGTGGTCTGCAGCAATGATCCCCAGGAACCTGCGAGCCAGGGAGCTTGAAAACTCCCGGGAAGATATATGGTTAATGATGTTAATGTGACAGGAAGATATATATGTAGTTAATAAGATGCATTAATATAACATGCATGCATATAGATAGAGAGAGATGGGGGAGGTTGGGGGTGGGGGGTTGGCAGACAGGAGCTCAGTGTGTCAGATCCCCAGGCAGTCTAATCCTGTAGCAGCATAACTAGGGGCTGGTCCAAGCCTGAGCCAGCCCTAACAGTCTGTTGTTCATTATGTAAAGGATAATGCTCGACAAGTAGTCCAATAAGGTTATTATTACATAGTATGTTAAACAGAAAATCTAACTTGCTAACCAGCCATATAATTGTCCCCAAATCAACTGTAAGATTTTCACAAACGACAGTAGCCTAAAGCAGTGAGTTGAATAGAGAATGAATGAATATGTGCAGTATGCCGCCTGTAAAACTGTTGCATGAAAGCAATATCGCACGTGAGGTTGTGATGAAGTACTGCATATCAGCACGCTGTCATTCAGCACCCGCCTGCGCCCTTGTGCCATTGACCAAATCACAGCCGTGCCCATATGAAGAACATCCTTCCCTCTCGTGTTATATTGCTTAAATATGGCAGAATCTGTAATATTTGCTGCCTGTGGGTAACTTAGCCTTAACAGGGGTGTAGCTCAGTTTCTCGTGGGCAAGGATGTGGGAGAGGGAGAGTGGCTAGCAGGGGGCAGAGGTCAGAGTGCAGTGCACAAATGCCGCTTCTATGTGGTGTGGTTGCTCCAAGCCATTTTGTTGGTTTCCAATTTACAGAGCCAGGCCAGTATGTACATATTTTTAGCCACAAAGAGAACGTACAGCTAGCAGACTATAGGGAGATATTTGCTGAATAACACAAAAAGTGATAAGAATTCCAAACTCCACCTTTTAATTAAATAATATGCCAATGATTAAAATGCATGCAATAAATTAATTGAGGTTTAAAGAAGCACAGCCCTCACCGGGTTAGAAATCCAAGACAGCACAGTAAAAATGGAAAATACTCACAAATTAACACTGATGTCACTTTATGTAACTATCTCTCACGTATTATTCTCTCCTCTCGTAGAGGAAGACACAAGCACAGGACACAGGTTAATACACAGACACTCACGCTCGGTTTAAAACTGAGACACACTATTAAGCTGTGATATTTCCTCAGACTTCCTGAGCCAATGTCTGTCAGCTGACGCCACAATATCTGTGAAGCCTCTCAGCTTATCAAATATTGAAGCGATGTGCATTAAAAATGCACAAGGTTAACAATACTGTGTTGTTTCTGTGATCCTTCTCCCACTGATCATGTTTAAAGGACCCAGACAAGTAGCCCCAGAACAATCTATTTACAACCGGTGTTTTCCAGCACAGTCTCGCTTTTTCTATGATATTTTATGTCTCAAGAAAACTCTATGTTATTGAGAAAAAGGAGGTTTCAGCCTCTAGGTTGCATTTTCTTAATTCAGGAAAAATCTATGGTATTTGATGTGCATTTCTATAGTTCCTTATATATTTAAGACTTCTTTCACTTTCTCCTACATCTCGAAATCAGTTGACACTGTGTCCCCTCTCTGTGATTATCAACTCAAGGTATAATTACACATTCATCACATTACACTTCATTACATAGAAGCTCCAGTTCTTGCAGTATATAAGCTCCCAGTTTAACACGGTTGAACACCCCCACCATTACTCTTACGCTGTATGTTATAGTTGAAAAGAATGACAGGGCATTTGAAGTGCAAATCCACTCTCATTTCTAATGTCTGTCTCATCTCAGCCATCTTTCAATGTCCCCCACCTTTTTTCTCTCTCCCGAGTCCATTTCCCCTTCCTTTATTCTCTTTCCTTTTCTTCTTTCGTCTGTTACAAAAGTTATGAATAAAACGTTAATGAAGACCAGTGAGACTTTATGATCACACGTCACCATAAAGGTCTGCAGGCATACATAAATAAAGACAGGGTGACAGGGAAAGACTTTCAGCTGAGGGGAAACTTCATTATCATGTTAAACTTGGATTTTTTAAAGCTAGATGTACTTTTGATGTTGGAAGTAATAACTCATTTTTCAGCATGAAATTCAGCTGCAGTCAAGGCGATAACCATCTTCTGTATGTTGACTCCTATATAATACAGATGCTGCGGTAAAAGCACCATCACATGCTGTTGTGATTTGGCTCTTGGCTGCTATATTTTGACATGTGATCATGGTGGATGCATCCATCAAGCTGAACAGGATGGGCATTGAGAGATAAGACATTTTACTTCTGTTTCTTGCTGTCAGCAGTGAGGACGAGGAATGTGAAGCTGCCAGGGGAACTGTCGTTCATTTTTAAACATCCTGCCATTGGGGATGTGTGTTATTTCTATACACAAGCGCACAGTGTTAAATCTTTCTGTAGCTCTGTCTCAGGGGGCTCGCTTCTGCAGTGAAATCACAAATTATTAGAGGGAAATTTGATACCATCCGAAGCATGGAAATGCTCCGGGGTAAAAGTTAAAAATGTAAAATGTTGACAAATATTGAGATGTTGAGAAAATGTTTTTTTAATATGGAATCAAGACGGTGATGGTCAAAAAAGTTCTGGGCTGTAACCTGGACGTCATCTATATGTCCTTCATGAAGGCTGTTACAACATTGAAATTCAATTCAAGCATGAGTGTGCATTAAATAGCTTTATACATCCTTAATGTCCAGAGTAGAGTTTTTATTTGCTTCACGTTCCTAAATCAGCAAATCAACGTCCTGGTTACCCAGACGTCGGTTAGATGTTTGAACAATGTAATTTACTACATGAATCTGATACACACACACCAATAAATGCTGCAACAAGTATTTTATTTTTATAAAACTCATAAGCCTTAATGACATTGTTTAGTAACCCACTGTGACACCAAGATCCTATAATATATAGTATATATATATATACCCAAATACTCTATATAATGTTGTACTCAGAGCTGAAAGTCAATACAATGTCTTTACAATCTATACTCTAGACCGAAACTAACGGCTTATTAAGTATACATTATATTTTTAAAGCAAGCTTGCCAACCACAACTGCAACCATGAACACTGTACCAAAATGCAAATACAATTATATACATGAATGAATGTCCAATATGTTGGACCGTGAAAGTTGACTAAAATAATGTACATATATGTGATCAAACTTATCCAGCCGACAGTCGTTGTGTCGGGTAATGTTGGCAGATAAGCTGAGTTTTAAAAAAAATCATGATTTGCACAAACATCAGGCCACCATCTCCTATTGAATTCTGCTTAAGCATGAGAGGTCAGAGGTGACACATGAGATCTTGTGAGATATCAAGCATGAACGTGGTGTATCACAGGATCAAAAACTGCTAGGAAAAATGTTTTGGCAATGACAATGAAAGAGGCTTAAAATTTAAATGGAGATATAATGGGCATGGAATAATACTACTGTACGTGAAGTGGACATTTTTTAGCTGTTCGATCATGACCGTTTCACAACAAAATAAATTAACTATCAAAGGTGATTATATTAGAAAAACAAACTAGCAAAAAAGGACAACAAAACACATGTATTAGCTTTTTTCATAGCAATTATATGAAAAAACGTCACGTTCTAGTTGTTTGCTTAATGAAAGTGTTGCAATCTTTAGCATCTGACAAGGAACATTTTTCAGCAGGAACACGGCATCACCATTTAATGAATGTTTGCTGGGTATGTACACACGTTACTCACTTACTCTGTTTTGCTTCCTTGTCTCGCTAAATGTGTCTTGTTTGGTGCTGAGCAGGTAACTCTGGATTTATCTAAGCTTTTAGGCTGAAAACAGCTGCCGGCTGAATCCACTACAGAGGCTAAAATGATTGGTTAGGTCTAGACTTCTCAGAAAATGTATGGCTTTATAGCTTTTACATGCTCCACTTAGTTCACCAGCTACTTGATCGGCAGGAAATTAGACTGATGGGAGCGTTAAGAGTAAACCACAACTTTAATGGTGCATGCCATAAAACCAAACAATAAGTGGAAAGATATAAAGGTCTGTAGAGCTGAGGGGGAATTGCAGTTCTCTCTGCTATCATAGCACTGCTACCTTATATTGGTGTACTACTGATGTAACCATTAGTCATTAGCTTATATGTGAGATACACAAAAAAAACACTAGTTGATAGCGACTAGAGTTAATTTTTTCAGCTTTTTTTTGCACACACACACACAGACACACACACACACACACACACACACACACACACACACACACACACACACACACACACACACACACTGTGTTATTGAGCCTTTTTTATATTATGGGTAAAATGAGCCGTGGAACAAACTTTAAAAAATCACAGCAGTTGTTTGATCATTAATGCTGGTGTGGCAGCGCCCTCTTAAAATAAAGGTGAAGAAAAACAAAATATGTTGGTTTGGAGAGGTGCAGTGACAGACAGAGAGATGTTATCACCTCCTCTTTCTAATTAACAGCCACTCAGACAGACATGGGTGCAGATTGAGTTTAGTCTTAAGTGCTCCAGTGTTAATTTCCGCCACCTTGTCCGACTCCTGAACGTTCCTGTACGAGGCTTCAGCTCAAAAGAATAATAATCTGTCTACAGTGGGATTTTTTCTCAAATAAAAAAAACCTCTTTATTGAAGTTATTTTAAAAGCTTCCCAAAGGTTCTGGCTGCATTGATGAACCGGTTTAATACTTGCTTAACATATTGGCTACTGAGAACTGCAGGGCTTACCTTAGATAAATGATCAGTCTTTAGACACATGATTGCTTCCATACTTTAACCAAGAAAGACTTATACTGGATTACACATGAATTCCTTTTACTTATATTAACATAAAATGGACAATTATGGTTCAAATAATGTTACATAGAAATGGCTATACTGTTCCTTTGGGTGTGTTTTAAAAAAAAAAAGTCCCATTCCCATCCTGGTGATAACTTCTTATTGTCTTTGAAAATGGAAGGATGCCAGTTTCTGCTGATATTACCTCCATTAGTGAAATATTAGGGGTGGGACAAAATATTGATATCGCAATTCACAATGCAATTATCACAGAATCGCTGTATCATGATATTATCTTATATATATTATGTAGGCCGCGTATCGCGTATCGTACGAGTTACCCTGCAATTCCCATCCCCATGTAATATATAAATAACATATTTATGCCATTTTTTATTCTACTACAACATCACAATAATGTCTTAATATTACTCTAATTCAGACTTTATGAGTTACATTAACGCACACTGGACTGAAGTATTGTCTTTTTACATTGCATTGTTTTTAAATATTATACTTTTAGATATTTGCACTCACCATCATCTTGCACAGACCTGCACAACTAGGGCTCGGTAATTACACCTGTTTTACATATTTTACATAATTTTATATATATATATACATATTGTTTTATATATCTTTGTTGTTATTGTCCTTTTTATAATCTTATTTTATTTAAAGCTCCTGTGAGGAACTTTCAGTTTGTGTTGATTTTGGCGCCCCCTGTGGACAAAGCCGTACCTCTTATTTCTTTGCTGAGTTTGCCCTGTACATGCTTAAGTGGTGGTTTTTAACAAAAAATCTCATCCTGCTTTCTCATATGTCATATGTATCACTCACTTAAAATTTTTGCCCTGGAAAATATAAGCAAAGGCAGAGTGCAGTTAATCTCTTTAAATGACACCTACCCCCCGCCACCGGTTTCAGGTATTAAAAAGAACTATATAAAAATAATCATTCCTGTTGCTGATGGTCAGGTTTGCTTTTGTAGGTCATATAGAGTAATCAGGATTAATTTCAGTCTGTTCCATAACCAGCAAAAAAACTCCTCACAGGAGCTTTAAGTCCCCTGACAGTAGGAGCACTACTTTTTACTAGCCTCTCACTTTGTTTTAAAATTCTACTTTTGTGTTCATTAATTTCACCCCAAAACCCCAAAACACATTCAATGTATGTGTAAACCAACTTGGCAATAAACCTGATTCTGATTAAGAAGCAATGCATCAACCCACTGACTGACCTGCAGAATTAAGAGAGCATTTTACACTAGTAAACTTGAACTTGTTTGATTAGTTTTTGTTTTATTGATAAAAAGAAAAATATAGTAGTTAAAAATTTGCATCACAAGTTGTCAAAGCCAAAGTTGTCGTCTTCACACTGTTGCTTTATGTCCATAAAACAGTCACAGAAAACAGACATTTTCTTAAGATGATATAAAGCAGAAAAGGAAGCAAATTATTGTGTGTGAGGAACTGGAATCAGAAAATATTCAGCATTTTTATTTGTTAAATGACTTAGGCAACATTTTCTGTTGATCAAATAATTAAAAGAAATGCTTCAGTTGTACATTTCCCAAAAAAAAAAGCCTGCAGCACAACAAGATAAAGCATTGCCATTGCACATAAAGTCACAAGAGTCAATTTGAATTCAATTATATACATACATAAGAAAATAATACTGTCTTAAACTCTCCAAACATGTATTTTTAAGAGGTTTTTCTTGCAGTAACAGAAGCTTCATGAGTTCTCTAAGGAACGTCTTATCGTACACCCCCCTAACTGTTGTAGATGGAGCCATCTGGGAGATGGGCGGCTTGGCTCCGTTGAGATCGTCTGTCAGGCTTTAGCACAGCCTCTTGCATTTGGCGACATCTCTTCGGGATTCTCTGTAAATCCATTTTTTTCCCCTTCGTTTTTGTTTTGGCATCCTGTGCACCACATGGTTGACTAATGGGATGCCCATGAAATGGATAACAGTGACTCTGCACAAGAATGTATCTCAGTTAGACACGCTGTCTCCATCGTGCACGAAAACACAAACGGAGGATTTACAATGACTTTCTCATAGTAAATACTAAAAGTCAAAAGGGACATTTGGATTAGCGCTCTTAGAATGACGTCTTCCTTTTTTTAGCCCTCGACTCGGCTACAGTTTGAATCTGATCATTAGCAGCCCTGCTTTTTAGCCAAAATAAAACGTATTATCCTAAGGTGAATAAGGGCCCTTTCTGCTCGGCTCATTGGAAAAATGTTCTAATGCTTTGTCAATTTTTAGCAAATTGTGCAACAAATACAAACCACAAACAAGGCTATTAAGCCCCATAAAACCAAAACAACAACAGCCTATAATCCAAGGGGTAATACTGGGTATAAATATAGCTTCAATGGGTATTTCAGAAGGACAAAGTGCTGCATAAGTTTATATTTATAGTACAGAGCCCATTTGTTGTGGTGGAAATCAGGAACCAATTACGCAGCTGATCTCATGTTGTCAAACGAAAGTAATGAGATGCTTCCTGGAAAATGAGCAAAGAAACGATAAAGAGAGAGGGAGAGGGAAAGAGAGAGAGAGATAAAGACAGAGAGGGGCCAGACATTTTTAAATGCTTACATCTAAACAGGGTCCAGGTGCACAGGAGACAGGCGGAAGAGGTACCATCTGCTTATCCAGACAAGGTATGCCAAATATGAAATATTCATTATGATTCATAGAAGCACGAGAGCATACCATGCATAGTGTATTTCAATAGGGCCTGAGGCTGTGCACATCCATATGCAATAAGCTGGGAGCGGGATGTACCTGTCGGTGTGTGTGTGTGTGGTAACATGTGTGCCCACATAAATGAATCTAGATGTGGCTGTGAGACTAATTTCTTCATGTCAGCTCTGATTACAGTCATTTAGTGTCTCATTTCCAGACCTGCACTAACTCAGCAATATCATTGTGTTTTTTCCAGCAAAGCAGAAGTGTCCCAATCAATTTGTCATAAGTGTAAAATCAGTTTCATTGTTTAATGAGTTATTTAAACAGCACAGAATCTCCCAGGCCGGTCCTTAGCTCTGATTTTGTAATAATGTCCTCATCATTTACTTGGAGGTTACCTGGAAAGAAAAAAGTAATTTGCTACAAATTAAAGATTAAATAATGACACAGACAGTGTGGTTAATTGGTACAGAATGACATCATGTAACGCTTCCATATCATGTGATCATGGTGTTAAGTGATAAAAAAAGTGAAAGTTAAGCTTGTTTTTAATATTTTGGGGTTAGGCGCATAATAAAAGTCAACATCTCATCAGTAAGCCTGAGGGCCAGCCCCCTTTAGAGCCATCTTCTTTCTATGGAACAGCAGCTCATTCAGCAGAACGTAGACGTCCCTGTTGTGTTTTCTCTCTGTAGGTGATGAACCGTTTTGCCATCACTCAGACAAAGAACCCACTTCTTTTATTTATTCCCTTCAAAGCAGAGAGAAAAGTTAATATTTCTGAAGAAATATAAACACAGACCCATAACTGTGATTTATATTACGCTAAATACAAATTTATAAAGTGGTTATTTGTTTTAATATTAAACTATCACTGGTTATTAAAGCAATCAAGGGTCATCTCCATTCAAGGGTCTCTTAACAAATTTAAAAGTATAATCAAATAATTATTTATTTATACATTCATTTATTTAACAAAGTTACAATGTGCCTCACAAAGTGATTAAAACTAGATGAAAAAAATAATAAAATGAAATACAATAGTTAAAAAAAAAATCATAGAATTACAATTTACACAGAGCACTGACAGATTCAGGAAACTGGGTTTCAGCAGGTTGGTCATCGAGAGTGCAAACTAATTGGATGTGACAAACAAGATGATTTATTTTTTTTACAAGTTTTAGGAAGTTTTGAAAAGTCAAGCAATTGATAACATACCATAAAGGCAGGTGCTAAGTTCCAGAAGACTGCTACAATTGCAAAGGGACATAAAACTGCGTGTCGTCAGCATATTGGTGGCACAATGATGGCTGTCAAATGTAGGCTACTGTTTGTACTCATATAAGCAATCACTTGAGAAGCAATAACCTTCACCAATATCTTACATTAGAACGATTTTTTAGACAAATGTGGTTATTGCTGAGGGTGAGGGGGTCAAGAGTAGATTTTCTTAATAAGAGTTGCACCGCTGCATGTTTAAAACAGGAAGGAAATGTACCAGAGGCCAAGGAGCAATCAATATTTGATGAGATTCAGGGACTGACAGTGGGCAGTATGTCTTTTAAAAGTTTCAAGTGAAAAATGTTGAGCTTGGAGGAAGATTTTTTTTTTTAGCGACTGTTTTCTAGGCCTGAGAGGGAAATTGGCTGAAAATGAGTCAGCACTGCGGAGTACCCGACACCTGGTGAGAGGGAGGACATAATTTGGGGAGTTAACTTAGTTATATTCATTCTCAGTCTAGTTCTGTATTTCAGTGGTTCATTATTACTTGTAAAATGATAAGGATAAAGGTAAAGGTAGATTAAAGTGCTTTCCCAGTATTGGATATCAAGAGTCTGGAGTTTAGCCCGGAGTTTAGCCATTTACTGCTCTTTTCTGCTTGCCTGTATATTGCTTTTTTTATTCATTCTTTGGTATTGGGGAAATTGCAAATTGACCCAGGGACTTGCAAGACAGGAAAAGCCACCATGACAAGAATTCACCTTACCAACACTTGCGAACATTGCCAAACATTGGAGTGGACTGTGGCTCGCCAGCAAAACATCCCACTCCACTGTTCTGACAACAAAGCAAAACATTTTCAACTCTGCAGCTTCTCAGCAAATCACCTCTCTGCTTATCTGCAATTGCAGAACACTTCTGGGTTCCCAGTGTCAGATCCACAGATATGCTGATGACGTCATGGCCAATCCCATGACCAAAAGAAGCCCAGCTTTCTACAGCAAATCCATTAAAATTCCTACCTGTTTTAAAGCCATGTTATTCCCTTTTGTTCCCAACCACACACATATATCCCTCCATCCCTGCATCCAATCCAATCCAATCCACTTTATTTATATAGCACATTTTAAACACAACAAGGTTACCAAAGTGCTGCACAACAGATAAAAACATATATATAAACATTATATGATATATTATCTCCAACACTCACATTAATCCATTCAGGAAGTCAGGAATAATGAATGGTTGCAACATGGGGCAGTTTAATGAATAATAGGTCTTTTTATAGACTTGATGAGAACATGCATGCTGCACATCAATCAAATTCAATCAATCAAATTTTATTTGTATAGCGCCAAATCATAACCAGGGTTATCTCGAGACACTTTACAGAAAGAGCAGGTCTAGACCGACTCTTTGTTAAGTTATTTAAAGAGAGGCCCAACATGAATCTACCATGAGTAGCACTTAGCAATTCGGCACATTGGCAAGGAAAAACTTCCTTTTAACAGGCAGAAACCTCGAACAGAACCAGACTCATGTTGAACAGCCATCTGCCTCGACTGGATGGGCCGAAAATGGGATAGAAGGAGATGCAGGATAGAGACAGGCAGAGAGAGCAACAACAACATATGTTCTTGTTACAACAACAACATATGTCCTTGTTACATGAACAACAACAGACACATACTTATGGTTACAATGCCAATAATAGTGCTAGACTAGGGTGAAGATTGGCTAAATAATGAATAAATAAATAAATTAGTGAGAGAGTAATGATAAAGGCTGAGGTAATCGTAATTGTAACAGTTGAAGTCAACAGGTCTACTATTAGCATTAGCAGCAACAATAATGATACTATGGGGAAGGCTGATGTTAGTAGTTGTTGCAGTCGAGCAGGTCCACAGCAGCAGGTGGTCTGCAGCAACGATCCCCAGGAACCTTCAAGACAAGGGAGCACAAGAACTCCCGGGAAGATATGTGGTTAGTAATGTTAATGGGACCAGAAGATACAGAGTTAATGAGCTGCATTAATATGACAGAGAGAGAGAGAGAGAGAGAGAGAGAGAGAGAGAGAGAGAGAAAGAGAGAGAGAAAGAGAGAGTCAGAGAGTCAGAGAGAGAGAGAGAGAGAAGCTTGGTGTGTCAGATCCCCCCGGCAGTCTAAACCTATAGCAGCATAACTATGGGCTAGTCCAAGCCTGAGCCAGCCCTAACTATAAGCTTTATCAAAGAGGAAAGTTTTAAGTCTACTCTTAAAAGAAGAGAGGGTGTCTGCCTCCCGGACCTTGACTGGTAGATTGTTCCAGAGGAGGGGGGCCTGGTAATTGAAGGCTCTACCTCCAACACTACTCTTAGACACTTTAGGTGCCACAAGCAGGCCTGCATCCTGGGAGCGCAATGTTCTAGAGGGGTAATATGGCACTATGAGCTCTTTAAGATATGATGGTGCCTGACCATTAAGAGCTTTGTAAGTAAGAAGAAGGATTTTAAATTCTATTCTAGATTTTACAGGAAGCCAGTGCAGAGAGGCTAATACAGGAGAGATGTGATCTCTCTTCCTAGTTCTTGTCTGCACACGTGCTGCAGCATTTTGTACCAGCTGCTGAGTTTTTAGTGACTTATTAGGGCAGCCTGATAGTAACGAGTTACAATAATCCAACCTGGAAGTAACGAATGCATGGACTAGTTTTTCTGCATCCTTTCCTCCTTTGTCATTCCTTCTATCTCATCTTCTACAGCCACCTCAGCTCCTTCTCAATACCAGCCACAACAGCTGTTGAGACCACACCCAGTACTACAACTCACAGCGATTTATCCACTCCTCCCTAATATCCAAAACTGTGTAATGTTGCTCAACCCATATGTATTCCACCTTTTTAAATAAACGAAGCCCCGTCGTTTTCTGCAGCCTGTCCCTTACAAACCTCACCATCAGTCACTCCTGAACAAGCTAACACCTAGCCAACAGCCCTTGGCCCTCTTCCCAAAGGCGTGGATATAAGAGGAAAACCGGTCCTCTGCCCGGGAGAGGATGGTCTTTAAATCATTTCAACAAATGTATGGCTGTATTGTATCCAGCTGTTCATTCACACCTACTACACCACACCTGCCCCTTCGGACTTCAGCATTTAATAAACTTTGAGTTCCTCTTCCCTCCGAGAAAACAGAAGGTTCCAGGACATCCCAATATTTTGGCATCCTCCTTGACTCTGTCTCACTCTATGCCTACCTGCCTACTATGCTAGCATACAGATGCACCAAATACCATCATCTCTTCCTGCTAGGCTACCTCAGCTATGCCATATGCATCATCCTTCGAGGTCAATCCTTCTTCTCACACTTCGTTTACATAGCATCCTAAGTTCCATATCTCCACGAACACATTACCCTGGCCAAAGCATGCAAGATGGAGCTGTAGCACTGGTTTATTCTTGATGATGACCACATCACTAAACCAAAAGACATCCAGCTGTTTACAGATGCAGCTGCCTCCATATGTTTTGTTGGCTACCCCTCGGCAGCAGGGCGTTCTCGGACCATATTCTCTTCTCGCACTCCTTCCTTCACCATTTGCAAAATGTACCCAGTCATTATTGTAGACTTGTGGCCAAGTCCACATGAACCATGAGCTCAACTCAAGCTTCCCCCCAAGACCCTCTGTTTATTATCATTCACAATTTTGAATTGTTTTCAATTTTCAATAAATCATTACCAGATCAGGAACATTTCCTAATATATACACAGGGCATTCCTTATGAATTGGAGCCATCCCTACCAAATCACTAAAATCCTTTGCCGCTGATCTGCACACACATCTCTACGCCTGAAGCTTAGAGATGTGCTGAAGTCTCAACCTCTCTGGTTTTCCCTTGTCCTCTCGACACCAGCTGATAGTGGTCCATCACCTTTGTCCTAAATGTGATCCCAATTTATACCCTTTCCTAACCCTTAGCCTCATCCCTTTAACCTTCATACATGATCTTGGTTTTCATTACTTTGTTAGTGAAATACATGATATCACAGCAAAAACAGTCATCATGGTAAATGGACTGTACTTATATAGTGCTTTTCTAGTCTTTGCGACCACTCAAAACTGCTTTTACACTACATGTCACATTTACCCATTCATAAATGTACAATACTGACGGCAGAGGCTGCTACGTAAAGTGCCCAACTGTCAACCAGTTATCACATTCATACCCGTTGGCTATTCCACCAGGAGCAATTTGGGGTTCAGTGTCTTGCCCAAGGACCTGAGGGAGCTGGGGATCGAACCTCTGACCTTCTGATTGAAAGACGACCGACTCTACCACTGAGCCACAGCCGCCCCTGACAACAACATAACTGATAAGTCTTCCTCCTCCTGCTTATTCTGGAAAGCCTTTACAGCTAGCCAGCCTGCCTCTCTCTTCCAGCTCCCAGAAGGTGCCTTTGTTTGGCTGCTTTGTTTTGTCTTTATTTTTAGCATGAAACACCTCCATACACTTTCCACTCAGCTACATTACTTATGTTACTGATCGCTCAACTTTGTTAAATACATGTTATTTCTGAACTTAAGCCTTTGTGTGTGTTTTCCCTTCTTTTTTTTAAATTGTGAGCCAGTTTATGACAGAAATGATTTTTCAGGAGTGCCAGTTATGATTTAACATGGTCACATTTGTGATATTGGCAACACTGGTAATCAGTCATTTATGACAACAGTTCCAATTTGATGCCACTGAGTATGAACGTGCAGGCAGTGAGAGACTGTTGTGGCACTGACTTATGCTTCCTTGCTCCTCCCCTGACCCACAATTTCCCCCCATCATCATGAAAGATCTAAAGATCTTTGAATTCACCCACCAAGAAGCCAATCAAAAATGCATCAGCCAACGAGGGGAATTCACAGTATGCCAGATCACCAGTCCAGTGCTGGATTGAAGACTACAAATCTTTGCCATGCCCACTTGCTTCTTATTAATTACTGAAAATCACACATACCTTCTTCATGATGCCAAAGTAGCATGGTGCCTGAGTCAACACAAACATTCTCTATCTGCAGGACCAGCTCAAGTGTCTCTGAGTCGATAAATAAATATCTACTAGCTTCAGGTGTCATGCTGTGAAACTGGCCCTCAGGCAGAATGGGACTTTCCCTGGAGGGAGTCATAAAGTGATTAATGATTATCAGAAGTAAACATACTTTTGTCCAACCCCAAATGGAGCCTGGGCAACATTAAATACAACCTCTTAATGTCATCTGGGCTCCCACAAAACATTATTGGATTTGGCTGAATTGGTGCGAATTAGATACGCTACTGGATGGTTGCCACTCGCTGTGAGCTCCTTCGCAGCAGTCAAGGGCATCACTGACACCTGTAATCTACCTCACCACCACACACCAAAGCTCTCTCTGCCCTGCCCGCTCTCTCTCTGGACAGTGCAAGTCTTCCCGTGGAGTTCGTTTGGACATGTTTCTTCTGGTAATTGCCAAATTCGTGTCACGTAACAACTCTCAACTCTCCCAGAGCCAATGTCTGCCAAACCCCACTAACGCCTAATGAATTATACAGCCTGTGGGAGAGAGCAAGGGGGTGTAGAGACAGGGGAGAGGAGTGTGCATGTGTGTGTTTGAGAATCATTCAAACCCCTGCTGTCTTCAGCATTCAACAAATGTTTAGAAAAGGATGACAAGCCTTCGTTAGCATGGGTGTGAGACAAGCAAAGAAACATGTCAAGATCCTTCGCTCATTGACTGTCTGTTGCTTATTCAAATTCAGCAAAGCTGTCAGAAAAACACTTCGTCACAGACCAGAAGTGACATAACAGAAATCTGCTGAAATCACACCAGTTTATGTCCTTTTTATACCGTTTTATATTCGTACTGGTCAGTCTTGTGAATATAAGTTAAAGGTGAACAGTGACAGTTTGTTGGTAGGTCAGAGTACAGATCAAAGGCCTGTTCAATAATGCAAATTTTAAAAAGCCAGGTTTATTATAGTTAGTCTTCACTTCTTTTAGGATGACTTTTTAGGCAAAAACAGCTTAGTTAGTTTGGCAACTTATGCTGGGAAACTAACCTAAAGCTGATTCCTTATAAAGGAAAAGCCTGGAAAAGCTTATTTAAAAAGTCTCTTTAATTTAAGTAAGAGTTTCCTGATCGGTAACCAAAGTAACTCAAATTGCAGAACTAACTTTCTCCAAGACCGTTCAGTCAGATAATTCACGTTTGTGATAGTTTGAAACGTTTATTGCAGTAGCAGAACATGGCTTGTGTTGGTGCAGTGGTGGACAAAGAACGCAACTTCATTACTTGAGTCAAAGTATAGATACTCCTGGTCAAATATTACTCTGCAGTCAAGAATACATGAGTGTGCATTCTGCCACGTTATGTTAATTTAGAAAACATTATTTTGATTTTTAAACTCACATGTTGCAGATTTGCAGCTCCAAAAAAATAAAATAATAGGACAGTGAATTTTTGTAGACTATGATTAAATGATATCAATCGTTCCTCATTTCAAAAACCTCAAACATGGGCTGAAGATATGGCCATGGGTGCTCAGGTGGAGAATCGTCATCCTTCTCTGCCGTAGCCATTATTAGCACCACTAAAAGAACTGCCTGATCCAAGTGACCTTTGCTCTACGTTCAACCATGGAGACGCACGAGGTACAGGTACGGCAACACCACTTAGACAAACCACACGCAGAACTACATGAACACAGTTTATTGCCTTTGGGATTTTAGAAAAGTAAAGACAATTCATCAGCTGACTTCAGAGCAAAAGTCGCAAGTAACAAGAACATTCATAGTGGAGTCAAAAGTCTGATATTTGTCTTTCAAAAGTAGTGGAGTAAAAGTTATAAGTTACACCAAAAAATAATACTCAATTAAAGTACAGATACTCAAAAAATGTACTTAAGTACAGATACTCAAGTAAATTTACTTTGTTACTGTCCACCCCTGGTTTGGCCTCTAGGCTCCGACCTCATCACTCCTCACTGAATTATTTCAAATGCAGAAATTTGAGGAGTGATGAGATAACATCTTTAACCTCCCAGTTGGAGCCTGCAGGTGGATGCTGGGGTGGTGGAGGGGCTGAACGTATGAGCGCAGTACTGGCACAGGGCAGTGGTGGCAATGAAAGAGCAGGAAGGAGAGACTGGAAATCTTGCAGCTTAAATAGAGTAAGTGTTTGTCAGGTGATTGTGAAGAATGACACATGTAAAGTGTGAAATCAGTGAAGCTCCAGTTTCCTGCCTGAACTATCTCGCAGGCGTCGCTCCATTTCTGTCAGATGCTTTTTTGTTCTTGCATCTCTTACATCTATGCTCAAAAAAAGAAGTTCAGACCTTTACTTCCTCCTTCCTTCCTTATCCTCATATCATCTTTGTAAAAATGAATTGGTTCATATGTTTAATATATTTAATAAAATAGCAAAAAGTAACCATTGATACGTAGGTAAAGGTCTGTAATTAAAGACCTCAACCCATGTATCGTTCTTTATCAATAAGGGAATGTCCTTAAATTGATGAAGCTGTCATAGTTTGCAGGACATTTCAGAGACTTTAAGAAGAGTGGAACATGTGATTGAGAAAAGGTACTGCATGCAGTGACGCCCCTTCATTATTCCATTTATTGCACATGGTGTTCCTATCTTTCAAAAAGACACCTCACTGGTTCATCAACTTCCTTGGCGAGAGAGGCTTTTGGACCTTTAGAGAGTCTGAATGTCAGAGTGGAAAAGGGCTAAGCCCTTTTTTTTGAAGGTTTCCCAACTCCTATCTGGGCTCCGGACTGTTACAGTGGCTGACCCTACTCCAAATGATGCCATAAAGGGCATGTGACATTGCCGCTGCATGTGTTGTACTTCATGTGCTTAAGGGCTGCTCATCAGCTGTACATCATTGCTCTCTCTTTACTACTACCTTTTGCCATGGTGGATCAATTTGATCCATGTTTGACTTCTCAGGCTGCTTACGGATAGCATGCCAATGCAATTATCTTTACGAGTTAAACCTTTGTCGAATTTCTGTAATTGCTAGAACTTGAATCGACCGTTGTAGAACCTCTTTAGCCCCCAGCTTCCCATATGGAAGCGATGCTGGGTCACAGGCTGTCCTTCTCTGGCCAAGCTGCAACCAAAGACCTGCCTTATTGAAAGACGCGATGGGAACCAAAAAAAAACTCTGAGCTTCAACTTTCTTCAATCTCAAAAGCTCAAGGCATTAAAATATCTTGATTGAAAACATGATCAATAAAATCAGTGTGGGTAATCATTAAGGCCTGGTCGGATGTTATATAGTATTTAAAGCTTAAAGGGATAATTCCGATTTTTTGAAGTTGGTTGTATGAGGTACTTATTGATAGTAAGTGTCCAACCTACAGTAGATAACAGTCCAGGAGTTCCTACATGGAAGCTAAGGTATAAGCACCCCTGCAGACGGGGTTAGGAGTACCACGTACTTTAGCCACTTAAAAGAGTCCTACATATAAACAAACATTTAAGAGCAGTATTTTACTTGTTTGTCACTGCTTCACATTGACATCAGGCAGCCCTTTACCTCGGCACAGTCTTAATCTACCCCCCCCCCCCCCGTAGCAGTGTTCCATGTAGGAACTCCAACCGGTTCTTCTAACAGCGACCGTGCTGACTGTTATGTACTGTAAGTGCTTACTATTGATAAGTACCTCATACAACCCCACTTAAAAAAATCTGAACTATCCCTTTTAACTACACTATAAGTATATACAATATAGAAAGGCTTGTTGAACTATATTCTAATATTTTTTACCACTGAGGAAGTAGTAACTGTCAAATTTAACATTATAAACCGGCGAGCTCAGGGTGGTGAGAGTGCAAAAACAAACAAAAAAAATACAGCATCCTGATGCTGTTATTTGGTACAACCTGAATTAAAATAATGTTTTCACTTGGACAAAACAAACCAGAATACATGCTTAAGAGTTCAAATAAAATGAATGCAAACCTGCATGGCTCTCAGTATTAATTTCCTTCACGAACCAACAGACCATGTGACATACAATGAATGAAATGATCATCTCAGCAGAGATAATCGATTTTTAATTTGTTTAACATTTACAACTGTAGAGATTAATAGAAATACTGTGACGCAGTTCTATATCTGGTTAATGGTTTCCCTTGATGAGAGATAATGATAGTTGTTTATCTCCTTTTATTGGCCTAGAGCTTCTTTCTTGACAGACCTTCATGTACTGATCATGAACATCTTACGTGCAGCAGTGTGCACCTCATAAGTGCACATATAGAGTCTGTGCTCATAAATGTGAACGACGATTATGGCTTGTGTTTAATATTTAAAGTTTTCTCTCATGCATTTATACTAAACTGCCATGATGTGACTTATGGAGCTCAATTAACATGCTAATCTGGTCTCAGAGCATCCAGGGAAGATCATGAAGTGCATATTAGTGAAGAAATCCTGTAATGAAACGCACAATCTGAGCTACATTTACATCTTTATGATTTTGTCCACGTTCTAGTATTTGGGTGAGGCAAACCATCACTTTTTCTTTTTAACATAACAAGTTGCTTTTTGCCTCAGGATGTGTCCTGAACCTCAGCCTTGTTTGTGTTGCTGTACTTCCTGTGCTTGTGTGTTTTCCTGCTTGTGTGATTGTGTGCCCTGCCCTCATTGTTTTCATTTGTGCTTTAACCGCAGGTTTGACTTTTTATATACCTGCATCTTGATGATGTTATTTCAGCAAAGTCAAGACACATTAATTAAAGTAAATCACAAGAAAATTGATTTCTTTTTCGGGTTCATACCGCTGAAGTAAGCCAGGGTGCAGCCTCTGTGTATGTTTTTTTGACAGTGGAACTGAGGCCATGTCCACACGTACATGGGTATTTTTAAAAACGTAGCTTTTTCTCTGCGTTTTTGGCTTTTTGTCCACACATAAACGTCGATTTTGGTCACTGAAAACGGATCTTTAGAAAAACTCCAGCTAGGGTGAAGACTAGAAACTCCATTTCCACGGAGATGTGTAGACGGGGTAAACGTTTTTGGCCCGCGATGTCAGGCTGTGCACCATTATCTCCTTTGTGAGGCGTCAGAAATGAAGCGATTCCTTGTAAAATGACGGACGTGACAAAAACAGTGATGCTTAACAGGACTTTTTACATGTTTACACAGTTACACGAGTAACTGTACATTTATATATATATGTACAGTTATATGGGATCGATTTCTTCAGACATTTGACTGGCCGCGATTCTTCTTCTTCTTTGCATGACCGGGTAATATCGCTGCCTGTTGGTGTGACATTCTCATGACAGCGTTTCTGTTGTGTTTTGGCGTTTTCGTTTGGAGGGGGATTTTTTGTAACCATGCTTGTGTGGACGGGGTCTTTTTTTGGAAACGAAGGAAGCAAAAACTCTGTTTTCAATAATACCCGTGTACATGTAGACATGGCCTGAGATGAACAGTTGTCCTCTGAAAGATGTAATGAACCAAGAAATGATGTTTGTATTTACATTGTGGAAAACATGTGGCAAACAGTTTGAATGATGTTTTTACTTACTGTTTAGGATGGAGTACAGAGCCACAGTAAATGGCAAATGAAGTGATCATTTTACAAGTAAGAGTTCAGCTTGTTGCAAAGCAGCAGTTCCTGCTCTGTAGTGGAGACATCATCACCAGCAGTTGTAGTCACACAACATATCTTTATATAAAATGCAGCAGATAGCATTTTGAAATTGATAGCAGAAGAAATGGACTGTACTTATATAGCACTGTTCTAGTCTTTGCGACCACTCAAAGCTGCTTTTACACTACATTTCACATTCACCCATTCACACACATTCATACACTTATGGCAAAGGCTGCTAACTTAAGTGCCCAACTGTCAATCAGTTACCACATTCATGGCTATGCCACCGGGAGCAATTTGGGGTTCAGTGTCTTGCCCAAGGACACTTCGACATGTAGCCTGTCGACATAAAATGTCGTGCACTACAGAAGCCCTAAGCAGACATGCATCCATACATTGTATTTTTTTTTATGTTTTCCCATGATAAAAAGTATTATTATCTTGTTGTTTTCTTGATTTGGTTCTGCTTTGTGTGTAATTACGGGTTAATTTCAGTTGTTTTCATGAGATCTTGACTTATTTATCTCATCTCGAGATAACAAAGCTGGTTTTCTTGTCAAAATGTCATAATTTTCTAATATCTAGCCATTGCCCACACTAATGAGGTAAGTTAAGCCTGTGTCTATGTTTGTTTTGGGGATACGATTTATGACCATCTGACGTTGCTGAGGTGCGGCCTGTGATCGTTCCTTCTTGCATGGAAGAAACATCAAATGAAATGTAAAACGCCCCCAGTGAGCATGCTGAGAGCCTGAAGCAGAAAGCCTGGGTTAACAGAAAGGTTTACAGCCAGCACTGTGATACCCGTTATCTCTAACTTGGTCCTCCAGAAAGCCTGGTTATGTTGAATTTTTATTCAAAGTACAGTCTTCTGTCCCAGTTAAGTTGCAGAACTTGTTGTGTTGGGAGGGTCGAATTAATCATAAAATGAAATAAAAATATGTACCGTAGTACTTTTTACCACTATCTCACACAAAATAATAAATAATAAACAATTTCCTGCACTTGAACTACTATTTTAAACTGTTTCCATCAAGCTAAATAAGAATCTGCTGACAGTTGGTGGCCTGTATGATTCTGAGGGACCAGCTTGATTAATCTAGACAAAGACTGTTTGTGGCAACATTTGTTATGTGACATTAATTAACGGTATGAAGAACAGCTGGAGGGGAGTGATACATCTAACTGAAAGTCTCAATGTTGTTGTTCAGTCAAATAAGTTGGTTGGACTTCTGTTGTTTTTTTTTCATTCTTTTTTCACAGGTTTCATCCAGTCATGGGTCTCTGATTGCAGCCATGGTGAGCCAGTTTTCAGTGTTGTCATTGCATGAAAAGTCTGATTGTTTCTAAGAAAAAAAAGAAAAGGTAATAACGTTACAAGTAAAAGCCAGCCAATAAAATCATCACGGATATCTTTTCCCTGTGTGATGCCTGTGTTGGCTCGGTGGGAGTAACCTATATCCACTCTCCTCTGTCAGCAGTGACACACCACAGGGTCATTTATAATTCAGCACCGAGACCAAGCAGAGCCAGAGGAGGGACACGGATGGCTTTCCTACAGACAACACAGAGGTGGAACAACAATTACCAGCCTCTCATGTCGCTCTCACATCCATGTGTGCCTGTGCATAGACATGCACACAAACAGCTGAATACATTTACCAGTCCAGAGGAGAGAGGATTATACACTGATCAGCCATAACATTATGACCACCTGCCTCATATTGTGTGGGTCAAGACAGCCCTGACACGTCAAGACTTAGACTTCACTAGACCTCCGAAGGTGTGCTGAGGTATCTGGCACTAAGACGTTAGCAGCAGATCCTTTTAGTCCTTTAAGTTGTGAGGTCGCGCCTCCATGGCTTGGACTTGTTTGTCCAGCACATCCCACGGATGCTCGATTGGATTGGATTGAGATCTGGGGAATTTAGATGCCAAGTCAGCACCTTGAACTCGTTGTCGTGTTCCTCAAACCATTCCTGAACCATTTTTGTAGTGTGGCAGGGCCTGCTGAAAGAGGCCGCTGCCATTAGGGAATACTGTTTCCATGAAGGGCTGTACTTGGTCTGCAACAATGTTTAGGTAGGTGGTACGTGTCAAAGTAACATCCACATGAATGACAGGTTTCCCAGCAGACCATTGCCCAAAGCATCACACTGCCTCTGCCGGCTTGCCTTCTTCCTATAGTGCATCCTGGTGCCATGCCCTCCCCAGATAAGCAACGCACACGACCATCCACATGATGTTCAAGAAAACGTGATTCATCAGACCAGGCCACCTTCTTCTTCCATTGCTCCGTGGTTTAGTTCTGATGCTCACGTGCCCATTATAGCTGTTTTCGGCTGTGGACAGTGGTCAGCATGGGCACCCTGACCGGTCTGCAGCTACGCAGCCCCATACGCTTACTATCAGAACTAGCATTAACTTTTTCAGCAACTTGAGCTACAGAGCTAAGAGCCAGCCTTCTATCCCCACACGCATCGATGCGCCATGGCCGCCCATGAACCTGTTGCCAGTCCACTGTATGTCCTTCCTTAGACCACTTTTGGTAGGTACAGACCACTGCAGACCGGGAACACCCCACAAGAGCTGCAGTATTGGAGATGCTCTGACCCAGTCGTATAGCCATCACAATTTGGTCCTTGTCTAAGTCGCTCACATCCTTACACTTGCCCATTTTTCCTTCTTCCAACACATCAATCTCGAGGATAAAATATTGACTTGCTGCCTAACGTATCCCACCCACTGACAGGCGCCATTGTAGCGAGATAATCAATGTTTTTCGCTTCACCTGTCAGTGGTCATAATGTTATGGCTTTTTGGTGCAAATGAACAGATACAAACTGTCTGTCCCACATGTGCAGGAGACTGTTGCTTCATTCTTTAATAAGGTTTCATTCAAAGTCGTTGCTGTGATCACAAACCATCTGGAATGATCAATTTCAGTGTTTTTCCTTCTAAACCTTTCAAAAGCTTTTTAATTGCATGAAGTTTAGAAATGTGCCATGATTAATGAACACTGTCAATTTAATTGGATACAAAACATTCACACAGGTTTAATGTAGCCTACTGACTGCACGTATGCACACTCAGATAAACACATACAAGCCTATGTATGTACTAGGGAAGCACAGATGGTCACAATAACATGCTTGCAGAGTTTAACAGTGCAGCTAAGGACATTTATTATGGTGACACTTTGGATGTGCAGGGAATAGCTTCCTGTCTAAAGTAGCATCTCTCTTTGAGTCCATAATTGGGACATATATTTGGTTCTACTTTGGTTGGAAGTCTTGTCTAACAGCCTGTCAAAGAAGTATTGATCAGCTGGTCTCACTGCGACCTATTCTTCATCTCAAATGGTGGTTAGAGGCATTAAACTGCAGAGACGTATCCAGGCTGGTATTTGTGAATCACAGGCCAAACAATCCACAGTGCATACATATTTATAAAACACAAGGCACACACACTCTGAAGCTGATATTTATTTGGACAGTCCACAGAAACAACAGAAAATGTTGCCTTCATCTGGGTTGTGTCCCCCGATGCAAAGACTCTTCTAAATAAGAAAGTGCTGCTGTTACACAACAAGTCAGGAAGAGAAGATGCTGAAGATCAAGACTTGCAGGAGCAGTTTGCAAGGAAGTAGCCCAGGGCAAAAACCGAACTGCTCAGTGTAAATATGAATACAAAATCCATGTTGCTGCTACCAAAGTCTCACTGGAACAAATTACACTGAAAGAAAATAGACACAGCTCTTTTCTGGCTCTGTTTGTACATTGTAGCACCGGGCATTGGTAACCTGTGTCAAAGATTTCTACCATTGACCCCATCTAAGAATAGTTTTGTTGACATTTTGCGGAGAAACCTGTTTGACGTTATAGGATTTCAATGCTGCAGAAGTCACAAGTCTGCAAGTGAGTGGGATTATAAGTAACATCACAATGTGAGGCTCCACTTAAGGAATGTCTCTTTGACACAGCTTTTAAAACCTTTACATGTGTATTTCCTGCTGTTTTTTATACATCATGCTACAAGTAAGACATAGATAGAATCTATTACCCGTGTTGTTACAGTAATAGATTTTTAAAAGCTGCTAAGACTGTAATTTTTCTTCTTTTCTCACACCACTTTCCCTTTTCTCGCCACTGACCTTTGACAGTATGGGAACATGAGCTTTAACATATGAGCTAACATTAACACTGTTAGCTGCAGAAATAAGCTAAGATGTAATAAGTCTAAGTGATGGATTGAGCTGATATTCTTTAGCAAACATGTAGCAAATTATTTCAAAAGAAAAGGACAATCATAACGAACGGGGTTGCTGTCTGGAAGTGAGTGCCACAAAAAATAATTAAGCAATAAATAATCATAATCTCTACGACATGTTGCAGGCTCACTAAATCAAATTAAATCAAAGGCTCAGATATTAAATCTCATAAAAACGGCAGGGAAAATCATGGGTATGACAGCACCTGTAACTCCCCAAGACCTGTTTGAACAATCAATCCTTAGACTTGCGGATAACATCTTATCTGACACATCTCACGTACTGCACTCTGAATATGTCTTATTGATCACAGGAAGGAGGTATAGAGTCCCTCTATGTAAGCACAACAGATATAAGCATTCGTTCATCCCACTCTCAGTCAAGCTCATTAATGGGCAGATTGTTCAGGATGGACGGAAATGATCAGGGGCTATGTGACGCTGAATTTGCACAGAGATGAATTGCACTTTATGTGACTCTGCTGAGTATTTTATTTATTATGTATTGTTCATTGTTATTTTTGACTATTGTATGTGTGTAGTGGAATGTTGTTGTGGGTGGAATGTCCTGTCTGCAGCAGACCCCTCTGTCCGAGACAAATTTCTCCCACGGGAGACAAATAAAGATACCTTGACCTTGACCTTGACTACACCAGGATTGAAGTTAGGATTCAAGTGATTCTAAAAGAGGGTTCATTAATTGGGCAAAGGTAGGAAGGGCTTTGATCACATGAGCACACATCGGCTCTGGATGATTTCCACACAATTTCCAGATTGTCGGTGGCAGACGCATTGTCACAACTAGAAACACGCCTGGGTAGATAGATGAGGAGGAGGAATCTTCAAAAGTCGTGACAAACGCAAAAGAGGAAAACATACTGCAAACCGAGACGAGCAGTAAACAGTACAAAGCAACTAGTGCCGGTTTAGCTCAGCGATTAAATCGGCGTCCATATACAGAGGCTATGGTGGAACCGGGTCCAACTCCCACTCCCCTTTTCCCCCGCGTCATCCCCCACTCTCTCTTCCTGTTTCTATCTATCCACTGTCTTCTCTGTTAACAAAGGCATAAAAGACAAAAAAAAAAGTACTAAGCAATGATACTCTGCTCAAGACGAAAGTGATCAACACGCCCACTTGTTTAGTGTAAATGTTCCAGACTTTTACCTGCTGCGTACACATCATCACGCTCATCCAGACTTTATGAAGACTACTGATCTCTCAATAACAAAAGAGAGTGTACTTGAAAATATCTACTTCTGCCACAATGTAGGTTATGTTTTTTTCTATTCAAATGGCCACAACCAAAGGCAGAGTAAAAAGCCAGCCGTCATAGAGAGAGCAACCTTGGAACCCATCGGCTATCTTCTCTGATGATGTCACAACGATTTAGCCTCTGTTAGAACGATACATTTTTCAGTGCTTCCAGTGTGGCCAGAGGTTATTCAGGACCTTTCCATGTGCTGTTCATTGCTTACAGTCTGACAAGAAACTTGAGAAGCAAGAATGGAGTTGTAGTTTCGAAACGACGTCCAAGAGCGGAATGTTTGCTTTCCTTATATGCAGATGTCTAAAGAAAAAAATGCATTTATTTTGTTCTTCAAAACAGACTGTTTTTCCTGCATACAGCAAATGCACTTTGAAACATTATTGGCTGTTACTACTCTAACTACAAACGGAAACCAGAATGCAACACCAACCCTTACCTACAGATTCTTCGTATGCACATTATCTTATTGAAGATTGTAGCGAGTGAGTGTCAAGGTTTTGATTTGAACAAAAAGGTTGAGGACCCAGATGCAGACTGAAATAATGGATTTAATAAACAAAAGGCAAAAATGCAAAAACCAAATCTAAACTCCAACAGAAGGCAAAAAGGAAAATCAAAAGGCACAGCAATAAACTCAAACAAAACCAGGAACAGGTAATCCAAGAGACACGAGGAAATCACGGCACGAAGACAATCCAGAGTAAGGTCATGGACAAAGACTAACACACGATGGAAGACATAGACTCACGTACGATGGATCACAATGAACAGGCCACGAGACAGGAGAGCACAAAGACTAAATAAACTTAGGTGAGGCTAATCAGACACAGGTGAGACAATCAAGGGAGCAGGTGAAAACAATAAGGGCAGGGCACATAATTCAACAGGCGGGAAAACACACAAAGGCAGGAAGTAAAACAAGACAAAACATACATAGGGCAAGAACTACAAAATAAAACAGGAAACACTAAAAACCAAACTCAGGACTGTGATAGTAGAACTCACGCAGAAAATCTCTTGACACAGGGTCCAGAGCTAGGGGTAAACAGTTCGAGACTTCAGGCATACAGCCTGGAGGGTCAGAGTCCAAACAAATGCCTTCAGGAGGGCCGACCAGGCGAGTGAAGCAGATCAGGAGGGCGGCCTGGAGGCCGACCAGGGGAGCGAAGCAGATCAAGAGGACGGCCGGGGGGCCGACCAGGCAGGCGGAGCCTCTCCGGAGGACGGGCAGGGGGCCGAGCAGGCCGGCGGAGCCTCTCCGGAGGACGGGCAGGTGTCGGCCGGGCCACCAACAGGGAACCAGGTGCAGGTGTCAGCCGGACCACTGACAGGGAACCAGAACCAGGTGGAGGTGTCAGTCGGATCACCAACAGGGAACCAGGAGCAGGTGTCGGCCGGACCACCGACGGAGAACCAGGAGCAGGTGTCGGCCGGACCAACAACGGGGAACCAGATCCAGGTGCAGGCGTCAGCCGGACCGCTGACGGGGAACTTGGAGCAGGTGTCGGCCGGACAGCTGACGGGGAACCAGGATGGGAATCTTCCAGCTGGGCCACAGGGGGTGTCGGCCGGAACGCCGACGGGGAACCAGGATGGGAATCCTCCTGCTGGGCCAGAGGGGGTGTCGGTCGAGACACCGACGGAGAGCCAGGAGGGGAGTCCTCCTGCTGGACCAGAGGAGCCACCTTGACCCGGGGAGCAGGAGTCGGCCGGGGAGCCGACTGGACCAGGGGTGCAGGAGTCGGCCTGGGAACCGACTGGACCCGGGGTGCAGGAGTCGGCCTGGGAACCGACTGGACCCGGGGTGCAGGGGTCGGCCTGGGAACCGACTGGACCCGGGGAGCAGGGGTCGGCCTGGGAACCGACTGGACCCGGGGAGCAGGGGTCGGCAGGGGAGCCGACTAGACCCGGGGTGCAGGGGTCGGCAGGGGAGCCGACTGGACCCGGGGTGCAGTGGTCGGCAGGGGAGCCGACTGGACCCGGGGAGCAGGGGTCGGCCTCGGAGCCGGCAGAGACTCCGACCAGGACACAGGAGCAGGAGTCGGCAGAGCCTCCGAGCGGAACACAGGTGCATGAGTCGGCAGAGCCTCCGACTTGAACACAGGGGCATGAGTCGGCAGGACCTCCGACCGGAACACAGGGGCAGGAGTCGGCAGGACCTCCGACCGGAACACAGGGGCAGGAGTCGGCAGGACCTCCAACCGGAACACAGGGGCAGGAGTCGGCAGGACCTCCGACCGGAACACAGGGGCAGGAGTCGGCAGGACCTCCGACTGGAACACAGGGACAGGACTCGGCAGGACCTCCGACCGAAACACAGGAGCCGGCAGGACCTCCGACAGGAACACAGGGGCAGGAGTTTCTGGGGAGCTAGGCAGTGGGGCTCTGGGCTGGGGAGAGGGGAGAGGAGAACGAGAGCCACGATGGCCACGTCTTTTCCTGGTGCCTCCGCGGGAGCCAGGAAAAATGGCCAAGCGAGTCCCCTTCCAAGGAGACTGATCAAAATCATACTCCCCTCTCATCGCTCTGAAAATGTTCTGAAAATAATTAATCTTCGCAAAACAATCCAAATCCTCAAAGTCTGCTGGATCCATGTTTGGCCTGTTCATTCTGTCAGGGTTTTGATTTAAACAAAAAGGTTGAGGACCCAGATGCAGACTTAGATAATGGATTTAATAAACAAAAGGCAAAAATGCAAAAACAAAATCTAAAATCCAACAAAAGACAAAAAAAAAAATCAAAAGACACAGCAAAAAAACTTACAAACAAAACCAGGAACAGGGTAATCCAAGGAACACTAGGAAATCAGGGGAGGCATGAAGATAATCCAGAGTAAGGGACATAGACAAAACTCCAGAGAAGGACGATACAGGATAGACGACATAGACGCACGATGGATGACATAGACTCACGTACGATGGATCACAATGAACAGGCCACGAGACAGGAGAGCACAAAGACTAAATAAACTTAGGTGAGGCTAATCAGACACAGGTGAGACAATCAAGGGAGCAGGTGAAAACAATAAGGGCAGGGCACATAATTCAACAGGCGGGAAAACACACAAAGGCAGGAAGTAAAACAAGACAAAACATACATAGGGCAAGAACTACAAAATAAAATAGGAAACACTAAAAACCAAACTCAGGACTGTGATAGTAGAACTCACGCAGAAAATCTCTAGACAATAAAACACAAATGAATTACATAGCTAAACAAGACTAAATCAAGACAAGAACACAATATATTAAATACAAAATTAAACAATGAGAACTCATGACAGGTAGACAAAGTGACATGGTTAAACAAATAATAACTGAACACCAAAATACAAGAAAACCGGAACTAAACTAGAAACTCATGACAGTGAGAGTTTGGTTACCATTTAAATAAGACAATCATCACACAATATAAAACTGTCTCTCACGGAAGACATGTATTTTACTGTACAGCTAAAAGTAACAGAAAAAGCTGTGTGAAGACTTTCAAACTTAAACTTCGTAAACTTCGCTGGATCATCACTGTGTAAGGTGAAGTGGGTGGGAATGTTCAACCATATGACAAGTGGTTCCATTGAAGTATGCTTTCAGTAATAAGTGCATTAGATCTATGGGAATGACATCATTAAGTGGATTGGAAATCGTGGTTGACATGGCCCATCTGAGGTGGTTGTTTGAGCTATATGACTGTACATATTTTTCAAACCTAATATGATTTATTCAAAGCGGTACTGAAAGTGGCCAGTGTCAATTTTGGAAGCTGTTTTAGATTTAGTCTTAGTCTTAAGACGAAAATGCTTATTAGTTATAGTCATTTTTACATTTGACACTATAGTTTTAGTCGACGGAAACTCAAAACATTTTAGTCCAGTTTTAGTGAATACAAAATCATCACATTTTAGTCCTTACTTTTAGTCAAACCAATTTCTCTCTTGAAACTATTTTAATTAGCCTAATACAGGTTCAATCTGCTGAAGAGTCCTTTCATCTGTCCTTACATTATGATGATCCTCAGCTGAGGTTATATGTATATGGAAACTTCTGGAACGTAACATTACGCATGTAGAGCCACAGAAGGAAGCCGTGGAGTTACAGTAGCACCTACTGATACTTTATCATCAACAACCTATTTTTAGTTGGTCAATGTCTCATCTTCGTCATGGAAAAAAGGTCCATGACGAAATTTTTTCTCCTCCTTAAGAAAAAGAGGCAGCTCTGCCCCTTTTTGTAGATTGCGTCTGTGTTAAGGGACCAGTCCAACTTGTTATCCAGGTGTTCCACTAGATATTTATAGGTTGGCACCACCTCGATGTCCACCCCATAAGTGTTCACTGGCTGAAGAGGGGGCTTGGACCTGCAGAAATCTATTATCATTTCCTTTGTCTTTGAGGTGTTCAGTAGGAGGCAGTTTTTGTGACTCCAGTCACTGAAGGCTTTTATCAGATCCCTATATTCTGATTCATGTCCATTCCTGATACACGCCACAATAGCAGTGTCATCCGAGTATTTCTGGATGTGGCAGGACTCAGAGTTGTATTTGAAGTCCGCTGTATACAATGTGAACAGGAATGGAGCCAGGACAGTCCCCCGTGCTGCTTATTAATGTCCCAGAAACACAGTTCCCCAACCTGACAAACTGTGGCCTTTCTGTCAGGTAATCAGGTGTGTGATTAAGTGCAAGTAATTTTTGGGTGTTCACAAACACATTGCCCCATCCATAAACACATTTGAAGTAGTAGTTCCATTATTATACTACACCGGAGTATTGTAATGTGAATGGAGCAGCATCAATTACCATTTTAGCCTAGAGTTAGCTGACCTTATAGTAAGTTTACAGTCCACTTTCCAAATGATGTGCAATTTGGGGTGCTTTTATTAATCGTTTTACATATATTATAATGTATTGGTCTTTGTCTCCTGATTGTGGACTTTTTTTCCCCAAAATTACAAACAAATCACCATCACACATTTAAAAATTATATTTTTCTGAGTAAATCATGACCTCCTGTTAAACAACAATACTGACACTGAATTCTCTTGACAAACTGTTGCAAGTGTTCAGTGGTTGTTTTTCCAAGAGATGATGGAAATGTGTATTAACTGTTTTTACCAATACTCAAGTAATAATAATAATATACAAGTTTTTGTTGGCTCCTTTGTAAGCACAAGCGATGGAGGATTAACTAGAGATTGCTGTAGACCGAGGTAAAGAGATGGATGAAATGTGTTCAATGTATTTTATATTAAAGAAAAAGTTTGTGGATACCATGAGCTGTCTGGATCTCAGACTCCAGAAAGAATCTTCAAAGGCAGGTGAAACAATGTTTTCATTAACACAAATCAATAGCATTGACCCTCCTGAGACCCTTTGAGTCTAATAGAGCTTAAGTTTCTGGCTTGTTGCTAATTACAAACACCAGCCACCAGACGTCCTTTTGTCTTCTCTCTCTCCATCCTTCATTCCTTCCGCCTTTCTCACCTGCCTTTTATTCCACCACTTTCCTCCTTAACCCCTCATGATACCTTTCCTTTCTTATGTCCTCTTCATCATATTCTTGCATCCTTGCAGAACATTAACAAGGACCTTAAAGGGGTTTCGAAGGTCAATTTAATTTCTTTCAGCAAATTGACACATGAAGAAGGAGCGAATCAAAGATAAATTAAATATCTGCGCTATTACAACGTGTGCATTTGGATATCTTTCTCCAGAGGTGGGAGGAGTAACACAACAAAAACCTTGAGAACAAGAAGACTTGAGCAATTTGCACATAATAATACGTGTGACTATCTCCATCATAATAAGGCCCATTGCTGCGGAGAGGCGAGTTCAGTCCCATCAACCCATGCGTCAGAACAATTGACGGGGAGCACACTGTGTAATAGGTCTTCCTGTCCTGTCCATACTGGCGCTTGATCTCCTGGGAGACTTATTCACACGACACGGAGAAGTCGCCTGCAGCCCGGCGAAGGAAATGAAGGGTTTCATGGGTGGAAATAAGACCTACATTTCCAGCAGAGAAGCAAATAAAATCCCTGTTTAATAACGTTCAAGATATATTCACCATTTTGAAGGAATAATTTAATTATTTTGTGTAGAAGAAGTAGAAGTTACTGACAAGTCATCTGCAAAATCCTAGTGTGTAATCAGTTTTTGTTATTCCTAGCCATGTAGCAAGTTTGTAACGGATGTCTGATTGGATACTTCTTGATGCATTGTTTCTTTCAGGTTTGTGTGTGTGTGTGTGTGTGTGTGTGTGTGTGTCTAAAGGAGTGTCTTGGGCTTCATCTTCGTCTGAATGCAGCAGAGGTTCCAGGTGTCTTTTTTTGAACGCACTTGAAACTGAATTCATTAGGACTCAAGTGCTGCTGGACCACCTCTGTTTCCACACACCACCCGCTCCATCCCCATGTTGGCATGTATCACTAACGGGAGTGTGTGTGCTCGATTACAGCGGCGGCGTTTTGTTGTAGCAAGTCAGCACTTGAGGTGAGGATGCCCCTTTAAGGCTTCACATGAAGAGGGTTACTGACAGCGGGGATGGGAAGATTTATGTGACATCATGTCCACTTTGTTAGTGACTGCTCTGCATTCAAGAGGCCATTTACATATGTAGCAATGTTGCCATAATTTGAAGTGATTAATGTTTTTTTTTTAATCTGTTTCCCATTTCCAGTTGTAAAGTTAAGCTAACACACTGCTAGCTTAAGCTTCCTGTTTACCACACATACAGTCCATGAAAGGGGTGTCCGTTTTTTGCAGTCAGATGCTGAGCATAGTTAATAAATGTCTCTGGGATCAGAAGCAGTTACGATCTTGTTTTCTGACCCATAATTTAAAAATAGAGGTCTACAAATTTGGGACATATACCTGCTTTATTTCCAAGAGTTATAGAAGTAGATGAACACCACTCCCATGGGTGTACGTAAGGTAGGGAGCTAAAACAAGGAGGTGAGCCTATTCGTAACTCCCCCACAGTCTGAAAATTCCCATTTAAACATTTATTTTTATGTATAGATTAAAAAAAACAAGTTATAAGGTATTGGTTTGTTAGCTTGAAACATTGAAAATAGCCATGCTAGCTGTTGCCGTTTACCTCCACAATAGGTATTGGTTAAGCTAACCACCCCTTGGCTCTTTGTTATGAGAGTTATGAGAGCAGAATCAATCCTCTTACCTTAGGCCCCGTGTCCACATAGCGCCTCTTTCTCAGCGCCAGCGTCTTTTCGATTGTTCCCAATGAGGACAGAGCGTATGCGGCCGCCTACAGAAAAAGCGCTGCACCCAGCTTCTTATTCAGAGAGCTCTGCCTTTTTTGTGCGGCCGCTCCAAGCACTTCGTGTTGAAAATCTCTGAACTTTTCAGAAAGGTGCTGCTTTTTTCAGCCAACCAATGAGATGGGGCGCCAATCGTAACCCTGGTTACCACCAAATATGTTTTTGCCATTGTCTACCCGAAGCTGCACGATATGACAAACAAACAGTATCACAATTGAGACCGCAAAGCTTGTAAGCGTTGTCCTTGTATCGCCATACGCGTTGAAAGCTTGTTGTTAGCTTGTTGTTAGCTGTGTATTAAGTTAAACTTATTGTTGTCAAACCCGGCGTGTAGTGTTTTTTCTCTCACCACACAAGCGCTTCTTTCCAGCCCCAGGCCAGGGCCCTGCCAGTGTACCGATGAGAAAACAAAGGCATTTGATGTCTCAGCCAAATTCAAATCAGGGATGTTCTGGTTCACGGTTTCTAAAAGTTAGCAGTCACATTCATTCTGTTTTTATCAAGAAGTAAGTTATAACATGCAAAATTTCCGTATTAAGAGGTCAAATAACTTGCTGGTCTTGCTATGTTTTTGGTTGAGTTGTGTACCATTATTACTAATGTTTCTAACAATGTCCAAACACAGCGGTATCCTTTACCTGAACAGAGTAACACTGCCGTTGGTTGTCAGTCTTCTGGGGAAACACAGGAAACACCAGATGATACATCAGAGTTATAAAGGAAGTCATAAACTGTTTACGTTCGGTAAACTTGTGGTTATTTCATAACTTACAGTAACATGACTAACATTAAAACACTTTAATACATAACATCATCCATGGACAAGATTTCTGCCAGAGTCACGTCAGATAGATTTTAATCGGCAATGCTGGTTGGTATACATTGACAGCAACTCCCATGATCCCTCACTACTTCCCAGTGTCACTAAACATATACAGTATATTTTGTTCTTGTTCAGACTGACAGTCCCGGCAGAAATAAGGCTCTGTCCAGTGGATTTGACTTGTAATGCAACACAAATAACAAGAAGTGCTGAGACGGTTACCTGCAGTTAAATGCCGTGCACACAGCTTCCTAACAGTGTATGTTGAATGTGTTCTGTTTTACACTTCTAACACGTGAAACCTGCAGTCATTTTGTGGTAGCGTTTACTGTTTGTCATTTTGTACCTGCTCTTTTTTTCCTTTTTTTTCCGACCTGACTTCGTGATGCTAATGGTTACAATTAAATGAATTGTGCAGACTTTGTGCAAGTCTCCATTTAGTTGTATGTCTTTCACCATCAGGTATTAAGTATGCAAACAAGTGAACAGGTATTTTTGATGGATAAGGTATTAAGATAAGATACATTAAAGAAATGTAGCCCAATACTCTGACTTACACAGTGTATCCTGTGTGTATATTGCTTGTTTTGTATTTATGAATTTTCCAATTTATTCTTAATTTTTCACAAATTCTCATCACTTTTATTTCTGGTTCAACCGTCTTTTCATATTTTAGTTTTGTTTAACATAAAAGTCGATATGTAAGCCACGACTAGACCACCTTGGTTACGTGAGCACACACACTGGTGTTCTATAGACACTAACAGATGGGCTTGCAGTATGTAATGTTCCTGATGACATGAAGCTCCTGCTGAGCTTGATATTGGAGCACAGCAACGTACGGTGAACCATAGAGAGCACATGTAGGTATCACCTACAGTTCAGCACATTCATCACGTATAGCCAACAGGTAACTAACTATGTGAAGAGAATTTACCTTTTGGGCAAAAATACTCCTCTGAGTCTGGCCAAAGTGCACATTTGTGTGAGTGAGTGTCATACATGCCACTAAGACAGATACATTAATAGAGCTCTGCATTATTTAGCATGTTTACTGACTGTATGCCGACGCTGTAGCTAATGCCATCGGCAAGGGGTCTCTTGCTGTCTCTCTTTATAATTACAGATTTTTCTCACAGAATCCGTCACTAATTAGACGCTTTATAAGCATTTCAACTCTGGCTATCAGTCCAGAATGAGATGCCTTCATTCAGATGGACAGTGAGCTCACAAGAACAGCACGTATTTGCTCACCTACATTGGGAGGTGAGGGAATAATACATTCAACAGGTTGCCTTCAGGCTGCTCTGAATCAACCTCTCATTGCACACATACACACTCCAAAGAAACGGCTTAAAGTATATATCTCAAGTAGAAAGACGGACAAAAACTCACAAACACACACATTTTACACACATGCATGCCACCCACACCACATGGTTAATTAATTCTAATTTGAACGGCCGTGGCCTCACCTCCTACACTCATGCCTTCTGATGGTGCCTGGAGAAAACAGCGTCTCCAGTGAGCGACAAAGACAGGCAAGACTGAGGCGAAGCCATGAATGTGAAAGTAAGAAATGCCAGAGTGAATTCATGTGTTGGGAGACTCATCGCACATGAGTGACAGCTGGGAGTTGGGGCCCGAAGTTCGGAAAGCAGCTTCGCAACTGGCAGCCAGAGGTGTCTGAATCAATTTATGGAGGATTTTCATACCAGGAAACTCTGTAATGTGAGGTCAATTACTGAATATAACAGGATCGCAACTTATCTGATATGGCTACCATTACAAATATGTCTGGGCATAGCACACTCTCACTGCTGTGTAAGAAGCAGATTTAAGATTCAATCAATCACATTATGCCACTTGAATAGTTTAAAACATACAGTCAGAGAGGCATCTGTGCTTCATTGGTGATCTTCTTACTGATGGCATTTAATACATTTCCCAATGCATTACCAATGCAGAAATGGATATACCCACACTTTAATCTTATTATACAATTAAAATTTTAAAAACTGTATTCATTGGTTTTTGGACATTACGGGGAAGTGAAACAAGCACTTAATAAAGTTGATATGGTGATCCTGCCAGTTGTCTATATACACATCCAGCAGACACAGTCAACACGATCACTTGTAGTCATGTTTCAGTCCACCTGAAAAACTTAAAGGGGCCATATCTTTTGAATGGATATTCTCATATTTTTCATGGGTTACACATGTTTGGGTGTGAAAAAGTGTTTTTCCAGAATGACATGTTTGAAAAGGTCACCTCTGCACTAGTTTGTAGTCAAGTCGTTTTTCAGCTTACCATTCCAAAACCTCCTGGTGATTCTATAAGGCTGAATAACCAATCCTAGAGCAGCCATGTTTTCTATAACTTTTGAGTGACAGCGCAGTGTGGCCGTTCCCCACGTGTGATTGCACATGTGGGGGAGGAGCTTCACGGTCACTCCAAATACTATCAGCCAATCGTGGCTAAGGTCTAACCTGAATGGCAAAATGACTTGTTCGTTTCAGGAGGAAGGAGAAGTTCTGAATTTTTAAAACGAAACAAACTTTACCAACGTGATTCAAAAACACATGGTCCCCAATCTCTAATTACAACGGCTATAGTCTGAGACGATATAACCTCTGGGGACACCGGTGAACGCGGCGGGCGGTAAGCGATAATCGACTTCCCATCAATCTTTTTCCGCGCGCTGTATTGTTACAGAAAGAGAAACTGTTTTCTTGTGATTTACTTGTTATTGATGGGTCTTACCTTTGCTGACATTTCAACATCATGATGTAGATTTGTAAAAAGAAAAAATTCAAGCTTTGTCAGGTCGGTCCTCAAGAGGAGAAGAAAACTTTTAAAATGTGCGTTTGTTTTTAGATCTAGAACAGATCATTAGCTGAACTTACATGCAGATGTCTGTTTATAGAGATTAATAAGAGGGTAAATTGTCATCAGATCACACTGATGGGAGCCGGGATGTCATTACGGCGTTCTGCCTGCTTTTGCTCTCCTCACTGACTGTTTTTCTTATACACCGCAGCCTGCTGATACATGATTGGTCAATATTACTCGGAATACAAGCATAGTACAAACGGAAACCAGAACACTTGCCTTCCTCGAAATCCACATCCCTGCACATAACTTGCGGACGTTTTGGGCATTAGAGACGGTGAGGTCAGGGTCAGGTCATTTGTGTTGTCACTGATTTTGATTGTGGGAGGAAACCTTGTCTTTACATTGTGATTATGGATTCAAATTTAAGCAGGTTCGTCCGCATCGGTAGCTCTTATAAGTCAAGAGTCAGGGGAACAGTTTCTAACTTGAACAGAAATTTCCCACAGATTTAAATGGGATAATTTTTTTACTCATTTGGCAGCAAATGAGCTCTGATCCAGACTTAATGGAATCTTTTGCATACTAATCATTGTGTGTGTGTGTGTGTGTGTGTGTGTGTGTGTGTGCGCGATCTGTCACTCGTAAATCTCTCCTCATTAGACTACAGTAATAAAAGCATGTCTGTATCCCTCCTCCATGATTCCCCACTGGATACT
Source organism: Semicossyphus pulcher (assembly GCF_022749685.1). NCBI lineage: Eukaryota > Metazoa > Chordata > Actinopteri > Labriformes > Labridae > Semicossyphus > Semicossyphus pulcher. Next base: position 22,641,843 of record NW_027211726.1, read on the forward strand.
CTCCTTAGTTAACATCCTCCCTGATGCCACGTTTTCCTGTCCACATTATCTCAGCAGATACAAACAGCTCCGGTGCCGTGGCAGATATCTTAATCCTGACACGCATCAGTGAGCTGTCAGCCTCATTAATAAAAACATTAACTCTCAACTCAACAGCTGATCGATAGCTATTGACTCAGGCTGACTGATTTGCTACACCTGCGTGATCGATGAGCCGGGTTAATCCTGGGTGGTTAGAGAGAGAGAGAGAGAGAGAGAGAGAGACGGGAGGAGAGAGGGCGAGAGACAGTAGGTGGGAGGTGGAGATGTCTCGGTTCGAGCTCAGTCACCTGTTAAATGAACAAAAGTGAAGATTCTCCTTCCTGCTTCCGCCCACTATTTTAATAGTGAACAAGCACTGACATCTAATACATGGGTGGGTGTGTAGTTATACACACACCCACGCATGCTTGAGCACACAGCCACCCACGCCATTTTTTCACCAGCAGACGCACACACGCTCCATCCTCCTTGAGACAGCAGTAAAATATTCTATTATTTATAAATATACAATAAAACTGCAATTATTTCCACCTAAATAGAGAAGTTTTTAATATTTTAACAGCAGTTTAAAGCTTTAGTTTTAATCTAAATGATTTATTTCTATGTTCACACACACACACACACACACACACACACAGACACACACAAAGCAAATAGTTAATGCAGCTCCTGATGTTGAATTTTATGATGAGCAAACAGGCAATAAGGACAGAAGGATGCTGGTGTGTTGTTGAGGTTGTAGCAAACTCACTCACATTAGACTGGCAAACACACAGAGGAATACACAGGATGTACGCTGAGGCAACACGCACACACACACACACACACACACTCACAGGACGCTGAGCGGGGAGTATAAAAGGGGCATCCTTCCCACTCCACAGAGAAGTGCTCTCCTCACTCTCACACACTCGTCTGACGTGCTGAACCTCTTTTCTCAAGGTAAGGACACTTTTTCTGTTTTTATTATTTCCATGGATCAGAGATGTTTTTTTGTATTGTGAAAATCTACTTTATTTTGCATTATATTGCGTTGATTTGTTTATGTTTAAAAGCAATTACTGTATAAATTAATGACATGTGCTTATTTGTTTTAAAATGTTTGATGAATTAAGTTTTTTACTTTTTTTTTTTGTGAATTTATTTCCAGAGATTTTTCCCAAAAGAGGAAATGATCAATTGTTTGTGGTGTCACTTTTTCACTCAGGATATACTAACATCTTACTATCTTCATTGCTGCGTGTGCTGGTGCTCCTGGATGGCGTGAATATGCTGTTCTGATTCCATGCAGTCAGAATGATCGTTCACTGTGAGAGAGCAGTTGTCTGGCAGATGGCGGAGGGTCTCGGTTGTAGCTTCTTCGTGTGGAAGATGACTGTTGAGTCAGGAGAAACGCCTGCTCCAAACTCAGACTGGACTGCATCTCATATTCCTTCTTATTTAACTTCCCCTGTGTGCTTCTCTCTCCTCTCTCTGTGTTTTAGATGACTGCGGGCATGTGTGTGTGTGTCGTGCTGGCAGTCTTGTGTACGAGCTGTTTGGGGCTCCCCTTCTCCTCCCAACTCCTAGAGGAGGGCCAACGTTCCATGGCCGCTCCTTCTGAAGGTACGAGTAGCTCACTGCAGGCAAAGACAAGCCGACAACGAACAGCGAGAGCTTTCATAAATATATCACAAAGCTTTTATACCTTACTGCTCTGTCTGCTCTCTTGTGTGTCCATGTCAAGTAGCTCACCTCGAGGCTGACACCCAGACCTTGGGAGAGCACCACCTCCGACACACCCGCTCTGCCCCCCAGCTCAAAGCTCTTCCTCCGGCGGAGGAGGACGCGGACTCCCGAGCCAACCTCAGCGAGCTGCTGGCAAGACTCATCTCCTCCAGGAAAGGTGTGCGAGAGGATGAGTATTTGTGTGTTTTGCTGTCTTCCTTGCTTCATCTTAAATCTTACAGCTCGTAAGAGGTCGAGGAGTGTATATGTGTGTGAGTGTGTAAAGAAAAGCATCAACAATATTCCCAACATCGGTTCATTTTCAGAGACAAGTGCTTCACCCGGCCATCCTCCTCCCCGAGGTTTCGCTAATTACTGGAAATCAGCACGGCCTGCTTTGTAAAATGAATTAGTGGCTCTGAAAAGCTTTTGTGGTTTGAAAGAGCAAGTATTAATGTGCGCAGCCTTCCGGCCATTCTGCTCATTCCTACTTATTTCACTTTTTCCTCCCCTTCTGTCTCCAGTGGTTTTTTTTCTCTTAATTGCAGAGAAGACAAGTCCTCAACCCCGTCAGAGGCAGGTTTAAAGGCTCTCACCTCTTTGGTCGTGCGACAGCAGGGGGAACACAACACACACATTTAGAATACACAAAGTCCAGTGGATTCCAGTATTGACTTTTCTTCTACTGCTTCAAACCTTGCACGCATTTTCAGAGCAACAGACAGACAGTAACATTTCGAAACATGGAATCAAACGAGAAAAAGGCTCTAAATGCTGAGACAAGTTTGTAAGTGATTTTCAAACCAAAGTGAGTAATGTTCACTATTGATTGGACAGGCGAGAGTGTTGGCTTAATCATAAAAAGTGGACTTTGCCTAAAGGTAAATGTTATGTTAGACATAAAACAGAATATTTACACATCTGCACACAAATATGCATCAGGGTTACAGCTACATGTACATACTCACGCTGTGGAACATAAAAATGCAAAACAGCCTCAGAAACTGAACTCAGACCTGGAAGTCAATAAAATGTTAAAGGCCACATAAAAATTAATAAGCTAAACCTAAGGGAGCGTACGCATCTAAGTTCCCTGCTCCATCGTGCGCGTTTGTTTGTGGGCGTCTGTGTTCGTGTGCTCGCTGTTCACTTGCATGTTTCGGTGTAGGAGGTGTCGTTGTCGAGCCTTCTGCAGCCAATCTTCTCAGCGCACCAGGGAGGTGAAACACAGTGTTTATTTGTGTGTGTGTGTGCGTGCGCGTGTGTGCATGTCTGTGTGTGTGTGTGTTGCGTGGGAGGATGTGGGTGGAGTGAAAACAGCATCTCTGTGTGCGCTCAATTGATTACCAAACAGAGAGAGCAGTCCTGCTTCAGTTCACTTTGAATAAAAAAAAAAGAGTCACAGATCAGAATGATCTGAGGGGAGGTCACAGAGAGTCGGGGAGAGGAGAATATGAGGGAGCAGGGAGCTTTTACACAACTGCACACATGCAGATTGATGAAAATACATGCATGGACGCACAAACAAAGTAATAGTATGTTGTCGCCCGACCATCTGTTTTTAGTTTGCCCCTTTTATTTTCTGTTGTGTGAGGATGTGTAAAAAAGAGAGAAGGAGGGAGAAAGAGAGAGAGAAATAATGAGAAACAGACAATTAAAATGCCCGAACCAGCATCAGAGCAAAACATGACAAACACAAACTGTCACTGAAAACAAACATCATGCGTCCATGTTCTTTTGCAAAAAATTTTTTTTAGCAGAAACATCCAATTGAGGGAATTAAATGTGGTAAACTCACTGCCACAGGAGGGAAAAAATCTGCCCTAAGATCTTATTCGTGCATGATGACTATTAATTGCTTAGTTTTATGAGAGCATGATTTGTCTCCTGTCCTGCCCCAAAACTGCCACATTTAACCAGATATATTAATTCCAGTATTAATTCCACTGAATGAATCCTCTCAGAAAGTCTTATTGAAGTCTAAACATTTCCTGCATCTTGCTTCCACAATCTGAGTATTTCAAACTAACTTTCTCTAACCATCTCTAAGCAAGCCAAATCTCGCTCTCCTGCCCTTCTCACTCCGAGGAATACTAATTTCCTCCCTTCTCTCTTTCTCCTCCGCCCACGCTTTCTCTCACCTCCACCCCTCCTCATCCCCCCCACTCCAGGTTCTGTGCGCAGAAACTCCACGGCAAACAACAGAGGCAGCGCGCTGAGCGCCAACCACCGGATAGCAGACAGGGACTACTTGGGGTGGATGGATTTCGGCCGTCGCAGTGCAGAGGAGTACGAGTACTCCTCGTAAAGGAAGTCAAACCCCTCCGTACGGGCACATGAGAAAAAGAAGAAAAAAATCAACCCACGCAAGCTGGCTCCTCACTGTCTCACAATAAGAGTCTCTTTATGATGTATTTGTTGTACATTTGTTTGTAAAACTGTAATAATGCAATATACATATGCCAAATTTTGCAGAAAAGCTCTCACTGTCCAAGAATCGTTTGTTTCTGGTTTTCTCTGGTTTCTTTATCGTTTTGGTCGGGGAGGATCGGGGTGGTGTCAGGGTCTGTTGAGAGTTACTGGACTGAATAAAGATTGAAAATATCCCTCTCTGCTTATCTCTTCTTCCAATATAATGCATGCTGCTTACATCAGATCTATTAACATTCATTGGGTGCATTCATGTAGTGTTACAGAGTTATCTGTGGCAGCCCATTACTGCAGCAAACAAACTATTATCTCTGCTTGTTATGTGTCTGTGTTGTAATGTAGAGTTTTAATGTTTTACATCACAGGCCAGACTCTAACAGCGTTAGCAGGAACTAAATCTCATGAACCATCGATATGCACTCACAAACATGCTCTTAAAGTAATTTTAAAAGATGAAAGAGATAAAATGTTTGAACACTTGATGTTGCTTCTGTTCCAAACCTAATCAAGATTTTTATACTCAGTTCAAAAATCTGTTATACAGTCTTTTCCACTGGATCCAACTCCCAGTTTAATTTGTTCTCTTTTTGCTTCCACACCTCACAAAGTCACTCAAAAGGATTTTGACAACCAGAACACAGAGCATGACTGGTTAGAAACCGGTGGCTGTTTAGATGCAACAGACTGAGAAACACTTGATTCCTCACAGCGTGTTTGTCTTCCTCTGGAGTAAGGTGGATCACAGTTTGCGCTCCCTGTGTGAGAAATATCTCCAAAATCACAGAATTTCTTTAATTCTTCAAGCTATTTTTAAAGCCATATAGGTAAAGAGATCAAGTTTTATTGTGGCATGAATCTAACATGATCCAACATCCTGTGCTTTCTTTTGCTGGCTCTTCCTGTTGAAGATTTTCCATCCCCTGCTTTAATGTGAAGATATGTTTCATGCGCTATGTTCATGTGTACTATATGTACTTATATATGATCAGTATTTTCTGAATATTTGGAAGCTAGTAATTATCCCTCCAGACAGCTGTAATATATAATTAAAGGAACTATTTTATGGACTGGAGACCTGTTTGAGATGAAGTTTTTGTTCTGGTCTGAATGTAACTGCTATATGTTCTGTTTTGTGTGTTGCGCTTTCTGTTTTTTACGCTTGATATAAAACTGACCAAATTGTTTGATTTAAAGAATGTTTGTGGAGGATAACACCTCAGTCTGCCTGCATATTTGAGAATAAACAGTTTCCCATGGGACCTGACACTTCTCTTCCTCTGCCTGGTTCAGTTTCTTTGATGCTAAATGTTACATGGACTGTTGTTTTACTGTTCAAATGGAAATAAATTGATATATGCGTCTGGCCTCTGACAAGGCAATTAGACAATCATAGTTTAGGACTTTGGGGTGGCACCTGGGGTGGCCAATCAGATTTCAAGGGGGGCCCAGGCCACCCCTCTGGATCCGCCCCTGATATGTGTTACACATGTTACATATTACAGGTGGTTATGTATTCTTTCTAATATCAGCATAAAACAAACAAACAAAATGATTTAAAACCACTTCTCAGGGGTCAAAGGTCAGTGTCTCTTCCTGGGGCCAAACAATGACCATGGTGGATTATGTGATGCTAATGTTTCTGGTTTTTAAGTGTAGTGAATATAAAGGGAGAGAGTCACTTATAGCCCCACAAAGGAGATGAAAGTCAGTGAATGCATCAATCAGGAAGTGGGCCCGAAGATATTCAGGAATATCTTCAAAAGAACAGCAAGCTCGCTATGAGCTGTAACGTCTTTGCTAAATATTGAAACGGTTTAAAGTGTTTCGAGATGCTGATATCGATTGAATTATTAAAGCAGGCTCAAAATAAATCTTTATAATTGCTTCTGGCTCCACGAGAGACCATAACAGCGTTTACCGAGCCCAGTATGTTTTGGTGGAATGAGAAAATGTTTTATGAGAAAATGTTTGATTAAAATTCTTCAGGCAAAGGCAGCAGAAGAGAAGCAATGACGTCGCACAGACGCTTTGCTTTGATGCACTGACTTCACATGACGTTTTATTTCTTATGTTAAGATTATTATGAAAAACAACACCTTACAGAAGCCAGCCGTCATGCTGCGAGCTTTAACCTGTAGGATGTATTAGTAAAGGAAGGAGGAGGAATCCACAGCGGTGTTGAATTGTGATGAAGCAGCCCATTATAGTGCTGCTGGCCCCGTGTGTTAAGTGAAAGATGTGTCTGCGTGAGTGAGAGGTGGAGAGAGGGATCGATGAACAAAGCAGCCATGGTGAATAATTCAGAGAGGTGGTTTCGGATGCCTTGGGGGGAAAAGAGTGTTTGCCGTGTTTATATGTTTGTGTGTGTGTGTCTGTGTGTGTGTGTCAGGCGCTGAAGCCACTGGCTTGAACTGAGGTCGCACTTGAATCAGAATTTTACAGGGACTTGAGATTCTGAGGGCCAAGGGAATCAACTCAAACTTTATGTTTAAAGAGCTGAGGCTGAGCCGTCTGAGTTAAAGGCTCTGAAAAGATTTAAAGGCTTCAGTGGGACTGCGAGTAAATGTCTCCACTGTGTGTGTGTCTGAAGTTGTGTGGATATCTGCTGTGATTGCCAATGATGCAAAAAAGGTCAAAAGACAAATGAACTGCGTCTGACGTGGAATGATTGGAACAGTCATACATGCATAAGTGCTCTGGTTTCTGTGCTAATGGGGAAAGCCACACACTCATGAAAGGATCATGAGCTTCAGGAGTGTGGTTGTAATGAAGACCCAGCAGCAGTGATGAGCAGATGGTCCTAGCTCGGCCTGGACTGTCTATAAAACTGGCTCGATATACCTACTGTGTCTCCAAAATTTCCATTCTTTAACTTCAATCATTTTTAGTCCATTCAAAGGTGTTTAACTGGCATCTAAAACAAGAGGAACTTATGGTGAGAGAGAGAGAGAGAGATAAGAGAGTTCCTGTCTTTGATGCTCTGACTGTACTCCCTGTAAACAATATTATTCCAAGCTTACATAATATAGATTTATCCGTCGCCACGTAACACAGCAGAAAATGCTTCAAAGATTGTGAAGTAGCAAAACTCCCTTGAGTCTTCAAAAGTTGCCTGCCAACTTTACATTGATTACAGTCTGGGACAGGAGGTAAATAAACACATAGACAGAATTTGAAACTGAAGTGAGAGTATTTTGTGTTAGTCAGATACAGCAACACCTCAGAATTGTGCTGGAGAGAATGCGGGAAGATTGGCGACCACACCCACATTTTTTGGGATCAATACTGGAGGGACATTCAGGCAGAGATCAAATAAATCCTGGGATTAGACTTACCTCTAGAGCCAGCATTCTTTATATTAGGAGAAACGTCAGAGGACATAGAAAGCAAAAATCTGTCGTGCTTGATTGGGGTGTTGCTGCTGATGGGAAAGAAGATGATTACAGTGTTATGGTGAATTGCGAAGCCACCGACTGTCCAACTCAGGGGGGAAAGACTAAGAAGTGTATATTTGATGGAAAGCAGAACAGCTAACCTACTAACTAAAGACTGATGTTTTCAATACTAGATGGAAATTGTAAAAACTGCAGCTACAGAGACTGATTAAGGAATCAACCCCTTCCTAATCTCAGTGTGAGGGAGGAGTTCGACTGGTGTTGTCTTCATGTTTTGGAGACGAGTTTACAGATATGACTGTGTATAAGTGACACAATAAATAAATAAATAAAGATTGCCACTGATTTTCTTTACCCCAGCGTACATATGAAGAAGTAAACATATGGGTGATGTGTACTGGTTAGAATGAGGTCAAATTGGGGCCTCTGTCTGTGATGCCTCCATGAATTGATCCTGAATAAGATATACGATGCTTTATGATGTGATCTTTGCATCATGTTTGTATATTCTTTTGTAAAAGATAGCAGATATAAATAAAAGCTTAGTTAAAAGGAAGAAACTGAAGAGAAGCTGATCTTTACTTTAGGTAGGTTAAATTAAACTATGTACAAAAAGAAAAAGGAAACATACAATGTTATGCAGAGTAGCAGTTACACATTCTGATACCAATGTTGTTTTCAATTTAAAATAAAAGCCAGAGGGACAAAATGTCCCAAAGAGTGGACTGTGAAGTTACTGCAGGTGGGCTGCAAGAGGTCTTCTATATTTTACAATTTGCCATTTGTGCTTATTTTGTTGCTTCTCAAATTTTGTGAATTGGATAGGATTGATTATTTGCACTGCATTACCAAAGGCCAACCTTCACAGACTGTTTTTCTGATTATGAAATAAAACTATAACAATGTTTCCCACGCAAAGACTATACCTAACTCCGGTCGGCCTCTCCTTTCAGGAACCATGCTAATTGTTATCTACTGTACGTAGCACACTTACAATTGATACGTACCTCATACAACCCCACTTAAAAAATCCGAACACTCCCTTTAAGGAGACTGGATTAGGATGTGAATCTATTCACTCATGTGAACATTAACAGAGATTATGACCGATTTTTTTCACCCAATAGTACCTATTTTTCACAAGTTGGGCATATTCCATATACTCTGAAACTAAAGTGACATTTTCAGACAGACAAACCAGGAGAACATCTACTTTTTTCGAGACCTGTCTCTCAGCAACACACTCTTGCAAGAACTCGCAACAAAGATATTTCATCTCTTGGGTAGTGCAGCATGTTGGCTCTGCCGATGGCGATTTCCAACCAGGTAAACAGAAATTTCAAGGGACTTAAACATGTAACCATGAATTAAAAATGTAAACTGAAAAAACAAACAAAAAAACTTGTGTTTCTTTGCTTAAAAATATTTTTATTATTATAACTGAACTGTAGAAAGAGACCAAGCCCCCTCAGTAGACAGGAAGTGTTCAAATCACACCATCTTTAGTTATAGGATATCTTTGATGTTAGCATGCTGAAACTTGCTCATTTTGATTTAACAGAAAGTACAGCAGAGGTTGATGAGAATGTCTTCAGATTTGCAGGTATTTGGTAATCAACTTAAGTATAATTTAAGTTTAAATGTTGAAGTGATTACTCAAGTAAAAGTCAAAGGATCGCCAAAGTTAGAACAATTCATGCTGAGGGGGCATTAATGTCTGAACTGAATTTTAACGCTATTCAACATACAGTGCACTTGAGGTTAACTTTACTCTTTCATCTCAGTAGGATTGATGTTTTGCTTAATAAGACTATGTTATTCTAAGAGATAAAAGTCCTTAGTAAAAGACGTCACTGACATTTCAATCATTTCATTCCTTCTAATTAGACTCCCCAGCTGCCAGATGGGCACTTTTTTTCTGCGTTATTGTTCACCTCTTGTTCACCCTGCGGCTAACAGAGGTTTAATAAGCTGCCCTCATTATATCACTCATAGCATAAGAGATATGGATGATGTAAAGGTAATGGGTTATGACTGGGCCGATGTGGACAGACAGATTAAATACAAAGTACTTCACATACTGATTATTTTCTGCGCTGCGTTATTCACGAGCACCATCTGCTGGAGGAGGGTTGATAATGATTTCCTGTCCGGAATTCTTTTTGTCATGAGTGCTGAAGACATCAGTGAGTCGTGACTTAATTTAGAGGAGAAAAACACACAGAGGAAAAAAATACAAGTGTTAATTTATTGTTTGAAATTTTATTTGGAAAAAACCCTCATTACATGCTCACCCAAATACTTCCAGTAATGCGTTGTTCTTGGTTATGCACTACAGATCACGGCTCCTTTATAAGCATGTCATTACAGACAATTCAGTGACATGAACTGTATATACAGTGAACACACATACAGTATGACAACATCATTTTATGAGTTCAATTCATAGGATTTATATAAATAAATAAACACAAGTGCAACAATGGCTCTGATAACTCTCTCACACCCTAAAGCCATCACATGAAGAACAGAAATCTTCAAACACAGATGGTCGAGGCACTATATTGCTTCATTTCTCCGAAAGCTTCTGACCAAGACGGCTGATTAGCAACAATCTCTTCCCTCATCCCTCTCTCTGCCCTCTTTGTTAGCTGTGGCTTCAGTGTATTGATCCGTCCAGTTCAGTGGAAGCAACATCAACTTCCCTGTCTAATGGCCAATCAGGAAACTAAACCAAAGAATCTTAATACTGACATAAAATCTATCAATGATTTGTTGAAAGTGATTTGTTGACTCACACCTAATCACTTCAGGAGACACTGAGGTGGGGGTTAGGTTAGACTGAGGTGAGAGAGTGAGGGTAAAGATGGTATATTTTAATATATTTGGTGTAATTTTTGTCTAAATATTTATAAAAAAAGTGGATCTTAATCCATCCAATTATTAAGAAGATGAAAGGCATAATTTAGTGCTACAGCGACTACAAGTAGCCAACTAGTGCAATGGCAGATTTAACATAGGGTATGTTGGTGTATGTGTGTGGGATGTGTGTGGGATGTTGTGGATGTGTTTCAAAAAAGAGGCAAGAGTGGGAGTACTACATCTAGCCAGCAGAGTCAGTCTCCAAAGCAGGGATGTAAGTGGACAGCAGTGCGAGTTAGTTTCTTGGATCTGGGACAGATTCAACTCTCTTTCAAGATATTCTGCTTTTAATGAGTTATTTCACCCAATGTAATAAAATGTAATTACATTTAATTGGTTTTATGTGCCCAGACCTTTTAGATATCTGTGCCAAAACACTGTGGCTCAGTGGTGCTTTGAACTAAATGCTAACATTAGCATGCTAACATACTCCCACGGACAGAAAACGTTGAGAAAATTGTTTAGTGGGTACATTTTGATGATGTACACAATCTTAGTTTAGCATGTTAGCATGCTAAGATTTGCTTAGCCACTAGCCACTAGCTAATTACCACTAGCCTAGGAGTAATTAGCAAAGCTAAAGTACAGCTAAGGCTGATGGGAATGTTTTAATTTTGCAGACACCAAAACACCTGGCTAAAATTTATATGAATTATTATTAATTCATTTATTTATTAATATGAATGTCTGTACTAAATTAAAAGGCAAATATATTCAATAGTTATTCACATATTTCTGTCTTTAACAAAGTCTTACTGTCTCATTGACAGTTCAAACACCGGAGCCATGTCGCTAGTGATGCTAAAAATGTCACAGCAAAGAGAATTTCCCGACTAATGTCACCATCATTCTGTAAAGTCTGCAGGGTGAATAGTTCTCATAATGAATAATGCTATTTTGCTTGGGTTTATGAAAATATTATCATTCTTAAGTCCTCATGATAAGTATGGAGGTGGCGCCACAAGGCAATTAGCCTAAGTTAGCATAAAGACTGAAACAGGGGAAACAGCTAGCTTAGCAGTTTGCCAAGTTGACAATTTACCAAACAACACAAACATGTTATGTATAATATGATTAAATCATACCCACAAAGAAATGCATAAAAAAAGGATACATTTGTGGTTTCAGGCAAAGTAACTTTAACGACTTCTGGGTGATGAATAAATAGCAAACACCATGTTTCTTACTTTTAACCACAAAATGTCATTTTAACATACTGGACGAAGCAAAGCCAGCAATTTCCCCTTACTTCTAGCCCTTTTACGAAGCTATGTTAATCAATTCCTGATCTCATTATGAAAGAATATGGGCACATAAAACCAGAACTATCTGCATGGCTACATACAGGAAGAGGTTTTGTGTCTTAAACCAATTATTAAGTTACTTTGCTTCTAATTTGAGGATGATTCACTGCTTAAAAGCACTAAATAGTGGATAGTGTCTGTGTGGAACCACAGTAGAGATTAAAAACTGGTCAGTAGTGACATGTTGTTATCAGACGTATGAACAGTGTTAGTCTATGTTTGAGCTCCAGATGACTGCTCAATAGTGAGTCCTTAGCCCTGCCTGGCTCCTACTTGGCCTAATGGCTAGCAGCAGTGCAGACTACTCCTGGGGTCCCGGGGCTTTCATTGCCATGCTGGCACCAACCATGGCTGGATAACTCCGGTTCCTCCTCATTCCATCAGGCCCAAAAGGGGAGCCGGATCTGCGCAGCCCGCCCAGGGGCCCCAGGATGGGGCTGGGACTCACTGCTCTGCCCCCAGAAGCTCCAGCCACACCCAGCCGCTTCACCTTGTCCAACAAGTTAAGGTTGTGGACAGTCACGCTAACATCTGTTTGGCTTTCACAATCTCTCCCTTTCTGCCTGCCCCTCATCCTCCCTGTCACCTCCTTCAGAATTGAACGGGCCGGTTTGGAGGCGAGGAAGTTGTCATAGGATGGACTCTTGAAGTCAAATCCTGCTGGGGTGGGCCCAGCTGAAGCTCCCTCCCCTGTGGGCGAGTTGGGAGGAGTAGAGGGGCGCAGAGGGTCGGGGTTGGGTGCTCGATTAGGGGTGATGGAAGTGCTGAATAAGACTCCTCCGTTTCCCTGGCCGTGCTCCAGGCTCTGGCTCTGGTGATACATTGCTGCTGAGATCCCTCTCTCCTGGAGAAGTCGAACTAACCCCAAGGAAGTGCTGGTGGTGCGTGTTGCATCTCTGCACAAACATGGGAAACAATTTAGAGTCAACATCATGATGAGAGGTAACTCTGTAAAATAACTTTTAATGCTCATCACTGCCTTTATGTAGAAAAACCCTAAAACAAGTGAAACTTACTGGAAGCAAGTTATCTCACAATGGTTCTTTTCAGGAAACTACAACAAACTAAGTGTGATATAGAGTGCTGCTAACTGATTAACAAAGAAGAAAGAACCGTGCCTGAGGTTAGTTGAGGATTCAGATGGCCTGAGACCGAGCCTGCGGGGCGTGCAGGGTGTAGCAGCAGGAGTGCCCAACAGAGTGCTGGTCATCACACAGGAGGAAGACGATGGGACTGGGTTAAGACTGGAAAGAAAACAAACAACACAGGGGAACAAAGAGATTTAAAACATGGCAAAGATGATACTACTGCCTGATCAACTTGTGTTGAACTTGCATATCTGTTGTGCATATCAAATTTTTTTAACCATAAGCATTTGCATGTATCGTTTAGGGCCTTCCTACTGTAACTGGCTTCTGAATAATAAGGCATGTTTTTTAACATGGCTGTTTTTTTAGCAGAAAAGCAAAACTTTGCAGAAGTTGATCATAAATGAACTTTTGAGAAAATCTGACAAACCAGACTGCTTATGTTTCTTACCTTGGTGTGACCCGTGTTTGCTCATCAGTTGGGTGGAGGATCCGACAGGTTGTGAAGGTGTAGGTGGAGCTGGTGTGGGCCATGCATTTCCCTGGGTAGTATGCAGCTGCAAGTCACACAAACACAGACAGTCAAACTAATTTTAATCACCATGATACTCAGCAGGTGTTCCAAACAGGTTGAGCTATGAAAACTGTACATATAATTAAATGGTAGTGCTCACAGAGGACGTCAGTGTTGCTGAGATGTGGTGATGGGGATGGAGACGGTGGAGAAGGTAGAGCGAGGCTGGGTGGAGGCTGCCCGAGGTTTGGGACAGCGGTGCTGGAGGTGGTGGGCACAGCTGGTGATGCAGATGCAGAGGAGGTTGGAAGATTCTGGAAGTATTGCTCCCCTGGTTCATCCTCCTCTAAGCCCCCCCATGGATACACCTGTAGACCACGGCACAGCACAGAGGGAAGAGTCCAGATCATCACAGATGGTTTATGTAAAGTTAGTGTCACTATATTACTACGATTACCTGTTGTATGATTAACAGTTTAGAAAATTGACAAAGGTGTACTTTGTCAGTAAGTCAGATCATCACTTCCCTATAAGTTGAATTACAACATTCAAGTAGATTTTGGTCGGTATGCATTTCATTTACCACTGTCTGTCCCCACGAGACAAACTGACAGCTTGAATATTATGAAGCAAAATTAGCCTTTTACTTATTTTCACTGCTGCCATTTATCCTGCACATAAGATGGACTTGACTCCCTCTGGAAGAGTGGACTAAGAATCTTAAGGAAAATGACAATAATGTATAAATTCTAGAGAAACTTATTACATTCTGTTACAGAGTAGTATTAGCTATGTGTGCAGTAATAAAAGTGCACTACGAATCCAAAACAGTATAATAGAAAGATGTATTGGCACTTGATGGACCATGTTGTAAATACAGACTAAGGCATCTCTCTCTCTCTCACTCACACACACACACACACACACACACACACACCTGCTCCAGCTCTAGTTCCAGAGGTCTGTAGCCCTTTGGCACGACTCCAGGCCGGGCATCCAGAATCACACCGAGGTGAGGCTGCGCTAACTGCTGCCAGTGATGCAGGGTGGCAGAGCCTGGTGAAGAGAAACGAGTAGAACTGCAATGTATTCAAACACGCACAAATTAATACTTGGTGGTTATTTGTGACTGAATACTTATTATTTAACTGGTTCTTTTATCTTCAATAAACACTTTAGGCTTTCAATATGTAGTTTAACTGACCAGACAATGAGCCGTTAATATGCTCTTCTGGTAATCAGTAAAATATGAATGCTATTCATCAACTAAAATAAATGTTTAGTGATTGATTTTGGGAAATTGAAAGCTCTTCTAAAATCAGGTGTCACACGTACCACAGATGACATATAGTGCTAACGTACAGTATAGTCTTACATAAGACAGAAGCATGTTACAGAAGCATGAGAGGCAACCAATTACAGTACGTATTTAGTGCTAATAACTACTTTTCTAATATGTATGTGTTATGAGCATATCCATGAAGTGAAATATAACAGATCAAGCCTCAGTGATCAGAGGACAAACAAAGATAGGGACACTAAAAGGTGATGAAGAACAGATGATTGAAATGAAAATGAAATAGAGGAGCAATGACAATGAGAACAGATTTTTATTAGTCAGCTACATGAATTGAAACAGAGAAAGCAAACAAAAACAAAAGAAAGTCATAAAATAATAATAAATGTAAAGAAGAACATAAGAGCAGAATAATTAACTAAAGAAATGAGCAGGTGTGAGTGAAATAAAACACATGTATGTTATGACAATGACAGGGTTTTTAAATAACAGGGAGTGTGTTTTTGAATGAAGTACATATTGTGACCAGCAGAGGGCAGCACAGGCCAACAACAGCCAACTTAGCTCAAACTTCGTCTTGGCTATGACAAGAAGTCTAACACAGAGATGTCACAGGAGGTGCACCCACTTTGACCTCACACCTACTGGATAGCTACTGGCTAAAAGTCATATGTAGATCCTTATTCTGTTTCCCAGAGGCATTAATTAAAACAAAAGGAAATGATTTGGAACACCATCCCTATTCCTTCTTCTGTTTAACCGAAAGTGTGTCTCCGCCTACAGCCATCCTCTGGGATGCGTGTCTTTGTAATAGCTGTGCGTGGATGCAAAGCTGCCTGACTTGTGATGGTGCATCAGAGACCAGAAAGAGTTAAAGAGCATCAGAGACAGAGGCCTCTCTTTCCTCTCTATAGCTGCTTTCATCTTCCTGCTGCCGGCTCGGTCTCTGGCCCACCTCCTTCCTCTCTCCCTCTCTATCCCAGCTCCGGTCTTCCTCCCCCATCCCCAGCCTCTTTCTCTTTCCCCCTCGAGCGTCCTCCCAAGCTGGCTCTCCCTCCTCCTCTCCCCCTCCGTCCCCCAGCCCCGCTTGCTCCCTTTCTTTGTCCCAACCCCTCGGTGTCGGTCGCCTTCCGACTTCCTCCCAGTCTTGGAGGTTGTCCCGTTCTCCCTTTCTCCCTCACCTTCAAGAGGTTTGACGATCTGGAGTTTGTCGGGGAGGTAGGGTCCACGTGAGGCCCAAATGTGGAGGTTCCCAAGGGACATGATGCTTTCTGAGGGGGTCATAACACTCTCCTGGCCCAGGGCATCATGTAGGCCTCCATGTCCTCCCCGTCTCCGATCCCTCTCCTCTTCAAAGAAGCGCCTCTCGCTCAGGTTGTTCTGTCGACGCAGAGACAGGCGGCGCAGGGCGAGCCGCAGGTCCTCAGCTCCAGTGGCCTTCTTCTCTCGGCCCTCTGTGCTGCTGCCAGAGCAGAGGTGAAACAGAGATAAGATCACTTAAAGTGCATGGAAACAAAGTGTACCAAGTGTAATATTTGAAAAATCCTTAAGACCCAACTCACTTATCCTGGTTAGATGCCGTCTCCATCAAGATGCTCTGCGTTCGGTTGTCAAGGGTATTACTCTCTTCGCTGATGTCACATCCAAAGATGCTGGAGTGCGGTGTGGAGAGACCACTGGATTGGGGGGATGTGCGAGCGGATAGAGACTGGTTCGATCCCGGGATGTTAGAGTTGGTTGGTGTCAGAGAACGCTGACGGACTGTCTGGTTGATGTTCTTAACCGTCTCAAAAACACGCTTTCGATGGCTTCTGCACACAACCAAACACCAGAGTATTAGACAACACTGTATGTAGTTAGAATAGTATTAGCTTTTTTGTCAGATTATAATTACTGATGATTGTTTGGGGGTAGGGCTACTTTGTTGTTCAGTTGAACCTCAATGAAAAGAGACAAAGAACCACACATCTTGTGAAACTTTCTGTTAGCTAGTTAGTCCGGTTGACTTTTGACATGCTGGCTATCCATGCTATATTTTAGCTCTCTGGATAAGATTTAAAATTAGCTTACTGGGTGGCAATCAATGACATTTTCCTTTTTTAAAATGAATTCTTTGCCATTTTTGGCTAAGCCCTCTCATCAACACAGCTTCCTTTTCCTCTTCATTTGCATTTATGATGCATGTTAAAAATGTGTTAACTCTTGACACTTAATCAAAGTACAGGCTGTGTAAAAGTTCAACAATATAGAGTCCACAGCCGTGTTGGCAGCTCTGTGAGGCTGGAATTAAATGTAGCTAAATGCTAACATAACCACACTGACAAGCTGATGTTGAGCCTGTATAATTTATTTAATACGTTAGTTAATGTGTTAGCATGCAATATTTGCTTAACATGCTAATCATATGACTGTATTATCATTTGTTTTTCATGTATTGGTCAAATTGCCTCAAGATGAAATGTGAACTGATCACCAAAGTTGTTTCCGGAAGAAGTTGACACATTTTTCAGAAACATTAAAGTCATAATGAAATGTCAGAGCATCGCCAAAGTTATGCAGATCTGTAAAGGACACTGGACAAAAGAAGTGGCCTTAGCTTACGTAAAGTAACCCATTGGTTTGTGAACCCCCTATTAAAGCTTCTTAGTTTTGCATTTAGGATGTCGCCATCTTGTTTTTTGGGAACCAGAAGTGACCAAATTTGAACTTCTGGGTAGATCAACATGCTGTCCTTAGTCATGCCCTAAAGAATTCCCTGTTTATTGTCTATTTTACACTAATGGGATCATTATTAACAAAATCAAAGTCATGGTGTATTGAAGAAATAAAAATCTGCTGAAAAATTTGGGTCAGTTTCCCATCTGTTTTTATACAACTGTACTTTTATTGTAATCAGTGGATTTGCCCCCTGCTGGCCATTAGAAAGAATGCAGGTTTAAGGCATTACCGCCATGGTTTCATTTTGAAGCCAAGAGCTTATGTTTACTTCTTCTATAAGTCAAACCACTGTAAACAATGCTGCGCCAATATGGCTGGTAAATGTTGAGATATTTCACTTAATAATTTAAAAAAGAATGAATGCTACAATATTACCTTGAATATATACAAAATGTTATAGGGACTTATTCAGTAACTGATGGTATGGTTGTTCTAAAGGTAAAGTCGGACGACTCATCCTCAGGGAATCAGAGGAGTCTGTACAAAATGTCATGCCATTACATTGGGATACAAAATTAGAGAAGATGTAATGTGTAAAATCAAATCACATTCATGATTGTGACTGCTTTTACATACTTCTGTTCCTCGCACTCGGGGTCATCCAGACTCAACTCCTTCCTCATTGTTCCCTCAATCTCAGCTGCCAGAGAATCCTGCAACACAAACAGTTGTGAAGGACTGGATCACACACACAGATACACATGCGCAAACACACACACTCACACTCACTCACCATAGGGTACAGTCCCAGGGGATGGAAGCGTCGAGGCGTTCCTGCAGGGTGGTTTCTGTTCCTCAGGTTCTTCAGCTCCTCCTGAGCTTCATGCAGCATCTCTATACACTCTGAATACTTCTCCTCCAACTCTTGGAGCTGTTCATTGTAGACATTGAAATTAACATTTGAATAATTACTATCATCAGTCTGGTTTCAGCTTTATAAGACAGGACAGTTATATGGAAGTTACCTCTGCTGTAAGTTGCCTTTGGGCCTCTTTAGCTGCAATCAGGTGTTGAGAAAGCTCCTCATTTTCTACAGCATACTGAAAGAACAACAGGTTTAAACAAGGAAAGTGAACAGAGTAGTCAACATGAAGTTACAATGGGTAAAAGTGTGTCTCCATGTGCACTCACAGATTTGGCTTTCTTTTGCAGATCAACGATCTGAGAGAGGAGATGTGTGATCTCTTCTTGCTGTCGGGAAGCATCCTCAGTCTTACGAGCCAACTCTTCTGCTATGGTAGAGATTTGGAGACTGGACAACCCTGACAGGACAGAAAAGGGAAGTTTAGTTAGAACAGAGAGCTGGATAGATACTGTGTGTGTCAAAATCAAATGGAGGACACAATAAAAGCAGGCACAGAGGAAAGAAAATGTTCTATCTGTTTTAGTCAGTTAAGTTGTTACTCGAACACAAACAGGAACAGAATAAGAAAGAGAGAGAAGTAAATGACGAATAAGACACGACTTACTGAGCTCTTTCACACAGTCGTTGACAAGCTGCTGCTCCTTTTCCTCGTATGTTTCCGTCTCTGACTTCAGATGGTTAGCCTGCATTTAGAAATGCATGATTAAACCAAACGCCTGGGCAATTTTTTTCTTACATCATATACAGTATGTGTATGTTGGTTATTGTGTGTGGCGATACCTCTGAGCGGAGCGACAGATTCTCTTCTTCCAGATCTTTGAGTTTCCTCTGGAGTGTGTCACTCACAAAGCCTCCTGCAGCACTTTCCAATTTACTTTTCTTCCCCCTTCTGGAGAGAAAAAAATGCAAAATGAGACTGGAACTAAAAAGCCAGATCGTCTGCTTATTATAGAGAGAAAGAGCGATATTGGTTAACAAAGAAAGGGTGCTAACGTTGGGGAGCTGCTGGACTCATCCTCGCTCTCCTCGGCTGCGTTGGTGTAAAACTGCAGCAGCTCATCCTTCAGGTTCAGCTCATGGTGCAGCTGGGCCACCTGGGAGAGGCAGATAATGTGAAGTGCTTATATTTGTCACAATATAAATGTTTCCTGTTTGTACAGATGTATGTGGTGTGGATGTACCGCAAAAACATATACTGTATGTACTATATCTCATTCCATTTTAAATGTAGTTTAACTTTCAATCAAGAACATTTTGCGAGCTCAACTTTCTCTCATCAGTATTGCCTGATTAATCTGTGTCTTGGTGTGTAAGTGAGCAGACCTCCTCTGTGATTTGTCCCACTCGTTCCTCCAGATAGTCATTCTGCTCCGTCAGAGTTCGGTTCTTCTTTAGAAGAGATTGGCCGATTCTTGCAGCCAACTCCAAATCTCTCTCTTTCTATTGGTTTGGGATGCAGAAAGAGAAGAAGAGTGGAGAGACTGATGAGAAGTTAAGCATTTATACCAAAAATATCCCACACTACAACACTGGTAAAGTACACTTGTTCCTGTCCTGTGGGGGAGGAGGTTGTTAAATACAGACGCAGAATCCATTCAGTGCTGTCTGTATTTTGCTGTTTATTTGATCACCGTATGTTTAAAAGTATAATCTCCAAGTTTTTAATTTAGATAAATGTCTTTTAAGTCACTATCTATCACCAAATGAGGTAACACAACGGTGATTGAGCCTATGGCCAACTGATGAAAGCCTTTGCATTTGCAGTATATCATATTTTTATGGACTGGGTGTCTGTGGTGACATTCGCGAAAAAAATCACAAGCAGCACCCAGTTAGTGACACGTTTTCCATCACCCAGCAGCTAAGTGGCTGCAATTCCGGTTTCTGTAAGCATTGTGAGGTAATCTACTATGGCTGAACAAACAAAGAAAAGATTGATGACTATAAATACAACGATGAAGGCAAACAGTCTTCAAAGGAAAGCAACTGTCAGCGAGGAAAATCACGTGGACGTCACACATGAGACACTGTCTGGATATCAGGGAAGTGTGCTCCCACAATTACTGTTTTTCACCATAGGTGCCGCCAAAGAGAACGAAACTGTGATTATAACTTTAAGATGGTTTTCCGCGAAAGCCAGAACCATGACAAAGGGAACCAGCCGTAGAAATTTGGTTAAATTGGGAAGTGTGTTCCTACAATCACCAATTATTGCCAGTGGGTGGTACTCAAGAGCAAACAACTGAAAGGAAATTTGCCATCACTATTAACACTTGAGACATATATGTTGGCATATCTACATCTTAGCGTCTCTGCTGTAGCTTCACTTAGTGATTTAGACAATTTAAAAACACCTCCTAGTGCTGCTTTGAATTACACTCAAAGAACAGAGGTCAACAGATAATCTCACCTCCTCCAACAGACGTGTGACAGCATCGATGTCATTGTAGGTCTTCGTCATCTGGCCCACTCTGTCTGCACATAGCACTGCGGAAACACAAAAAACACAAACTAGAGTGAGGAGAAGGAAGAGAAGGTGTAAAAAAAAAAGTTAGTGGATGAGAGCAGGAGGATCTTGCTGTTGCAGTGACCTCTCATCTTTTCATCACTTCTGGTGCACAACCAAAACAAGTCCAATGGCGTGCACGCACAGCCACATTACATAACACAGAGAGTTTAGAAAGTCATCCACTCAGAGGCGTTAGTTGGGTCATTTAAAGGTTGTAACACAAATCATTGATTTAACGTTAGTGAATGACAGAGCAGTAATTGTTTCCATGGCGTACGATATGGCTTTGTCGCCCCGAGGAAAAGCTGAATTGACTTCAGATCTGATCAATAAAATTCTGTCCACAGTTATTGAAAACATTGTGCAAATCTCTGTAATCCTGTTAAGAGTAGCTACAACCAGCCCCACGCTATTTAACTGCTGTTACTTTGAAACACCTTTTAGTTCCTCCTTTGAAAACACAGATAAAATTGAAGCAAACAGTGTTCAAACTCTGATTCACTCAGGCACATTCACGGACTGTGGGGATGTGCGTGTGCATGGGTGTGCGCTCTAGGGCTGATATGTCAAAACAGAGCACATTCAAAGTCAGCAGGCTTCCTGTTAATGAGAAGAACAAAGCCAGAGACGAGCTCTAGGCTGAGACAAATCTCTAGGAAACACACAAAACTGTTTCAAAATGCTGTTTTTGTTGTTGCTAGAGATCCTGAAATAATGAAAATGCAATTTAGTTATTCCGTTGCAGTCTGTAAGAAGGATATTCTAAGCAATAAAAGTCAGCATGCACAAAGAATGAAATAAAACAAATCACATTCTTTGCTGTTTAAGAGTTTACCTGTCTTATAGTACCATCCATCCAGCTCACATTCATCCCTCGCTAATCCCTCCATCCCACTCTTGCTGTCCATCTCCATGATGACGGACAAAAAGAAACCACAACCAGCCCAAACACTGATCCATTCACTCTCTCCCTCTTCTTCTGCTCCTCTGCTGTAAAACAGGCCCAGAGACAGAATTACCCTCCGCCCTCATGGAAGCTCCTATGAGTGTGTGTGAGAGAGGCGGAGAGATGAGACAGAGTGTGTTTTGGAAACACTCTACTGCTGCTGAGTTAGAGGTGAACGGAAGAGGAAGTTATACAGTAGTGGATGCAGGGAGGAAGGAAGAACCAATCAGAGATGGTGGGCTGCAGCGCACACCTACCTACCTCTAGCAACTGTTACCATTGTGAGCCGCATCCACAAACACACCCCTGACACACACGGAGATATACACGCTAACTCTATGTCACACTCTCACACAAGTTGTGCTGTATTGTGACTTTTGTCTGGCTAATAAAGGGGACACAATTCACAGGGAACCAATTATCCAACTTCAATGTAAGACACTTCCTCCTAACTAAATAGATTCCTCAGTGTAAAGTTCAAAATAAAAAGTAAATAGATAACAACAAAGGCAATTTGTGAAGTGGAAAATAAATAAATAAATAAATGTAGCTCAGCGTAAGTTCAAGAAGGAAGACTGTTTAAACTCATTCACCCATTAGCCATCATTCATCATGTCACGTTCTTTCTCTCTCTCCCTCTCTGTCCTTACTGTCTGGTGACCAGCTGATTTTGGGTGTATACTATTTAAGTACTAAACCAATCAGAGTTAGCCCTGACGTCTGTCGACCAATCATCCCTCTGTTGTCAAATTTTAAAGCTGTTCTCTCTTCCGCAGATGGTTTGTCGTTTCAGCTAGATCATTGTGACCCTCCTCCCCCCTGTTCACCTCCAATCCATCTCATCTGTGTCCAAGTCCAGCTCCTCAGCTCATCCTGTCTTCACCATCATCACCACTACCAGTCTCTAGACTCCATCGGGGGTATTTATCCTGCTCTCGGCCTCTCTATCTCTTCAAGTACATGAAGACATCACTATGGAGTCTAATTGCCAAAGACTTTGCACATTTCATTCTTTCCAAACTTTTAAATAAATAATTCTTCAATCTTAATGAAGTCTCTCTTGATTGAATTATAGTTATGTACACAAACAGCTCCATTTACAATTTCAACTGAAAATGTTCTCATAATAGCATATTATTCATTATAAATGAAGTTGACAAAAATACAATACAAAAAATACAAATTCAATATGCTAAGAAACAAGGTGAATGTGAGAAAAATCTATACAGTTAGTTGCATATAAGTTAAAGAAATAGCCCAGCAATCGATACTTTCTATAACATAAGACATCAGCTCATTTTAACGAAGATGGACTGAACTTAGAAAATGTACCACAGGAGACTGCCAGTATAAATTCAATAATGAACCAGACGTACAGAATATCTTTAACGTTATGAACCTTTCTAAAGTCAGCAAGACGCACAATGATTCAAGTCCTGTGGGTTTACTCTGAACTTAGAAAAGGCACCTTCATTTTTTGTGCTTCTAAACAACTGCAATTATTTACTAACGTGAGTGTGCAATTGTTTTCACACCAGTCAATCAGAAGGCTGGCATACAGAGACAGACAACCTTTCACGCTCACATTCACACCTACATGCAACTTTAGAGTCACCAATTAATCTAACAAGCATGTCTTTGAACTGTGGGAGGAAGTCGGAGTACCTGGAGAGAACCCATGCAGACACAGGGAGTGCACGCAAACTGAGGCTGACACAGTCAAGCTGCAGGGTTGAACCAGGAATTGAACCAGTGACCTTCCTGCTGTCAGGGGACAGTGCCAACCACTGCACCACCGTGCAGCCCTGCACACATAGTTACTCAAAATTTGTGAGCAGCTTGAAAGATGGCGCCACCCTGTGGATTGAGGCTACAGTCTCTGTTACATTAAATAGGGGAAGGACAAACTGAAGGATAGATCATAAAAAGTAGTTTCAATCCACTAATACTGATTTAAAAGTATCAAATCTCTCCATCTAGATTAATCTGGACATGATTTATTCGTCCAAAACAGGTAAAAGATTGCAGTAGACAAACATTACATGTAGTGTTGCACACACAACAGAGCAAACAATAGCCTTTAGTGCACCTCATAATAATTTCCAGAAACCAATGTAATTCCTGTTTATATGAGAAAGCCTCTGCAGACAGTGTGTCCTCTCTCACCAAGCCTTTTCTCTGCATTCATTGAGCCTCTGAACTCTATGAACGAGAGCAAAAATGACCTTTATTATCAGACTATGTATTGATCTTCCTGGGCCAACAGGCACAGGATCAGTTTCCGTAATATGGTTGAATGTTATGGTTTGCTATGTTCCCACGTTGACAATAAAGCTTGTCTTTTGTTATTTTGAATGTTTTATAGGTTTTAAAGCTTACAGTTCCATTCCTCGAGCAGACTTGTAATTTTGGTTCCACGTCACTTACCAGCAACAAATTAATGTTATAATGAAGCATGCATAATTACAGACGCATCAATATGTATTTTACTTTACTGTACTTTACAAACAAACAGAGTTATAGCTGATGATAATGCATGGACTATTATATCTATGAGTCCTTGCTTAAGTCGATTGTTGAGCTTTGTAAAGTTGAGTGTGGGCAGTCACAATGTATAGAGTGTTTATAAAGTGCATCACAAAGCGGTCTGTTTGTCTATGAGTAGTAAAGCATTATGGGTGCATTATAATACAGTATATACTGTATGCTCCAATAAGGCACTTTTGGTCTTGATAACAAGTGTTACCAGAAATTCTAATGTTTTATGTACTGTATGTGTATTTTATATGCTTAGATGTTGTTGTGCTGTGTGTTGTTGAAATACAATGTTTGCATGCGCTAATAAAGGCTCAAATTATAGTGATGCAAATGGGTTTAAATAAAAATTACATACATTCACACAAACTTTAGTAGAATATCTTTCCAAGAACCTCTTGAAGGATTAAAGTGAGCATGTACATCACTTCTATGCTATAATTACTATTATTAGTCATCCGTACATCATTATCATAGTTGTTATTGCTAATATTAGAACTATTTCTGCTATTACTATTGGTATTGTAACCATAAGTCTGTATTATTGTTGTTGTTGTTTTTTGTTGCTGTGTCTCTATCCATCTCTCTTTTTCTGCCTCTCCCTCTATCCCACTTTCTCAGCCCGTCCAGTCAAGCCAGGTGGCTGTTCACCATGAGTCTGGTTCTGCTCAAGGTTTCTGCTGTTAAAAGGAGTTTTTACTTGCTACTGCTGTAGTACTTGCTAAACTACTTAACTGCTAAATATTATAACAAAGAGTACGGTGTAGACCTGCTCTATTTGTAAAGTGTCCTGAGATAACTTTGCGCTATATAAATAAAAATGGATTGATCCCAGTCCCAAAAATAAAATCCCGCCAGTTTAATATCCAGTGTTCCTATTTCTTTACTACATTTCTTCTGTCTGCATTTCAAATAAGATATAAGAAGGATCAGCAGAAGCCGACAGCACCTGACAGTCAGACTTACAGAAGTATTTGAGTGTCTCTTCGATCTGCTCGGTGGTCAGGTCGAACCTGGTGTCCGGAGCGACGAGGGGGGTGTGCAGCCAGTCATCGTGGTCGTAGCCGTAGACGGTGTCAGCCCGCAGCCGGTACACTGGCAGCTGCTCCTCCAGAAGGCTGATGATCTCAAACTCTGGCAGGTCGGTACTGTTGCACACATCTGAACATCACAGAGAGGACAGGGGGAGAGGAAAGAGAATAAACTGCAGGCCTGATGATGTGTTTTTGTTGCACTCACATGGTGCCTGATATTATGTTCACTCTCAACCCATCCTACAGACCTTATTGTGTGTTCTTTCAATTTGGACATAAATACTGAAATACAATTGTTTTGTTCCAAATCTTTACATGCAAATTTTCTCAAAAATGTCTCATTGGAATTAACTGATAGAAAACACCCAGTGAAGATAATTTAGAAGCAGGTTTAGTTCAAAGACTTTGTAACAATGTTATCAACTAATAGCAAAGTAAATACTCTTTGAAAAACTATTTACTAAGCGTAAACAACTGCTTATTACCTACTGCCATTATTGAATTTAATCTGATTAATACTTTGGTTCATGTACATGAAAGATGACAAACGTGATTTGGGATCAGAGTAGTAATAATGTGGACCACTAATTGATCTTAATAACTAAGAGACCTTAATGAGTACATAACTACAATCCTTTCAGAGACAAATATAGTAGTATAGTACACCAACACACGACAGCGGTGGTTACTTGTTACTTTATAAAAAAAGCTGGACTGTACCTTCAGGACCTACAATTATCTTTTATTTTAAATACCCAAAACTTTATATTGTACAGATACAAAATAAAATGCTTCTAACATAGTACAAATTTAGTATAACTAAATAATAATGATATAACCCTGACAGGGCATCTTTCTGGACAACAGGCACTTTTGGTACTGGTCATGTTGACAAGCACATTGTGTTACCAAAACACCACACCTGTGTTATTGTTACTTTTAAAAGTAAAGCATCTGAATGCTTTTGCACCTGGCATGGCAACACGGATGTGAATGTCTTTTTTTGAACAAAAAAAAGTCGATTTTCTTGATTTGGTTTTATAACATGATGCCACTTGGGACATAAGGTCTTCAAGCAGGCAGCACTGCTCTAGAAAACGGTTACCCTCAGAGTACAAAAAACTAAAGAAGTTCTATATTATATATGCATATGACACTTGCTGAAAGGAAAGGAACAGCAAGTTAAATATTGATACTGTAAAGTGCAAACTATGTGGCTAAGTTTAGAAATTTGGATGTTTAGAGTTCAGTCGACCATGCAATCCTTTTATGCTTTGACACATTTCTACTCAGCTTGGTTTAATACCTTGACAGACCAATAGATAATCCAGAAAAAAACCTACTATTTCCTGAAAACTGGCCCTAACATGTACCTGTGATGGTCTCAGCATCCCTGCAGTCGGGCACTGGCTGCGTGTCAGGCTGGATGGACTCGCCCTCACTCACATACTGCTCTTCATTTGCAGGCCGCTGCTCAGGATCAGGGTCTGGGTCCGGGTCCAGGTCTGGGGCGGGGGTTAGGGAGGGGGCCGGGAAGGCCAGCTTGGCTCACCTCTCACTGGTGGAGAAAAACGATGGCCATTGGCCTCTGGAGCTGGAGCTCCACTGGGTCAGCAGGTCCACCTGACAGACAGACAGATAACAGCAGATACAGCAACCTGGAGAGAAGGACGGAGAGAAGCAGAGACCTTCACAGAGCCATACATACTTGTGTTTTGGAATCAAAAGCCCACAATCAATACACCCCCCTCTTTCCCTACAGAGTCTTTAACTTCAAGTGCTGCTGCTGAGTCTGCACTGTGCTGGCTGCCAGCACGCTGAATAAATCACAGCCGATCCACTGCAGACATCACTTTCTTCTGCCGGGAATTGAATTAGGCTTTTGGAGGTTAAGAGCAACTCTTGATAAGACCATGATATAATGAAAGTCTGCTACTTAACTGATCTATGTACTGTACGGGAAAACTTTGTTCTCCTCCCACATGGGATGTCATACAGAAATTAAAACTATAGAACAGTGGCTCTTGAGCTGTAAGAGGTTCAGTGTCTCATGGCCACTTCAGCAGTGAGAATACACATTGGTTTAACGTAAAAGAACAAACAGTTCAACCACTAGGCAACACTGCAATTCATCATCTCCTGACAATAAAGTCACCCAGGAGCCAGAGACCCTCCTCACAGCAGAGACTAGTAAGATGAGTTTAAAGTAAATACAGCAGTGGTCATGCACACGACCTTGCAGCTCTCTGGCTTTATTCTGCAAGGCTCAGTGTGTCTCTGCAGATGTAGAGCAGACTTCAGTCAGTGAACACATCACAGATCTGGATCATGAATTTCAACTAGGTGTCAGATCAAACAGCCAGTGAAGCGACGTGTAGCAGGATATAAATAGAGACAAAGAACAAGTGAGGGTGCATAAGTGTTTTTGTCCTCTGTGCATTACAGACACCTGGTGATGAGAGAGCAGCTCACAGGAAATGTTTCAATAGCTGACAGGCACATGCATGACCGCCTAATATATAACGGTGCACGGACACTACAGCACATGCTCAGGTCTCTGTGTGGCAGTGCTACAACCTTGGAATGTCTTTCCTGGGCAGTTCCTGAATAACATAATCTGCAGATGAAAGACGATTTCCGGTTCAAACTGCCAACATTTATGCAGATTTGGGATTAAAGGTCCTAACACTTCCATAGCATCGTCCCCAACTGATTCAACAATATACTGTATGTCAACTTGTACAAACTCCTCCTCCTCAGGTCATCAAACCAGGACCAAGAGGATGAGCTCTTGGAAAGTAAGAGCTTGTTACAATATGTCTTTGTTTAATACTTCAATAAAGACGTTGATTAAAATAGACACCAGGGATTTTATGAAGTAAAAACGCTGCCTTTTTTGATGATTTAAATAGAATTAATGAGTTACTAAAATCACAGTGGTTGTTCCTTTAAATCTTGTGAAGAATAAGCAGTAAAGCAGTGAAATGTGTGTCTTAGAATCTCTTACAGCTTACTGGTTGTCCTACATTCTGAGATATTACTACTGTCCTGCAGTGAATGCTGTTAGCTGCTGCTGCTGCTGGCAATACCCCCAGTAAATAGGCCAGAGTTCATTCATGCATGGGGCATAAACAATGTTATTTGAATGCTGTCAGAGGGCGTGGCTTCATCTGCATCAGCAGGTCGCGTCACGGATGCGGATCTGGGTTTTCATAAACCGCGTCCTGACAGTAACACTATAAGTGGCACAACATGATCAGCTGACCTTATGATGTATGACATCGCCATTAAAATCATTCATTCGTGAAATCAGTGGAAGTATAACAGGCACAGAGCTCTACTCACACTCAGCACAGACTGATCCAACGTGTTTCAACGTGAGTCCCAAGCAGTTCAGTAATCCCGCAGGAGAAAAGATATTGATGAATGTCCCTCGGATGAGCAGGTCAAATACCGTCTCTGTCATACAATAGGGGTGTGTGCAGGCCGGGTGGATAGCTGTACTGTTTCTCTGGTCTCTGCAAACAGCGCTGATAATCCGGATGATCAAGGTCACCTTAGGTAGGTTTCTAAAGTCGCTCCTGACCCGGTCCTTTCTTCCTTTCCTTCAGCCATCACCCTCTGTCTCTGTCCTCTGTCTCTCACTCTCTCCGGAGCCTCCTTAACAGCTGTGAAGTCAGCCAGGAGCACAATAACACGACTTCTGGTGATCGCCTTCAAAATAATATCCATTAGCTTATTAAACGGAGTTTTACCTAAAAAACAGGCTAGAATTGATCTAGAGAGGTATCCTTAGAAAATAAAAATAGGTTTTCATGAAATTTCATTTTATTTTTTAGCTTGCATTTAAAGCCATAAAGGCCGATGTTAAAATAATTTAATACTAATTTTAGGACTATCAAAGTGTTTTATCAGGCAACCAAAAACGATAGAAAACCACCAAGGAAAACATTTGACAAGGTGCAATAATTTGCTTTCGATCGATTTTTATTTGATTCGTTTTTAGTTTCTATTTTTAGGCTATAACATTTTAGGAACCGAAGTACAGGGCCTTTGTGCTTTTAATCTGAAATCCACGCTTTGCTGCTATCCGCATCCTGGCGAAATCTCTTTAACTTTTCTCCCAGCTTCCATCCAGACAGCCAAGCGAGGACCCAACCCGTTCTGGACGGAGTATCAGTGACGTCACGAGCACCCAAAACAGGAAAGGCACAGCCTTACGTTTAAAAAATACATATAATTGAAGATACCTACATCCAGTCATCTAATAATTCAGTGGACACATGGATAATCTATTTAGATCAATTTTTCAAATGTTCTACAAAATACATTTAATTCAAACTTCTTTTTTTTTTTGCAACATTTTTAGCAATATACAGACACTATACCTCAGCCAGGTAAGGTGCATCTTTGTACTTCAAAAACATAATTTCCCCTAAAAATGTTTTTTATCGAAGACTGAATAAATAGAAGTTAAATAACTTGCAGTTATCTTGCAGGAATATGCAGTGATTGCTGCCTCCTATACTAGATAGACTGAAGAGAGAGTGGCCATTGTTCACTGGAGAATGACAAGACATGTCTGAGTCAGCCATTCCTCCATCCCCACTCTGGACCTGATAATGTTGTACTTGGCAACATTTTTTTTAAGTGAAATGTGAAGTAGAGAGAGGTGCAACTCTAACATAAAATAAAACACTATCATTGTATGAAAAAGGTTCGTGAACATGGTTCTGCATAGTGAGTTAAGTTAAGTTGGTCTTCTTAGTCTACATAATTCATAGCCTACTTGTCGTTAGAGACCTGTTTCCTGTACTCTATGCTATCCAATGCAGAGCTCTATACATTAAGGGACGTGATATCAGATGACTAGGCTCTTAAGAAGGAAGACCTGTTAGTTGAAAGTGTTATTGCATGGCCTGTAGTCATACTTACATACTATGCAAAGCCTGCTGTGTGTTCTTCTATCACAGCATAGAAAGCAGATTCTCTTATTTTGTAAAGTCCCTGAACTAACCCAAACTGACTTATTTATCATCACTTTGTTGTATAGTCATTCCATCTCTTCCAAAGGCAGTGATGGACGTCATTATTCCTGCCAAATCTAAGCATGTGAATAATTCGGCTCAGTTGGGCCTACATTTTGGTATAAGATGCAAAGTTGGAGCATATATGACTGATTTGTTATCAAATTTCCAAGTTTTTAACTTTAGACGGTTGCTACTATTCACTCTGCCTTTTTTGTACATCTGCCCTGAATACTGGAATGTGTCTATATATATATTTACATCTATAAGGTTGTGTTATGTGTGATACTATCTATATTATATTGTAATATATCCTATCCTATCGTATTATATATTTTATATCATAACTACAGTATACATATAAATGTTCTTATTATTTTTATAAAAAACTAAATGTTCTTATTATTAATAAGACATTTACTTAACATTCATATATAGTATGTTGCTAGGCCTGTTGAATGTTAAACGCAGCTTATAACAATAATAATCTTAAAAGGTTTGGCACAGGGCCGCAGGCTGGATAAATAATGATCTTGTGATGATGATGTTATGATGCATAAATCATCAGTTAATCTCATTTCTATTGTCTTTAACTTAAAGCCTTGTACCCTCCATTTGTCTTGCAAAAAGAAGAGGAGGTAGGAGGAGGAGAAAGGAGGTGGAGGTGCAGTATGAAATGCAAACCTTTATGCTAAATGGAATATTACCTATATTACCATCAGATCTGATGTTAACAGGCTGAGGCAGGGAGTGTGTGGCACCAGCTGCTGGTGGTTTTCTGTCTTCTGTGATGTGATTTAATGTTTTATCCGCCTGTTCTGTTTCTCTGCGTGATATTTTTATATCTTATATTAAATTCCGCTCAGCTGTTCAGGTTTTATTGTTACTTTATTGACTAAATTAACATCCAGCCAACAACAGCTGAAAATTTGCCTTTTGGCGAGCACAGGCACATTTACACTGATGTTAATCATTTTGCAATTCCCTACAAATTATTCAATAAATTACTTTTCAGATGCAGATATGATCATTATTTATTAGTTTGGGGCTACTTTAAGTGGGCTTCAGTCAGACAACCATATTTATTTTCTTAGTGCATATACCATACACTTATTAATTTGTTTGAAAAACCTGGATTTTTGGGTGTGGGTTTCCGGAACGCTGATGTGCCACAAGATGGTGCTGTTCTCCATCTTATTCCATGATAAGGAAACCATGTGAAAATACCTCAAATGAAAAACCATACTGTCCTATAGAAATGTCACATTAAAAGCTTTACACCAATATTTGCAAATTATTATGAATAGTAATATCATCTACCCTCACTATTAGTGTTGAATTTTATCTCCCTTTTGTATTATTACATTTACTTGATAGCACTTGCAGGAAAGAAGCCCTCCTATTTTTTTTGCCTGCAATTTGAAGCTGGGGAACAATAGTCTGAGGGGGGAAGAAAGAGGAAAGAAGGGGAAGAAGGGGGAAGGAAGAAAAAGAGAGGAAAAAGAGGAAAAAAAGGGAAAAAATAGAGAAAAGAGAGAAAAGGAGAGAAATTGAAGACTCTTAATGGCTCTTCTGCATGTAAAGAGCCCCTCCAGGTCGTCATTTTCATAATAATTCCAGAAATCCGGTTTCTATAAATGGGAATTATGAATCAAAACAAATTTTAACCAAAGTGCTTTGGATTGTTTAGATGAAATAAGTTTAAAGGAGTTATATGTCTACATATGAAAACACTTATTAGTATTCAGAATTAATGAAATCAGTACTATTTGTCCTTCTGTGTTTTATTATGCATTCATGATGCATGATGCAGGAAAGCAATATTGTGATTTTCATTCTTCCTCAGAAGTTTTACTGACATTAATTCATAGAACTGTATTAGGTATGACATTATTTCTAACGAATCTATTTCTAATGAATTGAAAATATTAGCTTTTAGCATCTCCTTCCCATTTAAGAAAGGTTTATTTTATAGCCACAGTATCATGGTACTGTATTGTGTTATCATGCATGGTGGGGGCAAAAAGCAAAACCATGTTTACTCCTGGTATTACACAGATTTAAATAAGTCAAATGAAAGAATTGTTGTAGAAACAAACCACATATTTATTATAAATAGAAAACACAGTGAAAACAAAGAAGCCCCACCCCCCAAACCCTCTCTTTCACGCACCCCATCTCCACACACACCCACACAACATTATAGAATGACAATTAATTGAACACAACAAAATAAATAAGAAAAATTATGCCAAAAATTATTAATCAAATGACTCCAGTAGTGCAAAGAACACAATAATGAATAAATACAATACCAAAAAAAAGAATAAAATACAAATGTCTGCCCTTTTCCACTAAATGTCTTCCAGCCACTGCTCCAGTGTCATCCCTGCATGGGTCTGACAGTAGATGGTCTGTGGCCACTTTCTTCGGTGGCTACACTTTCTTGGGAGGCTAAAGAGAAGCAGAAACATTAGTATAAAGAACACAACATCAACAATCTGCACATGACAATTTGATATTAGTTTACAAATACCTTCTTAGTATGGAAACCACAGTCACATGTCTGTGGGCCCTTGAACAGAGTTGCCTGCCCCCTCAGCTGCATTGGGCATTCCTCAATCTGTAATATTTCATGACAGCAAATAAGCAAGTGTCTTTTTAAAAACATTTAGTTTTATCATTTATAACTGTATGCTTATTGCTTTATACAACTCTACCTTCTGAAAGAGGTCATGCCACTTCTTCTGGCGGGGAACAGGCCTGTTTCCTGCATCGGACGGCCAAACACCGGTGGCAGCAAACCTCCGTGTGCGTCACATCCATTTATCATCACCCATAGTCCTGTGTTTTTGTTGTGTTGAAGCCATCTGTGGCCAAAGAGGAGAAAAAACGTACACTATCAAATCCCACCATCTTAACACATAATGCTACCATCATAAGATAAGATAAGACCGAACAAAGCCAATGTTAATATAGTATAGATATGTGAAATTAACATATTCACAACTACTAATAAAACATAGAGATTAAGCATGGAATATAGGGCAAACATACATAAATGAAGGGTACAAGAGGTAAAAGTAAGGGTCAGTAAGGGTCATGTTGTGTGTAATGATTCAAGTTTCATTAGAAGTATATATAAGTTATAAGGTCATACTGTAAACAAAACACTGTTACTGTGAAATTGTTATTTAGCCTACCGAACAGCAAAACTCCCCATTCTTTTTTACTGACCCCTCCCTCCACAAGATGTTAATAAATAATCAATAAGCTCATGAAATAGGGCAATGTTATATTCTATATATAAATAACTTAGCTGAAACGGCCTCAACAACGTTAGTATCGAGATGATACGACAACGACGTGCGGAGATACAGGATGCATGACGATGTAACACGACAAAATACAATACAAACATAACTTACAGGTCTCTAACTCTGACAGCAATAATCATTGTAGTGAATGAAGACATCGACCGTGTTAACCAAGACGACTGTCGGTCTTTTTTTTTTTATACCGACAACTGGATTTGACACAAAGACGCTAACCACAATGGCGCGAACGATCAATATAATAATATATGGATGACAATAGTTGTATTGATGCCATTTACCTTGAGATTGAGAGCTGAAATTCCGCTTCGAGTTTGAGTTTGCCGCCGCATCGGGACCATTACCCCGCAGAAAGTTGGACTTGCGTGGCTAAGATTGGCTGAAAGGGGGGGGGGGGCGGGAGCTAGAAAGCTGAAATCCCCTGAGCGCCATTGGTTGAGAAAGATAAAAATTCTGAAATCCCCGTGACGCGATTGGCTTTGAAAGCTGAAATCGGGAGGACGCGATTGGAGGCTCGGAAACAGTCGGACGGGGGTGAAGCACAACACCCGGAATTCCCCACCTCGTGCTAGAAATGGTGAACTTTGTTATTGCTTCTTTAGATAAAAACTTCAAGGTACCGTAGCGGACGAGAGATCGGTGAGCGACATGGAAATCCCTCCTGTCTGACACCGATTTGTTTTCTTGGAAGACTTTAGAGGCTTGAGTCTACTCTTCAGCTGTGGTAACTACTCTTTGTTTCAGTTTGTTAGTTAATGTTGATAATTAAGGATCTATCTTACACTTTGTATTTTAGCTGTTTATTTCAGATGTAAGTCTGTGTTGAAACTATAGCAACTGTCTATGGATTACAAAGGGATTGCAAAACGCCTGCAAAATGAAAAATACACTATACAGAGAATTCACAAGACTGAGAACCAAAGAGGCTGAAAATAAATATAAAAGATATAAAAATAAGTTAACTAATATTATAAGGACAAGCAAGAAAGATTATTATAGGAAAATATTAGACAATAACAAAAACAATATTAAAGGAATATGGGATATATTAAACAGTATTATAAGAAATAGTTATAAACAAACAGATGACCAGAGTATTTTATTGATAAGGATAATGTAATTTGTAATAGAAGTGATATGGCTGACAATCTAAATATTTTTTTTGTAAATATAGGACCTGACCTTGCAGAAAAAATCTCTGATCCAGGGTCAGTTGGAAAAAACATGGATATATTGATAGAACGAAATCCCAACTCAATGTTTCTCAAAGCAGTGGAAGAGAGAGAAATACTGGACATTGTTAAAAAATTCAAAAAACAAAAAGTCAACTGATTATAATGACATTGATATGACAATAGTGAAAGAGGCCGTTGAGGGGATTTCAAAACCATTAACATACATATGTAATTTATCATTTCAAACTGGTTCATTTCCAAACAAAATGAAAATAGCCAAAGTCATTCCGCTGTAGAAAAATGGGAACAAACATCATTACACCAACTACAGACCTGTCTCCTTACTTCCACAATTTTCAAAAATATTAGAAAAACTCTTCAATAATAGACTGCATACCTTCATAGCAAAACACAACCTACTCTCTGATAGTCAATATGGTTTCAGACCAAACAGGTCAACATCACTGTCAATAATAGAAGCAATTAAAGAAATTACAAATGCTATTGAGCAAAAGAAATATGCAGTTAGAATTTTTATTGATATTAAGAACGCCTTCGATACAATCAACCATGACATATTACTAGAAAAGCTCGAATGATAGGGCATCAGAGGTATTGTGTCAGACTGGATTAAAAGCTATCTACAGAAGAGACAGAAGTTTGTTGTGCTGGGTGATGCTTGTTCTTCGTGTTTTGATATTGTTTGTGGTTTCCCCCAGGCGTCAGTGTTGGGCCCTAAACTATTTATTTTGTACATAAATGATATTTGTAGGGTGTCACAGGTATTGAAGCTGATATTATTTGCTGATGATACAAACATTTTCTGTTCTGGGGAGAATTAAAAAGAAATACTGGAGGAAGTCACTAAAGAAATTAGTAAATTGAAAATATGGTTTGACAGAAACAAATTATCATTAAACTTAAATAAAACTAAATTAATGTTATTTGGGAATTGCAGAATTCACGAACAAGTACAAATACAGATAGATGGGGTGCAGATTGAAAGGGTTCATGAAAATAATTTCCTTGGGGTGATAATAGATAAGAAAATTAGTTGGAAACCACACATCAAACATGTTCAAAGTAAACTATCAAGAAGCATTTCAGTTCTAAATAAAGCAAAACAGGTTCTGGATCATAAATCACTACGCATCCTGTACTGTTCCATTGTCTTACCATATTTCAATTACTGTGTAGAGATCTGGGGCAATAATTACATGAGGTCAATCAATTCACTAACTATTCTACAAAAAAGGGCAATACGGGTCATTCATAATGTCGGCTATCAGGATCATACTCACTCACTCTTCATACAGTCAAAATTCTTAAAATTTACAGACATAGTGAAATTCCAAACAGCACAAATCATGTACAAAGCTAATAATAACTTTCTGCCACAAAATATACAAAAATTGTTTAAGAATCGTGAAGGAGGATATCAATTAATAGGAAAATACAACTTCAAAATTAAGCTATGTCCAAAAATGCAACAGTTTAAAACAAAATATAAAGAAAATGTTTTCACGGGATACAGAGATGAAGTGGGGGTGTGACAGTCACTAGGTGTGCACAGGATACTGTTATTGATTATTATTTCTTTAATTATTGTTTTTTTATACTTATTTATATCATTATTAGTTGGTTCTTTCTTTTATGTTGTTTTGTTATTGTTAGGTCCTTTTGTCTTAGTCTTCTTCTATAAATGTAGATGGATATATTGGTGTATATTTAGTATAAATCATGTTCATTATTATATACCCAAGTTATTATATATATATATTTATATAACAAGTTGGATTAGAATTAATGGGTTATGTTGACTAAAATCCTGTTGTTGTTTTTTTATGTTCCCCTACAGTAAAACCTTTAATAATGTTATTTAAATAGACTGTACATAAAATTACTTGGATATGTAAGCCTGATCAAAAATAAATGTAATGTTTGGTCATGCAGATCATAAATTCTAGCAATAATAAACACATCAAAGAAAAGTAATCACATAGCAATATTCATTTTTTTAATAATGTGGCAGTTAACAACAATTACTCAGTCGAGCAGCAGTGCAGCGTGTCTTTCAAGGAAACTTCATAAAAAACATTTTAGAAATAACAATAAAACTTAACTTATTAAACCTAATAAGTTATTAAACTTAAGTTAACAATTAATTAATAATTAAATTAACTATAATTTTAGTGTTTTTTAACAGAACATACAATCCTAGAAAAAAAAAAGGCTCACTCATGTTCAAGTGTTTGTGTCAACTATTTACATATCTAGAATTGCTGCTTGGAGGAATTTAACAGATGGGGGCACACTGCCCCCTAGCTCATACACTGAAGGAACTCCCATGCAGGAGCATACTGCTTGGGGTAGTTGATGTTGAAAATGTAAAACGCCTTGAAGCACACATCAACTGCCCCAAGCAGTGTGTTGTGCTCTAATGCCTGCCCAGAGACGATGACACAGGCCTGGGGACACAGGTGTTCATCTCCAAGACAGAGGATGTATGGATAACGCCTTGAGCCTTCAGCCTGTTGGAGGTACTCCATCATGTTTGTTCCAACATGATAGAGAGAAAGAAGGAAAAAGAAAGGAAAGGAAGACAATAAATGCATGTACATTTAAAAGCAACCAGTCAGCAGAATGATGCAGTTTCAGTTTTTCTCTCTGAATTGTATATTCAGTAAAGGGTTGTGTGTATTCAGATATATTGACTAAACTGTCCTGGTGCCCGGAATAACATTAATTATTAATTAATTCCCCAAATAAATGACATACCCCTTTAAATATCCTAAATTTTACTAACAGGCCGAAGGTGATTAAATAATGCCTGTCTGGCCTCATCCACAATGGCCCCGACCACTTTTTGTCTTAGTCTGTAGACAGGAGGAGGGAGCATGATGGGCAGCAGCCGCAGCGCAATGTCCCCCTTGGCATCTGTAGGAAGAAAATTTGATGGGTATCAACAAGATGTGGAATGGCAGAGCTGTGATCTGATCATTTATTAGCCTGCTGTACCAAAATGTAAAATAACTAAACCTATGCTAATATTTATATTTGCAAAGTGTGATGTAAAAGAGAAAAAAAGAAACAACAGTTACCCTGTGTCATCTTCCCGTCTGGGTACTGGAATTTCCCCTCCTGTTCCGCCAGATGCAGAATCTTTTCTGCAAATAGAGGCAGCCACCTTTTGCACAGTTTCGGTGCAGCCTCACCATGCAGAATGGAAAAGTCCTGTGCAGTCTAAAAGATATGAAACATTCACAAAGAAATAGAAATTGAAAGTGGCTTTAACTATGGTTATAAACAATCCTTTTGAATTATAAGTAACATATTCTGCTATCATATACCATGCCTGGGGTGGTGAGTCTTGATCACTCCAGGTACAGTTTTGGAGCCGTAATATATGAATACATAAAAAGAGTAGCTTCTTATTGCATTATTTAAAAAAAAAAAAAGGTAAATGGCATTGGCAGCTGGCCTCCCTGTTATATCTGTATTTCAAAATAAACAATAATCGCTTATTTAGGCATGTTTTCATTTAAATGCAGAAAAATGTATTTTAATTATTAATTTTCTTACCTGAAAAACTATCCCCAAGATTTGGAAGCTGTAATCCAGATAATGTCTCCCTGACAAAGCTGTCCATATGAGCTCGACAACCTGAAATATTAAGACAAAGATGGGT
Source organism: Semicossyphus pulcher (assembly GCF_022749685.1). Taxonomy (NCBI): domain Eukaryota; kingdom Metazoa; phylum Chordata; class Actinopteri; order Labriformes; family Labridae; genus Semicossyphus; species Semicossyphus pulcher. The sequence goes on from NW_027211726.1 coordinate 22,680,374, forward strand.
TAATCACATTAAAAAATCAACATCATTTTTTCTGCCTCTACCGTAATTACTTAGTACGTACGAAAGTAGATACAAACCTTTATTTAATTAAAGAAACTTACTCTTTTCCCTGTATGTTCTTTGCTGGGATTTTTTTAGGATGAACATTTTTAGACCTGGTTTTAGTCTTCACCAGAAAGGCTCTGTCAATGCCCTGCTGCCCTGCACCAGTACTGCGCTCATATTTTCAGCCCCATTGCCACCCCAGCATCCACCTGTGGGCTCCGGCTGGGAAGATATTATCTCATCACTCCTCAAACCTCTGAAGGTAAAATAAATCTGCGAGTGATGAGGTCAGAGCCTAGACGCCAAACAAAAGCTATGTTCTGCTGCTGCAATAAACAAATCAAACTAAAGTATAAGTTGTCTGACTGAACTCCTTTTAACGAAACAAATGTTGTTTTCTAGGTGACAGAGAGAAAGGATGACGGATTTTCCGGTGAACATCTGGTAAGAAAGTTTTCTATTTTGTTCACAGGGGCTTTTAAGTGACCAATGATGAGGAATTCTAACAATGGGCCTGTAAATGTATGCTTTCAGTATTAGCTCCTTGAAGCTCTGTTTTGTAAACTCAATCACTTCTTCTACCTTGCAGGACAGATGAAGTACGTCCTTTCCTGCTAAGAAGCAAAAAAAGAGGTTAGCTACACACATCTCATTGTCACACATTGAAAACCATTACTACACTAAGTATCTGCCACAGTTTGTAAAACTCCTCCTTTTGTCTGCCCTGTGTTCCAGATGAAGATTACCGGAGACAGATGAGAGATTTTGTGTCTGCATTTAGAGGCAAAACTTTGCCCTTAAACAATCCAGCTGATGCCAGATGGATGGTTTGCGACCTCCATGACACGATTTACAGTGAGAGAGAAGATGTGGTGAAAGGGTGGGAAACATTCTACCTTCCTGATGAAGTGAGGATGCAGGTTATAGGTGTAGTCAAGGGGACCTCTTGCCCGTGTGACCAGCTCGTTCTGATGACCTGTGAGGACAGAAAGCTGTACGTCTTTGATGGAGAGGAGCTGCATGTGGTGGCTGGCAGCCTGGAGCTGCTGTGTGCGGAGGGAATGGAATATCCAGCACCCCTGAGCTATTACAAAGGGGAGGCCTTCAAAGATATGGTGAGAAGTTACAGTTAAGATGCTGGGAAGAAGCAAGGCTCTTCTTTTTGATCAGCCAGTGGCACTGACAATTTTACACTTTCTCTCCTGTGTAGAATGATGAGGATTGGGACAAGTTGCAGCAGGGGGCCGTGGGGAAGAGTTTGGACACAGCACATGATGAACTGGTGGCAAGACATAAGCCCGAATTCCTAAGAAATCTCTTCAGAGGTGGGTATCTTTATCCATGCTGCAGGGTAAAGGTTAAGGTCATACTTTTTAAAGAAACTGTAAATGAATTTTCCTACATTTCGAGGTAACTAGGTAACATGACACGATATGTCCTTATGTCGAGAGGAAGTTACCAGCCTCTCTTTCACTGCAGTAGATCAATTCCTAGTGATGACTGGTGATACTCCAAAGTTGCCCGTTAGTGCTGAACTGACTGTAAGAACACTCCTGTCATACACAGATAAACTGAACCGCATCACAGTCTGTGCCCAGATTTGTGTGTCCTGATGGCATACATTCTGACTTACCTTGACTTAAATAAGTTCCTTGTTTTAAAATCCGGTATGCAGTATCTTTCCACATCTTCAGCCTGGTGAAGAATGACCTCATTCCCTTGTTGGGTTAATCATAATTCTCCAGGTCTGTTAACCAGAACCAGAGAGAGCACATTAGTCCATTCATAAAGATGATTTATTTCAGCACTCTTACATTTATCAATAGGGGGAGATAGAGGGAAGAGGGGAAGAGAGAGAGAGGACAGTGCATCAGCTTCACAGCAAAAACTTTTAAACTCTAAACTTTGGGCTATGGCCGTACGAGGTGAGCTACCCCATTTAAGTGCACTAACATTAGTATTGATTTTGATGCCTTTCTCCTTTTTAGTCTCTCCAGAAGAGGACTTGTGGGCACGAATGGAGATGTTCCCTGCAGTGAGCCATGGGTCAACCCCAGAGTCTCCTTCTCGCCCCTTGTCGACTGGCAAGAAAAAAACTCAAAAGGAAGGCTCCCAGGATGCATCCTCATTAGATGCCTTAACATCTCTGCCTCCTTTTCATGTCCTCTTGGACGATGATGACGACAATGACGATGATGGCTTTGTCTCTCTGTTGTCTTCTGGGTTTTCCCCCTGGGTCTCATAAGAGTTGGACAGGCAGGAAAAGAGCCAGGAGCCAGCATATTGAATATTTTTTTAAGTGCAGTCCATTTACCATTTTTAAAACTCTGAATGAGGAAATACTTTTTGATTCTTTATACATATTTTTCTCACACTTACCAGCAATTAGTCAACCCATTTTTTTTTTTACATCTTGGATTTTGTTTGGTTTAGTAATCATTCACGTGTAACACGTGTAAAATGTCTCTGGACTTCACCTCATGTGGCATCTTTGTCATGGACTCTTTGCAGGGTGACAGACATTCCCGATGGCACAGTAACATTATACAAAATTATGACGTACCAGTTTTTATTGTCACATACTGCACATTTTATACATTTACAATATTAATCAAATCATGTGAGCAAAATATGTAAATTGTTGTATACTATTCAACTGTGATAAATAAACTTTGAATGCACCATTTCTGCCTTAAATCATTTTCCTGTGTAAAATATTAAGCTGTAAAAATAGAGCTTTCTGTTGTGTTCAGCGAGTCTGAAATGAAGCTCACCAAGTATTTGAGGACATTTGTTGTAGACTGAATTGATATAGCATGAATATTCCAAAGCTATTTGTAATGGTAAAATGTATGTGCGTGTGTGTATTCGTTGTACTACATCAGTTAGCATATATTTTATTTATAATTTGCCATCTAGCTTTTCAGAAACTTTCAGGCTGCACTCAGTGTTAACTGTTTGGTTTTTCTTTCAGCTCAATAAATCCACAAAGACAAACTTCTGGGTCTAAGAGTTTATTTACTGAAGAATTCAACATTGTTGACGTGGAAATTCAGCGGCACAACACAAATATTGGGAGCAACAAACACACTTTAATACCGAGGGAAGTTTGGAAAATATTTTGCCAGTCACAGATATAGTTGTTTTCTTCAAGAGTTTGTTCTAATAACACAACTATGTGGCTTTGTTTATAGCGTCTTTAACTTTATTGATTTTATTCAAAACAAGTAAAATGAACATGACGGGACGCAGGCCCATAGAAAAGAATAGGTGGAAAAAACGTAGGCATCTCACATTTTTAGAGCTGTTATTGTGAAACTAACACGTTTTGATGTGCGTTGGTGCATGAGCGCTGTTTTGTTTTGACACGTGTTTTTCTCCACACGTAGGTAAGACTACATCCTGTCCCGTACGCAGGAGGAAAACATGTTAAGACATCTGAGGGGATTGTTCACTAAAGGTTTGCTCCCGCAAAACCTGTGCAAATAACACATCCCAAAGTGCACTGCAGAGCAAACAGTGTCTCTGTACTCCGGTGCCTTTATGCGTATTTAAATTATAGTCATTTAGTCATTATGCAAACATTCGGGGCAAATTTCGCCTCTTTCTATGTAAATTAGCCTCGTGGCTAAAAGCACCTAATTCACACGCCAGTACTAACAGCACAGTTAGAGTGAAAAAAAATAAATAGCCTTCATGACGACTACATATTTTGTGTAATCAAAAAATGTATTTGGCTGTAAAAACAATCTGATAATAATATATTGTCATTATTATTATAATCAGGAGACCAATCAGCCCGGGGCTGTGCGAAGCTCAGTCCAGGCACACGGGCACAGACACATGCAGATTGTCTGGAGCCATTATACGCATGACGGGGATTATTTTATGGACGAGCTGCTGTTGCACGCTCGTTTAAAAAATTGAAGCTGCGTTACAGACAGTGAAACTATAAACGCCTGTCGACTCTGGGCTACACAGTAAACTGTACAAAGAACTGCCTCCTCCTCTCCCTGCTCATCATCCATCTGTGGATGGAGTTGAGATCCGTCAGTGTGCGCTCATCTAACGCATGAGAGCGCGTGGAGGTGCAGACAGCTCCTCTTCACAATCAGACACAAAACAAGAGCGGATCTGCGAAACTTATCATTACTGCAATTTGTTTTGAGAATCGGACCCTGAGACGGAGCAGATAGGGTGCAAATGGTGTGCAATTTATGGTGCTATCAGCGGCCGCAATTCATTCTTAGTAAATTCTTCGTGCACTTCACGTGTTTCCCCGTCTCTCTTGACCACAGTTCCATATTTACAGAGGCTAACTTCTATGTCAAGTAGTGAACGAACTAGTAGGCTACTATAATATTTCAATAGAGCAAACTGCACTTGATGCCATTTCTGACCATTCTGAGGGTGGATCGCTGTTTGCCTTTACATCATGGGTGCATATAAGGAGTCAGAGTAGATTGAATCGGGGGTAGGGCTTAATTTCCTTCTTTCTGCCTTAGTTGATCATTTGTCACAATGGTGAGTAGCTGCTTTTATGTTGTTTCTTTGCCAAATATTAATATCCTATTGTTCAATTTCTACAGAGCTGCTTTTGTTTCTCTTCACTGTAAAACCTGATAAGTTAGTTCAACTCAAACCATTTGAGGAAACCGATTGTCTTAAACCATTTAAGTTTATTAACTGAAATATTATAAGTATAAGAATGTATTTCAATTGAGTACACCTAACTTTTGATTTATTGCTAAATAAATAAAGTATATAGTACCCAATCCATTGAGTGTACTGAACTTAGAATGAGTGAGTAATTTTAACTTATATGTAACATTTCTATAAACATATTTTAAATATATTATAGTAGTTTGAACCAATTAAGTAAGATGAACTAAGTTAAGTTTATCTCAACTTAAAACCCTAGTGTGTCTACTCATTTCATTTGAGGTAACCGATTGCTTTAAAACTTTTAAGTTGCATTAACACAAAACAAACACTTTCAACTGGAACAGTTTTCACTTCATCAACACTTTATTCAGTCAATGCTTACCACTCACAACATGCACTTAGCCACACAAGATAAACATTTCACTGTAAAGAATTATTGTAACGGGTATGGTGAGGACCCAAAAGCAGCACAGGCAGACGGGATATCAGTCGGTAATGACCTTTATTATTCACTGCAGTCTTTAACAGTTTATACAATGGCAGGGTGAAAAGTCTTGGCTCACAGTGATCTTCTGCGAGATCTGAGAAGGAGTGAGCCTGGTGTCGCTGCCTGAAGGCAAAGCCAACAACAGGTGGATTACCTAGCTGGCAGACAGGTCCAGTGGTGAGCTGTGTAGCCACAGAGCCGAGTAGGTGTGTAACCAGGAGGGAATAGGCGAAACTCGTGGTCGAAGACAGAAGGCTGAGGTAATATCCAGGGCAGAGACGAGGCAGGCAGGTCGGGGACAGACGAGGTCGGCAACAGGTGATCAGTCCGGGGAAAAACGCTGGAAAGTCAGGCATAATACAAGAACAATCTGGCACTGAAGCAGAGACTGGAGCAGGCTTAAATGCAGCCAGGGCTCTCACAGGTGTGGAGAGTTGGCCTGATGAGGAGGCGTGGCTGACAGGTAGAGTGGAGCAGAGACAGGTGTAGGGAGTTGGTCTGATGAGGAGGTGTGGCAGACTGGCAGAGTGGAGCAGACTGTGACAATTATTCACAGCTCCCGAAATAAATATTTTATAAAATTTAATATATAACAAAAATCTGTTTAAATATGTCCTTACTTTAAAAAAAAGACAATTTCTGTATTATTATCAAAATGCAGCATTAACTTAATTCTTACACTACCTTAATTTACTGTAAATAAAATAAAAATGTTACATTCTTAAGATGTTAGTAAAATATATTCATTTAAGACCAAAATTCAAGTATTAAGTCATAAGTTAAATAAACAACAAGAAAATGCAGCAAGTGTAAAGACACCAAAACTAAATATTCTAAACACACCAATAGAGTAAAAAGTACTTAAAGGGATAGTTCGGATTTTTTTTACCCTCAGTTCTATGAAATACTAGCCAGTAGTGTAGCGGATGCAAAGCTATTAGCTTACAGACCGAGTCCTGTGGTCGGACTTCTGTCTGGTTCCGAACGTAGAATAAGTAGTTCCGGTGAGATGCCAGGGTCACGAAACCGAAAAGGTTTACCCTACAAAAACAACACAGAGGCAATGGTGATCCATTTCCAACACAAAATCACCGTCCGCGGATTACATATACTGAGTTTTTTTTGGCACTATTTTCTCTCTTGAACAATCCAGTATCACTACGCCTGAGGCAGGCAGGTCTCTCAGGTGACTTGATCCATCATGTCATCACTCAGAATATCAAGCCCAATTAAAATAACATTTAATAATAAAGCCAAAAGCCTTAAACCTGACCAAGAATACAGGTATCAAAGTAATTTAACCCCCAAATATGAATGTTCACTTGCTAAATTTAGTGCAACATTTTAGCCCGACTTTAAAAGAATTACCTCATAAAACAGGAACACCACTGTGTCCGTTGCTGTGTCCTCCAGAGCCCATGGTGAAAGTTTTCAGTAACAATTATAAAACGCAGGCTTCCCTCCAAAAATACTCCGCACTTGACCAACCTCTGAACTGGCAAAAAACGGCTACTCTGCATCAGAGCAGTCCTTGTGGGCGGGGTTTATACATTTTTTTAATATAATCAATTACTACAACTTAAAGTGTTCCAAAAAATCGGTATCACTCAAAATGAATGAGTCAGTACTACAATTAATCATTTTTGAGTTAATTCTAATTCATTGGTTTGAGCTACGTTAAATTTATTTGAGGACTAAGTGAAGTTAACTTCTGTTACTAAGATAGACTGTTAGGTTTTACAGTGTTGTCATTGGAATATTTCATTTATGTCCTATGTCTTTTTTCCCTCTCTACACATCACAAGCCTGTGCAGATAGAAACACGGTGAGTCAACTGGTTTTCTGAAGCACAAGTTGATATTTCTGCACTTGACTTTTTAATTCCCTAAAAACAACGCATGTTTATTGTTTTAGGGCACAAGAGTTTTTGAAACAGGACTATTTCAGAAGGAATGCTTTCTTGATTATCAACAAAATGTTGGACATGAGTTCCGGTGGTCCGTCAGTGTTATTGGATGAGGTATGTCTAACAGGGACTTGTTGTTCCTAAATTGATTGATACTGGCAAACGTGTTAATTGTTTTGAAAGCATTATTTAAAATAAATAGGGAAATTAACACAAGGTATTCTGTCCTGGATACACACATTGATAACTTATTTGTTTGTTTGATAAGTTTTTGTTCAGTTTTACTGAGAATGTTTCTCAGTTGTACTAACTTCAATTTAAAAACTGATTGTCATGTCATGTCAGAAAATGATTGTCATTGCAGGTTCTTCACAGCATCTTCTTCTTGGGAAAGATCCACTGCCCACCATATCCCCCACATAGAATTGTGAGTGATGGTGAAATACTGGAAGAGTTAAAAGCCATCTACCCTCAGCCCTTTGACTTCTATTTGACCCAAGTACCCAAGCGGAGTCCGTTGTCATGCGTGCTAGACATGGTAAGATTACACTTTATCACAGATAATATTATTATCTCTTGTCCGGATAAATTAACATAATCTTGTTTCAACACACAATCCAGGTTATTTTTACATCTTGATATTTGTGATTGCTTGCAGATTGTCCAAGTGACCAGACAAGAGACGGAGGAAGAGGAGGAAAGTAAAATAATAGACAGGCTGCAGGAGCTCATCAGTTCACTGAAGGAAAATAAAGCAACAGATCTGATCTCCTCCACCATCTGTGTCTCTCAGAACAAAAGGATCCCAGATTCAGTCAGGTACTATGGAGTCTCCATGTCCACGTCTGGCTGTTTTCCCGGGCGAATCATGGTTGCTGCATCCTGTCTGAGCACCTGGGACAGTTATGTAGCCGGTGCAGTGATGGCTTACTATCCAAGAAGGGTTAAAGAATATTTTGATGGAACCATCCAACTCCAAGAGCTGGTCAGGTGCCAGGCATTTAGCCTGAGTTATAAAGGAAAAATGGATCCTTGTAAATCATGTGAGAATATGTTCGGTTTGAAAACAGAAAAAGAAACAGAAGAGAAAAAAAAGGAGTGGCCCTATGGCAACTGTGCTGAAGTTGAAAGTTTAAGCAAATTGCTTAAAAATGAGAAGGAAGTTAGAGAGCAAGCACGACCAACATCTGAGACATACACAGAAGAGAAAAGGAAGGAGACTGAAGAGAGTCTTAAGAAAAGACTTAAGGAATTGTTGCGCAAGATGGGGTTTACCTGCTGGGATGATGAATTCTACACCCCCAAGCAACCGGACAGATCTCTTCTAATGTGACGCTTTGGCAGTAAAATCTTCTCTGTAAACCTTGTTTTTAATTATTTTATTAATTAATTACTTTATTGTGAAGATTTTAGAGCTGTCAATATATCATGCTTTATTATTGCAAATTGTTAATGCTCCAGCTACATAAAAATGTAACGATAAAAGTTAAGAATGTTTTTATGGCTTTTATTTTTAAAGGCAAATTTGTGTCAACATCTTTTATCCAGCATGCAGAAGATGCTCAAGTTTTATTTTATCCCATTATTCACAATAAAATGATGCTGATGTCACATTCATTTTTTGTTTTTATTCTTATCTCATCATCATCTCATCCACATCATAAGGAGTTGAATCCTTGCCAGTATGAGCCTACATGTATGAGGTGACAGCTCAAACTGAGCGTTCAGCCAGCAGCGGTCTTCCACAGAAGAAGGCTGAGGACATGAAACTGATTACCTTAGATCTCAAGTAACCCTTTTTAACTTTTTTAAGTTTGAGATGGAAGTGTAACAAGAATGTTAACCTTTTCAAGATTTAAATACAATCATCTCATCTATTTTAAAATGTTTTAGGACTGAGGTTTTCTATCTTGTTCAAAGTCTTGGACACGGTCATTAAAGTCGAGGTGAAATGAAAAATGTCATTTTAATCCTTTTAGATCACATCCCCGGTAATATTGTGCATCTATTTGACAATATAGGCAAAAATAACCCCACAGAAAATCCATTTCTTCGTATTCTTATATCAAAATCTGATCATTTTTTCTTCCTGTAAAACTAAATTTCACGCGTGCTTACGTAAGTTAGCACCAAACTATTTCAACCAATCAATCTGCAACATTTAGCCGCAGAGCACCAAGAACGCTCGGTCAGTTAGCTAGCTACTGCGCTGTGGAGAACGTCTGTCTACGCCCACTTCTCAACGATCAAATCAAATCCCTCTAATGATATGTCCCGCCTGCACGTCCTGTTTCACTCGGAAATACGTCACGATACGGAAGCTAGATACTCTCGAAATGCCGTTTCAGCCCGACTTTAAAAGAGTTCAACTGAAACAACTTAAACTTGGTTTCAACATAAAGTTAGCAAAGGCCAATCAGACATTAAATCCAGTCCTGAAAAAAACCTTTAACTACTTATTGCAGAAGAGACTAAATACAAACTATTGCGTATTCTCATCAATCAGTGGAATTGATCAGAGATTCATACAGATGAATAGACTATTACCAGTGGCGTACTCATGCCATTTGAGGGGCAGGGGCAAAAAAGGGGCACCTGTCGTATAACATGGGGCACCAGCGCGCAGAAAGCTGTGATGCGAAACAACAGCGTGGGCATTTATAACTATATATACCATGAGGGCACGCTGTCCCACACAAAGTAGTGTGTGGAGGTCAACTATTCATTTGTTCACAGGATGGGTATCCAGAGGAAACGTTAGCAAACGTTAGGCGATTGCTCCCCATGCCCCTCCCTCAGGGTAACTCAGTAGGTATGGCCGGAGATATACTTGCTGCTTGGACTTGCATTCGCATGCGTTCCCTGTGTCTGTTAGGAGCGTTGGCTGTGCACGTCCTCAAAAATGAATGCTACGCATACGCAAGATGCAGTATGCACATGAACCGTAGGGGGAGGCAGAAAGGATGTGACAGAGTCAACACAGCAGCAGGAACAGCATTGGCAGAAAGTTTTGGAGAAGAGCTGAGACATCAAGTCCACAATTATCCACAGCTGTACGATGTGTCATTGCGGCTTCACAGCGACAAACATGCCAATCAAAATAGCTGGCGACAGATTCATTTTAGAGGTCGCCCTGGAAACCTGCAAAACTAAATGTAAACAAGTCCGGGACCGTTGAGTGTGCACAGAGGAAATGGAGCGGGGGCGGTGCAGACAGGGTGTCCACCTAACACACAAAAGCTGTTGCTTTTTCTGCCGTGACCTCAGAATTAACATCATAGTAATGTCCTCGAGTGTTGCCATGCTGTTGTTTACATCCCACACATATGTTGTGGCAAAAAAGTTCCACAAACTCTCTTATCTGCAACATAATTTCAATCTCCAATAGATAATAAACCATGGTTGAAAAACTCTTAAAAATACGTTATAAACTGTGTTGAAAATCTCTTAAAAATAGGTTATAAAACTTGGTTAAAAAACTCTTAAAAATATAATCAAAGTCTTCAAAAACTCAGACAAGCAAACACTAGAGACTGGCAGAATCTGATGCAAAAAGAGTTTATTCCCGTATAAATACAACGAAACAAACCCGAGTCCATCCGGATGAGACTGCCCACGGGTCAGCCGCTCGGGTCTTATATACTCTCCGCCCCTCCCTCGCTGGGCTTCAGCTTGCCCCAACACCTGTTGGAGCCACCCCCTCGCTCTGGCTCTCTTCCCTCAGTTGGTTTCCTCTCAGTTTTTGCCTGACCCATTTCCAACTTTTCTGCAGGCCTCTTCTTCACTCCGGCCAATTAGGCACGTTCATGCACTGTACAACAAAAAAGGAGGGGCTGGGGGGGGGGGGGGGGGGGGGGGGCACCTGTTTTTCTTGGCCAGCTGCCAACCCTGCACTTGGCTTTCATACTGAGCCCAGCGAGTTTTTCAGCTTAGGATTCTATATTTAGAGTTTTAACACTTTAGATTATGAAAACTTGTTATAAAACATTAGAATATAAAACCTTAACTATAAAACATTTGACTGTACAACTTTAACTTTAAGGCTTTAGACTATAGAAAAGTTAACTTTAAGACATTTTAACTATAAAACCTTTAACTTTAAAGCATTACACTATAGAAAAGTTAACTTTAAGGCCTTAGACTATAGGAAAGTTAACTTTAAGACATTTTAGCTATAAAAACTTTAACTTTAAGGCCTTAGACTATAGGAAAGTTAACTTTAAGGCATTATAACTATAAAATTTAACTTTAAGGCATTGAAACATTTAATTTATAAATCTTATGGCTATATACCTTCAACTCTAAAACCTTTGATTATGAAGTTTCAACTAAAACATATCATTATAACACTTTTGATTATATATCATCAACTCTAAAACATTTAATTATAAAGTTTCAACTAAAACATATCATTATAAAACTTTTTATTATATAACTTCAACTTTAAAACATTTGATTATAAAGCTTCAACATTTTTTCCAACACATACGGTAGTTGCATAGCACCTGAGCTCTCCGGCGTGCTCTCAAGAGGTATCCTCCAGTAACACGTGTAGTGCAAAGCCAAGTATGTGAACAATTACGGGTAATCTAAACAGGCACCGTATTTGAAGCATATGTTTAACATGTGTGTGCCGGGACAGAACCGCTCCAATGTTATTCAATGCTGCAATCTCCACCAGCCGCGCATGCTGCGCAGGAGCAAGTGTAATACGTGAAAAATGTTCTGCTGCTTCCCCTGCTGCTGCGCATCAGTGAATCGTAGAAAGCCATTGACTGCTCTGTAAATACATGCCCACAACCAAAGAATCCATGTTGAATTATGTGAGCTCTTCATTTTGGCCTTCTTTGATTAAGTTTCCTGTTGAAGTTATTGATAGGCTAGATGAGCAGGCAAGATTAGTTTGAAAGAGCAATGAATATGTACATTTCCTCAACATCCTTACATCCTTAGCCAACAATATACTTACATCTAACTTTCTCTTTCCCTAGCAAATCCTCATGAAAGCAGAGGCCAATCAGTTATGACAATCAGTTATATCCTCATAAAAGAGTTTATTTGATTTTTAGTCAGGACTTGGAGTCCACCATATTACCATAGAGACAGCACTGATAAAAGTCACAAATGATACAGAGCGGTCACATGTATTTTACATATACATTTTAGGTTATCCAGCATCCCACATTACAGTTTGAGGCAAATGCTGTTTTGGCCCGGAAAAATAGGACCCTCAGTTAAGTGGAGGGGATTCGCATAAACTCAGCTTAATCTTTTGGCAGTGTATGAGTACATCTCTTCTGCCAGTTTGTCTCAAAATTAGTGTCTTTCCTTATATAAACCAAGGTTCCATTCTCCTGGTAGACTTGATTACCTCTTCGCTGTAACTCTACATCGGATAACCTAGGAATATAAAGTGAGTCAGGCCAATGCCTATGGCGGGAGGAAACATCATGAGAAGAACTTAATGAGAAGACGATGGGGAAGAGGACAGTGTGATTGACAATTACCTTCAAGTCAACTTTCAACCTGTCAAGCTTACAATAAAAGAATGAATGAAACCCACCATGAGTCTCTGGAAATCTCTCAGTCCGGATCTTCCTAATGTCATCTTTAGAGGAGGGACCGCTGGCAAGCTGCTGCCGCGCCTCCTCCACTGTTTTCGCTGTTTTTGCGATATTTGCTATTTTGTTGCCTCATGTCGATTATGTTGTGTATGAACTCTGCTGATTTGACTTGTTCGATCTAACACTCTGTGACACTGAAACACCAGTCAAACAGTCTCTACCTGTCTGCTACTACTGCCTCGCCACTGGTTAGCCACTGGGCTAGCTTCGCCGGTACAAGGCTCACCTGCACGGGGCTCCTGGGGCTCCTCTCCGCACTCTGTGGCTGGATAGCCTGCTCTGGATCGGGGACTGGTCCGCTGCTACCCTGCCAGCTCTCCTGGACGCTTACCTGCGCCCACTGATTACTGTCAAGGCGGAGGACGCTGCACTCCCGTTACACCGATGCCCAGAGGGTGCTCGCTCGCCGGCCGGCTAGCCTGCTGCTAATCCCCGGCGTCGATCAGCTGTTTACCCGTCTCCAGCGAAGCTACAACCTACACGCTTCACTTCTCTGCCTCCACTGTGCTGGTTCTGTGGCTTCACCACATGAATCATCTACAGCTGGACTACATCGCTGACCATCCTACATCATGTGGATTTTTAACCTGTTGCTCTGGATTGTGCTGTGTGTGACTCTTACGAGTGCAACTCTGCCGCTCCGTTACTCGGTAACAGAGATGTTACCTCTCCAGATCTTCTCCAGGACCCCTCCACCCCAACTTGCACTCCACCACTACATTCTCAAACGACCGAGATACATCCACAGAGGCTCTGGACGGAACTTTCAGTACAGTCAACACAACAGCAACACAAACATCCGCTCCTTTTGGTCCGCGGAGCCCCGCCCCCCTCCCTGCACTGCCCGTCCTGTAAATCACAATGTACTGTCCCCCCTGCTCAAAGCAACTACATACACACCACTCACCTGTCTGAAACTCTGTCTGCTGAATATCAGATCCCTCAGTAACAAGGCTTTGCTGATCGCTGACTTTAGTGCTGACCGTAAGCTGGACATTTTATGCCTCACTGAGACCTGGCAACAGCCTAACGAATTTTCCCACCTAAATGAGGCTGCTCCACCAGGTTTTTCTTAAATTAGTAAACCCCATGCAGGGGGGGGGGCGGCCTCGCTCTCCTTCACCGTGATAACATCAAAGTCACTGCTGTCACTGTCCCCCATCACTCCTTTTTTTAATGTTTAGCTGTAAAACTCACAGGCCCCAAACCCACCATCATTGTTACCTCTACAGGCCACCAAAACCCTCTGCTGTTTTCCTCAATGAATTCTCATCACTACTAACATCTGTATGCGCAATGTTCACCACTGTTATCCTTCTCGGCGATTTCAACATCCACATTGATAACCCATCCAGTATCCTTGCCAACGACTTCACATCACTCCTGGACTGTCTCGGTATCACACAACATGTCAACCTCCCAACCCATAACAAAGGCCACATACTGGACTTAATCTGCTGCACTGACATCACTCCCACCAACCTTGATATCACGGATTTCCCAATTTCTGACCACAAAGCTGTACTTTTTGACATTCCCACCCAATTACACAAAGTCAAAGAACAACAGACCATCTCCTTCAGAAACATCAAACATATCAACACCACAGATCTCACCAACCTGATCAGATCCTACCCCAGCCCTACCCAAGCATCCTCCTCTGCTTACCTGGTGACGCATTACAATAACTGTCTCTCCTCTTCCCTCACGACCCTGGCTCCCCTAAAATCCCGCTTAGTATTATTTACTCACACTGCTCCTTTGACCCCGGACCTACGCCAGCTCAAAGCCACAGGCCGCTGACTGGAGCAACTGTACAAAAAGACCGAACTCACTGTACACAGCCAAATGTACTCTGACCACCTACATCACTACAAGAATGCCCTTAACACTGCCAAATCTTCATACTACTCCAACCTCATCAACACTGGTACAGGTAACAACAGAGTCCTCTTCTCAACAGTCAGCCAACTAATTCAGACTCCTAAAACTCTCCCACCTGACATTTCCACCGATCAGTGCACTGCCTTCCTGGACTTCTTCAGCTCTAAAATCAACACCATTCACCAACAACTGGCCTCATACTGCACCTCCTCCAACGATTCAACCTGGATGATCACCACCGGCCAACCTCTCATCAGCTCCCTCTCCGACTTCACCCCAGTATCAGAACAGACCATCTCTGAACTCATCCGCAAAGCCAAAGCCACCACCTGTCAGCTTGATCCTCTTCCCACCTCCCTCGTCAAAGCCTGTCTGCCATCCATCTCTCCCATGATCACCAACATAATTAACTCCTCCTTCGCCTCTGGCACTGTTCCCCCCACTCTCAAACTGGCTGCTATCACACCCATCCTGAAAAAACCCAGTGCTGACCCAACAGACCTTAACCTTTACCGGCCCATCTCCAACCTCCCCTTCATCTCCAAAGCCCTTGAAAGGGTGGTTGCCGCACAACTACAGCTCCACCTTGACACAAACAACCTCCATGAACCCTTTCAATCCGGTTTCCGTCCAAAACACAGCACTGAAACAGCCCTGGTCAAAATCACTAACGACCTCCTCCGTGCAGCTGACTCCGGGCTACTTACCATTCTCATCCTCCTCGACCTCAGTGCAGCATTCGACACCATCTCCCACACACCACTCCTGGACCGCCTGGCTGGCATTGGGATCACTGGTACTGCACTTTGCTGGTTTACTTCATACCTCACTGACCGCCAACAATTCATGCAGATAAGGGATCACAAGTCTGGACGTTCGGGTGTTTCACTGGGTGTCCCTCCGGGGTCAGTCTTGTTTCCACTCCTCTTCATCATCTACCTCCTCCCCCTGGGCACATCCTCCGTCATCATGGGATCCATTTTCACTGCTACGCCGATGACACACAAGTCTACATCTCCTCCAAACCCACTGCTGCCACCCCTCCCACCTCCCTCATCACCTGCCTGGAAGACATCTGGAGCTGGATGAGCAGGAACTTCTTGAAGCTCAGTGGCAATAAAACCGAGGCCCTGCTCCAAATCCACCCTCACAAAATCACAACACACTCACCGGACTCCCCGCCAAACACATCAACAGAATACAAATTATTCAGAACTCGGCCGCCCGGATCATCACCCGCACCAAATCATCTGACCACATCACACCTATTCTCATCCAACTTCACTGGCTCCCGGTACAATACCGCATCCAATACAAAAACCTCCTCCTCACGTACAAAGATCTCCACCACCTAGCCCCTTCTTACCTCGGCGACCTCCTCCAAGATCACAGCCCCTCCCGCACCCTCTGCTCAGCCTCTGCTGGACTATTAACCATCCCCACATCACGCCTCAGCACCATGGGTGCCCTAGCCTTCAGCTGCTCGGCACCCAGACTATGGAACTCCCTCCCCCCACACATAAGACAGTCAAACTCCATCACAACATTCAAATCCAAACTCAAAACCCACCTGTTCAAACTGGCATATTCACTTTGACAATGTGCACTACACTTGTTTTAGGTTGATGTCTGGTTTTAAATATGTTTGATGTTTTATTGTATGCTTTTATTCCCTGCAAGGTGAACTTGGGTGACCTGAAAGGCGCCATCAAATAAAATGTATTATTATTATTATCTTTGTTGAGAATGATTTGCAGCAGCGTGTTGGTCACTGGGATAATGAAATAAGTCTGTCCACTACTAGTGCATTTACAGGGTGGAGGTAGTACCATAAACTCTCCCTCTCTCTCGGTTTTCCTCAGGAGTCAGAAATGAGGCAGGGATGCAACCTCAGTCCCGTCCTTTTGAATTTGTATATAAATAAATTCACAAACCAATTAGATCAGTCCACATCACCTGGCCTCCCCCTGTATGACACAGAGGTCAAAGGTTTCCTGTATGCTGATGATGTTGTTGTCTCCATCTAAAGAGGGTCATAGCAGCACCTAAACCTGCAAGGTCAAGAATGTAAATTCCGTGACTATTCTCTGTCTAACATGTTCTGATGATTGATTTGACTTCTATGGACCTTTTATGAAAAAATTTAGCCCCCATGTCCCTCACCAATATCCTGGGAATTTTTGCCAAAGGGCCAAATGCAAGATGGCCGCCTGCGCCATCTGAAAAAATTAACTTTTGAACGAAAGCACATAGAATCATGTATGAAGACACTTTTTCATATAAATTGACCAAGAGGATAATCCAAGATGGCCTCCACCAAGTTCAAACTCTCCATTAAAGACACCTTCTGAAGTATATTATACTTTAAAAACTATATTTGATCATGTATTCTGTTAGATCATGATATTAACTATAAAATTATATATTATACACCAAGGTGGTTATTTTTTTTTAATCATTATATATTTTCTCAACACTTCTAGTTCGGCAAAACTCTTTTCTCCATGCAAAACAATTGAACAGGCTATTCTCATGCACATGCACAAACTTGAACGGACCATGCAGCTGCATCAAGGTGAAGAACTGCTGTCGATGTCAAACAGAGGTGAGAACTCTGCTTGTGCTGCTGTCAGCTATGTGGTTTTTGTGACTTCCTGTATTGCTACTTTGCAAGTGCACACATTTTCTCACAGCAATTACAGAGAGCTTAATAGTGTATAATGATGTTCTTTAACAAATACAAAATAAAACTTCTTCTTCTTTACTAAGATACAGGTATAACAAATTAAAGATAACAACACATTTAAAATGTTTAGAACACCAGAAAGGAAATTAAATTAAATTATCTTCTAATTTTAGAAAAATGTGTTTATAGTTTATACAAATAGTCAAATATCAACAGAGGAAATTGCAGAAAAAATGTAATTAAATGATGTACTTTATGTTAATCGTGTCATACAACTTGTATAAACTATAAACAAATGTTTTCTAAAATGTTGTGCATTTGTACACAGGTCAGGTACACACGACTTTAGCTGTGTGTATGTGTGTGAGAGAGCGAGAGAGTGCGTGTGCAGGTGTAGTTTGATGTATTTATTTTAAACGAACACACACAATATAAATGCTGTGTGTGTGTGTGTGTGTGTGTGTGTGTGTGTGTGTGTGTCAGTAAAGTTAGCAACTAATGATTATGATCAAGCAAAAAAAAAATCTGGCAAATATGACTTGACGTTTAATTAGCCTTGATAAACAAACGTAACTGTAACAAATGTGATCAAAACCACGCTAAACCACCAAGTTTAGCTAACGTCCAGTCGCTAAATTAGTAACGTAAGTTTTGTTTGTGTGTGTGTGTAGTTATATAAATAATTATGAAACAAACAATTTTTTGGGCCTCACTAGGTAGGAATGTTAAAAAAATAGCAACATATAATGATTTATGATACTTACTTTTACCTCAGGATAATAAGAGAAAATAGAGAAAATCTCCAGTATGCATTGGACCAGTCCACCTCACCTACTATATGCCACAATGCAAAGCGCCGGAACGTCACTGCGACAGTTGAAATCACATACAGCAGCAGCATTCCACACCATTAACAACATGTTCAAGATCAGTTGGATTAGACAATTTCTTAGAAACCCAACTTCAATTTTGAATTTTATTCAGAATTTTGTTCGCAAAACCTGGAGGTCTTAAATTTGTTTTACTTTGCAGTTATAATGTTGAAAAAATCCCTTTAAAATTATCAGCTTTTCACAAACAGATGCTTCTTTCATGGGTTGTAATTTATAAACATAACTTCTCCCCTTATAGGTATTACATCTGGAATAATAGAGACATACTGTATAAGCACAAGTCACTATTCATTGAAAACTGGTTCACCCATGGTATTTATCTTGTAAGCCAGCTCCTCGACTCAAATGGTGCTTTAATGTCTTACACAGAATTCGTAGACAAATTCAAAATTCCTATTCCAACAAAGGAATACACTGTTGTGTTTAGTGCTATCCCCTCTGGTGTTGTAATGCTTTCAGTGGTATCAGAACTGTCTTTATTACCTTTGGAGCCTGCTGTTCTGATGTTGGTCGGATCTGTTTTTTTCTTAAAAAAATTTAATATCAACCATAATATATGTGCCTTGTTTCAAAAAGAAAGAATATCTGTTCCCAATGTTGTTTTCTACTGGAATGATATTATTCCAAACCTGAAGTGGGAAAAAATCTGGTGCCTTCCTTCTAAATATCTGATCACAAATAAAACTAAAGTAATATCTTTTAAAATAATTAATCGCATTTATCCCTCCAAACTATTCTCACAAAGATTCAAGAAGGATATTGATGTAAGCAGTTCTTTTTGTCAACTCTTTCAGGAAGATTTAAAACACTTATTCTGTTCCCAATCCTGTATCTTTTGGAAAGAAATCTCCTCTTTTATATGTCAACATGTTGAATCAGATTTTTCACTCTCATATGAAAATGTATTGTGTAATGTATATATTTTTTTTAATTATCCACCCTCTAAAACAAATCAATATTATATCATCAACTTGATCCTACTATTTGCAAAATCACTGTGAATGACAGAGGGTTGTCTCAGACTGCCACCTGGTGACCAGTCATTGTTGGTGTAGCGTCAGCTGAGAAGTGCAACGGTAGAAAAAGGGGGGGGCAATTAAGCTGTGTAATCTCCACCTGTGTGCCTCTTTACCACCTGTACTGCTCAACTGTTGTCTCCTCTGGTTTGGCGTGGCGTCTGTGCTGCTCAGTTTCTCCTTTGTGTGGCATCCTTTCACTGTTTATACCGAGTAAGTTCTCAAGTTCAAGTTCTTAATTATACACGGTCTCCGTCATGACAATTGTGTCGCTGCTGTTTTATAAAGTCAAGCTCATGTGCCATTGTTATTGGGTTTGTTAGGAAGCAGACGGTCCCCCAGAAGGCAATACCATTGACGTTCCCCTAATAATTAGCTCCCTTGGTGGTGGAACGAGGTATGTAGTCCTCAATTTATGTATTATTATTATAAATCCTTGGGATGTTCCTGGGATTTATTTTGTCTCTGAGTGATGCTTGCTAATTAATTATTTGTTTGAATTTTAACAACAATTATTGCTTTGTCTAATGAATGTATTAAATTGTGGTTAATTGCACAATTCACACATGGATTTTATAGTACCTGAAATCTAAATGTGAAATTTGTGCTCAGTAAAGTTTTTGTTTGTGACCAATATTAATTGTAAAAGTGTAAATGAAATATTTGCTTGTATAATTACACTAACCCTTTTTTTTCTTTTTCCGTACTTCCTACCTATAGTTTTCACGGTGCTCAGCAAGTAATACAATTTAAGCACCAGTACGAAACTCTCCGCCTCATTCATTGGTACCAAGGGCCAGCTACAGTGAAAACTCGACCATCACGTCTGAGCCATCCATTGTCATCTGATGTCAGCAGCCGACGCAGCCTACACCTTTGCACACAGGCAAGACCAGTAAAAGGACGGTACCTAATCTCTAAAGGTACAGCCAAATATGCAAATGAGAGACATTGGGCTGAAATAATAAAGAAACAGCTAATGGAGCAACGCACTGCATGTCGCTTTTGAGTTAAATGTCAAGAAATAAGACTAAAATTGTTTAAGGTTTCAACGTTTAAGAGTTTCAAATGCCTCGTAAAGGCTATGTCTTTTTTCAGAAAATCCTCATTCCTAGCAACAAGGTCGGCCGTTGAAGGAACTGCAGTCAACTCTCTTGTAAACGCTCGCTTGGACACTCGCACGCTTGAATGAGCATCCAGGGTTTTTGCCAAAGACACACGAAACTGAGCATGCTCAATCTCGGACATCATCGGCTCTCTTTGCTTTTTTCTGACGAGACGTGTTCATTGACCGGTATCATGTTGTCGAAAATCAACACTGTTTGTCATAATACCTAAGTTTAATATCATGTTATGTGGCAAAGTTATTTGTCAAACTAGACTGACGACACTGACATACACACTTGGATAGTATTTTGGTTGTCATAACGTTAGCGGGCATCCTAAGGTAACAAGTTCTAACATAACTACACTGCATGGATCTGGCATTGTGCTTCATAACCAAACGGCAAATTACTCAATTCAGCTCCTGGGAGTCTGCGTGAATTAGCTGATGTTATCTACTTGATGGTGTTTTGCTACGTTGCCAAACTGGCAAATCATCTGCAATAGCAGACAAGCTAACAGTAGCTTGTTGCCAGCAGCTTACAGCTGGCTGGCTAACCTTAACCTAGGCAGGTAATGCAATGATATTGGCTAATCAATTGGTAGTTATACACAATTGCTTTGTTCTGCTACATAATTTACAAAATCAACACCATTGGTCATGTTAGCTGGCGAAGTTATGTGTCAAGCTAGATAACTGACATACACACTCAGATAGTATTTTGGTAGTCATATTGTTAGCAAGCATGCTATAGTTAGCCAACTAGCTCTAACATAAATACACTGGATGACTCCAGCATTGTGCTTCGTAACCAAATGGCAAATTACACCAGTGAACCAGCAAATCATCACAAGCATTAGTGAACATTCGCCAGACAGGGCAGGGCAGCTGGAGAGAGCTGGGATGAAGCACTTGTGCTGTGAGAGAAAAAACGCTGAGAGAGCGCTGCACGCGGGTTTTGTTTCTATGACAACAATAAGTTGTATCGAAGGTCTCCATGATTCGCATGCCCTGCCGATGTTGACACTCGTTTTCCCCCTAACCCTAACCCAGATATGTCATATCCTCTTGTTTCGCGAAAAAAAAGGCCCGAGGGCTTTACATAAAAATCAGCCCACAGGCTGTTATAGGCAATGGAGGAAGTTGGGGAAGGTCTCAATTTATCAGTTCCTCTACAATCCCTTTACACATTGGCAATAAAATATAAAATATATATAAAATATATTTGATTGATGAATACATGTAAAATCTTACAAATAGCCAGTTTGAATGATATATTTACAATGTCCTTTGAAATGAAAAGGTTGAATGAGTAAAGTGCAATATAACTGTTTATGCTCGTAGTTTGTTTATTTTGGTCACAGTTTATGCTAAATGTTATTGTCAAGAATTAGTGAATGTGTTCATGCATCACTTGGTGAACTAAAGAACCACAGCCCAGAAGCTTGAGAAATATTTAAAGTAAAACAAGTAACCAAAATGTTACTCAAATCACAAAGGATGGACAAAATTAAGGGCCAATCATCCAGGTCCAGGTCCTTTGAAAGAACTTTAAAAGACAAGGGTCAGGAGCTGCGTGAAAAGAAGGCTAAACAACATGAGAAAGCCTTCAGTCAGGCATATGACTGGAAACAGTCGGCAAGGGACAAAATTGAAGGCATTCTGTGCCCTGGACGACCTCGACAAAATTCAAGAAACATAAAAAACAAATATGACACAGTGCTTGAACCCTATGAGCTCATTAGACGCAACTGCAATTCCTCCCCAGTAGTAATTCAGAAAATGGAGGCCTGTGTCTCCCTCACAGCTGAGATCTGGACCTTGTGGGTAAAAGAAAAGGAACTATTGAAGAGGCGTTTAATGATGAACTGGAGAAAGAGAGGGTGAGGTTGACACTAAATAAAAATAATTATGGCTCCATTTATGGATACACCAACAGGGAGAGTAATCTCAGAGACATCTTCAGTCCACTCCTCTTCCTCCCACTCCCACGGAATCTAGCAAACGAGCCGACACTAAAGCAGAACTTGCAGTAAAACTGGAACAATGGTGGTGGTGGAGTTTATTGTGACCTGCCTAACATCTATACACAGGAAAGCATGCCCGTCCATAGAGGAAACATCCCACGGTCAAAAGATATTCAAGGGTGGCCTCATCTGAGAACTGTGCACCTACCTGAGATAAATTTGGATGTTGAGCTGTTAATAGGAACTAACGTGCCTAAAGCTATGGAGCCATAAGGGGTGATTTGCAGTGTTAATGATGCAATACGAACAATGCTAGGTTGGACAGTGAATGGGCCTTTAAAAGGGGACAACAGCTATGGAAAGGATTGTTCACAGCCAAACCTGATGGTCATAAGAACATCCATTTTAAACCTGGATGAGCTGTGGCATCAGCAGTTTAAGTCAGACTTTCCTGAGTGCAGTCAAGATGAAGAACATGGTTTGTCGAGAGAAGACCAAACTTGTCACTGACTCTGTAAAGCTTGTGGACAGCCATTATCAGATTGGCTTGCCTTTGAGAAAGACTGAGGTTAAAATGCAGAATGACAGAAGAATTGCATGACAGCGTGCTTCAAGCCTTAAAAGGAGGTTTCAGAAAGATGTTAAATTTCATGTTGAGTATGATTCTTTCATGAAGGATGTTGTCGCTAAGGGTTATGCAGAGAGAGTGCCGGTTGAAGATCTTGAACGCAGAGATGGCAAGTGGCAAGATGGCAAGTGTGGTACATTCCACACCATGGAGTTTACCATCCTAGAAAAGGGAAAATCTGGGTTGTGTTTGACTGTGCAGCAACCTTTCATGGAACATCCCTGAATGCTCAGCTCCTGCAGGGGCCTGATCTTACTAGCTCACTTATTGGAGTGATGACCAGGTTCAGAAAAGAACCAGTAGTGATTATTGCAGACATCGAATCTATGTTTCATCAAGTGAAAGTACCAGTACAAGACACAGATTTGCTGAGGTTTCTCTGGTGGCCTGACGGTGACCTCAGTCAAGACATGGTGGATCATAGAATGTTGGTACATCTCTTTGGAGCAACTTCATAACCAAGCTGTGCAAATTTTGCTTTAAAAAAATGTGCGGAAGACAACAGGAAACAGTTCGGCCAAGAAACAATTGAAAGAGTCTTGCACAGTTTCTATGTCGATGACTGCCTTGTTGCCTTGTTTCGGTGGCAACAGAGGATCAAGCGGTATCTGCCTATCAAGACCTTGTGGCCATTTCAGCTAAAGGCAGCTTCCTGCTTACAAAGTGGATGAGCAACAGACGCAGTGTGCTGGCCAAGATACCTGAGGAGCAAAGAGCAAAGGATGTGAAGGATTTGGACCTTGACCAAGACTTGCTTCCTGTGGAGAGAGTACTGGGTGTGCAGTGGTGTATTCAGTCTGACACTTTCAAAATTAAAATTGTTGTCCAAGAATGACCCCTCACCCTTGGAGGTATTCTCTCTCCAGTCAGTTTGATCTATGATCCTTTGGGAATCTTGAGCCCTGTGGTGCTATCTGCCAAGAAGATTCTACAAGATCTGTGCAGAAAAGAGCTTGGTTGGGATGACACCATACCACATTCAGTTGCTCAGGAGTGGACAAGCTGACTTGCGGAACTTGCTCAGCTGGAAAACTTCAAGTTTGACCGATGTCTTAAACCTTTGGACTTTGGAGATGTTGCTACAGCACAGCTGCATCACTTTGCAGATGCCAGTGAAGAAGGCTATAGTATAGTGACTTACTTACTGTTGCACAATGCCCAGTCTCAGGTGCACACTGGATTTGTCATGGGGAAATCAAGAGTAGCTCCCTTGAAATCAGTTTCCATCCCTCGTATGGAGCTTACAGCTGCTACTATAGCAAGCCGTATGGACACCTTGTGGAGAAAAGAGTTGCACATGCAGCTTCATGACTCCATTTTTTGGAATGACAGCACCTCTGTATTGTCCTATATCAAGAATGAAACCTCCAGATTCAAAGTCTTTGTGGCAAACAGGGTCGCAGAAATTCTCAAAGTCTCACAAGTGTGCCAATGGAAGTATACGAACATTTCAAGCAATCCAGCAGATGGGCCTCTCGAGGGTTGAAGGTGGAAGCGTTTCTGAAGGACGTGGATTGGGTGTCAGGGCCTCCGTTCCTTCTTCAGCCTGAGAATAAGTGGCCTATCAACCCTGACGATTCTAGAGAGCTCCTGCAAGATGATCCTGAAATCAAGCAGAATTTTACAGTACATGTGGTTCAGACCACAGAAGAGATAGATGTGATCAATCATCTGATCACTCGCTTTTCTTCTTGGATCCACCTGAGGAAGGCAGTGAGATGGATACTAAGACTGAAAACCCTGCTTTTGTCTCTAAGTCAGAAAAGAAAGCAATTGAGCATGTCTCTTGCTCGTCCTGATCTGAAAAGGGCTCAACAAAGACTTGCTGTGGAGAAAGAGATGCAAAGGGTCAACATTCAGAAGGGAAGAGGCTACCTTTCAGTGGAGGAGTTAGGAGAAGCTGAAATGGAGATTAAAAGATTTTGCCAGAGAAAACGATTCCTTGAAGAAATAATTTGTCTGCAAAGAGGAGAAAGTGTGAAAAGAAACAGTCATATCTACATCCAACATTTGAAGATGATGTTTTGAGAGTTGGCAGCCGGCTTAGTAAGGCAGCTATGCCAGAGGAGTCTAAACATCCAGTTATATTGGCAAAAGACTTCCATATCTCAGACCTTATTCTAAGACATATACATCAAGTTGTGGGACATAGTGGTCGTAACCACATGCTTGCTAGACTGCGCCAGAAATACTGGATTCCTGGTGTTGGCTCGGCTATAAGGAGAACTTTGTCCGAGTGTGTGGTCTGCCGTAGGTTGTATGCAGCTCCAGGAAACCAACAGATGGCAGACTTGCCTTTTGCCAGGGTCTCTTGGAAATGCACTCCGATAATGGGATACATTATGTTGGAGCTGAGCGTGAGCTGAGACACACCACCGAGAAGTGGAATCATGCTCAGATCAATGAAACCCTCCTTCAAAAGGGGATCAAGTGGACCTTTAACCCCCCAGCTGGTTCACATCATGGAGAAACATGGGAAAAATTGATAAGGTCTGTGCAAAAAGTTCTGAATTCTACTTTGAATGACCACACCATGTTTGCCACCTAGAGAGTTTCAGAAGGACGATGTTTATGCTCTTTGTAGATGGAGGCAGGTTAAGTATATGTCTGACCTGTTTTAGAAATGGTGGGTCGAGGAGTACTTACCTCAGCTACAGGAGCGTAAGAAGTGGTCAGGGGTAAGGCGCAACTTTGTTTTAGGAAACATAGTGCTTGTGGTCGATGACTCAGCTCCTCGAAACTCTTGGATGATGGGAAAAATCATGCAAACGTTTCCAGATGGAAAAGGCCTGGTCTGTCGAGTGCGTATCAAGACCAAGACCAGCTGTCTTGACAGGCCTATAACTAAAGTCTGCCTCCTACAAGAGGCGGAGAGTTAAAGAATGCATGTTACTTGTTTTGACGTTTCTGACGATTTTTGAAATTCTATGTAATTTGCCTTTGGATGTGGCTCCTAAGAACAAGAGAGAGCAGCTGAGGTGGTCATCAAGCTCGCCCAGCAGCAAGATTTTTTCCAAGAGATGAAAACGCTTGAAAGAGGAGGCAGTCTTCTTAGTTCCAGTCCTCTTTTCTGCCTTGACCCTACTGTGGATAAGGGACTCCTTCAGATTGGTGGGAGGTTAAAGCAATTATCCCTCAGCCAAGAACTAAAACACCCTGTCATTCTTTTGAGAAACTCTCACATTACCAAGCTCATTCTGTCACATTACCATGACAGAATTTGTCATCAAGGCGGAATTCAAACTCAAATGAAGCTCAGAGCCAACAGGTTTTGGCTCATCGGTGGGAGAAAATCTGTCACCAAGCTGATATACAACTGTGTGAGGTTTAGGAAACTCCAGCACCCAGCAGAGGAGCAACGAATGGCTGAGCTCCCAAGGGAATGAGTCAACGGATGTGTTTTGCCTGTTCATCATCAAGAGAGCACGCAAGGAATACAAGAGGTATGGATTGATCCTAACTTGCCTCTCTGCCCGAGCTGTTCACACCGAAATGCTTGAAGATCTGTCAACAGACACATTTATCAATGCTTTATGGTGCTTCGTTAGCCTCAGAGGAACCGTACGTCATCTCCATTGTGATCATGAGAAATGAGCTCAGAGAGGCACTCAAGCAGTGTGACACCAACTGAAGATTACCTGGCTGATAAACAATGTAAGTTCATCTTTAATGCCCCTGCAGCAAGTCATGCCGGTGGCGTCTGGGAATGCCAAATCTGGACTGTGTGAAACGTGTTGAATTGCCACTCTCTCTCTGTGCGGGTAGACTTGATGACGCTTCACTTCGAACTTTCAATGAAGCTATGGCCATTGTTAACAGCCATCCGCTAAATACAGATGGAATAAATGATCCCAAATCAATAGAGCCTTTGACGCCCAACCATCTCATTCTGATGAAGTCAAAAGTTGCTCTTCTACCTCCTGGAAAATTTGTAAAGGAAGATATGTATGCAACAAAATGGTGGCGACGAGTGCAATATTTGATTGAACAGTTCTGGAGTTGTTGGAAGAGGGAATACCTCTTGAAGATTTCTACACGGCTGAAGTGGCATGTGGCCTCAGCGCAACCTTAAAGTAAATGACATTGTCATCATCAAGGACGACACTCTTCCCAGAAACCAGTGGCAGTTGGGACGAGTGGTTGAAACCATTCAAGGAAGTGATGACCTAGTTCGTAAGGTCAAGGTACAAGTTGGAGATCGGAAACCACCAGGGAAATCAGATGGCCCTCTCAAACCTTCTGTCCTTGAAAGGCCCATCCAGAAGTTGGTGCTCCTTCTCGAGAATGAGTGACTTGCTGTTTGCAATTATTATGCCAACCTGTTAACATTTGTGAATGAATACAATGGTTTCAAAGGCATTATGAACCTAAACCTTTCTTATTGTACAGTTTATGTCATTTATTATATAAAAATCATGTATGATTCATGTGGTGAGCAATTAAGCTGTGTAATCTCCACCTATGTGCCCCTTCACCGCCTGTACTGCTCAGCTGTTGTCTCCTCTGGTTTGGCGTGGCATCTGTGCTGCTCAGTTTCTCCTTTGTTTGGCATCCTTTCACGGTTTATACCGAGTAAGTTCTCATCCTTAATGCTGTTTTTAATTATACACGGTCTCCGTCATGACGATTGTGTCGCTGCTGTTTTATAATGTCCAGCTCATGTGCCATTGTTATTGGGTTTGTTAGGAAGCAGACGGTCCCCCAGAAGGCACCTTTGACGTTCCCCTAATAATTAGCTCCCTTGGTGGTGGAACGAGGTATGTAGTCCTCAATTTATGTATTATTATTATAAATCCTTGGGATGTTTTTTGGATTTATTTTGTCTCTGAGTGAAGCTGCCTACACAAGTTTATCATTAATTATTTGTTTGAATTTTAACAACAATTATTGCTTTGTCTAATGAATGTATTAAATTGTGGTTAATTGCACTTATGGATTTTATAGTACCTGAAATCTGAATGTGAATTTTTTGTTTTGTTTGTGGCCAATATTAATTGTGAAAGTGTAAATTAAATATTTGCATGTACAGTATATTTACACTAACCTTTTTTTTTCTTTTTTCTGTACTTCCTACAAGTTTTCACGGTGCTCGGCAAGTAATAAAATTGAATAAATACATTTTTTAATAAAATTTTGATGTTTTAATCCTTTTCTGCCCTTTTTCAAAACTTTTCCCTTCATGTCTTATTTTTACAGAACCCATTATGAGTGACTGGTTCACATTACACGGTAATGTAAGCCCTGTTGTTTTGAAACAACACGGCTCAGATGGCCTTTTGCAATTTTTATTACTAATCCAACACTTTTATTCAGTTGTTAGAAAAGACTCAAAAGACGTCTGCTGCAGGAGGCTCATCTCCTTTGCCATCTTCTGTTGGTGGGCGCCCTGTCCAGCTCGCAAGGAATAGGAGAACAGGAACAGGAATAGAGAAGAATAAGAGGATCTTGTAAGCTTTCATTTTCTAGACAACAAGAAAACAAAAGGAGAAAAGGACTGAAAATATTTTTCCTTGTACCTTGTTAAAAGCAGCTTACAACAATAATAATCTTAAAAAGTTTGGCACACGGCTGGACCTTGGATGGTTAATTTCTTGAATTTCTTTTATTTGTTAAGTTGTTTCTCCAGTGTTATACATCTAAAAGCGTACAAACTACGTGCACTGATGTCAGTTGCAATGTCACTGTGATGGAAAGCTGTGCAAGTTTAATTAACCAATCATTCAGGAGAACGAGACACTGTTAGGGTGGCTCCACATTACATTTAGTGTACTGAAAATATCAGTTGTATATCTAATTAAGTAATATCACATGAGAGGGAGTGGTTTACTGGATATCATCACAGCTGTGATTCAGTCGCCAGGCCGCAGGCTGGATAAAGATGATCTTGTGATCACAATTCATGTTGTGATGCATAAATCATCAGTTAATCTAATTTCTATTGTCTTTAACTATAAGCCTTGTTACCCTCCATTTGTCTTGCAAAAAGAAGAGGAGGTAGGAGGAGGAGAAAGGAGGTGTAGGTGCAGTATGAAATGCAAACCTTTATGCTAAATGGAATATTACCTATATTACCGCCAGATCTGATGTTAACAGGCGGAGCAGGGAGTGTATGGCACCAGCTGCTTGTGGTTTTCTGTCTTCTGTGATGTGATTTAATGTTTTATCCGCCTGTTCTGTTTCTCTGCGTGATATTTTTTTTTTTTTTTTACTAAATTAAATACTTCAATAAATTTAGCTCAGCTGTTCAGGTTTTATTGTTCCTTTATTGACCAAATTAACATCCAGTCAACAACGGCTGAAAATGTGCTTTTTGGGGAGCACGGGTACATTTACACTGATGTTAATCATTTTGCAATTCCCTACAAATGATTCAATAAATGCAGATGCAGATGCTTTTCAGATGCAGATATGACCATTATTTATTAGTTTGGGGCTACTTTAAGTTGGCTTCATTCAGACCACCATATTTATTTTCTTTGCATATACCATACACTTATTAATTTGTTTGAAAAACCTGGATTTTTTTAGTGTTGGATTCCGTAACATTGACGTGCCACAAGATGGTGCTGTTCTCCATCTTATTCCATGATGAGGAAACCATGTGAAAATGCCATACCCAAATGATTCAAAACCATACTTAGTTTTGAGCCTTGGCGTTCGCCATAGTAGCTCTGCTCTATGAGCACGGCATCTCGGGGCGGGGCTATGGGGTACACATGATCTCGACAGACACACTAAGTTCAAAACAATACCGGACTGTCCCACCTCATGCTTGGAAATGCACAACTTTGCTTCATTCGATACATACTTGTAGGTAGCATGGCGGAGAGAGAGATCGGTGAGAGAAATTATTTTGGAAATTCCCCCTGTCTGACACTGATGTGTTTTCCTGGAGGACTTTAGAGGCTTGAGTCTACTCTTCAGCTGTGGTAACTACTCTTGTTTCAGTTTGTTAGTTAACGCTGATAATTAAGGATGTATCTTTCAGCTGTTTATTTCAGGTTTAAGTTGGCTATCTGTGTTGAAACTATTTAGTAACACGAGGGTAACTGTGGGAATCTAGGAGATCATTGTTTTTTTCACGTAGCCTAGTTGAAACTTTTTTGATGAACATTTTTAGACGTTGTTTTAGTCTTCAACAGGAAGGTTATTAGAGAGAGAAAGGGTTGACAGAGGAAACGGGATGACTTGTTGATTACTTACTGTTGCGTATTGCTGAAATCAACATGTGTGATTACAATGCTGAGAGGAAGGGCGACTCTTTCCTTCCTCTCAAGGGAGGTGACCATGACAAACTGCGTAAACAGCACAAGGCTTACTGGAAGGACTAAATTATGAATTGCTCCTAAACATTTTTCTGTGATTCTTTTTTTGTTGACAATACAATGTACAATTAGTTTTGTTTTTTATTTATTGTTCTTATTTTTATTCTTCTTCTTATTATTATTATTTATTTCTGTGTTATTTTCATCCACATGACCTCCCACGAAGGTTCATTCTTTGGCTTTTTGAATTTTCTTTGGGACTTTTCTTTAGCCTACTAGGGTGACTAATTGTAAATTACTATACTATTGTATAAAATAAGATTATTAATTTAGTATTTCAGTTTCATGACCTACTGTCATGTTTTCTGTTCTGGTTGGAATATTTGTAGCTCTTTGGTACCTTGATGGTTTCCTTTAACTTGGAATTTGTGAATTGATCATTTGTTATGGATAATTTTTTCTAACATTATGTTTGCTTATGTTTTGTTTACTAAGTCACGAGGCTGATGTTGGTGATTTATTATTATTATTTATTTTTTTAAATAAAGTTACTTATTGTGATCACACATGTTGATTGGCTGCAAGTTGGCCAGCCCCTGTTCACAAACCGAAACTTGCAAGCAAATAAAATTTATTTTCTGCAAGATGGACAAGGTGGACCGATTTTTTTCCTCTCCTACGCACCTGTCCTAAAACAAGTTTTTCTCTACATGGGCCTTAAATCAAAAAAGCACAATTCATTTATAAATCTATGTCATAATGACTTTTAAAATTGCTTTTAATTTGTGATATTTGTTGTTGAATTCAGTAAATCTGCGACTGCTGACCTGTTTCATTTAAAAGACTTGTCAGTGTGCCACAGAACGTCCAAACTACAATAAAAAAGGATGTCCTACTATAAATACTTAAAAGTGCTATATGTAACCTCATTCCTAGCGACCCGGTCGGCCGTTGAGGGAACTGCATTCAACCTTCTTGTACGCGCTCGCGCGGACACTCGCACGCGTGAACGAGCATCCGGCCGAAGACACACGAAACTGAGCATGCTCAGTCTCGGAACTCATCGGCCCTGTTTACTTTTCAGTGAAAAGTTTTCACTGACGAGAACTGAGTGTTCATTGACCGGTATCATGTTGACCGGCATCATGTTGTTCAAAATCAACACTGTTTGTCATCATACCTAAGTCAAGATCATGTTAGGTGGCAAAGTTATTTGTCAAGCTAGACTGACAACACTGACATACGCACTCGGATAGTATTTTGGAAGTCATAACGTTAGCGAGCATGCTAAGGTTAGCTAACTAGCTCTAACATAAATACACTGGATGACTCCGGCATTGTGCTTCGTAACCAAAGGGGAAATTACGCCAGCGAACCAGCAAATCATCACAAGCATTAGCGAACATTCGCCACGCAGGGCAGGGCAGGGCAGCGGGAGAGAGCTGGGATGAAGCACCCGGTGAAAGAACGCTGCACGCAGGTTTTGTTTCTATGACAACAGTAAGTTGTGGGTCTGTTTTGATCCCCAAAAGCAATCGAAGGTCTCCATGATTCGCATGCCCTGCCGTTATTATTATTTTGTTTTTTATTCTTGTGTGTACTTTGTGTTGGTGTAGTTGTGGGTGCTGTCGTTTGTTGGCATCCATCTCCATTCCACAGCTTGCGTTGTCTCGTGTTGCACACTGTTCACTGTAGTGGCGTACATTGAGCTCTCGGCAGAGGTACTTGCGAATGCGCAGATATGTCATATCCTCTTGCTTCGCGGGAAAACTGGCCCGAGTGCTTTACATAAAAATGAGCCTACAGGCTGTTAGAGGCAATGGAGGAAGTTGGGGAAGGTCTCGATTTATAAGTTCCTCTACGATCCCTTCACACATGGGCGATAAAAAATGGTATTTGATTGATGAATGCATGTTAAATCTTACATATAGCCCCTTTAATAATGAAACAAAAACGTCTTAAATTGTCTAATCTACTGAACATTTTCCAACAATTACTTTTACTGCAACATGAAAATGTCTGTCCACTCTAGCACAGCACTTGTTTATCTCTTTCACATGGAGACACTCTTTTGTTCACGCATTTTTGGCTTGATTATTTCCAGTCTCTCTCTCTGCTCTGTCAATGCCCTGCTGCCCTGCACCAGTACTGCACTAATACTTTCAGCCCCATTGCCACCCCAGCATCTGCCTGTGGGCTCCAGCTGGGGGGTTTAAGATATTATCTCATCACTCCTCAAACCTCTGGATGTAAAATAAATCTGCGAGTGATGAGGTCGGAGTCTAGACGGCAAACACAAGCTATGTTCTGCTGCTGCAGTAAACCAATCAAACTAAAGTGTAAGTTGTCTGACTGAACTCCTTTTAACGAAACAAATGTTGTTTTCTAGGTGACAGAGAGACAGGATGACGGATTTTCCGATGAACATCTCGTAAGAAAGTTTTCTATTTTGTTCACAGGGGCTTTTAAGTGACCAATGATGATGAATTCTAACAACGGGCCTGTAAATGTATGCTTTCAGTATTAGCTCCTTCAAGCTAGAGTTTTTGTAAACTCAATCACTTCTTCTACCTTGCAGGACAGATGAAGTACGTCCTTTCCTGCTAAGAAGCAAAAAAAGAGGTTAGCTACACACATCTCATTGTCACACATTGAAAACCATTACTACACTAAGTATCTGCCACAGTTTGTAAAACTCCTCCTTTTGTCTGCCCTGTGTTCCAGATGAAGATTACCGGAGACAGATGAGAGATCTTGTGTCTGCATTTAGAGGCAAAACTTTGCCCTTAAACAATCCAGCTGATGCCAGATGGATGGTTTGCGACCTCCATGACACGATTTACAGTGAGAGAGAAGATGTGGTGAAAGGGTGGGACACATTCTACCTTCCTGATGAAGTGAGGATGCAGGTTATAGGTGTAGTCAAGGGGACCTCTTGCCCGTGTGACCAGCTCGTTCTGATGACCTGTGAGGACAGAAAGCTGTACGTCTTTGATGGAGAGGAGCTGCATGTGGTGGCTGGCAGCCTGGAGCTGCTGTGTGCGGAGGGAATGGAATATCCAGCACCCCTGAGCTATTACAAAGGGGAGGCCTTCAAAGATATGGTGAGAAGTTACAGTTAAGATGCTGGGAAGAAGCAAGGCTCTTCTTTTTGATCAGCCAGTGGCACTGACAATTTTACACTTTCTCTCCTGTGTAGAATGATGAGGATTGGGACAAGTTGCAGCAGGGGGCCGTGGGGAAGAGTTTGGACACAGCACATGATAAACTGGTGACAAGACATAAGCCCAGATTCCTAAGAAATCTCTTCAGAGGTGGGTATCTTTATCTATGCTGCAGGGTAAAGGTTAAGGTCATACTTTTTAAAGAAACTGTAAATGAATTTTCCTACACTTTGAGGTAACTAGGTAACATGACACGATATGTCCTTATGTAGAGAGGAAGGTACCAGCCTCTCTTTCACTGCAGTAGATCAATTCCTAGTGATGACTGGTGACACTCCAAAGTTGCCCATTAGTGCTGAACTGACTCTACTTTAAGAACACTCATGTCACACACAGATAAATTGAACCTCATCACAGTCTGTGCCCAGATTTGTGTGTCCTGATGACATACATTCTGACTTACCTTGACTTAAATAAGTTCCTTGTTTTAAAATCCGGTATGCAGTATCTTTCCACATCTTCAGCCTGGTGAAGAATGACCTCATTCTCTTGTTGGGTTAATCATAATTCTCCAGGTCTGTTAACGAGAACCAGAGAGAGCACATTAGTCCATTCATAAAGATGATATATTTCAGCACTCTTACATTTATCAATAGGGGGAGATAGAGAGAAGAGGGGAAGAAAGAGAGAGGACGACTTGCAGCAAAGTTGGAGGACTGAACGTTTAAACTCTAAAATTCTGGCTCTGGCTGTACAAGATGAGCTACCCAACCAGGCTCCAGCCCTCTTGGACGATTGGCCAGGAGAGAAAAGACCTCTTCAGGAAAGCCCCCAGGAGGCAGATGGGGTTGCCATCCCAGAGCCAGTATATTGAATATTTTTTACAAGTAAAGCAAAAACATCTCCTCACTATAGCCCTCAATTATCTATGTCTTCTCTTATACAGCCTGAAACTCTTTTTGTTGCCCTTTACACTACACTGGTGCACTTCTATTCAAATGTTGCACTATGCAATAATTTTTCTTTACCTTTTTATATATTTCATATGTATTATGTATTTGTATTATTATTCATTTGGTGACTGTCAATGGGTAAATGCTGACGTGGTGAACAACAACTCTGAGTGGTCAGAAAAGAAAGGTGCTGTTTAAGTGCAGTCCATTTACCATTCATCAAAACTCTGAGTGAGGAAATACTTTTTGTTTCTTTATACATATTTTTCTCACACTTACCAGCAATTTGTTAACCCATTTTTTTTACATTTTGGGTTTTGTTTTGTTTAGTAGTCATTCTTTTCAAATGTGAAATTAGTAAATAAGATAAGATAATCCTTTGTTGATCCCCAGGTGGGAAATTCAGGTGTTACAGCACTACCAAGACAAAATAGCAAGTCAGTGAATACAGTATAAAAAAAAGAAATAACAAAAAAATTTTTTTTTTAAAAAGCCCTGAGCGCCTCACGATCCTTGGCCATAAAGGCCCTCTTCTTGCTGTTGAGAGGGCCTTTAATCTCCTTATTGATCCATGGTGTTTTGTTGGGGAAGCAACAAACCTTTTTAGATGGGACAATGGTGTCCTCACAGAAACGGATGTAGTCTGTAGTCCAATGACAGAGACCTTCAATGTCATCTCCGTGGTCCTCCTGAAACAGCTCCCAGTCTGTGACATTAAAGCACTCCTGGAGGGCCTCCTCTATGTCCTTAGACCAAACCTTGATAGTCCTTGTGCTGGCCGCCTGCTGTTTCACCAGTAGCCTGTAGGAAGTTTCAAGGTGTGTCAGGTTGTGATCCGATTCTCCAAGAGTGGGGAGAGAAGAAGAGCTGTATGCCTCCTTCACGTCGCCATACAGCATGTCCAGGATATTGTTTCCTCTCGTAGCACAGTCCACATATTGTTTAAAGTTCGTCAGGACAGGAGAGAGGGAGACATGATCAATAAAAGACAATTTAAGCACTGGAAACACGTGTAAAATGTCTCTTGACTTCACCTCATGTTGCATCTTTGTCATGGACTCTTTGCAGGGTGACCGTAGCTCAAAAGGCTGTAAAATAAACCTGAACTTGCTCAAAGTATCCTGTGACTACACATTACCGGTGGCACTGTCCTATATTGATATTATACATTATACAATAGTTTGTTCTGACCAAGTAATCTGATGACAAGAGGAATTCAAAGAGTGGCAATATAGAGAACAACATCACAAGGACTTTCCACTCTGTGTATCACTCTTGTATATACTCTTACGTATATACTGTGTATATACTGTGTATAGACTCTTATTTCACTGGTTGCTTTATAAATTAATCAAACAGATAAATGTACATAATAAAAAGTTGCTGATCTGTGGAAACCTGTAGACAGTGCATGAGAATGTTTGGGTTGCTTGGCAACAAAAGTCCAGTTTCAGTTAAGTTGTGGAAATAGTTGAGTTAGTTGAGTAAAAAACAATCTGTTGTTCATCTTGTTTAACTGTTGTATAAAGGAATATCATACTCGAGGTCAAGATGTTGTACTGAATATCATCACAGCTGTGATTATCTGTGGCCTTGTGCCTACGACCGAATCACAGCCGCAATGATATTCAGTACAACATCACTCCTTCTCATGTGATATTGCTTAGTTATATACATTAAGTACCAGTTTTAACTGTCACATACTGCACATTTTATACATTTGCACTATTTATCAATGCATGTGAGACAAATATGTAAATTGTTGTATACTATTCAACTGTGATAAATACATTTTGAATGCACCATTTCTGCCTCTGCCTTAAATCATTTTCCTGTGTAAAACATTAAGCTGTAAAAATTGAGCTTTCTGTTGTGTTCAGCAAGTCTGACATGAAGCTCACCAAGTAGATTTGAGGACGTGTGTTGTAGACTAAATTAATTGACTATAATTCAAAGCTGTTTGTAATTGTAAAATTCACGAGAGTGTGTATAATCATTGTAGTAGTGTACACATGAGTTAGTTTATAATTTGCCATCTGTGTTAGCTTTTCAGAAACTTTCAGGCTGCACTCAGCGTAAACTGTTTCATTTGTACATTCATTTTAGCTGAATAAATCCAGAAAGACAAACTTCTGGGTCTCTTGATGTGAAAATCCTTCAGCCACACAACACAAATATTGGGAGCAACAAATGCACTTTAATACTGAGGGAACTGTGGAAAATAATTTGCCTGCCACATCTATAGTTGTTTTCTTCAGGAGTTAGTTCTAACATGACTATGTGGCTTTCCAAAAAGTGTAAACAGTCTCAGTGCTTAGTAACAATCATTGAACATGTACTTTATAGCAGAACAGGAAGTTTCTTCCCTTTTACTCCACACATCCTACATCCTGTCACGTACACAGCAGGAAAACAAGTTTAGATATCTGAGAGTCGTGTTTGTGCACTTCATGTGTTTCCCTGTCACTCTTGACCACTCCATATTTACAGAAGCTAACTTCTTTGTCAAGTAGTGGGTGCATGTAAGGAGTCGTAGTTTAGATCGGGGGCAGGGCTTAATTTCCCCATTTCTGCCTTAGTTGATCATTTGTCACAATGGTGAGTAGCTGCCTTTATGTTGTTTCTTTGCCAAATATTTATATCCTATTGTTTAATTTCTACATAGCTGCTTTTGTTTCTCTTGTCGTTGGAATATTTCATTTTTGTCTGATGTCTTTTTTCCCTCTCTACACATCACAAGGCTGTGCAGATAGAAAGACGGTGAGTCAACTGGTTTTCTGAAGCACAAGTTGATATTTCTGCACTTGACTTTTTAATTCCCTAAAAACAACGCATGTTTATTGTTTTAGGGCACAAGAGTTTTTGAAACAGGACTATTTCAGAAGGAATGCTTTCTTGATTATCAACAAAATGGTGGACATGAGTTCCGGTGGTCCGTCAGTGTTATTGGATGAGGTATGTCTAACAGGGACTTGTTGTTCCTAAATTGATTAATACTGGCAAATGTGTGAATTGTTTTGAAAGCATTATTTAAAATAAATAGGGAAATTAACATAAGATAGGATATAAGATAAGATAAGATATTCTGTCCTTGATACACACATTGATAACTTATTTGTTTGCAGTTAAAGTTTTTTTTCAGTTTTACTCAGAATGTTTCTCAGTTGCACTAACTTCAATTTAAAAACTTTGCCAAACAGAAAAGACTTCTGAAAAGGCCTGGAGACAGCACCGTGATGATATCAGAGGCTTTGTTGATTGCAATGTTGGCCCAGGATCACAAACATGTTGATACTAATTACCTTGTGCCGGACTGTTCTGCACCTTTCTAATTATCTGATGTTGGTCATAATACTGGTCACTGATTATTTTGTACTCGTCATGCCTTTCAGATTCACACCAAACAGAAAATGATTGTCATTGCAGGTTCTTCACAGCATCTTCTTCTTGGGAAAGATCCACCGCCCACCATATCCCCAAGATAAAATTGTGAGTGATGGTGAAATACTGGAAGGGTTACAAACCGTCTACCCTCAGCCCTTTGACTTCTATTTGACCCAAGTACCCAAGCGGAGTCCGTTGTCATGTGTGCTAGACATGGTAAGATTACACTTTATCACAGATAATATTATTATCTCTTGTCTAAAACAAGTTCCGGATTAATTAACATAATCTTGTTTCAACACACAATCCAGGTCATTTTTGCATCTTGATATTTGTGATTGCTTGCAGATTGTACACCTGACCAGACAAGAGACGGAGGAAGAGGAGGAAAGTAAAATAATAGACAGGCTGCAGGTGCTCATCTGTTCACTGAAGGAAAATGAAGCAACAGATCTGATCTCCTCCACCATCTGTGTCTCTCAGAACAAAAGGATCCCAGATTCAGTCAGGTACTATGGAGTCTCCATGTCCACGTCTGGCCGTGTTCCCGGGCGAATCATGGTTGCTGCATCCTGTCTGAGCACCTGGGACAGTTATGTAGCCGGTGCAGTGATGACTTACTATCCAAGAAAGGTTAAAGAATATTTTGATGGAACCACGCAACTCCAAGAGCTGGTCAGGTGCCAGGCGTTTAGCCTGAGTCATAATAGAGAAATGGATCCTTGTAAATCATGTGAGAATATGTTCGGTTTGAAAACAGAAAAAGAAACAGAAGAGAAAAAAAAGGAGTGGGCCTATGGTAACTGTGCTGAAGTTGAAAGTTTAAGCAAATTGCTTAAAAATGAGAAGGAAGTTAGAGAGCAAGCACGACCAACATCTGAGACGTACACAGAAGAGAAAAGGAAGGAGACTGAAGAGAGTCTTAAGAAAACACTTAAGACATTGTTGCGCATGATGGGGTTTACCTGCTGGGATGATGAATTCTACACCCCCAAGCAACCGGACAGATCTCTTCTAATGTGACGCTTTGGCAGTAAAATCTTCTCTGTTTTTAATTATTTTATTAATTAATTACTTTTTTGTGAAGATATTAGAGCTGTCAATATATCATATCAAAAGTGTAACAATAAAAGTGAAGAATGTTTTTATGGGTTTTATTTTTAAAGGCAAATGTGTGTCAACATCTTTTATCCAGCATGCAGAAGATGCTTGAAATTTTATTTTAGCCCATTATTCACAATAAAATGATGCTGATGTACACTCACGTTCATTTTTTGTTTCTATTCTTATCTCATCATCATCTCATCCACATCATAAGGAGTTGAATCCTTGCCAGTATGAGCCTACATGTATGAGGTGACAGCTCAAACTGAGCGTTCAGCCAGCAGCGGTCTTCCACAGAAGAAGGCTGAGGACATGAAACTGATTACCTTAGATCTCAAGTAACCCTTTTTAACTTTTTTAAGTTTGAGATGGAAGTGTAACAAGAATGTTAACCTTTTCAAAATTTAAATACAATCATCTCATCTATTTTAAAATGTTTTAGGACTGAGGTTTTCTATCTTGTTCAAAGTCTTGGACACGGTCATTAAAGTCGAGGTGAAATGAAAAATGTCATTTTAATCCTTTTAGATCACATCCCCGGTAATATTGTGCATCTATTTGACAATATAGGCACAAAAAAAAACAACAGAAAATCCATTTCTTCGTATTCTTATATCAAAATCTGATCATTTTTTAATTTCATTTAACTAAATTTCACGTGTGCTTACGTAAGTTAGCACCAAACTATTTCAACCAATCAATCTGCAACATTTAGCCGCAGAGCACCAAGAACGCTTGGTCAGTTAGCTAGCTACTGTCTGTCTACGCCCACTTCTCAACAATCAAATCAAATCCCTCTAATGATATGTCCCGCCTGCACGTCCTGTTTCACTCGGAAATACGTCACGATACGGAAGCTAGATACTCTCGAAATGCCGTTTCAGCCCGACTTTAAAAGAGTTAAACTGAAACAACTTAAACTTGGTTTCAACACAAAGTTGGCAAAGGCCAATCAGACATTAAATCCAGTCCTGAAAAACAGTTAACCTTTAACTGCATATTGCAGAAAAGACTCTCATCAATCAGTGGAATTGATCATAGATTCATACAGATGCCCAGTAAGAATGGAATTTCGTTAATCAGCATCCCACATTACAGTTTGAGGCCATATTCAGCTAAAAGTCACGGTCAAAAGATATAGCACTCAGTGTGATGACCACTCCCCATGGTCCCTATCTGCCTGGATCTTTGGTTTGATAATTCCTGTTCACTTCCCTTCAGTAAATATCAAAGTGGCTACTTCCTGTGTTTATTCAGAGAGAGACACAGCTCCATGTAGGGTTGACAAAACGAAAAGATTACTCAGAATGTATCATAACAAATACGTGAGTGGACAAGTGGACAGGCTTGGACAAGTGGATAGGCTTCGATGTAGAGTCATACAGCAGCCGGAAGGAAGGATTTGCGGTATCCCTCCTTAACAATAACAATAACAATAACAATAACAATGACTTTATTGATTCATCCACACCTCCTGGCCTCACCCTGTATGACACAGAGGTCAAAGGTTTCCTGTATGCTGATGATGTTGTTGTCTCCAACTAAATGGGGTCTACAGTAATACCTGAACCTGCAAGGTCAAGAATGTCGATTCCGTGATCATTCTCCGTCTAAGATGTTTTGATGATTGATTTGACTTCAATGGACCTTTTTTGAAAAAATGTAGCCCCCAGGTCCTTCACAAATATCCTGGGATTTTTTGCCAGACAGCCAAATCCAAGATGAAGACACTTTATCAAATGATCAATTATAGTTTAGAAGGTGTCTTT
Source organism: Semicossyphus pulcher (assembly GCF_022749685.1). Taxonomy (NCBI): domain Eukaryota; kingdom Metazoa; phylum Chordata; class Actinopteri; order Labriformes; family Labridae; genus Semicossyphus; species Semicossyphus pulcher. The sequence continues at coordinate 22,720,919 of NW_027211726.1, forward strand.
AATGGACAGTTTTTGATGAAAAATGTGTTTTCCCATACAAAAATACAGTTTTCCCGCAACGGGGTGGTGGCCATTTTGAATTTCTGAGTTAAAATGGTGTCATAATGTCAAACTGATGTCAGAATTGGAATTCTCTTGGCCAACCGATATGAAAATGTGTCTTCATACATGATTCTAGGTGCTTTGGTTCGAAAGTAATTTTTTCCAGATGGCGCCAGCAGCCATCTTAGATTTGGCCCTCTGGCAAAAAATCACGGGATTAATGTGAGGGACCTGGGGGCTAATTTTTTTTTGTAAAAGGTCTATAGAAGTCTAATCAATCATCAAAGCATCTTAGCCAGAGAATGGTCATGGAATTAGCATCCTTGACCTAACTATGCTGCACAAGTTCTGTCAGACCTGGGACCTGACTGTTAACCTAAACAAAACCAACATTATGATTTTTCAAAAGAAGACCAGAAGTCATGAAAACACAACAATTTTTTATCTGCACACCTCTAAACCAAAACACACTAAAAACTACACCTTGGCACATAAACAGAGACTATACATTAGCAGAGTATCTGAGCACTGTGTGGTCCATTAAGAGAAGTCCTGATGGTGTACAGAAACATTGCCTGTAAGGACCTGTGATGGGGTTGGTTGGTTGGTTGGTTGTCACAGTGCGCCAGAGAGTCTTTGATGGTTAACATCTTGCTGTTAAAATAATTTAAGTCATATGAATGGGATACCCATTTCCACCAAGACTCTAAGCTTCTGTCTAATTCAGAAATGACCACTGTAAGATGTATTGATCATGAGTAACTATTGATACTACTATTGATTTATTAATGGACTTATCCCTGGTCTTATCCCTGCTAAGATCTATTCTGCTCTGTTTTTATTTATTTATTTTTAATCTTTTATTATCAGATATCCATACTATTTTCCACTACCAGTCATTGTTTTCATTGAAGCCCACTCTCTTTAATGGTGCTTTTGTCTAATGAATCACAATATTTCCTCCAATAGCCTACTAAATTGTACTAAACTGTAAAGTCAACACAGTTAAGTTTAACAATGGCAGGCACATCTCATGGGTACATTGCTTTGGTCTGGCTTTACTCTAGTGTGATTGCTTATAAAAACATTGAACTTAGTGGCTATGCAAAACAGGAGGAGGGTTCATTACAAATGTCATAAAAAGCGCCATTCTAAAAGGCTGGCTGTGTTCGAAATGCCATACTATACTAGCAGTACGTACTGATTTGGCCAAAATGTAGTATATAGTATGTAATATGCAAACAAAAGCAAAATGTGCAAAAGGCCAACCCGGCAGGAAAAATCTACCTTAAAAATATCTATCTGGTATTGTATTATTAAAACATCTATAGGCCCCATCTATAGAAAGGTTGTTCTAATAAATATTAGTCCCAGAATAAGAGATGTTTTTAATATGTTTAATACATTTAATGTAGACAGTGACCGATCTGTACACAAGATTTTTCATCTGTAATTGCAGGAGCCCAAGCCGATCTGCCAGCCGAGCATATATGGTACATATATAACATATAATTCATATTCATGACTATTAAAGTATAAATCTAGCATTAAGGGAATTAATTACTAACACAGGTACTAAATAAACATCACAAATAAAGGAAACTTCCATATCAAATACACAGTTCAAACTTGAGGTGAGGAGGCAGCCAGCTAGTTCTATTGTTCTCTAAGAGCTTGTCACAGGTGAGCTGGCTCCCTTTATTTGTTTTGAAGCTCCACCCATTCAGGAAGTGGAGAGACAGGCAAAGGAGAGTCAAAGGAGAAGGAGGGGATTTTCCACACTGAATTTCAATAATTATAATACATATACAATTCATTGTCATACTTTTTGAACAGGTTATATAAATTGGGAGATAATATCCTTATTAGACAGGCTGCTAATACCTTGTCTTTTCTCTTTATAAAGACAGGATACTACAGGTAAGAGTGCTGTATCTTGGGTGGAAAAAAAGTGATTTGGGACTTGACTGGCCTTATCTAAGAACTCGACTTGACTTGACATAACCTGTGACTTGACTTGACTTGCCCAAGAAAAAATGACTCGAGACTTGCTTGCTGGTGAATGTCACATGTTGTGTAAAAGCAGCTTTGAGTGGTCAGAAGACTAGGAAAGCACTACATAAGTACAGTCCATATTAACATATACTGTATATTTTAGATTTCATAATGGGATGGAATAAAGCGATGAATTCATTATTAGACCAAAATTCTGATACTACACGTGCAGTCTCTATTGAAAGTACCTTAGAAGTTATTTATAATAATAATATATTTACATGCATGAAATATAAGCAAATTGCAATGTTCACACTTCTTTGACATATTAAAAATAAACCAATGATTAACACTCTGTTAAATGGTAAATGAACTCGACTTATATAGCGCTTTTTCTAGTCTTCTGACCACTCACATCGCTTTTGAACTAATGTCACATTCACCCTTTCACAAACACATTCATACACTGATGGCAGAGGCTGCTATGCAAAGTGTCAATCTGCCCACCAGGATCTAACTAAGCACATTAATGATCACACACATCAATGGTTTTGCTGCCTTCCATGGCAATTTGGGGTTCAGTCTCTTCCCCAAGGACACTACGACATGTAGACTGCAGCAGCCGTGGATTGAACCACTAACCTTAAGAAAGAAAGACCAGTGAGCCGCAGCTGCCTGTTGACAAGATTTTGTATTGCTTGCATACTCCAGTTGGGTTGTCTCAGTGGCAAAGATGCACCACTAGATGGTAGCACAGTCATGATGAGTAAAATTCTGCTTTACTTTTGAAATCAAATTAATTTGCCATCATTTCAATATCTGTTAAATATTGAGTCCAGAGACAAATATCTAGAGGCTAATAAGATCAAATTTACATTTTTTTTTAATGGACTTTGGAAATGGAGTGTAAGTGATGGTGAATGACACTGTCCTTGTTGTGTTGTTATGATCCTCTGATCCCCACTTCACTTCTTTCACCACCTTCACCTCTGACCAGTCAGACTGACTCTGTCACACCAAACAAAGACAGGAAGCATGCCACAGAATAATTTCCCATCATTTAAAGGAAGGGCAGGAATCAAAGTGCAACAGGAAGAGCAAATAATTCCCATTCATCTGTCATCATTTATTTACTGAGACCTGAAGTGTTGGGTGTGAGGGGAAATACACTCTCTGGTTTCATGTGAGGGAATTTACCCCCAAAAAACTGATGAAAAACTCTGCGAACAAAATAAAATGCAGGTAAAGACGAGAAGAAAACCGTTTGGATTGTGTAACTGTGTAATATTCACCTGTTTATTAAAGCCAAATGTCAGCAAACTAATTTATCTGTACATGTGTGGGGGTTTTTCAGTAGTTCTGAGAACAAAGCAAAATGCCATACTTCAGGAAACCTATGGTGATTGATGGGAAATGCAGTTTATTTTCCGATACTACGTCACAGAAGCTTTGTCTGGGTTTCCTGCAACCCTGTCTCCAACAACATGTTTTTTTCAGGTTTATATTTGCGTAGCCAACTGCTTCTGATGAGGGAAATCCTGTCTGACCCCTTGGCCTGTTCTGATGAAAACACTGGCCTTTGGTGACGTTAAGGAGACGGAATGCTAATTCCTCCTTACGTCTTACGTAGTTAACAACTGTAATCTTTGTTTGAACAGGCAATCCTGTGCTTTAGAGAAATATAAGAGCCTAGCGTGGAAAGCCCTGGTAGGACTTTCAAACATTCTTTACTATGACAGCACACACACATTCTGTATAGTATCCACACAGATGATGAATGTTGCATCACACTTGCGTGCACACACACACAAGCAAACACAGATGGTTGCAGTTATAGACAGAAATATTTTCACTGAATTTGCCCGTGGTGTTTCATGTCTGGAAAATCTGAGTCATGCTTGTTTGACAAATCATCTCTGATTCAACAAAGGCTTTGTTTAATCACACCATAATACATTAAAGCATGTTTGTAAGTGAAACAGATGCTCAGACAATTAACATACATCGTCATCATTAGGCTCATGTTGTGGTACTTGCAGTATGAATAATCATTCTTAAACCAACCAACTGCTTTTTCTTAAGGTTAGTCATGTATCAAGTTCAAAATGTGTAGAGAAAATCAAGACCAAAGTAAATAACTTTGGATCCACACAAAAATAGTTGGTAGTGTATTCGGTACTCAGAGCTGTAATCAATATTGTCTAATAAGAAAAGCTTGCAACAAATCTTACAAGTGATAAAGTTTATAATGATCAGCAAATCCACAACTCAGTAATCAGTTGCTCTGTTTCTAAAGACTTTGTTTTATCAGGTTTCTCTGTTAGCGAGCAGCACTGCTATGGCTAGCTATAGCACTAGCCATAAGTAATGAAAACACCAAGCATTTGTAAAGTAATGCTTGGGTACCTAGGCATGGCTACTGTGATGATGAGTATTTATCATGTTGCAGAAAGTAAGCAGAAGGTAGCTTAAGTTTGCTAGCAAAGCTAATCATGTTTTACCTTATCCTTCCCAACCACACAAAGAAAATGTTTTAGATTGAGACTGACACCTGTAATTCCCTGATGTTATTTTTCAATGACAAAATCAACAACATACACCAGCACCTCTGTTCCCACCTACCTTCTCCTGCACCTGAACCCCTCCTGTACAGTCAGTCTCTTTCCTGTTTTCAACTCCCCGATGCCTCTGAAATCTCCGACCTCATCCTCAAATCCAAGCCTTCCACCTGCCAACTGGACCCCCTCCCCTCAACCCTGGTCAAATCATGCCTCTCCTCTCTGCTTCCACTTATTTCTACTATCATCCACTCTTCATTATCCTCCGGCTCCGTCCCCTCACTTTTCAAAACTGCAGCTGTCACTCCAATTCTGAAAAAACCTGGCTCAGATCCCAACGACTTCAATATCCTCCGCCCTATCTCCAACTTACCTTTCATCTCCAAAATCCTTGAAAATATAGTCTCTTTTCAACTTCACGCCCATCTCACCCACAACAGCCTCTACGAGCCTTTTCAATCTGGTTTCCGTCCCCGTCACAGCACCGAAACCGCCCTCATCAAAATCATCAACGATCTCCTCACTGCAGCTGACACCGGTTCACTCTCCATCCTCATCCTCCTTGAACTGAGTGCGGCCTTCAACACTATCTCCCACCCCATCCTCCTCAGTAGACTCTCCTCCATCGGCATCACTCACACCCCCCTTCACTGGTTCCGCTCCTACCTCACAGGCCGCACCCAGTTCATTCAGCTCAAGTCCTTCACATCCGTCCCCTCCCCAGTCACTACAGGTGTGCCCCAGGGCTCTGTCCTGGGGCCCCTCCTCTTCATCACTTACCTCCTCCCCCTTGGCCATATCCTCCGCAAATTTAACATCCATTTCCACTGCTTCGCGGATGACACCCAGCTCTACCTCTCCTGCAAACCGAATTCCACACTCCCACCCCCTTCCCTCTCCTCCTGCCTTTCTGAAATAAAATCCTGGTTCACCTCAAACTTTCTAAAATTAAACAGCAATAAAACCGAAATCCTTCTCATCGGCACCAAATCCATCCTATCTAAAGTTGACAGTTTCTCACTCTCCATAGACAGCACCTCTGTTTCCCCCTCCCCTCAGGTTAAGAGTCTGGGTGTCATCCTCGACAGTACTCTATCCTTCCAATCACACATCAATAACGTCACCCGGTCCGCTTACTTCCACTTACGCGATATCAACCGTCTCCGCCCCTCCCTCACACCCCACACCTCTGCCATTCTTGTCCACAGCCTCGTCACCTCCCGCCTCGATTACTGCAACTCCCTTCTCTTCGGCCTCCCCCAGAAAGTCCTCCATAAACTTGAGCTTGTACAGAACTCTGCTGCCCGGATCATCACCAGAACACCTTCTTCCCACCACATCACCCCCATCCTACAGCAACTCCACTGGCTCCCAATCAACCAACGGATCACCTACAAAATCCTTCTGTATACTTTCAAATCTATTCACAACCTCGCCCCTCCTTACCTCTCCGACCTCCTGCACATTACCACTCCATCCCGCACCCTCTGGTCTTCCTCCTCCATCCGCCTCACCATACCCCCTGCCCGCCTCAGCACCATGGGGGCCAGAGCTTTCAGCCGCTCTGCTCCCCAGCTCTGGAATTCTCTACCACCTGACCTCCGAAACTGCACCACCCTCCCCATCTTTAAATCGAATCTCAAAACTCATCTGTTCCGCCTCACGTACTCTCCCCAACTCTAAGCACTGTCCCTCACCCACTCTTAATGTATTTTATCTGGTTTGTTTACCTTGAGTGTCCTGAAAGGCGCTTATAAATAAAATGTATTATTATTATTATTATTAGATATTGTAAATTGCCAAGCCATCCATTTTTATTTCCAGCCGCAGCAGTCACACTGCTTCTGTTTATGTAATCTAGTTTCAGAAGCAGTATTTGAAATATCTTCTCTTCTATGGTTGGTGGTTATAGGCTGGCAGGTGGATTTTCTTGTTGCGTCTGTTGGCAGAGACTATACACTGTATAAAAACATATACGGTCATTGGCAGAGACCAGCTCACTGCTGTTTCCAGCTGTGCTAATATTCATTTTTAAAAACGGACATGAGAGTGGTTTTTATTTAGCAAGAAAGCTTTGAAGCATATTATCAAAATATTTAACTATGTTTTCAGTCACCTTCTGAGAGTGATGCATGTAAACCAACCAGAACCTTAATAATCACCCTCATACATACTGTGACTTTGTTTCTGACAACTGTAAAATGAAATACAAGCTTACTTTTGAATGAGTATCTTCAAAACATTTTGCTGCTCATAAAGGAAACCAATGCTTCAGATCCTGTCCCCTCACAACTGTGTGAACATTAAAGCTGTGTCCCAATCCAAGGGCTACATCCTTCGAAGGCTGTATTTGAAGGCTGATTGCGTCACAGAAGCGCGCTGACACCTGTCCCAATTAGAAGGCTCCTTCAGATGTGGCTGACAAATGCATCCTCCGTTTCCAGGGCTGCAAAGGTTCCATTGGGTGCATTCTTCGCAGCCCAACGTATCCCGAGATGCATTGTGTGCCAATTCAAACGAAATGTCTTTTACGTGGCCGAGGAATACACTTTAAAATGTAAACGATTTTGGTTTCAACTCAATCAAATAGCTGACGTTACACATGTTAAAGAAAACTAAAGGGCCCTTGAAACAAAATATCTTTAAAATAATAGTTTAACTTATTCAACGTTAGTTATGCTAGCTAGTTAGCCCGCTAGCTATCTGTTGCCAGGCGACAGGAGCGGCGTTTGGTGATGCAAGGGTAGACCAGACGGTCTCATTTCAGTTCGGCTTTAACGGTCTACGCAGGCTATGAATGGAGCAACCTCCGTGGACCACTTCCTTCGAAGGCTGCAGGCCGTGGATTGGGACACAGCTTATGATTTGTGGCTTGAATGCTAAGCTCTGCTTGGTATGCACCAGTCCCTCTGACCACCCAATAATAATAATAATACAATATTTTATTATAAACAAAAGTTATTTGTTGTCGGGACATAATGATACAGGCGAGTACACATCCGGCGGGGTTCACAATAGCTTTTGTGAGTGAATATTTTGTTTTTGTGTATTTGTTGCGTCTGTCCGCAACCACTGATCCAGGCTGCTAGGCAGTTCCAGGCCAGGCAGCAGCGCAGCGGGTGGTTTGGACCACCACTTCTCATCATGCTGTTCAGTATGGCCAGTTCTCAATGGGTGACTCAACAAGAACTTGACAGACATTTTCATGTGGCTGCTTTGTAACAAAGAAAGGAAAGAAACACAATGCTCCCTGGTCTGTTAGTGTTAGGCATCAGAGCAGAGTCCCTTCCCCACCAATCAGAGTCCAGCTGTTGCTGCTAATGAGAACTGAGTGTGTGTTGAACTGATGATAATATTTTTATATTTGTTACCAACGCATGCAGGCCATTATCACACTTATTCACTTCGGTATCACGGACGCTAATAGAGTTTTGAATCTTTTGTCGTTGTTGATCAGTGTTCCCTTTACGGCTACACAAACAAGAAGAACTATATAACAGCGTAACTGTGGCACAAAGTGGGAGGATTTTCTCCTCTCTGGTCCCTAAAACTTGACATGAAATTGATTTTTAAAGTGTTGCTGCTGGAAAAAAAACAGCAAACTAACCAGAGTCAGCGCAAGTCTTATATAACAGGTCATATACAGAGCAAATGGGCCCCAGTCCTAGTGAAGCTGTCATCTGCTGGAGTAGTAAAACAATAGGAGTGAAGGGTGAGAGATAACAGAGCGCCACCCCTGCTGTGATAATAACATGGTGCTGTGGCTATATTTAGGGGCTCACTTTGACAGAATTGCTTGGCGTGTGAGTATGCGTGTGTGTGTGTGTGTGTGTGTGTGTGTGTTAGTGTGTGTTAGTGTGTGTATGTGTGTGTATGTGTGCATGCGTGTGTGTGTGTGTGTGTGTGTGTGTGTGTGTGTGTGTGTGTGGCAGTGCACACTGGGTTGCTTACAGCTCAGAGCTATGCAGTACCACAGCTCAGAGCTATGTAGTACCACAACAGCCTTACCCATAAAATGACATTTAAATGCACTTATGTGAGCAGTTCCCTATTCATTGTAACAGAGATATATGCTGTCAAATAAAAAGAAAGGTGGGCCATTTTATTTAACAGCAAAGTATTCATTTGTTTGCCCCTTTTAAAACCCTCCTAATGTACTATAACGCCTGGTGTTTACTATAACATCTCCAAATAACAAATCAGGTCACATAATGGATGGGTACACATGTCCCAGTAATGGTTGTGTTCCGTATTAAGCACATACACGTATACTCACAGTTTTAAATTTGACCTTTTCCCTTACATTCTCAGGCTTAAGCCCACCGCCCGTTAAACCGGCCCCTAAGTTTGCTACCCAGACCTTACCTCCAATAAAAACAGCTCAGGCCTGGGCAGCAGAATAATGACTTTTCACTCGATTTTTACTTGGGTACAAGGCCAGCTGCTGCATTTACAGGAGGTGTTATAAGGCTCCCCTGCTTCTTCTCTCCTCTAAGCCCCACTACTGTTGGCTACATTTGATCACATCTAAACCTGAATAGACCCTATTTAAAATGTCTTTACATCTAAAATGGGATTATAGACAAGGAGCAAGAACAGCCTATACCAAGATAGAGATTTAACAAAGAAGTTGAGCATGTTTTAACACATTTCTCTCAAACCTGCAATATCCTTGGAGCTTTTTACTAAAAAAAAAAAAACTGCCTGTTGTGGCCTGACCTTATGAGAGCAAAGAGATTGAACCATAACAGTGAAGTCCGGACAGCTAAAAACAAGCTAATCTTGCTATAAAACTCCCAAAAGACTCGCTTCATCTTCACATATTCTTTTGATTTATTGTTATTGTTAAAATATCAAATATTGCCACTAGAAAGAGAGCTGAAAAAGCATCCAAATATTGCTGAGGGGGCACATTTTAGGTATTTTGAAATAACTAGGTATAAGTGGATAGCAATAAGAGCTGATTGATCAAATTAACGGGCCACAGTTGTTTCCACGTTTTAGCTGGTATATCGTGCACAGATTTAGTTTGATTGACATTCCCCTGACTAGTATTGTATTTGAATACACATTGAATTAAGTCTTTGTTAACAAAGGTTGTGTAAATGTTGTAGACACTAGCCTATGTTTTGTTCCACTGTAGCAATTTTGGAGAGTAATTGTTTTTGCTATATAGTGCAAAAAATAAGAAATACAGCCTACTTAAAATTTGGGCACTAAAACAAAGCTATTCTTATCAGTAGGCGGATTTTGGTGACCTTTCATATAACCAAGCAGAGATAATAAGCTTCAGATAACTGGAAACACCTGTGAGTATATGCATTTAGCCTAATTAGTTTTTATTCAAATCTCCCTATTAGCTGTTTTTTTCTCAGCTTACCTTCTTCTATTAGTGGTTGGCATTTATCTCCTATGCTGTATGAAATTAGCTTGTGTATCTTGTTCAGCTAACTTTAGCTTGGACTTGTTGAAGTAATAAATTATAGAAGTAAGCTAGCTATAGTAAGGTAGCTAACATGGCTTATGGCTGAACCGTCGTTAACTGTTTTTGGCTAGTTGCAAAGTTGTCAATGAGAACACGTCTTCTTACTTTTTGTGCAGGTATGTCAGCTAGCATACAGCCAGTTCATCAGAGTTTTTATGCTAAAAACTGCTTTCAGCTCCAGCTTGAAATGAGATTCATCAAAAGTTTAACCAAAACAATGACCGAAATACTTGAAGACGCTGCTGATAATGTTCTGCTGTTTTGGGAACTAAACATTCTGTAGCCTACGGTGTTTTTTCTCCCCATAGTTTATAAAACAACTAATTATTGCAGCTTTATTTCAGGACATTGAGATTGTGTAATCATGATAGTACCTGGGTGTTCACCTGAACAATAAACTGGACTGGTCAGACAATTCAAACACACTCTACAAGAATTAGACTCCGTCTGCTCAGGAGACTCAAGTCTTTTGGAGTGGAGGGGGCACTTCTGAAGTCGTTCTTTGACTCTGTGGTGGCATCCATCTTTTTTGAATTAGTCTACTGGGGCAGCAGCGTCTCTGCTGGTAACAGGAAGAGACTAAACAGACTGGTGAAGAAGGCCAGCTCTGTCCTGGGTTGCCCTCCTGACCCTGTGGAGGTGATGGTTGAGGAGAATGATGGCTAAGCTGACGTCTCTGATGGACAACATGTCCCACCCCTTGCAGGAGACGCTAACACCACTGGGAAGCTTGTTCAGTGCAGGTCTATTCTTCCTGCCGTTGTCAGACTATAATCAAACAGTGAACACTCACACCAAAATGGATACAATGTGCAATAACACTCCTGTTAAGAGTGCTGCAACTCTCCATAATGTACATGTGCAATATTTATTAATTAATGTGCTATATTACTATCTCACTTCTCAACATGTGCTTATATTATTACATCAGGTGGTCCATCTGTTCATTCATTCTGTACACTTGCTGACTTACTTTTTTCATTTGGTCTTTTGGGTGTTTATGATACATTGTTCACTTATCTTATTAGCTCTGTACATATTTTTTAGGATACACTTATTTACTTACTTATTTTTACATGCCCTTTATTGTAATGTTGCACTATCCACTTTGCTGATGGAACACTATAAATTCCCCCATTGTGGGACGAAAAAAAGATGATCTCATCTTATCTTAAAGTTCTAATTCAAGTAAAATTGTAATGCACTTTTGTTTCCCTGAATATTAGCCTATGTCATGTGGTTGATCCTTTAGTACCGTGGTTCTCAACTGGTGGGTCAGTACCCAAAAGTTGGTCGCAGAGCTGTTTTCAGTGGGTCGTGGATGATTGCTTGGAAGAAAAAGAAGTGTGGGAAAAAAATGATGCTGAACTTTTATTTTGAAGGACATGGGTTTGGGATTGTTTTATGCACTGCCACCTGTTTATTCACTGCCACCCTTTTGGTTGACTATTATACTGTTGTCTTTTGTGATGTTGCCATACTGTGATGTTTTGTTCCATCTCAGGTCCAAACTGCACCATTTCTCATTTAATACATTTGAGTGGTTGAAAAAATCTGAAATTTTGGTTGGTGGTTAAGGGTCCTGAGATGAGACCAGTTGAGAACCACTGCTTTAGTAAATGTATAAACTAAGTCAAGTTTCAAACGACTCAAACAGGAGAGAATGCAGAAGAAAAGCAGAGAAAATGTAGTTTAAACATTGACGCCACTAATCCATGCCGTACTTTGTGTTGATTCTAAAACATTTTGTGACGTTGAAACCAAAGTGAGTATAGCCACAGTGTTTTATTTGATATGGGACACCAGGCAACCTGATTGGTTACTGGCTTAATGGTTAATAACCAATTTCTTATTGTTTACCCATGCATTATTCCAACATTTGGAGACAGTTCAAATAAGAATATATGTGTGAATAAACACAACCTCCACGTGGGCTGAATAAATACCTCAAGAGGGAGTACTCTCAGATAAGCCACTATACAGTAACCAAGACCTGAAGACGTCAGCCTCCTCACAGGCTAACTCCTTTCCCGTGTCTCAGTTCAACATGTTTTCTTGCCATTGATTTGGGCAGAGCTTTCCCTGCCTGTTTCTCTTGGCAGGCAGCCAGAGTTTCTGAAGCCATCATGAAGAGATAAGCCAATCAGAGTGGCCAGGGTAACCTCAGGGTTATCAGAGCTACTGTTTACTTAACCCTGTTCGCCACAGATACTGAACATGTGTGGAAGTGTGTGCATGTTAGCAGCTGTAGCTTGTTTTATGAAGTGTGTACAGTTCAGTGTTTCATTGTTATTATATAAAACTTATCATCACAGGAGAAAGAGTCTTACAGAACGTCCTGTTACACACACACACGCACGCATGTACGCACGTCTTCTCCTCCTCCCTTTACTTTCTTTCTGTCTTGAGATTCTGGACAGATGTGTCAGGGTTTGGTTGAAAGCCAGTTCCAGAGATACTAGTTCAGCCACAGCCCTGCAGAACAGACTCTCTGTCATGCATGCACACACACACACACACACACACACACACACACACACACACACACACACACACACACACACACACACGCACACAAACACACACACTTCTCCTCTACTCCTCCTTCCCTCTTCCTGTTGGATTTAGTTCCTGCTGTTCTGAGAAAAATGAGGCTTGACTTTTAAAAGGGAATGTTCTGGACCTTGTCAGCAGGGTTTGGTACCGGTCATCCAGTCACAGCCTTCCGGGACAAACTCAGTGTCACATGTTACGTCATGCTCTCCAGGTTTGCTCCTGTTTGACCTTTCCCTGTCACCTTAAACAGGGAGTCCTGCTGGGCTCAGACAAAGACTGACATTGGACATTTCTGAAATTATTCTCTTGTGAAATCAAATGAGTGAGTGCTTGGCTGCATTTGAGTTGTAATACTTTGCAATAATACCTTTTTGTGATCAAGGTGTGTGCCATCCCTGCAAAATCCCTCACTCACCTGGCCAACTGTTTGCTCCAGAGCCAAATATCCTCTGAGTGGAAAAAACAACAGCTCCTTCAATACTTTAAGTGCCACAAAAACGGACTTGACTGAGATTGTGGAAATAGCTTGAATAATAAGATACTGTAAGCACAAAATCATGTTCAATTTTGGTTTGCTAAGGCCTGTTCACTAGATGTCACTGTTTTACATAGAGACACCCTTGCAGTGCATTACCCCACTAACTAACTGTAAATTTGTTTTATAGTCCTGACTTAACACCACAGCTCTTTCAACATAAACACAGTCGGCTGAACATTACTTGAAGAATACCAAGCACACTTATAGTGTACAAGACAATCATATTGGCTGTAACTTCAATCCTAACAAGAGGATGAAAGAAATCATGGCAAAAGCTTTTGGCTTTGTTGGTCCTATTGTTGATCTCTGTGCTGTAAGGTAGCCCTCCAACTCCAACTTGGCAGGGCTTCAGCAGAGAGACTCAATGATGCTGGCTGACGCATGTTTAATGCATTCACCATCAAATTTAAATGATTAACCTCTCTAATCCACTTTTTCATGAGCAGTTAGAACATCAGAGATCTGTTTAGTTTACCTCTCATTCCTCTTCTTACGCTGCCAGAGTCATTTGAGCCTCTCTGTGCTGTTTAATGGACACCGAGCTCGGCCTTGACCTAAACAAATGTGGTTTAGATTCTGGGAGTGTTACTATTAATATCCAGTCGGTCTTTTGGCAGCAGATAGCTGATACTTAAAGAGGGAGACAGGGCATGATGGGAGTGAACTGCTTGCCTGCTGCACAAGGGAAACTCTTTACATAACCTAAGAACACTTTTTTTTAACCTGTCAAACACTCAACAGCTTAATTTATCAGGAATCTGCAATTACATAGTCGCATTTCAAGTGGTATGGTGTGTTACAGCCACAGCTGATAAGTACTGACTAGGATGCAGTTTTTTCACTTCTATGTCTCTAGCTTGGCTGGTTAAAGGGTTTTATCCATTATCAACAATTTATTTTACAGTTGTGATTTTAATTCAGAAATGTGAGATATGATTTTATTCTAGGCCATGATCCAGATAGAGATTCATTGTCTAAGAATGTGAGCTCTTAATGACAAGCTGAAAGATTAATATGGAATAATACCTTTTGTTTATGGCTCGTAAAATCTCATTTACACTCCTCAGTGAGTGTTTGTTGTTGTATTTCTATTTCACTCGACAAGAGTGATTCTTCATGCCAACCTCACTCTCAGGATCTGTTGGCCCTCTAATAATGAAAATCCCTGGTGCCGCGGTAGACTCAATTTCTGAGGTGCAATGCAAACATTCCAAGTGATTTAGCCAAGGCAAAATTAAATTCCTCAAATGATTATTGCTCTTTATTTCCTTCTGCACTCGTAAAAGAAAAGACTTGCAGGTGCAGGTAGAAAATTCCTCCATCATGCTATCATTTTGAAAGGGGAGTTGTTTTCCTTGCTTTCTCAGTACTCTATTCCTGTAGCCTACAGAGCCCCAGCCAGATGGAAGGACGGCGTTCCACCACACGGCGATCCAACCCAAACATCTGCCTGGCAACGGCCGAGGCCCTTTCACTGAGACAAAACACAGGCTCGCTCTGTGCGATACCATTACAAATGATTTCTCTGTTTGATCGGGGGAATTGCTGCAGCATGCTGCTTCTGTCAAGGAGATTTTGGGGTCAATTTATGAGGGTCTTTGTTTCGCTTCATCCAGCATTAATGTAGTACCCATGTAGCTAAAGTCCCTTAACCCAGCCTTGAATCAACCTTCACCATGCACATCAAGGCCTTTCTCCAGACTGTAGGAAGATAAATAACTACTTTCTGCAGCCTCAATCACAAATGTGTTACTAATTTACACCCTAGAGGTGTGTTCTCAAGTCATATGATTAAAATTATGATTCTGATAACTTTGAAGTAAACCTGAAGACTGACACCTGACTCTGCTTTTTGATACCAATGACTTCTTTCACTCGCACATTGCTCTTATAACTCAGACTGACTTGATATAATCCCAAGTTGTATAAACCGTGCAACACATTAATCTTCTTTATCTTGAGCACATACTGTATTAGTCCTAGTCTGCAACCTTTTGCTGGTGAAATATATGGAGCTTTTAGCAGCTAGAAACATAGAGAGAGACAGATATTTGCCTCAGGATTTAGTAGTAGAGACCGAAAACAGAGCTAAATGATTTGCCATATAAACTTCACAGTAGATACTATTCCAGTGTTGTTCTGCAGTGTTTGCAGGTTTAAAGCTCCTGTGAGGAACTTGAGGTTTGTGTTGATTTTGGCGCCCCCTGTGGACAAAGCCGTACCTCTTATCTCTTTGCTGATCTTGTCCTACATATTGAAGTGGTGGTTTTAAACAAAAAATCTCTTCCTGCTTTCTTTAACAGTAATAATCACTCACTTTAAACTTTTGCCCTGGAGAATGTAAACAAAGGTAGCGTGTACTTTATCCCCTTGTCTGACACCTAGCCCCCGCCAGCAGTTTCAGGCATTAAAAATAACTATATTGAAATAATCAATCTTGTCGCTGATGGTCTCACCATAAAGAGTAATCAGAAGTAAGCTGTCTTCCGTTTCAGTTTATCTGATAGAATAAAGAATGGTGACTGCCACATAATGACTTGTTTTGAAGTTCAAGTACAACATTTTGGACTTGCACTTGACTTGAACCTTCTTGGTCCCCTGGCACAAGGACTTTGGACTATTTGTGACTTACAAAAAAATATTTGATCCACCACTGGCACTTACCATCCTCTCTTTCATTTACTGCATCAAGAAAGTCAAACTTTTCCCTTTGTGCATGGAGCTAGGAGTCAGCTGACCCTGTTGATCAAGCAGAACATACTTCCAAACTCATCGTACCACTATTTTGCCCCTTGGCTTCTTCTAATTAGCCCAGTTTCACTGATTTTGGGAGCACACTTCCTATTTTCCAGGGAAACATCTTTAAGTTATAATCTTGAAGATCTCAGTTTAGTTCTCTTTGGCAGAATCTATGGCGATAAACGGTATTTACGGGAGCACACTTCCCAGATATCCAGACAGTGTCACATATGTGACGTTCATGGTTGGTTTCGGTTGTAACTCTTGATTTTCCTCGTTGACGGTCGCTTTCCTTTTCAGACTGTTTGCCTTCATCTGAGGGACTTTCATTTATTTTTGAAGTTGTATCTGTAGTCATCGATCTTTTCTTTGTTAGTTCAGCCATAGTAGATTACTGTTTACCAGAGATGTGGACTTCAGACTTGGTGACTTGGACTCGAGTCACTGTTTTGATGAATTGCGACTTGACTTTACAAAAAAATAAATTACTTGAGACTCAACTTGTACTTGCAAGTTAATGACTTGAGACTTGACTTAAGGCATGATGACTCGGATGACTTGCATATGCTCATTAGTTTGAATGTTAGCTGTTAAATATAAAACGATAAAATTCAAAGTTTCTGTCTAACTATCAAGTATGAATGCAGTGCAAACTGGGAATCGTGATTGGACAACTCAAAAAGCTCCCCAGTAAGTAATTGTCATGATTGGATGACTGATGTAAGTCAAACTCCTCGATATGGCAACACGCAACATCAAAGGTCCCAGCTACCTGATGTTTTTTCCCCAAAGAGAAGCCTCATTAGTCGTACTCGTTACTACCCAATACGGTCTCAGACCTGACCATCATCATGGCTGCATCTGTGCCAAGATAATACAGATACAATTCACTGTCATACTTTTTGAACAGGTTATATAAATTGGCCATAAAGAGCGGATCCTACAGGTAAGAGTGCTGTATATTGGGTGGAAAAAAAGTGACTTAACTTGAGACCTGAATTGCCTTAACTAAGGACTCAACTTGACTTGACTTGACTTGACATAACTTGTGACTTGACTTGACTTGACATAACTTGTGACTTGACTTGCCCAAGAAAAAATGTCTCGAGACTTGCTTGAGAGTTGGACCAAATGACTTGAGACTTACTTGGGACTTGAGCAAAGATGACTTGATCACAACACTGCTGTTTACTCGCAACACTTCCGGCAGAGACTGGAAAAGCAGCCGCTTAGCTCCACCTGCTCTCTCTGGCAGACCAACCACTGCTGGGTGATGGAAAACGTGTCACTAACTGGGCGCCGCTTTTGATTTTTTCCTCAAAAGTTGCCACACACACCCAGTCCATAAAAATATGATACACTGCAAATGCAAAGGCTCTCATCAGTGGGCCATAGGCTCAATCACCATTGTGTTACCTCATTCGGCGATAGATGTGACTTAACAGACATTTATGTAAAAGAAAAACTTTAAGATAATCACTTTAAATTATAGATACTTAGAAAGGTAATGGTTCTAATGGGATGGGATTAAAATTTGCTATGATCATTGAACATTAAGGACCTGCTCTTTGTTCTGTGATAACAATGTGATTTAAGTTATTAAATATAATTTTACATTTCAGACAGAAAAAAATAAATCATAGATATCATACTATGCTGCACAAGGGTAAGGCACACAAAAGGGGTGTTGAGCATCACCCTTTTTCATATTTACTTCTCTGTCAAGTGAGATTTGTATGTTTCTCTGGTTGAACATGGTTTTCCAGAGTTCTGGGTTAAGGTCCCTGTGTTGGTGTGACTGTAGAGGCTCGGTGGCACTGACGTACCAGGCAGCCAGAATGAAAAGAATGTTCTGTTATTAGTGGAAAAGCTCCTGTTATGTGGATTAATCTACAGCTTCGACTTTGATCTCCTGACTCACTCTAAGAGACTTTGGAGGGGAATTGGGGCCAGTGCAAATTTCAGACACACACGCACGCACACACACACACACACACACACACACACACACACACGCACACACACACACACACACACAGAGTGTACATGCTGCAAATAATGTCCATCATGAGTCACATAATCTAGGTTGAAACTTTAATTAAGTCTTTCAAACCAAGTCAAAATAATCAGTCAGTTTCTCATTGTTTACTTTATTTCATGCCAAAATGTTGAATAATCTGTTGAGGATTCCTGATACTGACACTTTTTTCCCAAAAATGATTCAAACAAAAGCAACTATTTTGAAAGCAAATACAACTCCTAACCACATCATTTCATTTTGAATGTGACTAAAGCAAATGAAGCAATTAAAATGTACTTGTCTGCATCTGTGTGTAGTTCAGAGCTTATCACGAACAAAGCACCTAAATCTCTGAATCCCAACACTATGTTCCAAGCTCTTAATAAGATTGAAGTTTGTAATGTAGATGCCTAATGATATTGAAATCCCATGTGGAGGCAATAGACGGAAAGAAAAGTTCTGTTACTAATTTTGATGTAATGATTACCAAGGTGTTAAGGGATTAATGATGCTTGAAAATGTAACAACCGCTATAACTAAAGCTTCAAACTAACAGTGAAGTCCAGAGGACTCGGTTCAGATATGGTTTGCTGATATGATCTTAATTTGTTTCTGAACAACATAAACTAAAAGCTGTAAATGTCAATAGCATTTGTAAAAGTGTACACAGATTTTAAAAATATTGCAAAGGTGTTTTAGCAAAGAATACAGGACTTGATCGGATGTCAAACTACGAGCCAATAAAGAGTTAAGTACATCTTAATGCCTTCATGATGATAGATTACACAAACTAAGGGAATGTTCCCTGATTTTCAACCCTTTCTTTATTGATATAGAGTAAGTAGGGATATAGTATGAAAGAGGCACACTGTTGTTGCCTGTTCTCTGTGTCTCTGGGGCACAGCTCGGCCCAGCTGCAAAATCTGTTGCTCTGTATTTTGTCGTGTACAGTGTTGTAATTGGGAGTGAGAAAGAAATACAGGCTACTAGAGCTAGTTTCTAGTGTCTTTGGCTGAGTTATTAAGTGGTATTTATTCATCCTCACAGAATGGATCAGCCAATCATAGATCCAGCAGACTCTGATTAACTTTACAAGGCTGAGGCTCTTCGATGCCTCCTGTGATGAAATTAATCTGCAAGCTTTTGGCCAGCATGTCAGCCTGAAACTCCATCAGCTGTGTCTGCCTAGGCACAGCCAGGCCTCCCAGTCAATGGTCCAGCAATCTCCTGTTCCTGCTAAGCTGCAGCAACCATGACCTGTTCCCGCCTCCTCCTCGGCCCGACTCAAGCCAGTGACCCGGCAGTTACAGTAAGCCTTTTGTTGTTGCCCTTTTTTATGATAAATACTTCGGACAATCTTTTGGGTCCTCTCTCCCTTTGTAAGCACAAAACTTGACACTGAAGGGTGCATTATGAAGCAAGTTCAACATTCCCTGGCTTTCTTTTTTCTAATGCCTGGCCCACACTAAAAGATTTTTCAAATCTTAACAGATGTTGAAAATGTGAGAGACCCCACACATGATGATATATAATCATTGATTTAACTGTTTTGCTCCTATAGTGTGTGTGTATAGTGTCGGAAGGGGGGAATGGGGCCCAAATTATCTTGTAGTGTACCCTGCTTTAAATGGATGGTAAATGGACTGTACTTATATTAGCGCTAGTGCTAGCCTTGCGACGACTCAAAGCTGCTTTTACACTACATGTCTCATTCACCCATTCACACACTGATGGCAAAGGCCTAAGTGCCAACCTCCTATCAGATATTTGCCCATTCATACCCGATGGCTATGCCACCTGGAGTAATTTGGGGCTCAGTGTCTTGCCCAAGGACACTTTAACATGTGACTGTAGCAGTCAGGGATTAAACCCCCAGCCTTCCGATTGAGAGACGACCAACTCTATCACTGAGCCACAGCAACCTTTATCTGGCTCAACACCTAGAGCCTCAGTAAGGAATATTCAGGTATCACTAAGATAGAATCAAGGCTTTTTTCCTTACAAAACACAACAATCACAGGTCAATCACTTCAGTCAAGCAATAAGGTATATGAAGAAAGTTGTTATTAGGAAAAAAAAGCTGATTCAGATCCACACTCTGCACATAACGTCCTATAGACCTGAGGCTGTACTATGAAGCAGGATTACGTGGTAGCGAGGTAACTTCAGGTTTAACCCTGGTTGTACAGTGTTGCAAAGGTGATTCTTACAGGTCTACATCGCCATGGTAATCTGGCCAGGTTAAAAATTAACTGTACTTTTCTAGTCTTCCGACCACTCAAAGCGCTTACGTACTACACATCACATTCACCCTTTCACACACACATTCATACACTGATGTATTTAAAGTGCCAATTTTTAAGCAGGAATTACCTACATTCAGTTGGGGAGTAATTTGGGGTTCAGCGTCTTGCCCCAGGACACTTTGACATGTTGACTGTAGCAGTCAGGGATCGAACCCCCAACCGTCCAATTGAGATACGACGGATTCTACCACTGAGCCACAGCCGGATAAAAGAGGGCCACTTCTGTGACATTGAAAACTCTGGCTTTAGGCTAAACATAATTTGCCAAACATCAATATAAAACAGTACATTGTCAACAGAAGCTCTACAACCAACCAACCAACCAACCACAGACACTTTGTCTAAACAGACACACCCACAAAAACAGACGGACACAATGAGTCACCCACGAAACATTGAATGAGCACACACTTGTACACTGAAAGAGACCAAACACAAACATAAAAACACACATGGACACACATTGTCAGGATGACCCAGTTCCAAGATTGTTTACTCCACAGAAGTCTAACTTTCAAAACAGTCACACACAATGAGTTTGTGACCCATCCATTTATGACATTTTAATTGTCTCACACTTTAATACACACATTCAGACAGGACAGTGCTTTGATGTCACTGTTTAGCCTGCTATGTACCCCATGTAGGCTAAGCATACTTTACACTGTGTTTACAACTGGAAACAATTTATCCCATGGTGGTGGTGTGAGTAGTGGTGTGTTGCGTATGCATGTCTGAGTTGACCCCCAAAGGTCTCAGATTCCATCACATCTGGGAATGCCTAACTATTTCCCAACCGGGGTCGGTGGAATTTTTATGTAACAGCCACGCTTCTCCTGTGTTGTCAAAACACTCTGCGTGTCCACGTGTTTGTGCGGCTGACCCATTTCAGTGGGAAGCATCAAGCTGTCTTTGTTGTCAATTGCATAACTCTATTACACATAACCTATGAATGCAAACAAACAAAGCAGTGGGACTCACCGGTCATCAGACAAAGCCAGGCCTCTGCCTTTAAAGTTTGTCGGCTTTCCTAGAATCCTAGAAGGAACTGTGCTTTGAAGTAGTGGAGGGTTTCCATCGCTTTCAGCACTGGTTTCTACAAGCACACAGGGTCGACACAGCCATGATCTGTATGGTGAACATTCAAACAAGCTTCAGATATTCCTAAAATCTACTGTAACCCTTGTTTTCAATATTTTGTCCTTTTTTTTTAATTGTTAAAAAAAAAGGAAAAAATTAAGATGGTAATTGTTGCAGTCTGCCAAGCATATCTAAGATTATCCAATTGACTTATTCACCATCTCCCAAAAAGTTATTTGTTTGTGTGTGGACATGTGTGAGCAGGGGTCCGTATCAGAAAGCGGGTTTAGTGAAAACCCCGGGTCAATTAACCCTGAAATGAGGGAAACCTCGGGTTTGCCGTTTCAGAAAGAGAGGTAACTTTAACCCTGAGTTGGTTACTATGGAAACTGTGTCTGTGAACCTAACCTGGTCGGGAGCAGGTTTTCTTCAGGAAACTCAGAGTTTCGCTCTGTCTCCTCCCTCTAGAATATAAAACCCTCATTCGACTTCCTTATTCATTCAGCCCATCTCACGCGTGTGTTTGAGCGGTTACAAATTTAAAAAAAAAACGTTGCGTCTCTGTGGTGCTCTGGCCCCTTTGCAAAAGTCTTTCGTAATTATGATAAAAAAATCAAAAGACACAAACAATTTTTTTTTTTTAAACTAAAACAATTCAGTTGAATCAACATAAATTATAATGTATGTGAAGTCAGCATCATGTTAGGGATAAAACTAATGCACATTAAAACAGCCACTGAATTATATTTCATTAGTTTAATATTTAAAATATGATTGAAGTTAGGTTCAGCCCATTTTGCCTAAGCCGCACCTTTGAATGATGTTCTGGTATTTTATTTTTAACTGCTTCCATGTTCGTTTTTCTCCTGCTGGATTGCTCCTAAATGAATATAAATGATGAAATCGTGATTAAGTATTAAATAAATAGACCAGTTCAAACTTGCGAATTTACTCGAGCAGCAGTTTCTTCCCACCCTGCTTCTCTCTCTTTTGCAGCTGCAGCCGTGTTACTTTATTTTTCTAAAAACATCGTATTCGCTGAACGTCCACATGAGGATTTCGAGCTCCACTGGCGTGACGTAGGAGGACCTCTTTTTGTGTACCGGTGCCATGGTGAATCGTGGTATCGGGGCTCCATTAATGCTGGCTTTTTATAGTCAGGGTGCACGCACTTAACTCCGGCTGAACCTACTCAGAGTTGATTGAACTAACTCTGATCAGCTGTTCTGAAACCAAAAAGCCAGCGAATTATAACTCAGAGTAAGTCAAACCACAGTCCAGGGTTAGACTGAGGGTTTGTTGAACCTCCTTTCTGAAACGGACCCCAGGTGCTGAATTTTGTCATGTGACATTTAAAACAAAAGCCACCAAAATTTGCACTGTGGAGAAAAACAATAAAACAACAAACAAAAACACAAGTTTTGTCCTCCTTGAAGCAGCTGGAGGGTATTCAGTGATGTAAAAATTCTACAATGTCTTGTTTGAAAAGTTTGCAGTGTCAGTATTATTTGGGTCCAGATTTGGCAACGACTGTACGCTCCAGAACAAAGAACAGACAGTCCTGATATTGTCTTCTCGAACAAAGCCACACTGGCATGCACAAATTTGATAATAACCTGCATGTTCATTACAATTGCTGTCTTTCTTTGATTCATTTTGATTGTGATAATGATACAGTACTCTACTACCGATGCCAATGTCTGTCTCACTCCTATCTAAACTGTTGTTGTTTTATTCAAAAAACATTGATGACAAAAAAAACACTTTGCCACATATAAGAAAATTAAGCAACAGCAATTCTGTCCATTAACGAATGGATGACGTTGTGACCACTATTTCTCCCTGCTTGCAGAAACAACTGAACACACAGGCAATTATGAGGAAAGCGTAAGAGCTGAGAACCCCTGGAATAATTTGGGACCTATATGGAGAAACATGCACTATGTCATTGTGGGTGGTTACCAGCTGAGCTGAATGCAGAGAAACAGCAAGTGAGAGTTGAGATAAATCAAGTTTGCATTGAAGAACCAGCAGTCAATGAGCCTCTCAAAGGCTTTCATTAGACACACACACACACACACAAATTGAATGTAAACTTCACTACAAACTTCTCAAACTTATTTTTCACCATAATCCACTTATTTACTATCCATCTATATGTTCCAAACACTCATTAACTTGCTTAAATATGGTGCAGTTTGCTGCAGTAATGTGCAAAGGTTTTGGTCACTGATAGAGCTGTCTCCCATCTGCTCCTGAGCTGAAGATATGTTCTGCCTGAGCAGCTGCAAATACCATGCAAGTGCAAATTCACCTAAAAAGACCATCAGACACTGATTTGAAATCTGATATCTGATCATCGCAGTCAGTACTTTAATGTGCACAAATGCGACGGAATTGCCACAGATGTCAGAGAAGTCCTGCCAAGTTCTGGAACTGAATAAACACTCACATTGGATGGTTAGGCGGCTCAATGTTTTCTAAGTTTTTCTGGCGTAAAAAAGGCCTATGTTGTGCTCTGATTCTGGAAATACCTTTGACCTATTTAACATCAGCCTTTTTCCTGGTAAACTTTAAAGCCTCACATAAATGTTGCCTTAGGCTTATTTTAGTGCTGGCTCATGTTTAAGTTTGGCAGGCTTACATATGTGTCAAAACTGGCTGTTGGTGGGGTAGCGCTCCATCTGGGCTGTCACTGGATTTTCCGTGTGGCAGAGGAGGTGCCACTTTAGGTGTTTCATGAACATCTAGTCTTGAAATGAGAGAATGTTCTGCATATAAAAAGCTAGCTTCTATTAAGTATACTCTGCACTGACTGGATCTACTTCTCAAAGTCTCCTTCTCATCTGCTGTCAACTCCAACATGTGTCCATGCTCTGCAGGTCTGAAAGAAGATAAGGTGAAGGGTTTAATAAACTTGTGAGTGGGTGAAACCTGAGTTTGTAAATGGTTGCTGGATGATGGATAGGTGAAAGAGGAGGAGGTGTCAAGGATTATCTAACAGTTCAGACAATTTATGGCCAGTAAAAGAGGGTAAACTGCCCGAGAGCCAATGTGTGTATATAGTGTTGGTGGAAGCTAAGAAAGTGAAGCTACTATGTCATTCCCTCACAACTTGTAATTCAAGTAGGAGAAAATGGACCCTAAAGCAGATGGTAAGCAAGCAGAGTAGTGCAATGCAACAATTTTGTTTATTGTCTAGTTAAAACTTACAGGTAGGATTTGGATGGTGTGTCCACAAGGGAAAATACAAATTCGCATGACAGAAAACTCAAGGCAACTAGTACAGACAACTAAACAAAGGAAATGTTGTTCATGGCATTAGATTGATTAGAAAAGTGGAGACAGGTGAGCAGGTGCAGTAGAGAATGTCAGGTGATTGCAGGGTTGATGATTACCTGGAACATGTGTGTGGCTGTGGAAAGGAGACCGTGACACAACTTTTCTCTTAAGGGATGGATTTCAGAGATCCCAAAAGACTTGCCAGGAACACCAAGCAGGGTTAGAGGAGATCTGGAGGAGGTTTTTGGTTCGGGCAGCTGAAGAACAGAGCCCAGGATTTAAAGCTGGCTCTCTGTAGGTAGGGCCAAGGTGGAACAGACTCCTCGAAGGATGGGCAGGAGGGGGACCAAAAAGGCAGGGCCTTTCTGAATGACGGGCAGGAGTAGACCATAGAGGCAAAGCCTATCCGGAGGATGGCCAGATAGGAGCCTCTCAGGAGGACAGGGAGGCAACTGATAATCTGGCAGTAGGTCAAGGCAGGGTACAGGTTGGGAAGAACAGAGGAGGACTGGCTGCAAATCCAGGGGACTTTTGCTGCAGCTCAGAAAAAGACCCGCTGTAGCTCGGCAGATATGGCTGACTGGGGGTCCGAGATTCGAGGCTTTGCGACAATGGGGACAGTCCATTAAGGGTTAGACATTTTTGGCTGTAAGTCATCAAGGTTTAGGCAAAGCATCAGAAAGGCTGGCTGGCAGGGCCTTAGTCAGTTGGTTGGCAAGGACTACAGACTGAGAATTAAAAGCAGAGGTATACTGAGCAGCCGATGGAGAACCTGTTGCAGGCTTTGAATGGTATGCAGGCTGGCAAACCCTTAATGGGAAACAGGCAGATAGATTGGCATAAGGAAAGGTTGAAAACAAAGAAACTTCAAAAGAAAAAAGACCACATTTGACAGAAAAATCAAGGCAACAAGCACTGATACAACCTGCCAACAAAAACAAAGGAAATGGTTTGGTATATATAGCATAAGACATTGGAGACAGGTGTGCAGGTGGGGTGGATGGCTGATTTTAACTGGGAACAGGTTTGTAGTTGGTAAGGGTGGTAACGTCCAAATAAATCTAGTGGAGAGGTTGAGAATGGGAAGACACCTTAGTAAGGGGAATGTTAATAATGATGAGGACCAGGAAGACAGACTGACATTTTCAGTGGCCTTGGTGTACGATATAATGTTCAGCTATGTAGGCCAAATATGGACAATATTTTAATTAAAACTGGAGAGTTAATCAAATAACGACAAGAAAAAATGTATTAGCAGTGAGTGATATGAGGACAGATAGACTAATTTTGAACAAATTTCTCTTGTTATAGTCCTCCTAACATCCCTACATGTTCAGAGGAACTATAGTGAAATGCATGTAATGTATACAACAGTAAATAGTATGCCAAAATGCCATCCAGGCTTTCATTTACGACGATTTAGCTTTTCATTTATCTATATAAACAGACATCTGCTTACAGCTAATAGGTTGTATCTCAACTCTAACTCAATTTTCGCGCAGAAAAGGAAGTCTTCTCAAGCCTGTCATCCGGAAAGTAAGTCCTCTGTTACTAATTGCTAGCTACAGCGGTAGCCCTGAAAAGTTGGCCATCATTCTAAGATTGATATTGGCAGGGGTGGACAGTAATGAATACATTTACTTGAATACTGTACTTAAGTAATTTTTTTAAGTATCTGTACTTTATTTAAGTAATATTTTTTTGGGAATCTTTACTCACTACTTTTGCTCTAAAGTCAGCTAATTAATTTTCTTTTCTTTTCTAAAATCCAAAAGACAATAAACTGTGTTCGTGTAGTTCCTAGTGTGGTTTGTCTAAGTGGTGTTGCCGTACCTTTACCTTGCGCGTCTCCATACGATGCGTCTATGGCAGAGAAGGATGACGATTCACCCATGTATTCTTGACTGCACTCATGTATTGTGAAAAAAACAATGTTATGAGATTTTTTGAAAAAGTAGTTTGAATACATAAGTATTTTTAAAAGCAAGTACTCCAGTGCTTTAACTTAAGTAATAGTTTTACTGAGCAACTTTCACTTGTATTAGAGTAATATTTGACCTGGAGTATCTATATTTTAACTCAAGTAATGAAGTTGTGTACTTTGTCCACCACTGGATATTGGCCAAATGCAATATTCTGTTGCTATCATGTGTATAGTACTCATTACTGTACTTATAGTTGTAAAAATCCCACTACAGTCTGTGTACGGTACTCATTAGTGAAATCGTGACCCTTCATATCTTTTTTTATACCACTCAGGCTATGGTTGTGATATGCCTAAAGAACCTTTAGAGTTTTTTAGTCTGCTGGTGTAAATGTGCGATGAGATTTGATGTATGCTGCAGGCTACAGGCACATTCTGTACACCTGCCATGACACCAGATGGATGCATGGCAATAATGACTGTCACTTTAGCTCAGAGAGGAGGCCTCTTTTGACTCAAAGGGTTAAAGTCAGGTCTTGAAAACACTGGAAAAAATGTCAACCATCCCGGTTATTTTAAGTCTTAAAAAGGTGTAAATTCTTCTAAAATAAATTGACAATTGCAAGTTTAGAAAGTTTCTAGTGATAGATTATTTTTTCCTTACGTCTAGTGCAACACGTGACATTCAAACTGGCCACCAGCTTGTAAAAAAGGTTTACTTTTTTTGCAGTGTGTTGCTAAGAGCAGGGCGGGGCGGAGAGAGGAGGTTTCCTTCAGAGAGTGAGCGAGAGAGTGTGTGTTTGTGTTAGAGAGTGTGTGTTTGTGTTAGAGAGTGTGTGTGTGAGAGAGAGAGAGAGAGAGAGAGAGAGAGGGGTGTCAGCTGGTCGAAAAGTGCAGGTTGAGATCAGCGCATGTGTGCGTGTGTTTGGTTGTGTGTAAGTGTGCGTTTAAGTGTGTGTACGTGTGCAAGGAAAGCATTTCGGGGGTGGGGGGACAAGGTGTAGACAACAGATCGTTTTTGGGGTGAAGCAGTTCGAGTGAAGAGCCAGACGAGGACAGTCGAAGCGCGCCGGGTGCTGCTCCGTCGTGCGACCTGGACACGATTCTTAAGCTGCGTCCTGCCCTTTGATTACCGTAAGCACTTTGTTTCTTTGTTTGTAAACTC
Source organism: Semicossyphus pulcher (assembly GCF_022749685.1). NCBI lineage: Eukaryota > Metazoa > Chordata > Actinopteri > Labriformes > Labridae > Semicossyphus > Semicossyphus pulcher. The sequence continues at coordinate 22,748,609 of NW_027211726.1, forward strand.
GGAACTAAGGTGGCAAATATTCCTCCTATAGGCTAATATTCATGCACAGGGATGCACAAGAGGGTAAGCGCTTTGTAACTTACTTTAACAATGGCTATATATTTGTTTTTGCTGTAGAATGATAGAAGTGTGCCAAACCACGGTAGATAATTTAGCCAGTAAGGATATTGACTTGCATAAACTATAGAATGCTTATGTGGAAAAATATATATTGTTGTTGATCACCAGCTGGAGCACAAAGTTATTTTCTGACATTAAATCAATGCAGTCATACTCGGTCATAGTGACAGTGATAGTGGCAGGGATTTTAGTTTTCAAGACACAAACTGACAAAACTCCTCTTTAAACGTATCAGTCTAAAGGTTATCCTTCCTTTTCTAAAAGCCTTCACAGTAACTGTTTCATCCCCTCACTGTAACTGTACTTGCTTTTTTCCACTATTTGCTTCTATGTAAGGGAGTTATCTGCACTTGCAGCACTTATAGGAACCGTTACATCAAATAGGATAAGCTGAGTGAGTGTGTGTGTGTGTGTGTGTGTGTGATGGTCTGTCATAAAGCTCCATTAGCTGTGACTTAATGTAGGCTAATCTCTGCACGCTGCTAAACTTCCTTCTTCCTTCCTTCCTGGTGCATAAAGAAGACTACAGGTCTGTTCAGGATCAAGTAACATGACGGCTTATAAGAGCTTCTGAATGGCAAACTAATACTTCTGTGTGTTAGGTGCAGGTGCAGTGCACCATTACAACTGAAGCTATACAGTGTCAGCATCTGAGTTAATTTGTTGTTTTAAAGGTATAGGAGTGTGGCGTGTTATATCCGCCAACACACACTCACACGTGTGGCATTATTAAGTTGTTCACAGCCCCATTTAATTTTCTAGAACTCCCTGTATGACCAGTAAAGCCGAATTACTCTCTTTCTCTGAAGGAGGAACCACAAATGTCAGCAAATGTCAAGCAGTTGGAGCTTTGGCTTTGCTTTCAGGCTCATTAACCACACAAACAATCAGTCCTGCTTGCCCTTTTAGCCAGCAGTTAGATTGTTGTGAACACACACATAAGCCTATGCAAGAACGTGTTAGATATAAAACTGATTAGTAAAAAAAAAAAAAGGGAAAAGTATGCAATTATCAGCAGCTGAGAGGCTGGCATTTCAATGTGTGTGCAACTGTGCACACACATTTAGACACAGATTCTCAGTCAGCAGAGCGGCCTAAAGATAGCAGAGCCCCAGTGGAAACAGTAATTAGTGGGGTGAAAAAAAGAGGGAGAGGGAGAAGAGAGGAGGAGGAGGAGGTGGAGGAGGAGGAAGAGATATTGTTTGAACCATCTGATATCTGTTATATAATGACCTGTACAATGGAGACATGCTGGGAGGGAAAGTGAAGAGAAACCAGCAGAGTCAAAGAGTGAGCAGAGCCAGTAAGAAATTGTGTGTGTGTGTATGTGTGTGTGTGTGTAGATTCATTGTGCTGAACCTTTGTTGGAAGCAGTATCGGTTGCAGCACTTCCCTCAAATTTGTATGTGGGCCGCAGAAATATCCACATTAACAAGTGATATCTTCCTTTGTGGAGCATTTGTATTTTTCTTGCATTGGGAGAAATGAAAGAAAAACACAAATGAGCTGTTTATGAGCTGGACATCTCTAAAATGTTTTTGAAGCTTTTCATGAAATTGGGTGGGCAGAGAAGAGTTCCTTAAGGTTGCCTAAGTCAATAAGACTTTGCTGGTAATTTGGGATTTCCACCATCAGGAGGATGGACTGTTCTAGCCAAACCAAGGAAACAAATGGAGATAGAAATCTTATTCCAAAACAACATTTTACTGTGACAAGGGACCCATTTATTTTCATATGTAACTGTAAGTTGGAGAATATTTTTTTACATTCTTGAAGTCAACATCAAAAATATTTCTCCATACAGCAATGGTTACATCCAGTACTTTTTAACTCCAAGCAACAGGAGGTTCAAAGTTTAAATGCTTGAAATGGAAATGTATTGCTGTGTGTGTATCCTCTTTCTAAACACAAACACACACATACGCACAACTTCCCCCTGCTCACTCACAGCAGACAATGCTGCACAATGCAGTGGCAATAGCCGACTCCTGTTACAAGTTCCTTCAGGAGGGCTCTTCCCCTCTCCTCCCCTTTTGCTTTCCCCATTGGCCTGCAGGTGCTGAGTGCTCATGTGCTGTCAGCTTGGAGACGTTTTCTTGTTTAGTCTTAAGCCCCAGGCTTTGTTTGGGAACTTGTGTGTGTGTGTGTGTGTGTGTGTGTGTGTGTGTGTGTGTGTGTGTGTGTGTGTGTGTGTGTGCCGTACACAATGGCTGTGTTTACATTGGATTTGGTGTCCAAATGTTCATCCATGCACGTACATTCATTTGCACATGCAGGCATTGTTTTCTCTTAAGCACAGAGAGGGGTGTAGGGTTTTTAGTCTTGTGTCTTTTGGCATTCCAAATAGATATCAGTTTTACAAAAAATGTGGCACAGATTACATCTCTCACCTGGGACGGTTCATTCATTCTGATATGTATATTTTTCTTTTTTGTGATTAACCTCATAAATTCAAATATTTCTTTATCATACAGTTTATTGTGTGGATGTCTCTCCTGTGATCATTTAGTGATAGGTTCTTTCAGTCTGTGCTGTGTCATCTCTTCATGTTCACAGTGCTGGTGAGACCAGTGAGCGACACTCCCTACAGAGGGAACCCTGAAGGAACACCATGGCCTTGACGGGATGCCCTGACTACTTTTTACATCACTCAAACTACCAGGTAAATATTTTGGGTTGTATGTATGTGGTTGTAAGTGGGTTGTGGTAGTGTGTTAATGTATATTAAATTCATGTTAAAGTTTCATGAAACAGAAAAGCTCCAGCAGAGCTGTAGCCCCTTCTACTTTGGATGTTTTGGCTTTTCATCGTAGCAAAGGCACAGATCTGACTTAATAATTTAGCCATCGCTAAATATTTTTAGCCTTGGCAATTGTGAGCAAGCATACTGTGGTTGTCAAGTCAAAATGTATGTTGATTCATATAGCACTTCACTGACAATCAAAGCAGAATGGCTTTGTCGTTGTCCAAGATGGCAAAATACATAAATGGAAAAGTTATAGCATTGTAACTAGGGGTGGGAATCTTTGGGTGTCTCACGATTCGATTTGATTCCGATTATTGGAGTCACGATTTGATACAGAATCAATTTTTGAATTAGTACATGCTTCAGGATCTACTCCAGTCCTGTGTGAGCTAATAACGGCAGTGCAACAAATAATGGCATGAAAGCCAGTTCTTATTACTGAATATGTGTTCAGTTGGGGAACTATTACACACTAAAATAGACCCAACATTATTATATGGGTATATATAAAGAGGTTTCATAATAATAGTATTTTTTTTCAATGAAAGCTTGTGTTCTTCTACTTTTTGTCGGCACACGTACAACCTCGTGCTGTGTGTGCGCTAAAGGTGTTACCATCGAAAGTAAACAGTCTGTGGCACGTCCACTCCGTTAACGGTCTGTTTATGTAGCCACAGCGTTAACGTGCACTGGGATGAGGTGCCCCATATAATGGAAATACACACACTCAATAGCCACCTCGTGTAACTGCCCCTCTGCCTCGATCATCACGCTGGCACATTGGTGACAGAAGCAGTGGTGCCCGCATGTTTCCAGTTTGCTGCCCAAATGTGATATCAGACGGACTTTTCCTGTTTTTCTATGTGTGGGAAACACTGCCATGGGTGTTACATGGGTCATCAGTGTTTGGGGAAGTAAATCTCCCTTGCGTGTGTACGGAAACTTAAACGTGTGTTTGTCCCGTTTAATGATGGTATTGCAAAGTCCAGGTGGTCTTGCGACACTGGTGATGTTATTGAAACTATCTTTTCCTCTTTTTTTCATAGTCCAGTGCACTCACACACATTCTAAAAGCACTTAGTACAGTAGTAGTCTGCGGTAGCTTGCTAACGTCAATTAGCGTGTTCTAGAATGACAGCTGCTCTGTTGCAAGTGCAGCGAGTAGCGTGTAATATGTTGTTGACAGCAGTAGCCAACGTGCTTGCAGTGATGTTGACTTTGGATTGAGATTATCACGGGATTGGGCATGTGGATCCTACTGGCACAACAGGCTAGTTAAATGCTTTATCTACTGGCCCCTGGGGATGTTATAAACATACCGTCGGGCAACTGGTCAACTGCTAATGTCGAGCCTTGTACCTTTTGTTCTACGGAAGTTGTGAAGTGTGCACGGTGAGACGGGAAAAAGAGTTTGTAAAAATTGATTTTTGGAAGTTATGAATCGATTTAGAATCTTAGAAGATAATTAATTTTTACATGAATCGAGTTTTTTGCCCACCCCTAGTTGTAACCAAATATTAAGACTACAATGTTTAACCTTATCTCTGTATAGTTGGTTGCCCGGAAGAGCAGGCTTTGTCAGCTGAGATTTTTTGTCTCGCCATCACTGTCTTGACTAACCAAACGTACTTAACAGTATGCTTTAAACAGCAAAAGCCATCCCAAAAAATTGTGCCGCGGTTGTTATGGACATTTTATAGTGGTTTTCAAACTCGGGTATTCAGCGCAGACTGCATAAACAATGGACCACCATGATGCCACCCATTGGTTTCTCCACTGCCTAAATGAAGCCTGGAGTTGGATTTGGGAGCTGCCATGTTGGTTTTCTGGAGCCAGAAGTGACCATATTTGGACGAGAGGTTGGCACTGAAGAGGAGCCAGGGTTTGGCAAACAGTAAGTTATCAAATTCTTCAGCCCTTGCTGAGATATGAGATAGTTTACCCTCATGTTGCCCACAGAGTTGGATTCTTTTTGTGGTGGTGACTGACAACAGTTTTTATTCACCGGGCTATAGTAAGTAGCAAACTCGGTGCTAGCTTGCCCTGTAAGACAGCGGCGGGTGAACCTAAAATAACCGCTCTCCTTATTACTTGGGTCCACCGTAATCTCTCCGGGGGAAAGCAAATAACAATCCTTGCAGTGCACTGGCTGACAAACATATAAATGTATGAGCTAACATGCCAGGTATGGCGAGCACTATATAGCTGTTTCTAAGTGCAATAATATCAATATAGTGATACTAGAATTTAACATGCAATTTAACATGGCCAAATAGTTCCATAAATCTCACAGCAAGACAGATTATTTGCCTGATTTTTGCATAAAAATTCCCCAAAACGCTCTAATGCGGCTGAGAAGTTAAGTTTAGTGACTTTGTGGCTGTGTCGATGTCGTAGAAAGCCAGCAGTATCCATCCGACACTCAAGCGACCCCACACCTATAATTTAAGGCTTGATATAATTAAAACGTCTTAGACTTCTTAGGAATGGCGAAATTAGTTATTAAAATCAATTCTGTTTTTGTTCCAGACTGTAAACATGTTTATTTCTGCTGTAAAATAGGCATTTTTGCATTGGCCATAATGGGGTTTTTTTGGCTTCTGGAGCCAGCCGCAAGCGGACACTCGAGGATTTTTTGCACTTCCACATTGTCATTACGACACCGGAGGCTGGTATTTAGCCACAGTTATACAAGAAAGTATACAGCCAAGGAAAGGCAGAGGAGCGAGACTGAGGCTGCTGCTGCTTGTGAACTTGCTTTCTAGCACTGCTCGATCAATCTGGATCGAACTCTAGGAATTTATTGCTTAAATTAAATGCACACTAATTGGACATTCACCTAAAATGACGCATAAATGGGGTGTAAATCATAACATTCAACTTGATAAATTGTGATATCGTAACGTATACTCTGTTTGCTAACATATTAGAATTGATTATGAGTTTCCAAAGTGATACCTTTGGTCATTAAATGTTGATACTTTTTCCTCACAGCATTTTTTGTTTTTCACAAACTGTTGATCATTGTTGAATGAATTTGAAACTTAAGTGGAATATTTTTTTGCTAATTTCGTTTATAAATAGAAAGCTAAGTTAGCATTAAGCTAACCACACATGTACTTGCTATGTTTGACTCTACTGCCTTCTTTACACATTCCAGCAATGAAGTTCGTGAATTGCGAATGTGTCTGCCAGCAGTTGTCTTTTCATGTATTCATTAAACAGAATGCACATTAGCATTTATTTGCTTGTTTCTTGACCACCACAGGAGTGTATGTCTAATATGGACTCTCTATTAAGTCTGCTTCGGTAACCTCTGACTCCCTAGAAGAAGAATATGAGGTTCTCTAGATAGTAAATGCTCCTCTGTGTTTACTAGCTAGCTACAAATATTTGTCTAACTCTTTGTCTGTCTCTTTGATTTATGTTAGGAGTTTGTTTAGAAACAAGGTTATGAGAGCACTGTTAACCTCACTGTGAATTTTTGGGCTGGAAAACAAACAATTAGCTCAAGGAAACTGAAATGCTTTGAAGAGCTGGCAGGAATTGCAGAATTGCTTGTCATCACGAGTGACACTTCACATGTAGAGTATTGCAGCTTTAGGTTTGGAAAAACGTTTAGGTTACTAAGGGCTTTAGGTTTGGGTTAAGGAAAGCCTGTCGTTGGAGGAAAGTCTTATGTAGTAGTTTTTCTCGCTCAAACCATGTGTACAGTGGTTCTGTGGGTCTTCTTGCTTCACAGTGAATGACTCCCGGCCTAGTTGGGTGAAACAGGATGTCTCTGCAACACAACAGACCCACTTCCACTGTCCAACTCCTGCAGAATCAGCCCTTTGTTTCTTGGCTCGGATTTTCTCCTATCCAGCTCTCCAGTAACCTAAAGAATTTGGCTAAAGAGCATCATGCAGGTCTATAAATAGATTGCTAAACAAACAACAATAACAAGCAGGGGGCTATGTTGTGTGACAGCCCTGAAAGCATGGGATTAATGGCGTGACGTCTTACTGGGACCGATGGGACGAGGGAGGTGACGTAGCCTCAGCTGCCTTATTCCTCTTAGTCGAGGTACAAGAATGCAGCTCCTTGCTAGCCCCAACCGTGGGACCAATGAGCCCCTGTTGAGCTGACATGAAGTTGGATTGGTTCACATTAGCTTCCAGGAAAGAGTTTTGCACCAGTAGAACTGCAGTGAATAGTGAATTGAATCCCCATAGAAAACAACATTCCTTCACCCTGCATCTAGTGGAGAAAAAACAGAGTTTGATAGTTAGAGGGAGAGAAGTGGGTTACAACGTAGCTGTGTGTGTGTGTGTGTGTGTGTGTGTGTGTGTGTGTGTGTGTTATGTAAAGCTTGCCAGTTGACATGACACAGCATGACACACATACACTAACACCCAACAGGGTCTCACTGCAGGCAGTGACTGTAGGTTTAGTGTGTATAGATAAGGTGCAAATGAGCCCTCTTTTCTGCATACTTACGTAATGCTATACATAATGCCAGGCATGTTTGTGAATCTGGGCAGCTTTCCAGGCCTGTCTTCCAAAGTCTGTGTGTGCGCGTCTGTCGATCTTGGTGAGAACTTTGGATCAGTGCCAAAGATGTCTTGGAGTATGCAGCCAGCAACTCTCGCTTTTTTTCTTCCCTTTCCCTTCAATCTCCTGGAATTAATGAGTGTGTATTTCTTAGTGTGCATAAACGTAGAACTGAAGAACACTAAGATACCAAGCCCACTTGAAGCTAAGTTAAGTTATTACTAAAACCAGAAGAACAGAATCAATGAAGCATTTAAATTAACCTCTCCCCTGAACTTCAGCAAACAGTTCTGAACAGGCTTGTTTAGTCTGAGAAATGGATGATAGCTCCTTCTTCAGAGGTATTCAGAAAGGTCAAAGGTCAGTGGCTACATGCAGCAGTCGTCACGTCACTTGGCGCGCTTACCCCTCGATCCCACAGGATCCGTCTCGGCGCGTTTCCTCTGCACCGCTTTTCTGGTCCGTCAACGGCCCGAGCCCTTGCCCACAGGAAGTGTGTCTGGTCCGCAGCGCAGCGCAGCGGAGCGCTGGCCCAAGCAGCTGGATTCGCGAGATCACAAGATCGCGGGAGAACTATATTATCGCGCGAGAACTATATTATCGCGCGAGAATTGAAAAAATTACGCGATAACATCAATGTTAGCAGAGCAACACATAAACTACAGTTCAGTTTGCAAATCTGAGGTTGATTATCTGCTCATTTGGAAATCATTTTGTGATTTTTGTGCCTCTACCATGGAGGAGTACACTACTTAATTAGAAGTGTTCTTTTTTCGAGATTTCAGTGTGTTGATCTTAAAATAAACGGAAAAAAACGGGAGTCTGTACCGGTCTGAACATGGTGTTTCATTTTGAAATGACCGGCGCGTGCTGTGGAATCACTATCATTGACCTGAATGTGTGCGATCGACTCCGGAGGTAGCGGCGCACACGGAACGCGCCGGAGACGGATCCTGTGAAATCGAAGGGTTAGTCTCTGGTTGTGCTTTCGAGGAAGCGCAGCCTTTGATGCTCTGACAGAAAGAATGTTGAAATGCCTAGATGTTACTGCTCTGGGCTATAGAGTGAAAGAGGAGAAATTTTCTCATGATGAAAGAAAATGTCAAGATGTCTATCTATAATCGAGAACCTGGAGGACGTCCTAATGACTCCAAAGAACCATGCCATTGGCTAAGTGTCTTTAGGACTCAATTCCACAATGAGAAATAAGTCACTCAGTAGATGGTGTAGATGGCTTTTGTGGCTGTTTATGAAGCAGATGCATTCTGGGAATCACTTCCGTACTATCGTGAGAACGAGGATCAAAGCAAACAGTACACTTGAAGAAGTAAAAAGCAGGACGTGAGATCATTCAAAGCCAGCACCCATGAAAAGGATCATACTCATTGACCTGTTCAGGTTTTTAAAAAATGTTATTTGGACAAACATTTTAATGACAGTTCAAACTGATTATTTTTTAATCCACTGAATGTGTAAATGTTATGAACGATACAAAAGCACCCAACTTGTCCTCCAAAAGATGATTATTGGCTTTGGATGATCTCACAGAGGAACAGAAGTTTCACAAATCATCATACAAAGCAGTTTGTTCACAACCTTTATTTTTGTATCAAAAACAGTGCTCACCTCCTGGAGTCACTTGCAGTTTGTAGCCATGCTAGGAGCATAGCTTTATGGATTTCAATCAGTCCACCACTTTAATACTGAAATATCTCAGCAACTGTTTTCTATGTATTTTTTTATACACATCCATGGTCTCCAAATGACGAAGCCTTACTGTTCCTGTTACTTGCACAACAAGAAAGTTGACGTTTTTGGCTACTTTTGGATGGAGTGACATCAACTTTGTTACAGACACTCATATCCCACTATAAAATATATTACTATACAACTTAATCATGATACTTAAATAGAGAGAGATTGGTTATTAGTTACACAATCTTGGATCCCATCAGCTATAGTCTGACGATGATATAACGTCTGGATACAACAGAAACATGCCAGGCGTGTAGCCAGCGATTAGCAATAAACAACTTTTTTTTCTTGTGATTACTGGGTCTTGCCTTTGCTGAAATTTCTACATCATAATGCAGATTTGTAAAAAGTAAAAATGAAGCTTTGTCAGGTCTGTCCTCAAGAGGAGAAGAAAAAACAACTTTAAAAATGCGCGTTTGTTGAACGGAGGTCGGATTGATCATTTCTGATGCATTCGAGTAAGTCTGGAAATCTGAGTGCAGAAATTCTCAAGTTGAATTTTAGATCTAGAACAGATTGTAAGCTGAATTTACATGCAGATGTCTGTTTATAGAGATTAATAAGAAGGTAAATCATTGTCAGATGATCCCTGATGGGGGCCGTGATTACATTTCAGCACATTACGTTCCGCCTGCTATTGCTTTCCACATAGACTGTTTTTCCTGCTTACGCTGCAGCCTGCTGATATGTGACTGGTCAATATTTCTTGAACTACAAGCATAGTACAAACGGAAACCAGAACATTTGCCATCCCTAAAATCCACGCCCCTGTAAATGGAGATTAGTTACATAATGACCCAGTGGTGACCTTTCTGGCCACAAGATTGGTTGAATGATGCTGTTGTGAAACTTAAAACACAAGACTCAAGGAATGACTCACAAGCCAAAAAAAAATTCAACAACAAAGCCACCCTTCATGTACTGTTCCACTTGTATCCTTAAGACTGCTAACATCAAGGGGTTGTTTCTACAGTTACTATTGGCTCGTTCTGAAAAACATTTCACATCTGGGAAATACTTTTACTTAAAAACCAATGGCTACTTTTAAGTTGGGTATGTCTTCAGATTTATCAGTTGATTAGTTGACCATTGAGGTAGCATCAGTGTGCAGTTATTTTACACTGTAGAGTCACAGAAAAAGCATTAATGGTATTTCCCACTTTGATTTTTATGGGGAATGTAAACTCTTAAAAGGTACGCGTGCTGCTGAGGGGAGGGAATTTTCCCTTACTCGTTGCTACATATTAACACTGCTTCTACTGATATATATTACTAGAAGTAGGACACTGTACTGCATCCAACTCCTCACAGTGTACACAATTACACTCTTGTATTCAGGCAAAGGCAATCCCAAACCAGTGCTGATGGTGCTGAAAGAAGAATGACAGAAACACAGGCAGTAATGTGAAGGACAAAATCAAGAGTGTGAGAGCTTTTTGTTTGAGTTTATGAAAACAAGGACGCATACTGCTTTCTTGAGAAACATTCAAAGATAACAAGGACCACTTGCATATCTGTTTAATTAGACCTGAACCAACAACCTGTTAAACAGCTAGCCTGGCTCTGTGCAACTGTAAAATCTCTCTACCTGCAACAATATGTGCATACACCATCAGTTTGTTTTGGTACAAAGCTTCAGAGTTTAATGCAAGGTTATCTTGTCAGTTTGAGGAGAAGTCAACTTTTCAGCTATGTCATAGGTATTTTCTTTGTGCATGTTGGCTTGTCTCTCTTTGACATGATGATTAAGATATACTTTATATTAAAGAGGGATTACTGGACAGGTTGTTCTAGCTAGTCAGCTCTAGATGAAGCCTGCAGACTTTCTTTGTCAGCCTTCAGGCCCTGCAGCCAAATTGCCTTCCTTGGAAAGCGTTTGGCTGTTGCTTCTCAGAGCTATAAATCTCTCTCCGGGCATTTATGGATGTTTTCGTAGCACCAAGGGAAGCTGTGAGTGTGTGAGTGTGTGCGTGTGTGCGTATGTGCATACATGCACAACAGGACCCCTGGCCAAGAGCAGTTCCTGGAAGCAATGCTTCCGCGTTCTTCTTTTTCCTAGAAAAGGGAAGATTGAAAATTTGTTTGGCCTTTTCCCCTCCCTTTCTCCTCTGCAGCGTTTTTGCCTTGAGGCTGCTTCAAATTAGACAATGTGTGAGAAACTTGGCAGTTTGTGCGTGCATCTCCAGACGTGTGAGATTGTATAAGTGTGCCTGAGCTGGAATGATTGATCTGTTTTTTGTTTTCTTTTAAAGCAGTACCTGTTGCAAATTTTACATCTAACTGTTACAAGAATGAGTTCAGGCATGAGAGAGAGAGAGAATAGGAGAGGGGGAAAGGGGGCAGGGGGTCATAAAGTCACCATGCCACGGGGTCAAAGTGTCACTGGCCTCTGAACTTGAGGCTTGATGTTCCTCGAGAGCAGAGGCACTCTTTGTCTGCCCCTTTGAACATACATCTCACACTTACTAACATCTTAAACCCACTGCATGGTTTTCAGTGCATGGTCTCTGCCTTTTAAAAACAACTTTCTTTTTTTCTGCCTTTTCTGACAGGAAAGCATGGACCGCACTTCACGCAGGCCTGACGAGCTGATCGTTCCAGGCTTTCAGCGCTCGGCCAATCAAAATTTGCCACATCAACATGGTAACTTTCCTCTCCTCATCCCAATTATGTCAAAACTATTGACAGATTTCAATCACAAAATATAAGTTGTCGTCATAATTGCCCAATGTCTTTTTATTTTTCTATGTTGTAAAAGATGGATGAGACAGTTCTATCCATATTTCACACATTCCCTTTTTCATACCACTTTTTATGGGATCTCTCCACAGCCAAACCCTATTTGCTGGCGCACTGAATGCTCGTCCTGTCTTCCTAGAAATCCCCCCCTCTCCATTCCTATCTTCATCTCCATCTAGGACATTTTCTCCCTTCATCACTGCAGGCTCGGCACGAAGTGTAACTCCCCCTCTTTTTTTGTACTGCTCAGCACTTTTCAACAACTCCCCTTTCCAATACACACACACATGCGTTAACCTGCTTTCAATATATTCCCAGAAATCCCTTCAGCCTTTATGGAAAATCATGGGAATCCTTTTGGAAAGTGGCCAACTTGAGGAGAGGAGAGGTTGTAAATTCTCCCTTCCTGGCCTATTTTTTTCCTCCTTTGGTTGGTGGTTAAGTTGTCTGCTCTGATGATGTGTGGTGGTCATGCTTGTGTGAGAGAATTAAATATGGCTTCACGTGAATGGGGTGAGTGGTTGGGGAGTTTTATATAGGCCTGTAGGACAGCCAGTGCTGGGCAGAGGGGAGTTTATAGAAAGTAGGCCACAGACCTGTGGGGCAGGGGTGAGGAGTTAAAGGTATGAATGTTTGTACTGAGAATGCAGGCAACGACACATCAGAAAATCTCAGGGTGATTAAAGGAAGTTATCTAAGTTATCTATCTTTTTAGTACAAATAGATTATCTTCTTCTATCTAACATTTCAGGGCCCTTTACAGCCGGTCCTGTAAAACCTAGTTTTCTTCCTCTGATAAACATTGATCAAAGCTTAGATGATATAAAATCAAGTTGTGTATTTTCCAGTGCGGAGGAAATGGATCAGTGTAGCAAATAAGATTACTGTATCTATAAAAAGGAGTGTGATGTCCAATTGATGACTTCAGTGAAAAAGCAAAAGTCAAAGACTCAGCTGATGTTTCCTTCTGACTTTGCACAACAGAGAAACATCTCATTAACCTCACTGACGGACAGGCATATATTTAGATCATGCCTGTCTCTGGTTACGTGTCCTTCATTTATGCCAGCCCTGTCTTTCTGATGATGTGATGACACGTGTCTTGATACATAGCACAGTGATGACGGCATGTTAACCAGCCAATATACAGTAGGAGATGTAATATGTTGTTTAGAATCTTTACTGTGAAGCCTTTGATATTGTGTTTGATGTCCTCCAGGGTTGCTCATGCCAATGGAGTTAATTCGCTAAGCTGCTTAAAATGACTTGTACCTCAGTAATGTTTGTTAAGAGGGGAAAGCATAGCTCGTTTAAATGGTAAATGGTAAATGGACTGTACTTATGTAGCACTTTTCTAGTCTTTGCGACCACTCAAAGGTGCTTTTACACTACATGTCACATTCACCTATTCACACACACATTCACACATTAATGGCAGAGGCTGCTACGTAAAGTGCCCAACTGTCAATCAGTTAATACATTCATACCCGTTGGCTACGCCACCAGGAGCAATTTGGGGTTCAGTGTCTTGCCCAAGGACATGTAGCCTGAGGGAGCTGGGGATCAAACCTCTGACCTTCCGATTGAAAGACGACCGACTCTACCACTGAGCCACAGCCGCCCCTTTACTGTTGACACATCACGATTGGTGATTGAAATCCAACACCTATCTAGTTCAACCTTAATTTTAAAACACTTTAAAACTTCCTACAGTGGAAAATATGCTATAATACTATTGCAAAAAGATCAAGGACATGTGCAAAATGTACCAAAGTGAATTACTATGTTATTATAATAATATTTTATTGCATAAAGAAACTTTAAACTTGAACATTTGAACCTCCAGCTCTTCTCTGTGACCTCCACGTTGCTGTTAGGAGAAGAGAGCAGGAGAACATTAACATGCTACATGTCCTATGGCTTTCCAGACTGATGCCAACAGTGCAACGTAGGCTAAGCCAGTCACAGGAGGAGGGAGAGGAATGCCAATGATACCATCATTATCCTCTTAAAGCTGCTCTAGATTACATTTTTATGTAAAATGCCATTTGGCTTATCAGCCTTAATAAAGAAGTGGTGCTGCAAGGGAGAGGGGCTGCAGAGAAAATCCTTCCTAGTTGCAAAGTTAAGAGGATGGAGGATATTTTTGGCCTTGATAAAATACTTGTTTTAAGTGACACAACTTAAAGGAAATTTTGTCTCTGCATTGAAGGTGACAAGCTCCCAGAGCCTATTTACATTTTTCTGAAGAACACCAAACAAAGCAATCTCTAACTAGACGCATTGCCATCTCAAGCTTAAGAGCAGTATCCAATGGAAATACAGCTCTTTCTGTATTTTTGGGAGAGGAAATGACCTTCAATAGTGTGCAGATGTAATTGTGATAAAGACTCTACAGCCATACTAGTACCTCTGTGAGGCTGTATGTAGGCACAATGATATACAGTATATGTGAGCATGTTCCCAGAGACAGTCTTAACATGATGTTGTTCAGGAGGTCATATTAGTTTGTGCGTTAGAATGCTAACATTTGGTTATTAGCAGTAAATACAATGTACAGCTGAAGCTGGTGGATGATCACTTTGAAGGAATTTGGAAACAAAGCAATATAACTATAACAATAACTTTATTGATCTCCAAAGGGAAATTCACTTGTCTGGCATCTCATCTACCATTTACTGAAGATAGTAATAATAGTGGCAGTAGTATCAATAGTGATAATAGTGGGCAAATGGAAATTTTGACCTAATGATGCCAGATGAACAGTTCAGGAATCACTAAGTTATTTTAATTAATCCTGGAAAGGTAAATTACCTGACAACCTCTCAAATAGTTGTTGCCACATTTCAACAAAAGAAAGTACATCCAGACATCACTTTTCGTGTTCATGGCTGACATGGTGCATGTAACTGAGTAAGATGTTTTGACGCGCTGCAGGAGGAAAACCCAAAGGTGTAAATAATACAAAAAATGGTCTGAATTTCCTTGTATTGCTGACTTATCGTCGCACTGAGATACTGTAATGGAACAGAGAGCCATTGTTAATGTTTTTAGTTCCACCTGTACTTTTCCTACTAGGACAAGTCAAAAGTGTGCAGTGAAAAAGGCCTAGTGTATATTGCAGCTTACATAAGAACCTTCTCTGACTGTCCCCATGTGCACTCTTGGTTGCTTCCAACTGTGTGCGCTCCCCCTCTGTGTCACCCCAACCCATGCCCCACTCATGAACCCTGGCATCACATGACCTTATGTCCCAGACTGTCCTTTACGTGTGCATATGTCTGTGTGTCTTGCATTCCTCTTTGTGATTTGAGATCAGGCAGGCCGACTCCTGCTGTTTGGTTCCTTTACTGGTGTGTGTGAGAGTACATGCAGTGCAATGTCCTTTTTATTTCAGTTCTCCTGTATAATTAAATACACATGCTCATCAGCACTGCATAGCGTACATGGTGTCCCAGGCTCTCCTGTCTGTGTGCATGCGTTCGTGTTTTGGTCTCCTACTTTGTCCTGATCATTTAGCCACCATATGCCATGAACAGGCTGGTGAACGTTCCCAGAGTGCTGTAATTTCTTCCTAGAGGAATGTCAGGAATTCTGTGTGTGGTGTTGGGTTGGGACACACATAGGACCAAAGGGCTGGACACACACATATTAACACACATACAGAAACAGAGCAACGCATACTGCACTTAGTAAATAGGTCTGTTAAACCTCCTCATAAGTCTTACTCTTATTTTGCACTCAACTTAATACAAGCTTTATAAAGAGAGATTATATCTACCCTGCTAGTACACTTTCCTCTGATTCAACATTGGGGAGGAGGGGGGAGTTGTGAATGAAAAGCAGGTCATTAAAGCAGTTAGTGGAGCTCCAACTGGGCCTTTTTTTAAATATTTTTTTGGCCTTTCATGCCTTTTATTTAAAGAGGACAGTGGATAGTGTTGGAAACAGGAGAAGAGAGTGGGGATGACACGGGGCAAAGGGCCGAGGGCCGAGGGCGGGAGTTGAGCCCAGGGCTGTCGCATCAAGGACCATAGCCTCTGCACATGGCCACCGATTAAACCGCTGAGCTAAACCGACGCCCAACTGGGCCTTTTTAAATCATGGACTGACTTCAGTTAATTAATAATTTGTCAACTTTAAAGACCAGCACTGACTGGCAATGCCTTAATGACTGTCCAGCAGCTCAAAAGAACCTTTAACCCTGGTTAGGTATGGCTGGTTGATCAGTCTGTGGGTGACTGTTAGTTCCACCTTTACTGCTTTGAATGACAGGATAAGTTAGTGGAATACACAGTCATTGAAGGAAATTCAAGGCAGTAAAATCCAGCACGAGGTGGACCAAAACTTTTAACAAGCCTGTATGTTCTCTCTCTGTTAGATATTTATGTATATTTCACTGCTGACCGTGTAAAATCACAGCTTAATTAAAGTGCTAGTCAGATTGCTGAGGTATTGTCACAGTATGTACAGTAGGAAGGGGACTAAGGCCAATATGCTAAGCAGTGTGTTCAAAGAAAAGCATGATATCACCCTTTATGCACTATAAAGCAAGCCCTTTACTTGTAACATTTGATTTCATAAGTATTCACTTTCTGTCTTTTAAATGCAGAAATGGAAATACTAGAAATCGAAAACCAGACTTCATAGTCTTGTTGTAACTTCATTAAGCCTTTCATATCAATTGCAAAACATGAATTTTCTGCAGATCTGTTTTGTAACTGTTACAGGAGACAGATTCTCTTAAGTCTAATCTTATTTGCAGAGAAAGTTACCACAGTCTATGGAGGATGATTTTTAATGACTATCAGCTGCTGGTGGATGGGTTTAAACACTATCAGCCACTGAGGCGACACCTAGTGGATATCTCTCGCCCTGCAACTTTTACTGTCACTGTCATTCACTTTGTGGTGACCACCGCTCTCCACCTCTTCCACAGATGATGATGTGGACCTGGAGTGGCTGGTGAACGACATGAACTCCTCCATGGAGAGTGTATACTCCACACAGGCAGACACGGCCCTGCTCCTGAACAATGGCCATGTGCACGCCCAACATCACCACCACCATCACATGCACCCTGCCTACCCGGGACACGGCCAGGCCCAGCGTCGTCACACCCCGCCACTGCCCCCTTCATCCCCCTCCAGGGAGAGACTGCGCCACTCCCAGCCTATGCACATTCAGACCGTCAGGTAGATGCGCATAACCTGCTCCCTGCGTGTATTTCACTGTTTATGTTAAAATACACATAGCTGGAAGAATTGTTTCCAAAAATGAAAAAATGCATATAAAACTAGACCGTATTGTGTGTGTGTTTTAATTGGTTGAAGATTTAAATATTAAACAAGTTAACTATTGGCTTCATCAAATGTTAAACAAACTTTTCAGTCCAATATATGATGTTTCTTTCAATAACCAAAGAAATGATGAATTAATGGTCAGCCAAGACTGTAACATGAGTGTGTGTGTGTGTGTGCGTGTGTGTCTCCCTCTGCAGGTGCCTGCAGGAAGAGCAGCATCTGCGTCCAGCATCCCTGCCGGCCATCCCCAACCCTTTCCCTGAGCTCTGCAGTCCAGCAGGCTCCCCCATCCTCAGCCCCATACAGACCTCCGACAACTACGTAAGTACCCCCATACCACCTGCCCTGCACTAATACACATTCACTTTATATAACTGACTAAAGGAGGCACACATGCTCACGTTTTGAAAGGTTGTAAGGTTTTAAGTTTGTATGAAAATAAAAGTTCACATGGTCGTGACATTGAAGGTTGCAGCATACAGGGAGAAAATAAACTTTAAATAAAAAAAACATGTTTTTTTTTTTACTTTACTTGACCACTGTCACGAGAGGGTGTAAGTGTGTGTGTGTGCGTGTGTTTGTGTGTGTGTTGTTGTTTTAAATCTCGCTGACTGGCCTGTTATGTTCAGGTCACAGCAGCATGTGTTGATTTTGGCTCCAGACAGCCTTTCCTTCCATTACACAACCGCTCACCCTGGGTTATCTGGCTGTATATGTGTGTGTTACTGTGAAGGCATCATTATCACATGTACACACACGCACACATACAGAGTGACAGAAATGTTTTGCCATGGAAGGAGGTGAGCAATGTCTCCCGGATGCTGCAGACAGAGTGCAGACTTCCGCAGCGGAGCTGGGAATATGGCTGGGAACGTCTGCAGGTCGGATCTCTCTGAACCTTCTGAATCCGTCTGCCGGCCCCAGCAAGACATGCGCCCATTTCCGGTTCACACGCTTCCACCCTGGCTCTTACATCAATGTGTGTGTGTGTGTGTGTGTCATTGCCTTGCCCTTCCTTTCCCGGTAAACCTCCTGTCCCAGGAATGTTCCATCCCTCTCAAAGATGTTTTCAGGATGCCCACCCTGAACAATAAAAGTTATTTTAGAAGCTCAGTCTTTCTTGCCTTGGCGACTTTATTTACTTCAAACGCACATGTAAGCATGTGATAAAGCATTGCAATATTTTCCCGTTGTGTTGACATCATCTCACAAGGTCTGGAGTCAGAGAGCAAGTTTGCAGTTTGAACAAAGGATCTTTTGTGTGTGTGAGTCTCTGAGACTAGACTGGATGTTGCATCATGTCCCTAAAAATCTTCATTCTGTCCAGTTTAGTTCATTCAATTAGTGTCTTGTGTATCTAAGGAGGCAAATAACCACTCAGTTTTTGTTATAGAGAGGAAATGCATATTTATTTTGTAGTATCTAGTGTTTTTAGAACATTTAACTGCACTTAAAAGTTTTGTGTGAGATATTCTTAAAGCTTCTGTACGCATGCTTTGTATCTGACATCGATTACTCATTCTTGCTTTAGTTTTAAAAACTGATTATGGCTCAGAGGTGGGGCAGTATTCTTCATACTCTTTACTGCTCTTATCATGGCAGGTCTCTCTAGGTTGAAGTTGACAGGAAATTCTTCA
This sequence comes from Semicossyphus pulcher, assembly GCF_022749685.1. Lineage (NCBI taxonomy): Eukaryota > Metazoa > Chordata > Actinopteri > Labriformes > Labridae > Semicossyphus > Semicossyphus pulcher. The sequence goes on from NW_027211726.1 coordinate 22,767,442, forward strand.
AGAATGCTTAACGGCACAAAAACAGGAAGATGGTAGTATTCAGCCAGCACAAATACCAATAAAGTTTGTGTTGGAAGGACAGTAAATGGAAAATTCACATCCAACATTCCATCATGTTTCATCAAAACTACCAGTACACAGAAACCTCACAATAATTAATGAATGTAATAATGATAGCAATAACTGCTACATAGAATAACTTTTGCAGCATGGTTTGAGGCAATGTCAGCCCTGACTAAAAATGCCTTGATATTTTCTGAAGACTTTTAAGGTTCATAAACAATGTATCTACTGTTTTCTGATAACTGACTTTCCTTTAGCAACAGTATAAAGCTTTCATTTGTGGATTTGATTTAACAACTATTTTATTTGATTACTAGGCTTTACAGATATTCATGTCATCTTAGGATTCATCTTGCAGTGTGTTTTATGGTTTATGACCAAAAAACTGCAAAACCAATGATGTTCCATCTGACTAAGCCGTACTGTGTATTCTTGATAATCAGTGTAGCGCATACTTTATAGCATAAAACATTCATTTACTTTTACTTAGTTAACTTTACCTGCTAAGAATCATCATGTATGTACTGATCATTAACAATGTTAAATTGTAGTGCGTAACATCTTCCAAACCAGCTCTAATATTAAAGCTCCTGTGAGGAACTTTGGGTTTGTGTTGATTTTGGCGCCCCCTGTGGACAAAGCTTCTCTCTTTGGTGATTTTGTCCTGTACATGCAATGGGTGATTTTTGACAAACAGTCTCATCCTGCATATGAGACTCACTGTACATTTTTACCCTGGAAAATGTAAACGAAGGCAGTGCGCAGTTAATCGCTTCGCCTGACACCTGCTTCCTGGTTTCAGGCATTAAAAAATACTGCATAGAAATAATCAATCTTGTGTCTGATGGTCTGGTTTGCTTTTGTAAATCATATAGAGTAATTTGAATTCATTTCAATCTGTTTCATAACCAGCAGAACAGGAGCTTTAACTGGCTTCCTTCCGTGTATGCGTGATGAAGTATGGTGTACTTCAATCAGCTGTAAGGCTTAAAATGAGCCATGACTAGTCTTCAGCTGATTAAATGAAACCTTCACTGATCAGATAAGTTAAGTTCAGCAGGACAAGGAGCAGACTGGCCACGGCTTTGCCTTTAGCTCCAGTTCTTCTCTTGGCATGCAATGTTGTGTAATAGCATATGTAAGCTAACACAAAGGCTATAAGCCAGTAAAGGTTTTAAAGTATACACATGCATGCATCTGTGCAGGTCAGTTTTACCATGTTTTCTGAAGAGCATTGAGAACTGCTTACACAACAATGCAGACGAGGCTCTCAGACGTGCCGTGCGTTGGTCTGCAGAGATAGTTGCATTGTATTTGCATTGGCATGGTTTTATCATAGGATCTCTCTCCCTCCAGCTGCACAGTTGGAATCTGAACATTCTTCACTAAGCTTCAGTCTTTCTCGAAGGGATACATAGCTTATATTATGAGCGAGTAGAACTGTGTATGTGCGTGACATGACAGGTTTGTGGCCTGGGTTGCCTTTAATGACATAAATGGATTTGTCCTCGGGGTATCATGAACAGGCTACCATTAATAGTTATGGCACTACACTTCTGTCAGATTTTAGAAACAAGTGTCGGGGAATACCCATCTCACTGTAAATCACGTTTAACAATTTACTGTATGTAGGGTCCAATGACTGTATAGTCTTTGGTAGGGTCCAGTAGCTGCAAGTGCTAAAGCTAATACTGTTTGTCTAACTTTGATGAATGCTGAATTACTGTTTATGTTACCCCAGCTTTCACATGGGATTGATCAGGTCCTGTCTGTCCTCACTGGGCTTTGGCATCATGACAGCAGCGGGAACGCGACTCCTTATTTTATTTGTGGCCAGAGATGCAGAATTACTAACATCAGAGACAGCAGGAAGCCATATTGTTTAAAGAGACCATCCAAAATGAAGTAAAGGACTCTGGTTAAAGCCACCTGTGTTGGCATTGCTCAACCTGCTGAAGTATCTTTGAGCACAAGGTTTACTGCTCTTTAAATGACCCTCACGTCTGACCTCCCGCCAAAAAAGGTTGTCGAGTTGCTTACGCAGTGTGTGTTCTGATTGATAAAAATATTTGATGCCTGCAAAATTTTACAAAAAGTTAAAGCAGATAATTGGCGTGCACAAAATTGGGTAGTTCTTAATGATGACCAGAGGATGACTTGTGACAACTTTGGCAATCCCTTGACAGTTTATGTAATATCATCATGAGATCAAAAGTATGTCAGATACTTTTGTTTATGACCAAATACCTGCAAACGAATGCCATTTCTATTGCAGTCATCTGTATTTATCTTTTGGGCAACACTAGCTAACTAGCTAACACACCAAATTAACATAGTTAAGATTGTAGCTGCTAAACAGGAGCATAGTTACATATGACTTGTGAGCATGTTAGCATCCTAATGTTAGCATTTAGCTGAAATCACTGTGATTATTAAGTACAGTGTCACAGAAGAATTCTTGTTTTAGGTTTCTTTGAAGTCTTTTACAATTCTGGAGCTAATGTTGTGATGGTATTTTTTGTGTGAAATATTCCTGCGAAAAAGTTTTACGTACTGAAGATTTATATATTAGTTTTAGTAAGATTTATGGCAATATAAACTGTAGCAGTGTCATAAAAATAAAGGGAAGACTCAAGCTCTGAGTCACACACACTCTCTGTTTGGGAGTCCTACCTCCCCGTGTGTTCGTGGTCAGCTGATGTACTTCTGCACGCAATGGTCTGCTGACCCACTGCAATCAGATCAGGTGTGTGTGTGTGTGTGTGTGTGTGTGTGTGTGCGTGTGTGCGTGTTGGTGTGCGTGTGTGCGTGTGTGCGTGTGTGTGTGTGTGTGTGTGTGTGTGTGTGTGTGTGTGTGTGTGTGCGCGTGTGCGTGAGAAGATGACAAGGAGAGTCTGTTCAACAGAGTAAGATTATAATGACATGGATATAAAGCCGGATTGACACGGATAGACAGCAGGTTACTGTAGTTCTCAGTATAAATGAAAATACTTCGTTTACTTGAAGGTAGTCACCTGAGTAAAAGTCTTGATGTGTATGTGTGTGTGTGTGTGTGTGTGTGTGTGTGTGTGCTTAACAAAGCTTTACAGGACTTTTGAGTTTTGAGCATGTCGTGGTGATGTGATGACGTAACTTAATGATTTATCAGGCAACTTGCACTTCTTTGACACACACATGCGTGTTTCCAGATTTACATTTGTCATTATTGTCAAACCAGAACTAGATACTAGATTTACCAATGGAAACCATTAAAATGAAACCAGATCATTTAAAGGCCTTCTCTTGTTGCCGGTGTACAGTATCCACATGAACTCTAGTTTGAGATTATTTACTTAGTTTGGAAGCCAGAAATTCTAATAATCAACTTCGAGTTGCAACACTGATGAAACCCTTTTGGAAATGAAGCTTTTGAAATGGACATGAGATTAAATTTCAATTCTTGAGGAGAGTTTATGAACACCATTTGTCTTCTGGGAGTTTATCAATTAAAATCAATGATATCCTCTACATAACCAAATATGCAGCAGGCATTCATTTTGCTGTGGATTTGAGGTTGGAGAGCTCAGTGGTTTCTGCACCAACATATCAGATGAAAGATAATGGGTGGATGGGATCCTTGCACGGAAAAATAAATCACTGTGTAAACATTTCTTCCAAATCTCCTCAAGTTTGTTTTTGTTTAATATTAATATCTGCCGAGTTAAAGTTTAGTTTATTTTCAGTTTTAATGGATTGATCTCACCAACACCCACATGACTTTATTTAGTAAAACTTTCAGGTGATACGTACCCTCATACTGACTCCTAAAACTGACTGGTAGACGTCTATCGGCGTGCATGAGATGCGTGTTTGTGTTACGGAGTGTCAGGGTTGGGAGGTGGGGAGGTGAGCCACTCAGTGAGGCTTTGTGGTGGCGCTCCAGTGAGGTGAAATTGAGTTTGGCCCGTCTGCAGAGCTAATCAGCTCTGTCTGGCTTGAAACCGGACCACTCATAGACATGAAAGACGATTTATGCTGTAATAGGCCAGGGTGGGAAGTCATTCCCAACCAGCTTTCTAATGCTGACATTAGTGATGGGTGTGTTCATCTACCAGGGAAGCCTCCAACAGACAGCCAGATGTGGTATCATTTCAAAGAGTTCGTATCAACTGGTATCAGAACTTTGGTATTGCATGATAATGGAAGGATTAGCTGTGGATTTTAATGTCTATTTATCATTAAACACATTTGATGTTAAAGTTCCCATGAAACTGCTTGCAGATTGCTTTTTGATTCCCAATATTCACATGTTTAGTCTAAAAGCAAGAAACTTGGGAGGGCCTTTTCAATTATATTGATTCGTGTTTGCAGTAGCCAAAAGTGCTGAATGTGAGAACATTCATACACAAACACTGTGGTGAACTAAAATATGGTTAAGAAAATATACATAAGACTTATTTTGGTAATTGTTTGGCAAGAAACAACATATTATCAGCACAAGACATGATATTGGGAACATTAGATGAAAAAGCTTCACCATTTACAATAGAAGCATCTGCACTTATTATCCCACCTAACTTCAGTAAAAAAAAGTTATACACCTGATGTGTTTACACTGGACTCTGCAGTACAGTGTAGTTTGTTTTGTATGTCAGCTCAATGCTTTTGTTTTTGTGGCCTGCAGCTATTTGTTTGGTTTCAGCTTCATTGCTCTCTGTTTAGCGTGATTTCCAGCAGCAGTAGGCAGCTATGTCACACATGCCAACATGCCTTTTAAAGAAGGGAACAATAACATCCACATTATACATTTTTGTACATCTTTGTTTATATCATATTTTTTTATAAAGTTTTATATTAGGGAGGTGCTGGTTTAGCTCAGTTGGTAGAGCAGGCACCCCATGTACAGAGGCCACAGTCCTCGACGCACTGATCGGAGGCACAACTCCCGGTCTGCCGATCATTTGGTGCATGTCCTCCCTCACTTCCTACTCCCCACATTTCCTGTCTCTATTTAGCTATCTTTAATAAAGGTACAAGCAAAAAATAAAAGTTTTATATTAGTGTGTCACAATGGAATTGAACAGTTGAACTGTTTAGACTTATATTTTATAAAGTACTGAAAGGCTGTTGCCGTCACTCCTCCTGCCCCCTCCACTCCTCTCTGATGGATCAAGATTGCTTTTACATTCAGAGGGTCGTGTTACTGTGGAATAGATCTCCTCCTGGCTTAGAACAATCAGATCACTTGTGTGCGTCTCTGTGTGTGCGTGAGCTTGTGTATATAGGAGTGTGAGCATTTGTTGTGTGTGTGTGTGTGTGTGTGTGTGTTGCCTGATAGGTTTAGGGGCCCATAAACCTCTTGGTCAAGTGGGTCTGACCCTGGCGCAGATTATTGTGTTTGACCTCTGACCCCGTACATACTGTGCTTGTGTGTATGTGTGTCTTTGTTTATAGGCATGCAGGTGTCTGTCCATGACCCTTCAATCCAATATGCTGCGGCTCCAAGCCCTCTTTACTCTAGTGTGTGTGTGTGTGTGTGTGTGTGTGTGTGTGTGTGTGTGTGTCTGTTGCTATAAGCAGCATAGGAGACCAATAACCCTGTACATTTCCACCCCTCACCCTCCTCTGGTGGAGAGAAAAAGAAGGAAGTGGGGGAGGGGAAATAGAGGGGGGGAGGAACGAGCCAAGGTGTGTTGAATTTCATCATGTAAAGATAAAACCTCGCAAAAGAATACATGACTGAGGTTTTTAAAGGTAGAAAGAGTTTGAAAGTAAAAGAACAAGCTCACAAACAAATGGAAATGTTAATAGGAGAAATTATAGAAAAAAGTACGAAAAAATGGAGGACAATTCAACACACAAAGTGCACTCTTTTTTTCACACGTGCTCATCACATACATGAACATGCGTTGTCCTCACACACATATGTACATGCGCTCAGAAAGAGCCCAGTGTTACACTGCTCCTCCCATGCCTGCAAAGCATCCGCGTGACACTGGAGGAAAAAGTTGAGCAGTAAAGTTAAAAAACTGCTGGAGCTGGTTGTCATAGTTTACATTTAGTCTTTTTTTGCTGTGTGTGTGTGTGTGTGTGTGCGGCTCATAGTTCTCATGCACACTGTATTAGGGGCCAGCTGGGTTGGCCTAGCTCTACACATGAGCCTGATTATGACTCAGTATTGCATTACTGACATTCCTCCATCTCTCTCGCTCTCTCTCTCTTTTTCTCTCTTTTATTCCTCTTCTAACTCTCCCCTCTTTTTCTTTATCCCCCTCTCTCTGCTCTCTCTCTTTCTCTCTCCCTCTCTCTTTTTCTTTCTTTCCCTCTCCAGAGGCTCAGCAGATTTGCTGAGCAACCACCTCCCCCCTATCGCTCCCTCCCTTGCTACCCCTCCCTTGACCCCCTCAGCAAAGCCCAAACGCCCGACACGTGATCCGTACAGCTTCAGATCGAATCACCCCACCGTTTTCATTCAACTGCCCTCTTTGCAAACCTCAACCGTCACTGTGTGTTACACATGTTGCTCTGGTCCTAACACTCTCGCATAGTATTTCACATACAGCTGAGGAGGAGAAGGAGGAGGAAGAGGAAGATAAGGGGGATAAGAGGGAGGGGGTGGAAATTAAAACAGGCAGGCAGCTCAAAGAAAATGTCAGTGGATGCATAAGAATAAGGGTGTGTGTGTGTGTGTGTGTGTGTGTGTGTGTGTGTGTTTTCAGTGATTGTTGTTTGTTCTCTCTATCCATGAGTGGGTAGGGGTGGGGGGGTCCTGATTGTGGGTGTGTTTTAGGACGAAAGACTGTTACTTTTGATGCGGCGCCATCAGCAAAAGGAGCTGACGTGATTTTTTTTTTGGGGAGGGGGGATTATAACGCAGCACTGAAGATAAGAGCGTAGAGTACGTGACAGGTAGCAGCTCACCGTTTAAAAATCCCACACTGGGTTAATCCAGTGTGGAGAAGGAGGGGGAGGAGGAGGAGGAGGGAGGGCAGGAGCGGAGCGGCGGCTCATACCACTCCTCGCAGCTCAGCCTTTATGCTGCCCAGCACGAGAAGAAGGGGCAGGCTGTCTCTCTCTCGCTCTGTCTCTCTCTCACTCTCGTCCTTCCTCTGTCACTCCCTCCCTCCTCCCCCCTCTTCCCTCTTACCTCTCTTGCATTCTCCTTGCCAATCTGTCCCTCCCTCTCTCTTCTTGACTTCCTTCCTTCCCTCCCTCTCCTGTCCTCCTCCTCCCCTCCCTCTCTCTCTCTCTCCCCCTCTCTCTCTCTCTCTCCCTGTCTCTCTGTGTCACTGGAGAGCGTCTCAGTGTGAAAATGCCATCCTGCTCTCCAGACTGTTGCCTCTTTCAGGCTGTGGAGGTAAGAGACTTGTGTGCGGGTGTGTGCGTGTGTTTCTTTCTTTCCTGGATGTTCGTCGTGAGCTGTGTGTGTTTTGAGAGTGTGTGAACGGTTATCAGTTTGCAGCAAAGAGGACCTTTTCATTTTTTCCCTAGATGTTTCGGAAACTTTTTCAAACAAAACTGATGCGTCATGAAATTACTTTTTTTTACATGGGCGTGTGGGAAGAGAGGAGGGAGTCTTCTGGCTTTGCAGAGGCAGGGAGCGCTGTGACGTTGTTCGTGGATGCATTTGGAGTCTCTCCTCGCGTTGCTGTACTGGTGCTTCTGGTGTTTGGTGTCATTTCCAGGCCACTGTTGTTGCCCTTTTTTTGTTATTTTGTATGTTCGACTTAATTTTCCGCACACATCCGGCCCTTCGACCATCACTACCTTTGTGTCTCGTTTAATGTAATTTTCAACAGTTGTTCCCCGGTGTTTTGTGATACGTGCAGGACAGAAGAATCCCTCACAGGGGTGTTTTGAGGATACACACAAACATAGACGCACAAATGATGTTTCTCTAAAATACTGAAGATAATCGTAGTCATCTCTGTGGTTTTGAGACACTTTCCGTTGTTTGTTTGCCAATATCTGTGTTTGTGTGTTGCGCTGCATGTGGAAGTAAGCTCTCCATGTTGTGTGTGAATCTACCCATACAGTGGTGTGAAGTAGCTGGTCTATAGCTATCTGTTTAACAACGGAAGACAGAATTACACCCGGTTTAAATGTAGCTTTGGGCACTTGGCTAAAATGGTTCAAAATGGCGAAACAATGGGAGGTACTCCGGCTTTTAACTGTACACCATGCTGCTCCAAGTTGTGACATTTTTAAGGACAAAATGCAACACGTGCAAATGCACCACTGTCCAAGAGTGAATATGTGTTACTCTCCCAATGTAGACATATTTACATGTGACAGGAACTTTGTCATAGTGGTGTCTGCGCACGCAGGTTTACATGCATATTGGCGGATGTGCATGTGAGCAAGTTTGGTTGAGCTGTGGACAAAAGGGTTGAGCTGAGAGCCCAGGGGCCGGCCGACCTTTCCTGGACGTCATTCTTCTTCTTTTTTTAAAGCGATTCTCATGTTCGACTTATAGAATATAATAAACAGGACGTTTTATGACTGGACTTGACAACACACTTGGTTATGGAGGTAAATGTAGCCTCTGATTTTTTTTTACCACATCGCTTTTCTCTGCAGATTCAAATCGCCGAAAGTAGTTTGTGACGCGTTACGCGTTCTGTCTACTTTTAAACGTGTTTCAGCATATGAAAACATGACCTACATTGCTTTAATGAAACCATTCTCATAATTTCCCCATGTGTCTTCAGATAGTGAAGGTGTGGAGCGAGGATGGGGCTGGTAAAGTGGTGGAGATCCCAGCTGACATGACAGCTAGAGACGTCTGTCAGCTCCTGGTCTACAAGAGCCACTGTCTGGACGACAACGCCTGGGCGCTGGTGGAGCACCACCCCGTCCTAGGCCTTGGTAAGTGTGTGTGTGTGTACCCAGGCATGGGTTTGGCACGTTTTCTTGTCTATATTCATGTTATTCTTGGCAGGAATGGAAATTATTCTACATTGTGCATCTCTTAATGTGCATTGGTTTTATGCAATGACGTAGCGGTTAAAGAAAAGGGTGGTGGTTAGACAGCAATATGACTTGTAGTTAGACCAACCATCACCAATAACAGCCCAAATCTGCTGGATTATCAGTTAAGCTTTCTAAAAGAGCATTTAGTCTTTCTTTTGCAATCATGATTGATCATGAACAGAGCAGACTTTGATATATACCTGTAGCTTTAGAAGTTACTTAAAGTGTGAAAAGGGCATTCTGAGAGTTTAAAAAAAGGTTAAAATGAGTTATTACCTTCAACTACATCCCTCGATGTCTCTCTAAAGTGTGTTTTTAGGGGTATATGTCTTTCCTGCAGGTGTGTTTCTGTCTTGTGTCTGTGTGTCTGTCTCTACCTCTTTTGTGTGTCTTTGCATGGGTGTGGATGCTCCCTTGTGTGTGCCTTCTGTATATGTTCACTTGGGCATGGCACAAGTGCTTGTATGCCTTCTATACAGCTCAGGGAGGGAGGTGTGGTGGTCGTAGGATTAAGCATTTTCCATGTTCTGCTCACATGCCTGTTCCCATCCAATAATTCGCTCAAGAGGGAAAAAGTGGAAAAAAAGAAACACAAGACTCATGCTTTGGTCCTTCACATTTTTCAGTTTGAAGCTTTATTTATTTATATATTTATTTTTCAATCTCTGTGTCCGTCTTTGTCCTCTGCGAGGCTTTCCTACTCCTGAGTCTTATTTTTAGAGTCAAAGGATCGCTTTGTGCTTTGCTGCTTGATCTGCGATTCTGGAAAAAAAAAGTGCACTGGAGAGATGGAATGTGAGGTGAGGAGAGGAAAAGGAGAGAAAGAGAGCAAGAGATGAAGAAACAGAGACAGAGAGAGGGAGAGAGGGAGAGAGGGAAAGATTGAAGGGGGGAAGGGTGGAGAGGCCTGGACTAAAGCGTCATACCAGAGATGCAAGGAACCAATCGCAGTTCTCCGCTGGACGAGCCCCTAGCCTTCCTAGCCAATCAATCTTTACTTAACCCTCCACAGGAAATTCCCCAGCTTGCAGCCAGCGTGCACACACTCAAATACACATACACACACACTCACACGCATAGCTCACACTCAAAAAGAACTTGGACATTTCCACCCATTATGTCACCAAAATGTGTGTGTGTGTGTGTGTGTAGTTTTAATCAAACATGACTTTGTGAGTTAATCTGAAAGAGAGAATTAGTCCTTAATCCTGGCTGCTATCATTTCGTGTGTGTGTGTGTGTGTGGGTGTGAGTGTGTGTGGGCGTGTGTGTGTATCTATCAATGCTGATTTGGAACATCCTGTCACTATCAATTTCTAATCGGCCTCACTCTGAGATCATATGGCCTCAACTTCAACTTCATACATATGTACACATAAAGCTATATACAGGTGATGCACAGTGACCAGGTTAGACCTGTGTGAGCTCTTAATGTGTGGTTGTGTGTTTGTCAGTGGCTTGTACTTTATTTAGGGCTCCGCCACGCTCAGCAATCAGCCTAAATACATGACATCATCTGCCTGCAATGCCCCCCACACCCACACCACCTCTTCCTCTTCTTCCTCCTCTCCCCCACTCCATCCCATGCCTCTTATCTCCACCTTCACCTCCTCTCTCGCTGCCTCACTGTGCTTCTTCTTTCCACAGCCCCTCCTCATTTAACCTCTATCTCCTTTGCTTGTCTCTTAGTAATGGGCGATTTATTCTTGCTGTGTCATTGTGTACAATAGAATACCTATGCTACGTAGCGGTAAATGGAAAACGTGGGTTAACTACGACCTCCAGTTTGTGATCATTTATAATAAAGAAAAGGGATAATCTGGACTCAAGTATGTGCCCTCAGTAAGACGAGCTCTGAATTTCAATTGTCATACAACATGCTGTATAGAATTTTTTATAAGAAGTTTACATTATAAACATTTATGAGACAGAGAAAAGATGGAAACCTATTTTATATGTGCGAAAGTTGAATTATTTTCAATCTACACTAATTTTCAATGGAAATTGCAAAGAACTAGATAATTATAAGCTGATGTTTAATTGAATATTTTATGGCACATCAAAAAGTTGTTGTGTTTCCTGGTGCTAGAGGACACTGTCAAACAGCTTACAGTTGACAAGGCCCTTTATTAACGAGGACATAGGATAAAAAACGGTACAGGGCGATAGTATTGCATGCTAAAGACCTGCTTATTTTGCAGCAGAACAGCCCTTAAAAATAAACAATGTACAGTGAAACTGTAGCAGATTAAAAGGCTTGATTTGCAATCAATAATAGAATTCAAATGTATTTAGATTTTTAACATAAGCCCCAGAGCAGTGCACACTGATTAATGCTTACCCCCAGTCACATTCCTTAGGACAATCCAATCACAGTTAAGGTAACTGTCTTTTTGTGTCCTCATACAGAGAGATGTCTGGAGGACCACGAGCTGGTGGTTCAGGTTCAAGCCTCCATGAGCAGCGACAGTAAATTCCTCTTCAGGAAGAACTATGCCAAATATGAATTCTTCAGGAACCCCCTGGTAAGTCTTTGCATCACTAAAAATGAATTTATGTGTCTTATTCGGTTTAGCACGCAGCCCCACACACCAATGCACACATTGCTGTTCACACACACACACTGGGGTTCAGGCGATTTTCCAGCCTTGATATTTTTGGAATAGAGTAGCTGGTAGCTCAAATTTCATTCTGACATATGTTTGTTTTTAGCAAAATATACCAGGCACTCAGTGTTTCCACCGGAGTATATTTTTTAAAGGTGTGGTGGCAAACTCTCTGTAGGATTGAAAATATGTTTCCCTCAAAATCTCCGTTGTTAATCACATTGATATTCACAGCACACAAAGGTTTACAGTCATGTTAGCAGCTCAGTTAGGCTCTCTTCAGCACAGTGGTCATATGAGCTTAATGCTTATGACATCATGCTAGCTTGCTCATCAGTAACAAGAAATGACACTGCTCACAAACGGATGTTTATCTGGTATAATTTTTACTGTCTTCACCGAGTTAGTTAATTTGTTAGCATGTTTACATTTGTTTATTAGCACGTTTGACATGCTAACGCATTAAAAATCAGCTAAGTATATTGTATATAGTCCTCTGCCTTACATATACATAATGTTGCCTTATAATGTAAATACTAGAAAAATGTAAATATTTCTCAAATATATTTATTATTATTATTATTATTACTTTTATTTTATGTTACTGTTCGTTACTGCTTCCTTATTTTATTATAATTTTTTTATTCTATTTTATGTCTTTATTTTTACCCTTTCTAATCAGAGTGTCCCAGCATAACTATTTCACACGATTGTACTTGTATAACTGGAGTGACCATGAACATCTAGTAGTTGGCCTTCAACTAATGAGTTAGATATGAAACTGCTTCAGCATAGCCATTAGAGTATTTTTTTAGGGGCAAAATAAAAATGAAAAAACAATAATTTGTTTTTATCAGCTTTTCCTTCATATTTTTTTGCCAGGTACTGTATATAATGGGAACTGAGGACAAAAGCATTGTAACTCATCATGGCAGGTGTGTTAGCGCCTGCAAGCTAGTGAGTAGCTACCACAATGTTTAGGAACATTGTGTTAAGCAGCACTTTGTATTGTTTGTATCTGTAATGCTGGGACATAGAAAAGATTAAATCTGAGAAAGTACAACAATAAATCTTCTCCTCCACAGACAAAAATACAATTTTTTTTTGGTGTTTGACAAGATACTGTAGTTGAGTAAATGTTTTCCTATTTGAGTCTAACATTTTAACATTTCAAACCCTTTTTTGCAAACACTGGTCAGTTCCCAATGCCTTGCATAACAATTCATTCAGGTCCCATAGAAAATGAATGAAAATGAATGAAATTGCGTTTCACTGCTTTCAGTGCGTGTTTATGGTTATCATCTACAGCTATGCTGGAGACTCTGTCAAGCTGTACTAAGTCACAGCAGAGCTTTGAGCTTAATGCCTGCTAACATGCTCACAGTAACAATGTTAACATGCTGATGTTAAGCAGGTATAATGTTTACTTTTTTCACATTCACTTTGTTGTTGTTAACATGTTAACATTTGCTAATTAGCGCAAACCCTGAGTACAGCTTAAGCACTTTAGGAATGATCATCATTTTGCAGGTATTGGTTAAAACACAATTATTGGATACAAAAAATTGGATCTGACAACAGGCTAGGTAAAAAAATAATTGTTTTCTAGTTTTTTAGTCTGGTCACACCAGAGTGGTGGTCATATGTTATTCACGTGTCCTGTCAAATCAAGTTTTATAGTTATGTTTCGTGGTATATTGTTCAATTGTACTTGATTGCCATTAGCAAGAATGACAAATGTTCTATTACATAGAAGGTCTTACTTTATGGGCTACTCGATGCCCTTTTTGTGTCGTTTCAGACATGTTTGACAGGCTTGCTCATTTCTTTCTTTTTGCTGATGGTTTGGAAACCTAAGCTAACGTTTTGCACCCAAAAGTCGTTTTGAGTAAAAGAGTGAGCTTGAATATCATATGTAAGGCGCTCATAATTTTAAGACACAAACCTGCACCTGACAACCAGCAAGTCAGCTTAGCTTGTTTGCGTGGAATCTTTTGCTGATGTGCACTCAGCAGGGGGCTCTTCTGTTACGTGCTGGACGAGTATACGATGACATTATTGCAGAGGTGATTTAGGTGTGTGTCAGAGCCAGCAGGTGACCTCAGCTCTATGGTAATGAGCACAGTAAAACACCAGAGTGCTGGCCACGGCCTGTCAATCACCCTAAGAGTAGCGCTGCTGGCTAAAGGGGATTACATCAGTGGGTGAGATCATACTGCATCTACTTCCAGGCTGGAGTGCCCTCTCTCTCTCTCACTCTTTATCTACCTCCCTCGCCCTCACCACTTTGCCTCAGAGTCCTTGTGCCCATCAGACACACACATACACACACGCACGTGCAGACAGTGAGACGTATTCTGCATAGAGAAACACTACCCCACTCTGAGCTTGCATATGCACTAAGTGGCTTCGACTGCCTCTCTCTCTCTTTCTTTGTCTCTCAGTCATTGTCAGTGTCCGTGTGTTTTTCCATCTAGAACTTCTTTCCAGAGCAGATGGTGGCTTGGTGTCAGGAGTCTGATGGCTCAATCCCTCCGTCACAGCTCTTACAGGTGAGCTGAAGTAACTTGAAGGTTACTTTAACACCACTAAATCTTAAAACTAATCTAAAAGATGTAAAAGCAGGACATTTTTCCACTAGAAGAATGTATATCTTTGTGAGGAAAGTCCAAAAATATGCATCCACACATTCTGCTTATTATATCCCCCGAGTGTTGTTACCACCAGTTCTCTATGAGTACAGAAAAAGACTTAATGAACACAAAGTTTCCAGGATGTTAGAGGCAGAAACTCCGTTCCTCTACAGCACTGTTCCTGATAGAGACTGTATGTGTTTTTGCAGAACTTTTTGAACTCAAGCAGCTGTCCAGAGATTCAGGGCTATCTGTACTTGAAAGAGCCTGGACGCAAGTCCTGGAAGAAACTCTACATGTTCCTGCGTCGCTCCGGGCTGTACTTCTCTACTAAAGGAACATCCAAGGTGATTTTTACTAATTTCATGATTGACAAACTTTTGTGTAAAATATGTTATTTGCTAAGCCTATTTTTCTTTTAAGTATCAAGTTTGTGTTTTTTTTACATCGAAGATATCCTCAAATTCCTTATTTCTTTAATAAAATAAATATCTATTAAAACAAAACCCGCCAAAACTTGGTGGCTGATGTGCCTCTCACTCTCTCTCCATTACAACCTCACAGGAGCCCCGACACCTGCAGCTCCTGTCAGATCTGGAGGACAGTAACATCTTCACCATCATGACTGGCAGAAAACTCCACAATGCTCCCACAGAGTACCAGTTCTGCATCAAGGTAACACCAAAACACTGTAACCTGTGCCACTCAAGTAAGTCATTGCTGAATATTAAATTCATTTAGATAAGATAATTAAATCTGACAGCTGTAATCTGCTTAGTTTAGTATTTTTACATTGTTAATTTTAATTTTACTTCAGCAAACCCCATGAATGAAGTGAAACTTATCAGACGTGGCTGTAACAGGCATCTGCTGTCTCTTTACATATGTGTGTGTGTGTGTGCGTGCGTGCGTGCGTGCGTGCGTGCGTGTGCGTGTGCGTGTGCGCGTGCGCGTGCGCGTGCGTGCGTCAGACACAAGGGTTAAAACAGCGCAGCAGGGTTTCATACACATACTCAGCATACTGTGTCCCACTCCAGGAGTTATCTGTGGTGGGTCACCTGCTGATCTGGGATAAGCCCAGTGGGATAAGCCGGGATGGTACAGGGAATCTGGCCCGCCTAACCCCCTCACCTCTCTCTTAAACACACACACACACACACACACACACACACACACACACACACACACACACAGCACGCACAGACACACATTAGACAACTAGCGTGTCAGATGCTGTCAGCGGGGGTGACAGTGCAGGATTTGGTAAGGGATTTTACTTGGCGGATGGGGGTGGCTGGATTGTTGCTATGGTGATGTGAATTAATTTAACAGTAGGGTTACATTTAAGGAGCTGTTTGTCCTTGTTACTGATGGAGGGAAAAGGAGAAAAACTGTGCTGTGGTGCTGATAAAGCTCTTACAACTAGAACTTTAATATATGTATCACTGGGCACAATGAGGACTCATCTGGACAGTATATTCTTATTTTAAATTTTCTTACTCCATTATTCGCGCATAAACCTATTACAAAACACATGTTTAAATATTGAATAATAAAGCCCAAAAAAAATAGAAAACATTTTTTACCAGATGAAAAGTAAATGAGGAAAATAGTACACTTATAGATTCGGCACTATAAACACTGTGTTGCCTATTGGACTAAACAGTGAGGTGGCTTCATTGTTTGGACACTTTGGTGAGCGTCACTGACTGGAAGAGGGATTGGTTAACTGGGTGTAATCATGTTAAAGTGTTCACTGTCAGCTTGCCATTTGCCCTTTTAGAGCAAGGCTATGCAACATTTAAAGTAGAAATAACTGTCTTCCTTTTACAAATGAAATGCATTATGAGTTTGTTACTAATAAAACACTTGCCCATTCAATTTAATTGAATTCTAATACTTACTAATACTAGGCAGCTACAGCCTTACTTGGTCTGGTATGACTAGTGGTTTATGGAGGCTAATTATAGAAAACTTTAAACAGATATGGCTGTTTAACTGACTTTTAGTGAGATTGCTAACATTATTCTTGATGTGTTAATGTTATACACGACTACTTTTTAATCTCCCACTGCATTCCCTAATGACTTTTTAAGGCCACAGTGGCCAGTGTTAGAAAACATTACATCATCTTGTCTTAACAGTGATCGTAAGTGTGACTTAATACTGTTGCCCTGCAACGCCATGTCCCAGATGAGGCTTTTCATGTTCAGGTTCAGGATGTGGATCTCATTAATTTAATGTTCCTCTGTGTCTTCTCTTTGGTTGACAGCCCAGTAAAGTGACGAGTGACTGTAAGGAGCTGAAGATGCTGTGTTCGGAGGACGAACAGAGCAGGACCTGCTGGATGACTGCCTTCAGACTGCTCAAAGTACTTCCTTTGATTTCATAGGTTGTTAACATTTCTTAATTTGTCAGCACTGTCTTTGACGCATTAATGACGATGCTGTCTCTCTCTTCATGTTTCCACACAGTATGGGATAGTACTGTACCAGAGCTACAACGTTCCCCAGCAAAGAAAGTCTAACCTCCCGCCTTTCTCGACACCTGTGGTGAGGATCTGCTTTCTGACATCACCTTCTTACAACCCTGCTCTAATGCCCCCACTCATCCAAACCCAATCCAGATTGATCCATTAATTAGTTGATAGTTAATTAGAAACCAGTTCACTTTGTGGCCACCTTGTGCCTTCTTAAGAGGAAACACGCAACCATCGGCTAGATTACTATTTCCATTTGCATAAGAAGGATTTGCTGAAATTATTCTACCTAAACAGTCATTGTTGCCTTTGACTTTTGTATATGAGGTAAAAGCTGTGTAGTTTAAGGCTTACGTTCCAGATTCAGGTCAGACTGCTTTTCAAACAAACAGCAGTCTTTGACAAAAGTACATCCGACACATAACATGTTATCCCAGAGTTATTTAAAAGAGAGAACGTTTACATAAGGCCCAGACACACGTACAGGGTGTACAATCTGGGAAAGTTTGCACTTTTTAAACATTATGGACTGGTGGAGCGAGTTTTATATTGGGACTTATGATCAAACAATTTACCTTACTATAGAGCATTATGGTGTACATTCGCAAATCATCAAGTTTGAATGTTGAACTTTTAATTAACCACACAACATTTTTTAGTCAGTAGGATGTGTGTTTCTCAGTTTTATTAAACGGTGCATGTCAGTAACTTTGCTTTTCATAATAAAGAAATTTAATTCATATTTTCTGTTCAGTGGTCCGTTACAAAGTTTAATGTAGAAGGTGTTGTGGTAAATTGCAAAAGTAGTATGATAATAAATGTCTGTTATTCCTTCTTTTTATGATTTTGCAGAAAACCCCATAGACGCCGATCTGAAGTGTGTCTAATATAAAGTTGCTTGCTTTAGATATGTGTGGTAGTTCAATCTATAATTTGACATAATTTTATTAGTGATAATTGCCAGTTCAGTTTAGCAATTAAATCTAGGGTGTCTTTATTCTATACTTAAACTTGGGCTCATGCAAAAAATACAGTCTCCATCACAGTATCTGTTCGCTACAAAGGTGCACAGACAGTTAAGGTTTTTAAAAGCAAAATAAACAGTATTGGTTAAAAGTGAGAATATAGCAACCTCAATAATCAAATGATAGAAGTTTGCTTTATTGTGCCAATGCAAACATGTGAGAAAAAGCCTAAGATGATCTCACCTGCCCCTCATGTTTTTTAACCCACAAGGTATACAGCCTTAAATTTAAAGTCAATACTTGTAAGAAGAAGTAATATTGATTTCATCCCACCCAAATAAAAGATCCCTGTTATCACATACCAATATACTGTATATCCTGTACTTTATGATAATGATTTAAAAAAACACACTCCCTTAATTGACTATTTTCAGATAAAACAGACCAAAGTAACCAGAATAATTTGAGGCGAGGAGAGCCAGGGGAGACTTATGCTTTTCCTCACAGGGACATTTGTGGATTGACTGAAGTGGGTCTGTGTGCAGACAGGATTTGTCATGCCCCAGTGAGTGTGTCTGGCTTGTTTGACCTCTCACCCGCGTCTACCCCCCTCCCCCATCCTTGTGTACCCCCTCCCCCTACTCTCAACCCACTACCACCCTCCATCTATCATCCCGCCTTGCCACGTCTCAACAGAGGAGTGTATCTGAGAACTCCCTGGTCGCCATGGACTTCTCCGGAAGGACCGGTCGTGTCATCGACAACCCTGTTGAGGCCCAGAGTGCTGCCGTTGAGGAGGGGCAGACCTGGAGGGTAAGAAAGTGGAATGCAATGGCTAGGTCTTCAGGAAGTAAAATAAATTGGAATCCAAATATGAACACATTTAAGCCCCAGTTGTTACGTGATACATTCCTTTAAAATGATCCACAATCGTTAACTTCCCCTGGTTTTTCTGCCACAAATCATTTGTGATCACAGCTTTTACTTTCAAAATTATTCTCAACAAATATCTTTTCCACATTTGTAACTTTTGTACATTGAAACAACAAGAAAACCTTTTTACATTTTTGAACTAATTAATCTTTTCCCTGGCTCACTTTTCTTAGTTAATTCAAGTATGCAGCAGCAACACTTGAACACATCTCCTAGAGAGATCTGCTGTTTTGGCCCGAGATACTGTACAGTTCAATGTATCACAGGCAAAGGCTTGAGGCTGGATGGCTGATTTAAAAGGAATATTGTTTAATTTGTTGTAATTGTTGCACATGTGCCCTTCCTTCCACACAGAAACGGAGCCAGCGTATGAATGTCCTGGGCAGTCCCAGCCCGCTGCACCCTTCCTCTCTGAGCACAGGTACTGTCACTGCAAAGCACGGACAAACACAACATTTGACAAGATGAGGCTAACTAGACTGTATGTCTTGTTGATGGCAGAATTTACTAAGACTATATTACTTACCACTATACATAACCACTTTTTACATTTAGATGGGCCATAATACTTTGATTGTTATCTGTTCAGAAAAACAGAATAAAAAGGCTCCATATTAACAGCTCAATAACAATAAATGGGCACCAATTTCTATTGGTGGCAAAGGATGAAACTAAACAATTTCACAAATCAATCAAAAGAGAAAAGTACCATGTAAACATTTTCACCTGAACACTTTTTGGCTGTTGTCGTTCTATACATACCCTCCATCTCAACGTGAACGTTTGGGGATGTGAAACATTGTTGTAAGCAGTTGCTTACAGTACATTAACTGATGTTAAAAAGTGTTCATGTAACCACAGCTACTGAGTCAAATGTGTGTCTCTCAGTCATTCACAGGACACAGGTATGGTTTCATGGCCGCATCATGAGGGAGGAAGCTCACAAAATGATCATTCAACAAGGGCAAGTAGACGGGTAAGAACAACAATTTGCTGAGTGTGTTGAGAGGCCCCTTTTTTCAATTTTGTTTTACATGTTGTCAGTTTATGCTAAATTGGTCTTGTGTGATATGCATTAAAAGGCTTCAGGAAAAAGTGAGTCAAGATAAGATTATCTGTTAGACTAAAAAAATCATGAATTAGAATTTTTTTAAAAACTACAGACATCACTGCTGCTAATAATAACATATATCTCTAAATGTCACTGTCTAAAATGGTCTTTTGGCTTGACCAGGCAATATACATAGCCTTCACCCAGTGGATAAAGATAAAGGTTTTCAAAGAGTCATTTGAAATTTACTTGTGTAAAAATCACTGAAATGGAGTTACAGTTGTGATATTTCTATTTCATCCTTTTCATGAAGCATTAATCATTTCTCACATACCGCTATGTTCTTTGTGTCAGGTTATTCCTGTTGCGGGACAGTCAGAGTAATCCAAAGGCGTTTGTGCTCACCTTGTGCCACCACCAGAAGATCAAGCACTTCCAGATCCTACCGGTCAGTCACGTTACACAATGAAGTCACAGTACACTGCAGGAAATAAGCCATGCTCACTTGTAAAATCCTGGCAAACACAGCACAGTGAGGCAGATCTCTGCTCTGACTTCTCAGAAAACTACATAACCAAAAATTGTCCTGGTACATAATATTTTTATGATATGATATGGTGAAATTACCTGTTGTTACATTTCAAGCAAAAGCCCAATAACTTCAGTCTTTATCTGGCCCTGGAAGTTTCTAGCTGGTCCACCTTTTTTCAAATGTTAAATGTTCTGCAAGCCTGCTACACTCACGTCACTACCGACCATTTTCCTAAGCATACCAAGTTTTTTTTGAGATTTCAGAATAAGTTTTTCCTTCCTCCCAGGCAGACATCTGTTTGGGTTTATTTTGATACAATGCAGAGATTAACTTAAAATATCTCAAAGGGCAAGTTCACATAAATAGCAACAGACACATACTTTTTCATGTAGTACTGGTGATATCTAGCCATGCAGAAAGTACTGGTTATATTTGCTGAGGTGTTGAGAAAAGTGGCCTAGATTAAATGAGATTGCTAAAAGTGTAAAGACATACTTATCGGTGGAGCAGCTCTGGCAAACTTTGGAAACAAGGATATTTATTAATATTAATTTCAAGCATCTAATGGAACTCTCATACTACGTCTTCATCGTGGGACTTAAATCAGCTAACATTATGAGGCTGACATGCAAATGATAACACACTGATGTTTAGGTATAATGTTCAACATCTTAGTTTAGTGTGTTTTAATAAGTACAGTATGTAAGAAGAAAAGCTGAGGCTGATGCTTTTGGCATTGGTTAGGTAATTGGTCATAAACCAAAGAATTCAAATATCTTTTGGTGGCAGTAGATGAAAAGTAAGGGGATCGTCAAAGAGTTACGATTCATCCTTTGGGGACCATGAATATCTGTACATAAATTTATTGAGACATTTGTTTTATATGTTTGTTTTGCTTTGTCCCAACATGTCACAGATTTTTTTCAGTTGTCTTTTATGTCATGACTAACTGTCTTCTCCCCCACCTCTTGCTCTGGCCCGAAGTGTGAGGAAGATGGCCAGGTGTTCTTCAGCCTTGACGATGGCGCCACAAAGTTCACAGACCTGATCCACTTGGTGGAGTTTTACCAGCTTAACAGAGGAGTGCTGCCTTGCAAGCTCAAACACCCCTGCACCGCTGTGGCCTTGTGATACTGCTCAAACCTGACACCTTCACCCTCTTTTTGCACACCTCTCACCCTGAGATCCCAACTCCCATCTGCCCCTCCCTCACCAACACAATGAGGATGAGAAGATAGAGAAAAGTTAAGTCAACTTTGGGTTTTGTGAACAACTCAGCAGGAGCCAGCATTGGATGTTTGATTTTCCCAATGTGCCCATGCTTTTCTCCGCCTTATCGCTGTTGAGATATTAGAATGGGAAGCATCTGGATGGCTGAAGCATTGCAGATTGTGAACCTAGAAATCACCTTACTCCTGTGTTGTCATGGAGACTTGGTTTTGTCATTGCCGTTTTGACCCTAAAATGAGACCATATGTTGTAAAAGGCAAGACAGCCTAAATCTGTTCAGCAGGAGTGCTGCGGGTCTCTCTTTCTCAGAGTCCGTCTCCCTTCAACCCCTTAACCGCCCTCATCCTCCAGGCCTGATAAGCTGTGGTACCCGCCCAACCCATTCCACTCTGTGGCTGAGATGGGCGGGGAGCGCCACCCTCTGACTTCCTCATCGATCATCAGGGATGGACGAGAACTTCTCTGGGTCTAACAAAGCTGATCCAGAGCTATTCTCAACCTGTGCAGTCCAGTCTGGATAAGCTGATAACCCACCCCGCAACCCCCAAATGGACTTGATGCTGCCACTCTGCTGTGTCCTTTCCCACAATCCCCCTGGTGACACCTTGATCCCGCCTCTCCTCCTCCACAGAAGCTCAGAGAAAAGTTGGGAGAGAAAGAGTTGTAGCTTAAGGCAAGATAAGCAGAGCAGCGGCGAGAGTTTGCTGAAAGGACAGAGGAATGTTTATCAGGAAGGCTGTAACAAGCCTCTCTTGTAGAGTTGATTACTTGATGTCATTTTAATGCTGTTTTATTACTGTTGATTCAATGCAGAACTAGCTTTGCACTCCTGGGCGGACAGACGACAGCTGTTCTCTCTAGCTAAATGAAGCTGCCTGCTCTCAGTTCATCCTTCTCCAGCCCCCCCACTGACCCCTCCCCTTCTGAAAAGCATGCATGTGAATTTCCTTCAGTTCTGATTGGATTACAGTGGCGTGGGAGCAAAGAGAGCCACGGCTGATTATGCAGTGCCTTTCAGATAGGTTTTGTAACATCTTGGACCTCCGTGTGGCTTGAACCAACATGACCATGCTTTTGGTAAAATGAATGTGCTCGTGAACTGCCTGCAGCGTGTGTAGACCATGAGGAGGAGGAGGAGGAGGAGGAGGATGACTGTTAAATAGACTTCTTTAAAGATTATCCACCCCATGACTTCTGCTATTACAGTCTTTTTTTTAAACTGAAATGTAAATGTGTTGGTGAATATGTCTTTGAATGTCATTTTCTTTTCCAAAGTCTGTTTTAAGCTCACTGCTTGCACATTTTATTGATCTTGATTTGATATTGATGGGTTGGAGCTGTCATGTTCGGATTCTGACCACTTGTCCCACACATCAGAAAAGACAAATCAACAAAAGCACTCCTATAATGTTTTATTTTGTTTTATAATGTTAATGAACAAAGAACTTGAAATGTGAACTCAGTTGACTGTGCATCCATGTACAGTGGAAAGAGATTCACTCGCCTTAAGTAAAAATTGGGAGCCTTGTGTATGAAATCGAAGCTTCTTTAAATGCACATACAGTAACATTTCAGATATCAGGAGGGTTGAATAAGTGTTTAATGTTATGTTAAATTAATCATTTAACATTTTTGGAAACGCTCTTATTAACATAGTTGCATGCTTAGCAGAGCGTAAAGACTGAAAAACAGGGGAAAACAGCTAGTTGGCTCTGTATAAACAAAATTTATATACCAGCACCTCTAAAGCTGATCACTAACCACATTCTATGTTGTTGAAAATGACAATTTGTGGTTTTAACAGGGGTTATCTGCTCAACTTTTTCAGACATGTGCAGCAACTTTGCAAGATAAGCTAAATAGCTGCTGGCTGTACAATAGGTGTTGGACTTTATAGTGTTTTCCTTCACACTTTTAAGAGATCTCTCTTACTGAGTTGAATAAACTAAAAACATAACAGTAGTATCAGTCTTCTCATCGACTGTTGGCAAGACAGCTAATAAGTTTATTTCCCAACATGTCAGTCTGTTTCCTAAAAGTAAAAATCCACCGTCAATCACAGTGTTAAGGACTTATTTCTTTAAAAGCCATTTTTTAACAATCACACTCGGAGAGATTCACAATGATAGAGGTAGAGGAAACAATGTCCACACCAACAGCAGCCTCAGTAGACCAGAATGCCTTGCAGCCATAAGGTTTTAATTGATTAGTCAACAGAAAACCAAATGGTAACTATTGGGATAATTAATAATCATTTTCAACCAAAAATGCCATGGCTTCAGCTTCTCACGTCCGTATTTTCTGCTTTCCCTCGTCTAACGTCATAGAGAAGTGAATATGTTTTGGGTTTTGACTGTTTGGACAGAAAATCTATTGAATTGCATTTTTTAAATACCAAACAAAATCGTTGCATAAACAATACAAATGTTCATTATTTTATTTGAAAAAACATGGACATGTGTTGTTTGATGGTTATTTAAATCTATTTTAGGAAATGAAACTGAAAGCAGATATGGTTTGTCCATTAAGATGTGGACTGTGACACCATGTGTAGGAGTTGAAAAATTAGGACTTTGGTGCCCCCTATTGATAGCATGGATTAAATAAAATCCCAAAAGCATAAGTGCAAGGACCATATTTGTATCAATATATTTATACTATCTCCTGCTGTCATGTGACCAGCAAACAAAGTCTGTACCAAAAGTTTGTGACTCTTAACCCGCTCCCACCCGAACCACCACCCTCCCTGACCTGCACTTCCCATTTATCCTGTGCCAACTTCACAGTGAACAGGGTTAGCAGGAGGCCATCAGACTGCCTGCCAGGCTGACTAAATGCTCTCTAAGTACTGTCATTGACCTTCAAGCCTCTACTACCATCAGTAGACCAAATCACATATCACTAACACCAATCAGGAGTTACTAGTCAGTAAGGGCAGACTCGCTCCAGGGATTGGATAATTCTTGAACCCCTGCCCCCCTTTCCCACCTGTGTCCAGCCTGTAAGCTATAACCCTGTGGTGAATTTGTGTGTGTGAATGGCCAGACTGTTAAATCCAGGATTGCTAAGTCTGCTGGTTATCATAACTTGCCTTCTAGAGACAGTAAGAGGTCGGATGGGTAATGTCATAGTAAGCTGTGGATTTTTGAGCGGATGGGACTTTTGGCTGGCGGTATCCCAGCATTCCCATCACTCTGTTGAGGTGCTTTCCTGTCTATCAGAACGGGACGCAAAACCACATTGTTATGTGTCACCAGAGACAAACCATCGTCCTCTCTTTCTCCCTCCATTTTTAATCACTGTGTAACAATGCAATCCTATACACAAGCCCAAGTATATGAATATACCAGTATACAGTATAATTTGTTTTATAAGTATGTGAAGCTATGGAGAAGATGTAGATCTAACACTGTACCTAGGTCACAGATCACTATGTATGGGGCGTTATGCTTTTGCTCATAACTCCGTGTAAAATGAAGAATGACTTATTTTTTCCTTTATTCCATTATTTGATTGTGTGTATATTGACATTATTGTGTATTTTCTTTGGTTTGCCACAAAAAGACCTTATATATATATATATATATATATATATATATATATATATATATATATATATATATATATATGATATATGTATATATATATATATAGGTATATGTATATATGTATATATGTATAGGTATATATATATACATATATGTGTATATATATATACGTATATATGTGTATATATATATATATACATATATATGTATATGTATATATATGTATATGTATATATATATATATGTATATATATATACACACACAGTAGTTCGTATATATATACATATATATATATATTTTTTATAATTATATATATATATATATATATTTTATAATTATATATATTTATATACATAAAAGAATATACCACATTATATACAGTATTAAATTAAGCTGTTTTTTATTTTAAGAAAAACTGGATTTTTGACGTGTGTCAAATTTCTGAACATCAGTTGTGTGTATAAGCTGACAGGCTGACAGTCTTGAACTCTGCCAGTGTCCAATTCTGATGCTTTTTTATTTTAAAGCAGCATCTTTTGAATATCCCTTCTCTGCCTATCTGCCTGACACATCTGATTCCACTCAAGCAATTGTTTGAATACTATCCTGACACACACGCCAGTGGTTTTTCATTAAGAGCACACACGCACACAGAACGCTCAACTCTTGGGGATATTCTTTGCAGCTTTTGTGCACCTTCCACCGCAAGTAGTGCAATTATATGCTGTAGCTCAAGAGGGTTGTGCATTTCTTCATTACTCTGATGTTAAGGTGCATAACAAAGTTTTTAAATTCTTTTTCTTACCTAAGCCTATTCTTGCAGCAGGTGCCTCTCGTGAATAGTATCATGTCCTTAGTTGCCATCCGTCCACTCACTGCATTCATTTACAGTTAGATGTAACTGTGAAACATAATCCTACTGGAACTAAATCCTAATATCAGGTCAACATTCAGTACCCATCGACACTGATGACTCAGTGTAGGTACAGGTGTTCAGTGTTGTTGGATTTTATTTTTTGGTTGAAGTCATCATAAGCTGAAGTTAAAAAACTTTTCAGGGAAAGTAATAAAGAGCAAATGAACCGTAATCATTTTTTCAGATAACCCCATTGTGCTTTGCTTCATTCTGTCTGTACGGATCCTGTTCAGGTATTTTTGTATAAATAAGGGACTGATATATTCTCTGTTTATTGGAAATTAGAATAAAAGACAACATTGCTATAAACCAAAAATGGCTGGCTTGGTGCTGTGTTCTGTTACGTTTTGAAGACCTTAAGTGTTTTTCATTACATTAATTTGCGCATTCTCTCTCCTCGGCTGACCCAGAAATCCTTCCCCCTCCTCCATGATGGAGGATCTCGCCATGCCTTGCCAATATCTCGAAATGGATGAAAGAAAGCCACCTTCAGCTCAACCTAACCAAGACTGAGCTCCTTGTCATCCCAGTCAGTCCCTTGGACAAACTGAACTCATACCCACAAAGTCTGCCTGGAACCTGGGTGTCATAACTGACAACAAGCTAACCTTTAAGGTTCATGTGGCCTCGATTGCTCGGTCATGTTGATTTGCCCTGTACAACATCAGGAAGATCAGATCAGAGCATGCAACACAACTGCTGGTACAGGCTCTCGTGATATCACGCATTGGCTACTGCAACTCCCTACTGGCAGGCCTTCTTGCATGCACAATCAAACCTCTGCAGTTGATCCAGAATGCAGCAGCACGACTGACATCTACAATCAACCCAAAACGGCACTTCACTCCCTTGTTCATATCCCTCCACTGGCTCCCAGTTGCCGCTCACATCAAATTCAAAACCCTGGTGCTCGCTTACAAAACAGGCAAAAAAGGCTCCTGCCTATCTGAACACCCTTATCCAGGTCTACACTCCGCCTTGCCCTCTACGCTCCGCCAATGAAAGGCGCCTGGTACTCCCATCACAACAGGGCCCTAAGTCGCTAGCTAGACTCTTCTCCTCAGTAGTCCCAAGGTGGTGGAATGAGTTACCAAATTCCAATCCATCCTCAGAGTCCCTTTTCCACCTTTAAGGAAAAGCTAAACACCCAGCTCTTTCATGAACACCTCTGCACTTAATGATATTGATGCCATTGATGATGACGACATTGAGGATGTGGTTTATGTTGATTAGGATTCTCATGATGATGATGATGATGATGATGACGTTTTATATCGACCTTATTGATGTTGCTGATGATGATCATTATTAAAAAAAAAAAAACGCCCTGTGCACTGCCTGTCGGCACCATTGTCCAATCACACTTGAAGCTGTTTGTTGGCACTTACTGACTTCGTTCCCTCCTGTCTTGATCGTTGCTTTTGTTGTATTGACTCTCAGATGCACGTCACTTTGGACAAAAGCGTCTGCTCAATGAAATTGTAACATTTTAACATTGTAAATTCTTTTGGAAGTGGAATGAAGCAAGATTAGCTTCCTCATCAGTTCTACATCTGATGTGCTTCCATCTCCAAAGGTCCTCCCAGCTTGTCTTTCTCCTCGGCATGCCTTCCCACCACAGTTGCCCCTTTTTGCAAGAGAAACTGTCTTTACATCTCTTGCTGTCTCCTCCTTTTGGCACAACTCCCAGAATACAAATTTCCTCTCCTCTTCGTTTGTTGAGCCGCCTCCCAGACCTCAGATCACCTTTGCTCTACCAGTGTCTTTGCGCCAAGTTTGTTATTTGTAGTAGTAGCAGCAAGTAGTAATAATCAGCAAGGCAAGTACTCCTTTTAGCTGACTTTATTGCTAGCCATGCAATCTCAGATCCCATCGGCTATAGTCTGAGACGATATAGCCTCTGGGGACACCGGTGAACGTGCCGGGCGGTAAGCAATAATCGACTTCCTATCAAGACTTCCTTTTCTGTGTGCTGCATTGTTACAGAAAGAGAAACCGTTTTCTTGTGATTTACTTGTTATTGATGGGTCTTACCTTTGCCAAAATTCCAACATCATGATGCAGATTTGTAAGAAGTAAAAATTCAAGCTTTACCAGGTCCGTCGTCAAGAGGAGAAGATAATTTGAACCGAGGTCGAATCGATCTGATGCATTTGAGGAAGTCCTGGCTTTCGTGACACAGCATCAAGGGAATTCATCTGAAGTTACATTTTAGATCTAGAACGGATTGTTAGCTGAACTAACATGCAGATGTCTGTTTATAGAAATTAATAAGAGGGTAAATCGTTGTCAGATCACACTGATGGGAGCCGGGATGGCATTACGGTGGATTACGTTCTGCCTGCTTTTGCTCTCCTCACAGACTTTTTTTCTTGCATATGCCTCAGCCTGCTGATACGTGATTGGTCAATATTACTCTGACTACAAGCGTAATTCAAACGGAAATCCTAACACTTGCCTTTCCGGAAATCCATGTCCCTGCCTACAGATTCTATATGTAGAATATTCTACTATGTAGAATCTGTAAATAGAGATTACTAGCCATGCAATAACACAAGCTGCATACAGCTTCTACTCTTTTCTCTAACTCTTCTTCTACAGTCTCCCTGTCTGTATACAAACAGGCCACTCTAAAGTATACTATGCCATCTTGTGGCAGACCCAGCATTCCCCCCTTACTTAAAAGAATATGAAAGGGCATTTCAAAATAGAAAAGTAAAAACATATGAGGCATTTGTGACAACTTAGGTTAGTAAGCAACACTCTGAGCATGACCTTAGCTGCTATACTGTTTTCCCTTAGGGCGACAACCAAAACATTACCAACCCAACCCGGGCGGCTGTGGCCCAGTGGTAGAGTCGGTCGTCTTTCAATCGGAAGGTCGGAGGTTCGATCCCCAGCTCCGTCAGGCTACATGTCGAAGTGTCCTTGGGCAAGACACTGAACCCCAAATTGCTCCCGGTGGCATAGCCAACGGGTATGAATGTGATATCTGATTGACAGTTGGGCACTTTACGTAGCAGCCTCTGCCATCAGTGTGTGAATGGGTGAATGTGATATGTAGTGTAAAAGCAGCTTTGAGTGGTCGCAAAGACTAGAAAAGCGCTATATAAGTACAGTCCATTTACCATTTACCATTTACCCATCACAATCAGAAAATACCACATATCAAATTTCCTTAAGTGGCTATTTGGACCCCTGTATACTGCAGTAGTACTGTCTAATAAAGTTAATTACAGAACTTGACATGACAGTCCTTAACCTGGCTGGAAATCCATCATCCTAGCAACTCTAGCACTCCTCCTAAGAGTCACGGGAGCTGGCAGGTGAGGCATGTGGTAATAACAGAGTCCACCAACTTATCCATCTGAGACCACCAGTACACACCTTGGTTTGTGTCATGCGCAAGGTGAACCACTGTAGTTCCCAGGGAAACAGGAACAATATAGCGATGTTCACCTCTCATGACTAGGGCGTCAGACGCAGAGAGCTTGTGTCGGATCAGGAAGTAACATTCCATGTCCTTCTTGCGTTTAGGCCATCCCTTTTCAATCTGGGCACGCAAGAGGTCAAGTTCAGGGAATTGCACAGTGGAAGATGTGAAGTCATGCATGGATGGAGCTGATAGTACAGACCCCACCCTATCAGGTTCCTCCACTGCGGCTGTATTGGCAAGTAACGGTAGACATGACAGGCAATCCCATCTTGGTTCTGTGACCCTGGTCTGTACTCCACGTCATAAGTGAAACAGAGCAATTGGGCTGGCCACCGCAACACTCTCATGCCTGCCTGGCCAATGTCTTTGGTGGCAAGCATTGTGGTCAGTGCCTGATGGTCCATTTTTAGTGTGAAGAGTAGCCCCCAGAGATCTGACGTCCACTTTTCCACAGCCCACACACACACTAGGGCCTCTTTTTCCACTGTTGAATATTTTCTTTCTGCGGCGGTTGGCTCCTTGATGCGAATGCTACAGTACGTTCAGTCTTATCTGGGTGTATTTGGGTCAGCACACCACCCAGACCATAGCATCTGTCACCATGAAGGTTGGGAGTAAGGGGTCAAATAGTGCAAGCACCGGACTGTCAAGTAGCAACCGTTTCAGTTCGCTAAAAATGCGTTTCGCATCCACAGTCCATCAAAAGCAAGAGTCTGTAGTGTCTGCAGCATGCTCTGGGTTGGTCCATTTCATACAGAGGCAGAGCGGTGTCTATTTTACCTCCGCTGATTCAGCTTTTGCTGCGTGACCACGTGCACAGGAGCACCACAAGTCAGCATACTGGAGGATTGTAGGGCATGCTCCACCTTACATGCAAGTGTAATGGTAGAGTCTCAATGGATGGGATGGTTCCAGTAAAAGTCTCTCTCGCACTGCCTGTGCATAAGCCTTTTCAATGAGTTGATCCCTCAGCATCTCATTTTCAATAGTAGCATAGGCACATGTAGCCGCTAATTCCCTCAGTGCAGCCAAATACCAAGGCAAAGTCTCGTCAGCACGTTGAGCTCTCTGTCTGAAGTGATGGTGAGCCACGACAATATTCACTTGCGGCACAAATTGTACCTCCAAAGCCGCCATGGCTTCATCATACGAATCTCCTGTGTCCAGTAGGGTGTAGAACAAACGTTGTCATTCTTTACCATGGGCATGAACGAACAGAACACGTTTCTGGCCAGGAGTTTCCAGTAGCATGTATGGCTAGTAATTCTGGAACATTTTTCGCCATGTAATGAATGGAATAGATGGCTCCCCTCATCAGGGTACGAACAGTGCAGGGATGGGTACAGACATCGTCGCCAGCTGTAATGTGTATTAGTAGCAGCAAGTAGTAATAATCAGTGAGGCGAGTAATCCTTTTAACCGACATAATTGCTAGCCATGCAATAACACATGCTGAATACAGCTTCTACCCTTTTTTTTTAACTCAACCACTCTTCTTCTATCAATTCCTTGTCTGTATACAAACAGGCCATTCTTAGGTATATTATGCCATCTAGTGGCAGACACAACAAAGTTGATTCCCTTGCTACCAGTCCAAAGCTGCCTTTCTCCCACAGGAATGGCCCCATGATGTCTTAAAGTTTGAGAATGTATGTATGATAGTGTCTATTTCCACCCAGTCTCTTAAGTACTTAGTATCATCTGGAGTCTTACTTCAGATTTCTTACATTCCTACATTAGACTTGTGAAACCCCTAAGCATTAGAGGCAGATGTACTCAGACATTGTGATCATCAAGCCCTTTTTTTGAGTATTATATAATCATGAGTTCCATTCTCCACAGTAATTTTTGGTGCTCATACACTGTGAGTGGCTGCATTATTTGGGGCAAGAGTCCAGAAAGTTGGTGCCAGAGATTTAGTTTCCGGGAAGGGGGTTCGTGGTTATGTTATTCAGAATGTTTATAATGCCTTAGTTGCTGCACCTGCTCTTTGGCCATGACTCATGCATTGTCCCAACTGCCTAGGCTTTTGATGAGTTGCTTGTGCACTGTTTTATAGAGGTTATGCACGTAATGTCACGGTAAGCGGGAGTACACCCACTGAGTGGCAGAAAGCATGTACTGAGTGTCATTGCCTGTATTCAGCCTGACTGCTGAGAAAACACAAAAAAGACTTCTAAAATGGGAAAGAGCTACTTTGTTATGGACTGTAAAAAAAGATTCAACATGAAGCCGGAGCTATCTTTTTACAGATTACAGAAAGCAAAAGAAAAGAAAGGAAAAGCAAATGGATCACTGCAATTCAAAACAGCTCGAATCCAGGCACTAAAACATGAACTTTGACAGCATTAAAAATCTGATAATTAGCATTGTTGCTAAATGGGGGATGTTTAGACAGTAGCCCTTGTTATATTAAAATTCTGTCACAGTACCGTAATGAAGCTCTGTTATGGCGCCTTTGCCATTTTTACATTGGACAGAGCAACACCCATGTAAAGCCGCCCCAGTGTGTGTTTTTACGTTTGATGTCATATAGTGTTCCAGTGCTGAAAATGTGCGAACAAACAGCGCATGCTTGACGTACAAACAGTGCTGTTCTGCCCGGCCGACTCGACCCTTTACACTGATGCCATTTTGCCCCCGTTACTACCTTCGGTGCCAGCCCAGAGACAGAACAACTTCCACCATTCTGTGCATTTTACACAGAACACGATGTGTAACAGAAGCATAATCCTGCTGTGAACTGGCAGTGAAAAAGGGGCTAGTGCTAGCTATCCAAGACAAACATTAGTTTTGGGGTGCTCAACAAAGCAAGCATACAGTTAGCCAGATAACTTTGAAGTTTCTACAAAATGTATAGATATTTTGAGTATCACACATCCTTATAGGTGACTGAATCACGCCTGGCTTATAATGGCTTTGCTACTTTATGCACTATTTACACACCTTATAGGTCCATTCTTTTTTTCTCTTTTTTTTTTTACTTCAGGTGAGATTTTGTCATTTTAAAATGTATTCTTTAGGGTCCTGTGGAATCAGGAAATAAAGTGTGTTCTTTTACAGGGTATTTACAAAATGTTTCTATTTAAAAGTCAAATTGGAATATATGATCACAATTAAATTGTGTCTAATAATGTGTTATTGTAGTTATGAGTATGATTGAGCATAGATTTAGGTTTTGGTTTCAAATGAAAAAAATAGCAAGAATGAAACCTCTTCCAGGTAAGTGGAGCAGCCTACTTTTTCTCGGCTGATTGTTATTAACTGAGAACTGTTTAGCAATTTTGTTTCAAAAGTTATCTTTCCAAAAACGTATGAACTAGAGTTTTGGTTCTGGTCAAAACAGAACAGGTTCATTTTAACACTTAATTTAAAAAGAGTGTTTACATATTAATATACTGAAATAACATTTTGTAAAGAATTATAATTCACAAATATATTTTCAAATTAATTTAAGAATACTATTTATGATAGCTTTAAAGCATATTTGCTTTTAAGTTCATTTCAACCCTTTTACTGTAGAAACCTGAGGCTGGGCAATAGGGACAAAATGAACCAAAACAAAACAAAACAAATCAGGTAAATACAATACATCAGAGTTTACATCAAAACATCATCACTTAACTGTAGCAAAGCCTTTTCAATTTGGTAAAGAAAAATGCCTCTCATTTTACTAAATCAAAAATCACAGATACATCTACTTTCTAACAATAAAAATGGTATAACAGAAACATTTGCCCCTCCCTAATAAAATCAACTATCAGACCAAAAAACGTACCTCGGGAACTACTTGGTTAAAATTTGGATTCAACCCGTTTTTGTTTAATTCGTTAAATGAAACATAACCTAGGATCCTTAATACATGTATTGGCATAGCTTCAATAACTTAAAAAGCTAAACTTAAGATGGTTTAGCTGACACCAGTCAACAAAGTCAGCAATGACCTCCCTGTACTCCTGTTCATTAACCTCAGATACAGACCCAAGGATGGCAGTATCTTCAGAGAATATCCGGAGGTGACAGCTCCCAGCAGCTTGTAGCTGAAGTCCAATCTATACAGAGTGAAGAGAAAGGGGGGACACCGTCCACTGTAGGTTCACTTACTGTGGTCTGTTAGTAAGGTAGGAAATCATCTATGCAGCAAGGTGACAGTCTACTCCCACTCCTTCTATTTTCCCCTGAGCAGTGAATGCTGGATTGTTTTGAAGGCACTGGAGTCAAAGAACATGATCCCCACAGTGCTGCCAGTGTTCTCTCGGTGTGTCAGGGATCTGTGAAGCAAATAGGTGGAGGAAACATGTCTTCAAACAACACTGGAGGCCATCCAGCAGGAGGAGGAGGCCGCATTAGCTGAAGCTACAATACTCGAAGCAGCAGTGGATTTGCCAGACATTAAGGAGCTATCTTGAATCTGTGACATTGAAGAAAGCTTACCTCATCAATCAGCCGACAGGACTGAAAGGTATGTTCAAGACTAGTATGTTTACATGAATACCAACCAGTCATCAGCATGCGAGGATAATCCACAGCCTAAAACTGAGGTTGGATTTGCTAGCTTAGCAGATAACCGTAAACCAAGTGGTGGTTCTCCCCTTCATTACCAGCCTGTTCATAGCCAGTTTAAAAAGCAGCATTCGTCTCCAAACGCCCCAGTTTCTGTTGATGAGACTCCTTCAATCAGACACCTGTTGTTCCGTTTCAGACCTAAAAGAGAAAGTGAAGGGAACACGCCACAGCCTACAGAGAATACTGACCAGCCACGTGCAGGAGCACACAACATCTCTTGTGAGTCACATTCTAATGTCTCGGATCTAGCAAAGTTTTTAGCTCACCGTGACCTACTTACAGCTGGACTGATGGAATTCAATGATAGGCCGGAGAATTACTAGGCATGGAAGTCTACATTCTTAAATGCCATAGAAGACCTTGATTTGAAACCCAGTGAGGAACTTGACCTGCTAATTAAGTGGCTAGGACCGGAGTCTGCTGAGCATGTGAGAAGAGTGAGATCAGTTCACATCAGATACCCTGCTGATGCTCTCAGCATGGTCTGGGAGAGGTTAGAGGAGTGTTATGGATCTGCAGAGGCGATGGAGACTACTATCTTTAACAAGCTTGAACGTTTTCCCAAGGTTACTAATAGAGACCCTCAACACCTGAGAGAATTAGGTGACCTGCTCCTTGAAGTGCATTCAGCAAAACAAGAAGGTTAATTACCAGGTCTGTCTTACCTGGACACGGCACGTGGCATTAATCCCCTCTTAAAGAAACTATCTTTCAGTCTCCAGTATAGATGGATGGTGCATGGGACAAAATACAAACTGCAAAACCACGTCAGCTTTCCACCTTTCTCTGTGTTCTCTGGTTTCATCCATGAGGAAGCAAGGATGAGAAATGACCCAAGTTTCATCTCCGCAACTTCAAGCACCCCACCACCGAAAGAAGAGATTCTCACTGACAACAGTAAAAACACCCATAGCAGTGCACACAACAGAGGTTGACAATACTAAACAGAAGGAAGAGGCAAAGGAATTGGACAACCCTAAGAAGCAGTGTCCCATTCACAAAAAGCCCCAGCTCCTGCAAAGGTGTAGAACTTTCAGAGAAGCATCAGGGAAGAGGAATGAATGATATTCCTTAGGGAAAATGGTTTATGTTTCTGTTCATGTACTTTACACCAAGCAAAAGACTGCAAGGCAGTCATCCAGTGTTCTGAGTGCAACAGTGAGAAACACATTGCAGCTCTTCGTGCTGGCCCAGCACCTTGGTCAACTAGACAAGCTATCGCCCCCCCCCCCCCCCCCCCCCCCAACAGCATGGCGGGGAGGAAAAGGAAGCTCTGTCTTCTTCAGTCACCCCCTCAACCTGCACAGAGGTGGGGCTCTTGGCTTGGTGATTGTAGGAGGGGTCTGTCTCGGTGGGGAACATCGCCTTACAAGTCCTTGCCCCCCTAAAATTTGTGTCAAGAAGAGCTTCAGCCAGGACTACCAGTCTCACAAGTCTTGTACTCCAAACTACAAACAGTGCCCCCTGCCAATCAACGAAACAGGTCTAATTGGAGAGTCTGTTTTCCGCTACACAAAGGATGATGACAAACCAGCCCCTTCTATGGAGGATCTTCCTTTCCTGAAGATTATGGAAAAGGATGCATCAAACAGCTGTGATGCTCCACTCCCTTTCTGTAGCCCAAGACAACATCTCCCTAATAACTATGAACAGGCAAGGAATCATCTCGGTGCACTGATCCGGACACTCAGGAAGCACCCAGAGAACAGGAACATTACATTGCATTCATGAGCAAGGTCTTCAAGAATGGACATGCAGAAGTTGCTCCACCCTTACAGCCAGATGAAGAGTGCTGGTACCTACCTCATTTCAGAGTTTAACAAGTTAAACGAGTTTATCAAAAACCTAGACAAATAAGGGTAGTATTCAACTCTAGCGCCCAACACCATGGTGTATCCCTCAATGATGTCCTCCTTACTGGTCCAAACATGAACAATAGCATGCTTGAGTTATTGCTGCGATTCAGGAAGTTGCCAGTGGCAGTGACAATTGATGTAGAGCAGATGTTTTACTGTTTTGTGGCACGACCAGACCATCAGAACTTTCTGTGCTTCCTGTGGTACCGTAATAATGACCTTAACGATCAGGTAGTGGAGTACAGGATGCAAGTTCATATCTTTGGTAAAAGCCCATCATCATCAGTGGCAACCTATGGGCTCAGGAGGGCTGCTGTAGAGGGAGAACGAGAATACGGAGCAGGGGCAAGGCAGTTCATTGAGAGGAACTTTAACGTTGATGACGGTCTGGTGTTCCTCACCACAGAGGAGGAAATGATCACTCTTCTTCAGAACGCCCAAGACATGTTAGCCCTCTCAAACCTCACAAATTATCTTCCAACAGAGAGTGTGATGAGAGCCTTTCCTCATGATGACTTTGCTAAGGGGCTGAAAGATCTGGATCTCAATGTTGATCCACCTTCCATGCAGAGAAGTCTGGGAGTGAGTTGGGACGTTACAGAGGATGCTTTCACCTTCTAAGTGTCAGTGACAGAGAAGCCTCACACAAAGTACGAGTTTTGTTTGTGTTTGACCCACTGGGATTTGCTTCCCCTGTAAGAATTCAAGGAAGGTCTTTGCTCAGAGCACTCACCTCAGAACCATGTGACTGGGATGCTCCTCTTACAGAAGATAAGTACGAAGAATGGAAACTGTGGAGGGACTCACTGAAGAACATTGAACAGATCAAGATTTCCCGGCAGTACACCTCCACATCACTCAGCCAAGCAGAAAGTAAGGAACTGTGTGTTTTCTGTGATACGTCCACAACTGCAATAGCCGCTGTAGCCTATTTGCGTACAACCAATGCAAGATGTAATACAGATGTTGGCTTAGTGTTTGGCAAGGCAAAACTGGCTCCACGTCCAGAGATGACTGTTTCAAGGCTTGAGCTATGCGCACCTGTTTTGGCTGTGGAAATAGCAGATGTAATTGTGGATGAGATGGACACTGAATGCGATGCTGTGACATTCTACTCTGACAGTAGAGTGGTCTTAGGTTACATTCACAATAATACTAGAAGATTTTATGTGTACATACATAACAACGTACAACGCATAAGGAGGATAACCAGCCCTACAAACGAGAACCTGGCTGATCTTACCCGACAGAGCTGATCTGCATAGTCCTTCAGGAGTCTGGAGCTGATGCCACCCAAATCTGTGGCCATTGTAGCCCTGAGCTTTGTCAGTTTGTTTCTCACCTGGTCAGCTGTTATGGAGAGGCTGGGGGTGGGGAGGAGGAGAAGAGGGGGGGGGAGTGGGTTGGCAGTGGGCAGAGATGGAGTGGGAGTCTGGCTGGTCTGTGCTCTGATGAGTGGGGGAAGAAGTGTCAAATTGGTTAAAAAACTAATTTTGTTCTTTTGCCCACTCCTGGTCTTCAAGTTCAGGACTCATCCCACAGCAGTGTTAATTTCCTTAAACACAAAGGCAGGAAGTGGATCATCACAAGACACAAGGTGTCAAAGTAAAACAGGAAATACCTAAACAACGAAACAAATCAAAAACACAACTAAACCAGAACAACTCATTACAAGGACGTTGACAAGCTAAAATAGATTGTTGGTAATAAAAACTCTGTCGATTTCAATGATCAGCAATATTTTCCTCACTGTGCGTCTAATCAGTCTTTCAAAATACAGGCAATGCATTCCTGTAACTGATTAAATTGGTTGAGGGCCATGTGCGGATCCCCTTGAATCCAACCCAGCCATACAGGTGATGATGTCCCAAAATGGCAGCTCGACAACAATAGTTTGATCTTTGAGTTTTCGGTGACTAAAACTAGACTAAAACTATCTAAAGTGTAAAAATGACTAATATGTGACTAAAACTAATAAGCATTTCCATTTTAAGACTAAATCTAAAATAGCTGCCAAAATTAACACTGTCCCATTGCCTATGCTGTGACCTGAGATGTTTTCCAGGCCTCTCCAGACCTCCCTTCTGTTGTTCTGTTTTAGCTGGTCCTCCATCTCAGCCTTGTAGATCAATCAATCTATCAAATTTAATTTGTATAGCGCCAAATCATAACCATAGTTATCTCGAGACACTTAACAAAAAGATCAGGTCTAGACCGTACTCTTTGTTATGTTATTTAAAGAGAGGCCCAACATGAATCACCATGAGTAGCACTTACCAAGATTTGGCACATTGGCAAGGAAAAACTTCCTTTTTAGGCAGAAACCTCGAGCAGAACCAGACCCATGTTGAACAGCCATCTGCCTCGACTGGATGGGCCGCAAAATGGGATAGAAGGAGATGCAGGATAGAGACAGGTTGTTGCAGTTGAGCAGGTCCATAGCAGCAGGTGGTCTGCAGCAACGATCCCCAGGAAAGGAACCTACAAGACAGGGGAGTACAAGAACTCCCAGGAAAATATATGGTTGGTAATGTTAATGGGACCAGAAGATCTGGAGTAAATGAGCTGCATTTATATAAGAGAGAGAGAGAGAGAGAAAAAAAGAGGGAGGGAGGGAGACAGACAGAGAGACAGAGGGAGAGAGAGACACACACTCCAGACCTCCCTTCTGTTGTTCTGTTGTAGCTGGTCCTCCATCTCAGCCATGTAGCTGGCATTGCCTGATTTTCTTTTTTAACTCCTTCTGTACCCTCCTTAGCTCCTCTTTGTCCCCACATCTAAAAAACCCTCTTCCTCTCAATCTGCAGGGCTCTTAGTTCAGGGGTCACCCAGGATTTGTTATTAAAGAAACACTGTGGGTACAGTGTTCTCTACACAATAGTTTATGTAGTCTGTAATACAGTGGGCCAAAGTGTCAATATCCTCTTAGTGTGGGCTGCACAGCACTTCTCAGTTATACACAGTAATCGCAATGACAGCTGCATAGAAGAGGACAAAAATCTGTCAAATACTTACTTCAACATCGTTAGTGCTGTGCTGCTCTTTAACACTGAGGTGCCCAGGGTTGCACCATCTCTTATTCACATACATCATGATTCCTCTGCACTTTCTCTTACCACTCTCTCTCACACTTGGCTTAACATCTTTTTCTTTCCTGACATTTTACTCTGGCTCTGCACCCCCTTCTCCTTCTCCTTAGTTCTGCGGGGATGTCCAGTCTTCTCCACAAGGGACATAATGGGGTGGCACAGCACTATCAGCTGTTCCTGGGAGAGAAAAAAATGGAGCCACGGCTGAATGGTTCCCCGGAAGAAGTGTGAATTAGTAGTAGTAGTAGTAGTATAAGTAAGGAAAAGGCCCTCTCACAAGTTGTACATCCATGTTTGTATTTTGACGGAGTAGATGGTTGTAAAAAGTAACACAACAGAAAAAAAGTACTAAAAAAAACTACAAACCCCCGAAAGAGGGATGGAGCTGCCATAACTGGCTGCCAGTCACAAGGGTCCAGAACCGGAAAAGCAGTGATATTTGTGTGGTTTGAAGCATGCTCCATTTGTAAAGGCTCTGTACAATTTAAGTGTGTTTTACTGGCATATTTTGTCTTGGAATAGCATCTCAGCAGCCTTCCAGATTATTTCCTGGAACGTTGGGCTCCATTCATGCAGACAATACTTTTTGAAGATGCTGAAAGCATCATTCTGTAGCTTGGCAAACTGCAGTGATACCCCATGATGGTTTCTGTAGACCACCTCTGTCTTTTAAAGTCAGGAAATTATTAATTGATTCATCTTGAGTTCAGTGCTCGTAAACAAGACATGCAGGTATTGTATTATTGTCCCTTGCCTCCTTGTACGACTGTCAACATCTGGAAGGTCAGAAAGGTTGTCATCCTCAGGCATCCGCAAGCACTTCCACTGGCTCCACATCCACCCTATGCGCGATGTTCACAGTGGCAAATGTAGACTCAAGGATGATTGTGTTTTCACAAAGAAGACAGCTACCTGTGCCTGTTTTCACCTGATACCTTACAAGGAGGCGCTTGTATGTCAATTGGAACTGCCTCATATTGGGGTTGTTTTTGAAACCTCCATGTACCCTGATTGTAGAGAATAAAAGCTCTAAGTCTATGCCACCGGGAGCAATTTGGGGTTCAGTGTCTTGCCCAAGGACACTTTGACATGTAGCCTGAGGGAGCTGGGGATCAAACCTCTGACCTTCCGATTGAAGGACGACCGACTCTACCATTGAGCCACAGCCACCCCTTAAGCATGTGACATGGATCCAAGACATCATGGACTTTTTGTGTGGGATCCTCTAGATGGAAAAAAATATGAGATTTTGGAGGTAAAGTGGCTGTTATCCTCATTGACATTTTTGAGTTTAAGTACTGTGTTAGAATGGATTTCAAAATTCTATAGTGTGCAACCAAGACAATTGGAGAATGATGGTACAGTATTACGGGTATTCACATTGTAATATTTGTTAATATTATAACAGTAGTAACTGTTCTAAAAGCTTATTGCCATCAAAGAGTCATGTTATATTCAGCTCTCTCACTTGCAGATTAATCTTTCCTTGAAGTTTGTCACCGACAGAATGTGGGGAAAAATCAAGCAATTATTATTACTCAGTAAGGGGCTTTGTATTAATTTTGGTGCAAATAGTGTTCACTGCACAGGCCAGATGTCTTGAACATCATGATGTACCCTGGAGTAATGTAGTTTACATGAGGACATATAAAGTGCCCAGAAAAATGGCTGAAAATAGCACCCGCAGGTTGTGAGAAGCACCGGCCCCTAAGAGCACTGCACATACAATTTACCTATTTTTACCGGTCAGTAAATGTGTTAGCAGTTTGTTTTAGGGGTGCCAGCGGGCATTTCGACCAGCAATATTTTAGTTAGAAGTTTTTACGAGTCAAGTGACCAAAAGGGGTAACCAGCTCTGTTATAGATGAGCTACCCCTTTTTGAAATAGAATACCTCCACACTTTTCACATACAATAAACACAAAAGGAAAATCAAGACACCACAGTTCAAGCAATATATTAAAAAAAGGTGAAACCAGCATAACAGGAAGTGGCAACCTATTATGTGGCTGACCGAATCAGGTCAATGTGCGCTTTTGTGGGCAATGTGTTACAAGGACTGTCCTTATGAGGCCGATGACAACGCGTTTGAAAGCAGGTGCTCGCTGCGGACGTAGGTGAGGACAGCAGACGAGCAGCAGAACAAATATCAAAACATCACTGATAATATGATCTGAATTAATTATTTAATAGGCTTAAAGTTTCAGGGTAAATAGAAATCACGTCACGCTGATCAAACCCGACCTCATTGATGATCAGAGCGATAAGAGCTTAATGAGCTGCATTAGCTCAATATGGCAGCTCCGTAACTACTTCCGGTTCGAGCGAGGAGCGAGGAGATATCAAATAAGAGACTTGGGAAGCAGCCAGCATCTCCATCTTTCCAATGCCCAGATGACTGCCAAACATTTGTTCCCAGTGGCTGAATAGTTGCAATCTGCTTTGTTCAGGCTTCTGCTGCCACATGCCCAGACATATACCTCAAAGCACTGTTTTCTAAGCATGGCTCCTAGGCCCATGCGTGTGTGACAAAAGGGAGGTTAAAGTTTGGGTAGTTTTAAAGTTTTGGGCTTGTTTTTTTCTGGATCCACTTGACTACCAGTGGCAGACACAATATGACCCAGGAATTTGAGAGAGGTTTGGAAGAACTTGCATCTTTCATGTTGACCGTCAGCCTTGCCTCCCGGAGTTTCTGTAAGACCGTCCGTTGCCAGGACTGGGAGTAAATTATGATGTCATCCAAGTAAACAAAGCAGATACTGCCTTTCAGTTGTCCCAGGGTAATTTCCATCAGCCTTTCAAAGGTTGCTGGTGTGTTTTTGAGGCCAAAGGGCATGACCTTGAACGTGTAGAGTCCAAAGGGGCAGGTAAAGGCCATTTTGTCCCTGCTGTCCTCATCCATCAGACACTGCCAGTAAAGGCTTTTAAGGTCGATGGTGGAGAAAACAACTGAGCCAGCAGGCGAGTCCAGAATATACTGTATGGTTGGCAAAGGGTATACATCTATATACAGTATGTTACTGCATTAAGTTTTATCTAGCTAACACAAAACCATTGGGATACCTTTTTTAGGAATGAAGACCACAGGGGTTGCCCATGCTGAAGTTGAGGGTTCGATTATGTCTGCAGACAGCATGTCCTCTACTATCTCCTTCATCACTTTCAGTTTTGATGGAGAGGCTCTGTAAGATTCTTGTTTAGGCAAGGCAAGGCAAGGCAAGTTTATTTATATAGCACATTTCAGCAACAAGACAATAAAAGTGCTTTACACAGAACAACAAAAGCAAAGAAACACATCATAAAACAAGACATTAAAAAGCAAAGTGAAGATGAAATAAAAACAGCTAAAACAGAAGCCAAAATATAAATATATCAAAATTTAGAGTAAAAGCTACAGTGTAGATATAAATAATTAGAATAGTTAAAATATTAAAATATATGTATTAAAATAGTTGAATAAAAAGCATCTGTGAACAGGTGAGTCTTCAGGCTTGATTTAAAAGAAGTAAGTGTTTCAGAAGACCTGCATGTTTCTGGGAGTTTGTTCCAGATATACGGAGCATAAAAACTGAATGCTGCTTCACCATGTTTGGTTCTGACTCTGAGTACAGAAAGCAGACCTGTCCCTAACGACCTGAGGGGTCTGGATGGTTTGTACTGTGTCAATAGATCACAAATGTATTTTGGTCCTTGACCATTCAGCGCTTTGTAAACCAGCAGTATGTCATCATTCAACCGCTGGCTGTCGAGGTGGTGCCCAGCAAACGATGTGGGCTTCATAGATAACTGGCAGACATTCTGGGGAAAGCCTGGTCTTATCGGAAGAGACGGCATTCATCCCACTTTGGATGGTGCAGCTCTTTTGTCTCGTAATATGGCTAAGTTTGTTAGTCGTAAAACCTGACAAAACAGAGTTGAGACCAGGAGGCAGAGCTGTAGTCCTACACACTCCTCTGAGCTTCCCTTTGAGCAGTTTCCCAGCCACAATGTTAATGTGGCCTTTTATTACAGTTAATTCAAACTCAAATAAAAAAGGAGTAAATCAAAAAAATTTAATAAAAATTAAAACAACCAAAGTTATGCCAAAAAATATGAGAATTAAATGTGGTCTGTTAAATATCAGATCCCTGTCATCTAAAGCTCTATTAGTGAACGATCTGATATCAGATTATCATATTGATTTACTCTCTTTAACTGAGACTTGGCTGTGTCAGGAAGAATATGTCAGCTTAAATGAATCCACTCCTCCCAGTCATCTTAATACTCACATTCCTCGAGATACTGGTCGAGGTGGTGGCGTGGCAGCTATCTTCAGTTCTAGTCTTCTAATCAACCCTAGACCAAAACTTAGTTTCTGCTCTTTTGAAAGCCTTTCACACCCAGCCTGAAAGTTTTTCACACCCAGCCTGTAAAACTTTACAGCCTGTTTTATTTGTGATAGTACACCGCCCTCCTGGCGCATACTCTGATTTTCTAACTGAATTCTCAGAGTTTTTATCAGATTTAGTCCTGAGTTCAGATAAAATAATTATTGTAGGGGACTTCAATATTCATGTAGATGTTGATAATGATAGTCTTAGCATGGCATTTATGTCCCTTTTGGACTCTATTGGTTTCACTCAAAATGTAAACCAGCCTACTCACCGCTTTAACCACACCCTCGACCTTGTTCTAGCTTATGGCCTTGAAACCGAAAACTTAATTGTCTTCCCACAAAATCCTCTTTTATCAGATCACTATTTAGTAACATTCGATGTCCTATTAACCGACTACTCTCCAGTTAACAAAAATGTACTCACAAGATGTTTGTCTGATAGGACTGTAGCTAAATTTAAGGAAACAATTCCAGCTGCTTTTAATTCTTTACCACATCTGTTTACTACAGAAAGCTCTTATGCTAATGTTAGTCCCTCTCAGCTTGATCAGTTTGTTGATAGTACTGCAGGTTTGCTGAGAAGTACTCGACTCGATTGCCCCCTTAAAAAAGAAGATTATTAAACGACAGAGGCTAGCTCCATGGTATGACTCAGAAACTCGTAACTTGAAGCAAATGTCGCGTAAATTTGAAAGAATGTGGCGATCCACCAAAACAGAAGAGTCTCGTTTACTCTGGCAAAATAGTCTTAATAAATACAGGAAGGCCCTACGGCATGCTCGAGGTGTCTACTACTCCTCCCTCATAGAAGAACATAAAAACAATCCCAGGTACCTTTTCAGCACTGTAGCCAGGCTGACAGAGAGTCACAGCTCCACTGAGCCAAGTATTCCTATAGGCCTCAGCAGTGATGATTTCATGAGCTTCTTTAATGACAAAATCCTAAAGATAAGAGACAAAATTTGTAACCTCCTGCCGTTAACTGGTGCAGATGTATCTTTGGAAACCGCTCAAAAACCTGATGTTTACCTTGACTGTTTTTCTCCAATTGACATTCCTGAGCTAAATTCTCTGATATCTTCGTCTAAACCATCAACCTGTCTTTTAGACCCGATTCCAACCAAGCTGCTTAAGGAAGTCTTTCCCTCAATTAGCACTTCTTTACTAGATATGATCAATATGTCTTTATCGACGGGCTATGTACCCCAGTCTTTTAAACTAGCTGTAATTAAGCCACTTCTTAAAAAGCCTACCCTAGATTCAGGCACCTTAGCTAACTATAGACCTATATCTAACCTTCCTTTTATCTCAAAGATCCTTGAGAAAGCAGTCGCTAATCAATTATGTGACTTTCTTCATAACAACAGTTTATTTGAGGACTTTCAGTCAGGATTTAGAGTCCACCATAGCACTGAGACATCACTTGTGCGAGTTTCAAATGATCTACTTACTGCTTCAGACAGAGGACTTCTCTCTGTACTCGTCCTGTTAGATCTTAGTGCCGCTTTCGACACGATAGACCATCACATCCTGTTACAGAGATTAGAACATTTAATTGGCATTACAGGATCTGCACTAAGTTGGTTTAAATCTTATCTAT
Source organism: Semicossyphus pulcher (assembly GCF_022749685.1). NCBI lineage: Eukaryota > Metazoa > Chordata > Actinopteri > Labriformes > Labridae > Semicossyphus > Semicossyphus pulcher. The sequence continues at coordinate 22,812,271 of NW_027211726.1, forward strand.
CAGATCGATCTCAGTTTGTTAATGTTCATGATGTGTCCTCTATGCAAACCAAAGTTAGTCATGGAGTTCCACAAGGTTCTGTGCTCGGACCGATTCTTTTTACCTTATATATGCTTCCTCTGGGTAATATCATGAGGAAACACTCCATTAATTTTCAATTAGCCAATCAGCTATCCAAACTAGAAGCATGCCTTAAGGACATAAAGATCTGGATGACTAGAAACTTTCTGCTACTTAATTCAGACAAAACTGAAGTTATTGTGCTCGGCCCAAAACACCTTAGAGACTCTTTCTCTAATGATATAGCTGCCCTAGATGGCATCAGCCTGGCATCCAGCACTACTGTTAGGAATCTGGGAGTTCTATTTGATCAGGATATGTCCTTCATCTCCCACATAAAACAAATATCAAGGACAGCCTTCTTTCATCTCCGCAACATAGCAAAAATCAGACACATCTTGTCTCAAAACGATGCAGAAAAACTAGTCCATGCATTCGTTACTTCCAGGTTGGATTATTGTAACTCGTTACTATCAGGCTGCCCTAATAAGTCACTAAAAACTCTGCAGCTGGTACAAAATGCTGCAGCACGTGTGCTGACAAGAACTAGGAAGAGAGATCACATCTCTGTCACAACGCGGTGAGGTTTGTCTTGTCTTGGATTTTTGTCTCGTAACTTCCTGTTTTATTTTGAAACCTAACTCTCCTCTCGTTTCAGGTCACTTGCCCTTCCTCATGTGTCACCGGTCTGATTGTCTCCCCTGATCCCTGATTGTTTCCACCTGTTCCCCATTACCCTCATGTGCTTATAGTCTGCGTCTCCCCTTTGTCTTTTGCCAAAGTGTTTCGTCCTTGTCCGTGCACCCAAGCCCTTATCCACAGTCATTGTCGATTTTGCCAAGAGTTTTTTGCTACGCCACGTAAGTTGTTTTCTGTTTCCTCCTTTGAGAGTGATTTTGCGTTTGTTAAAGTTTTCTAGTTTAGCGTCGATTTTGTGTTATTTTGTAAACTGTTTTCTTTCCTCCCTTTTGGAGCGATTTTGTGTTTAATAAGTATTAGATAGTTGTAGAGCCTCCTGTTTAGGTGAGCCTTTTCTTTTGTCCCGTTGATCAGTAGTTTTGGTTTTCCTCCTTTGGGAGCGTTTTGATTTTTAGTCTAGTTTTGGTTTTCCTCCTTCGGGAGAGTTTTGATTTTTAGTCTAGCTATTGTTTTCCTCCTTCGGGAGCGATTTATGTTTTAGGATCTTCCCTGGTTCTAGTGTGTTTTTTGTCTCTCCTTTTTATTGGAGATTTTCCTTATTAGGAAGTTTATCTTCCGCGAGTTATCTTGCCAGGACTTAGTTTATTAAATGAGTTTTTCATAGCCCAATTGTTTGTCACTCTTCAAAGAGGATCTGAAATCAATAAAGTGTGCTTGTACGTGATATCCTCTGCATCTGAGTCCTCATTTTAGTCCAGGCCTGACACCCTCCCTCGTAACGTTTAGTTACCTTTTGTAGTCTGACGAACTACCATTAACGTTACTATCGTAATTATAGCATTTTATCGCCTGTTTGTTTACAGTCAAATGCGTCGTTTTTCGGCAGAATTAATATTTTCTTGCTGTCATAACGTCTTACCTTGCCTGAATTGTCCCGGTAACGTTTGTCATTAAATTAGGAGCAGTTGAAGCAGTTTTGTTTACAGGTTAACTTTGTTGAGAACCTGTTTTGTCAGCTAACGGTAGCTAACTTTAGCCCTCGTTCAGACGTTTAGCTTCAACATTTTTTTCTTTTAACTTTATGTTATATAGTCACAAAGTAAAAGGCTCTTTCTTTTTTTAAATTGTGGTGCTTCTTGGAGGAGAGTGTGGTTGGAGATCCCGACTACGTTCCGGATCTTCAGAGGCAGGGGCCGACAGCAGTAGCCTACAGCAGGAAACAGCACAGGAGGTGTAAGAGCCCGGAGAAGGGCAGGTCCTTCCAGGGGCTGCCAGGGTAGGAGCAACAGGGGCCTTGGGGTGATGCAGAGTGGGGAATCTGCTGAGTAAAGGCCCGGAGCCAGCAGACCAGCTGCCCCAAGATCCACAACAAGAGCCAGAGGTCGGAGGGCACGTGGACCTGCTGTACTCAGTCCTGACGATCTAATCCGAGTCCAGCAGTTTCAACAGGACAGGGTAGCAGCCGAGTGGGTAAAGCAGTGCATTATTATAGTCATCATTGTAATGATTCATCTTCTTATTGTTGTTACCAGTACTGCTGTTGTTATGGCTGAGATGTTCAGCAGCTTTTCTATATTTGTGTTGACATTATTGCTCTTGACAACATCTATTGACATGAATGAGTTTTTTTTGCACAAAAAAGTGTTTTGTAAATGTTTACATGTCTGTTGCTGCTTTTGAAATGTTCTTTTTGTGTGTTTGTGTAAATTTTAAGCCATTTTGTGTTTGAAAACAATTGTATATGGTTTTATGTTTTTATATTTTCATATAGTTTTGTATTTTTTCTTATTCACGTTGTTCAATAAAACCTTGCATTATATAATTGCCTTTGTCTTTTTACTCTGTAAAATGTTAATGTTTATTATGCTTTACTTCCATTATGCCCCTTTTTTCATATACCCACTTTATCTGAACGAACTGCAGTGAATTGCTAAAATCAATTTTTTAGAAACATTTATTGTACACAGTTTATCTTTTTTTTTTTTTTTTTTTACAGCTGTCGTCTATAACAAATTAGTTATTTGGTCCCAATAAAAAAAGCAAATAAATAACATAAGGCACTTGCAAGATTACTGTTTAGTAATGCAAACAGATCTTTTAGATGTAACATTCAGCTCTTCATGAGTTCCAAGGGTACCAAGTCTTGGCTGGTGCTGGATGTCCTCCATTACTGTGGGAGTGATGTACCTTGACAAAGAGTAAAAAAATTTTACATAGATCTTAGGCTGCTTTGGCACAGAGTGATGTTATCACAATGTGCAGTAAGTGGAGCAAGTGTATGTATCAACTTATTACAATTTAAAATTCACTACTGGTAAATAGTACTTCTTCCCAAGGATGGAAAAAGTCACATAGACAGATCGGTCTTATTTATACAGATGTCAGCTAGCCAGCATTATCTATTAGCCGGAGAAGTCTTCTAGCAATGTGCCGAACTAGCTCTGGTTACTGTACAACCAACAAAGTCAAACGCAACCCCGGAGTTATAATACTAGAACTGGGTTAATGACAACTTCACAATAAACACTGAGGCTAACGCTGAAGCTAACGTCACCGGTAGTGTAACGTTAAACAAACCAAGCTGTGGAGGCAGTTTGTTTACACTACCGCCGCTAAGGCTAACGCTAACGCTAGGCTAAATTTCCCTGCACAAATAACATAATATTACAGAACGATAGTAACTGGTAACTGATGTTATCACATGTAATGCTGTGTTCTAGGATTAGGCAAATTAAAAGTACCTGTCCAGCAGAAACTCCGCGACCATCTCATCTCTTTTTAGCTCTGGATGAAGCTGCATTAGCCTCCTCCATTGCTGGAAAGCAGAGCCGATGTTGACTCGAGTCTTGCCTCTTGCCGCATCAAGCTCTTTCTTTATGGCAGCTTTTTGTGAAATAGTCTTCTTTGTCCTGATAATTTTCTCTGTGGGGGCAGCTGATGATAGAAGTAGCGGCTCGCCTTGGTCAGTCATTGTCAGTTCTCCGTTCCCTGCTCTCTCTCACCGCTCTACTGCTCCGCCAGAGAGGCGCGCGACTTGCGAGCCGTGACAGCGGTGCAACTGGGAGGGACGCGGCAACGGATGACGGACAGGAAGCTCGGCAAATCAATTTACTCGGACCGAATAAAATGATTGGTCAGACTTTTATCAGAAATATATGAGAATTAAATATTGATGAGTTTCAACGCCTAGTGGATTTCTTGTACATTTTATTGTGCTATATGCTTATTAGGAGCATTTTATGATTACAAAAGAAAAGTGTAAAAATGCCAGAAAGGTAAATAAGAACCAAACCAGTTTAGTACTGTGCCGGAAAGTCCAACCCAGTTTTCCAGACGGTCAAGTAATATCTTATGGTCAGCTGTGTTGAATGCAGCTCTAAGATCGAGTAGTACTAGGACTGAAATTCTGCCACTGTCTGTGTTTAAGCGGATGTCATTGATCACCTTGACAAGAGCCGTCTCAGTGCTGTGGTGTGGTCGAAAGCCTGACTGGAAGACATCAAAGCAATTGTTCACAGTCAAAAACTGTTGAAAGACAGCCCTTTCGATTATCTTTCTTAAAATTGTTGATCAGATCAAATTGTGTCATGGTGCTTAAATTGGTTTTAGTTGAACACAGCACATATCCTGAACCTGATATTGAGTTACTTACTGCTTGCCTGATTTTCAGAATTTTTTCTGTAAAGAAGGAGGCAAATCAGGTTCAGGTGCTATTGACATGGGAGGGTTTGTCGACAGTAGCAAACAAGGCACGTGTGGAAGAGAAAACCTTGTTAAAAATGTTGTTGGTGTTTTCAGTGATATGTTTTGTAATTGCTTTTGTTTGAGTAATTGTCTGCACTAAGATAAGACTCTCAAATAAAACACAGGAGTGGTCAGAGAGGGCAACATCTGTCACCACAACCTTGGAAATGTTTAGACCCTTGGAGTTAATTAAGTCCAGAGTGTGCCCCTTCTTATGTGTGGGTTCCGTCACATGCTGAGTCTGCCCATAGTTGTCACAAGTGCAACACAGTTCTTTCCCCAACAATTACAACACAGTCAAAGTCAATGCAGATCAAAGACAGCAGTTCATTAAAATCATCAAAATAGTTTGCACAGTATTTAGGTGGCCTGTAAATATTCAGGAGCATGGCCCGAGGGGAGGACTTCAGCTGAAGAGCCACATATTCAAAAGAAGCAACAATTCCAAAGGATAACTGCTTGCATTGGAAGGACTCTTTAAACAAAATTGCAACTCCACCTCCTCTCTTATGCACTCTAGCCTCGCTTACAAAACTAAAGTTGGGAGGGGTTGACTCAATAAGAACAGCTGCACTGTTATTTTGGTCTAACCAAGTTTCAGTTAAAAATAAATAAAAATAAGTAATAAAATCATTGATTAAAATGTTTTCCCTGCAAGAGATCTGGGCCCGTATTCACAAACATTCTCAGAATACTCTCAGAGAGCTCCTAACTTTGCTTAAAAACTTTTAGCAAGGAGTGCTAGCCTAGGAGTGATTTAGGAACACTCTCAGAGCAACTCTGAGCAAGGAAGGGACAAAAACTTTTATCTTAGTGAGGGGGTGTGGTTGCTTGGTATGATACATTCTTTCAGAAGCTGTGATTGGTTGAAAAAAAGCTCTCTTAGTGATGATGGGCAGAGAAGGACAGTGAAATCTATCGGCCTAATCATGGAATTTACTCAGACATTGTGTAATTATGAACACCATTTTATGTACTGAACATCTCTGTTGAATAAATTGTAAGCCACACTTTAAAGTATAAAGCCTACAGAATGTTTGAAACACATGCTCATCTTCACATGGGGATAGTTATATATACTTGATCACTTTTATTTACCATGCTGCTAATTTAAGTACTTAATCTAACTGATATTAACGAGGGAAAATGGCTCATCTTCTCAATTGCTGTGAATGCTGGCCAGCCTATATCAAGCTCATAAGAAGCTGCGTTTGCTGCATTTAACAAGAAGAACCAGAAAACCCAACTGGATGGAGGGACAGTGTTTACTTTTATCTCAAGTAGTTGAAAACATTTTAGGACATAAATTCAGCCCCGGTTTTACAGCTCAAACCAAGAGGCAGGCATGGGAAAATGTAGCGCAGCAGATAAATGCATATTTCCCTCTTGTTGTGCGCTCTAGTGAAGAGTGCGCAAAGTAGTGGTAGGCTCTGTGTTAAAGTCTAACGTGAGAGGGGAGACTGCAGCACCCAAACAGTCTGCAAGCACAGGTGAGATAGTTTACCTCTTACTTATAACTGCTGTCAAAGTTAACTTAAATGCAGAATTAAAATATGCCCGTGCAATAATACAGATGTGCTTCCCATACCCAAGCCCGCTATACCCATCCCTATTCCCTTTATTTGTGATCACTCTGCTGATTGACGGTTGCGACAGACCCAAGTCATCACTGCTGCACTTTGCATTTTTCCAGTTGCCAAATATTTTAATGTTGTGATCACTTTAATTTCTGCCAATATCTCGTTGTTGCATCGCATCTCTAATGAGATCTACCACAAACATGATCCCTGCACGATCCACTCTGTAGGCTATTGTTTAATTGGCACTGTTATTCAGTGTTTTGAGAACTTTTCTCCTATCCATCCATCCTCCATCTTTCCGCCATTTTCTTCTCTGCTTAAGAAACTCTTAAGCCTCTTAAAAGTCCTCCTCACTACTCCTAACAGTTTCTCACCTTAGGAGCTCTCTTAAGGGCTGAGATGCTTTCTGAATAACTTTTATCTTTACCAGGATCTAGTCTTAACTTTAAGGGGAAATTCTTAGAGAACGTCATGATTCTAAGAATTTTCTTAGAATTTCTTCACTAGGAGCAACTCTTTGTACTAGGAAGCTTTATGAATATGGGCCCTGATGTTTAATAAAGCCAGCTTTAATGAGGAGCCTTATCTGCCCAGATGATTGGGACAGATTTTGGCTCAAAAGGAATGGATGCTAAATTTGCAGAATCACATAAGTGCTTCCTGTTTCGCCTTTCTTTTTCTATTACCTATCAGGACAGAAATTGTGGAACCTATTGGCATACAGGGCCCCGGCTTATCCTGGAAAGAGTCATGACTGCCATCATAATTACAGCCTGGACCCTCCACATATCAGTTTGAGCTTGGTACATTTTGAACACAAGCACCCATATCAACCTTATCAGGCTGGGCAGACAGAGCATGATGCCGCTGAGGAACAGGTGGAGGTGGGCGGCATGCAGGGTTTATGGGAGAGAAAATGGGAGAGGGCCGGGGGGTGCATCTAGTTCTAGCATCGACCAGCTCCTTCATCTGGTCAGTGAACTCCAAAAGGGGGGGAGGAGGGAGAAAGAGTGATTAAGGGAGAGGATGACCTGGCTGGGGTTTGAGGGGGTGAGGCACAGGTGTTGTTGAAAGTGTTGGAGGAGGGTGGAGTCCCCTCCTCTCTGCTCTGAAGTCTCTCTAGTTCAGAAATCTCCTTGGGCGGGGGCAGACAGGGTTATTCCTTGAGTATTCTGCTGTGAAATGTTACAATGCTTTGCATTGCTTTGTATAGCAGCCCTGTGCCTGGTTTGGAGAGGGAAGAATGAGAAGTTAATTTGTGGCGTTGTTCCTGAACTAGTAAAAATTCTTTCCAATATTCATTTGTACTACTTTCTGACCAAAGCTACCAGGAACTTTTAATTCTGGGAGAGTGCCAGAAACTTTTAGTTCTGGGAGAGTACTTCTATATCAAAAGGTGCTTATCAGACAAAAATACCCAGAACTTTTAGTTCCGGGAGAATACCATGAACTGTTGGTTCCAGGAGAGTACCAGGAACTGTTAGTTCCAGGAGATTAGTGGGAGAGTACTCATGTATCGAAATGTGCTTTTCAACCAAAAGTACCAGGAACTTTTACTTTCATGAGAGTACCAGGTACTTTTAGTACTGGGAGAGTACCAGTACCAGAACAGAAAATACCAGGAACAGAAAATACCAGGAACATTTAATTCCAGGAGAGTGCCAGGAACTACCATAGAATACTAGAGAAAATGTCACTAATTTCTGCAAAATATGAATACTGGACGAAGAAAAAGCAGTGCATTATCAAAATTATTTTTTAATATAAATTGTAAGAGTCTAGACTAGGGGTTCTCAAAGTTTTGATAGCTGAGGGCCAATTTAAGAACCCATCATTGGACTGAGGGCCGCCGAAGGAAAAAAATGGAAAAAACAGAAAAAAAAAGGAATGTAAAAACTTATTCAGAACAAAAAGTCAGTCTCAGTGTGCCTTGCTTCCTGTCTTATCAGCATGGACCTTATTCAGGAGCAATTCCAGCTACCAAAGCACCACAGGAAAACCTGTAGAGACAGACAGACAGACAGACAGACAGACACATACATACATACATACATACATACATACATACATACATACACACACACACACACACACACACACACACACACACACACACACACACACAGCGTGTAGATGGCCATCTGTCAGCCTGGATCTCAGCTTGGATTTGTTGATGGCCATGGTGGAGAAGGTCTTCTCACAAATGAATGTGCTTCCGAATAAAGAGACCATTCTGATAGCATGCTGGCGAAGTGCAGGGTATGTAGATGGGAAAAAGTCCTTTGTAGAACTCGTTGTGATTCTTGTCACGATATGCTGCTCTTGCCTCGGAGCTCTCCTGCAAGTACTTGAGCTCAAACTGCATTTCTGCAGGCTCCTCCTCAGGGACACATGAGAAAGGATTTTGGAAGAGGTTGAATGACTTCTCATGGTCCCTTAAGTCGGAGAAGCGGTGGTCAAATTCCTCTCTGAGTTTTTTTATGAGGTTATGGTTCTTGTCTGAACGCAGGTGACCTAAAACGTGGCGCCCATCTGTGTCTGTGTCATCTACGAGTGCCTTGCAGGCGGGAAAATGGGTTAGATCTCCCTGTTTGAGCTGTCCCTGCAGCAGTTCAAGTTTTCACTGGAAAGCTTTGACATTGTCAAATAGTGTGGAAATCAGCTTCCCATGGCCCTGCAGCTTCACATTGAGATCGCTGAGACAAGTATTCAGGTCAACAAGGAGCGCTAGGTCAGAGAGCCATTTAGTGTCACTTAACTGTGTCACATCTTGTCCTTTTGACTCCATGAACTCTCTTATTTCTTTTCTCAGGTTAAAAAAACGTTTCACTGTGGCACCTCTGCTCAGCCACCTGACGGCAGTGAAGTATATGACGTCACCAAAATCTGCCTGTGATTGCTCCAAAAAAGTCTTGAATGGGCGGTGATTCAGACCTCTGGACTTTTAACTGGAATTAACTGTCTTCACAACAATGTCCATGACATGTTTCATATCGAGCGTTTGAGCAGTGAGAGCTTCTTGGTGTATTATACAGTGATATTTGATTAGCTTCTCACCTCCGTTGTTGGCCACTTTCTCAGAGAGCAGCGACACGGCACCTGTCTTTCTCCCGATCATTGCCGGTGCTCCATCTGTCGTGACACCGACCATAGACGGCAGCTTCACATTGTATGCATCGAGACTGCGACACACAGCATCACAAATGTCAACTCCCCTGGCTCTGTCTTTGATACTCTCCGAGCTAAGTAGCTCCTCGCCTATTTCAAAGTTCTCCGTGACTGTTCGGTTGAAAATCAGCAATTGCGCTGTATCGGAAATGTCCATGCTTTCATCCAGTGCGATAGATAAGGCTCCCTTTTCCAGGCCCTCCACACGTTGTCCCAGTTGCTCTTTGAGATCGTTGGCCAGATCTTCGATTTGTAGTGTCACTGTGTCATTTGACAAATTTATGTCACAGAGCTTTGTTTTCTGCTCCGGGCATACAGTGTTGGCCACTTTCAAAATGCAGTCTCGCACAAATTCTCCGTCACTGAACGGCTTGCTCCGCCTGGCTATTTCTTGAGCTACCACGTAGCTAGCCTGTGTCACAGCTTCACCGGATTTGGCCAGATTTGTGAAAACTGACTGCTGTGCAGTGTAGCCTCTTTTAAGTTGTTCAAGCTTACTGGTGCGCTCCTCGCCGGTGAGTTTGTCGTAGGTTTTATGATTGGTATCATAATGGCGTTTTCTGTTGAAGTCCTTGAGCATTGCATTAACCTGCTTGCAGATCAGGCACATGACTTTATCTGACCCGTGAGGTACGACAAAGTAAGCCTTTGTCTTATCTTGAAAAACGCCTTTTTTCCTCAGCGACACAATGCCGACACAACATTTTTTTTTCGAGGGGCCCGGCTCCGGCTCCCGCTCCAACTCCATTTTCACAGCTGCGGTCACAGTCTCTTCCCCGAGGCAGAGTGATGCGGGAGACACCGTCAGCACCCCAGTGGTGAAAAAAAACATTGCACCGTGGACCTCTGGGAGTGAGATCAAGTGAGGTCTAAACCATACCTGCGATTACTGCTTATCCCTATAGATGCCGCTAAAGAGATTCATCCTTTCAAAGCAATGTACAGTTGGATTAAAATTAACAACTGTAATTCATTGCGGGCCGCCAGAAATGGTTCTGCGGGCCGCCATTGGCCCGGGGGCCACACTTTCAAATTTGATCAAAATCAAATTCAAATTCAAAGATGTGATATTCCTAACCTGTTGGTTTAGAGGTTTTTTTCTCCTGCAGTACACTGCAGGAGAAAAAAACTACGAACTTGCGTGCGTAGCTGCACGCACATCCCACCGCACAGAGGATTCAAGGAAGCAAAACGACTGCTTCAGAAGCACTATGGAGAGGAGCTAATGATAGCCAGTGCTTACATTGTTAAGGCTTTGCAGTGGCAGCAAATCAAGTCTGAAGATGGAAAAGCACTTAACGCTTATGCTGTATTTTTGACTGGCTGCCGTAACACAATGGAAGATGTGGAGTTCATGGAGGAAATGGATAACCCTACAAATATGAGGATCGTGGTGTCCAAATTGCCGTACAAAATGAGGGAAAAGTGGCGCAATGCACCATCTGAAATCAAGGAAAGGAGAGGACACAGAGCAAGATTTGCTGATCTTGTTAACTTCATTGATTGTCAAGCAAAGGTAGCTATGGATCCACTCGATGGAGACCTTCAAGACAGTCGAAGAACTACATCATTCAAAATGAAAGACAAAGAGAAACCTTTCAAAAGCGGAGTCAAAAGAAGCAGCTTCGCAACCAATGTGTTTGTGGAGAAGTAAAGGCCCACTAGCTAGCCCACTTAAAACGGCAAATGCCTTCGAAACACCGTGTCATTTCTGTCATAAGAACCACACGTTGAAGTCTTGCATCAAGATAAGAGAGCTACCATACAAAGACCGTGTTGACTTCTTAAAGACTAGGTCATCTAAGCAAGACCTGCAAGAGGAAAATGGTATGTAAACAGTGCGCAGAGAGACACCCAGACATTCTTCATATTGAGAAAGAAGTAAAATTATCTGAGCCAACGAATGATGACAGCACTTTAAAAGAAGAGGTCTCAAGAGCTCAGAAGCCTGTAAAGCAGGAAATAGTTGGCTACACTGGGCCCAGAGAGACAGAGTGTATGTTAGCGGTTGTTCCAGTGAGAGTGAGATCCGGTAAGGGTGGAAAGTCTGTAGAGATGTATGCTTTTATGGACCCTGAGAGCACAGCCACGTTCTGTACGTAGGAGCTCCGAAAGAAACTGAATGTGAAAGGAAGGCAAACTCAGATTTTATTGAGAGCGCTGGGCCAAGATGAACATGGTGGAGGGAAACTGATAACCAGTTACAAGCTCTCTGGCCTGGAAGTGTGTAGTTTGGAAGAAACAAAGTATGTTCAGTTACCACAGGTCTTCACACACAGAAACATCCCTGTTCAAAGAGACAACATCCCCAGTCAACACAATCTGCTAAAGTGGCCATATCTGAGTGAAGTGACTTTACCACACATTGACGCTGAGGTTGGCCTTCTCATAGGAGCCAACAACCCAAAGGCAATGGAACTATGGGACATAATTAATTGTCAAGACGACGGGCCCTACGCAGTGAAGACTGTCTTGGGCTGGATGGTGTGCGGACCTGTAAAGAACGACAACATTAACTTCAGGGATAACGCAGATCATTACAGCATCAACAGAATCTTATAATCTTGTGGAAATAGAACAGCTTCTGTTCCAGCAATACAACACAGACTTTCCAGAGCGTCATTACGATGACAAGCAAGAGATGTCTCAGGAAGACAAACAGTTCATGCTGTCAATGCAAAAGACAACAAGGTTTGTGGAAGGGCATTACTGCATAGGGCTTCCTCTCAAATTTGAAGCAGTTAAGATGCCAAACAACCGCTGTTTGGCAGAACAGCGAGCTGCTAGTCTCAGAAGAAAACTGAGAAAAGATAACGATAAAGATAATGTTTCTTGAGGACTACAAAGGCCTTATGAAAAGCATACTTGACAAAGGCTAGGCTGTAGAAGTTCCTCAAGAACAGCTTAAACGACAACAGGGTATGGTACGTCCCACACCACATACCACCCAAAGAAACAGAAAGTTCGAGTGGTCTTTGATTGCACGAGATTGAAAGAGCATCGAATGGCAGTGCACATTTTTGGAGCGACTTCATCTCCTAGTGTTGCTTCTTATGCTTTACAGAGAATGGCAGAGGATAGAAGGGACACTGCAGCACCAAAGGCTGTTGAAACAATTCTGCGCAACTTCTACGTAGATGACTGTTTAAAATCTGTGTCGACAGAAAAATAGGCAGTCGCCTTGGTGCAAAACCTATGAGATTTGTGTGCTGAGGGAGGTTTTCAATCAATCAATCAATCAAATTTTATTTGTATAGCGCCAAATCATAACCAGGGTTATCTCGAGACACTTTACAGAAAGAGCAGGTCTAGACCGACTCTTTGTTAAGTTATTTAAAGAGAGGCCCAACATGAATCCACCATGAGTAGCACTTAGCAATATTCGGCACATTGGCAAGGAAAAACTTCCTTTTAACAGGCAGAAACCTCGAGCAGAACCAGACTCATGTTGAACAGCCATCTGCCTCGACTGGATGGGCCGAATATGGGATAGAAGGAGATGCAGGATAGAGACAGGCAAAGAGAGCAACAACAACATATGTTCTTGTTACCACAACAACATATGTCCTTGTTACATGAACAACAACAGACACATACTTATGGTTACAATGCCAATAATAGTGGTAGACTAGGGTGAAGATTGGCTAAATAAATAAATAAATAAATAAATAAATTAGCGAGAGAAGCAGAGTAATGATAAAGGCTGAGGTAATCGTAATTGTAACAGTTGAAGTCAACAGGTCTACTATTAGCATTAGCAGCAACAATAATGATACTATGGGGAAGGCTGATGTTAGTAGTTGTTGCAGTCGAGCAGGTCCACAGCAGCAGGTGGTCTGCAGCAACGATCCCCAGGAACCTTCAAGACAAGGGAGCACAAGAACTCCCGGGAAGATATGTGGTTAGTAATGTTAATGGGACCTCACAAAATGGGTGAGCAATAGCAGGACGGTCTTGACATCTATCCCTGCAGATCACCGAGCCAGTGAGTTTAAAGATTTTAACCTAACTAATGATGCTCTGCCCATTGAATGAACCTTGGTGTACAGTGGTGCACAGAAGATGATACATTTGCATTCTGTATCAAGCTGCAGGATAAGCCAATGACCAGAAGAGGCATTCTCTCTGTCATTAATTCCATCTATGACCCTCTCGGCTTCCTGGCTCCACTTGTACTACCTGCCAAGCTTCTTTTGAGGGACATGTGCAAAGAAAACCATGGATGGGATGAAGAAATCACTGGACAGTGAGCTGATCAATGATGTAAGTGGCTGGAAGACCTCACCCACCTGTCAGATTTCAGTATAAACAGATGTGTTAAGTCGCCAAGATTTGGACGTGCAGTTGAAGCATGGTTGCATCATTTCTATGATGCAAGTGAGAACGCCTATGGCACAGCATCTTATCTTGTGTTGGTGAATGATCAAGGCACAGTCCATGGTTCCTTCGTGATGGGGAAGTCTAGAGTGGCCCCACTTAAGCTGGTCACTATTCCAAGACTCGAGTTCACTTCTGCAGTTGTTGCAGTAAAAGTGGACAAGATGCTGCAAGAAGAAATGCAAGTCCCACAGTCTATTTTTTGGACCGACATTACCACAGTTCTCAAATGCATTGATAGTGAGACAGCTCGATTCAAACCCTTTGTGGCAAACAGGGTTACTTTCATACCAGAGGCTACAAAACCATCACAGATGAGGTACGTAAGAACATCGCACAATCCTGCTGACCAAGCCACAAGAGACATGAAAGTCAAAAGTTGGAAACAAGGTGAAATGTGGAAGAACATACCACAGTTTCTATTACAGCCAGAAAATGAATGGCCACAGAGACCAGATAACGAGGCTCAAACTCTGCAAAAAGATCCAGAGATCAAGAACATCACAGCTGAAGAGAAGTGTGACCCTGTGAACAAACTGCTTCAGTACTTCTCAAGTTGGGAAAGAGTAAAGATAGCGGTTGCATGGAATTTGAAAGCCAAGGAAACATTGCTGCACCTGAAAGAGAAAAGAAAAGAGCTACAACTCTCCATTAATGAGTCTGAAAAAGATCCCAAGAGACAGAGGGTCCTCATGCAGCAGCATATGGAAATGTACAAATCTGCAATGGAAAAGAAAACACTTAACTTGAAACACCTTATATCTGCAGAAATAGAAATCATTCAATACAGTCAACAGCAATACTTTACTGAAGAAGTGAAGGCTCTCCACACTTGACCCTACTTTACAACATGGCATCCTGAGGGTTGGAGGACGGCTGCAAAGATCCGCCATGCCAGAGAGTGCAACACCCAGCGATTGTGTCAAAAGACTCCAGAGTTGCCACTCTCATCTTGTGCGATGTTCATGAAAGAATTGGACACTGCAAGCGGAACTACATGTTCATGTACATCTGGATTCCACAAGCCACCACAGCCATCAGGAAGCTTATATCAGAATGCACAGTCTGCAAGAGACTCCGGGGCCGATTTGCAGAGCAGAAAATGGCAAATTTGCCAGAAGACCGCCTTTTACCAGATAAGCCACCTTTCAGCAATGTTGACATTGATTATTTCGGACCATCTGATGTAAAATAGGGCCGGGGCACTGTCAAAAGGTATGGTGTACTGTTTATCTGCCTCACCATCAGGGCAGTGCATATAGAGGTTGCAGACAGTCTCGACACCAGCTCCTGCATCAACGCCCTGCGTCGTTTCATGAGCAGAAGAGGCCAGGTCACCATCATGCGCTCCGATAATGGCACAAATTTTGTTGGGCAGAAAAGGAGTTGCGAAAGGTGATTGAAATCCTGAATCAGTCACAAATTGAAAGGGCTATGCAAAAGGGCATTAAAAGGATTTCCAACAGCCCAGCTGCCTCCAATCAAGTAGGGGTTTGGGAGTTGCAAATCCATACTGTACGCAGGATCCTTGGTGCCCTGAACGACGGACTTCTTACTCTCATGTGTGAGGTAGAGAGCATAATCAATGACTGACCGATAACAAGTACATCAGATGATCCACAGGATATAGAGCCTTTGAAACCCAACCATTTGCTGCTGATGAAAGTGCAGCCCAACATGATACCGGGACAAGGATGATCAGTATTCAAGGAGACATTGGAGACAAGTGCAATATCTTGCGGATTTATTCTGGATCAGATGGACTTGTGAGTATTTGCCTCTCCTCAAGGAGCGCCAGAAGTGGTCAAGATTAAAAAGAAACTTTGAGAATGGAGATGTGGTGCTAGTAGTCGACAGTTCAACCCCAGGAAACACATGGATCATGGGAAGAATAATCCAAACCATACCTGACTCCAGTGGAACAGTTTGCAGAGTGAAGCTGCAGACCAAAACCAGCATCCTTGAGAGACCTATAAATAAACTTTGTTTGTCGCAAGAAGCAATGTGACCATAAGAGGACCGCATGTTAAGAAATGTGAAGAAATTGACTGTTAAAGAAGAGTTTGAGTTATTTGCAGTTTATTTATGCGTAATTAATCTTAATGTGACCGGGTGCCCTTTGGGGCACTCCTTGCCTCTGTGTGGCGCTGCGCCAGTCCTCCCAGGACTTAAGGTGTTGGTCGAGGCGCGCCTTTAAAAAGGTGTCGTCACCAACCCGGCCCCCTTTTTCACGGCCCTGACAGTCAGCGTCCGTGTGTGACGGAGACAGGTGAATTGTTTGGCATGGGCAGACACAGAGTTGTGCGCAGTTTGGCGTTGCCTTAATGCGTGCTTGAGGATAATAGAGGTAAGCTGTACATTTTCACCTGCTTGACGTACCTTATGGGGCATAATCGTTACATGTTGCTGTTTGATCTCTTACAGCTGGTGTGGCTGCAGGGGGAAACTGCTGTGCTGCGGAAGAGGCAAGCAAACCTCAACAGTGTGGTTGGCCAGGCCCGCGGGGTGGTGCTGGCACAGGTAGGATTTGCGCTCTGCTTGGCCGTGGGTGTGTGCTCAACGCAGCACAACTTTGGGGTAAGCCGCCTCACTTGTCCGGCTTGTGTTAAATGTATGGATGTTAGGTTGTGACACACTCTTCTCTGGTGTACAGATACGGGCTTCCATCCTGCATCACGCATCGCAGCTTACTCCCGATACAACTATTCTCCCTGGCAGCAGCTGTGGGAGGACGGCGGCTTTAATCGGCCGCTCATAGAAGGACACAGCTGTTTCTTTTTGTTCTGTTATATGGTTTTTGTTATACTTTAGTTTAACTCAGTTCTTCGTTCGTTTTGTTTAATTGTTAGTTATATGACAGTTACATTTATTATTTTCTCTTTGTTTGTCTTTATTTTGTGTTGAATTATTTACATTAGACAGGCCAGGAAAGGGGTTTTAGAGGTCAGGTAAGGCAGGTCGCCCACCTGCCCATCTTGCTTTTATTAAGCTGGAAAGACACCCTTATTGTTTCACTTTAGTTAGATGTTTATTATTTTCTTTTCTTTATTTGGTACATTACACACTTTTGAGTATTGTTTAAGCTTGAGTTTTGTTCTTTTCTAAGTTGAGCATTACTGCATTAATTTTGAGCATTTATTTGATTCATATATTTGGATTTGGTTTATTTTTCTTTTAATAATTTAGATGTGTTTCATGTTTAATTTCTATCATTAGCACAAGGAGGGAGACAACTCATACCTTTCTTTCCTTTGTGTTTCGCAGGTGCTGTGGGCCGACACGAACGACAGTCCCCTTCCCTGGTGGTGTTTTTCACAAATCACTTGGTTGTTTGATTCACGGGTGGTGTTTGATTTGGATATTTTCTCCCTGGTTGCCCTGCCGCCGTGGTAAGCGCCAGCCCTGACTTATTTCTGTTGCCCCCACTTGTGCACATTTTGAATTGCCTGTTCCAGCCCTTTTTTTAAAGGAGATAATTGTCTTTTAAAATAGAAAATAAAGTGTTTATATGTTTTATGGGAATCACGTCTCCAGCCCTGTGTTTATCGAACCTGCGTACCTTAAAATGATCATAATAACTGTTAAGAAGAACAAGTATATTCCGGGGGGTGAAATTCCCCTGGGTGGCGTTGCCGAGCTCTGCTATCCCTATCACTTCTGCCTGCCACATAAATATTTGATTTGCCTTGATAAATGCCTTAGTTGTAATGGTTCTTAGTATTTGATTTAGTTTGATAATTGCTTAATCTTCTTGCTTAACAATTAGGGAAGCTGACTGGAACTAGCAGGACCTGCGGCTGGAACACAGTCCCAGGACCTTCAGGGAGACAGCCTGGAGGCGAGGCAAAGACTGATCAAACGCCTTCAGGTGGACAGCCTGGAGGCGGGGCAGAGGCGGAGCAAAAAACCTCTGCAGGACAAGCAGGAGGTCAACCTGACCGGCGGAGCCTCTCAGGAGGGCAGCCAGGATGGTCACCAGACCGACGAAGCCTCTCAGGAGGGCGACCAGGTTGGCTACCAAATGGATGAACAGGATCTGGACCCGACAAGACCTCTGGCTGGGCCGGAACTGGATCTGGACCCAACTAGACCTATGGGAGCAGGTGTCAGCGAGAACGCCGACGGAGAACCAGAAGCAGGTGTCAGCCGGATCGCCGATGGGAAACAGGTTGGGCCATAGGAGGTGTCGGTCGGGACGCTGACAGAGAAGCAGGGGAGAAATCCTCCAGATGATCCTGAACAGGATCTGGGCCCGATGAGACCTCTGGCTGGGCCAGAACAGGATCTGGACCTGACTAGACCTCTGGCTGGGCCGGAACAGGATTGGGACCAGACGAGACCCCTCGAGCAGGAACTGGGGGCCGACGCCGCTCAGCAGGAACGCTCAGGAGGGCAGACAGGATGGTCACCAGACCGACGAAGCCTCTCAGGAGGGCAGCCAGGATGGTCACCAGAGTGATGAAGCCTTTCAGGAGGGCAACCAGGATGGCCACAAGATGAATGGAGCCTCTCAGGAGGGCGACCAAGTCGGCCACCAAATGGATGAACAGGATCTGGACCACACTAGACCTCTGGCTGGACCAGAACAGGATTGGAACCAGACGAGACCTCTCAAGCAGGAACTGGGGGCCAATGCCACTTGGCAAGAACTAGGGGCTGACACCGCTCGGCTGGAACTGGGGGCAGACGCCGCTTGGCTGGAACTGGGGGACGATGCAGCTTGGCTGGAACTGGGGACTCTGATGTCAGGAGATTCAGGTTGAGAATAGGCCTAAGCTGTTGACTGGAACACAGAGGCAGGAGCGGGAGTGTGTTGGTGAGCCAACTGTAAGCGGCGAGCAGGAGTCAGCCGGGGATCCATCTGGAACACAGGGGCAGGAGTCAGCAGGACATTGGACTGGAACACAGGGGCAGGAGTCGGCAGGGCCTCAGACTAGAACACAGGAGCAGGACACATAGTGGAGCAAAATGAATCCAAAGGCAAAAGCAGAACTGGGGAAAAACACAGAGAGCCACAAAAAACAGGAAATCCAAAGGCTTCACTGTGAATGGCGATGTTTCACAACAAAGACAAAAGTTCACGGATAATGATAATGAACTGGCACTGAAGGGAAGGAACACAGAGACACATAGGTTAATCACACACATACACTGAACAAAAACATAAATGCAAGACTTTTTGCTCCCATTTTTCATGAGCTGAACTCAAAGATCTAAGACTTTGTACACAAAAGGCCTATTTCTCTCAAATATTGTTAACAAATTTGTCTAAATCTGTGTTAGTGAGCACTTCTCCTTTGCCGAGATAATCCATCCACCTCACAGGTGTGGCATATCAAGATGCTAATTAGACAGCATGATTATAGCACATGTGTGCCTTAGGCTGGCTACAATAAAAGGCCACTCTAAAATGAGCAGTTTTACTGTATTGGGGGGGGGGGTCCGGGGGGGTCAGAAAACCAGTCAGTATCTGGTGTGACCACCATTTGTCTCACGCAGTGCAACACATCTCCTTCGCATAGAGTTGATCAGGTTGTTGATTGTGGCCTGTGGAATGTTGGTCCACTCCTCTTCAATGGCTGTGCGAAGTTGCTGGATATTGGCAGGAACTGGAACACGCTGTCGTATACGCCGATCCAGAGCATCCCAAAAATGCTCAATGGGTGACATGTCCGGTGAGTAGGCTGGCCATGCAAGAACAGGGATGTTTTCAGCTTCCAGGAATTGTGTAGAGATCCTTGCAACATGGGGCCTTGCATTATCATGCTGCAACATGAGGTGATGGTCGTGGATAAATGGCACAACAACGGGCCTCAGGATCTCGTCACGGTATCTCTGTGCATTCAAAATGCCATCAATAAAATGCACCTGTGTTCGTTGTCCATAACGTATGCCTGCCCACACCATAACCCCACCGCCACCATGTGGCACTCGATTCATAACATTGACATCATCAAACCACTCAACCACACAACGCCATACACACTGTCTGCCATCTGCCCTGTACAGTGAAAACCGGGATTCATCCGTGAAGAGAACACCTCTCCAAAGTGCCAGACGCCATCGAATGTGAGCATTTGCCACTTAAGTCGGTTACGACGATGAACTGCAGTCAGGTCGAGACGAGCATGCAGATGAGCTTCCCTGAGATGGTTTCTGACAGTTTGTGCAGAAATTCTTTGGTTATGCAAACAGATTGTTGCAGCAGCTGTCTGGGTGGCTGGTCAAAGATGATCTTGGAGGTAAAGATGCTGGATGTGGAGGTCCTGGGCTGGTGTGGTCACACATGGTCTGCGGTAGTGAGGCCGGTTGGATGTACTGCCAAATTCTCTGAAACGCCTTTGGAGACGGCTTACGGTAGAGAAATGAACATTCAATTCATGGGCAACAGCTCTGGTGGACATTCCTGCAGTCAGCATGCCAATTGCACTCTCCCTCAAAACTTGCGACATCTGTGGTATTGTGCTGTGTGATAAAACTGCACATTTTAGAGTTGCCTTTTATTGTGGGCAGCCTAAGGCAAACCTGTGCAATAATCATGCTGTCTAATCAGCATCTTGATATGCCAGACCTCATCAATCAATCAAATCAATCAAATTTTATTTGTATAGCGCCAAATCATAACCAGGGTTATCTCGAGACACTTTACAGAAAGAGCAGGTCTAGACCGACTCTTTGTTAAGTTATTTAAAGAGAGGCCCAACATCAATCCACCATGAGTAGCACTTAGCAATATTCGGCACATTGGCAAGGAAAAACTTCCTTTTAACAGGCAGAAACCTCGAGCAGAACCAGACTCATGTTGAACAGCCATCTGCCTCGACTGGATGGGCCGAAAATGGGATAGAAGGAGATGCAGGATAGAGACAGGCAAAGAGAGCAACAACAACATGTGTTCTTGTTACCACAACAACATATGTCCTTGTTACATGAACAACAACAGACACATACTTATGGTTACAATGCCAATAATAGTGGTGGACTAGGGTGAAGATTGGCTAAATAAATAAATAAATAAATTAGCGAGAGAAGTAGAGTAATGATAAAGGCTGAGGTAATCGTAATTGTAACAGTTGAAGTCAACAGGTCTACTATTAGCATTAGCAGCAACAATAATGATACTATGGGGAAGGCTGATGTTAGTAGTTGTTGCAGTCGAGCAGGTCCACAGCAGCAGGTGGTCTGCAGCAACGATCCTCAGGAACCTTCAAGACAAGGGAGCACAAGAACTCCCGGGAAGATATGTGGTTAGTAATGTTAATGGGACCAGAAGATACAGAGTTAATGAGCTGCATTAATATGACAGAGAGAGAGAGAGAGTCAGAGAGAGAGGAAGAGAGAGAGAGTCAGAGAGAGAGAGAGAGAGAGAGAGAGTCAGAGAGTCAGAGAGTCAGAGAGAGAGAGAGAGACAAGCTTGGTGTGTCAGATCCCCCCGGCAGTCTAAACCTATAGCAGCATAACTATGGGCTAGTCCAAGCCTGAGCCAGCCCTAACTATAAGCTTTATCAAAGAGGAAAGTTTTAAGTCTACTCTTAAAAGAAGAGAGGGTGTCTGCCTCCCGGACCTTGACTGGTAGATTGACGGCACGGCTTTACCATTTGCGCAGCTCCGAGGTCAGCTAGCAGTTCCCACTCCACAATAAATGACAGCAATGGTAACAGATAATGGCAAACAGCCAAGAAAAAGACATTGAAGATATTTTCTCCCCTCTCTGGGATAAATCAGCAGCATGGAAATATTTTGGATTTCAGAAAACAGATGGGACAACAGACAAAACAAATGCCTTAGGCAAAAAATGCTACGACGTAAACACAATGAACTTAGCTGTACACCTAAAGAAGAAACATGGATTTGACCCACATGCTAGCATAGGTTTAACACAGCTCCCCAGCTACTTTGACCTGCTTTTTCCCAAAAAATGAACTGTAACTCTAAAAGAGCGAGATGTATCACAGAGGCAATTGCATATTTCATTTGCAAAGACATGAGGCCTTAGTGTTGTTGAGAACGATGGTTTTTAGAAGCTACTGCTTACTCTAGAGCCCAGATATGTAATCCCATTGAGACAGCACTTCAGTTACACTTTCATACTGAGACTCACTTGATCAAGTTAGAGATTAAATGTGAGTTAATGAATGCAGAACTGTGACTTGACATCATATTGAAACAGACCGGTATCTGAAGAACATAATTCTTCATTTGTCAATTTTAAACGACTCGCACACAGGAGCAAATCAGTTTTTAAAGAAGCATGTGCGGAGTGGAACATAAAAGACAAACAACCCGCCCTTGTAACTGATATTGCCAGCAACATGTCCGTAGCCGGAGTAGAGGCCTCTCACCACACATCAAATGCTTCAGACACACTATAAACCTGGCCACACAGAAAGCCCTGAAATGTGCTGGTGCAGCATGTATTTTGGGCAGAGTGAGACGGAAGAGTGTCATTTTTCCACCGCAGCACTGTAGCAACCGCAGTTTTTCTGTGGAAAGAGAAGCAGAAGTTGCTGGGATTCCCACAACACAAACTAAAGCAAGATGTGGCCACATGCTGGAACAGCTCATTCGACATGTTGGAGAGATTATTGGAGCAACAGGCTGCTGTGTGTGCTTCACTCCTAGACAAGAAATTAAGGAAAGGTGCGAATGACGCGAATACACTCAACAATACTAGTGACATCACTGCAGCAGAAGACTTGAGCTTCTGATATTGCGACAATTGAAAGTGCAACCACCATCATGTGTGAGAAAAAGCAGCCCACTGGGGTGCTGGTTTAGCTCAGTCGGCAGAGCAGGTGCCCCATATACAGAGGCTACAGTCCTCGTCGCACTGATCCCAGCTTTGACTCTGATCTGCCGATTCATTTGGTGCATGTCAGCCCCCACTCTCTACTCTACATTTCCTGTCTCTCTTCAGCTGTCCTATCGAATAAAGGCAAAAAGCCAAAAAATAAGAAAAAGCAGCCCACTGTGTCAATAGGGCTTTTTACACTGAGAGCTCAAGATGGGATTATTATGCCTGTTATGTTCAATCAATCAATCAATCAAATTTTATTTGTATAGCGCCAAATCATAACCAGGGTTATCTCGAGACACTTTACAGAAAGAGCAGGTCTAGACCGACTCTTTGTTAAGTTATTTAAAGAGAGGCCCAACATCAATCCACCATGAGTAGCACTTAGCAATTCGGCACATTGGCAAGGAAAAACTTCCTTTTAACAGGCAGAAACCTCGAGCAGAACCAGACTCATGTTGAACAGCCATCTGCCTCGACTGGATGGGCCGAAAATGGGATAGAAGGAGATGCAGGATAGAGACAGGCAAAGAGAGCAACAACAACATATGTTCTTGTTACCACAACAACATATGTCCTTGTTACATGAACAACAACAGACACATACTTATGGTTACAATGCCAATAATAGTGGTAGACTAGGGTGAAGATTGGCTAAATAAATAAATAAATAAATAAATTAGCGAGAGAAGCAGAGTAATGATAAAGGCTGAGGTAATCGTAATTGTAACAGTTGAAGTCAACAGGTCTACTATTAGCATTAGCAGCAACAATAATGATACTATGGGGAAGGCTGATGTTAGTAGTTGTTGCAGTCGAGCAGGTCCACAGCAGCAGGTGGTCTGCAGCAACGATCCTCAGGAACCTTCAAGACAAGGGAGCACAAGAACTCCCGGGAAGATATGTGGTTAGTAATGTTAATGGGACCAGAAAATACAGAGTTAATGAGCTGCATTAATATGACAGATAGAGAGAGAGAGAGAGTCAGAGAGAGAGGAAGAGAGAGAGAGAGAGAGAGAGTCAGAGAGTCAGAGAGAGAGAGAGAGAGAGAGAAGCTTGGTGTGTCAGATCCCCCTGGCAGTCTAAACCTATAGCAGCATAACTATGGGCTAGTCCAAGCCTGAGCCAGCCCTAACTATAAGCTTTATCAAAGAGGAAAGTTTTAAGTCTACTCTTAAAAGAAGAGAGGGTGTCTGCCTCCCGGACCTTGACTGGTAGATTGTTCCAGAGGAGGGGGGCCTGGTAATTGAAGGCTCTACCTCCAACACTACTCTTAGAGACTTTAGGTACCACAAGCAGGCCTGCATCCTGGGAGCGCAATGTTCTAGAGGGGTAATATGGCACTATGAGCTCTTTAAGATATGATGGTGCCTGACCATTAAGAGCTTTGTAAGTAAGAAGAAGGATTTTAAATTCTATTCTAGATTTTACAGGAAGCCAGTGCAGAGAGGCTAATACAGGAGAGATGTGCTCTCTCTTCCTAGTTCTTGTTAGGACACGTGCTGCAGCATTTTGTACCAGCTGCAGAGTTTTTAGTGACTTATTAGGGCAGCCTGATAGTAACGAGTTACAATAATCCAACCTGGAAGTAACGAATGCATGGACTAGTTTTTCTGCATCGTTTTGAGACAAGATGTGTCTGATTTTTGCTATGTTGCGAAGATGAAAGAAGGCTGTCCTTGATATTTGTTTTATGTGGGAGATGAAGGACATATCCTGATCAAATAGAACTCCCAGATTCCTAACAGTAGTGCTGGATGCCAGGCTGATGCCATCTAGGGCAGCTATATCATTAGAGAAAGAGTCTCTAAGGTGTTTTGGGCCGAGCACAATAACTTCAGTTTTGTCTGAATTAAGTAGCAGAAAGTTTCTAGTCATCCAGATCTTTATGTCCTTAAGGCATGCTTCTAGTTTAGATAGCTGATTGGTTTCATCTGGCTTCATAGATAAATATAATTGAGTATCATCTGCATAACAATGAAAATTAATGGAGTGTTTCCTCATGATATTACCCAGAGGAAGCATATATAAGGTAAAAAGAATCGGTCCGAGCACAGAACCTTGTGGAACTCCATGACTAACTTTGGTTTGCATAGAGGACACATCATGAACATTAACAAACTGAGATCGATCTGATAGATAAGATTTAAACCAACTTAGTGCAGATCCTGTAATGCCAATTAAATGTTCTAATCTCTGTAACAGGATGTGATGGTCTATCGTGTCGAAAGCGGCACTAAGATCTAACAGGACGAGTACAGAGAGAAGTCCTCTGTCTGAAGCAGTAAGTAGATCATTTGAAACTCGCACAAGGGCTGTCTCAGTGCTATGGTGGACTCTAAATCCTGACTGAAAGTCCTCAAATAAACTGTTGTTATGAAGAAAGTCACATAATTGATTAGCGACTGCTTTCACAAGGATCTTTGAGATAAAAGGAAGGTTAGATATAGGTCTATAGTTAGCTAAGGTGCCTGAATCTAGGGTAGGCTTTTTAAGAAGTGGCTTAATTACAGCTAGTTTAAAAGACTGGGGTACATAGCCCGTCGATAAAGACATATTGATCATATCTAGTAAAGAAGTGCTAATTGAGGGAAAGACTTCCTTAAGCAGCTTGGTTGGAATCGGGTCTAAAAGACAGGTTGATGGTTTAGACGAAGATATCAGAGAATTTAGCTCAGGAAGGTCAATTGGAGAAAAACAGTCAAGGTAAACATCAGGTTTTTGAGCAGTTTCCAAAGATACATCTGCACCAGTTAACGGCCGGAGGTTACAAATTTTGTCTCTTATCTTTAGGATTTTGTCATTAAAGAAGCTCATGAAATCATCACTGCTGAGGCCTATAGGAATACTTGGCTCAGTGGAGCTGTGACTCTCTGTCAGCCTGGCTACAGTGCTGAAAAGGTACCTGGGATTGTTTTTATTGTTTATTGTTTTGTTCCGTGTTTTATGTAGAACTTACTAAGAAGAATGGTGGGGCGAAGTTGTTCCATCTCTGAGCCGCCATCAGAGGTAGTAACAGAAGTGTAACAGAGGTGGAACGGCATCTGTGTAAACTGCAGAGCCGACAGGGCGGAACAGTGCTGTGTGTGTGTATTGAGGTGCTTTTCGACCAAAAGTCCCAGGAAATTTTAGTTCCAGGAAATTCTCTTCAAGGAACTAAATGGTTCCTTTGGCCCATTGTTGTCTGCATTTCCACAGCGGCCTAAAGTCCCAGGAAGATTATGCAAATTGGGCCAATGACATATGAAGAAACTGTAAAAGTAACTGCAATACACCGCCAGTCCAGTAGGTAGTGGTAATGCACCTTTAAGCTGGTTTGCCAACCACCATTAAAACCCAAAGAAGAAGGTATCATCATTTGTGCGACACTACAGTTAGCCTGTTAGCATGGAGGAGATTCAACTTGTCCAGTGTTTGATCGTGCTATATTGCATTGCAAATGGATTGAGCACGAAAGCTCGCATCTCCTACTTCCTGTTGGCACACACAACCTTACGCGTGTGTGTGTGTGTGTGTGTGTGTGTGTGTGTGTGGTGCGGGAGTAAACACTGCGGCATGTCCACTCAGTGAACTACATAAACGGTTCACGGCTTGAACGTGCCGGGGAGTGTTTACAATTACGTCTGCAGCACACGCACGGCGTGAGGTTGTGTGTTAGATATTTTGTCATCCGATATAATCATTAAGTCTTGTGTTCTGTGTTCTGTGTTTTAGACTACGTTCCCGCTTCCAATAAGTCAAAGGCACTTACAGATCTCTTTGGCGACACCTTCTGCACTGTGGACCCAAGCCACCTCCAGGGAACTAGCCCATGCCGGATTTGCTAAGTATAAAGACACAGCATCTTTGATCCTTGGAGGTAATGTGTTAGAGTGGTGGAAAATTCATCAGACTGAGCTTCCTCTCCTGGCAAACTTCCCCAAAACATACCTCTGCATTCCGGGTACAAGTGTGCCTTCTGAGCGTGTATTTAGCACTGCAGGTGACATTGTCCATTCTTAATGCAGTGTTTTGTCTCCTGAATATCAGTTGATTTTTTTTAAGAACAACCACTCAAAGAAGAGCACTCAAGGACATACTTGACTGTAATAGAGATCCCATAGTAAAGTATGATACATGCAATGGCCTCTTTCAGTTGTACAAGATACACCAAGAAGAAGCACGAAGAACATGTTCTTATTTTTGTTTTCTTTTACTTTGTTCTAAGTAAAATTTCTCATTTTGATGGATTAGAAAATGTATATCCCAGAGATCCCATAGTAAGCTATGATACAAGGCAGGCCAATGAGCTGGTATCAGACTACTGATGATACAAAGGACTTACAGTATTTTATTTGCACAATATGCAGTAAGAACATTGGATTTGTTTACATTTGCTTTGTTCTGAAATGTCTTATTGTAATGTGGATAACAAAAGTATGTGGGTTAATACTGTGTTACTGTGCAAAGCCAGAGAGATGGAAATTTTGAAAGGATGAGGGAGTTTGGATGGCCAGAGAGAGACAAAGAGGTGGATATCTAGCCTATGACGCAAGAAGAATACTGCATTTTCACCTACAAGTATAGCTTAAGTGGTGACCTTGTTAGTTATCAGTAAGCTGGTTCGAACTGACAAATGATTGTCAAAATATATTGTATAAAGCAGGATGTAAACCTTCACTCATATTTAGTGCTTAATATATAAACAATGGGAAAGTTTCAGTTTAGTTTGATAGCTGGGGAAAAATTTAAAGCTCAGAATCTGTAAACCACCAAGCTGAGCACAGATAGAACCTTGTCAATCCAAGGTAATAAAGCAAGCATAGATGTGCAGGGTTAATGTTCATAATGAAAGATCCTCAAAGAAAGGCCCTTTAACTGAAAAAAATCATATTTAAAGAAATATGGCACTTTATAGTGAACAACAGCAAGAATGGATTGTTATTAATTTCATTTCAAACACGTCAAATTTTATGAAACCAAATTTTAGTTGCTTTTTGTGAGTTGATAATATAAATGTAATGGATTCTGTTAATGGGCATGTATCATCTGATATTGATAACAGGCCCCTGAACTGAAGCGAAGCGAATCGTATCAGGACTTCGAGACTTTGAACAATGATGCGATATTTGCCGATGTCACAAAGAATCTATATATCGTATCGTGATGAAATTTGCAATTTACACCCCTAGTGATTAGTACACAATACTTCTTCACTGAAGTTCTTCCTCGTGTGACTTTTCCTATTTTGTTCTGGCTGCTGTTCAATATACTTCCAGGAGTCAGGGTAGATGGATCACTCACAGCGGTTTATTCTGCAATCATGGGACACAAACAACCACAGTAGCTGAGCATGACAGGAAAGTTGGTCAGAAGTTCGCTCCAACATGAACAAGTTGCAAAAGTCTGTCCATCCACTGGTCAAACACCTCACAAGTCAAGATTCAAGTCCTGCAGCCCCAGCTTTTTTAGAGCACCCTCCATGTGCTGAGGAGACCTTGAATTTGCAGAGTCCTTTAAGACACTTTGCGTGTTGACACGATACTCATCATCAGGCAGAGACAGCTCCTCGACTGCTAGACACGGGAAAACATCTGTGTTCTTGCAGTTCCTTTTCAGGGTTTCTGCCTCACTGCTAGGGTTGATCAGTTTCAGGGGCACCCACCTGTCTCCCCACAAAGGTGAGATGACGCGCCCCACCAATACATTCCTCGGCCTTGATCTTGACTGGGTTGGTTCGACAATGACAGTGCTTCCCAAGGTGTTCACGCAGTGGTTCAAGTGTCACACTCTGTCTCAGCTTGACTGTGCCGATCTTGTCTGGCATGGGTCCGCCCCTCCATTTCTGAGAGTTGGAGAGCAGGGACAGGAACCCGAAGCAGTCATCGTCTGCAACGTCAACTGGTGTAACCAAAAGTCTCCAATAGTTGTCAGAGCTTTTCATCAAATGTAACAGCTTTTTGATTGCATTACTGCCGGCAATCATGTTGCTGTCTGCCCTGGGATGACGAGCGTTGGGATAAGCAGCTTGAAACCATAGATGGTCACCTCCAAGTCATAGACTGCCATAGGAGTAACATGGTGACCCCCAGCACCAACCACAACAATGTCATTAGCTGGACTCTTCTTTATGTCAGGGCAGTGTTGCAAAAGGCGTGCTGCAGCAACCTCATTCAGAGAACATGACATGGAGCCACTGTCAATCATGGCTTTCAGCTGAACTCCATTAGCTGCAAGAACATCGGTATAAAACAAACAGTCAGCCCTCTCAATCTTGTGTGTCAATTGGAAAATAACAGTATTTCCAGAGGGTGCAAAAGAGCAAGGACAGTCATATAAAGATTCCAAGTTGTTGCTCTAAAGGCTGGGAGGGTCACTTTCATTATCCACACTGTCCTCCCCTAAGTGCGGACCCACTAGTTTCCTGTTTGGTGTTGAGAGGTTGACTTTGTGCGGTCGGGGCAAGCACGTCTTGAATGGCCAGGTGAATGCCACTGAAAGCAAAGCCTATGGTCACGACAGTGAGTAAAGGCAGAATGAGCAGCATCATTAAAGACTGAACAAGCCATCTCATGCAGATCTCCAATCTTGGGGAGCCATAAGCCAGACTGTCTGTTTGACCCTTACACAATGGGTCTCTGCAGAAGCACTTTCACGAGCATGCTAACGAGGCGCTCAAGGGCAGCAGAGTCTGGGGTCTGTGCCTGTTGTGGGCTCTGTGCCTCAGTAGTTGCTGCAGGTGGCGGAACAGCAATGTGGGAGACATTCACTGACACCTTCTCCTTAGGCGTCCTATTCGCCACTAAAGCCATGCCAGAATGGTACTCATTCAGAATATCTCGAACCTCATAAGCAGTCCACCTATCCAATGTCTTTGAGTGGAAAGTCACAGCAAGCTCAGTGGAGGGGCATTTTCTTATGAACATGCGTGTCACCTCAGTGCCTGGACAATCCAGCGTCTTACCATGCTCTTTCAACCGCTCAGTGGCAAGATCGACGGCACAGCTCAGCCTGAGCCAGTAGTCAAACGCACCCTCCCCCTTCTCAGGCAGAGTGGTGTAGAAGTCTGCTAATGGAAGCGGTGAGCATGGGGCAGAGTTGAAGTGCTTCCGCAGGAGGCCGTAAATAGCTTCAGGGTTGTTGGTGATGTCAATTTCACTGTTCCTGGTCCCAAACCTGACCACATCTCTGGCTTTCTCATGGGATCTTCCCACTCTCGCACTGAAACAGGGTCAGAACTGTCCCCTCTGAAGCAGGGAAGATCCTTTAGCTTTCTGTGGGGCACATACTGAACATGGAAGGCATCAAGTGTATTTGAAGTTGACATGTCAGCATTGGCAGGTAAGGCAGCAGCACTGGGTAAAGGGGCACTAGCAGATGGGCTGAGGTGAGTAATAATGTTCTGTGCCACCTGCTTACCGACTTGTTGGATTACAACCCCCATCTGACTGACAATGTCTGCAGCAAGGGAATCTGGGCCAGTAGTAGGGGCACTAGTGTTTTGGGACACGTGTGAAATGTCCACAGGATGGCCCAGGGGAGGGGCTTCAATGTCATTAATCAAAGGGGCCCCTGTTGTACGGTGACTATCACCCATCACAATACCACCCCCCTGAACAGGACTGTCAAACTGCACAATCAAGGGTGTTTGTAAAACTCCTCTACCCCTGCCAATCTCACGTGTTGTACTAAATCCCCTCCGAGCATAACTCATCCTCAACAATCAATGAAAAGAGCACAACACCATTAAAGGGAGGAAAATAACAAAGTACACAAGGCAGGCACAGATAAAGGGCAAAGAAACAGTCAAATCAATTTTTAGTCTGGCCAAAAAGGGAGGGGATAACATGTACTGTAATATACCGATAGTATTGGTTAAAGAAAGATTTAACCCCTCACTGAAAGCTGATGTCAGTCCAAACAACTCATCCACCTGTTTCCACACGGAGGAACAGCAGCAGCAGCAGAACAGTCCCAGATAGGCTGAAGAAACCGCAGTTCAACAGAAGAATCGACGGGTCACGGCACCAATGTGACTTATTCCTATTTTGTTCTGGCTGCTGTTCAATATACTTCCAGGAGTCAGGGTAGATGGATCACTCGCAGCGGTTTATTCTGCAATCATGGGACACAAAAAACCACAGTAGCTCAGCATGAAAGGAAAGTTGGTCAGAAGTTCGCTCCAACATGAACCCCAGCAGAGTATTCACAGACTGCCATATATAACAACTATAGTGATCGTATAGTGACATTATGTTCATATAAAAATAGTAACAAAAATATAAAAATAAAAACATATTCAAGCTATGTAACAATGAGCTGCCATCAACAATAAACACACTTGTTTATACTGACAATTTTCAATATAGACTCATGTTACATTACTGCACACTTATAATACAAAATCTTCTCACTTAAAAGCTCCATTTCACACATACAAAACCGTAATAAACAGTTTACTGCCACCTTGTGTGGTAACTGGTAAGCATCTAAGCTACAGAAACATCCTAACATTTTAATGCTGTGTAACATATACAATAAAACAAACAGTTCAATATAAAAACATACCTGCAATCATCGGACACAAACAACCACAGTAGCTCAGCATGACAGGAAAGTTGGTCAGAAGTTCACTCCAACATGAACTAGAAGACAAGGTTACGTAACAATGAACTGGTCGGCAACGTGCGGGACACAGCTTGCTAGCGGCTAGCTAAAGTGCTACTCCCTACTAAGTCAGCAATTACTTTAAAAAAGATAATTTCAACACTTAATATCACCCTGGAATAAACTTTACCAGGGAGGCTAAGAAGTGTTATACCGCAATAATTGGGGCACACCCACCAGTCCCCCTGTTTAAAGATGGGCACCAGTTTGCAATTCCAGAAGTACTGTCCCAGACCAGCCTTGAGCATCTCAGGGCAAATCTCGATTCTTGACAACCCCAGCGACCTCTGCCATCAATATAGATAAGGCTTCCCCTGGACCTTCGAACTCTGCCTCCTCATCAGAGGATGTGTTGGTTGGGTTCAGGAGTTCCTCAAAGTGTTCCTTCCATCGTTTCACAATAACTCCAGTCCAGGTTAGCAGTTCTCTACCCCTGCTGAAGACAGCTTGAACCAATCCCTGCTTCCCCCCTATGAGTCGTCTAACGGTTTGCCAGAACTTCCTTGAGGCCAACCAAAGGTCCTTCTCCATATTCTCCCTGAACTCCTCCCACCCGGGTTTTTGCTTCTGCAACCAGTGAAGCTGCAGCCCTTCTGGCCACCCGGTACATGTCAGCTGCCTCTGGAGACCCCTGGGCTAACCAAGCCCGAAAGGCCTCCTTCTTTAGCCGGGCAGCTTCCATCATTGCCAGTCACCACCAACGGGTTCTAAGGTTACCACCATGAAAGCCACCGATGACAGACAGACACACACATATGGACAGACAGACATATAGACATGTAGACAGACAGACATACAGATATATAGACAAAGACAGACATACAGATATATAGACATAGACAGACAGACTTATAGACAAAGAGACAGACATATTGACAGACAGACGAACATATAGACAGACAGTCAGACAGACAGACACACACACACACACAGACTATATGATGGTCATTACTATTACTATATTTCGGTCATTACCCAAATCTCCAAAGATCCGTCTGTCAATCTCATGATCCATTTTACCCTCACTCGTGAACAAGACCCACAGATATTTAAACTCCTTCACTTGAGGCAGAGACTCACTCCCCACCCGGAGGGGGCAATCCACTGTTTTCCGGCAGAGAACCATGGTCTCAGACTTGGAGGTGCTGACTCTCATCCCAACCGCTTCACACTCGGCTGCAAACTGCCCCAATGCCTGCTGGAGGTCCCAGTTTGATGAAGCCAACACAACATCATCTCTAAAAAGCAGAGATAAAATTCTGAGGTCCCCAAACTGGAAACCCTCCTCCCCCACGGCTGTGCCTTGAGATCCTGCACATGAAAATCACTAACAGAATCGGTGACAAGGGACAACCCTGACGGAGGCCAACACGCAGAGGAACGTGTCTGACTTTGTGCCAAGGATGCGGACACAGCTCTCACTTTGGTTATAAAGAGACCGGATGGTTTGTAGCAACCGCCTCGGTACCCCGTACTCCCGCAGTATCCCACACAGGAAGCCCCGGGGGCATGCTCATAGCCCTTCTCCAAGTCCACAAAACACATGTAGACTGGAAGAGCAAACTCCCATGCTCCCTCAAGCAGCCTTGCAAGGGTAAAGAGTTGGTCCACTGTTCCACAGCCAGGTCGGAATCGACATTGTTCCTCCTGTATCCAAGGTTGGATGATTGGCTGGAGCCTCCTTTCCAGCACCCTGGAATAAACTTTACCAGGGAGGCTGAGAAGTGTTATACCCCGATAATTAGGGCACACCCACCAGTCCCCCTGTTTAAAGATGGGCACCAACACCCAAGTTTGCCATTCCACAGGTACTGTCCCAGACCTCCACATGACATTGAAGAGGCGTGTCAGCCAAGGAAGTCCAACAATGTCCAGAGCCTTCAGCATCTCAGGGCAAATCTTATCTACACCAGGCACCTTGCCATTGAGGAGCTTCTTGACAACCCCAGCGACCTCTGCCACCAATATAGATAAGGCTTCCCCTGGACCTTCGAACTCTGCCTCCTTAGCAGAGGATGTGTTGGTTGGGTTCAGGAGTTCCTCAAAGTGTTCCTTCCACCGTTGGACAATACCTCCAGTCCAGGTCAGCAGTTCTCTACCCCTGCTGAAGACAGCTTGAGCCAATCCCTGCTTCCCCCCTATGAGTTGTCTAACGGTTTGCCAGAACTTCCTTGAGGCCAACCAAAGGTCCTTCTCCATAGTCTCCCCGAACTCCTCCCACCCGGGTTTTTGCTTCTGCAACCAGTGAAGCTGCAGCCCTTCTGGCCACCCAGTACATGTCAGCTGCCTCTGAGACCCCTGGGTTACCCAAGCCCGAAAGGCTTCCTTCTTTAGCCGGGCAGCTTTCATCATTGCCAGTGTCCACCAACGGGTTCTAAGGTTACCACCATGAAAGCCACCGATGACAGACAGACACACACACACCCATGGACAGACAAATAGACATATAGACAGAAAGACATGTAGACAGACAGACATACAGATAGATAGACATAGACAGTCAGACTTATAGACAAAGAGACAGACATATTGACAGACAGACGAACATATAAACATACATAAAGACAGACAGACAGACACACACACACACACACACACACACACACACACACACACAGAGACAGACATATAGATAGACACACATATAGACAGACAGACAGGCACGGACAGACATAGAGATGTATAGCCATAGACAGACAGACTTATAGACAAAGAGACAGACATATTGACAGACGAACATATAGACATACATACAGACAGACAGACATCTAGAAAAACAGTCAGACACATACACACACACACACACACACACACAGATAGACAGACTATATGATGGTTATTACTACTACTATATTTTGGTCGTTACCCAAAGCTCCAAAGATCCATCTGTCAATCTCATGATCCATTTTACCCTCACTTGTGAACAAGACCCACAGATATTTAAACTCCTTCACTTGAGGCAGAGACTCACTCCCCACCCAGAGGGGGCAATCCACTGTTTTCCGGCAGAGAACCATGGTCTCAGACTTGGAGGTGCTGACTCTCATCCCAACCGCTTCACACTCGGCTGCAAACTGCCCCAATGCCTGCTGGAGGTCCCAGTTTGATGAAGCCAACACAACATCATCTCTAAAAAGCAGAGATAGAATTCTGAGGTCCCCAAACTGGAAACCATCCTCCCCCACGGCTGTGCCTTGAGATCCTGCACATGAAAATCACTAACAGAATCGGTGCAAATCTCATCTACACCAGGCACCTTGTCATTGAGGAGCTTCTTGACAACCCCAGCGACCTCTGCCACCAATATAGATAAGGCTTCCCCTGGACCTTCGAACTGTGCCTCCGTATCAGAGGATGTGTTGGTTGGGTTCAGGAGTTCCTCAAAATGTTCCTTCCACCGTTCGACAATACCTCCAGTCCAGGTCAGCAGTTCTCTACCCCTGCTGAAGACAGCTTGAGCCAATCCCTGCTTCCCCCCTATGAGTCGTCTAACGGTTTGCCAGAACTTCCTTGAGGTCAACCAAAGGTCCCTCTCCATAGTCTCCCCGAACTCCTCCCACCCGGGTTTTTGCTTCTGCAACCAGTGAAGCTGCAACCAAGCCAGGAAGGCCTCCATCTTTAGCCTGGTAGCTTCCCTCACTGTCAATGTCCACCAATGGGTTCTACGGTTGCCGCCATGAAAGGCACCCATGATAGATATATAGACATAGACAGACAGACTAATAGACAAAGAGACAGACATACATACAGATGAACATAGAGACATACATATAGACAGACGGACACACACACACCCACAGAAAGACAGACATACAGACAGATAGACAGACAGACCTGTAGACAGAAATACAAAGATATATAGACATAGACTGACAGACTTCTAAGCAAAGAGACAGACATTTTGACAGAGAGACGAACATATAGGCATACAGACAGACAGAAACACACATACACCCACGGAAAGACAGACATACAGACAGACAGACCTGTAGACAGACAAAGATATATAGACATATATAGACATAGACAGACAGACTTATAGGCAAAGAGACAGACATATTGACAGACAGACAAACATATAGACATACATATAGACACACACACACACACACACACACACACAGACATATAGACAGACACAAACAGAAAGACATATAGACAGACAGACATATAGGCAGACATGTAGACAGACAGACAGACAGACAGATATAAAGGTCGACATATAGACAGACATCTAGTCAAACAGACAGACATATAGACAGGCAGACAGACAAACAGACAGACATGTAGACAGACAGACATATAGGCAGACATATAAACAGACATTTAGACAAACAGACATGTAGGCAGACATATAGACAAACAGACTGACACATAGACAGACAAACAGACAGACAGACAGACAAACATATAGACAGATATATAGGCAGATAGACCGACAGACTTCGACAGACAAACAGACATATAGACAGTGTTACATGTCCCTCTGCATGTATTGTTCTGTGTGTGCTCTGTGTGCTCATTCTATGTCGTCTGCTTCTAGATCTCTCTGATCACTGACAGCTGGGTGAAGCTGTGGGCGGGGTATAAAAGGGGATCTTTACTCCGCCCACATTCTCTTTTCCCTCCATGATCCAGGAACCAGCAGTTTCGTATGTTTTTTGTCATGATATACTTTTAATTTCTGTAAATAAATGTTGTTACTTTGCATTCAGACCGGTGTTGTGTCGCTCCATATATTCCTCCAACCAGTCGTAACATAATGGGGGCTCGTCCGAAGCTCATTTTGGAGTAGGTATGTTTGTTTTTGTACCCCTAGAACATAATTTCTCTTTTGTCTCTGTTAGTTAGGAGGTTCATGCCACATGAGGTAAATGTTTCAATTCTTTTTGAGCTTGCCTGGTTAAGTAAGCCTGTGGGTGTCGGAGACACCTTC
Source organism: Semicossyphus pulcher (assembly GCF_022749685.1). Taxonomy (NCBI): domain Eukaryota; kingdom Metazoa; phylum Chordata; class Actinopteri; order Labriformes; family Labridae; genus Semicossyphus; species Semicossyphus pulcher. Next base: position 22,848,215 of record NW_027211726.1, read on the forward strand.
ACCACTTTATTATTTTTGAGCGGAAACCCTGGGGTGGCCCCTGGCGTGCCCGGGAAAGCTGACGAAGACTAGTTGAGGCCTAGTTAGACAGCACAGTCTCTAAGGTAAAAAGGAATCCAGGTTAGTTCTAGAGCAGGTTAGTTAGAAATGTCAACTTCTAATCAGATGATACCATGTGGTGGCAACCAGGTGATTTCCCAAGCCCCACTCCATCCTATACCAGTGATGGGGGAACCATTTGTGAGACTCATTATTGACTGTGTGGGTCCGCTGCCTAAGTCCAAAGCTGGTCACCAGTATCTCTTGACTTTAATGTGTGCTGCAACTCTGTACCCTGAGGCAATTCCAATACGCTATCTCAAAGCCAAGGTGGTGGTGAAGGAACTAGTGAAGTTTTGTACCATTTTTGGTTTGCCAAAGATCATTCAAATAGACCAAGGTACACATTTTATGTCCAAAGTGTTTGCTCAGGTGTTTGAAGTGTTGGCTGTGAAGCATCAGATCTCTAGTGCCTATCATCCAGAAAGCCACGGGGCGTTTCCACCAAACCCTTGAGACTATGTTGTGTACCTATTGTCTTGAAACTGGCAAGGAATGGGATGAGGGTATTCCTCTCCTGCTTTTTGCTATTAGAGAGACTGTTCAGGAGTCATTGGGTTACAGTCCCGCAGAGCTGGTGTTTGGCCATACAGTTCAAGGCCCATTGAAGTTCTTGCGTGAGCAGTTAGTTGGAGATTCGTCCCCCAGCCAAAATGTGCTGGACTATGTCATTCTAACCATAAGTATGTATTACCTGTTGTTGTTCATGTAACAAGGACATAAGTTGTTGTTGTAACAAGATCACCTGTTGTTGTTGCTCTCTTTGCCCGTCTCTATCCTGCATTTCCTTCTATCCCATTTTCGGCCCATCCAGTCGAGGCAGATGGCTGTTTAACATGAGTCTGGTTCTTCTCGAGGTTTCTGCTTGTTAAAAGGAAGTTTTCCCTTGCCAATGTGCCGAATATTGCTAAGTGCTACTCATGGTGATTAATGTTGGGCCTCTCTTTAAATAACATAACAAAGAGTCGGTCTAGACCTGCTCTTTTTGTAAGGTAGCTCGAGATAACTCTGGTTATGATTTGCCGCTATACAAATAAAATTTGATTGATTGATTGATATGTCAGCTCTTTCAGAGAGCGCCTTCACCAGGCCTCTGAAGTCGCAAAACAGTCATTGACGATCTCCCAATCTAAAATGAAAGCATACTTTGATAAGACTGCTGTTGAACGAAGTTTTCAAGCCAGGGACTCGGTGCTGGTTTTCCTCCCCATGTCTGGTTCAGTACTGCAAGCTAAGTTTGCTGGTCCCTGTGTGGTTGAGCAAAAAATTTGTGAAACAGATTATGTTATCCGTACCCCAGATAGGAGACGCAAGACTTGTGTGTGCCATGTGAACATGCTGAAACCTTATGTTGCCAGGTCTAGTGAGGCAGTCACATCCACTTCAGTTAAGGTGTTGCCTGTAGCTTTGACTTCAGTGTTGCCTTCTTACTCTCCTCGGGAAGATGATTTGGTGATGCAGGATTCTCCTGTTCTGTGTGCTCGATTGCAGAATTCCCAAATGTTAAGTGAGTTAGAGAATAATCTGTCTCATCTCTCTGGGTCCCATAAAAGTGACATTGCCGGGTTCATTGAAAAGGATTGTGCACTCTTTTCAGATGTACCCACCCAGACAACCGTCTTGCAACACGAGATTGATGTTGGTGATTGTCTCCCTATTAAGCAGCATGCTTACAGAGTGAACCCCATTAAAAGAGCTCAGATGCAAAAAGAGGTTGAGTATTTGCAAAAGCATGGCCTAGCTGTTCCTAGTTCCAGTCCCCGGAGCTCTCCGTGTTTGTTGGTGCCAAAGTCTGATGGGACACCACGCTTTTGTACCGACCTCCGAAAGGTTAACAGTGTCACCAAGCCAGATTAATTTCCTCTTCCTCGTGTGGAAGACTGTATAGATAGGGTTGGTGCTGCTCGCTACGTCACCAAGTTAGACTTGCTCAAGGGCTACTTGCAAGTACCCTTGACAGCCCATGCTTCTTAGATCTCTGCATTTGTTACACCAGATTCTTTCCTACAGTATACAGTCATGGCATTCGGTATGTGTAACGCTCCGGCCACCTTTCAACGACTACGGCGTAGGGTGTTGTATGGAGTAGCAAACTGGGAGGCATATCTTGATGATGTGGTAGTCTATTTGTTTCAGTGTTTGCAAAAGGCTTCTCTCACCTTGAACCTTGCTAAATGTGAGTTTGCCAAGGCCACTATCACTTATCTAGGCAAGCAGGTTGGTCAGGGTCAAGTGCGTCCAGTTGATGCAAAGGTAACTGCTATTGCTAACTTCCCTGTTCCCACTACTAAGCGGAAGCTGTGTCGTTTTCGCGGCTTAGCTGGTTACTATTGAGGGTTTTGCCGTAACTTTGCCTCTGTTGTGTCCCCTTTGACAGATCTCCTTAGCCCTGCTAAAAATTTGGTTTGGGAAGAGAAGTGCAATCATGCTTTTCAGACTGTTAAGGTTCTCCTCTGCAGCTCACCAGTACTGTCAGCTCCAGATTTTACAAAACCTTTTAAGTTGGAGGTTGATGCGAATGGTACTGGAGCTGGTGCTGTACTGCTACAGGAGGATTCCTTCAGCATTGATCACCCAGTCTGCTACTTCTCTAAGAAGTTCTCTGCCGTGCAGCGTAATTACAGTACAATAGAAAAAGAAGTCCTAGCAATGCTCTGGGCCCTCCAGCATTTTGAGGCATACGTTGGCTCCACTCCGCAACCAGTGGTAGTTTTTACAGACCACAACCCTCTTGTTTTTTTATCTTGGACATACAACAGTAATCAAGTCTGATGCGTTGGGCCCTAATGACCCAGAACTTTAATTTAGAGATCCGTCATAAAAAAGGGCGAGATAACATTGTGGCCGATGCCCTTTCACGTGTACCTTAGGATGACACCCAGATGGCTGTCATCTTAAGGGAGAGGGTGTTACATGTCCCTCTGCATTTATTGTTCTGTGTGTGTGCTCTGTGTGCTCATTCTATGTCGTCTGCTTCTAGATCTCCCTGATCACTGACAGCTGCGCAGAGCTGTGGGCGGGGTATAAAAGGAGATCTTTACACCGCCCACATTCTCTTTTCCCTGCATGATCCAGGAACCAGCAGTTTTGTGTGTTTTGTGTCATGATATACTTTTGATTTCTGTAAATAAATGTTGTTACTTTGCATTCAGACCGGTGTTGTGTCGCTCCATATGTTGCGGCCTCCGAGCCAGTCGTAACAACAGACAGACTTATAGACAGACAGACTGTCTATAGCCTACGTTTGAGATGTGTATCTGTCTATATGTCTGACATATAAACTATAATGTTGCATTCCTTGTCTGGATGGTTCTCTAGGTTATACATATGCAATTCAAAGTTAAAGAGACAGAACATAGGAGGTTAGGTAGAACAGAACTCTGTATACGTATAGATTCATAAATAAATATGTATAGATACACTGTTATCCCACCAGTCACTTTTGTTGCCGTCAACATATTTACTCATGCTGTGACCACACTGAACAAAGCTGAGTGATTGTAAATACATATCTCAATACTAGACACCTTAAAAATGATGTATTGTGTACCAAAAATGGTTGACTTATCTTTATATTTAGATACTTTAATAACCTCTTTGTCAGAGCTTTAAAGCAGCCATCCTCCTCTAATGGTGCAACAAGAAAGTAATCAGCTCTGGTCATGTGAGAATTTACACTCAACAAGTGAAACTGCACATATGTTATTAAGAGGTTTTATTCTTTCAATATTTTCTGGAAATGCATTGATACATCATTCAGTAACATTTTTAGCGCCTTTTAACTGAAAAGGGTTTTTTACGTTACGATTGTGACCAATGGGATTATATGTTATTTTTTTTAAGACAGAAATTGTTTCAATATGCACTCCTTTCCAATTATAGGCAAGGATCCAATGCAAGTTCAGCTCCACAAAACAAGCAAACCCTTGTAGCGTGTAGAGCTTCTTCTTCTTTGGTCAAGCTTCAACTTTATTTCCACTGTTGCAATAGTGGAGGCAACACTACTTCCTTTGTTCTTGAACGAGGCTGAAGTCAACAATATCATTAAATGTAGCTCTCCGGCCATGCCTTTTCTGCAACTCACAGGCCACACTTCTTTTTTTTTTATGATGAATAGCATATTGTCAGGTGTGTTTAACTCAAACATGTACTCAACTTCTTCCATGGCGTTGCAATATCCTCTCACAAAGAGACTGTATGCCAGCAAAGATTTTACATCCTCCGACTTTACTGGTTTCCATGAAAGAGCCTTTTCCATGTAGCCAGAAGCGAGTATAAGCAGTCTTAATGTTTGTCAGTCTTCTTGTTAATGCTGGCCTCAAAAGCTCGGAATATGTGATTTTCTAATGGGTCGCCATCAAAAACCTGAATTTCTCATTTGGGCAAAAATTTAAAAAATAAATGAGACTTTTTACTGTACTAAGAATGCTATGCTTTTTTTTTGTGACTCTGATCACAACTGCTGTGTGGCAGTGCTGTCGATTGATTTCTTTGGTCCCGATACTGTGGAGTAGAATGGGTCATTTGTATTGCATCTTGATGTTTCTTGGCCTCTGAGATATGTAGCTCAAGATCTAAAACTCGACTCACTGTGTTGGGAAGCTCAATTTTGATTTTGTGTGCAGGCAATGTAGATGTGGTTCAGGCGGGCCACCTGTGGCAGGTACAAATGCTAGTGCATCAGTATTGAGTAATTTAACTTTCCTTTGTCCCCTTTCATGATGAATTGTTGCCATCTGTGTCCTGTGATACATTGCTTGCAACACCAGACTCACCAGAGCCTCTTAGCTGCATCAATGGCTAAAGTGAATGTGCTATTTCTACTTCAAGTCCCAATTGCTCCATATTTTTACTTAGCTGCTCCTCTTGTTCCTGTAATGCATGCTTGTCTTTCAGTAGGCTTTGTCTTGCAATAAGAGCAGCCATATCAGTCTTAGCTTTAATTCGTGCTAATGACGTTGGACCATATGACCTAGAACCAGAAGAGCTCCATTTTCCAGTCCCTCTGCTTCCAGCATGTGACCCACTGTCGCATGGATTGATCTCATGTTGTGCAACAAGAGGTTTCAACATTTTGTCAAGAATGTTTTGAAATATGAGGCTGATTTTCACCCAGTTGTTCATCAAATGCCACATCAGTTGCCTCGTTTTGGTATTTATGATTTATCTCCCAGAAACCCACTGCATTCATCCTCAATAAAACCAGTTTTGTATTCAAGTATTGCAAACCTTTTATTTTGTTTTTCCTGCTCCTCTTTTGGTAGTAATGGAATCAGACTCAAGTAACAGGGTGGTTTCTTAAACCAGTTTAATTAAATCCTTAAGTAGTGAGTGAACTCCTGAGGAATTGTCATCCTTTTGCATTAGATCCTTCATTGCTTTAATTGCAGCTTTTATTTAGTGAACCTTTGCTTGACGCCCTTTCTAGAGTTTTTCAACTTTGTTGCCCAAAGGCTTTGAGTAAGTTTAATTTCTCTTTTATGGCCATCCATTATAACTCATTGACATACCCCAGTGCACATTTTTCATTTAGTTGAAAACTACTATGCTGAATGCCCCCTGACTTTATTCTTACACGCACGCACACACATGTGCACCTACCCCCCATCCCACACACATACACACACTTTAATTACAAGTACAACTTTACTCTCATTTTCAATAGTGTATTTTGTAACAGCCTCAGCAGCAAAAACGTTTTAAAGACATCAACATTTTCCACATTGGCAACATTTTTACAGCTTCACTTTTCAGCAGCGTCCATAGTGAGCAGCGTGTGTGTGTGTGTGCGTGTGTGTGTGCGTGTGTGTGCGTGCGTGCGTGAAAAGCGAAGGCGCACACATACAAACAGCACTTAAATGTTCCACGAAATCTGTTTTTCACACAAACAAGCAAGACAGTTCCACTGTTCCAAATTCAGTTCATATGCGCGGATTTTTCCCAATAAAACCCAAACGGCACACAACTCAGCAGCAGTTTCAAACATTGAGCATGAGAAAAGCACAGCTTGGTTCATCCAACGGTGCCTCTCTTACCTTGCCTTTGGATCTGCAGCGGCGTGTCGGCCTCTCTGTCCGCTGAAACCTCAGCGCCGCACGTGTTACCAGCGTTCTTTCGTTGGATCCACAGCTCCGGTCTTTTCCTCAGGGCTGGTTCAAACTTCTGTATTTCTCTGAGATGATTCTTACTTTTGTTGTGACTATGTATCTAATTCCATTGTCTCTATTATAATCACATGCATAGTTATAGAATAATGGTCTTGCAGCGTCCAGATTGAGAGATGTGTTTGGATGATATTGTAAAATGAGGATTGACAGACAGAAATGATCACAGTGATGGAGATGATAAGCAAATGGTGAGTGACTGGTTATTTACTTGTTTGCTTGATTTAATGTTTTTTCTTGTCGTGATGAATTAATGTTGCCTGTCTATGTCAAGTACCATATGCCCCCACCCCCTTACTCCACCAAACTTCCTGTTCACCTGTGAACTTTTAACAGCTGACGGCGTCACCTGACTAATTAGCCTATCCCCCCCAAAAATTTGCTCCTATCACCATCTAGTGTCTACAGTGATTATAGTCAAATGGTGCATTTTGCTGTAATTTTATCAACGGCTGAAAACTTTCTGTGGAAAAGGTTTAGCATCAGATATTACACCAGTTGGTTCAGGGCCGGGCAGGGCCGGGCCGTGGCATAGACAGTATAGGCGAATGCTAAGGGTGCATCCATCCACTGGGGGCGCCGCACCGCACCGCCGCCTCATAAAGTTGTCTTTTTTTTTTTTTTTTTACAGTATCGTCAATCACCAGAATCAGCACCTCAGCTAAATGTATATGTCACTCAATAGAAAGTGCACTACACTATAATAGGGTATATAAGCCTATCAAAGAAAAACAAAACAAAACACGGAACTTACATTTTTGCATATTTTATTGAAAACCACACTGCAAACCATATCGAGAGAGAAAAACATTCGACGCTGAAAATAGCACACGTGTGTTAGGATTGTTCTGATTTGAAGCTTCTAGCTCCTACTGTTCATGAGTTCTGCCCATTCTTTTGGGCAGAGTATTTGGGCGTTTTTTTTTGCCAGGAATTGTCTTCTTTTCCCTGCTAGAGCATTTCCTTATCGGGGGCAGAGTCGTCGGGTTTTTCGTCCACATCTCCGTCAAAAAATAAACTGCAAAGCCTCAGCTGTATTATACCTCTTTTTTTGCCATTTCTGTTTTTCTTTCTATGTAAAAACTAAACTTTGGAAAACGTATCTCGTCTCTCTGTTTCGTCTCGCTTTGCTCTAGTACGCCTCCGTTTTCGCCTCTGTACCATGATTGAAATAAAAAATAAAAAAGTAAAACATAGGCAGATGGCACCCACTGGGGCCAATCAATGTGTCTGATTCGGAAACGTGACTCTCTACGTCAACAACAAAGATGGCTGATGACCACTGATCTATAAACATACAGAGAGAATGAGCAAAGCGCCAGGCAAAGCGTATCCATACTTTTTACAACTTTACGTTTTAGTTTTCCAACAAAACGAAAATCCACACAAAAGCAAGCTCGGGCTTGTTGAAAAGCTCTATTTCTCTAGTTTATGCGGAAAAAACTCTCTGTCAAGCCACCGAAGAGTTATGACGCTCTAAAGACGACATGGAATTTGGGCCCGTGTACGGGCCCGTGAGTCTCAAAGGGTTTTAATTGATTATAATTTGTTATGTCCTACCTTATTTATATTGTTTCAATGTCAATGTCACTTTTGTTTTGTAATATTGCCTAGGGCATCGAGTTGGTCAGGGCCTGCTCTGAGTTGTTTAACTGGTTTTCTAACTGGTGGAGGTCCAAAGAGGGAAAAAATATCCACTATTTTACTGAAACAGCAAAGATTTTGAACCTTTTCTTCTGTCCTCTCCTTTCATTCATCGCACCACCCCTCAGATAATTTAACTATTTATGTATAAAGCAAGTACTTGCACTTCGGATGCTTTAAGTACTCTACATTTTGCTGATAACATCTCTGTATGAGTTTTGAACACTAGAAATGTACGTGTAATGGAGTATTTATACAATAGAGTATCGATACTTTTATTTACCAAACAAGTAACCACGTAAGTGAAAACACTACTTTCAGCACTGACAGTCTCAAATGTATTAAAAGGGCATCTACTTTAAATAATTGTATTACCAATTACCAGAGCGTCACAAAATGAAGAGAGTATTTCTGTACTACATTTGATATTAATTAATATACTATTTATGATTTTTTCTTAACTAAACTTTAAAACAACAACAACTATTCTTCTAATTTATAGGGCTTTAATCACCATCTCTTCATTAGCCTCTTATAAACCAAACATATTCTTCATCACTATAACTCAGCCTGATATCCATTCCTCCTTCATTCATTTGATATTATCTGTTTATATACTTATTTACTCCCTCATTTATTTATTTACTTGTAATCATTTTATTATAAATAAAAAGGATTAATTTCCCCCCAACCTGTTGTCTGTCCTTTTTCAAAGCAGAAACTGAAGCTCAATGTATTCGAGAACTTTCAAGCCAGTAAATGAGATTGATTATTACCAAATATTTGTTTAATTTCCTCTGTAGTGGAGGTGGTGCCCTTCTTAACAAATGCAAATGATGAAATATTAATTTTAATAATACCTTATTTAGCTACGCAAGTCTTATGCATGTCCACTACACCTGGTGGTAAAATTAGGAGCTCTCAAACTGAGGGCCACCAACTCCACGCCACTTAGTACAACCATCTGCTTAGGGAAAATAATATTTGTCTGAAAAGTATAAAAAAGCCCAAGCTTCCTTCTGCCAAGCCAGAAATTGGAAAACTATGCATGGCCTACGACCTGAAAATCCTGCTAGATATCAGCCAGCACTTAATCTTTTTGACTGTAAATGCCTCCACTTACCTTCGCCTAGATTTCACTAAAAGTTGTGTGAATAATAGAGCTCACAGTCCAATCCAAGAGGATTAGGTCGAGAAGGCCTGAGTGTAAGGAACTGCGCTTTGTAGAGCTGGTAACAGAAACCAGACAGCTTTCCTGGAATACATAAATAAATCTGATTGAATGGGGAAGCGGAGGATTTGTGGCTCGGCAGAATACCAGCTGATCAGTCAGATCAAAGGCAGCTGAAGAAAATGTAGTGGATACGGCTCAAGTGGAAAGATCCTTGCTGGCCTTAAAAAATACAATCAAAGATTGGTCAGCACCCCAGGGTTGGTCTGGGACACCAGTTTCCAACCTTGAGCCCTCCAGAAATGTACACACAAGATTGTTTAAAACCAGTACTACGGAGCGCCAGTTTAGCTGAGCAGGTTAAATCGTGCGGCCCATGTACAGAGGCCATAGTCCTTGATGCTGCAGCCCTGTGGTCAACTCCCACCCTCGGCACTTTTGCCATGTGTTATCCCCACTCTCTCTTCCCCTGTTTCCAGCACTATCCACCGTCCTCTCTCTCAATAACGGCACAATGGCCAAATAAAAAATATAAAAACAGTACTATGTTAATTGATTCAGTTCAGTTCACCCCCCTACATCTGTCAGATCACTTCTTCATTTAATTCACTGTCTCCTAAATGGAACTCCCACATGCTCCTCCTGGTTTCACATCACGGAAACATCCAGTCATTTACACCAACCCAGCTTTCTAATGAGGTCTTGCTACCATGCCTCCTCATAAGGAATTCACCACACTCTTAGTAAATAAGCTACAGACACACTCTGCACCTCTCTAGCCTCCTCTCTAAACAAACTCTGCCCTCTAGTTTCCAAACCTACTCATAACACCCCCCTAGTTCATGGCTCAGTGAGGTCAGTGGACCGCTCATTGCTCTTCGATCTTGCATCAATCTCCTCCAGTTTAAAAACTGCTAGGACCTCTTATTATCAAAGCAGGAACTGTGGTGCCACTGATGCACGGAAATTGTTTCCCCCTCATACTTTACCGATAAGGTTTCTACCATCAGTAATCAGTTCTCTGAGCCTGACCAACTTAGTCTGCAAGCACCAGCAAATAGTGCCTGTTCAACCCAAAATCAGTCTGGCTTTTAACAGGGCCACCCTATGGAGGCTACACTACTGTCAATAGCAGTCAATGCTTTTGTCTAGAGCTGCTGGCCAGTCTGCAGCTCTATTGCTGCTAGATCTGTCAGCTGCCTTTGACACAGTGAACCACAAAATCCTCCTCTTCACACTCTCTAAGCTTGGTATCTCAAGATCTTCCCTCCACTAGTTCATATATTACCTCTCAGGGAGCTCTTTTAGAGTATCTTGGAAGGGAGAAGTGTCCAAACCGCACGGCTTATGCACAGGGGGGGCTCGGCCCCCTTCTCTTTTCAGGATACACCACCTCACTTGGTGCAATCATTCACAACCATGGTTTTTCATACCATTGCTATGAGGACAATGCCCAGCTCTTCCTGTCATTCCAACAGATGAAACTACAGTCTCGGCACGGATGTTGTCATTCCTTGCCCATATCTTTAAATGGATGAAAGAACGCCACCTTCATCGAAGACTGAGCTCCTTTTCATCCCAGCTAGTCCCTCTATGCAACCACAGATCAATATCCAGCTTGGACCAACCAAATTCATGTCCACAAAGTCTGCCTGGAACTTGGATGTCTTGATTGACGACTAGCTAACCTTTAAGGTTCACGTGGCCTCAATTGCATGGTCATGTTGATTAGCCCTGTACAACATGAGGAAGATCAGACCCTACCTGTAAGAGCATGCAACACAACTCCTGGTACAGGCTCTCGTAATATCATGCATTGATTACTGCAACTCCCAAATGACAGGCCTTCCTGCATGAACATGCAGCTGTGTAACTGGTCTTCAACCAACCCAAAACAGCACAAGTCACTCCGCTGGTCATATCCCTCCACTGGCTCCAAGTTGCCGCTCATCAAATTCAAAACCCTCTTACTCGAATTAAAAACAGCAACAAAAATGGCTCCTGCATGCCTGAACTCCCTCGTCGAGGTCTACACTACCTCCTTCACTCCCACAACATGGAAAAGTCCATGTGAAAGCTTGGAGAGAAGGCTGACTGGAGGTAGCAGTACCCGTGCAGCATTGCTGTTTCAACATGTTGGAGACATCCACAACTTGCGAGGGAAAGTCAATAAAGGAACATAACCTAGAGGGAAGAACCTACAAGAGCCAAAATCTAAGGGTCATCACAGTTAAAAACCCTGAAACGGGAAGAGAAAAACACCGCACAGGTCAACAGACGAGAGACACAAGCTTCAATTTGGTGTGCAATTTATGTTTTGGAGAAAGTGTGAATTAGCCCAAAGCATTGCTTTGACTATTTCTTTGGGCTGCTGTGGCTCAGAAGTATATCGGCTAGTCCACTAATGTATGGCAGTTCGGTCACTAGCTTGTCTAGTCCGCGTCTTTCCCAAAGTGTCCTTGGAAAAGATACTGAGCCATAAATTGCTTCCGTACCAAAATTCCCCAAGCATCAGCACCTTTGTCACTGAAGGGGATAATACAAGCACTTCATTGCCAATTGAGGGAAGAAGCATATGAACCATGTGCTGTTGCTTTTACAGACACCAAGCAACATGTCACAGCATAGTGGTGGACCATCGCTTCATTTCTTTTACATGAATGTCACCTTTTTTTTAATGACCAGAATATTTTAGTTGAAAGGACAAAATATGATGCGAAGCCTGCAAGCTAGTTCAGGCAGGCAACTTGAGCTGCACATACAGTATTTCACTTGACATGCATCACTCTCCACAATCACCTGACAAACACTTCTTCCAAATTTGGTGGTCTATTTCAAGATGCAAGATTTCCAGTCTCTCCCTCTGCTCTGTCATTGCCATCGCTGCCCTGCACCAGTACAGCCCTCATACTTTCAGCCCCACCACCACACAAGCATCAACTGCAGGCTCAAGCTGGGGGGTTTAGGATATTATCTCAGCACTCCTCAAATATCTGCATGTAAAAATAAATAAATAAAAATCAATCAATAAATAAGACAAAAAAATCTGTGAGGAGTGATGAGGTCAGAGCGTAGACACCAAACACAAGCAATCTTCTGCTGCTGCAATAAACATGAATAATAAACATCACAAATGTGAGTTGTCTGACTGAACTGTGCAAAAGAAAATGTTGTGAGATCATGACACTTACATCTACTCATATGCTGCAGATCCCTGCATTACATGGAGCAGGAGTTCTCTTGCACTTTAATTATTTTAAAGAGTTTACGGAGTTGTTTTAGGTACTGTGCATACCAGAACAGGGACGTCTTTACTATTATACCAAGTGTCAGAAGTCTGTTTTCAGTCTGACAGATGAGCCCTGGCTGCCTGATGGTTTGACCAGCAACATCATCAAGTGATGAAAAATAAGCTTTTAACATTTTTTTTTTTTTACTGTACGAGGTCATGACTTTGAAAATAAAATAAGGTTGAAAGGCCTGTTTTTTAAGATGGATGAATACATAATGTTTGACAGACCTTTGCTATTGAAAAGTGATTGTCTTATGTGTTATGTCCAATTGAGCTAAATTGACTATGCAATATAAGAACTACATATCTTCATTTTGTCAGAATTCTTTAAAAAACAACTTTAAAGTATATGTATGAAATGAGTTTTGAGTATATAAAAAGAAAAAAAACATCCCATATTCAATATATTGTCATTGTTTTAATTTTTTAATTTAAATTGGCTTAAAAATCTAGTATTGGCTCGAGGCCTTAAAATAGGTGTGATGAAGTCTTATCCACTGCTGATTCAATAGACACAATTATGTTAAGACCACTCCTGGTAAAGCCAACCTGTCTTGTTAAATAAATAGCTGGAATGAACACCGTCAGGCTACCTTTTACACTTTAGTATAAGTAAAATGTGGAAGGACTACAATTAAGAAACTACACAGAGTTTGAAGACTCTAACACAGCTCTCCCCCTTGTAAATTGAGTCAAATCCAAGCCACAGTAGGGTCACTGAACTGAGTATTCTCAGCACATAAATATGTCATCCAATTAAGAAAAGTGCTGGTGAAAAAGGTTATTACCTACACTAATCAAGTCATTGTTTACACTAATTTTTTCATTTCAACTTAAATTGATGTTCAGCTGTTCAAATAATAAGACACAAGAAGAAACAATACTTAAAAAACAAAATGTAAAACAGGATACATGATTTCATTGTTTAATTTTCAAATAACTGATGGCAGAATGGGAATATTTACAAGAGAAAATAAGTATGATCTGTACAAAGAAATATACATGCGGCGATAAAAAACAACATAAAAACAAATGCCAAACATGAAACACATAAAACAAACATGACAAAAAAGACAAACAGCAATGATACAAACCTAAACTGAAGTATCCAGTCCAAGTTTCCTTGTTTTTCATGGCCTGTTCACACCTCTTAAATAAATAAAGATAACAGAGGAAGTGGCCCTGTTCCTGACAGAATCAGTCTGAATGCAACATATCCTTACCCAGACTATTAATGGATTAATGTACAGTGAAGTGTTTTAATGTAGCTATCCTGTGTTTTAATTTCCAGGAAAGGAAACTAATTAGAAAGAGGGCCACTGGTTGGTTGCCGATTCAGGGTAGTTTTTTTTTTTTCTTTCTTTTTTTTATAAAAGGAAAAGGAATTTATGGTTAAATATTTTGGCAACAAGTATCTGTACATAAAGTTAGAACACCATTTGCTTAATGATGTACAAAAATCTCCCATTCATTCATCAATTGAAAACATTCTTTAATCCTCTGCCTTTGTTATAAAGAGCACAAAAGACTAAATAAAGTTCCCTCCAACATTGAGTTTAACTAGTGTAAACAATCATTTCACATGGTCATAGATTAACTAACTCAAGTGGCAATAAAACAATTTTTATTATTAAGTACTATAAAGCTAGCGCAACTTTGGTGTACCAATACTACAGAGGCATACAGTACAAAAAGTGTTAAATTATTTTGATCAAACCATAATGATTGTAGATTATGACCTCTAACCTGGCCTGGCCTGGAAGTCGTAACACTCAAAGAGCAAATAAACACAAACTACCAGCAGTGCTTGCAGTACCAAGTACATGCTTTTCTCTAGATTTATTACAGATACAACAGATGTCTTCATAAATAGTTGCATAAAATGTTAAAGCCGCAACATTGCACATGATAATCAAACATAACATACAACGAGTGCATTTACAGTAATTTGCCTTCCTCTACCTCTGAATTCACTCCCATCTGATTGGCAATCAGTGCTGCCACCGAGGCTGGGACAGTCTCATCTCCTGCCATCCAAAAGCAGGAGTCCAATGTGAATGTCAGAGGAAAGAAGGCAGAAGTCTATATACAAGGTAAGGCTTAAACATCTCATATCTGCGCAACGCAAGTTTTGTTCTAGGAAAAGCAAACGATGGATGTCTATTGTTTCTTCTCAGATTGGACAGTGCAGCATTGTTACTCGCAACATGGTCATCATGGTATCTTAGATTAGGTACATTATACAAGCGCAGCCATCAAAAAGCTCTGATCGGACGTATAAATGTCTCATTAAAGTTACTGTCTACAGGTGTCTACAGAGTCCAAAGTAGCACAGCAACTTTCAACTAAGGAGCATTTTCTAGAGTTATTTTTTTCTTGGAAACATAAAGACAGACTTTTCCTTTGTATACATTGTTTCTATGAGAAAGGGCTGCTTCTCAAAAGTCTTTGAGTGACAGTTTTAGTGTAAAAGAGCAAAAAGACAATATCTGTGTCCCTCTAGCAACAGGAAGGAGGGCAGTTTGCTTTCAGCGCTCTAACCAGCTTTGTTGGCATCACTTTCTCCTGAAAGCTCTGCATGTGTGCAGTGGTGTCAAGGCTCGATCAATTGGCTCTTCTGATCAGCTTTAACTCTTGCAAAGGAAAATAAATTACTTCATAATGTTTTGTTTTCATATTTTTGTTCACTTAACTACAAAATCTGTTTTGAGTTTAAACCAGCAAGCAGCAGTAGACAAGGGCATCCATTAATTTACGTGACTGGTGAGAACTCTGTTCTCTAGGGCTCTGATTTGCTAGGTCTCAGTTTAATTGGTGAAGGACTAGTCGACTTAATTAAATCAGCATTCTGTGAAAGAGGATAAGATCAGCATTCATTCTTTACATCTAAACCATCAAGGTGCTCAATTCCAGACGAACCTGCAGCCCCTACAGCCTCAGTACTGGACAACAGATGTAAAGGGTGTCCTGCTCTTCCTGCTTTTGTCTGTTATCATCAGGTAGTAGGCATAGTAGGGAGTAGGGATTGAGGTTTGGTTCAGACTTGTGTATCCTGTCCTTTAAACTTGAGGCTGAAGGCGACTTTGGATGAAGCTCCTGACTCCTCCGATGGCCCGGGCATCAGTTTGATGTTTCCTCCGGTCTATAAAGGAGATGAGGCGAGAGGTGTCCAGGCAGCCCTCTGCTCTGGCCCTGCCATCAGCCAGACCGGCCTGCAGCCACGGCTCCTGGAGGCAGAGCCCGGTGGGAGGCCTCCTTCCAGGGTCGGTCCTCAGTAGCAGACAGATGAAGTCCCGAGCTGCCTGGCTGACACCCTGGAAGTAATCCCTGGGGAAGCTGAAGTCTAGCCGGCAGATGTTCAGGCAGGTCTCCTCTGCGCTTTCATCAAGGAAGGGTGAGGCGCCGCTCAGCAGCACGTAGGTCACCACTCCAAGACTCCATAGGTCAGAGGTCAGCGACACTGGCTCTCCAAGAACCAACTCTGGGGAGGCAAACTCAGGGCTGCCCAGCAGAGGGTGAACGTAGTGGGCACTGTTGAGCTGGACAGCATCACCAAAGTCTGTGAGTTTGACCGTTGGCTGGCCACTGGAGCTGTGGGCCACCAGAAGGTTCTCAGGCTGAGAAAAGAGATTACAGTGGCACAATTAGTGGTGTCTACTTGATTCTTATTCATTACAGCAGTCCAACAAGTTGGTTGGCTGGTTAGTTAATTAATTTGTTGTTGCTGGTGAACAACACATCAAGTCTGTTTGTCCTTCAGCATAAGTGGTAATGCTGTTTTGGAAAGGACAATATTGACATATGAAAATAAGCTTCATACGGTTGTACGCAAAATATGCTAGTTTCTTCTTGATGAGTTACATAAAAAGATTGACAGAAGTCATACCAGCACCTGCACAATCTTGAGAACAAACTGATGTGTGAAAAAGAGAAGTTATGACTTTGTGGAGGATTAGGTGCCAGACTCCTTGTGCTAAGTTAAATGTTTGCTGGTGGTATCTTCTCACACTGCATGAAAGTGATATTAATCTTGTCATCCAATTCAGGGCAAGTTTTCGAAAAAACGTGTTTCAAAAAAATACTGAAATTTTTTTAATGTTGTTCTGCAGCAGGAGCAGGTCACTGACTCAAATCTAAACAGATCCTGTTGGCAATAAGAGCCTTGAAAGAGGGGAAAAATGCACTGAATGTGGAATGAGACAAATCCTGCTCCATGTATGGGGGGATTTGCTTAGCAGCACATGTTTTTACATGACTAGGAGAGAAAAGATTGTTGTTTTTAGTATTTTCATGCAAGTCTGTACACAAAATTGTACATGATTAACACCAAATCTTTATTATTACTTTATGTAATATCCACAAATGAATATACACAAAATTAAGGTAGTGCTTACTTTTACATCCAAATGTACTATCCTGCAGTTGTGCAGGTAGTGTAAAGCTTCTAAAATATCCCGTAGGTAGCAGGCCACTT
This sequence comes from Semicossyphus pulcher, assembly GCF_022749685.1. Classification (NCBI taxonomy): domain Eukaryota; kingdom Metazoa; phylum Chordata; class Actinopteri; order Labriformes; family Labridae; genus Semicossyphus; species Semicossyphus pulcher. The sequence goes on from NW_027211726.1 coordinate 22,865,059, forward strand.
TCTCCTCCGTCAGATTCCCCCAGCTAACGATGTAGTCCAGCAGACGACCTTGGTCAGCCCTGAACCACAAACATCACAAACACATTAGATGGACGAAATAAAAGGTTTCTCAAAGTTTATCAAGCTGATGATTCTCATACTGAAGAGTTTGATTTAAAAAACTCACATCTCCATGATGAGGGCATAGCTGCATGGGGTTTCATACGTGTCTATCAGACTGACTATATGGGGGTGTTGGAGTCTCTGGAGCAAGTTGAGTTCCTGAGTAACCCTATCCCTCCTCATCAGCTTCTTGTTCACATGTTTAACCGCCACTGTACGTTTGGTGCCCCGCTGGTCACAGCGCTTGACAACAGAAAAACGACCCCTGGTAAAAGAAAGAAGATGGATATTCATGTCAGTTACTTTACTTCAGAATATTGTTGTAGTTCTCTCATAAATACAGCTTTCATAATCAGAGTATATTTATTCTATAACTCCCCGTTTAATACCTGTGTACTTTGTTGATGGCTAGTAAAACAAACTTAGATCAGTCATATCAGTCAGGGAGAGAACACTGAATGTCAACTACTAAAGGTCAGTTTTTCTATTCATAACAAAAGGCCAAGATTGGTGCAGTATTGTTGCAATACCTATACCCTCGACTAACCAAGGAGATATTAAGTTGCGTCACCTACCTGCCCAGTTCAACCACCTCAGTAAAGTGAGACTCAAAGTTGTCCTTCCAGCTCACTCGGATCCCATCAGTGGACATGGCTGTGACAAAAAAACACAATCAATTCATTTCCAAACTGAGCACCAGCATTGCCTAATATCCTCTGATTGATAACTGTGCAACTGGTTCTCTACCTGCACTCTTACCTAACACTCTGAGGCTAGCTGATGATGCTACGCTGCCAAGCTCGTTCGTGGCAACACAAGTGTAAACACCATCATCCTCAGAGGCTACGCCGATTATCCGCAGTGTTGCTTCACCAGTGTCACTGAAATAAATAGATACACGTTCATCAAAATCTGATTTCAAGCCGATCTTCTTGTCTAGTGAGTGCCTTATTTATTGTTGAAAATATTCAACTGTGCTACAACAAATGTTCCAGTCAAATTGCGCAGAATGTACAATAAACCTGAAAGAAAATCTTATCTGCGGTCTGACAGAGCTTTACCAACATTTGTTACATTTAAAACAACCTTTATTTTTTATTTGCACTTTATTTGGTAACTGAAGGGATCTTCGATTGTGTTTCCTTACCTGTAGGTGATGCTGAAGTGTCCGTTGTTTGTGAGGTTGCTCTGGTTGGGTCCCTTCCAGGTGACAGCTGCCCGGGGGCGACCGCAGACCTTACATCTGAGGGTGACACTCTCTCCGTTGTCACAAGTCACATCGCTCAGAGGAACAAGGAACTCTGGGGGAACTGAAAGAGGGAGGAAGAAAAATAAGAGGTTAAGTCCTGTTAAATGCTTCCAATTTGGCACAAACTTCAAATAAGTGCTTTTAAAAATATATGGAATTGTGTTTTGGGAATTTTATTAATCATCAAATTGACTAACTTCCACAAAGTAACACTTACCATCATAGATGTAGTTTGGATTTAGAAGCTGGAAAAAAAGAACATAGCACGTTTGAATGGAAAATACATCGTGGAGCAGAGGCATTATTTAATGGCAGCACCAGTTTCCTGGTGTACTTTTAAACTCACCTTTACAGAAACTTTATTTGCTAGGCCATCTCTGGACTTCCTATAACCATTTTCCAGTTTGGTCTCTTTCTTTGCCTCCTTTTCCTTCTTCTCAGACTTTTTACGGATGCGCAGGGACGTGTGCCAGGATGAAGACTTCCTACTAGGAAAGCAAAATGTGTTGAGTCAAATCAATCTGTTTAACTTAACAAGGGAATAACACTGGGATCCCTTATCAAATTTACAATGAAATTGTACAACTCCCTATCACTAATGTGGATGAAATAAATGAAAATGATTGTATGAATGAAAATGATTGTATTAAATGGGCCTATGATATCATCTCACATGAACAGCAGACCCCTGAATTGATTTGAACCACAATCGTATTGCGGCAGACTTTGTGATATCAGGAAATATTGTGCCTTTATTAAAAGGATCAATATAACATTGTACTATTATCACACTTGTGATTTTGTGTACACCCCTAATTAATCCTGAAATCCCATCTGAACAGAAAAGTGAAAGTAAATCATTCTCAGAGCTCTTACTTTATGGTTCCCTCGGGGCAATCTGGTACGATGGCTGAGGTGTGTCCAAGAACGAAACCGGGGATCCAGCCCTCGGCTGCGGGGCCCTGCTCAGTAGCCGCCCTGAACACCAGAAACATGTTTTGCTGGTTGCTGGCTAAGATCTGGACCACTTCGCCTTGAATGACGCTGATTTCATCCTCCTTCACGGCCAGGTAGTCCTGAGTCACCAACATGGTGGATACGCTACTGCTGCTGCTACTTTCACTCTGCAACAGAGACAAATAATGAGCATTTGGAAAATTGTTAATTAAAGCTCTTGTGGTTTCATTGCAATCTTAACTTTCACAAATTTCCACTTTGTCCAAAAATAAACTTTTATATCAGAGGTGACTCATTGAGACAGATTGCCACTATAATTACATACTATTTACTTCTACTCATGGTGAGGAAGATTGAGAGAAAAGGTAAAGCAGACGAATAACACTGGAAAAACATTTTGGATTAATTGTTTCTACTTTATCAAGGAGACAGTAGAGTTAAGTGCAAGAAAGACCAGCGATTGGTTATTTTCTCCTGGAAAAAAACTGGATAAAGAGAAGAGGCAGGAAAAAGATGATTTCCATTTCACTCGTTTTTGCTCTGCAGCTCCAGGCAAAGACAAGAGTAGGAACGTTAGGTTGAATGAGAGGATCTCTGTCAAGTACGTTTGTAGACAAACCACAAACGTCAGAGGTTAGTTGCAGGAAAAGTACATTTCAGATACACACCATGAAGACAGCAGGAGGTGAAGGACGGCCAAGAGGAAGTCAGGTGTTAGTATAAGCTTTGTCAGAGTAAGAAATCTAGAGACAGCCTTGAAAGGGAGCCACTGAAGAGCTGACTGAGTTCCACTAGTGAGGTTTTGAATCTGAAACATGTTGACAGTGGAAATATTTTCTAGAGATTGTCTTCAGGAATTTTCTAAAGCTAGAGAAGATGATGTTGAAGAGTGGTGAAGGTTGTCAGAGATGCGTAGTAGGGGACAGATTAGTAGAGCTGGCTGCAGCAGGACAGGAGATAGCAGGCAGACAGGACAGACCAGGCTCCCCTCTGCCTCAGTGTTAGTTGGTGCTACACTGGGCAGCAGGTAGTAGTCTTACCCCGTTACTCTGGGTGGACTGGATGGACTGCTCACTGGCCGATGAGCATGTACTCATGCGGTCGGCTTCCTTGCTGTGCGTGGAGTGTCTGTGGGTTTGGCTCCCAGATCCAGAGCCAGTCTGGATCTGATTTGAGTTCTGACGGACTGGAGTCTCTCCTGCCTCCCCTGGGAAGGTGAACGAGCCAGGCCTGCTGGCTGGAGAGCCTGGCATGGAGCTCCAGAATCCAGATCCAGACTTCTGGCCTGGACTGGGCGGGGGAGGAGGAAAGCCATCCTTGCCAAAGGCAGGTGTGGCCAGGGGGGCGGCCATGGGGGACACAGCTCCTGGCCTTGGTTTGGAAGTGGGTGTAGAGGGCACAACTTTGGCACGGGGAATAGGGGCTACAGCACTGGCAGGAGTGGGTGTTTGTGCTTGCTCCTCTGGGGTCTGGTTGGGGCGCTTGCCCTGTGGGCTACCCCCTGGAGGCACTAGTGGAGTAGTGACAGGAGAAGGGGACGAACCTAGATCATAAGTGAGCAAAAACTCACACCTCAGTCACATATTTTATTTTACAATGTTAAATTTTGTCCAAAGCGACATACATCAGAGTTAGTACAACCACATTTTTGCCATACAAGATCAAATTTGCAAATAAAAATGGATGCTCCATACCTGACATCTTGTTGGGGCCATCCGGGTCGGCCCCAGGGTGGTGGCGGAGGGGCTGGGGCAGACGGGAGGGCTGGGGAATCCGGGAGGGCCGACGACAGCCACCCTGAGGTCCTGAAGGGACAGCATTTCCCTGGGAGCTTCCACTACCGACACCAAGGGGCGTACTCGTCCCACTGCTGCCTCCAACTGGAGCTCCCATGCTGGGCACACATGACCCACCGCTTGCCCCCACATGGTTCCTCTGATACTCTATTGGTGAGGTCAGAGCTGGGATGAGGTACAAAAGAGACGAGGGTGCCCATGTTGCAGTTGGTTCCTTCTATAAAACTTATCCTCTAAGTGTGTGTATGTGTGTATGTGTGTGTGTGTGTGTGTGTGACCCTACCATTGAGGAAATTGCGTTGGCTCTCCAGAATCTGGCCTATCTGAAGGGTCCAGACCTCACGTACCCCTGGGTGTGAAGAGTGAAGCACAAAGGACTCCCCACTGCTGTTGGTCGACCGAGAAGTGAGAAGAAACTTGCAGGGATCGCCTTCCACATTCTCCTCTAGACCCAAACAGCTTACCTGTGCAAAGAGAAACAAAAGGGAAGTAGATGTATGTGAGTACTGGGCTTTCTTTGTTTTGTTTGTTAGTATACTAATTGCTCTTTCTTTGTTACAGACAGGTATTTAGGTCCGGGACTTCAATGTTACATGTTCGTCACTGGTTCTAAAATACTGACCAAATCCTAAGCAAATGGTGCTGCTTTTAGTATTTATCATTTTAATTCATTCAAACAAACATTACATAACTGCCTGTTTACCAGAGGAGACCATCACAGCTGAGAACGCAGCTTTCAACACAGCTATAAAATTAACCATATTGGCCACCTCATTGGTAATTGTTGAATTTTTCCTCTCTAAAATTGGTATCGGTATTTTGTAAAAATACAAAATTCTATAAATCTGAAGCAGAGCCTTAATGGCAGCTGTAACTACGTCCTTGGTGTAACAGTTGTTCAGCTCCTCTTCAAACTAAACTCATGTATTGGACTTCACTAGTCTCATGTTTTAGCTCTGACTCTGTGAAACATTTTTACACAGTCAAAGAAAGTAAAAGTGTGTGTCCTGGAGTCGAACTGTCTTGCCTCACCCTGCCATACATTTCTATCACCCACATTTCTATCACCCTTCTCTGCCTGTATTACAGCTCGCTTTGGGGTTTGTGCTTCCTGCTCTGCTCTGTGTACAATGACACAGTATAAAAAACCCAAAACAAAAGTGCATTGATTCCTCTGACTGTAGTTATGAACTCAGGACATAGTAAGCATCCTTTTTAAGCACTTTTAATTGATCTTCCAAAAAAAAAAAAAATCACAGAAACGATGTCAGTTAAGCAGCAGCCCAGCTTTTGCTAATTTCTTAACAAATAACAAACAAATAATTATATCTATGGAGACTGGTATCAATGAGAGTATAGACAAATATTGGTATCATTAAGCCTAATCAGTATTAAGTCCTAACGATATCCATTCCTATCCATTGTATTGATAAGAACAAAAAGATTGTTACCTCCAAACAAGGATGTCTAAAAGCAATGGAGAATCTGTCCATGTTGCAAAACATGACAACCCTTTTCCCAAAAATGTATTTGACTTTAAAATCACCAAATGAAACAAGTTTATAAATGTTTTAGTTGTTTATCTACTTGTGCAAATATTTTTAAATTTGTTTTTATTGTAAAGTTTGTAACTGAATCAACAAATTCATTTTCTCAGGCTTCAGTTTGTCCACCAGAGGGAGCTACACACATTTAACTGATATCTATTCACACACACACACACCCTTATTTCCACTGGCCTTCACCTACAATGTAGAAGAGCTCATATTCTCATATTCTGCATGTCTGTTACCTTGATGCTGTTCTTATAGAGGAAGCCTGGCAAGGAGAAACCTTTCTTCTTGTCGAGGGGCTCGCTAAAGATGACCAGCTGCTCAAACAGAAAGACTCTCCTCTCCTTCATCCGGCCGAGCAGGCTGCCCTCTGGGTCAGACACCATGAATGTGTCCTGCAACAAAAGGCGGCCTTGGGCCACGATCTTCCCCTGGAGCAGAAGACATAGATGGAAATTTGAAGATTAGGTGTAGGAAAGAAAGAGAAAGAGATATGCCATGGGACAGTTGGAGAAAGTTTGTGTTAATTTGGAAATGTGCTTTAAATAGCGTGGTGTGTTGATGAGTGTATTGCTTTCATTCATATTCAGTGCTATTTCTTACATCAAATCCCTGAAGCCGGCCGACATTCATCATGTCATTACACCTTTTTGGCACGATGCACATGACCTCCACTGCTTTCTGTAAGAGTCAAAAATGACCAGGTTAATGGGGTAGATCAAAAGGTTTGTTTTGATTTTAGGCAATTCAGGAGCACAATCACATTATCGTACCTCCAACTCCATAGACTCCAGCCCAGCCTTTTTAGAGTGTTTCAGGAAATCCTATAAAAAGGAAGAAATTTCATCAACTCACCTATTAACACCTTTCAATATTACTGTAGACTATAAGCAGCAGATATTTGCATATAAAGAAAGCAGATACTGACAGTGACGTATTCTATAATAATATGGTTTCTAGTTAAGATGGCGAGACTAGATAAAGAGAAGCCTAAGCAGCAGCGGATGCTCTGGCGCCCTCTGCTGTCTTATAACAGACCAACCTTAAGCAGCAGCTGGTACTTCATGATCCTCTGGACCGGCTTGATGAGCAGGTCTGTGATCTGCAGCCTTTGTCCCAGTCGCTGCTTCAGTTCCTTCAATGTCAAAGGTCAGAGGTTACTTGAAATGCTGATATCTAGATGATGTTAGCAGTATCTGATGAAAATTATGGCCTCATACCTCAAAGTAGGTGTCAATATACTCTGAGACAATGTGCTCTGACTTGGGCTTGTTTTGACAGTACACTACATACATGTTAAGTCTTCGTTCCTGGATACAAAAAAACAGACAATTATAACATGATCTTATATATACAAATATAATTATATATATACATGTACAAATTAGAAGAAGTTGGAAATTCACTGTAGACGAACCTGTTTGAGAAACAGTGGTCCCAGTCTGTCGGGGTCCTCCAAACATTTCTCTAACTCCCCAAGAAAGAAACTGTACGAGACAGAAACCAGACAGAACAAAGTAAGCTCTTGTACAAGTCATGTGAACAGGGTACACTCTGTATTCTCCACGTACTCTTTGTGCCAGTCGTAGATCTGGTGGATGTTTCCAAAAACGATCTTGTCTTTTCCTTTCATGTCGTCAGGGACACCCTCCTCCTTCATCCGGCTCATGTAGCCCTTATGATGAAGAAACAAACTATTTAACACAAATTTACACCAGGAAGTCTCCAATATTCAGCAAATGTATTCTAATACTTTTAGTGACATTTTAAAATTATAAGAATCCTGTCTGCTAGACTAACAACAGAGGAACCTACATTGTCTTTAATAAAGTACAGTAAAAAGCAACTGATAAAGCATCAACTCACCTCCACGACCAAGCCGAGGTCTCTGACATAATCCCTCTCTGTCTCCACCAACTCCAGCAGAATATAACTACAGCAAAGAGAAAACAGATGTATGACTCATCCATTTAAGAACTGATTTAAAGTCATGAGGAATTACTCTGAAAATTGGTGTATTTTTGCGCTATAGATAACAGAAGTTGACATACTGTCTTTTCTTCAGAATGCTGGTTCGCCGTTCATCCATTTCTTCCATAGGGGAGGAGGAGGAGAGGAGGGAATTGTCAGATGGGTTGAAGGAGGGAGAGCTGCTGTCCCCCTGTTCAACTGAGAGTGAGCTTGGTCTGTCCTCCAAAGCCTGCACCAGAAAAAATCAGAAGGGGAACTAACATGTGTGAAAAAGAGCACGAAAAAGGTCAAAAGTGTAAGTCTGAGCAGCAAGAAGACAAACTTAATCTCTTGCTTTGGCAGTTAATCAAGCCAACTCATTATCCAATGCTGCGTCGGTGTAGATTCCCAGTTACATTTCAAATGGCTATGTATTGCATTGAATATCTGTGAAGCACACTAAGCACATTAATGTTGGATACACTTAAACTGATAAAATACAAAAATAATACATCAAGTTCTTGTCTCCTACCATCTTGCTTTTGACCAGCTCCTCGATTGCGCTCACCAACTCAGCAGCACTGGGCGTCTCTGAACTGGAAGGACGGACCGATAGGCGAGAAGAGGTCTGGATAATAATAGAGGTGAGAGGGTTGAGGAGGAAAATAAGCATTAGAAGCTGATAATAAATATAATCTAATAAATATTTCTGCCAAATGTAGTTCTACTCTCATAAACATAATTTTTTAATCTCTTAAACAGACAATAAAAAGTGTTATCTGTTTCACTTGAAAACTTTAAACCTCATTAAACCTATGTTTGTGAACCTACATGTAACAAGTTGATATAAAAAACAAAAGATATAGCTTAATATAAGTTTATGGTTGAAGCTCATGCCTAAATTGTGGTTTAGATTAATCTCAATATTAGCTTTTGTGAAGCTTATATTTTTATTTATATTATCACAAGTTAACGTTATATTTAAGTTACTTGTGTGAGCAATGACTCAGTGAGAATGTTTGTTAAATGTTCAATGTTGTAATTTGAAGAGAATTCCAAAGATGTTTCCAGAAGTGAAACCCCGGTGCTCAGGGTCTTCATCTAAAGGTTGAAGAGAGCGAAAAGGAAATATATATGAAATTTATATTTAAAAACTTGAGGCTGGAGGTGGCGTGACCAAATGAAGGTATGGGAGAAAAGTGAAATAAGAGAAAATATGATGAGAGATGGAGATTTGGGGTGAAAGAAAAGTGATTGAATGGAAGATGTTTCCGTTGCTTTCTCAGGTGATGGTGAATAGCCTATGAAATAAAAAAGGATGCTAACAGAACGAGAATGAAAGAGGTTTATGAATGTATGTATATACAGTTGAGGAAACTCTCACCCTTGCTGTGCTGTGCTTCAAGACTTTCCCCAATTAGGAATCTGGGTGAGGCTGTGTGCCCTTCTGGCCTCGCCAGCGTTTAGAGATGCCAATTACTCGCATGGTTAATGAGGTTAACGCACAGAGGGTAAAAGGGAGATGAGGACGAGCGGGCAGGGCGGGTGAGGGAGGGGGTTGGAGGATAATGGCAACAAGGGGGCTTTTGACTTTTCACCTCAGTGTGGGTTCAGATTTAGATTATTATCCAGGAGAGCTTCCTACTCAGCTGACAGAGAATCTTACAGACTTTGCTCTTGGTATTTATATGGACGCTTTCTTTTTTTTTTATAAAACTTCACATAACAGCCAACTATTTCAACATATGAATAAAAAACTGCAGTCCGTTTTTACTCCAACAGGCTCAAGGCATTACAAAATACAAAAGTTGATGTAAATTAGGCATTATATAAAATCTGATTTGCACTTACACAGGCAAAGAGCACCTCGACATTTCCCTCCATTTAGAGTAAAGAGCTACATGCATCCTCTTTTTTTCCCTACATTTTCATGTAGTGCCCTTTATATGCCAGGGGACTCTGCATTACAGTGGATTTGTTGTAGAGACAAGGCAGAAAGCTCAAGTCAAAATGAGTTAAACTAAAAAAAAGAAGAAGAAAGGAAAAAACTCTGCTCTACTGAAATTCAGGAATGTTTAATAAGAGTTCAGAAAAATATAAAAGTTAGGAAGAATGACTTGTAAGGGTCAAAGAAAGGTGGATTTTCAAAAGACAAAAGTTAAGTCTTAAGCTGCTAACTTCATTTCCGCTCAATCTATAAACTGACGTATAAACCAAAGAAAAAGCCTTTAGCAAGGAGTGCTTAGAGTTGAAGAGGGGAAAAAAAGAGTTTTGAAGAATTGACTGAGGTAAGAGACAGAGGGGGGAGAACGGGGCATTTCAGATGGAGAGGTATGGAAACTGAGACAAAGCAAAGACAGGACATAAATCAAGGTAATGCTACAGCATGGCAAACAGCAAACGATACAACCAGGAAACAAAACAAAAGAGAAAAAGAAATTAGTGTCAGAGGAGTCTCCGCTTTAGTCGAGGAGGCGACTTGGCGTGCCTGAAATGTTTCATTGCTTTCTGCTTTAGAACAGGGGGAAATATGATGCAACATGCCAAGTTAAAATGTTATGCATAACAGAAACTAAGGAGTCACTTAAAATTGTGTCACGAATGCTCTTTTTTGAGGAAAGTGGGGGACTGAAATGAGAGAAAATGTTACCTACAAGAACTAAAAGGCATAACAGCAATGAGAAGGAAGAGAACCAGTATAAAAAATGTTTCATTTAGATGATTAAAAAAAGCTTCATTTAGCTCAAGTGGTTAGCTTGTTCTTAAGTCTAAAAACATACATTATATAAGGTCTAATAGAAGTGAACCCTTACAGTGTAGCCTCTTCAATCTCAGACCAATCTTGGTGATTTAAGTCACTAATTTGATAACAATACCTACTGCTTAGATATAAAGATAGTTAGGGCTGTCTCCCCTTTTTATTAAATTTCATTGCCTTTCACAGTTAAACCAGAATGACAAAATGCATAAACAAAGAGCTTAAATTCATTGTTGGATTGATGACAGTTATTGACTAGTTGGCCTTCTTAAGGAAATGCCTACAGTATGCAGACGGCAACATCTTGCATATTTAGAGTGAGGATAATACATTATACTTCTCTCTCAACAAAGGTGGGGAAACAGAGCAACTCTCTTGAAGTATTTCAAATAGGACAAAATAACTGTGTTTATAATGTGTATAACAGTTATAGAGTTACTATAACAGTCTTAAAAATGAACAAAATTATGTTATGTGAATATTCTGTTTGATGGCCAAACAGGTATATTAGTGAATTTATCTCAAATAAATTAAAAATACTTTCATCAAAAGTATCCCTAAAGTGTAATAAAGTGTTAAAGACCAGAAAAAAAGTACAACAATAAGCCTATGTTGCCTTTTTACAAGTAATCCCAGATAGCCTTTATGCTCATCGCCAAACAAAGATTCTCCTGGGTTTATTCTAAAACGATAAAAGTAACTTGTGTTCGTTGTAGATATAAAATTTAAAAATATACTTTGAACCAACTTAGTAGCTCCAGAAAAAGTTAATTGTCAAATGTGAATACAGTTTGTGCCCCCATCCCACTCCTAACGTCCCCTCTGACTTCTCTGCATCTCTTTTTCAGTATCTTCACCTGTCCTTACTGCCTCTGTCTCTTTTCTCTGACCCCTCTCTGCTGCCCCAACTGCTTCCTCTTCCATCCCCTCACCTTGTCATCCTGTGAGTCCGGCTGCAGCAGGCTGTGCTGCTGGATGGCCATAGGTGGAGGCAGAGGTACAGAGTCAGCACCCTCCTCTCCCTCCTCCTCTCCGCAGCTCTGCATTCCTGAAGAACTGGACTTGGACAACGTGCCGCTGGATAAGCCCTCGTTACGAACCCTCTGTGACACACATGGGTAGAAAAGTTAAGATGACAGCCCCATAAATTATACAACTGCTCAATTAAGAGACAACATCTTTGAGAGTATGAAGTATTGTGTGTCCGCCCACCTCCTCAACAGTCTCGTCCTGAGGAGTAGCGGCACTGTCGTCTGAGTCCTTCTGGGACCCCATCGTCATCTCACCACTCTTCCTTATGTCACGACTCTTCTTGTGCTTGTGGGCTAGTTTCTTGACATGGCCATCTGCCTTGCCGCTGCTTAGCCGACGCACTGGACTGGTTAGCCACTTCCGCAGAGTGTTACCTAGGAAACCAGACAATCACATCTGAATGGAGGACTTTTTCCATTCTTCAAGACTGTTTTTTTTTTACACTTTTTCAGAGAGCAGATACAACAGACAGTATGACATAGGTGACCATACCTGGTCTTTTAGGTCCCGGTGAGGTGTGGGAGCTGAGGCCATGACCAGGCTGGAGCGTAGCGGATGACCCCGGCATGATGGAGTCATTGCTGCACACCGACAAAGTGTCTGTGAAGAAAAAGTGATTTAATCATTAAAAATGTGAGAACCATTTTTTCTCAGCCCTTATGCATTCATTCCTTAAACTGTCCAAAGACACCACAGGATGTACCTTTGTGGTTGAAGATGCCCTCCATCTCCATGGAGGACCTGGAATGGGCAATGCAGAGCATGGAGCAGGGCACCAGGCCCTCCAGTGCAGGGGAGCGGTCTGTGGTCCTGACCAGGCACCAGTCTGGCCTGTCATGGCAGCGCTCAAGAACCTCAACTGTCTGACAGCGCCTTACTGTCAGCTCATTGCTGTTGCTGGCCATGAAGTCATGGATCACCACAGTCAGCTCACAGCCACCAGAGAGCTGAGGGAAAAAATAGAATAACCGTGAGCTTGTTTGGAAATCTTGAAGATTTTTTGTAACTGCATAACATGTGTAGTTAGGCCATAATTAATGTAAATGTTGGCTCACCTTATCGCTGTCCAGTGTGTTCTGTGAAGTGCGGGATGCCAGAGAGATGGTGTCTGGTTGGCTGCTGCCTTCACCCTGGCTGTCCAGGTCCTCTCCATCCCTGATAGATACACAAATGATCAATTAAAGATGGCACAGTGTCTGAAAGTGATTTGATAAAAACTTCTCTCTTTCCCATGTGCATAACTCTCTTGTTATTAGGATGTCACATGTTTACCTTCGCCCCTTGAGATGCTTAGCTGTAGTTGCTTTGGGAATATGAATGGGCTCCTTGAGTGCTCCTCTGAGGTGAATGGTACGCTCCTGAATCACCTCCCTGATGTGTTTGATCCAGTCCTGCTTGTTCTCTATGCTCGATGCCTATTAATGGCCAATAAGGGATCGAGAAGTCAAAAGTTGTCAGGAAATGAACTTCCTTTGGAATTCTTGTTTCACTCTGTGTTTCTCACAAGTCTGAATTTATCTCTTGTCATCTCTTATCAACTTAAGGCAATTTTTTCATATTTTCTGAGCCCTAAAACAGTTGTTCCCAACCCTTTTTATAGGCTACACCCCCACAGCCCTGTTAGATAAACCCAAGTACCACTTCCTGGACACCCTGTGCCATGTTCCAAACATGTTCATTTGACATTAAACAATAATGTTTTATGCTTTAACTATCAGTATTTGATTCAGTTACCTTAAGTTTTAGCAATTGTTTGCTACTTTATCACTTTTTCATCCATTACTCTTAACTATGTATTATAGCCATTATCTATAGTCTCCTTTAGCTACCATTAAAAATTTAAACTACCTGGGCCACTTTCAACGCATGCATTACTTATAACTAACTATTTTCACTGTAATTGAGTTACCTTAACTTGTGTGACCGCTATCTGACCCTACTACGCCGCTCTCAGACTGGAACAGCTGATCAGCGGCTAACAGTACGCTGCAGGCATAGTAACACGTAAATGCTGCGGTCCACACAGTGTAGTGCCAAAGAAAGAGGCTTTCTTAGTGAAAAGTAAAGCGCGGTGAAAAATTCAAATATAGTGGTCCATTGAAACCACTATTGGTTTTTAGGTCGGACGTCCATATAAGTGGATAAACTACGTGTTACCTGTAGCCCTATCTGCTGCTGCTGCATATAGCCTTGCTTCCGTGCCGTCAGTCCGGTTACTCAACACAGGGGTCATGCTGACCGGCGTCCATTATATGTAGTAGGCTACACTTACTTATTTATAAGTATCTCACACAACCCCACTTCAAACAAACCAAACTGTCCCTCTAAGTCAAAATTTTCAACTGTGCATCCATTACTTACAACTGCCAACACTGGCTAACTATTTCATTCATCAATTTACACATTAATAAATTATTTAAACATTAAGTAACTACAGCTTTCTATCTAATACTTTAAGCTAACTTGGCTATTTGTACAGCTTATTTATAACTTCTAGCTAGCTAGTCCAACCATTTATCCACATTTGTTAGCTAACCTAACTGTTTAGACCTCTCTTCTCACTGGCTGATCACTTTTACCAAACACTATATTGCATCACAATGTTTTCAGGTGTTGCATCCAAATCTTTCAAATTAGTAGAGTGATGGAACACTGGGTTCCACGACTGTTCTGGGAATCACTGCCAAAGAAGAGTTCACACTATAATCTTTCAGCCCCCCAGCTTTGGCAGTGGGGTAGAAGTGGGTTTCTGCTTTGGATCACAGGTAGTGCTTTGGCCAATCAATTTCATTCTTAAGCTACTGTTCAACAAGGGCGAAGATTGGAGTGAGAAGAGTTTTTCTTTCAGACTTGTGAGAAGTGGCTTAGGGCTGTTCTGTAGGATAGTTTGTACTCACCATCGCTCCGTGTTTGGATCCCTGACTTAGCTTTGAATTTAAAATATAAAATAGAAAATTTCACTGGTTTGGTTTTAGAAGATGTACATGACAATTTTTATGCTGACAAAATGGGTTGACATGATAGAAACGTACAACATTGATAATTTGCCTTGACAGCTGAGTGTAGGTCAATTAAATGTTTCACATATTGTAATTGATGGTGTGTGTGTGAGTGTGTTTGTGTGAGAGAGAGATTCAGATAGACAACATGTGTAGTAAGTAATGAGAGACACTTCATTAACAATACACATACCACATAACTGTTTCTCAGCAGATAGTTTGGTAATCAACATGTATAATAGCGTTGTAATACTCAGAGTTAAATGTGTTAGGATTCATGCTGTTCCAACGGCTGACCCAATTTTTAATCCATCTGTGACTGTATTCAGGAAAACACAAGATGCTTGAAAATTGGGGGAAGAAAAATTCACACAGAGAACTAAATAAATTGATGTCGTATCTTAATTCTACAATGGCGTCCAAATCATTAAAAAGTTTATTTTTCTGGTAGAGAAAGATGGCTATTCGTCACTTCAGTAAAGTGGCACAGAGCCAGGATGGGAGATTGTGGGCGTTAAGGGGTTGAATCGGTGTCAGCAGCGTTGGTGGAAGCATGTCAGCCCACAGAGAGAATTAGAGATACAAACATCCACAGAAAAACACAGCCCAAATATTCAAATGTGCCTGTGTTTGTTAACAGATGGAACAAAGCAGAAACAGAGGCTGGCAGAAAAGGATGGACAGAAGACAGAGAGACAGAAGACAGAACTCAGGGAGAGCTTTTTGTAAATATGGGAAGGATCTGGGACACCTTAAGCTGCTCATGCACTAAAAAGGTATCAGAGAGACGAGAGTAGAAGAAAAAAGGTAGTGAAGGGTCAAATATGAAGAAAGGAGAAAGAAAACTGGGTAAGACCAATATAGAGAAGTTTGGCCAAAATTAGCCATTTTCCCAGCAATCAGATATTGATCCATCTAATATCATAACATATATTGGTCGAACCCTTAAGCAGATTGTAGAGGAAACAGAAGAGAGTAAGTGTGTTTTACCTTGAGCACAATCTTGTTGTCAGAAGTTGGGGTGCGTCCCACCCATAGAGCAAACTTACAGGGGTCTCCTTCAACATGCTCTGTCACACCTAACTCTGACGTCTTGGAGAACAAAAGAGTAAGATAAGAAGACATCATCTGGATTGCCACAAGAGAGTCTGAAAGGTTCATTTTTCACTGCAGTACAAAACCTATTGGATAAACTGTCACTCCCAAAAACTGTGACTTGTTGACTGTAGATTGAAGTGGCATTTAGATGCCATCTACAACTAAGACATTTCTTTAACTCAAAAGTCTGATTGGCTCTGTAAATAGTTCCCAAATATCTTTCCTTACACATTTCCAAATATCTACTTACAAAGAGTTTGCTCTTATAGATGTATTTGCTCCTGCCGTTGGAGTCCTTGACCTCCTTGCTAAAGACAAGAGACATCTCGAAGAGGAAGAGGTGACGCTCTCGACCCTTTCGGATCAGAGTCTTGGGATCCCAAACCTGGAACGACTCCTGGAGAATAAGCTCGCCCTGGGACTCGATGTTTTCATCAAAACCTGGGAGCAGGGGATACAAGTATGAGAATTAAAAAAACAAATACAAACAAAAACATGTCATCTGATTTATAAAGAGTGGCAAAATATCACAGCAACAAAAATGAGTGGTGTGTTAATCACCTTCCAGCATTGAGAGGTGCATGGCATCGTTGGCTCTCTTAGGAACGCTGAGCATCACCTCCAGGCCGTCTTTGATCTCTCCTTTCCCTTCTTCACAGCACGTCAGCAGCTCCTAAACAGACACAAGCACTGAAACCATGACAACAAGAAAGTACGGGACGGCCACCACAGCAGTGAGATTTAGTTTGGTGGGTTACCTTCAGCAGGAGCTGATACTTGGTTATTCTCTGCACAGGCTTGATCAGGTAAGAAGAGATGGAGTTGGCCAGTCGATGTCTCTGTTGAATTTCCTGTAAAGAGAAGACCAATCATGTGGACGTACCTGCAAAGAGCCGTGTATTTTCAATTCAACGGCCATAGGCAATACTCACATCAAAGTAGTTCCCAGCATGCTCTAGGATGAGCTGGGTGGAGTCAGGTTTGTTCTTACAGTAGTTCACATACATCTGGAACTTATCAGCCTAGATGAAGAGAGAAAGATGTGACGGTGAATGTGAGTAGAACTTTAAAGAGGAAGAAAGTTGACAGTGATTGAGATTAAGCATGTTTCCAGGGCCAGGAGACAGTCATACTCATAAGTAATATGTACTATATCGTTATGAAAATATCTAAATGTCCATTGATACAGTAACATTGTATGATTTTTTTTTAATTTAATGGAAGGTTTGAGACACAGACAATGCCATTGAACAATTGATACATACCCATGTGACAAAGCAATGCCCAACATCCTCTGGTAGCTGCTCATATTTCTCCAGCTCTTTGAGAAAGATGCTGACAAACACAAGAACAATTTTAAGATTAAAATGTGACCAACAGCAAATACACAAAAGCTTTATTAAATAAAGTCATATGTCATATAACTTTAAAGGGGACATGCTTTAGCTATGCTTTGCTAGTGCAAGAAGGCAGCCTGAGGTGAATGACGATTGTTTGATTTCAGCGAAAGCAAGGTAGAAACCTGCAGCTGTTCTGAACGGCCCATTTAAGAGGCTACCTTATTAAAAATATAATTCTGGAAAAAAATAAAAAACACAGAATTACTTTTTTGCTGTGAACAATAAACACCCCAAAAATATGAAACCCATGCAAAATATGAGAATATCCATTTAAAGGTATGGCCCCTTAAAACCTGTAAATACAATAACATCTTTGGAGATTTGCGACATCCAAAGCAGTTCAAGATTCTTCAATTTGATTTAGTCTTGATCTGAAGTGCATCAGGCTACTTTGACTCTGCTATAGAAGCTTGCAGATGTAGTTTCAAAATTAGATTTTACATACTGTAGATCACAATTAAAGCACTGGTTATAGACTGAAATTAATTCTGATTACTCTACATCAGCTACAAAAGCAAACCAGACCATCAGCGACAAGATTGATTATTTCTATAGTTATTTTTAACATCTGAAACTGTTGGCTGGGGGGAGGTGTAAGACGAAGCGATTAACTGCACGCTGCCTTTGTTTACATTTTCCAGGGCACAAAGTTAAAGTGAGTGATACATATGACCACATAAAACCACCACTTAAGCATGTACAGGTCAAAATCAGCAAAGAGATAAGAGGCACAGGGGGCGCCAAATTCAACACAAACTGTAAGTTCCTCACAGAAGCTTTAATTACTTAAATGTAATACTCACTTATGGTGGAATTCATAGAGGTCCTGCATGTTTCCAAAGATGATGTGCTCCTTGTTGATGATTCCTGGAGGAATCTCCTCAACACCACTGGTCATCTCCCACAGGTAGGTCTGCATGCAGAGAAGAAGACAAGTTTAAAAAAACAAATTCATTTGAGCTTTAAAAAAAAAGTTGTTGCATGACTGGCATGAAAAAAGTTAACAGTGGTGGGTTTAATAGATGGACTTACATCCATGCACTCCCGCAGGTCTCGCACGTAGGCTTTTTCTGTCTGAATCAGCTCTGCCATGATGAACCTAGACTCACACAAACACACATAAGCACAAAATTAGCAATTGTCATACTGTCCTCATCCACAGAATGATTTATCACCAGGCCAACAGCTCTCTTTTGTTCTCTTGTGAAGCAACATTATCGTGTCTGCAGTTCTTGTGCTGGTGCAGCCGAGAAGAAGCCGGTGTTTAAATTATAAAATCCTCTATGCGTTTACATGTGCACTGAACTCACTCTCTTATTCAGAACCACTTTCAACTATTGAGCAAGCGGGATTCACAGCGGGTTTGACAAAGACGCTAACGGGTGAAATAATCGAACCTTTGACCCTCTTATAACAGATCATCTTCGTAACCATTAGGCTGCTCTGCAGTGCAGTTTAGGCACTGAGCCGATAATTGAATTGCTTGTCATGTGGGGCAATAAAACATTACCAACGGGGGGAAAAAGTGCTGAGAAAGTGCTGACATGCTACTATTTGTTTTGGTTTGTAGGCATAGCACGTACTGCTTTTAGCTATGCAGTACAATTTTTTATTAGTTTAACAGACACAACCTAGTGTGCTTTATAACCTAATTAATTATGTAGACTAGAAATTGTATTACTTTTCTGAAAAGCTATTCTTTACATATAAAATCAGCTCTGAACACTTCTTCTGTTTTTCTATTAATTAAAGGTATGAAATATAAAGGAGGGACTGACTTACTCCTTTCTGCGTGCTGACTTGCGTTTCTCCTCATTTAGCTCATGAGCAGCATCCCGCAGCTTGACTTCTGACCCTGGTGCCGTGGCTGGGATGATGTCCAACTGGAGATCCTTACTCTGTCACATTCAGAGACAATGAAAGATTAAGTGATATAAAGAGAATGACCATAAAATCACAATGTGAATTAGATGACTTCCTAAACATGTAATTTTTTAACAAACACATCACCACTTACGGCCTTGTTGGAGTCTGAAGAGATGCCCAGGGCTTTCTCCAGGCTGCAGCGGTACTTGTCCATGCGCAGGGAGAAGTCTCTGTAGCGTTTGTCCACAGCAGTCACCCATTTTTTGATCTCCCCAGCGTGACTGTGGCCTTTCTCACAGAAGCCGTCAGCCAGCTGTATCAGCAGCTTTACACGCTCCTTAGTTTGCTGTAGGAGAGAGGGGAAGAAGCGTTTTATGCATATTAGATAATCCTTTACTGATCCCCAGGGGGGAATATACACATCAAGCACACAGTGACATGATTGTCTGTGTGTGTTTGTGTGTATAAGACCTACCTTGGCTGTGATGTGGAAGTCCTCATGCTCCTTCAGAAGTTCCTGTGTGTGGTGGATACTTGAGCCAGTGGAGGTGTGTGTGGACAGGTAAAACTCCCCAGTGTCATGAATCCACTCAAGAGCCTGAAAACACACAGGATACACAGATTGTCAGATAACATGACAACAAAGAGCAGTGTGTGTCCAAGTGTGTTGCTATTTCAAATGAGCTACACAAGTTCTTTTTCATGTGTTCTTTAAAGAAATAAAATAAAATAAACTGTGTGTATGAGTGTATGTGTGTCATGTACCTGTTTGGCACTGCGCTCAAACACCACATACTGCTGACACTGGTCCAGCCGTCGTTTCCTCATGGTCCAGAAGTGGAGGACACGATTCTCTCGCTGTAGCAGCTCATTGAGGATGTCTTCAAAAACAAAAGACACTTTAAATTCAGGCACTGAGGACTCAAACACCCAGCTTTTCTAAATGATTTAATCAGGCTGCATAGTAGTGATATGCAACAGAAACTCCAGGTTGTTAAATAGCATTTCTGACTTAATTTGTTAGCAAGGGTGGAAGTTTATGTGAGACCATTAGCTAGGCAAACTATTACTTTTTATTTTTGCATAACCAACTGGCTTTCATAACCTCTCCATCACTACATGCTGAGTTGAGGTGTTTCATCTTAGTGGTGTTCAAT
The DNA here is from genome assembly GCF_022749685.1 of Semicossyphus pulcher. Classification (NCBI taxonomy): domain Eukaryota; kingdom Metazoa; phylum Chordata; class Actinopteri; order Labriformes; family Labridae; genus Semicossyphus; species Semicossyphus pulcher. The sequence goes on from NW_027211726.1 coordinate 22,884,976, forward strand.
TTACATCCTGACACTTACTTTTAACCTGCTGTTCTGGGGCTTTGACGTGGCTCAGCATCCCGGGCATGTTGACACTGTTCCTGTGCATGTACTTGAGGAAGACGTCTGCGTTTCTTCTGGCCAAAGTGCATGCCTGATAGAAATATTAACACCCACATACTGAGATCAGTTTCGTAACTTGATATTATGCTTAAGATTTGTTCTGATCGTCAGATATGTTACCTTGAGGAAGGCCTCCTTCTGCTCAAGATGTTTACTGATCATGGGGGTGACATGGTCAGTTTCACAGTTGGGTCCTAGTTTGTCTGCTCCTCCACACCAGTCCTCCTCTCTCTTGTACTCCTGCTCCAGACTTTCCAAAACACTACAGACCTGTGAGGACAAAAACATTTAATCTGTCATCCACAGTCCCCTTGAAATTTGGGGGACAAAAAAATACTAAAATTGAATGCTGAACTCTTTGTGGGGTCTCCTACCTGTTCAGAGGTCTTATAGAAGGCCACTGATGCATTGACTAGCTTGAGTCGGTCCTCCATTTTCAGCATGAGCTGCTGCCAGTGGGAAGCCACGCTCTCCGCACAGTCTCTGATCAGGTCCATGTCATAGTGGTTTGCCTGGAGCAGAGCCTCTGCCTTCTGCTGAACCTGCAGGGCATTCTGGTGGGTTTTCTGCAGAAAGAGAGAAGAGGTGGAGAATGAATAAGGATTAGAATGACCAACCAAAAATAAAGTTAACCTCCAGATTCAGACTTGGAACATAAAACACACTTGATGGTAAGCGCAAACCCCGTCTCACCTCAATGGCATGTTGAAACTGTTCATGTTCTCTCTGCAGTTGTTCAGCTTCCTGTAGGGAGCTCGCTGTTATTAGACCAGCATTCAGCATTGACTCGCCATTACGAATCCAACCCAGAACCTGAAAAAACAGGCAAGTTAGGATAAAATGTCACACTTTCTATTTTAATCTTTAACTTTGAGATATCCTGGTATACTCTTGTAACAAATTGTAATCCTGCAGATGGCGTCTTGTTAGAGGTATGTGACTGTGTCCTACCTGTTTGACTTCAGCCTGCAGGTGTCTGAGCTGGACGCACTGCTCCAGGTGTCTGCGATGCTGCTCGGCTGCCAGGTCCAGTTCTTGCTGCTTCTCATGGAGAAATTCCAGCAGGTCCTGAACCCGTGTTGCCATGTCAACATCCCGGTCACACAGCAGCTCCACACCTGGACACAACACATACACTGACATTAGCTTTGGATGGATACAGTAGAACTTTATTTATTTTAGCTGCAGTACTGAAGCCTTGCAATAACTTTCAATTAGCTTCAACTACTTTTATTCCTCACAACCTGAAATATTACCTACATTCATATTTGTCTCGCAAAGAATGATTGAATCTATTCTATCACTTTTTTATAAATATCATCAGTATGTTTCAATACACGTGACATGATGTAACCATTCTTTGTACAGTTTTAGAGAGCACCTATTAGCATGTGAGATCACAGGTGAGTTATTATGGTTAGTGAGTGGGTGCCTCTCATCACAAACGCTGACCGACTCTGACCCGCGACACCTACACAATATCAATATTAAACTAATGTAGCCAACACAGAAATCTGTGCAGCAACAGTGAACATGAGCCGTACAAGGCTTTAACTCTCCGCTGAATTCTGACTGATGACTGATGTGGTAGCAAGGTGACAGTACAACATCTCTTCACTTTTACTTCAAAGCATTTGAGATATAATCACTTATAATAGCAGAATCACAAAGGACAGATACTGAACAGTCAAATATCTGCTGATTTCAAAAGACAATTTAAGACCTTTAAGGCCTTGTAGCATTTATCGAAAAATGTAAAAGAAAGAAGAGAAAAATTAAAGAAAGCCAGCAACTACTAAGGGAAAAGATAAACAAGGGTGCCAAAGCTAACTGCTGTTTAATAGAAATTAACACAATGAAGTTCATTGTATTTACAGATATGAATATTAATAATTGTATTCTAATGGATACTGTGGCTGGTATAGTGCTGTACATATATTACAGTCTGGATAGTGTACTCACCAGAGGCCTGGACTTCATTTACGTACTGCAGCAGCTCCTGTCCCTGGTGGATGACATCGAAGGTGAGGTTGTTCATGGTCAGGGCCTTGTCAGCGTGGTGCTGCAGCCTCTGTTCAGCCACCGTCAAGTCCTCTGTGTCAAAATCATTCATCTGACCTGTCAGCTCCTCGTTCCACGACTCCAGGTCAGAGATGATCTAAGGAAGGACAGTAAGAATCCACATTTCAGACACCAAGAACAGCAGAGTATTCGTAAACCATGCTGAAAGGATATTGGAAACCCCTTCAATTTTCTAAGCTGACTCACATCAATGGCATCCCTCTCGAAGATGCGGAGCTGCAGGAAGAGGTCCAGTTTGATCTTTCGCTCCTGAAAGAGCTCCTCCATCTGGGCCTGGGCCTCGTCCAGCTGCTGCAGGACGCTCTCGATGTGGTTGATGGAGCTATTGTGGGGCGTCTTGTTGCTGGAGATAGCCGAGTCCCTGGAACAGAAACACACAATTAAGCAATAAGTGGTGAGCGACAGTGCAGTGCACTTTAAAAACAGTTCTAAAGACACATTTGGGCATGACGCCAAGCAAACTTAGCTACTCTGAGAACTACTGCATAGCACATCCTGCAGAGGCATTTTCAGCTGTAAAACTGAGAAGTGGTAGATTTTTTTTTAAAAAGGAAGCTCATGTTTTCATTCTTGAAGAGAATGCCATTTCCCCTTTAAAATGTTTTTTTTTTTAATCAAATATTTGATCTGTTTTATGTCTACGCAACATGGACAGACTCTGTTTCCTACAGATTCTGATTCATCAGTCTGACAGATGCACCCGTGTATGATGCATGAACTTACAGACACCAGTGAGTTATTGAGAGGCTTTCTATGAGTAAGCAAAAACAGTGGAGGTCAGACAGATTCTTATTGGCTTCGGGTTGATTAATCAGCCTGACAGGTGAAACCCCCACACTCAAATGGATATTTATGACTGCACGGGTGCACACAGTCTCACACACACACACACACACGCTGGCAAAAAGGTTTATAGAGTTACAGTTGCCACCCTGGGAGACTGCCACCCAATTATACACACGCGATTATAAAATCAGACTTATGTAAGAATTCACTGTGGAGCCCATACACTAGGGAGAGAGGGATGAAGAGAATGAGAGAGAGAGAGAGAGAGAGAGAGAGAGAGAGAGAGAGAGAGAGAGAAAGAGAGAGGGAGAACAAAGGGGGTGGATGAAGAGGGAGGAAAAAGAGGGACTGGAACATCCACCGTATAAAAATAGAGTTGGACAATGACAGTCGATGGCATCCACCTCTCCAACACCTTCTCTCGTCCTCTCGGCTGTCTATTTTAGTTTTTATGCCTCTTTTTAAAAAATTACACAATCTGATTTTTTTGTTGCATATATTTACATAATCATAGAAAATTTCAACTCCAAATCTGCCCATGTCTAAATTACCCTGCCAAAGCTCTATTGAGAAAAGACCAGAATAGGGATATTATATAAGTAGACCTAAAAATGCTTTTGCTTTGTTTTTATACATTTTTTTAGTCACTAATTGGCTCAGAGGATTACTGCATCATTTGTTGGGTATAGCATGTGCAGCATGTGCACTGTAACTTGTTTTCTGTCACGGCTGCTGTATTTTCTCTCTTAGGAGTTTAAGTGGTTTAAGATGATTGGGCTCAGTTTATTAGTTTTATATCTCAATCTCATCTCAATGTATCATTTAAGCTTGTCTTAAATGCTTAGCACTGGTTTCATTTTAAATCAGGTATATTAATCCTTACCTGAGCTGCTGGATGAGATCCTCTCCCTCCTTGATGACATTGACGGTGACCTGAAGCGTTGTCTGCTGCTGCTGGCCGAAGCGTTTGATCAGGTCCTGGACAGCCTCCACTGATTCTGCGTAAACGTCGTCCAGCAGCTCCTTCTGAAGCTCCTCCAGCCATGTCCACAGCTACAGGAGGAAAGTTATCAGTATGACACAGCACAGAGTGTTCTTATACTTTCTTTCAGCTTTTCTGGTAATTTCTATATAACATATTTCATTAGACTTGAGTGAAATCTCATTCTGACAAAAATAATGACACTCACAGATGACAGATCAGTCACTAGCATAAATTCTGAATTCATATAAAACATCCACGTAATCAAGTGGATACAAGCAAAACAATACAAACACATTTCTATTTAACTGGTAATTATGTTCCTGTTGCTCAGAGAGCACTGTGAGAGCTCATCCACACACAGCCCACCATCCTCTTCAGCATTACGTCATCCTTGCTGCCTACCTCTTTGACGTGTGTGTGGAAGGCGACAGACATGTCCAGCAGGACTTTGCGCTGCTCCACGCGACGGACAAAGTCTTGGATTCTGTCTTCGAGCTGGTGGGCGGCCTGGTAGATCTCCTCTGGGTCGCACTCTCCCGTCTGGGCCAGCTGCTCTGCCGCCTCCAGCAGCTTGTCCGCATTTGTGTATGTATTCTACACCGAGACAGGGGACGGAGCGACAGAGGGATGGATTAACCCAAGAGGACAAATTAATGCAACTTAAACATATTCTTAAGATGAGCAGAATGAGACAAGAGTTCAGACAGGAAGAAAGTGACAAACAGGATATGCAGAAGACGTGTACACTGATAGAAATCTGTGATAGTAGAGCTTCAGAGAGACAACTAGCGAGAGGAAATCAAGACACAAAGAGATTGTGTGAAGTTGAACTAAAGAGTAAGAGAAAGGGCTACAGAAACAACGGGCAACGTTAGGTTGGATATTACAAATACTTTGCTTAGCTGACATTTGGCACAAATATTCTACACAGTTTTGTGTATTTAGCGTTGGTGGGGGAAGAGCTTTTACTTAAGTAAAAGCAGCACGACAGCAGTAAAAAAAAAATCTATTATCAGTAAGAAGCCTGTATTTTAATGGATCAAAAAAGCTGTAGCTGCTGTACTGAATGCAAAAGAGGTTTTATCATTATTATTATTAGTAATACAAGTAATGAATTAAACACTGTTAAGAGGAAAAATGTACTTAAAAAATGACTCAACAATAAAATTAATACGTAGAAAAGGGTGGCTGTCACTGCTATTCTATCATAAGAAAATACAACAACACATTGAGAAATTAACTAAAATACTGTAGAGAATACTGTAGAGTGAGAGAAACAGAAACAGAACCAACCTGTGCCACTTCCTCAAAGTCTTCATGCCGTTTCTGTAGAGCTCGGGCTCTGTGGAGAGACTTCCCCACACCTGTGTGTTTGCTGAGGAAGGCCTCGCCATGGTTTTCTATCCAGTCCAGCACCTGTGCACAGAGACCAAAAATTCCACATTGTGAGTCAGTACTTTGGAAAAAGGCTGGACCACAGGGGGGCGCTGTATGGTGGTAGATGAGCCACAAGTATAGATGATAATCAAGAGCGTGTAAGAGGAGAGGAATGACAGAAATGATGATCAGTATTTTACGAGGCGTCTGCACTGAGCCTTTTTCAGTTGACACTGCTCATCCTGCACAATGTCCTTTATAGTGTTAATAGAAGAACAGCATCAGCATGGACACATGACCCAATTCAGTTGCCATGGCAACAGTTGCCATGCCACCACACTCAGGAATGCCCATGATTTTAGGACAGAAAGCAACTGATTTATCATATTGGACCATATGATTATGGCATGCTCCTTATCCTTAGTTTCAAACCTTTATTCTACAGAGGAAAGTTACACATTAGGTTTTTATCCAACGTTCTTTTCCACTGATACACATGATGAGTGAAGACGCAGGGTTCCAGCAACCTCCTCAAGGACATTCTGATAGGAAACATGGCTGCTGCTGGGATCAAACCCTCTATTAAGAGTCAAATTCTTCTAACCAGTACGTTACCCTGCGATTTTCAAATTACTATCTAACCCTCACATTATACTGAAAAAACTTGCAATTAAGTTTGGTTCTGGAATTATCACCCCTTTCAACCAATGCCTGCATATAAATAAAAACATACATACAGTATATACTGTATGTGTTTACCTGCTGGACATCCTGTTGAAAAACACAGAGCTGCAGACGTTGGTGCAACCGCACTTTGCGGTGTTGCCAGATGTTTTCCAGCTGTCTCTGGTGATGCAACACCTCGTGAATGATGTCCAGGACGTGGTGAACTGCCTTGGAGTAGTTTGCTGATGCTGTCAGTGAATCAGCACTGCCTGGGGTCAAAGGTCGCTGCAGCTTGTCCAACAGAGCTTTGCCATCTTGGCTCACCTGTGGAACAGGTATAATATAATATAAACATTTATTAAAAATAATATATAATATATTATAAAATATACAAATGTGAACATCATCTGAATACGAACAGCCAGTCAACAGCCTGGGAATGCACACACTATTGTTGTTATATTTAGATTAGGAAAAAGGAGAAATGGTAAATGAAAGAGCCACAAAGGAGGGATTAGTGAGACTGAGGAGCTATTTTTACACTGTGTAGTTGTAATTCCTTTAATTGGATGCTGCAAATAAAGTCTTTCCTTTTAGATGAAAATTGAAGTGAGTTTCACTGCTTAGAAGTTGGCTGGAAAACGCTATTAGTAGGACTTTACCAAACAAAATGTAATTCTAACAATATGAGAGGCGCACTTCTAGTGAATGAAAGTAAACTTAATTTCTAAAGGTAATTTTTCACAAAGAGAAAAATCTTCCACAGTTACTGTGTGCGAAGAATGTCTTTTATCAAATTACGACTCTTAGAAGTTCATTAAAGCTGTCACAGAAAGGGTATTGCTGCAATTTAAAGCATCATCATTTAGTCCATTAATCAATTGGCAAATATCTTAATAATCCATTTTTTTGGCAACTTATAGACTAAATAATTCATAGAGAATGCAATCAGCAGATCAATTGATAATAAAAATGAAAATAGTTGCAGTCCCACTGCAAATGCAAACATAATTGTACATGTTATTATCATTTTAGTGATGTTGTGATATAGCATTTAATTACCTCCTCTGTGGACACATTATGGCTTAATGATTTTGCACATTAAATATGTGGATAAAACGTGATATTACCTCAGAGTAGGCAGCAGTTATATGTTCATAGAGGCCTTGGTGGTGATGGATGGCATCTTCAAGGTCTTGCAGCTCGGAGGGCAAATCCACCTCGCCGCACGCCTTGCACCACGAGTCCACATTACTCATGTACTGCAGGGAAAGAAACGCACACTTAGGTTTACTCTAACTGTGTCTCAGATGTAAAGCATTTCACATGAGACACTGGTGTATACATGTGCTCTTCTCTTGAGTCACATGTTAGTCAGACACATTAAAGCACGGGAGAAATTGCGCGAGGAGCATTTTCTTTTAGCATTATTTAGCTTAAACAGTCAGAAATGTTCTTATGGATGGTTATGAGATCTTTTAAGACTTTCTCAGAAAAATTATCCATGGCTGAGTTTTCTGTTTAGTGGCCTGTGATAACTTCCTAGAACGTTCTGTTCCCCGATGTGGGAGAGAGGAAAACAAATCAGCATGCGTGCCCAATACGAAGCTTTAGAAAGTTGAAATTATCTCATTATTGCCTTTTAAACATATCTCCCATGATAGTTGGAATAAGACACTGAAAAAGAACAAAGAGTTAAAATTCGCTTCTCAGTATATGTGGGGGAGAAAAGGTTGGGATGAAACCTCTGGAAAATAACGCTGTTTCTATTTCAGCTTACAAACATGAAAGGCTGCTCTGATGACGGCAATATTCCAGGTCGGAAAAGTTGTACCACCCAAGTCCCCTAGTAGGGATTTTGCTTATGTGCTTGTTCAGGCCACGAATCATTCCATAGTGTCAAGACTAATGAGCTCGGACAGAAATAACAGGAGACAACAAATGCTTTACTTATGGCCTGCATATGTGTATGTAAATATATGTTAATGTAATGCATATGTTGGGCTTTACAGATTTAATGAAGCCAAATGGGTATTTTACAAAGCAGCTAGTGTGTGCATGCACGTCCCTGTGCATCCATTAAAATAGTGAAGGTCAACACCTCAGCTGGTTAAAAAAAGGTACATCCATGTGACTTTCACTGAATTAATTTACAACTCTTAGCTTTCTTGAGTTTGATATGAAGATCATTACTGGGCTAATGTTTAAATGCTAAATATGAAGCTACAGCCACCTGCCTGTTAGAACAGATAAGGACTACTCATCAGTCGGGCACAGCTACAGCGGAGAGAAAGCAATAAAAGTTTAACAATGCAAAAACTGGGCTACAACAGAGAGAACTACAAAACTGAAGACGGCACATAAAGTAAACGTTAAACGGAACACAATACGGGATATGGCAGCGTATAAAGACAGTGAATGGAAAAGAAAATGTCATCATGATGCCAATGACACCATCAGAGGAAATGTTTCCATCAGCTTGGCTAGCTGATTTTAAAGGGCCAGTTCGCCAATTTTCAACATCAGTCCTATCATGCTTTCATGGGGCGCTAATGCCATTATGGTAGGAAAAAAATGCAAAATGTCACTCTGTGACTTTGGAGGACACTATTCGCTTCTCCAATGGGCCCTGGAAAACTTCCACCAGACTATGTTAAACACACCATTTGATGGAGGCCAGGTAGCTTGCTAAACTACACTTCCTCAATCTAGGACGCCCGCCTCCGATGTTATGTCTCGTTCAAAATTGAAATAGAGACTGCAGACCTGAAGAGACCGGTATATTCTCGTCGTATTTCGGATTCTGTACCGCTCTGACCCGATGCCTGCAGCAAAACGGTAGTATTTCACTCCAGCGTCTCTCGCTGGGCCGTTCCTTTCAGAGTGAGGGGCGCAATGCATGCTGGGTGTTTTAGGAACGTAGAATGGGTGAAACCACGAGCTGTTTGTACAACTTTCTCCACAGCTATGGTGCCAGTTTCAAATATTATTGCTTCCATTGATTACAGAGAACACCAGCTTTGACTCACAGTAGCTTTTTCCAGCTTGGTTAGCTCATTTTAAAAAGGCTACAGAGTTAACCGTTGCTATGGACGCAGCTCTCATAGTCTGTTACAGAATATTTTTCAACTTAAAATTGAAAGATAATCATTTATATTCAATAAAATGATTTCCAAATCAATATATTGTGTCAAATAATTCATTTTGTGATTAAAAACTGTGTAATAAGCGGGATAATGTATGGTGAGCAGGTTATTATCGTGGAGGAACCCCTTCAGGATGATCCAAGACCTGCTGGGGGTTCCCTTCTGCTCCCTATACATTATCCCTTACTTCATCAATAAGTTTATCGCCAGGAAATTATTCTGCAACAATTTTGATAAGAGATTCATCTTTTAAGTACTCATAATTGTTTAGGAGAAAGTCCTTTCTGTACTTTGTTTTCTATAATAGCAAACTAAATGTCTTTCATTCTGGAACACTTACTCATAAAAGCAAACTAAATATAACAGAAAATATAACACTCGGCTTGTGATGGATATTTTTCACAGTTTGTGTCATTTCGTAAATCAAATGATTAATCATCAAAATATTCATATTAACACTGATCAGTTAATAAAACAATCTTTAGTTGCAGCTCCAAATCAACGTTACCACAGTTGTTGCTAGCTCACCTGGTCACATTTCTGATGGAAGCTGGCTGACATCTCCAACAGCGTGCTGCGTTCATCCAGTGCTGCAGCGAAGGCCTTCCACTCCTTCTCCAGCTGGCCTGAGATCTGCTTGATCTGCTGGGAGGCGTAGTGACCTGACTCTAACAGCCGGTTGCCCACTGACATGATGCGGTTGATATTCACATACACGTTCTGCACAACACGGGAAGAAAAGTAAAGAGAGGGTTGAGCAAAGGATTGTGGGTAGATTAAACACCTGACATTGGGTGAGAATAAAATGAAAATGAAGAGATTTCAAAAAGAAAAAGTAGACGGAGGGGCGATGGGCTTGAGGGGAGAGTAAATGAAGCACTGCAAGTAAAACAGGGACAGAGACTGAGGTGAGAGCAATTGAAAGAGTGCCATTATTTCTCATCTGAGGGCTCTAGCTGCTAGATTGATTCCTCCTCTCTACAGTTTTATAATGGTTACATAAGGCTGACTGTGGATAAAGAATAGGATTACTCAATACCTGGTTGTACTGCTGCTAACACACAGAAAATGTGCAAGTGCACAAAAGCAGAGGCTGCTCCAAACAAACACTCAAACACAGTACTAGAGGTGATGCTAAGTGCAATAACTATATGATTACACAGTACAGGGCATGGACCTGATAGTCCAAGTGGGCGGACAAGAATTACCTCCTGCTGCGAAGGAGTGTGCATGCGTGTATTTGTGTGTGTCTTACCATGCAGTTCATAGCGAAGTGGTTGTGCTGGGTTTGCAGCTCAACGGCGTGGGGGTGGTTGTTGCCAATCTCTGTGTAGCCTGCCAGGAACAAACCCTTGTTGTGCATGATCCAGTCAAACATCTGAGGCACGGAGAATGACAGAGGCACAGGAATAAAAAGTAAGCGAGCTAAAGAAACACATATACACACAAGGTACAGGTTCAATGTTAACGTCCACATATCATTGCAAGAACAGGTAGAAACAAACAGCTGGCACTTAGCTGTGTTGAGACACCTGAGTGTGTATGTGTACTGCTGCAGAAACGCAGATACTTGTCATCTTTCTAGGCCAGAATACAGAGAAATGGACCGCCTGTATTAAGAGTATCCTCTCAGGCTCTCCAAGAGAACAACTCGTGGCCTATGGTGTCCTAGCAACAAGCTCCTACTACTGCAGTGTATCCAAGACTGCAGCTCTCCCTGTTGCTGCAACCTGCTATTTTATTCCACTCACTCAAACATGGATCTCTGAATTTCTCTCCCCTCATCTTCTGTTTTGTGCTGCAGCTGTCATCACCTGTCAGCTCTCAGGGTGGCAGCCAGAGTAGGGGGCTCATTCCTGCATGAGCTACAGTATCCTCCATCTCTTTCTCTCTTACTCAGGGATGTAGTGAAGGGCGAAGCCATTTAGTTTTACATTCTGTTTTATTTAAGTGTAAGATATCTGTTTAAAGAAATTAAAAGGACACAAGTTCAATGCTTCTCTGTGGGTGTAATTAAGTTATTGTTATATTGGCAGCTGTATGCCCTGCAGTGATTAACAACTGTGGTTATAGATTACCACTACATCACTAGTCATGCTGAATGACCCTGGCACAAGCCACCAACCAACCTTCTCTGCATCCTGTTCGAACAGGCGAAGCTGGAAGCACTGATCCAGCTGGAGCTTGCGGACGTGCCAGGCCTGGTGGAGGTGCTGTCTCGTGGAGTGCAGTTTGTCCAGCAGCTGGGTGATCCGAGGCACCAGGCCCTGGGTGTCGGCATTACACATCCCACTGCTGCTACTGCTGCTACCACCGCTGCCACCGCTGCTGCCATTACGGTTGGAGAAGGACTCGCTGCTCTGGATTCTCTGAAGCAACCTGGAGATGGATTTATTTGAATATCAAAGCTGAATTACTCATGCTTGTAATTTGCTGTAATTTTCTTTACTTCTGTTGACGTGTTAAAAATCACATCAACAGAAGTAAGATTAACATAATATTACATTTGAATAGAATTTTTTTTTGTGTACTGCTGATATTTTATATACATTAAAGCTTGATAGTGTATTAAGTTCAGTTAGGGGCTTGGGTGGACTTGATCAGAACTATTTTGTTGTAAAATGAATTATTATTAATTGATTTTTCGCCCCACTATTCCACCTCCGTGCGTTTTTCATAGAAGACGGAATGTAACCCTCCTTGAACTGGCAGTGTAAAAGGGGCTAGTATCTAATTAATATGGGGATGTAAGTGCACAGTCTCTTCTGGAAGGTATTTATAGTGTCGGTCTCTGTTGTTCAGAACAAACGTGAAGAAGTGAAGTAAAGATTGGAAAATGCACCTTTTGACATAATGTGCCTTTTCAGTATCAGAAGGTATAAAAATCCCATCTTGTCTTTTCTCTTCAGTTTTACACCCTCTTCACTATGTGTGTGTTTTGTATTTACACACCTGCTTGCATCAGAAATGTTATTCAGCTTAAGGAAGGCTGGACTAAGACTTGGAAGAAGATGATGTGAGTTTCCATCTTTTGCCTTTGTCATACAGGAAACAAAAAATCAAAAAATCCCAGAGTGAGAATGTATGTGCTTACCTCTGTCCCTCCGTATCCAGCTCCTCTATCGGGGCTTTTATGACTTTCTTTTTCAGAGTTGCGTGTTCTTCTATCATCCGCCTGGCTCCTTCCAGATCTTGTGGAAAGTCTTTCCGTGACACTGTTTCTTGCATCTCCTCTAGTCGAGCTAACATTTGGGTGGCATGACCAGAGAACTCCTCAAACGCCACGCGCACCTGGAAAAAAAACATTTCAGAAAGGGGCCAGGATGTTATAAGAGAGAATGTGGCTTTTTTTCCAACTCAAAATTACTCAAAACTAAATGAAGCATTCTGCATATAACAAGACTCCTTTTACCCCTGACATTGCTACAGCTTCAAACACAACACTCTCTGCTACTCTTCACTTAATTCAATTCATCCCCTTGGTTTCTTACCCTGTTCTCTGCTTACTGAACAAAGCACTTCTTCATTTTAAAGTCATTGGGGGTTTAAAGGATTTTAAGAGATTTTCCAATCAGGCTGTTGGGCTTCAGTGACAGGATAAGGGTGCTGATCTCACCTCTATCCACTCCTCATGGTTGTAGTCCAGGCTGCCGTCGAAGTCAGACGTCAGTTGGGAAGGGTCGACGACCTTCGTAAGGCCCTCTAGTGACACCATGGTGGTCTTGGGTAGGAAGGTGGAGGAAAATAATATGAGAGAGAGAAAGAGGGATTGAAGGGGGTTTAGTTGGATTTAAATTAATTTCAGTCAATTGAGAGCAAAATGCTTTTAATCTGTCCTCTTTCCTCAAAGAATTTCTTCATAGCCGATAAAAATTTTGCTATTTACAAAAGGCCGACCTCTGTTTCACTACATTTTTAATGACAGCAGGGTTGAAAAAAATGTATTTTAGCAAAAACTATTTAGTTAATGTCTATTTTTGAGCCGTGGGGATGACACGCGACACAGGGCCGAGGGTGGGAGTCAAACTCGGGTCTGTCGCATCGAGGACTGTAGCCTTTGTATATGGGAGAGGCAATTTAACCTGCTGCGCTAAACCAGCGCCCTGACATTTCTTAAACACATTTCAACATTCACTATTTTTCAGCATCAACTGTTTACCACCATCAGAAATGCACACACAACCTGTTTTCTTATGTGACTTCAAAACCCTGATTTTGTCATACCTTTAAAACACCATGCCACAATTTCTCTTTGATCACCTCTGCTCATCCTTTACTTCAGAGTTAAGTGCAATCAAATCTTCTCCACACAACAACTGCATATTACAATATCAATTTCAGAGAAACAGTAAGGAAATGTCTCCCTGCTCGGTCTCAGTGCCTCTATGTTTCTGCTAAGCCACCTCCGCACAACACCCCCACACACATGGCCAGAGATGGATGGAGACAGAACGATAGCTAGATAGCTTTGTGTAGGCCAAACAAAGCAGACACGCACTGTTGTCCTTGGGTAAGAAAGCACGGTGGCCCTTAACAGGGGAAAGTACTGATGCCTCTGTGTTTGCTGTTGTTGTTCAAGTAAATTGATTTGAACTCTTAAATGGTGAGAGGGAGAGTCGGCCTGGGCAGTTGGGTACAGTTTACTCCCAACACTGAACAACGCAATTCATCAACAATAAAAGTCAAGGTTGCAGTCGGCTCACTGTGCTTTGGCTCGCTGCTTCCTTTCTTTTTGATTCAATCCCATCCAATTCAAACAGAGAAGAGAGGAGGAAAAGAGACAAGTCCTACGTCTGTTTTTTTTTACCAAACGAAGAGAAAATCTTTGATGCGCACACACAGACACACACTTGCTTCAGTAACAATCGATAATGTATATGCTTTGAGTGTATTGGTGGTGTGTAGGCTGGATGTGGTAGACCAGTTTACTCAGGCATTCAATTTTGCACAACTTCTCCTAATAAATGAACAGTATCAGGTCAGGTAGTTTTAACATGAAGACAGACACACATGCAGGGGATCCAATCAATGCCTGTGTGGCCCATGTTGTACAGCAGGACAGCTTGTGGATAAGTGTAACCTGCCCTGTGGCATCTGCCTATTCCTCTCTCAAATAATCAATATGGTGTCATCAGACTACAGTGGGCCTGTTTGTGTACAGCCATGTGAGCAATCAGAGCTATTTCCACACCACTGCTTCACTAACACACTGTACAAGAATCCAAGCACATACTGTACATAGAAACACGATTTGTTTTTGTATCGATGCAAGTCTCTGAGCTACGAATGATAATCTCATCATTATGAAAGTAAGCAGTGTTCTATAATGACAAATCAAACAGAGGGTGGGAAGTTGTAATCTAGTCCTCATTAGAGGACATTTACAAGACAGTCTTCTAATCAGATGAAGGCATCTTCCCTACTTCACAAGCAAACAACCCGCACTGATTAACCCATGCAGTTGTATTTTCCCTGTTGATCCAGTGTTTGTCAGAGCGCACTGGGGCACATTTTGGTGTCAATTTATAATTAACAAACAATCAGGGCATAAAAATAAGCCTGTTCCTGTAAATGTATCACTATATTAGATGTGATAATGTGTTCTTATGTTTGAACGTCTGCATTGCAAACACTGATCCCAGCAAACTGCGGTGTGCTCGTTTCAGAGGTTGTATGCAATGATTTTTTTCCGCTGGTAGACAGCAGGCTGGAGATGTATGCATCCAAAACAGCGGGGAGGAAAATAATGAAATGTGCTGACAATGAGCAGCTCAGCTGGCTGCTGCGGCCATGATCACAATTCAGCTGACAGCAAATGAGGGGAAATATGGTTGACTTTTGTTCTACTTTTTTAACTCATTGCGTTAAAACTGGCAAATATAGAATTGAGGGACTTAATTTCTCCATATCCAACTTATTACAGCATGCTTTATATGTACTATAGCAAAGTCTATCATTAACTCAACAGCAGAATGTAATTACGTAAGTGATCTGTAGCTTTGACTAAAAGCCTCACATCTGAACTGCAGCCTTTCCCATAATTCTAACATAATATATGCAATTATCTATTGGTAAACATTCACATCTATTGCCGTCATGTAGGGTAATATATGACAATTTCAAATAAAACGTATTCCGGGTTTTTGATCAGAATTATTGTTTGACTTGTGCCCATAACATAAACAGTTTAAAAAATGTTTCTTCTCATTACAACAAAACAGAATCTTAAGGTTTTCTCTTCCTACCTCAAACTCAAACTTGGAGCTGCCGAAGTTGGTCCTCTGCTTCTGCCAGAAGTTGTCTGGTTTAATGATGAGGGCGACGTGGATGCAGGACGGAAACGACTCCTGCAGGATCTTCAGCAGAGGTTTGATGCTATCCCACTTGGAGCCGCGCATATCAACGATGACCGTGAAGCCATGTTTACAGACCTCCTCGCTGGGATGTATGGAGGTTGGCGGGAGTGGGAGGAATTAAAGAGAAGAGAGGGAGGGAGGGAGGGAGTGAGAGAGGGAGGGAGGGAGGGAGTGAGAGAGGGAGAGAGGGAGGGAGGGGCATTAAGAGATTGGAGAGAGCATAATCCAGAGACAGAGGAGACAGATGACAGGCGTGGGAAAGGATGAGAGAGGGATGGAGGGAATAGAGAAAGACGAAATGAGAAGAGAGAGACACAGATGGAAAAAAGAAGAGAATCAAAACAAACAGTGAGATGACGCATTTTCTATACTGTGAGAAGCCTACGCAGCAAACACACATCCCCCACAAACACCCACGCACCCACACACACACACACACACACACACACACACACCCACACCCACACAGAAAACCTGCGACGAGTGAGTCACAAATGTGTGCAGAAGTATAAAAATACAAATCAGCACATTTGTACATCAGCAACATGATCTCCCTTTGGGGCCGGCATTATTATCACATAACCTTACACACAGAAATGAACTGCATCTACTGCACACACCTGAAACTACAATCTGATAGAATTATATAGGAAATTACAAAAAATAACTGTTTCTCTTCATTTGAGAAGCAAAACTGTTACAAGTATTTTTTTAACTAAATTGTTTTTACAAAAGATTCACAAACCTGGACTGCTTCTTTTCCCTTTGATGATTTTATGCATTTTAAAAATCATCCCTCCATCTGGTCCTTCACTTTATAGACTGTTTAATTTTTTTATTGTAATACCCATCTATTGTTGCATCTCTCAATACCTCCATCCTTTACCAAAACCTCTCCCTCTCCCCCTGTAACAGCATGTCAGTAGATAGCCAGTGTGCAGCTGTCTGCAGATGTTGCCTTTCCCAAAATAGAACACCTCTGGTCTCCAAAAACTAACACTGGTTAAGAGATTATGAAGATATGCAAAACATGGCATGATGGAAGTGCTGTTACAGAAGCCTTAAGGACATTAAAAAGTAAAAATAAAGATAAATGACTGAATTTACTCAAATTTTAAACCATACTGAGATAACGTAGTGACTGATGTGGAGATGAGAGTAGACAGAGACAGGATGGATGGATTAGGACAGATGGAGGGATGAGACATGCGTCAGATTAAAGAGACAGAGAGGTAAATAGAGAGCTGGAGCGGAACGATGTTTTACCTGCGAGGCGAGGAGCTACTCGTCCACAGTAACTACTGCTACTGCTGCTGCACTGCCTCAGCTACTGCGACACTTTGTTTTGCTTTCACGCACACACACTTGCTCGCTCCCTTGCTCGCTCCCTTGCTTACACACACCTCCTCACACATGCGCTCTCCCTCTCTGTCAGTTTTAATCCCCCCTCCCTCTCTGCACTGCTTTCTCTCCGTTGATCCCTCCTTCCTCCCCTCATTTGTTTGCTGTTATACATCCCTCTCTTAGCTCAGGCTTTCTCTCTCTGTCTTAGCATCTCACCATGTCACTAGAACTGATTTTTGGCAGCGAAGAAGCTGCGGCAAGCTAACTGGTCTTGAATTATTTCTCTCTCCATTGCTCCCTCACCCCCTCACATGCTCATCTTAGCTCTCTCACGTGTCTTTCGGGGCCTCTTCCACTTGCTATGGGTGTTGGCTTCGTTTTGTGTCATTGCCTCTCCTTCCCTTAAGATGAATGACAACACACACGCAAACATAGATACTGTGCTCAAGTGCACAGCAGAAAACAGAGGTAAAGGAGGTGTCACCTGGGGATTCCAGCGAGGTAGGCAATCAGTCTCCTCAGGTCGTCCGTTCGTATTCTATCGTGGTTGCTGCGTGATGGAAACGTTAACACCGGACCTCCGCGTCTGTCTCTGCCACCTGAGGCGACACAAAAGTTGTGTGCACAAACACGCACACAGGGAGTCAGATGAGAGCGAGAACATGACAGATCATACAAAAGTATATTTACATCCATTTTGCCACCAATGAAAACATTCACAAAACTGGAGATCTAACAAATCACCATGTTTTTCTAAACAGCAAATGTTGTAAAGTTATTAAAATGATCTGAGTGTTATATTCATGACACTAAATCTGCAAAAATCTAACTGGACTATAACAGTCATCATAGTAACAAGATGGCTAATCCAGGAAATGAGTGATAGGCTCAACAATTATGAGATGCTGAGCCTGCTGAATTAAACACTCTGGCAACAGATTAACAAATTGATTTGAATCCTTATCTGCTATTTATTACAAGGAAGACACCAGACAACTGTAACACAGAAAGCTTTAAAAACCTCATATACTTAAAAACGATATAAGAGAGAAGAGACAAATTCAAGCTAATGCTGCTTAATTTTAAACACAACATACATTTAGAGCTATTCTGTATGTCTGTGTACCTAAATGTTTTCGTCTATAAAAATTCTACATCAGTCGCACAGCCTGAATTCCATTTATTTGTGATCTGTTTTCACGTCTGAATGCAATGAAAACAAGAGCCTACAGCTGAGCTATTGGTTCTTTGATGCTGCACATAAATGCTTAAGCTAGTATGATAACAAGCTCACAGTGACAATGCTAACATGCTGATGTTTAAGCAGCTATAATTTTTAGCATCATTTAAGTATATTAGCAGGCTAACATTTCCTTAATAGCAAGTACGCCTGACGTTGATGATAATGTTTGCAGTTATTTGGTCAAAAGTATTCGACACACTGACATTTTGACCGGATGAAAAGAGGAAGTTTGGATCACCAAAACGACTACATGTTATCTGAAGATGGACATGAATGGCTACATTAACCTTGATCAAGAAGATGCTAAGAAGATATTTCACAGGAAATGTTAAGAAGTCAACATGCTGTTAGATCAAACACCAGGGGATCAGCTGAGTCTGTAGGATTCATCCTCATGGGATGTTTCAACTGAAGGACCAGCCATGCCATCTCTAAAACTAGGGTGCTAGCGTGGCTTAGAACGATACAAATAAATCAAACTATAAAACCTTTTTACATAATTCAAACATAAAGGCTAAATAAATGTTTTCTGGATTTCCATGTTTACAGTATATCTGCCTTTAACAGCCTCATATCCTGAATCCAACCTTTAAAATATTATCTTGTCATTTAAATTGCTGGTTGGATAACATTTTCTGTATGTACATAATAATGAGACAGAGTTATGAATTATATATAATAATAATAATAATGATATTTAGCTTTGGTTCCTGACCAGCTGCCGAAGCAGAGAGATGCTCCACTCACGTGCTAACTTGTAAACACAGGCTGACTGCGCTCAGCACACAAATTAGTAAGTTCAGTCAGGCTGCTGTGTGCCTGTGGGCCCGACCCGGCTGCTCAGAGGAGAAAATCAAACACTCACGTGGCAAACAGGCAAACATGAGTGAGGGCGAACATGGCCGATTTATTAAGGGGCCAGATTTGGGATAATAGGCTTAGCTCATTTACCCTCCTTTTCACCAGTGGTCTGTCCTCTACCCCCCTCCCTCCTTCATTTCAAAGCCAATTACTCCGCAAGCGACTACTATGGGATGCAGTAGCAGAGAGTAAGTCATCTCCATGGCAACGTCGACCTGCCTCTCTCTCTCTCTCTTTCTCTGAATTTCAGTGCTTTTGTCTGAGTCATGGTCCTCATCAGTGTGTTACTGCCTATGACCTTCGCTGCTGAGACCAAAGCGGCATGAATACACAACCTGCACACGCGCACAAACACGCACACACTAATTAACATAAATTTCATTTTGTTATTCCATTTGATACTGCTGAGGTCTGCTGGACAACTGTGTTTTTAATCTGCATTTGGATGTACATAGATATGTGTGACGATAACACACATTCCCTTTCTGGTGCGCGCACACACACACACACACACACACACACAAGCTGAATAATGCTTTGCGTGTTTTACAAATAATCCTGCTGGATGTTCTTGGCAGTCCTTGTCTCCAGCTCGGCCTCCTGTGAGTTTTCCCTGGCAGGACTCTAGTGTGTGTCGGTGTCTGTGTCTGTGTGTGTGTGTGTGTGTGTGTGTGTCTGTGTGTGTCAGATATGGCTGTGCTTTCCTTGGAAGGGACAAAGACAAAGCAGTAGTTTGCTATTCCGTAGTCCTGCTGACTAAACAAGGGATGTCTGTGTGTGTGAAGTACATGCGTGCATGTATGAGTGAGAAAAAGAGTCAAGGGTTGAGTGTCTGGGGCTCAGTCTGACCCCTTGAGATTTTACAGGCAGAGTGTTCAGCTTATAATTATGTCCTTATGGTGTGTGAGTGTGTGTGTGTGTGTGTGCATATGTGAGAGAGAGAGAGAGAGCGAGGGAGAGCCAGAGAAACAAACAATGGCAGAATGTGTGCAGAATACCTGCAAGCTGTGCATATATGCAAAGTAGCCTTGTCTACTATGATTAGACAGTCGAAGTTCTAGACTAGACTTGCGAGACTAGAGACTAGACACACACACACACACACACACACACACACACACACAAAACACACACACAAAACACACACACAAAACACACACACACACACACACACACACACACAAAACACACATAATCTTACCTGACAAAAAGGCAACTTTTTCTTTGAGGATGGGAAGAACCTCCATCGCTCTCATCTCCTCATTTCTCCTGAAACCTGGGAAGAATTAAAAGAAAAAGAGGCTTGAATGAGAGAAAAATAAAAGTATATCTGTTCTCCAGCTGATCACACTGGATTTTTTTCTCGAGGGCAGGTTATTTGGAACAGAACAGATTTTGCCGCCTGGTAATCTGCAGATCTGCAGATTTCACAGAGATCGAGTCTCATTTTGGATTGCTTGCATCATGAGAAAACAGTCAGTAAGTCACTCACACAGAGAAACACACACCACACACAAACAACACAAGAGGAAGCACCGCGGCTGTGGTTGGAGAACAGTAGTGGTGAGACAAAGTGAGGCCAAACTGAGGGGAAGTTCAGGAGAAACAAAGAGCTGTTGTAGCTCTCACTGTAGCAGAGGTGAAACGGGGTGAAGCAGCGTTTAACGCCACAGGCCACTTCAGTTCTCATCAGCTTCAGTTACAGCTGGTGAGTTTTTACATCTACCAGTAGGTGTTCATTGTAGTGTAAAAAAAGGTACCACAAGTATGCTTAAATGGTCACAATGACAATATAAAGCAGGTGTAATGTTTATGTTTAGTTTGTTATAGCAGGACATTAGCTTATTAGTATGAACAAAAAATATGGCTGAAGCCGATGTTAAAGGAGAAATTCACCCCGGGAAAAAGCCAATGTCAGTCAAAGCTGGTGTTCTCTGTAATTGATAGGAGTAATATTTGAAATTGGCGCCATAGCTGTGGAGAAAGTTGTACAAACAGCTTGTGGTTTCGTCCATTCTACATTCCTACAACACCCAGAGTGCATTGCGCCCCCCACCACAGCAGGAGTAAAATACTACTGTTTTCGCTGCAGCAAAGTCTCAGAGCAGTACAGAATGGGAAATACAACGATAATATACGGGTGGATTGTGTAAAAAAACTTCATTCTACATGTCAAACCCGATGATTTTGAACGAGACATGACTCAGTTATAAATGTGGAATGTCTGGGAGGGAAAGCAGGAGAGCAGGCATGATTTAAGTCAGCTCATGGAACAAATGATTACATTTTACGGTATGTGTTTTATTTTTCAACTAAACACTGCAGACATCGGAGGCGGGCATCCTAGATTGAGGAAGTATAGTTTAGCAAGCTCCCTGGCCTCCGCTACACGACGTGTTTTACGTAGTCTGGCGACGGTTTTCCAGGGCCCATTGGAGAAGCGCATAGCGTCCTCCATTGTTTTTCTACCATTATGGCATTAGCTCCCCATAATAGCATGATAGGACTGAGGTTGAAAATCGGCAAACTGGCCCTTTAATGCTACAAGCTTTGAAGGTTTGTGTTACAGAAAAAAACCTTGACCTGATTATGGCACGAGATCATCAAAGTCAAGATTGGAACAACATTCCTTCCACCAGTTTCTACTAGACCTACTGGCACACTGACACCACAATCAGAGCAACACCACTGGCACGGCTTAAATGTATTACCTGAGTGAACCCATTTAACAACTCTTTTGAACTGTATTAATCCTGTGCATCATCCCCTGACTAACTGGATGTTTTCATTTTAGAAATCTCAGCTGTTAAAAATTCCCTCCACCTTCTGCACAAACCGCAGTCAGGAGATTTTCTAAATTAAACAATTAGAGAGGCCAGCACATGCTGTGATCTGAAAAAAATGAATAAAATACAGTTTATTTCGTCACTTCAGCTCAGTTTCCCTACTTTTAGACTAATAATCTCTGACATTTTCCTATTTTTCTTATTAATATCTGTCTGCAAGAACACTACATATTAGTGATGAATCACACAAAAGTGGCAGAACATCAAGTAGCTTCATAACTCTAACACTTGCTTAACGCTGGCTTGCTTATAACTGCTCTTACTTGGGAAAAAATCCTCTGGAAAGGCACACAAGGTCTGAGCTGTCTTACATACTGGTTTGTCTGGAATTATGGAAGGAACACTGGAAGGCTAGCGTGAGAATTCCTGGATAAAAAAGCCCCATAGCTATAACCCTAACTATAAATTGGCACCCAATAAATGTCAAGCTGGATTTCATGGGTGTGATAGTGCCAAAGATCCCCCTGCTGTGCTGCTAATATTCTGTCAGAAGTGAATGAATGGCTGTCAGGAGATACAAGTGAAAACCTTTTTCAAACAACTTCTGTATATAGATGCACAAGTCCCTCAAGTGATTAAATTCACATCTCAACCTGAACACACACAGGTGGAAAAATGGAGCCAGAGTTTGTCCTTCAGGCAGAGCAGAGGTCTGCTTTTTGTGAGTAATGACCCAGACAAGTCACAGAAGCTATTATATGAGCCTCTTTTTCTACTGTTCTGGCTGTGACCCAATGACTTTCTCCTCATTTTCATCGTCAACCTGTATTTTAGGGAAGAAGATTCAATGTTTTCTTTAACAAGTTATCAGAGACCTTATAACTTATTAAATAACTCTCTGACGTATATTAAGCACATGTTGCAAACACACAATAGTAACTGCTTCTGTGTCTTATAATGTGGCAGTGAACTGGTAAGACGCACACACTGTTATACCATGTATTACATAACAAGTACAATGTAAAGAGGAGTGGTCTCTCTGCTGGCGTTCTACTATTGTTATGATGCAGAGCCCCCCCCCCAAAACACACATACACACACACACAGTCCTTTCAGGCACTCGTAGTGTATTGTACTCCAGTCTCTCATCTCAGCATGTGATCCTATTTATGACTGTATGCTAATGAGGATGCTAATTCTTTTCCGCCAACGAAGGAGATGGATGAGAATCAGGACTTGTCTCTATTTTTACTCTTCTTTCCTTCTCTCATTTGTCTCCTGACTTCCCTCAGGGTGCCACAAAATACAAATTAGCATGATCAACTACATTTCCCACTGCGCTCCTGAAGAGTGTGAGCTTGTAGTTCTTTATAGATGATGCATGAGAGGAGGTTGATTCAGACAGAGGGCTCTGGCTCTGCCTCTATTTCTAGAAGCCACACAAGGATCAGGTTCCACTCTCTCTGGCAAGAGCAGTGATGTCAGATTAGGCTGCAATAAATAATCTGTTTTGTTAATCATGAGTGTATCAATTAATTTCTCATTAATCGTTAGAAGAAAAAATATGCAAACGTAAAGTTCCTAAAGTATATAACGTACAGATCTGGGAAAAAAAAATAAGAGACCACTCTAAATGTTCTCTCTTCATGTCATGGCCAGCCCAATCCAGAACTGAACCTCATTGAAAACCTCTTGAATGTGAACAAGAGGAAGATAGATGGTCACAAGCCATCAGACAAAGCCGAGCTGCTCGAACTTTTGCTCCACGAATGGCCTCACGTCATCCAACAGCAATGTGAAAGACTGGTGGAGAGCATGCCAAGATGCATGAAAGCTGTGATAAAAGATCAGGTTATTCCACCAAATATTGACTTCTGAAGTTTCCCAAGTTAAAATATGAGTATTCTGTTGTTAAAAAATTAACATGAACTTGTTTTCTTCATTATTCGAGGTCTGGAGAACATTTGTTTTTGCATCTTTTGGTTATCTTAATGACCAGCTCCAGTCATGTTTTAAGATAAACAAAATGCTATGCTTGAAATAATAAATTGTGTCTGGTTTGTTTTATCTGCAAATTATGTTTAATTACCTTTCAAAATCCTCCCAAAGGATGTTCTCCTTCTCCTTCATTAAAAATTCCTGAATCTGCATAGTCCTCGCCCACTATGCAAATTTCTAATCACCCCTCTGTCACGAAAACAAAAAACGTCTCTACCATCGTTTAGTGGAAACTTGTTGAAACTTTGCTAGCTTGAAATTTAGTAATTAGTAGTAGTAACGTTAACGTTAGTCGTCAGTAGTGAGATTGCAAAATAACGACGACGGTTACATCTGGCTCGCGCATCGCAGAAGTGGTTGCTATAGGTTGCACTAGGGCTGCAACTAACAACAATTTTGATAATCAATTAATCTGATTATTTCTATGATTAATCGATTATTACTCGGATAAAAAGAAAAAAAGCTCAACTTAAGTATGAGCATTATATTCCAAACAAAAAATAGATCTTGTTTTCTTGTACAGTGCAATGTTAATATATCAATAATGTAACTCAATAAGTATCTTGTTGATTTACTTAATCATTTCACATGAAAAAGAAAAGTACAGACAAGGCCACTACAATAAAGGACATTGAGGATGCAGCCATGAACTGAGTATTACAGGGAAATGTAACTAACCATTATATATTTATTCAGATATTGCCCAAGTTTCTGTTGTGAATAAATAAAATATTCACTTAAGTCAGTCTCTGACCAATGGCACGAAATATTAAAAAACTCCATAACGTGATGTTATACTCCAGAGTCTCTCCCATCCCATTTAAGCTAATTAGCGATAGATTAGTGTCCGTTCTGACAAACGCATGATTACAAGTAAATTTAAACACAACTTGAAGGACAGAAATACGCTGTTAGTTTTCATGGTGGTTTAATGAAGCTGGGCATTAGCTTTAACAAGAGTTAGCATTAGCTAATTAGTTAGCTTATTAACAGCTTTATTACCACGGTATACTATCCTCCGCTGCTTTATCACCGGAGGCGGACGGATAATCAGCACTGCACAACAAACGGATTCTCCTCATTCACTCCTCGACGTTTTCACAGCGCATGCCGTGCAGGATAACAAAGACCCAACTAATCGATGATGAAATTCATTGCCAACTATTTTAATCACAGATTTTAATCAATTTAATCAATTAGATGTTGCAGCCCATTAACAGGATTAGCTCCTTAGGTTTGTGACGTCTCAAACCTGCCAAACTGAAAACGTGTTGCTCAGCATGTCTTACATGCACTGCATGGTACACTGCAGTTAAAAAGCAGGCAGGTCCAGCCATGGAGATGACTGCTTATGCTGTCCCTGATATGTCTCGTAGCACATGAAAAACACAACATGGAGATTTTTACAAGGTTAAAAACTGGATTTTCACTGGAGGGGGGCTTTAAACAAATTTTCTGCAAATAAAAGACATAAAAGAGAATATTTTTAGAAAAAATGATTTCAACACAAACACAAACACAAACCTAGAAACAGAGAAAAAGCAGGGCTAAGAGTATTCTGGTTTTTATTTCAAACAAATACTACAGTATGATGTAGTTGCAGGTTTTTTGTATTAAGATATAGCTATAAGATTATTCTTGTATTGTAAGTTTTGAGGCCTTGAACTGACAATGCAACCATTTGTTTTTTTGGACAATCTTACGATGAAATAGTGCAAAGTACATAACAGAAATGAAAAGAGTACATGTATCTAAAGAAACTAAATCTAAAGCAATGAGCGTTTCACTTTACAAATCGTTGGCTCTTTCAGGTTCCAAACTGATTTTTATATTTGCATGAATAAAGAGTGATTTTTCGGGTTTTTTTCATAAGGGTGACCTGGGTATTCTGAAGCTTCAAATGTTGCCATGGTAATTGAAGCCCAAATCAGTATTTGGAAGCAGCCTTTGCATCACCCCTCTGGAATAGAGACAGTGGGCTGTGAAAGGGATAAAGTTAATAGGCAGACACCCCCCTGTTTTCCCAAAATAAATGCTGATGTTAATAAACTGTCAAAACCAAACTGCAAATTAGCGCGAGTCATTTCCTGTACACCTGCAGTATAATTGAAAAACGAGAAATAATGCCTCAGAGTTTTCTCCTCCAACGAGTCAAGTTTCCACAGAATGACAGAGTAACTGTGGCTGGGACTGGGAATCAATTTGTATATTGAAAATATCTAAGGGCAAATATTAAATACAAGAAAAACTAAGCAATGGCATTAGGCCTTGTGAAAAAAGACAGCTGGTACCACAATAATCTACAGGAGGGACAAACTGCCAAAGAACATCTCTCTGACAGCACAACAAATGTACGCAGGGAGGAAAAGAGGGATAGAGCTATTCTTTCTCTTGGATGGATAAAAAGAAAATAATCTACTTAGTTCAACATTGAGTTCAAGTGGAGGTTTCAGCCACATATAAAGATTTGCAGCGAACAGTGTTAAATTTGTAAATAGAAGACTGTCAGAGCAGATCTCTGGGGCGCATATGCATCACTTATGCTCAGCTCTCACATCTGAAGAAGTCAAGGACAAATATTACAGTGGTAATAATGTATGCAACAGCCACTTTGCTAACATACCACACTGACTAATATTTACAGTAACTAAATATGTGTATAATCACCATCAGTTTAAATGACAGCCCTTGTTGTCATCCGCTGTCCATTTTTTCTGATCATCCAGTTAATGATTTAAACGCAACAAAACATAACTGGTTTCTGTGTTATCTTTTTGTGGTGATGACCAAAGCTATGCTTGAAGGAGCTGAGTATTTCGCACCTTACAGTTAAGTATGATATTTAGTAGTACAAATAACAGTTGTTATGCCTCAACCATTACCATTGGTGGAGGGCAACAGAACTTCGCCACAAACTTGATGTTGATTAGCAGCCATCAAGCAGCAGGATAATAAAAGGTCAAAATGAAAGAACGAAAGTGCACAAAACAAGAAGCCGAAAACTAGTATGTGTGAGAAAGAGAGCGTTTGTAGAGAAAGAGAGCACACAGCGGGTGCCTTGTAGCGCTGTGTCATGCCACTGCTGAACAGTGAAATTTAACCGTCACTGGATTTGTGACATCCCCACACACAGAGACACTCTTTTAATACCGTTCTTTTATCTACTCTGTACATCACAAAAATAAAAATTATCTGAAAGGTCGAATCATCAAAAACTCTTTAAAGGCATTTCCTTTAAGATACTTCATCATCTTCTACTTCCTTCTACCTCCCTTAGCTATTTTATACACATGCTCCAACGCTCCAGAGAAATGCAGGGAAGATGTTGCATTCAGCAAAATGCACTCAGTGTTGTTGATATACCTGTTAGTAAAGAAATTGGTGGTTTTGCTTCTTGTATGGTGATACGTTTATTGTTTTACCAGGTGTGATTAAATGTTGATGCAAAATTGTTCCTCTTGTTTTATACACATTAACTAATGACGACAGATAATTACCTGGATCTTTGAAACATTGTCGGCTCCTAAATGGCATGAGATCAGAACATGCAGACATACTTTCTATGAATAGTCTAACAATGAAAGCGTTACAGTACAGAACGGTACAATCCCAGTACAGGTTGTTAACCGTGTTCAAGTAGTTTTTTTCTTTTGCCAAACACAAAAGGTAAGTTTAGCACAGAGACACATCAAGTTCCCTGTGCTCTGCAGTGCTTGGGCACTGGAAAGTGGCACAGCTGCTAAAATTAGAGTGGCCAGGTCACTCTCTCTCTCCCACATGCGCTCGCGCTCTCTCTCTTTCTCACACACACAAACACGCGCACACACAGGATAAGAATGGTTTTCTGGATTGATGATCAGCAAGAAACAAAAGGGGGACAAGTAAAAGAGAAACCACAAACATGTTTTTAAAAAATTGAGAAATCTTACAGTAACAGGGCTGAGAGAATAAAAAGTGTGTGTGAGAGAGGGGGAGGGAATGACGGGGACAGTGTCCCGTTTTACACAGAGATTGCTCAAAAGCACCGGAACAAACTTTCCGCCATTACTGCACCTTTATACTTTTACACTGAACCAAACAACACTGATATATTAGTGTCCCAGTGTGTGATGTCACACCGGGCAATGTCTTTGTGTTTTAACGATTTAACGACATGGCAAAAGAACAAAAAATAAGTCTGGACAGGTTTTTTTTTAGTTTGAACATTGACTCGATCCTCTATGCTGTTCCTGCGTCTGTCTTTCTGCCTGGCTCATCTGTTATCTGCAGTTTTAACCAAAAAAAGACTATAGGCTCATATTTTTAGCAGAGCAGAGCAAAGAGACACTTCTGGTTCTCTATGGCGCATTTGTTGGAAACACAAGCATCCATCAGAGTGTGAAGCAGCCGTGCATGGTAGAAATACAACAAGGTAAGAGTTAAGAACAGGAGGGCAGTGATCTCGTGGTAGATGTATCACAGTTCTCCCCTCACCCATACACCCTCAGAAGTAGCATTGTACCTGTCAGCTGGATGAGGGCGGACCCTGTCTGGGCATACCGCCAATTGTGATTGGTTGTCCAGCAAGTCATGCTGGAAAGTTCTTCCACAATTTTTTTTTTTTAAGCATAAATTGCTGGGGATTTGGGGTCGTTTCCTGTTGGGGAACCGTAGTCTGCTGCTACCGTCAGCTAATGATAGAGTGACGGGTCTGATGTGCTGAAGGGATCCCGGTCTGCTGTGGGCAGAGTGAGAGCAGCTGAGGCGAATCCTGGGATTCCTGAGGGGAGATATTCCAATCCAGCAGACAACCAAAACCGCCCATTTTGGTGTCGTCTACATGACCGCACGGAAAAGCTGGTGCAAATATTTCCAAACAGAAACACAGCTTTCACTGAGTGTGTCTCAGTGCAGTCAATAACAATCTCATGTGACATAAGTGAGCTGCTAATCTGTCTGTCTTTGGAAAGGCAGGTTCCTGGAGGTAATCCTCAATTTGTAGGAGGAGCAATAATTATAAAATGCCTGCACTGCATTTACTCACCCAGAGAAGCTGCTTAGCATCAGGAGGGAGATGCGAGATTGATCAGGGAAACCCTTACAGTGCATAATAACACCAAATACCCATCACAGTCTCTCCCTCTTGCTGTCCCTCTCAGTGATAAACCACATTAAGCTGTTGTTGTACTAGGCAGCTGTGTGTGTCTAAAAACTGCATTTTGCTTGGATATTCAACTTTAATCAGAGTGAGAAGTGGGAGAAATTATCAAACAAAAAATGTATCTGCAACTTTAGCCATGCCAGGTCTTTAGAAAACTGTTGTATTTGTTGTGTAGTTGAAGTTGTATTTCCCACATGTTGACAATAAGAGCCCAATCAGGTAAATCAGGTCAAAAGAAGGATTTTTGCTTTGGATTTTTGTTTTGGAGTAACGTGATACATGACGTTGCCTGGTACAATCAGATTCCAGTGCAACAATAAACATTATTTAACAGCTGTAGTTATGTACTTCTAACTTGGTACGGCATCAGTATGGCATGAAGCTTTGTATATAGCTTTGTATATTGTACAGATTGTTGTTTTACTGATGGAACATTTCAGTGCAGACTCTTGCCAAATTCTTTACATATTGCCAACTCTAACAGATCTCTGCAAAAACCCCAACCGCTGTAGTTGTTTGCGATTACATAACAAATTACCGTAAAATTTGGGGTATACGACTCACTTTTAATACTTTTTTTTGTCTATTAAGTGTAGAGTGTGTATACAGTCCTCGTTGCACTGATCGCAGGTTCGACTCCCGGTCTGCCGATCATTCGGTGCATGTCATCTCCCACTCTCTCTTCCCAACATTTCCTGTCTATCTTCAGCTGTCCTATCAATTAAAGGCAAAAAAGCCCAAAAAAGAATCTTTAAAAAAAAAAGTTGGCTGCATCCTATATACCGGTGCAACCAATATACCAATATATATATTTTACCGAGAACATGGTGCCATAAGGTAGCTAAAGCTGCGTCATGGACATTCACCGTAATGACATCATGATCTCCAGTGCAGGCGCTACCCTCACAACAATCAACGTTATTGTAGGCTGCTACACCCGTAGCCAGCAGGATTGCAAATTCGACATGGTGAAAACAGATGGTAGGCTATAATTTGTGTGTGCTTTGAATATGTTTTAAATGAAAATAAATAGAAATAGTGTTGAAATACCTTGTATACATGTTGTTATTAATAAATAGGGAAGGAAAACCTTTTTTTTCTCTAGGATACCCCCCAAAACAGACTGCTTCTTATATTCTGGTGCGACTTATATTCCGGATATGGTATGTGAAATCAGGTTTTCTTTGCCGCTCTAAAAGGGTAGTTATCAGTGGTAGAAATATGTGGTTGCAGAACAACTGGACTTGCTGTGTAGACATCAGTTTTGGTGCTGTTATTTATACAAGATTATACAGTATAGCTA
Source organism: Semicossyphus pulcher (assembly GCF_022749685.1). Classification (NCBI taxonomy): domain Eukaryota; kingdom Metazoa; phylum Chordata; class Actinopteri; order Labriformes; family Labridae; genus Semicossyphus; species Semicossyphus pulcher. The sequence goes on from NW_027211726.1 coordinate 22,915,151, forward strand.
TATTTTTCATTTCTGGTAAAACCATTAAAAAATGTTTTCAATTCTAACATATCATATTCATCATCGCCAAAATCGGTCTGGCCTTTGACGCTGTATTGCAGGCTTAGGATAGAGGTGTTGGCATTGACTCTAGAAAATAATGTAATTTCATAACATTCCTCATTTTACTAGTAATCAATAAGACATTAGCTACAGCAGGAAAGGGTATTACCTTATTGATGAAGTCTTAATTCAGAAAAATCAGCGTACATTTCCAAGTCCAAGCCTCATTCCTGATCGACAGTCAGTCCCATTATTTCCTGTGTCATTGGTTCTGTGTGAAGTGGGTGGTGGTGAAATGCACTAACCAATAATACGGCTACACCCCTCAGTGAGAAGGGCATGGGATGAGACGCAAATGCCAGAAATGTCCGTCATCCTTTGCAGTGTTGAACCAACAGTCAGGTCATCATTCCAGGTCAGGAGGATACTGAGTCGTGTGTCTGTGTCAGAACATGTCAACAATCAGTCCACACTCAGAGGCTTGAGACTTGTGGGGGCCTCACGGAGGTCAAGTGGGCATTAGGCTGGCTGATGCAACAAAGCAGTTTACTCAACAACACCACTACAAGAGCGCCCAAGAGAGATTGTGACAAATAGCTCAGGGAGGGGTCGAAGTCTGTGTGTTTCTGTGATTTAAAAAAAAGACAGGGAGAATGCAACAGCTGCCTGGACCAGGACAGATGGGACGGGTGGTATGGTCAGTCGGCGAAGGGAGGGGAGAAGTTGCCTACATACCACAAAATGAGTACACACACTCACAGCATCTCCTATGTCTGGTTAAAAAGCAGTTACATGCAGGAGTAATCTCGCAATGGCTCCACGGCAGCTGACTTGGACGCTTCAGTTCTAAACCAGCTGTTATGAGTGAAGAGAAACCAGAACCGTGCACATGTGTGTGCATCCCTGCATAATAGTGGACTTCCCACATTCACAGCGTGCCAGAAATTGCTTGCTGAGGGATGTGCGGGTATGGCAGGAATTCCTTGAGGGTGAGAGAGTGGACAGGAATAGGGCGTCCGTGACCTGGACCCCTGACCTACATTGTGATCATAGCCACTCTGAAAACTACCAACCAGTGTAGTTTTATTTGACTGCATGCTTATGACTGTTTTACTGTGGGAAACTCTTGAATGGAATTAATTTGATTTTAACACTGTTTATTGATTTTACTCAAGTATGCATGAACATTTTTTATTTTTCCCATGGTCTAAATGCTATTTTAATGGCATGTGCATAAAACACACTGTGGAAAACACTCTACCATATGGTCCAAATTAAACACATTGGCTCTCATGATCAACCAAAGAGATTTATCTTCTGAAAATCCAAAGTTGTCCAGAAGAGCAGCAGTGAATGGACCCAGTGCTTAGCACTGCCCCCTTGGTTTCTGTTGCTACGCCTGTCAAGTGTGGTAACAACGATGACAGTGGCAGATTTACCAATTTAAATTCTTCTAAAAACATGTGAAGTCTATTATTCAAGACAGAGAAAAAAACTGGCAGGCTGCTGCTAACTTCTAGCCAACAATCAAAGATTTTTCTGTTTGCTCTCAAGCATGTTTGATGACTTGTAGCTAGCTAAATAACTAAGCTAACACAAGCTGCTTGGGGAGGTTGAAACGTCTTTCTCTGTCTTATATTTTATAGTTTCCTGCCGCCTCGCCTTTTATGAGAACCCATAAAGCTGTCTTTCATATACACGTGATAGCTACATTCAGTAAATACATTTTGAATTGGAACTAAAAGAGTAAAGCTGTACATCTCAGGTGAAAACAAATATTCACATGTTAATGAAGAAGACATGGAAATTAAGAACAGCACTGTTTTGTGTATTACAAAGAGAAGCTTATTAATCCAAGTATTTTCAGTATGATAAAAAAAATGCTATGTGTCAGTAGGTGTCACTTTTAACGCTACAACAGAAAACGTTTAAGAATGAAGATTAACTAATGTGTTTGCAAACATGAGGCTATCTTGGGTAATGTGTTTGGCTAAGGTGTTTGGGCTTCCCAAAATCCAATTGAGCAGGACAGACCCACTTATGTTAGCTTACATCCTTGTTGGATTAACAACAATTAACTTGGATTGATGCTGGGTTACTGCTGTAAGTAGTAAGCAAGTAAGCAGGACAAGTTAATGTTTGTGGTAACGTAAGTGCAGACAATGCAGCATTCCACCCATTTCTTGTTTTCTGCTCTTGGAAATGATAAAGGAGATAAACTGTGATCTAGACTCTTTAAATGTTGAGAATCACTCTTACTGCTGCTCCATGCATAGTAGGGGTGCAACAATTAGTCGACATTGTCGACAAAAATCGATGACAAAATTAAAGTCGAGGTGAAATGAAAAATGTCATTTTCATCCTTTTAGATCACATCCCCGCTAATATTGTGCATCTATTTGACAATATAGGCCAAAAAAATACAGAAAATCCATTTCTTTGTATTCTTATATCAAAATCAGATCATTTTTCTTTCTGTAAAACAGAATATCACATGTGCTTACGTCAGTTAGCACCAAACATTTTCAACCAATCAATCTGCAACATTTAGCCGCAGAGCACCAAGAACGCTTGGCCAGTTAGCTAGACTGCGCTGTGGAGAACGTCTGTCCACACCAACTTCTCAACGATCAAATCAAATCCCTCTAATGATATGTCCCGCCTGCACGTCCTGTTTCACTCGGAAATACGTCACGATACGGAAGCTAGATACTCTCGAAATGCCGTTTCAGCTCGACTTTAATTGCCAACAAATTTGATTGTCGATACTTTTGGTTATGTAATCTTGCATGTTTTTCATGCAGTGCGCAGGCATAACATCATTTTCCAGAGCTGAGTTTGCTGAGGGGTGAGCCATCTTGCATCCTTACTATCTCTGCTGAGAGCTGCACATGCAAAACAGCGATAAGCGGCAGGTAAACAAAACATGGCAAAACGGCAGCGGCCGATGCAACGCCATGGCATCCTAAAACTTCTAAAGTCTGGGAGCATTTTAACCTCAACTCTGCAAAGAAAAGGATCGGCTGCAGGATTTGTAAAGTGGCTTGCTTATCACAGGAGCACGACTGTAATGTGTGAACATTAGAAGGGAATGCACATTGGACTTGAGTTCTTGATTTGATTTATGTTTTATATAAGCACTTTGTCTGTCCTGGTTTTAAATGGACAACAACGTATTATATTGGATTTTACATTTATCTTTTGTATCAGTAGGAGCCAAAACAGCAGCAGTTTATTTATTAAAAGACATATTTTTGTATGAAGAACTCATTTATTGTCTTTATTGTTAGTTGGCACTAAGAAGCTTCAGCTACTACATTTAAAGCTGATAGCTAAATAAGAGCCATTCAGTAACAATTCATGATCCGATAAGTCGATTAATTGTTTCAATAATCGATAACTCACTGACTGTTAAAATGGTTGTTAGCTGCAGCCCTAATGCACAGTGCTCAACATGTGGCTATATCTAAACGTAAACAGTTTCCTGAGGCTACCTAGCCATAATGAGATGTTGCTGCACAGACAAGGGGTTTATTGTTTTTATTGAGTAAATTGTTAATTATTGCAATAGCACAACAAATTTAGGTTCAGTGATTATTTTTGTGGCTCTTACTACATGACAAGAGCTAAAACATCAATAAAAGTAAATGAGCAGATATTTACAGATACATTTGTGTGACACAAACTGGCTGTTTCCTCTTTCATATTACTTTCATACTTTCTATTCTCCTCTTGTTTTGACTCTTCCATGTTCTCTCTTGCATGTCTTCAACTGTCGTTCCTCTGAGTTCCTCTGAGTTACTATTAACATTACCTCTGGCAGCTGTGAGCCCGCCTCACTGCTCTATTAGAGGAGCCTTGATTGGCAGCTGCACAGGAGGGTGTTGCCCTACTTGACAACGATGAAACATCTCATGTGATTGGCTGCTATGATCAGACACAGCTGTGCTAGCGAACAATGAATCTACTGTGGGTACAGTATGCACTGGCTATGCCACTGATCACACACAAACAAGTGGCTACCTAATTAACAGTCCAGAATATGTAATTACAGCCTTATGTTGCATCTAGTAATTAAGCAATATATACCCATAATTCTTTCTGCCATTTGTGTCAAGTCATTCTCAATCCACAAAAATGTTAAGAAAAACATTTAAGCAATACAAAAATCTTTTTGCACCTACATTTCAGTGTTATTGCGGTAGGAAAGCTGCAAATTTACGCTATGAGACACTAAAACTTCCCATTTGAGCTCTTTAGGGCAGAGTGAGGCAGGTTTCACTACACATTTTACAGCTCAACACCCCTAAACTTGTTGAGTAAAATCCTACTTGACACCACTGGAATGATTTCTCTGTCCAGCCGTCTGATCTTATCCAAGAGAGAGTGGGATAAAAGGTGCAATTTTTCAAAAGAGATATTTGTGTAGCACTTATTTCATGCTCCATTGAAAATCCGGCCCTGTCTGTGAAAACGGGGTATCATTATCTAGAAACACCAAGCTGACAGAGCAAGCGATTAAACAGCACAGCCTGGGTGTTTGTTTCCAGTCAACTCCTCTTAGACTCTCCATGCCCTGCCTCATTTTCCTCTTTTTGTCCCCAAATCTGAGTTTTGGCCCCAGAAAGAGAGTGCGCCATCTTTCCTTTACCTCCGCCTCTTTCTGTTCTCTCCATCCGTCCAGACCTCTAATAGCAGGGTAGGCTAACCGAGCGAGAAACAGGCCAGGGTTACCCCAGCGACCCAAACACAGCAGGGGAGGAGGGGAGAGAGAGGGGGAGGAAGGGAGAAAAGAAAGACAGAGAAGGAGAGAGAAAAAAGACTGCTTGTTATAGTTGCCAAGAGTTCATTCGCCCGGGCCTTTTAATGCCACCTGATCTTATTCTGACAAACCGTGACGAGACAGAAAAATCACTGCTGGCAACTCATAGCTTAACAGATGAATATCTGATACAACTATGATAGCAAGAGTAAGAAAACCATGTGTTTCAATCTATTCCTTCCTTTTGTGCTGGTTATACTTTCAGATTTTCAGGGAAAGATGGAGTGAACAGTTTAATACTGAAGTCTTGTTTTCTGCTCTTCTCTCCTGCTGTAGCTCAGCAGCCAGTTGCCTGCTGCAATGCTTTTTCTGCTTGAGCCATTCCAATCTGCACGAATACGCCATCTGCAGGCGACTATGAAATTCAATTTCAGCTTGCATAATGCAATTGATTACTGAAGATTTACACAAATTCAATTCACTTACACTGGAGTAGTTCAACATTTTGATCAAACTGCCAGGAAGAGAAAAAAAAGAGCAAGAGACTGATTGAAATGCACAAACCCACAACATTCCATCCTTGCAAAGTACTCTTCAGCACATCTGTCAAGGTCCAAAGGCATTAACATTATTACATAACAGCACTGCCCACCATCCCTTTGCAACACACTCTTCAGTCACCCAGTCAGACCAGTGGCTGAGAAGCCCAGGCCAGCAGATGGACAAGCCTAATCCTCCAAACCCCCCCTAAACCAGGAAGTGATTACTGCCATGACAGTGTTTCGAAGTCAGGCCAACGGGTACCAATGAGGCCAGGAATTGTCTACATATAATTGCAGTCATGTTTTTCATCGACTTTTTCTGCAGGCACTAGAGCTGTCTCCACTGAAGCCCCCGGGCATCAGAGCAACCTGCCAACTCACTGTCCTCCTTTAAAACTGGGGTTTGAGGCTTAAGATTTTTCATGGCTAACACTGCTGATCATTTTTGACTAAAGCTTCAGGAAGTCAATCATTTGTTTGCGTCTACTTTTTAAACTAGAAAGGGTAGCCCTTAATATTAAAACTTCCTGCTGAAGCACAGGAGAGCCATGATCTTAATTATCAAAGTGGTCACATGTCTCCACAAAAGGTCACATAAAAGGCAGGAGACAACGACAAACACACGTGCATCCTCTTAACGTGAATAAATGAAACATAATAACACATTTCTGGCTTAGTCTTTGGTACATGATGAAAAATGACTGAGAAGAGCGGTCCTTTAGGATGATGAAAGGACAAATTTGGTGAATAAATCACAATAGAGAAGACGGCAGAAGCAACTTGAAATATCAAATGTAAAACTAAATTGACAGAGGGCCGGAAAAAACGAGCAGGAAAGCTACAGACATCATCCATCTCAACTCATCATGGAGAGCCGGCTGTCGCTACGGAGACGAGTGCTAGACACAGGTAGCCAATCATGGGCTGGGGAACAGGGTGTGCGATGACGGGGGGAGGGAGGAGATGGGAGGATGGAGAAGAGGAGAGGAGGGAAGGGGAGTCAGGGAGATGTGAGAAATAATGGTGACAATGACCTGTCTTTGTCACTGGGAACACTGAAATATTAATCTTGTGTGTGTATATACGTGCTTGTGTGTGTGTCTGTGTGTGTGTGTGTGTGTGTGTGTGTCTGTGTATCTGTGTGGGTGACAGTGTTATTTCCACTATAATAAAGAACACACTTGTGTCTCACAAAGACATGGCAAGGTTGAAAAAACAGCAGCAGAATTTCCAGCCCCTGCTTTTAGCATGTTTGGGTTTGTTTATGTTTGTTTTACCTGCTATCTGACTCGATACATCTCCTTTTGGCTCTTTCGGGAGGGATCCATCTGTAGGCACACACACAAAAAGAAAGATACATTACAACACAGCAATAGAGCTGATTTTGCTCTGAGCCAAGTTATGTACAAAATTAACAATGGAAAGGAACACGAAAAGGAAAATACAACAAGCCAATAATTGGCTCTTTTAACAAGTATGACATAGATTTTATTACACTGTTGCACAATTTAAGGATCCTGAGCACTCGTCCTGCTACTTTAATCACCCGTCGCATTGAAAGCCATACTTCCAAAATGATATGATTAAAATGCCAACACACTTATATCAAGTAATGCATATACCATAGTTAATACTAGATGGTAAGCCTAGATTTGCAAAATTCTCACCAAATTGCGTACTATGGTATAAAGAGTGACAAAGTCTTTGCAAAAACAAGTTCAGGGTGGATGAACGGATTAAGCCTGATCAGTACCTGCGCAGTTAATCTATATAGTGCCTGATGCCGTTGCGAGTAGGGCTGTCAACAAATATTCTACATTTGAATATATAACCGTATTGTGATAAAAAAATATGGATATTTGTTTATTAAAATAAATATTCGATGTGAAGAAATGTGCATTAGCGCAGCTGTCTCACGTGTTCTCATATGTCCTCGCACGCACTCTCCTGGTTAAGAAGTCTCTGAATGCACACGTCACTTAATACGATAATAATGAACTTTAGTCTAGCTGAAACAAGCTACGACAACAGCCGTGTGGCATGTGGTAATTATGGCGGAGAATTCTCACCCCCAGATTGGTATAGGTATATTTAAATAAATATACACAGCACAGCTCGATCGGAGTGCTGAAAGTCCATAACACCGTAACATAACTATTTCATTTGTTTATTTCGCAAGGTGTAGGAATCTTATCTTGGTCTTTTTAAAGGCATGTTAATGTTTACATAAATATATTTTTGTAAGTAAGTTTGTCTATCGTTGTAATTGTATGGCCTTTTGTGGACATATTGCACAAAAGGAATAATCAAACGTCATCTTTGGCCAATTTTGACAGCACTAGCTAGCTCCCGGTTATCAGCTGAGGTGTGGGTCACAGAGCTGTTTTCAGTGGGTCGCGGATGTGCGCTTGAAAAAAAAATTTGTGGCAAAAGTCTATGCTGCGCTTTTATTTTGAAGGACATGGGTTTCCTGTGACGTGCGTGCAGTAGTAGTGTTGTTTATTCACACTCCATGTATCCACTGATTGGGTAATCCGGCTACACTTAGATTTACATCATTGAAACGTGATGAGCCCTACAGTAATTGCATTGGTGTTGCAGTATTATATTGTTGTGTTTTGTGATGTTGACATACTGTGATATTTCGTTCCATCTCTGGTCCAAACTGCACAGATTTTAATTAAATAAATGTAACTGGTTAAAAAAATGTGTGTCGAGAATCGTCATTGAGGAGGTGGTGGTGGGTCCTGAGCATAGACTGTATAAATAATGGACGTAGTCTCAGTGACGTCACTCATTGGTTTCTGAAGAAGCGTTTTGAAGCCCGACTTGTGCTGCTGCCGCTGGGGGTCGCCCTATTGGAAATGCCAGCTAATCCAGAAATGCGCAAAGAAGCGAAGCGCGACCGAGCTAAAGCCTATGGCTGAGCTCTATGGGCGGGCCGCATGAATTAGCCAGCTACGGCTATGAAGCTGGGCTATATGGTCTCCGTAGTTCTGCAAAGCTACCGAGCAGACTTGTCACAGCTATTATGTTGTGTGTCAAATAAAGTGTAGTTAAATTCCTGAGGATCTGCATGGCAGGCTATGGTGTAGGGACCACAGCGACACCCTACTTACCGCTGCTGTCAGTACAATACCAGTCCATGTGGGGATCCATTATGACATTATGTTTGGTAAAGAGGGTTGTGAGACTTTCATAATTTGTTTCTTGCATAACTTAAAGGCCATTTTAAATCTCTCTAACATTAGCTTGTAAAGCAACATCTTCTGTTTTTATGAGAAACGCAGATTACATTTCCAGAAATATCAGCATAAACAATCCCACATATGTGAGAAAAAAGCTACTGTTGTCTAGAGTTTTCATATAAAATGGTACAACCAATTTGACAATTTTGACCAGTGCATGCAGGAGTCATCGTCTAATCACTCTATACCTCATGACCAAGGCCCACTGGTTTCTCAGCCAATACGACAATTGGCCCATTGATCCAGCCTATAGCCGGTGTGTGAGAGAAGCTGCTGCTGTGACTGAGGGGAAGATACAGTCAGTGTCATGTGCCGTCAACATGTAAACAGGCTGCTGGACGCTCCACTGACTGACTCAGTGACACACGCACCCTCTGTTCTGACTCAGGCTTACTCCCTCATGTTTGACCATACAGAGGGTTTCAGTGAAAGAGAGAGAAAGAGAGAGAGAGAGAGGGATAGAGGAAGTCATTTGTGATGGATTGCACTCACCAACCATCACAAAATTAGAAGGATACTTTTGCTTCTTCAGTTTTCACTTCTGAATCTGTATAACACTAGAGTTACCACCTTGTGGATGAACTCCTCTGTCAACCAGTCAAGTTGCAATTTATATCCAGCCATGTATGTATCAATTCTTGAATTCTTGCCAATAACTTTCTTGGCTGGGTCACAGTGACCTTGACTTTTGACCACGATACTCGACACAGATTGACAGATAGACATACAACCCCAAAAACATAGTGCCTCTGACCATGTCTGTCACCATTTGACATGGACGGTGGCCTGGAGCAGGAGAACTCAGCTTTCAAGGTCAGTAATACACACTGAGGAATATCTTTCTTCAACTGAATACATCAAGACTAATAACATGTTACCAGGAAGTATCCGCCTTGCTAAAGGGCCCTTAGCAAGAAACATATCCTTCTAGCTTCTTATGTAACAGACAATGACATGAGTCGTTCAGAGGCATGAGACAAGAGGACCAACATTCCTGTATTAAACCAGCCTGCTGCTTGGTTAATTTGGTCTTTGTGGTACAATAGTCCTCTACATGGTAACTGGTTTTCTTCTGTACTGGCTGCTAGAGTGACAGACAGTGATGATATAGCAATACGTCTCTGGTGGCAATTTCCATTACTGAACATACAGCAGCACAGTTCATATAAAACTACACAGCAGCAAACGTGCTGGTGGTAAATGCCAGCGCCATCGGGGCTTTTGTTCATAAGAAAAAGCTCAGACACACATAAACATGGCATGGGACAGCAGATTCGGGCAGTCAAGAGAAGCACAAGATCTCAAGGGAATTTTCTACAAAGCTGTGTACCTGGGAGAATTTAACAGAAAATGAATGGCATGAGGGACAAGAGAAAGGAAAAAAGGAAGGCACGAGAAAGACCAAACACCCACATACTTCACATATTTGCAATGCCAAAGATGTCCACTTAAGCCACAGTGTGCAACAATGTAATACCAGACTACAGTAGTGGTTGCCCACATCTAATCACAATCTAAACAATAAGAGTTGTAGCTGAGCCAGAAGTCAAACATGCATGGGCAAAAAGGAGATAAAACACACAGTATGTGTGCAGAGCGAGAGAGACTCAGATATACACATGCAGTCATGGACGAAAGCTTTTCCTCCAGGTTTGTTGCAGTTGAAGCAGAGGGTTAATCCATCCACACGCATTAACACACACACATGCACACAGTGAGCCAGCTTTGTACAGACCATAGTAGGATAAGTACACTGCCAACATGTTAACAAAGCTGTTTGGACAAAGTTAAACACATCACACACACACACACATCTATCGACGGTTGAGGAAGTGACAAAGCAAAAAATGCAACAGACCCATTCCCATAAATCCTCCCAACTCCCATCTCTCTGAAACACGCAAACAGTCAGTTACAGTGAACTCACCTAGACGTCAGCGCCGTTGAACACTGGCCACACTGTATCCTAAACTATGTTTCCTTCCACAGACGGCTCTCTCTTATCCGGACACACTGTTTCTGCCTCTGAGCCCACATAAACGCAAGACCACCCTTTCTGTGGGCCCCTGCCTTTCCCTACTCGGCAGGCACACTCATCGTTTGACTCATACACAAATAGGAAAGACCCCCTTTCATTTAAAAATACCTATTGTCTGGCTCACATCGACAAGAATGAGGTGTGAGGCACAAAAACAATGAGCAATACCCTGCTGTCAAAGCTGTCTCGGAGAGTGAAGCGGTGAATACTGCTGTCGGGGTTTAGCAAATGTTTAAATGTCAAGAGCCATGGACAGAACACTTAACAATAAAATACCTATGGGATCACCCACCTGAGAAGAATACATTGCTCGGCGTAGAGCTGTAGGTGGTGAGATACTGATGCAGAGAGTGAAACTTGTAGAATGCATGATGTCAGCTTGTGAAACTCGGGATCAAAAAAGTGGCAAGTTACACTGAACTTGAAGTGAAAATGAGAGTTTTAATGCTTTGTTATCCTGGTCTCTGATTCAGAGCCAAATGCTCTGGCTGTGGTATTTATGCAGAGCTCTTCCTAGAGATAAACTCTAAGTCAAACATTGTGATCGGTGCTGTAACATCGCTTTCAGCTGATTTCTGCCAAAGCCCGAGTATCCGCAGCTGGTGCTCCTTTCTCTTTTTAGTTCAGCCACAACGATCATCAGTGCTCTGCCAGCTTTGTGGTATTAAAGAGCCCACCTTTGCTACAGGTTAAGATAACATCCCTTCAGACTCTGACTGTAACCTTTAAAGAGTACTCATACATCAATTTAAGGCTGCACTTCTAATGCAGGGTTGAACTCCCAAAGGATTGTTTAAAATAGGATCCTGAAATACCAGAGATATTCCACCCATTCTGCACACAACCAACAATCAAATGAAACAGGATTTGCATGTTGCACTCTAAGTAGGGACTGAAAGTAGTTTAATCTTTGTTATATGAAGACGTGAGATAAACGAATCATAAAAGATTGCTTGAAATGAAATTAATAAAAATGTATACACGCCATGCATTCACCACAAGCATGCAGCCATTTGACTTTTCAGATGGATCTCTGTGTGTATACGTATGGGCAATGCATTCACACCATTTGACCAATAAATGAATCATGTACAGCTAATATGCACATATTATTTATGCAAAGTTAAAACCAGTACCATTAAATTCGGTGTATAAGTAAGCACTTTTTATAAAAAAAAATGAATCTAAAAACTGGGCTGTATACTGGTGCGACCATTATGCCAGTATAAAATGCAGAGAGAGGTAAGTAATTGTGTTGTGGTATTTTACCCAGACGATGGCACTATAATCTAGCTATAGTTGTCGGTGGTGCCGTCACATCTCCGCATTAAACTGTTTTCCGGGTCCGAGCCTCTACAACGTCTCTTATTTACAATATGCCTCAGTGCTGTTTTTGGTGGCTTAAAACACCAATGAAAAATAACTTGATTGTTGCTAATGCTTCATCACGGACGAACACCATTCCAGCCGCCACCCTCACAACAATCAACGTTACCGTAGGCTGCCAGCTTCCGCTAGCTACAGAACCGGTAGCTAGCAGGATTGCAAACTCGACATGGTGAAAACAGATGGTAGGCTGTAATCTGAGTTTTTAATGTGTTTTAAATGAAAACAAATTGAAATTGTGTTTACATAACTTGTATACACGTTTTTATTAATGAATAGCTATAGCCTTTGTCCCTCTGGGATACCCCCAGAAACAGACAAATCACAACTATGCTGTGGTAGAGAAATCTGTCAAACAAAATCAAAAAACAAAAATGATAAATGGGTGCTGATTGAATATCTAAAAGAAATATTCAATCCATGAAACTAGTGCTCTTCAGTCCTCATGCTAGTGATGCACTCACCCAGGATCCCAGGTGCAGAATATACTCTATTAGACAATGCATCCACGATTAAAAAGCGAGGCTGTGCCCAAAGGATGATGCCATAGACTTGAGGCCACTGCTTTGAACTGTTTCACGTTTTGCCTGCAGACCTCTGGGACCCTCTCAAGGACCTTAGCGTTCCATAGCCTTTACTTTAAGACACAAAAGGCCACTGACTGTGATGTTTACAGTGGATCATTTTGTCTCGGTTACCGGCCCTTATCAGGAGAGAAAAGGGACTGAAAAGTAGTCAGAGAAGACAGAAAAAGACAGAAAGAGAAAGTGAGCAAGATGGGGAGGGCAACCGTGAGATAGCAGTTTTGAATGCACTGGAGACAGAAAAAAAAAGGAGTACAATGGTCTTTCAGGACTTGTCCTAGTTTGGTTCACTCTCTCCGTCTCTTTCTACTCTCAAAATAGGAGCAGAGAACATTCTGGCAAATCTTTCACACTGATCCTAATCAATTGCAAGCCGATTCAAGTCTTTTACTGACCTGTTTTATAAACCAATAGAAACTCTGTTAACACAGGTTGGCACTCACATCTACACTTCTCTCTTCATTATCTTTCCAAGGTCTCTCTCTCACTCTGCCTTTGAATTGCACAGCTCACTCTCTCTTTTCTCTTCCACCTGCACTGAATAGACTTCCTTATTTCCCTTTCACAGGACAATAAAATCATTCACTTACTCCAAGGCTTTTTGTCTATGCTTCTCTTGCAAGTATGCATAAAGAAAATGGTTATCTGCGCACGTGATTTCACGGCCACTTGCAACCTGCGCACCCTGCCTCCCCTACAACCTACCTCCTGCCTTTCCCTCCTTCTCCATCTTCTCTCCATATTTCTCTGTGCCCCCTCGATTCTTCTCCCTCTCTTGTTCCAGCTTGTTTGAAGAAGACAGCGGTGGGGCGGCAAATTTTCCCCGAGCTCACACCAATTAGCTATCACGCCGGAGAAATTACTGAACAAGAGCTCGGCAAATGAGAGGGAAAAGTGGGACAAGCTCCTTTTTATAAACACACGGAGAGGCGAGAGGTTTGCATGTGTGTGTTCGAGTGTGTATGTGTGTGTACTGTATGTCTGTTTCACCAGTTCCTTGGAGAGGATTTTACAAGCCAAAAACTCTTACATTTGCACATCTGAAACACACCCTAATACTTTAAATCCCTGGTTAATTTACTAACAGACAATATGTGATATTATACTTTTAAATTACTCTTAATCCAACAACACAAAACTGTTCTAACCAAGACAACTGCAACTCAATAGCCCTCTTTTCACTACTCAGTTCCTACTTTTACTTTTAAAGGTAGATGCATCGTGACTGACAGCTATTTCATAGATGAGCAAAATCAGTTTTTTGTAGGTGCATTCAAGAGATATCAGGTACAAGTTTGTTTTTAATGCATTCAAATGCAGTGACTGACCTCTGATCACTGATAGTATGAACTAAATGGCCCATATCAAGACCATGGAAACCACCGGCCAATTAGCTCTTATCAGCTGGCATTTGGTCTTATCTGGTCCGTCTCTGGCCGGCAACCTGTGTGTCTGTGTGTGTGTAGTAAAGCTTCACTGATAGCACAGGCCTTTGTCGATCTGGTTTACATAGACTTGTTAGTAAAGACATAGCATAGGTCAAATGGACGGACACGGTAGCTGTTGTAACCATGGTGACAGACTGCTTAGCCAGCCAAGTCTGGTGGACATGAACCTACAACACAGAAGGCTGTCTTTATTGTTTCTATTTCTTGTGCTGGTGTTAAATATCTTCCTTCTTTGGTATTAAGCAATTGTTTCAGTATAAAGGTTACTCATTGCTTCCGTCTGGTATAGAACCGCCACATTGTTTTTAGTACCCACTCAAATGTGTCTATAGCACTCAATATGTGACTATAACTGTCAAGTTGGCACTGAATGTAGGTCAGTGGTTTTTTTTTCTTCTTCTTGGATCAAATCTCTATTAAAGTTATTTTTTGATTGTGTTAAAGGAATAGTTTGAATACTTTTTTAAATACTTTATATATTTTTGTGTACAAAAAACAAAAGCAAAAGGACTTATTTTGGTTAAAATGGGGATTAAGTTGAAACACATTCTCTATGCAACCACAACATGTTTTTTAGTTTATTCTTTGTACATATTTTTGGATATCGTTGCTGCGGACAGAGACAAGCTAGAAGTTTCAGTTGAAACAACTAGGCTGGCTCTAGATTTATATTTACATTCTGACATGAGAGTGGTATCGTGCTACGTTTGGCAGAAAAGCAAGTAAGCAAATTCCAAATGTCACACAGTTAATTGTGTGTGCCTGTGTGTGTGTGTGTGTGTGTGTGTGTGTGTGTGTGTGTGTGTGTGTGTGTGTCTAACCATGTGGCACATAACTAATCTTTTTTCTTACCTCCCAACTCCCTCTCTCAACCTCTTTACCTATATTTGAAAACACGCACGCACACGCACGCACGCACACACACACACACACACACACACACACACACACACACACACACACACACACACACACACACACACACACACACACACACACACACACACACACACACACACACACACACACACACACTAACATACAGTAATCCCAGAGAATAAAGACCAGATTAGATTAGGTCAGCGTGTGTAATCCAATGAACTCTCACCTCTAACATGCCTAATGCTATCAGAGCTGACAACATCACACACACCCACACAGACAGGGACTTGTACTGCTGCCACATAGCTCTGCTCTCAAACAAATTATGTATATACTTCTGTTTAAGGAAGCAGATTTGTTGTTGAAACAGTTCTTGGCCAGTCTGCTTCCCCACACACTCCATACCCTCTGTGAGAGGATCTGCAATCTGCTACCTAAATTATTAATATCATACTGACCTGCTGGTACCAAAATATATTCTTGCTATATATTTTTTTTAAGTGCTTAACCATCATCCATAGCATCTCCCATTTCTGTCAGGGCCTGTGTCTACTAACAGTGTTTTTTGCGCTGGCAACCATAGACTGTATAAAAAGATGGACGACATGACAGCTCCCTAAAAGTGAAGCCAAAACATTTCGGGCGCCCCCTGCTGACTGGCTGCAGTATAGGTCATAAAGCCCGCCTCCTCCATGTTAACAGGTGGGACATGGGTCAAACTATAAAATCAAAATACACGCCCGATAAATTTTTCTCAAACATGGTTTCTGTCATTATAGCTAGTTATTATCATGCTGATTTACGTCCAAGTGTTAATTTTTTTGACAAGTTTATTTTTAATTAGTTATTTGATGCTGTACAAATGATGATTGACAGCTCTGTTGACAAATCCGGCTCCTGCAGCCAATCAGTTCCGGGTGAGCAGAGTGGAGGATGATCCGCGAGTGGAAACGTAACTAAAACAATCACTACAGTCATTGAAGTTTCCATACCTGTGAACGTTAACCACAGACCAACACAGAGAAGCTGTTCTGCTGTTGAACACGCCAGTAATTGGTCGATCCCTAGTATTCAGATATCAACTTTCTCAACAACAGCGGAGGAGAAGCTAATTCTTTTGTTTTTCGGAGGGTACAATTTCCAGGTCTAGAGCTGTTTATGCCAGGACACAATTCCTTTCCAAAATTTTCTTTATAAAATGTCCTTTAATAAAAGCAAAAATTAAGCATACAGAGCAATTCAACACAGACTTCGGTCATTACCAAGGGAAGCGGAAGTGCCGCCAGACCACTTTCGTAACCTAGCAATAGAAAGCACTGGGGAGAGGAAGCAATTGAGGTCGAGGGCTCTGCTGGTGCATAAAACACTGTTAGTGGACACAGGCCCTAACGCACTATAATCTTCATATCAGCCTAACTGTTACAGGCCACTCTTCACATTTCCATGTAGGGCACATCCAGAGTGAAACAAAACTTGTTTGCAGACATCTGACTAGCAGGGAAGTGAACATTAGTCCCTCTGAAATGCAATCTGGTGCTTTTTGTTCAGGTTTAGTGTTGTATTACTGTGGTACGCCTTAGAATTCACACTGACATCATACATGCTTTGGGCTACTAACAACTCCAGTGCTGCCACTCATTTTACTTCAGGTTTTTTGATGGATTTGCTCACCGTGTTCTGATTGAAAAATTACAGTGTTTAGTCCAGCCAGGCATCTGTGGGCTGGATTTTCCAACCACTTCTGCATTGGACCCCAATCTGTGAGGTCAAATGTATTTTATTTTTTGCTACTTTTCTGTTACCATGGAAGTTCCAAAAATCTTTTATTTGCATCACTAATTTTTGCATTCCCAATAGAAACTAGAAGATGCAGATGCTATGTAAGTGACACATGGCTTACCGTTGATATAATCACTATCTCTATAATAACAATGGATCCCATGACTTTTGTGCAGTTCCTCTCAGCTTTACAGAGAATTTTAGCTTCTTTAAGATCATAGTTTTGGTTTAACATCCTGCAACTTTAGTGTTTTGGTTCCTCTTGAAGCACTCATAGCATTGTTTTTGGCTGCAGCAGGCTTTTGGTTTTAGTTTGGAACCGCTATAAAATCAGGTGCACAACCTGCTCATTGCTCACAGTTAGCGATTAGCAGGTGAATATATTGGAGCCGTAGGAGATAAGTAGAGACAGGTTCCAAAAGTTCATCTACATGAGGTCACAGTTTCTGTCACGTGTTGTAACTGTACATTTCTAGAAGATGATAAGTCAAACAAAAACTTTAGTTGTTTCCTTCTATTTAAGCTAAAACACTCTGAATTTCACCCACATATTTCTGAATCAAGCCTGCTACAGGCTACACACACCAATCCTGGTCTCCTATGTGATTCCACTCAATTGATCAAGTTTCTGGCAAATATTTGTTTAAATGCAAAGTTTTACCAACACTTTGATCATACTACCAGGGCTTCCAACAGATGATAATTTAAACAAGGGAAAAAACAATCCTCCCATTAAAACGGACCTCACAGCAGACTGAGGAGGTTTGGCTAGCTCTGCTAGCTGTAAACTGCCTTTAAAATGTAATGTACCTGCACCTGTTATAGGGGATGAGAAACATTATGTGTTTACACAAAGACTCTTGGGAAAAGCAGAAAACAATTTCATTTATTTACTCTTTACTCACCACCTGATATTTTCAGCATGTTTCTCCAATTTTCTTTTTACATGAGTGAATGACAGAAAGAAGTTGTTGCAGGGCATGATGGCTTCCAAGTGCCTGCGTTGCTCATCGTCTTGTGACTATGTGTTAATTGATATATTTGTGCTTAATTTAAGGGATGAATGCCATTCTAACTGAAACATCACATTTTTAATGCCACAACAAAGGGAACAGTTCGAGTAGAAGGAGTGTTTTTATCCCCATGTTTGAGCTTAATCTCCTGCTCTTTCTAAAAAGCTTTTTATGCACCCATCCATTTGCTCTTCATTGAAGCTGCCTGGCTAATAAAAGGCTAAAATCTCATAACCATCATCTTTCCCTCCAGCTGGCCTCCATTTATTATGTTCACTCCTCTCTGTTGCACACTAGTACAGTCACTTAGAGATGTACCTGATATTCTGCGACTTAGCATGCTTGTATGAGTAAACAAGGCCACTCACTGTTGATGTCATGTTAATACATGGTGATACAAAGACAAGGAGAAGACGAGATGGAGGAGACAGAGATGAGGTCAGTGGGAATGGCAAACCGAGAAAAGTGCTGGTGTGAGTGTGAAAACCAATTGAGAGGGAACAGCGGCTGCCTATCACAACGCCCCTTGTACTCCAAACCACATGATGACAAAGTGCCAGTAAGAGTTATTCTCATCCTGAGTTTCTTAAAATGTGTCTCTCTAAAACACGATTTCCTGTGCTCTGTAGCGATTTCACCTAAATTCTTTAAGACTTAAGCATCTGGCGTAATATTTAGACATACAGAGGTTAAAACTGTGAGACCATAAAAATATGTCTATGGTCACAGAATTTCCTAGGACTGTCCACACCTATTGAAATTTTTCTCTCCCACTACTAATTCCGATCATAGACCGTATAAAAAGATGGACAACATGACAGCTCCCTAAAAGTGAAGCCAAAACATTTCAAGCGCCCCCTGCTGACTGGCTGCAGTATGGGTCATAAAGCCCGCCTCCTCCATGTTTACAGATGGGACATGAGTCAAACTATAAAATCTAAATAAATGCCAAATACATTTTTTTTTGTCATTATAGCTAGTTATTATCATGCTGATTTATGTCCAAGTGTTTATTTTTCTGACAATTGTATTTTTAATTAGTTATTTGATGCTGTAAAAATGATGATTGACATTTCTGTTGACAACACGGCTCCTGCAGTCAATCAGTTCCCGGATTAGCAGAGTGGAGGACAATCCGCGAGAGGAGAGAGGCTGTTAAAAATGGCGGCGTGCGGGATCCTTGCTGTTTTTTCGGCAAGTTAAGTGTGTGTTTTGGTTGGCGGAAGTGGCTACGGCGGCGCCACCAGCCGATCTTTACTGCGCAGACTCTGGCCCCAAATGACGTCATGCCAAATGACATCAGCGCCCACCACAGGGCATCAATTCTGTATGAGAGCAGATGGAGACACTAATAGAGAAATCCTTTATTTGACAAATACTGATAAAGAAAAATATTAAATGTGGATTTCTCATGTCATGGACAATAACAGATCAGACTAATAAAGAAAAGATTGACACCGATGGGATTTTGCGGATCAGATTTGGGTATCCATAAACCATCCCTTTTTACCCATGTTACACCTCGCACACATTTTGACGTGACAGCGCTGTGGCGGACTTGCAACGTAAAAAGGGGTTTTGGCTGAGGTTATACCAAAAGAGGTACCAGAAACTATCAATAGCTTTTGTCAAAAGAAACCCCTCCACCAAAAGAATTGATTCCAAACAGGTTGAGTCGCACCACAGTACAACCAAATGAGCCAAGCTGCAACATGCAGTAGAAATATGGCTGTTTCTATGTGATGAAACATTATGAACAACTTGTCATGTTATTATGTAAGAAAATCAGGATCTAGAGAAAGGGGTAAAACAAAATGACAACAAAGCTAGCCTTTAATTATTCATTTGCATTGATCTCTGATGCACCAATCCACCATTTACATCCAGCCCATAAACACAGGATGATAAAAGAAATCTGCTCTGTACAGCATTAGGCCTTAGCATCTGCTCTATGTCTGACTTGGCAGGTTTAAGCCTGCAGGAAACCTTTACTGAGGGGCCTCAATCAGTCTCCATCTCCTGGATCAATATCCATTAGTCTCAGACTGCATGTGTGTGCATATGTGTGTGTGCAGACCTCATCCTGGTGAATGGCTCTGAGTCATAAATGCATGCTCTGGATCAGATTTCTCTCCCTCTCTCCTGCTTGTCTGTTTCACTCCCTTTCTTCACACACAAACACATACAGGCATACACACTGATGCTCATTCAAACATACAGACTTACCTTGTGAACGGCATGTTGCGGCCTCTAAACATTCATTCATGAAGGCCCAGCAGTGTGGACCACAGATTTGTCCGCCCAACATGAAATGCCCTACACTACCAACAAGTAATTAATGTATGAAATCAACACTAAATCAGCGCCTTAGTCATCAGGGTAGCCAAAGATATGATTGGAGTGGAATAACTTGATGATTGACAACATGCCACAACAAAACTCCCCATTTCAGAGCTCTGAGGTCTAGGAATTAATTCCAGTCTGGAAGACAGGGGAGAGAGACAGGGGAAGCTCATGTTTTTGGTAAGTTGTCATTTTGCATCAGGACGGAGAGGCCCAACCGATGCAAAAGATCGAAGTGGGGGAGGAAACAGACTTTGGCAAATTAACTCTCAGACAGCAGGCAGTCACACAGAGAGAGGGGAAGAAAGCAAAGAGGGACAACATGGGAAAGACAAAGAGACCACATGCCAAAGGATGGAAAAAGAGATGGGGATGGAGCTGGGGATGGAGGGGGGGGGCGTAGCCTGTGGCAAGACACTCAAACCTGTGCATGTCACAACAAGATTCCCAGATCTGTAGAGAGGAAGTTCATGAGAAAAACAAAAGAGGGGGGTTTGAGCGTGACACACAAGCCTCCCAACTTCAGCTTTTTGTAAAAACAAAAGCGATCTCAGGCATATAGTAATTTCAATTCTGGTTTCATTACAGAGATGACAGATTCTGAACGAGACCTTCAACCTTCGAGACTGTTTTAAGCCAATAACCAAACTAACTGAATCAGTACCAGATAGGGTTACAGAAGAACTAAAAATTTTGTACAGTACTAAACCAGGAATACTGCTTAAAAAAGTGCAGAAAGGAGAATTTCTGATGTCCTCAGTTGATGTTAGGATAAATAAGATAATACACATGACTTGCACTTTGATACAAAAATCATATCACTGTTAGCCAAATCCATTTATATGTTTACAGTGTTCATGTGTCCATAGTTATTACTATCATCTCTTCCAATAGGTGGTCTCCTCAATCACGGTCCTGTTGCACTTGGTGATTCGGGGCAGTACAACAACAAGGACGTCGCATCCAACAATAAGCTAAATTCAACAGTACCAGACAGTACCAGCTGTTTGTAGCTAGAGCTCAATCAGTAACACATACAGCATAATCATTGCTTAATATAGCTTGAGTTAAGAGGTATGTAAAAAAAAGACATTACCTCTTTAAGGGTCTCTTCGCAAGATGGTAATTTAACTCCATAAACTCAACTTGAGATACATGGGGTACATGTAGGCAATTGTAATTTAAGACTTCAATCTTCCAAACTGAATATCACTGTTAAAATATTCTTTGAATTTTTACATTGGCGATAGTAGAATGAAATGTTCGTTTATTTTTTATCATCCCTAAAAAGGTGTTTAATTGTCAAAAACCAACACGGCCTGAGTTTTATTTTCACAACAATTGATCCACTTTTAATTCTGCAGCAGCAGCCCCGCCACTGTGAGAAACTCAACAAAATTATCTGAGCCATTGGTCCTTTTAAACAAACAAAGGGAATGTATGGTTTAAGTGCAGTATTGGTCACGAAAGAGCTCTTTCCAAACTACAAACTAAAACATGAAGCAGATAGACTTAAAGTAATAAAAATGGGTTGCATGTCTAAATATTGTGGTTATTCTTCAAATTAGCATCCAATCTGATCAACAATGAAGGAGACTGGCTGCAGCTGCACACCATAAACAAAACAAAGTTTGGTTGTGAGCTACAGTATGCCTCTTGCCACTCACCCTGAGAGGAAGCCACGAAATCAGCTTAATACATGTACTGAATTTCCCTCTGTGCTTATCTCACTAGGCACAAAACCACAGGAAGCCAGAGGCTGGATGTCAATACTCTGCATTCTTATTCTTGTTTACAACCATCTAACTGTATTTCAACATCTCAGTTCTCCCACAAAAGTCTTACACATGACTTATGAACAATACACACCGTGCATTACTATTCTTGTATGTCACAGCTTATATTGGAGAATCATACATCATGCACATAACTACAGATCAGACACAAGAAGCTGCTGCTTTGTGGGGAAACTTTTTAAAAAACCCAAAAAAACATATAAGCTGTAAGCTGGCACAGCAAGTGGAGTTAGTGAAGCCAGTGGCAGACATGACATCAGGCACTGGATCTAATTCACTGTTTGCAGTCAGTGAAAATAGCTAGAGGGTTATCTGGCATGCAAGTGCAGCCCTAAGATCACCAGCTTTATCATGTCAGAGACCAACAAATAGACAGACATTTGACAGTGGATCCTAATTTCATTCAACTGTGTCAGAGGAAACACTCTGATAAATAGTGCAAGTCTTTGTACCACATCAAAACATTTATACTGTTAATTAGGTCGATTTATGGTAATGAATAGCAAATGAGTCATCATTACACATGGCATCACTATGTAAAGCCTGCTGGGAATAATAAAACATATATATTTTCGGACCCTTTAAACAACTCAAATCCACAGTTTATGAGCCTTTGTGTCAGTCTGTGAAATCACTGTAGGCCCGTGTTAGGACTTCAGGTCACAGTCCTTGCTGATTAATTAGCCTACTTAGCTAATGTTAAAATCTTTACAACCAAATGGACAGCTTCTAACCAAGTCCAAACGTATAAGTGTGATTCTTCGGGGGGAGGGAAATAAGTGTCACTGACATTACGAGTATAATCACAACGGTAACAGTGATATTGATAACAGGCAGCTTTTTGGCCTTGATAGCCATGTTACACAGCTAGCTTACCCTGCACAGTGCACACCCAGCCTGTGCCACGCCATGTATTGTTTACATAGCTTACATAGCTTTGCTATTTTTTTACAGCACAGAAAACAACAAAATTGGAGTACACGGAATACTGAGTTTAAAACAGACCTACATTATACCTCTGTGTACTTAATACATCTATAGGCTGTTCAGATATACGTCAGCTTTGTCAACTCACAGGCAAGCTAGCGATGCTAACTAGCTAGCAATTGTTAGCTAACGAGCAGACAGGATTCACCAGATCTGATTCAGGATTCACAAGCTCAGATGCTAACACTGGAAGCTAATGTGGAAAAGTAGTTAGTTAACACACCAACCCATTATCGGACAGACCTGACCTGTTTCTGTTTTCCACCAGACTCCACAGTCAACACGATGCATGTAGTTTTAATTGTCTTACATATACTATTTAGAAAGTGTTTTAATCTTAATAAAAATAGCTATGATCCAATTATTTTATGCTGGAGGAGGACGGACAACAGGACTGCGGCTCCCTTTTGGTTTTCCATTCTCATAACGTTTACTGGCTCAAACCTACTTTCCATATTCTCATTTAAAAGCTGTCAGTACTTTTGATGAGTTAAAATATTGCCACGGGAAGGGCAAAAAATAACCTAATATATTGTAAAAAATACAACACGTAAACTAACTAGCCAAGCTCTGCTAAATCCAGGAGAGGTGTCCGAAGATGGAACTCAGACATTTAGCGCTCTAGCTAACGTTGCTAGGCTACACAGTCCGGATGTGCTGATATGTAATGTTAGTGAGAGAAATGGGTTTAATAAATCCCATTGTCAGAGATTTCCACAGTTGTGTTGACCATCGATGTGTGCTGTACACTTTGTTTACAATAACAGCCATAAAATGTATTTGCTGAAGACTTCCCTACCCCTTACTCTATGAGCCCCCAAAACAGTTAACACAAACGGGAACAATGTCCCTAAACCAAAGGGAGCAGCTCTCAGTCGAGCTCAGTCCGACCTCTCTCAGTAATTTTTGGGCTTACCGGTCTTGAAGAACGCCGCTATTTCGCTGGCGTCCTTCGAAGTCTCCTCCGCTCCTTCCCCGGAGCTCATGGCTGCCACAACCCGAACCTGGCGCTCAGTATCTCCCCAATAGATCCCTCCAAAAAAGGTCCAAAAGATGGCACAAAATCACTCGTGTCCCGAAAAAAGCGTCATTAAAGACACACGGACGGTTACGGTGACTCGTAGACGCTAGCGGTGCCATCTGCAGACCTCCATCTTGGGGTAACGTAATTGGAAACGATCAGCCGGGGGCACCGGGTTCCTCCTCGGAGTGGAGCCGAGGGGAGAGTAGCTGTAGCGCGGAGGAGGGGGGCGGGAGGGGCCGGGTCGTTGCTCGGTGAATCTCCGTAAGCTTTCGGAAATGAGCAAACGGTGGGTCATCAAGGAACGACGGCGGTCACTGTGCGCGTGTGTCGACCTAACAGTTGAGACATGTTCAACAAAAGTTTCATAAAAACTACACACTGTCAAGAACAAGGCATGACAGGCTGTACGTGGTCATAGTTATCTGAATGCTTAAAAATTAGGTGGAATCTGGACTAAGTCTTTGCCCAATTATGCGACGCACTGTTGGGGACGGTAATGCTAAGGTTACAAATATTTAACAGACTATGTTTCATGTATCATTGTTTTTTTTCCTCTGTGATGTTTCTACAAAAGTGGGTGAATGTTTATAGTTAATCATACGTGAAGGGAGGAGTCGAGTGATTGGTAAAGTCTACCGGATACAATCCAAACAGAGAAGGTCAGCTGTTTTGATTGAGTTTCTAACCTTTGTGATCTGAGCTGTATCACTGGTGCCACCTGCTGGTGTACGCATAAACTGATGTTTAGCTGAAGGTCTCAGCAGTAGAAATATGAAAACGGAGAACTTGAGTTGATCATATGAAAAATAACCTTTTATGCATGATTTAACCCTACATGATGCCACCGCTAAATGACCAGCTTTCACCTTGTATTCACAATCCAGTTCTAAGATAAGATAAGATAAGATACAATAAGGTGTAACTTTATTAGGCCTAATCCTGAAGGAAATTCTGGTGTCGGATTGCTCCAAAATGACAGAACAATATAAGGGTAATATATAAAGTAACAGCTAAGATATAAGTAAAATAGAAAATATAGTGTATATTGGCCTATATGGGTTAAATGCAGAGACCGTGCCTAATATATTAGCTATAGTACAATAAGTTATTTACAAAATAAAGATTAGTAGAATCAGAATCGTGCGTTACAGTTGCTAGACACTAACTAGAAGTATGAAGAAATATAGAAATATGAATAGTGTACAACTATGTAAATATGTTAGTTATATACAAATGTAATGAAACAAGTATATGCATTTAATGTAACATTTTCAGTAGGTGTCTTGGTGAGTTCAAAAGTTTGATGGCCACAGGCAGGAATGACTTCCTGTGGCGTTCTATGGTGCATCTTGGGGGAATGAGTCTTGCAAATATTAAATATAAAAGAGTGATGGCAATTATACAGAAGTATCGACAGTGATAATAAGTAGTACAAACTTGATAATTATGAAAAGTCATATCAGAATCAGAATCAGCTTTATGGCCAAGTATTTGGGCACATATAAGCAATTTGACTTCGGGTTTTCTTTTCTCTCAAAGCACAGACACACATACTAAACAGACATACTAAACTTAAAAATAAGGACAGGTTAGACAAGGTACTATATACAGACCTATGGATGCAAAAATATTTTACAAATTATTAATATATATGTATACAAGTAAATATACATTATTTAAAGAAAACACAACACTTATAGACAATAGACAATAGTGGAAAGGTGCAATAGAGAGTGCAAAGGTGCAGAAATAATTATGGTTGTTATGTACAAGAGGTAGATGGTTGTAGTATTTACAGTATTTACACAGAATGTGGATTGACTTTGATGTAGGGATAATATATACATAAGAGGGTGGATTAAGCAATGACAATAAATATTGAATAACATATTTCCCATGCACAGTGGATGTTTGTATAACTCACATATACAGCTGGTTAGGCTATTACACAGTTAATGCACAACATAGTAAAAGGTTCAGTTATATAGCACATGGTACTAATAAATAAGCGATGGTAGTGCACATGATAATGCACATGCTTCCTTAGGGTGTATAAAGTGTTCAGGACTTAATAATACAGTATGTGTAATATAAAAAGGAAACAGTAAAAATAATAGTAATAAAGAAAATATTCACACTGTACACATTTTCCCTCGTCAATAGGTAAACAGGTTATTTTTGTGCACAGAAAATTGTAGTCATTTTTAAAAACCAAACACATATGGTGTGTAGCATTATGATTAAAAGCAGAATGATATAAAAATATTGCAGAAATATTACACAGTGTAGAAGAAATTTATTGCACAGAATTATTGCACAGCATTATTGAAATATGTACATAATAAAAGCAATATTAAAAAGAGAATATGTATAATTGTAGTATATGTTGACATGCATAATATGTAACCTGATAGATTAATGCAGTAACTGACGTATCATTAAGTAGTAGAATAGTCACAGTACTGTAATTACACTATAATTAGGTGTTATAAAGTGGTTATGAAGGACCTGCGGTTGCGCTCCTTATTGCAGGGTGGGTGTTTCAGTCTGCTGCTCAAGGAGCTGCTTAAGGCCCCCACAGTCTCATGCAGGGGGGGAGAGGGGTTGTCCATGATAGATGTCAGCTTGGTTAACATCCTCCTCTCACTCACCTCCTCTGGAGTCCAGAGAACAGTCCAGGACAGAACCGGCCCGTCTGACCAGTCTGTTAAATCTCTTCCTGTCCCTCTCCGTGTTCCCTCCTCCCAGGAAGAATCACTTAATCCACACCTCTTTAAAACAATTTGATAATAACTCTGCTGCAGTCAACAGATAGTAGAGTGATTTATTGATGAGATGGCATTATAGTGTCCTTCTGTAACTAGGAGTCAACATGGAAAATGACCTTTAGTGTATTCATTAGAGGACTGCAGATCATCCTCATTTCAGCCATCTCTCTCATGCAGCATGTGTTTAACTACTGAGGTTCAGCAGAGAGGTCGGCATATTGTAGATGTTTGACTGCAGGTCTATCTTGGTATGTATGGGCAGATTAACTAAACATTATCAGATGTTTTAAAAGATTAGAAGTACATGCTCATGAGCAAATTGGATGTCTGCAGCAAAGAGTCTACTACAGATGGAGCTTCAAATTTCCTTCATGGAGACTGGAAGTATAAGTGTAGCCTAAGTGATGAAATCCATCTTTCTCAGGTAAACTCACATTAAATTGCAAGTTTATCACCTATAAGTTTTTGTCAGAAGTTAGTGTCATATTAACAAAAACAACACAGAAAGCATTTAAGAGTACAAAGCGGCCCAAAGGCTATGCAGCTCTACTAGTTTAACAGGCACGCAACTAGAGAAAAGTAATAAGGTTACACAGGGTTTTCTCTCTAAAGTTACTAGCTAAACATAGCTAAAATTTGACACTCTAAGGCAGTGGTTCCCAACCTGGGGTCCGGGCCCCCCTTAGACCCCCTGACTAGATTTGCACATGTTAAATAAAATCATTAAAAGGAAAAAAGGTTGGGAACCACTAAGCCTTAGGTACTGGACATACTTGAAACATCTCAGCTTTTTAATTTGTAAAGTTAAGAATGTGGTCTTTGTTCTAGAAAAGCGTACACTGTCCTGCTTTAAAGAAACTGCTACAGGATTTGTAGCCTGTGCCAAGAGAAATATCATTATTATTATTTCCAGGCTCTTATCTGGTGAACTAATCTGGCTTTAAAACATTTTTTTAAATGTATGTGGGCCTCTTTTGTCATGCAGAAAATGTGACAATCAAAAGCCAACTTGCTGGAGTTGCAGTTAGCTTTCAGCATGAAAAGATTTGATGCTGATTTAAGAGTAAGAAATTTAATTTAATTGATGCTTCATTGGCATCACTGTTTATCAATAATTCTTAGATAAGTTGAACAAAAAGGTTTATGAGAATACAGTCTTTTCTTATTTTATTGCCTCTGTTATTTATAGTGTTTTTGTTTTGAAAAATAAGTTTGTGAAGATGCTGATGTAATACTTGTCATGTCCAGCAGGTGGAAGGCTGATACTAGTGATTAACTGGCCTTCGTCCACAGGGGGAATTTAATGCTAGGTAGTGGAAGAGTGAGATTAATATGTTCTCTTTTCTCGTAATATTAGTATTTAACAAAATGCTGATATTAGATCAGTGTTTCAAACAAGAAAACATCCAGTAATCTCCAATCTATACTGTAGCTGACAGAGATAGCATCCTTGTGGACATGGTTACAAAGAAGTAAGAGTGACTGGTTAGTTGTATGTCCTTTGTTGTTTTGTATGTTTTTTCTATTGTAATCCTTCCTGTAAGAATCAACATCCATTCAACATAACATACATTAAGAGTTTCCTGCTCAGTTAATCTGTTTCCATAGGAACACTGTCTCGTGTCAACATAAGCAAACAGCCATCGCTTTTGCCATCTTTTTGACATCCGGCCACTTGGGCAAAAAGACAAATGCAGAAATCTCAGGTTTAGATTAACAAAACAATTCAAACTTTGGCAGAGGAGTTTGTGTAAGTAGAATGCATTTGCCTGCCGTAAAAAGCTGATTAAAAAATAGATTTTCACAGTATTTGATAACCCAGATTTTACAATTCAGTATATGTTCAGTGCTACTTTGAATATAATAAAAAATTTGCAGAGAAGAAACCATAACATACATTTTCAAATTAATAAAACATCATATGAAGCCGTGGAAAAATATACAGAAGAGAACAAGGCTCAGTAACAAAGGTACCTCTCTTTAATAACTTAGGACCACTGAATGGCTGACCTTTGCCTTCAGGTGGTTTCATTCCCACAGTGACTCCCGCCAAATAGCAATATATCCCTCTAAAATGTCATCAGTAATTACTCCTGTGCTCTGAGACAACCTCTGAAATGAAAGAAAGCAGGTGGTGATCATGCTCGCTCTCCAGCACTCTGACTGTCTCTCTTTGTCCACATGTCCCCACTGTCCTCTACGTCATTGCTGCTGGAAACCTCTTGAACTGCACAGCAGAGTTGTCGACAGTTTTGCCCATATTGTGTGTGCATGTGTGTGTGTGTGCGTTTGTTATGGTCTGGGACAATTCACAGCGCAGTAAGTGGTGTCCTCCTATTGGCCACCCACCGCTGCTTTGTTATAAATACATGGAAGGAGAGAACAGTAACAGCAGGTGGGAGTCGTGAGACTGGCTGCCACACACACACACACACACACACACACACACACACACACACACACAAATGAGGTGTGTGTCACTATGTTGCAGCTGTAATCTCCAAAATGGAAAAGGTGGTTAACTGGACCACTGAGGGAACAATGTAAGCTTTCTAAGACCACTATCACTGAGCAAGACACACACGCACACACACAGCGAATTGATAGATTAAAGTGCATTTGTGTATGTGTGAGCAGGAATGATAGAGGAGAGCAAACATATGCAACAGCATCTATTTTATTTTTTAGATGAGATTAGATTTCCCAAGGACAGGGAATGAGGTTTAGAATCTAATCACATGTGCAAAAGGAAGTGAATTGCAGAGTAACATATGTATTGGAGTAATCTGTCAAGTCAAGTCAAGTTTTCTTCATTGTCATTTCAACCATATACAAGTAAACAATGAGATGAAATTTAGTTTCTCTAGGACTGTGATGCTATATAAAGAGGGATAAAAACAAGGTTACATACAGTGCAAAGTCAGTGGCAGAGGTAGTTTAAAAACAGAGCAGCAAAGGCCGATCTACACAGCACTTATAAAATGCAGCTAGCATATATACAGTATACATTGTGCAAGTAGTGCAATAGTAGCATAAGCAGGTATGTGGGGATTCCACAAAATAAAACCAAGACAGCTTTATTAGCATTTATATAAATCAGCTTATCCTATCAAAGTATAGGCCTACATATTCCCAATTAAAGGTTTTCAAAATATAATTAAATTCAAGAAGATTAAAGCAATATTTTGAAATTGTGGGAAGTACACTTTTTGGTTTTCTTGACAAAAGTGTGATCAGAACATTGATACCACTCTCATGTCCGTGACACATGAATCTACAATCAGCACCAAATTAGCAAATTGACTTTCTGGTGTCATGTCAGGCAAGGAGCCGATGGAATGTGAATGAAGGATTGATTATACAAATGTTGTGTTGTCACAATTTTCCCTCTTTCCTCATTGGATTTAGTTGGCCAAGTTTAACTTTAGGTGCACTATCTGTAGTCTATCTGTAGCCTACGCACTGCTGAGGGACTGGGAGGTTATTTATACTTTATATAAAGCCCCCGTAACCGAACCACATATTCCACACAGTGCTTGAGGCAAAGTCTACACAGTGTTATAAATTGATTCTGCTTCCAGAGTTGTACAGCAGATGCAGTGAGAGACCTCTGCAGGACCTTGAAGGGACAAGACTTGTTAGCATGAAGGAAGAACCTGGTGCGACTTTGCAAGGATGTGCTATCACAGCTGACTCTCAACAATCTCGTAGCCATCATTTGAAATCATATCAGCTGACAGACAATTTGTTAGGGTCTTGCTTTAAATTTCAGCAATCTGTAAATGTTGAGTTCCTCCTTGTGCATAAATAAATGATAGTCCAGGTAAATAGGCTTCATCTTAATGGGTTGATCCTTGATCATTTAAAAAATGAGCAGACATCCTAGAAATGTATTCAGAAAAATAAAAGCAGACAAGAGTAGAGTAATGTTTCCAAAGGTTATAGTTTGATTACAATGTACATCTCAATGTTTCACAAAGATTTGACAAAATGTGTTGCACCAGTAATTCGTGTTTCACACTAGGCCTACATTACAGATAATAACTTTGTTCTGAGGAAGGGCACTCACATTATTTATATACAAACGCATTTAAATCAGCTAACATGTAGCCTGACTTTTTGAAACGTCACGTGAAGCACCAGAGAATCTCTAAAGTACAGGCAAACAAAGGGTCTGTGAAGGCATCGATCGGAGCAAGTCAGTATCCTAGCAACCAGAGACGCCAGCGCTTTGCGACCTCCAGCTTTGGATCCCCTTTTTCTGAGGTTTTGCTGATTGATTTTGGGCCAAAAAGATGGATGTATCACTCCAGGCACAAACCAAACCGCTCTCTTCCCTGTCTGCATTTAGTAACATCCCACCACGACGAACCGGACCAAAGGAAATGTCATACTTCAACAGCGACTCAAAGGTAAAGAGTCGGAATTGGAATTCGGGTGTCAGCCATGCTAAGTTAACCTCAATGCTATTGAAGCTAGCTGGCCAATTAGCCAGAAATATTAGATTCAACATGGTACTGCGACAACCTTAAAACAAAAACATGTACAGATAACAGTCTCTCCAAAGGCTAATAATATTTAATCTAATAGTGATTTAGGAAGAGAAACCAAGGGGATGTCGTTAATGCTAAAGCAAATCGCCTTATTTATGACAGGAGGTCAGAGAAAACTTTTGAAATGCAACGTAAATAAGCTTATACAGATGTCCCAATAATGTACAGATATTAGAGTTTAAACCTACTATTTTACAACCTTTTTTTGGCTCGTGTAAGTTAGTGATCAGCAGTTGTTGACTTGAAATGTCTTGATCAAAAAGCCACAAAGTGAACCAATATTCAATGATGATTTTAAACTACTACTGCGTTAGCGTCTCTTTAAATGGATTAAATAAAAAAATTAAAAGTTACTGATCCACCAAAGTGCCGTTTGATTGGGGTGGAACTTTAGCCAATTTGTTGGGATTGTTGCTGTTGGTTCTACTGCCACCACCTGCATCTGGCCCGAAGGGGCACTTAATGATCCCCTTTTGTTTGAGGACTGGCTTTGAATAACAAACCTTGCACACTTTCTGTCCACTGGTAGGTCCCAGAAATCTCCACTTATGATCAGGTGTTTCACCAGGCTGAGGGCTATGATATGAAACTGCACCGAGATGACAGAAAACACTGTAAAGGAAGAGGACTAGACATAAACAAAGAGGTAATGCCGACAATTTAGTGACAATTCTTTGGCATCTTGTTTAATGGAATGAAAATGCTCTCTATAACATTATTGAAATGTGTGGACACAAAAATGTAATACTCATACTTTGAGATGTCTAACGAGTGAATCAGTGACCCCATGCTGTAAAGGATGACTTTAATATCAGACATTTTGGAGTTAACATGTTTATAATTGCTGATCTGTTTTTATGTTACCTTGCACAGCTGGTCTGCAAGAAGGCGTAATGCGAGACGAATGTAATAAGTTGTTTAACCAATGCATGATAAATCATTACTTCTTATCCAGTCAAGGCATCGATGCCTTACAGCATTTACCACCTACGCATTTGACATACAGACCACAGAACAGCAATATAAGCACTGACACTCGACTAAACTGTTTCCTTAACACCAGGGGAAAGTCCTGCTTATTTCTGCAGACAGACCATTCAATTTTAGGATGATATTGGCAGTATAGCTTTTGGAAATTCAGTCAAGTTTAATAATCCATTCTTAAAGGGCATACATTTCAAACTGTTCCATATTTATAAGCCTGCTAACATTTTCACCAAGCGGTGGCTGACATATATCTCTGAGTTTTATGGCTCTTTTTGATTCTATTTCATCTCCATAGAGTAATTATTCATGTCAAGAAAACTAGCTCACAGAGAGTTTCTGGGTCACCGAAAGCAGAGAGGCTGGTGAACAAAGCAACCACTCACACTGCTGAGTGTGTAATTACAGAGAGTTGAGAGGTTGGCCTTCAGCGCTGGTGACAGCTCCTGCTGTATTAGGACGTTTCTGTTCCGGAATTCACATTTGAATATGAATTAAAAATTATTTATTCTATAAAATATTCAGAGGATAATCCAGTAAGATATTTTTTCATGTTTCAACTAAAGCTTATGCAAATATACAGCCATCAGTGAATCAGCCACAGCCAGAAGCAGGTGCTTTCTGCTCTGCACATAGTTAGTCTGACCTCCCTGATCCAGAAGCTGTTCAAAAATGTGTAGAAACAGCTCACACTGACACATTGCTGCCCTAAATTTTATTGAGCAACACGTTTTCCCTAATACAACATTATCGAGTAGCAAAGAGTTTAATTTCTCACTCCCGCCGAAATAGCACCTCGTTCTAAGTAGTGTCAATGAAGAGGCAAAATGAAACTGAAGTAAAAATCACCTTTCATCTTAGTTCAAGTGCTTTTGTTTTAACTGCAATAATTTTGGCTTTAATAAATCGTGTTTTGCTATGATATCAAAAACATACCATAGTAATGCATGAAAACAATAGCAAGTTCAGTGTATTTATGAAGCTGTGGACCACCCCTCCCTGTCAGCGTTGAAATGCATTTACTTGGAACGTTTTGGGGCTAAAAATGTCTCAATAATCAGGAAGACAGCACATATTAGCCACTACCTGTTTGTACACTTAATATAACCCATTACCAAGTATGATGCACATGTGACAATTTCATGTCAAATTAAATACCTAACTTTCTGAGCATGACTGAAAATACAGTTTCAAGTGTACAAGCATCCAATTAACACAGGTTATGGTTATGGTATGGAGGAGTCAGATGAAAACCCAATTTTGTATTCTATTTTCATAATTCATACATCTACACGAGGTTTGAGATGAAAGTTTAGATGGCACCAGTGACTGTTAATGAGCTGATATGACAAATGTTGGCAATTTACTAAGCTATTTCTAACTCCATCTGTGACCTTAGCACTTTATTGTTATATTACTTATTACCACTGACCTCAGGGAGTACATTTAATAAATTTTTTCCGGTCGAGATTCATAACCAGCGGTAATATGGGACTCTTTAGACTAACACGAAACCAACGAGACCAACGTCTGCCCAGCTGTGATGTTCAGCTACATGTGATGCACACAGTGCCGAAAGTATTGAAAACCAAGGAGTCAGAGCGCCCTCTGCTGGGCTACCTTTGAGATGTCACCATTTCTGAATTACCCCACATTGTGTTCTGCTTTATGTTCTAAAAAAGTAACACTTATTTGCACACAAAAAACAAATACGGCAATTAGGCTCATTTTGGGGTGGCTGTGGCTCAGTGGAAGTGTTGGTCGTCTTTCAATCGGAAGGTCAGAGGTTCGATCCCCAGCTCCCTCAGGCTATATGTTGTCCTTGGGGCAACATGGGGCAAGACACTGAACCCCAAATTGCTCCCGGTGGCATAGCCAACAGGTATGAATGTGTTATCTGATTGACGGTTGGGCACTTTACGTAGCAGCCTCTGCCATCAGTGTGTGAATGGGTGAATGTGATATGTAGTGTAAAAGCAGCTTTGAGTGGTCGCAAAGACTAGAAAAGCGCTATATAAGTACAGTCCATTTACCATGTTTGTTTTCTTCCCAGGAGAAGACCAGAGCTGTTTCTTTGCGCTCTTCTGCAGAGTATGGCCATCAACCTGTCCCAGTGCTCTTTCAAACAACTTGGCAGTACAAACGGGTGGCAAGCACTAAAGCGGAATTCTTCATGAAAAATGGCATCATGTGGAATGTGGCAGAGGGATACGGATCAGTGGCCCCTATGTGAGAACCTGTATCCCAGCATGAGATCAAAGTGTTCACCCACTGTGAAACTGTCACTAATAAAACAGTGTTGTAGTGTGTTCATTTCATTTTGACAATAATTAAATCACTTGACTTTTAATTAGGATGTATTACTGTATCATAAACTGATTATAAGCAAGAGAAAAAACATTATATTAGTGACATTAAGTCTGGAAAAAGATTTAATCAGAAAATATGAAGGTGGTGAAATTTCTGAGGAAGCTTCATTTACATTTTCTAGTTTGAGGATGAAATCACTTCATAAGTATAAAGCTGTTTGAAGGTTTAGATGGTGCAGACAGTCAATATCTTACTTCAGTAGAATAGTTTTATTAAGACACTGAATGTCCTGGCACAATGTGAACTCTCTAACTGACAGGATTTGTGTATTGAGCATGCTACTAATGAGAGGGACTCGTGATTGACTTACATAAACTGAAGGAGTTACAAAGAATGACTTCAACGAAAGTCAGAACATTTTTTGCATTGGATCTCTTCTGTTTCCTCTTACAGATTGCTACCTTTACCTTATGTAAACAGGTTTTTTTAATGCTTCTCTAATCTTTTTGATTTGCAAGTTTATGAATTCTTTTTGTGTATAAATCCTGAACCCACACAACTTAGACCAAACTCCTACATAATGGGATTTTTTGTGCCCAGACAGCTCTCATTTCTGCCTTTGTGCTCTGGCAGAAATATAGGGACGTTATTCTGAGAAATGATGCAGTATTTGAATGTTTTGTGTTAGAAATGCAGTGTTGATTTTAGCGGATTAGGAGCTAATACAAAAGGTATCATATAAAAGACAAATAGCTCAATGAAATTTCTTTATAAAACAATGACTTCACACCTAAATTAGCTTCATCTTGGAACAATTGGTATTTGTGAGCCACAGAGTATACCGGTAAAATGTTAGTCACAACATTATAACACTGTCAGTTTTAAAATAAGTATACTTTCCCCAAGAGTATTTATTGGAAAAATATACAATTAAAGACAGAGTATATACTTTTTATTTTGCTACTTTAAAGATTAGAGAGACCACTAATATTAATTAGAAATTTATTGTGGCATGTTTGATGACAATAAATAGATCTGCCAAATGTAAACCTGTGTTGTCCATCATTCACACCAACAATCTTTCAAGCTTTAGACTCTTGTGAGCTGAGCATGCAATGGTTCATACAGTGATAATTCTTTATGGTGCACTTGTGTTTAATGTTCTAAAACAATCACACACAGACGGACGACAGTAATTTATATACAAATGTTTAATGAATAACAAAAGGATGGCAGTGAACATTTACACTCATAGCTGTTGGTTTCGTTCCACATAAATTATAAAAAAGAAACCTCTACTCTCCTCATGGAGCCTGTGCCTGAGTCCACCTCCTCTTCAGTGGGACACAAACGCACTCCTAAAGCTATAAATACAATTCACAGGTTTTGGCAAACTACCCACCACACTGGCAACTTGCTGGCATCAACTGCTCTATATGACAATAAACTATTGTAGCATCCATTTTGAAATAAATGGAACAAACCGGAGCACAGCGCCAACCAGGCAGATACAAAAAAAGCTCAGCTCAGCAGGCAGCTCAGTTTGCTCAAGTATAAGGCTCTGAAGCACTGCAACACTGGCATGGCTAATTAGCTTCACAGCTCTACTACTGTACAGATGGTTGACTGAGGTCCTTGCACTAATGTAGTAAACCTCTGTTTAGTCAGGCACTCCTTTAGACAGTGAAGAGACTCCTCAGAGCAAAGTCCTTTGTTACACTTGAGATGTGAAAAGCATCCGAAATGCAGCGCTGAAGGACTGTGTCAGTGCACTTTGACACCTCTGCTCTACATTGTGATGCTAAAGACAAAACTGGTTCTATCCATTGTACTGCTGGCCTCTGGTAATGGGTGTTAGTTACAGAGCATGACAAATCACTTCTACAGCCACTTTGTGTGTGTGATTGTGTGCTCAAGTCTTATTTTCTGTTAGTGCCGCTTGCTCAAGGCATCACAGTCCCCTGTGACAGAGATCGGGTCATCTCTGTGTGAACAAAGAACGTCTTCAGCTCTCCTTTGCCCTTCACATTGATGATGCCCCGACATGAACACATGTACCCTAGTGTTGATAAGATATGACTTGTCTCCTCTGTTACCTGTAAGAAAGATGAGTGGAATTAGTTTTTTTCTAGCATATTGTAAGACATGCATCAGCATTTTGTAAGACATCCCACCTGTATTTTTCCCAGCACCCCAGTGGTCTCCATCCTACTGGCCACATTCACACTGTTTCCCCAGATGTCATACTGAGGTTTCTGGGCTCCAATAACTCCTGCTATCACTGGCCCATGGTTTATCCCTGGCAAAAAATACAAAATCTCAAACAACATGGCTGATTATTTACAATAATCACGTATCATGAAAGTAGAAATCATGAAAATGTCAGCTTCTTTGGTAGCACATATGGCAATATGCGGTAATAGCAGGTATGATTTAGGTTCTCACTCTAAAGGTGGGTTCAGACCAAAGGCAAAGACCAATTTTGCTGCTCTTTAGTTATTCGAGCTTGAGCGCAGAATCCTTTATGTGTGTTCAGATCAAAAGCAAAGTTTTCTTTGTCATTGTTTACACTAGAAATTTGGGCCGTATGAATACAGTTCAAGAAGGACAGGACATCCATGACTGGATGCAGGTATATGCAGATATCTCTTTGTTCAGATTGATAAAATGCTATATCCTAGTCAGACAATAGCAGATTGTAGGATTGCATGCATTTCGCTTTTTTTGCTTCCATACGGACTGTTTCTGTGTACAACCGATGCCCCCAGAAAGCTTCAAAGCCCAAAAATCTTCTCCCTCGCCAATAGAATTGTATTCCTATATAGGTATCTGTTTATAGAGATTATGTCGTTATCAGTCTTTTCTTTGTCTGTTTAACCACAAACTACCCGTTACTGGTTTGTGACACCCAGTTCGTAATATCAAAGAATACCCCTATACAGGGGCAATATTATTGGGCTATAGGCTCAATCACCATTTGGCAATTACATAACAGATATAACTTTTACTTTATGAAGACATGATCTCACCTATTCTGAGTCTGAAATCGTTGAAGGAGTGTTTGTTGATAACATCTAGCTTCCCCACTAGAGCAAAGGCAAATTCCACCATTGTGCCGATGTGCATGTACTGTCGGTCATGTTCCTGAGGGAAATGCAGAGGGGAGAAAATAAGTTAAAAGTGCTCTCTGAACCATGTTTACACTTCTATATGTCATTGTAAAATCAACACTATTACATTAATACGTTTGTGTCGCTGTAAATACTTACAACCATGGTTTGCAAATTCTATTCCAGCATTAGAATTATTTCTTGTGTCTTAAGAATTAAAACATTTTATAACATTTAAAAAAACCAAAAAGACATGTGCAAAACATCTGCACGTCAACATAAATAGCTTACCTAACTACAGGAGTGAGCAATGCTTTTTCCAGGCCAAGGAGAACGTCATTAACAACAGTAACTATTCATTTTGTGGGGTTAGACATGATGTCAGTAAAACGCCTTATCAATACGCAATCACAATAACTGTGATTTGGGCAAATTCACAGTTAAGCATCTCAAGCCAACCTATTACGTGACAGATTGTCTTGAACTCATTAAAACCTTTCCCCTTATAAAAGTGAAAAATAATCTAACCCAAATGTTGCAATCTAACACCTAAATTGCTTTTCCAAGTAGGTAGTTTTCAGCAATAAGTTAGCATTAATGAACAAGCTAGCTATAGCTAATCTGCCATGGCAGTTTTCTTTTCAGCAGCAAAATGACAGCTACCATGAGAAGGCTGCTCCTGTGTGAAACAACACACCAATTTCTACAATAATGAAAGTATATAGAAAGATAATTCAGCCTCTCTCACTATTGTAAATTGCATTATCTGTCGTGCTGAAATGGTAAGGGTTTGGAGTTTGGGGTTCAGTGAACGGTCAATTAAGCAGATTTCCTACCACTCTAGGAGATTCCTTTAAAACATGTGCTGCCCTATTTCTGGGAGATGATCTCATTTGCTTCCAGTGATTACCCTGATGTATTCAAATGAGTGTAGTAATGAATCACCAATGCTCTAATGTTATGTGTGCCACATTTTAAAGTGCAACCCACACAAAGCGTGCCAATGTATTTGGACAGTGAAAACACTTTAATGCTTGAGCCTATCCTGTTTTGTGACCACTAATAAAAAATGACAAGTTGAACGAAAAATAGCGCAGGGTGCCAAAACTGTTCTGGCACCCTGAAATGGGGTGAGCATGTGAAAAACGGCTTTTGTTCTTTGTCTTCTATGATCAGATATGAGCTCTAATAAGACCTGGACGGTCAGAGCTTTGACCTCAAATGTGGAGGAAACATTAAAAACTCCATATCTGTCCATCTATGCCTAACTACAGGTCATGTCTGTGTGTGCTTTGATTTGATAATAAGCGCATTTGTGTAAAAGCGTGCCTGAGCGCACTCTGGTCCTGGCGTCACATTGAGTCCTGTTGCAGCCATATAGGTGCTCCCAATGGTCTTTATCTTCTCCACGCCGCTGAACTTAGGTTTGGACAGCAGCTAGGAACAAAGGAGAAATGCACATCATAACACAACATACAGGAGAAGAAGAAAAACCAGCTTTCTTCCAAATACATCCTAGAAATGTTCTTTACATTGTCAGACAGCTATGGTTATCAATGTGAGAGCAGTTTACCTCATCAAAGTCGGCAATGATCTCATTCAGAAGACGGAGGCACTCCAGTCCTTCCTTATTGACATCAGACTCAGTATAAAACTCTTTGAAGTCTGGGATGGAGGCGAACATCACACATACCGACTCGTATGACTGATGGTAAAGGTCCTGATAACAGGTGAGAAGAAGATAACAGCTGGATGTGTTGTATTGATCGAGCACCAGTGACTGAAGATGAATGGCTTGTGGTTTCAATGACTCCAAACCACAGAAAGAAGATCTATGAGCTGAAAGTTTAACACTGAGCAATGACTGTGACTTAAATAAATAAAGTGAAACTTTAATCATCTCTGTAGGGACACTGGGTCAGCAGCAACATAGTAAGAACATCCATCATAGGAGAAACAGAAGTAAGAATAGAATAAATGAGGCTTCAGAGTGTGATCAAAAATGTATACCACTGGAACAAATGAAGGAGAATATAGGATTGTAGACAAGTAGACGACATTAATTACAACATGTATGCAGTGGTGGCAGCAGCAGAACATGCAGATTGGAAACAAAGAAAAAAAAAGGAAATGTGTTTTTAAAAAAAAAAGTAAATGAGAAAGAAAACGATGCATACAACATGTAACGGCTGAGAAAACAAAAGAATATGCAAAGGATGTGAATTAACAGCACACACAGAGTATGCAGATTCAATCACATTTAAATAAAGGAACAGTTAGACAGTTTGGGAAATGTAAATACAGTCATTGCTTTCTGCAGATAGTTAATTGAGAGGGTCAATACCACTGTTATGTCTGTAAGATATATATAAAGTTATGGCCAGCAGATTTTTAGCCTAGCTTAACACAAAGATTTGTAAAAGCTAGCCTGGTTCAGTCCAAAGGTAACAAAATCCAACTATCAACACATAAAGCACTCTAAATAACATGCAAAACATTGAATCAATTCATAAACCAAAGTGGAACAGCGACAAATTGCTTTGTTACTAGGGGTTATGTGGACCGTTCCTTAAGTAGGAAGAGCAAATTTTCAGGGTCTCTGCTGGTTACCTGGCAACCTCAGGGTGACAACAAAAGGGTGTCAAGCTAGCTGTTTGCCCAATATACTCAGCTAAGCTGCGAGATTAAAGTCGAAAAACAATGTTGAGAAAATCAAAATGTGGATAATAAAGTCAACTCATCTGATGGACCTGATCAATCACTGTCAGATTAAACTACTCTACAGAATCTAAATGGGTTAAATGTAGCTCCACTTTAGGTACACTTCAAAGAGTCTCGTACCATGAAATAATATACAGATAGGCCTATCAGATATCTGATGGACCTGAGGAGTTGACTTTATTCTCAACATTGTTTTTCGACTTTATTCTCGACATTTTGACTTTATTCTTGAAATAGTATTTTGTCTTTGTTTCTGTATAAAAAAAATCTCCTCGTATTTTTTTTAAAATTATTTTCTTAGTTTGGCACTAATACTCCTTCGAAGAATACAGCTATGAATTTCCCGTGAAAAAAAGCATATTTCCTTGTGTCAGGTCCTTTTGATTATATAGACTGCACGTACATTCATAAAACCTGAAAAGAAAAAACAAAAGTCAACATAAATAGACTGCCCAATTTTCTTGGGACTTCACCTCATTTTTCCAATTTCGGCCCAGGAAGTGTTCGGCGACATGTGCAGGTAAAACGTTCTCCAGCAGAACCCTGTTGAGGTTTTCCATGGTTTCGATTTCCTCACACTCCCTCTTGAACTTGTCCCTCCACAGGAAGTCCAACCTACAGTAATATTCATTCTGTTACAGGAGGACACAGAGTAAAGAGACACCTGTGTCATTCACACCCAGCGCTCAGCTCCAAAGCTTCAGGCCACAGAAGAAACCTTTTCCAAAATCAAGAAAAGCAACTGAAGAGGTTGATTGGACTCAGAAGCAAACAGTACTCCTTCAGCTACAGACATGTGTCCATGATATGAGAGTGTCTCTTAAAGATAGGCAGCCTGCATTCAGCTCTAATCATTTCCTCTGAATGGAAAACTATATAGGATTTCTGAGAAAATACAACCAACTGAACCTGAACAGCTTGCTTGGTATTCATAGAAAATTAATGTCCCAATAAGACGACAATGAAACTGCGAGAAGCTCCGCTCTAATGGCTCAAGGAAATAATACTCAGGCAGGACTGTTTTGCATAAAAGATAGCCAATGTTTCAGTTATGAAAGCTTGAGGGATTTTGCTAGTTATCACGGTCAAATCACCCCAGGAGTGTGCGTTTGTGTATCAGATGGGGTCCCTGTAACACACCTCATATACAATTAAAAGCTCCAGGCTACCTGTGGGCTGGCCCTGGCAATGTCAGTATGGATGTCCAGTACAATATGTAGGAGTGTTTTAGTCTCATGTGGGATATATTTCATTCGTGTGGTGAGCAGTCGGATGATGTATGTGTGCACTGAATACTTATTCCCTTGAGACTGAAGCATGGTGCCAATTTAGAGGACTCCGTCAGTGTAGGCTCATAATGCCCAGTGCTGAGGTCTGGTCCGATGATGTTGATTGCCTGAAGCTGTTGTAGAAATGTAAACTAGCTTTTAGCCCTCTAAGGATACTTAGTCTGAACCACTTTATGTATGTATACATACAGTATGTGTCTTCACTTTGAGCATCTTCACTTTGAGCGTCTCTTGAGAAGAGAGGAATTCCAGTACACATCCAGTACCTTCAGTAGTCTAGAAAGTAGGCCAGAAAAAACGGAGCTCGTTCCAGAAGCCGTTGAGAAACCAGCTAACAAGCCTGTAAATGAGCTTTGCTCCATCGCGCATCTGTTCTTGAGGGATGAATTTCAGATGCCTCGTTCTCCTAACCTGCTTTCTCCGCCTTCTTACTAGATTACTAGAATAGGCTCATTAGGGTTGATGATGATTTTTTTTGCAAGGCAAATTTGTTAATAGCAGACTAAAAGCAAGTGAAATGGATGCTCCCCTCATATTTAGCACAGATTTATGTAATTTTGCATGAAGAGGTCGGGTAATGCCACACTTTCTGACCTTTTAGCAGAATTATTTTGTAGATAATTGATTGAGCATTTTAGTGGACTCATTTTACACAAATAGCAACCGGAGGACGAACCCAATTACCCCTGACAGACCTTAATAAGAGCGCAGCCCGGATTAAGATATAACAAAGAGTTTACCACAGCAAACTTCTGTTTCCAAAACAAATGCCCCCCCTCCTGATGGTGACAGTGACCCAGAATGAGACAACACATGGATCTTTTGAGATCAAATGTGACTCTCGGGGGGAGCCCTAGCTTGGAGTTGAGGTGCTCTGTTGGGATTCTATCTGCCCAAAACAGCTGTTTTGGGGTCAGAGCTGATTGATGATACCCCGAAAAGATAAAGCACAAACACCAAATCTGTGTCAGACGAGTTTAGCTCACAGATGAAGTGGTGGGGTGGACACAGAGGAGATGGAGGCAGTTGGCCAGGCTGGCTGCACCAACACCTACATGAATTGAGCAAATCTTTCAACGTAGGTTAACTTGTTTCCAAATCTCGTTCCGAAAATGACTGACTGTAAAGTTTACTGACCTGTCTTGCTAAGACAAGCAGGGTGACGAAGAAGATGAAAAGAGACACAGAACCCATCGTCTTAAGATCCTTCAGCACTCCTGGTCTGACATAGGATGAGAGAAAATACAAGAATCAAATGTTGATCATCTGGTCTCAAAGTCTATTGATACTGTATATCTATATATATTATCTATTGATATGAACAACAAGTCCCATCAAAAATTTGGGGCGCTATGTTCTATTTGTGGCGTTTCATCTCACATGTTCCTCATCAGTGTGGCTCATTCCTTGTTTTGTATAATTGTAAAAGAATGAAAGAGCCACACTGTCTGTTACACTGGGTGACATGTTGTTGAATTACCATAAACACTGGTACTGTTGTTTATTTAGAGTCAGTGTGACAAATGGCATTTTGACGCCATAGATATTCACTAATGCATCAAATATGAAAACAGTCCGCAACTAGTGCATTTTTTCCTCTTGTCTGAGAGGCAATTATTAAAAACTATAGTGC
The DNA here is from genome assembly GCF_022749685.1 of Semicossyphus pulcher. Lineage (NCBI taxonomy): Eukaryota > Metazoa > Chordata > Actinopteri > Labriformes > Labridae > Semicossyphus > Semicossyphus pulcher. Next base: position 22,958,393 of record NW_027211726.1, read on the forward strand.
CTCGCTGTTTTATAGGAAAGTGCATTTCCAACCATATTCGTATATCTGTGACCCAGGGATATTAAAATAATTTATCTTAAATAACTGCAAGATTTTACTATTCTACTGAGCTAATTTGTTAATTAATTTTTCCCTGTTCTAGTGGGTGGCATGTATCAACTATGTTTTACATTCAGAGATGAACCCATATAAAATAATTTCATTACTTCACAACTATCCTCTTTTATATTTCTCAGTGCTTTGGCACTGAAATTATTCTCCTCACGCTAATAAAGCCAACACATGTGATAGATGGATAAAAGTATTCCGTTCCAGGTGTTTCTCCTTCAGTCTTGCTCTGAAAACTTTTTGCATAATGGATTTGTTTTCAGCAGTGAGGCTCCAGCTGTCAGTCAGATGTGAAAAATGAATTCAGCTCCATGAGACTTAATGCTGTATCTCATTCTGCCACTCATCACCTTCCTCCCCAGGGGTTACACTTGATCGACAGTCATGTGGGATATTGCTACCTCAGCAGTGCTCTTTCCCTCAAGAAACCAGGGTTCAGTCTCATTAGTCATTTCAATATTCTCTGCTCAACTAAAATGAGCCAGCGGCAGGGTCAGAGCGGGGGTTGGAGACTTTTAAACAGATAGCTTTGACCCTAGGTGGGCCTAATCATTGTTTCATTATTGCTTATATAGTATAGCGTATAGCAGATACTGTGTGTTTGTGTGTGTGTGCGCACAGTACAGCACAGTTTGCAGGTACCTATCAAGAGAACTGGTTTTGTACAGTGCTTTGCTAAATCCATCCAGCAGGGAGGCATGTGTTTGGAGAATGATGATGTTGTAGATCACAACGGCAACCAGCATCACCACCATCTTCAGCTCATAGTTGATCCTCAGGAACACTGAGCACGACACCAGGCCCAGGATGCAGCAGTAGATGAAGTACTAGAGACAGAAAGTGAGTAAGAAACATGGCTGAAAAAGATTCGACACAGGTGATGTACCGTGTGACCTTAGTGAAAGATAACCCTACTACACTACTTTTGTATAAGTCAACATAAGTATCAAGGAAAAAAATAAGAAGGAGAAATTGAGCTGCATTAGTTCAACGCAAAATGCTTTCAGTAATTTGCTGCTCTGGGTGGTGAGTCAGCCAATATACTGTATTGTTAGGAAGCAAGGGCAGAAGTAGAGTTTGCATACTGGCAGGAGAATCTGTCAATAGTCTTATATAACAATCACATTTTGTTTATGCAATAACAGAGAAAGAAACAAATGACATTTTTTTTTATTTCTATACAGTGTAAGAGGGCCTCTACTTTGCACATAAAAGATAAACAGGACAATAATTGAAAGCTTTAAGCTAATACCCCACATGTCAGACAACCTAGCGCCACTTGTGACGACAGTCAACGTCTTCTTTCTTGTTTGGTGTGAATCTACATTTTCCTCTCTATAGATTTGAAACTGTATAAACGTTTACTTGTGAAACTGAAAAAAATGGCTGTCTATCTAACAATTGTTTCCATTATAGTAAAGAGACACATCTTTGCAACAGTGAACAGTGAGAGAGGCTGCTGCAGCAAATGCCTGGCAGCGGAAGTCAATTCATATTTCACACCATCATATGATCTCAACATGTCTAAAAACATCTAAAGTTTAGGACGCTTCCGTGGCTGTTACATTTGACTGTGTTAAGAAAGTTGAATTAGTATGACCACACATTTTTATAGCTCTTAACTCCTTATAGCAGATTCTGTATACTGTTGGTCAGTAATTTGACACATTTATCTTTTTTCTTCCCAGCACATGTTGTTGATCTTTTCCTATTGTACTTACTGGCAGGTAAAATTTGTTCTCCTCAATGTTTTCTTCCATGTAGTCCAACAGGGTTTCATTAGTCATATTCACAGGCGGTGTAGTTGTCATGACCTCCTCCATAGATCCTCCAGGATCTTCTACAAAGAACTGACAGACAAAGCAGAAAAGATGGTGGGCATTAAGTTAGACCAACTACCACTGATTAAAAAAAAAAAAAAAAAGTGATATAAATGTCTCTGTTTAGTCCATGTTACTGTTAAAAGCAAGGTTCCTTTTTTTAATTTATTTTTTTTAAACGAGGTGTTCATAAGCTAATTAGTATGTGCACACCTTCTCTGTTCTGCATCACAAGGCATCAGAGTATAGCGCAGACCTTTTTAATATAAGGGCAGTTCCTTTAAAGCTACTGTGAGGAACTTTTGGTTTGTGTCGATTTTGGCTCTCCCTGTGGACAAAGCCGTACCTCTTATCTCTTTGCTGATTTTGTCCTGTACATGCTTAAGTGGTGGTTTTTAACAAAAAGTCTCATCTTGCTTTCTTTAACAGTCATATGTATCACTCACTTTAAATTTTTGCCCTGGAAAATGTAAACAAAGGCAGCTTGCAGTTAATCACCCCGTCTGACACCAACCCCCGCCGGTGGTTTCAGGCATTAAAAATAACTATATACTGTAGAAATAATCAATCTTGTTGCTGATGGTCTGGTTTGCTTTTGTAGCTCATATAGAGTCATCAGACTGTTCAGTCTGTTTCATAAACAGATAAAAACTCCTCACAGGTGCTTTAATTAGAGGTCAAAGATAAGTGAGATGCATTCATGTGTTACGAGTATAGAAAAGTAGAGAAGGTTTAAAATATAAAAATTGTGTCAATCCTCTCATCTGTTTGTTCACTAAAAAAGAACGGGTCATCAATGCAGGGCTAATAGTATTGAATTCTTGTTTTGACCAAAATAAACTACCCCACATGAGTTGTGCGGATGACTTGCCTTCTGATGCAGTTTATTTCTCTTTGAAATTGATTTGATTTGTGCTAAACTGATTAACAGAGTTAAGTGGTCTGTTTTTTTTCATACATGTTTTTGAGTCCATATGCGTGAATCCCTTCTCATTGACTTTCTCAGAGATGTTACTGTAAAATATGAATTACTCACATTGTCAGCAGTTAAATCAGGTTGACAGTAGAAAAAAACAAACAATTGTTGCATAAATGATGTAAATGAAACAACTAAAGATGGCTAACAGCAACTTATGCTTTATGCATTAGCTCTGTAATATACAGATAAATACATCACTTAAAGTGTTACTTTTGGTTTCAAGGAGAAGAAGAAGAAGAAGAAGAAGAAGCAAGAAATCAAAGATATATTTAACAAAGACCCTTTCATATTGGTGTAATATTTATGAAATAAGTAGAAAGAACTGTTTTTAAAAACATCAGCAGCACTTTCTCAGGAATTTTGGAAGTTTATTAAAAGCTAACTTCCTGAAATGTTTAACAATTTTAAAATTAAATCCTAAATGAAATCATATGATCAAATGCCCGTTCATTCCCACAGTACTATTGCAGTAAGCTAGACTGCCCCAAGGTCACCTAATACATGAGCGGACCAACCATAGCCACAACATTTTTATCCTTCTTACCATATTGAAGACGGCCATCACCAGTATGAGAGCAGTGGTAGTCATGGTGAGAACCAATCGCAGCCAAGGATTATTGGTGACGATGATGCGTGAGGAAGTGGGGAACCAGGTTAGAGAGCAGATGGATCCCTTTCTTCCCTGCTGAGGATGCCAAGAAGCAGAAAGAATGATTTGAACAAAAATAAAGGAGGAGCAGTGGATAGACCTAAACCTCTCATTCTTGTTGATCAGATCACTAGTACTATGTAGATAAATAAAAATGTAAACTTGATTCACATGGAGATAAAAAGCAGATTTCCTGTCTGGTGGTTGTGATTATGCTTTGAGGATACATTTATTTGATAACCTTTTAAAACACTCTTTTAAAGATGAACAGGGCTCATTCTTTCAGTATAATATGCTTCATTAAATGGACTGTACTTACATGGTGCTTTTCTAGTCTTGTGACCACTCAAAGCTGCTTTTTAAACTGCAAAGCTGCTTTTTGGCTGACTGCCGGGGTCAGCCCTACACATGGGTCTGTATTTGACTGCGTGAGTGAGTGACGGTACTTTCAGAGTCAAATAAAGTAAAATAACAACAACAACGGCCCGGGAAACACTTCAAAATAAAAGCATTGTGTACAAACAAGGGGAGTCAGAATTCCAGATCGGGCTTTTACTTTGAAAAAGCATACCGCAAGTGTTGACCTTATTTACTTTCCATGCCTGTGTCTTTTACTACAGGAAGAGATGTTAACATTGCTGTCAGAGATCAGTAGGACTCATCACAATTCATTTTCACCGTGCATTTTGACCGAGAACCGCACGTGGCTTGCGCTAAAAATAAGCAACCCTCCCTACATTTTCGGGAGTCGGGCGAGATACGCACGTGTCACGCCAGCATTGTGAAGACTCATCCATCTCCATGCATTTCAAGTGAAAATGAACAAGTCCCGCAGCCGTCACACACACGCCTCGCTTCCAGTGCCACAAAAGCGCACGTTGACCCGATGCAGTCAGCCACATACTAGGTTTTCCCCTAGTCTTAGTCTAGCCTTAGTCTTTCACCTAGTCTATGTAGTTACACTACATGTCACATTCACCCATTCACACACTGATGGCAAAGGCCTAAAGTGCCAATCTCCAATCAGACCTATGCCCATTCATACATGATGGCTATGCCACCAGGAGCAATTTGACACTTCGACATGTGACTGTAGCAGTCAGGGATTGAACCCCCAACCTTTCGATTGAGAGATGGCCGACTCTACCACTAAACCACAGCCGCATTAGTTATTACTTACACAAAACACCCTGAACATAGAAATTTAGCAGAAACTTGCGTGTGTAAGACATGTCCTCTCATTAGTCTTTCAGTGGTGACCACAGCAGCTTTTATTGAAAACACATTCAGTGTTTAACTGATGCTTAGTACTAACCCATCATAAAGCAGCTTGTGAAGCTGATATGTGGGTCAAGGCAGACCAAAGGTTATTGAAAACTCTCCATTTATAAGAACATGCACTAGTTCCTGAGTGTATACTCCAACAAGCAAGAAGCAGGAAAATTGGCTCTTCCATGAGAAAACACGTATTGATCTTCCATGACACACTTGTCACAGGTTGCTGTAGCAGCTTGTAAATAACAGCCATCCCTCCACTTGAGTAGGATAACAAACAACAGCAGTGAATCGATCGAAGAACTATTGTGTGAAGGATGGTAAAAGATGGACCAGTTCATACAAGCTGAAAAATGTGACAAAATGTCACAAAATACAGATAAAAACAGAAGAAAGAACCTGAGAGATGAGACGAGCAAAGCAAAACTTTAACCTTTTCTTCATTTTCATGGTAGTTTTACAGTTAAAAGCAAAACCTTGAGGCAAAGTAATGTATGAAAGGTCGATATTTGATCTTGTGATTGTACTCACTATTGAATGGCCTGACGGTATCTTGTCAGCTGCTTACTATTGAAACAGTGGCTTACACAGTCATAAGAGACCGTATGGGGAGATTTGCAGAGAAAACTTGAAATAATGTACTAGAACATAAAAGTTTAGGCTCATTTAAGCTGTAAATAAAAGGATTCTGTATGAATTTCTATAGGTTTTTGACGAAGATAAAAACAATCACTACAGACATTGAAGTTTCCATACCTGTGAACATTAACCTCTGACCAACACAGAGAAGCTGTTCTGCTGTTAAATATGCTGCCGTGCGGGATCCTTGCTGTTTTTTTGGTAAGTTAAGTGTGTGTTTTGGTTAGAGGAAGTGACTACGGCCGCTTCACCCGCCGATCTCTACTTTGTAGTCTCTGGCTCCAAATGACGTCACCATCGCAAGATGGCAGCGCCTGTCACAGGGGCTGTTTTGGCATCAATTTCGTACAATGAGAGCAGATGGAGACGCATCGTCCATCTATATATACAGTCATTGGTATGCACGTGTACATCTATGTGTGTATTTACTGGTAAATCCATGCAGACCCACCAGAATGTGACCTGCGAAGCAAAGGAGCAGGATCAACACCAACAGCAGGAATGCCAAGCCAAAGGAGATCCCCAGCACAGCAGTTCTGCAACACACACACACACACACACACATGCACACACACACACACACACACACACACACACACACACACACACACACACACACACACACACACACACACACACACACATTACTTTAATCCCTCTTGGCGCCTCTTGTCTCTCTGCAGTGCCATCCAGGCCAATAAATGTAATGAAGGTTCTAATGTATTCTACCTCAGACCTGCAATCCATTTACATTGAGTAAGCATTACTGTGGATGGCACAGTTGCATACTGTATGTGCTTCGTAATCATGTCCATGTCCATGTATTACTTTTTTTTAAAGGAGGAACACAGTGTGGCTGTTTTAAGAATCCCTGCCATCAAACAGATGATGTCATGTCTAAATGTGCAGAGCAACAAACTGAGTGAAGATTAAGGGAGTGAGAGACAGAGGTGAAATAGACAATCAATGGCCTCTCAGACGCTGAATTACGCCTTTGGCTCTCAGAGGAAGTAAATGAGCATGACCATGAATTTCTCTCCCCGCCACAAAAGAGATGATGCACTTTAATTCACCTGATCTATAATCACAAGCAGACATGGTACCCTTTCATCTCGATCTGCTTTTTAGCATTCTGCCTCTTGCCCCCCTCCCTCTTCAATTTCAGTGTGGTCCTGCTGACGAGACAGCTGGCGTCTAATGGCTTTTTCACATCAACTGACTGCCACAGCTGGAGTGTGCTGATGCTAGGGGGGATTGTGCAGTGTACATTCTGTGATGGGCTGCAGACTTACTTGGGCAAGACGAGGACCTGCACTATGAATATACAGCAGAATATGAGGCAAGCGCAGGTGACGTAGTACTTGAAGGCTGGTAATGTTGTGGATCTGTACTGTAGAGAGAAGAAAGGGCAAAATAATTGGAAAATTGGATAGAACATTACGAGGATGTGTAACATAGCAACAGTAAAACATGTTAAGCTCAAATCTAGAGAAGATGAGAAGAATATAGGATTCTAAGTATAAGGCTGCAGTAAGGAATATGAAGTGGATAATCTATGTCCTATAAGGCTATTTTGCCTAATTAATGACTTCTGTTTCACTGAACTACACAGTTCTATTGATCTGTTTCCCTGGTGAGCAATGCTGGTTGGTGTTTTGTATGCATTCGCCTACCTCTTTCTCCAGAGCTTTGTTGTGAAAGAACAGTGAGATCCTCTGGATGTCTTCAGACTTCAGCCACTGCCTGGAGACAAGTGTGAAACAGACTCAGACTCAGACCATACAGAGTGACCACGTTCTTGGTTGTGTTGTGTGGTATCTAAACTTCCACTGAAAATACTAAGATCTCAGAAGCATTGCTACTTTTTATGTCAAATGCAAGATAAAATGCCAAGGAACCCAAACAAGTAAGAAATAACAGCAATCTACAATCTAAGGGGGGAATTCACTAAGAATGAATTGCGGCGGCTGATAGCACCATAAATTGCGCATCATTTGCTCCGTCTCAAGGTCCGATTCACAAAGCAAATTGCACCGATGATATTTAAGCACAAACACGTCCATAAAGCTTTGCAGATAAGTGCAGTTTGCTCTTGTTTTGTGTATGATAGTGAAGAGAACCTGTCTGCACCTCCACTCTCTGCTGCGCGGTGCTGCGCTCACAGGCGTTAAATTGAGCGCAGACTGACGGATCTCAACTCCATGCACAAATCGATGATGAGCAGGAAGAGGTGGGGGTAGTTCTTTAAACTTGTAAAGTCCAGAATGGACACGTGTTTACTAGTTTACGCAGCTTCTTTTTTTTTTTTAAGAGCACACAACAGCAGCTTGTCCATATAATAATCCCCGTCCTGCGTAAAGGCTCCACACTAGTGGACAAAGTGTGCCCGTGAGCCGGGGTTTAGCCACGCACAGCCCCTGACTGATTGGTCTCCTGACTATGGTAATGAAAATATATTATTAACAGAATGTATTTACAGACAAATACATTTTTTGATCACACAAAAGGGAGAATTGTTGTCCTGATCAGTGGAAACTGAGTGTGACAGCCCTTATAATACTGCGCCACAGTTACCACCAGCTCTCTGCATATGGTAATATTTTCACTGTAACTGCGCGGTGCTGTTAGCGCTGGCATTTGTGAATTATGCTGGCGAGGTTCATTTGCATAGAAAGGGGCCAAATTTGCAATGAATGTCTGCGTAACAACTCAAAGACACTGAGACACTGTTTGGTCTGTGGTGCACTCTGGGGTGCAATCAACCAATGAGGTGGAGTCTTTTTAAGTCATTTGCACAGGTTTAGCGGGCACAAAAGCCCCACAATGTTTTAGTGAATTCCTTCCTAATGTTCTAAAAATGTATATTTGCATCAGGAACTTTTGCCCTTAAAACGAACTTTGAACTATTTTACGATTATTTTATATTTGATTTATAAAGAGGTTTTTGCAAGTCATAATGGTTCAGTTAATAAAACTCCAGCAACATAATCAGAGAACTGTGTGTGAGTGTGTATGCTGACTTGATGTTTCTATTACTTAGTACTGGGAGGACATTCTATCTTAAGTGACTGTGTGAAGTGATTGTAGAGAGTGCTGCCGACATAAGGTGTGCAGCAGACATGCATACTTCTGCGAGTTGATGCCATCGATGGTGCGAATCATTCGCTCATTGAGCTCCTCCTCAAACCTCCTCCGTTGAGATTTGGACCTAGGATCAAAGGGAGGGAAGACCTTTAATGTGATTACATGTGTCAGGATTATTAATGCGTTGATTTCGCTTGCTCACCTTTCTCTTCTCTGGAAGTGGTACTGCCCCATTGGAACGTCCTGAAACAGAACCAGACCATTCATCTATCAATGACTGATATCTGCACCTGTGCGGGTAAGACAGAGAGCACCTCATTGTACTCACAGTTGTGTTGATTTTGCCATTGTCTGTGGTCATGCTATCCCTATGGTGGAGGTTGGCGAAGGGCTTGGCAGCGCCCCAAGACTCCAGGTATCGCGTCATTCTTACAGACGCCCTCATCTTCCCGCCATCCAGAGAGGGACGAGAGCGCACGCCCAACAGAGGGCTGTGCCTCTCAGTCTGCGGAAACCAGCAGGGATAGAGAAGGACACAGGTGGTCATTGGCATTCTGTTGTGAGTTAATGACACCCAACAGTGTGAAATTATAAAACTTTTGCTGAAGTGGCCACAGTGGTCACAGGTAACAGTTATGTAACATGGTAGCACAGTTAGAAGAGATATTAAAAGTATATGTTCATTAATAAATCCTGACTATGTTCTCCATGGGTAATATAGATCCTCAGCTGAAGTTATGTGTACAAGGAAACTTTTGGAACTTAGCCATGTGCAAATAAAGACAGAACGAAGCCATGCAGTTACAGTAGCACGTACTGCATCGCATCACGGAGCTTATATGCATTCAGTTAGTTATGAATATAATGTGACAACCCCCTCCAGTTTCCCCCTTCTCGTTTTACCTGTTTGCTCAGGTAAAATGCCAGCAGATTGTCCATACAGTAAAAGAACGATGAAGACATAGCATCTAAGCACAATGGACTACGTTTTTATGTTTTCCTGCCAAATCTGTTTTACACGGCTGGTTTTGCAGCTAAATTGCAGATGATAAAATTGATTAGTATTAGTATAAGGTATTTATCACAATCAAATAAATAAATGAATTTGAATTCTATTTGGACAAAAAGTTATTTTCATGCTTTTTTAGGAAGTGAAAGTATCTGACCTAACTGTAGTTCTTGGCAATACTAGGCTACTGAAATCATATGTATCATTGTTACAGTCTTAGAGCTGTACTTTGTGTAGTTGTTGCATTAGAAATAAGCGGGACGAACTGACATTGTTTCGTGAGGTCAAATCAATAAGCCTACATTAATTTACAATACATTTCTGTAGCATTCCTCTCTTGCCTTATTGCAGCAGCAGTGTTGGTTTTTACTGTAATAACTTAATCATCATAATCATCTTCTCATTTAAAAAGTCTGACAGCCGATGAAAGTGTCAAATGATGTGTAAAACGCCCCTTTTTCTGTGACCGTGCACAGAGCCTGAAGCAAAAAGTCTGGGTTAACTGAGAAAGTGTTGCAGGCTTTGTTATTATTATTTGTTGTATTTTTGATCAAGATAAATAGTAGTCCGGGCTCATAGTCAGTAGGTGTGAAAGGACTTGGTACTTGGGGAACAGTGGTCAATTAGCAGCTCTTGACGTCTGTGACCTGTGACGTTTTAAGCTCCTCAAAACACTTTTGGTATGTATGCTGAGTGTTGACCACTTTATTGCTGACAGAAACATTGCCCCGCATTAGGCCATACAGCAGAAAAGTGTAAACATGTACGTTTAAATCTAGTGATGGTCGGATAATGTTTCTTGTTCTGTTCCCCTGGAATTGTGTATTAATTGCTGATAGAGACAGGTGTTGTGACTCACCAAACAGAGCATATACGCCTATGAGAACTGAAATAGAGCACTGTCTGTAATGTCAGTGTTCATTTCCTGCGGGTGTACTGAGCAGCTCTGACAGTGACAATCAATGACAATGACAGTGGAGATGACACCTCCTGCGACCCATGCTCCATATTTGGCCTTGATCCATTCAGTCCTACTTGAAAATGGCACAGATCACACACAGCCTTTTTCCAATATCTGATGGATAGTAAAAATCTATCTGCAATACAAACACCTCGAGGATACAGAGTAGCATTGTGTATTGATGACGTGATTTCCTAAAAGGTTATTATGTTATGTTATGTAACAAAACAAGGTGATGCAGTTTAAACACCAGGTGTAAATTAGGTCTGTCTACTCATGTGTTTACACTCTTCATTCATTCATGTGTTATTAGCAAAATCTAAAAAAGGTAGGTTGAAAATATGCCAACAGGGTGAGTGCGTAACTCTCATGGAACGCACACTACAGAGACCTGAGAGTGCTATTAAAAAGCCAGCTGATAAAATGCAGCTTGTATGGTTGTCAAAGTGACCCCTCAATTTAAATGTACAACTAGAGGAGTAAGATATACTCCTCAGGATAGATTTTTGAAACATTACCTGAAAAATTATGTCAAATGTGTTCATAATTGTTCGGCAAAAGATGTCAGAACAGGTTCATGAAATTAACTTTTAGTTCTTTCTGACTGATATCAGATCCCATCGGCTGTAGTCTGAAGACGATATAGCCTCTGGGGACAACAGTGAACATGCCAGGCGTGTAGCCAGCGGTTAGCAATAAACGACTTCCAGTCAAGACTTCCTTTTCGGCGTGCTGCATTGTTACAGAAAAAGAAACCTTTTTTCTTGTGTTTTTGTAATTAACGGGTCTTACCTTTTAACAACCATTTTAACATCATGATGCAGATTTGTAAAAAGTAAAAATGAAGCTTTGTCAGGTCTGTCCTCAAGAGGAGAAGAAAACAACTTTTAAAGTGGTTATTTGTTGAACGGAGGTTGGATCAATCATTTCTGATGCATTCGAGGACGTCTGGAAATCTGAACACAGAACAGCTTTCGTGACACGCGCCAAGGGAATTTATCTCAAGCTGAATTTGTGATCTAGAACACAATGTTAGTTGAACTTGCTGCAGATGTCTGTTTATAGAGATTAAGAAGAAGCTAAATTGTTGGCAGATAGCTCTTGATACATGCTTGGTCAATATTACTGAGACTACAAGCGTACTACAAATGGAAACCAGAAGACTTGTCATCCCTAAAATCCACGTCAGTGCCTACAGATTCTATATTTCTATGTACATCATATATCTACATGTAAATAGATTAGACTGATGATAACAGAACAGTATCAAACAAAACATGCTCAGTTATGAACACAACTTTTAGTTATTAGAGTTATGTGAAGTTACTCTCTTTTAAGCTCTTTGGAGAGGAAATCAGAAAATGAAATTGAGAAGAGGAGCCAAAGAAGCAGAATTAGAGGACTCTTTTCGAGGACTTTTTTCGTCACTGATTAGATTTTCCAAACGTTCACTGGAAAGCATAAAGGCCTTGTTTCTTCAGCCAAGAAATGCCACTGAGAATCCTGAGGTCTATGAAGCAAATAGATAGTGAGCACAGTTGCCTGAAGGGGGAAAAAAGAAGGCCTTACCGCAGATATTTACGGGGGTGGTTGCATCTTGGCCAAGTAACGGAGGGATTAGAAAGGCAGAGGACTGTTAAGCATGTTTTTTCAGTTTCTAGCCAAAAACAAGGAGTACGGACTGAATGCCAGCAAGTAAAGTCTACATAGAGATGTTCTCAGCGGAAAGTTTACAAAAGAGGAAGCTCTTTTAAAAGTCCTTAACCAACCCTTTATGTCCTGCTTTGACAGGACGAGCTGGAAGATGTTGCAGGCAACACACACACTGCCTCAAGCGGAACATATTTTCAACTCAGTGGAGAGCTGACTTTACACCTTTAGAAATGTTGTTGATTTGACAACATGCTTTCATTGGTTAACTACACACAAACTTATTTTCCTAAACTTTATATTGTCAAAACTGTGTTCTTGGCAGGATGAAAAGGTGGCGTGGGATCTTTTGTGTTAACCTGACCTGCAAATCGAAACATTTCTGAAGCAGTGTGCTGAAAATAGACGCTTATAGTTCCACATTAAGGCTCATTATGTCATCCTGACCGAAAACACAGCTACTGCTGCTGCAGACCAACAACTGGAGTGTGTATATATTCCAACTTGACCATAAATAATGCCTTATTGCAAAAAAAAAAAGTATATGTCTAATCAATTCTTCAAGAGCAAATCGAATAACCTTTATTTCAGTTTCGTGACAACACATTTTTAAGCTAATCGATCATGTTTCAAACTGATTTATCTTTAAAAGCAACACTCTTTTCTGTCGTATGGAAGGGGACATTTAACAGGAAGACTGTAGTAACATTAATCACTACAGAAAAATACAATAAGCTAAGTTAGGAATCTATTGTTGTGTTAATGTTCCTGTTTTTTTTCATTAATTCTCTGTATGCGTATGTGTATCCTGTATCCCCTACCCTGCTGACATTTGCTCATAAGTGCCAAACACAAAGTTCAACTGTGACAATGTCATTAGTTTGCAGGTCACACAGCAAACTTTTGAAACAAATTCATAATTGACTTGATGCTGCAAGATAAAAAAAGTTCAATGATCTCAAAAGTTGTGGCTTTATGAACGTATGCTAACCTTTCAGTCATTTCTGAATCAATACTCTGAAAACATTAAATGTCAAACTCATGGTGGTACCACCAAGTTAGTGGAATTGAACTTCTGGGACCATGAATATTTGCATAAAATCCATGAAAACAACCACTGAGAAGGACTATTCATACTTACTCTCATATCTGTATTTATGAATGTTTGCAACAACAACCTACATCCTCTGCTCTTCCTTGTTACAGAGTAACCTCTTCAGTGTGACATGTTGACTGTATATGAATGTTTAAAACCATTTAAAGTGAATGGTATCTGACCTTGGGGTTGATGACTAGGTAGGTAACCACGCCATGTTCTTTCAAATAGGAATCTCGGCTCTGCCCGTTTCCAGGCTCCACTTTGTATGAACTCTTCAAATGCTCCAATGTCACTGACGAGATGTGGACCCTCCTGGGACGAGACAGGAAGGAATAAGAGGATGGATGATGAGAGGATTAAAGCTTGAAACATTGTGCCATGGACAGCATCGAAGTAATTATTTACCTTCCAGGTTTATAACTACACTGCCCTGCCACTCTCATTTTTCAGCTTTGTTTGTTACCCTTGCAAACAGAGCAGGTCTGGGATGGGAATATATTTTTTTCAGTGGGCATATTTTCAGATACCTTTCAGCAGGCAAGAGGAGACAAACCATTAGCAGCCCAGTGAGACAACGTGCTGCCACCAGAACCAATTTTCCCATGTTCGTCATAGGCAGGCAGACCTAATGGCCACATAACAAATGTAGAGCTGATTGGTCGAATGAGACGGCTATAATTGTCTAAAATGTTTATAATGGTGTAGAATTAGAGCAATGGGCATAACATGTCGGTCTATACTTTCTGATCAAAACAAGTTAGTAATGGGGCAAAAACAAAGTTACTCATGCAGTACACCTTTATATAAATATATATAAATATATATTTTCATCTGAGTGTGCTTTTTCTTGCTGCAACAAATCAATAAGTTCTTCCCTCAGGTGAATCATCACATTTGTTGTTATAATGGTGGTTTACTGGATTCAACAAACATTCATTTCAGGACACTGATACTGATATGAATATTTTTTAAGGTTGGAAAATCTGATTGGTGACATTTCACGCTGATAAATTAAACGAAAGAACAAACAAGAAATGAGTGTTACCCTTTTAAAATGAAAAAGCCGCTTTGAGACAACCCTCCACTAAAACCCGAGATAACTTGCTCACTTCGGCTTTAGGCCACATGGAACTGCAGTGGAGCCGATGGTAATTCACCGACTTGCTAGAGTGCAACTCAACACTAATGACTGTGTTAGCTAGAGCAGGAAGTGTTAGTCAAATCCCGAAACACAGCTTCCTCTCTAATTTACCAACTACAGCTTGCAACTTTGCAGGATCAAGCCTCTAGTTTGACAAACACACACAAATTACAGTTGGAGGAATCAAAATCAAGCATTCTTTGAAGCATTGCTTATATCGGGAACATTATTATTTGCATAAAATTTCATGAAAACAGCCACTGAGATAAACTATTTATATTTATACTCTTATCTGTATTTATTAATGTTTCCAGCAAGTAACAGCAGCCTACATCCTATGCTCGTCCTGGTTTTAGAGTAACCTCTCCAATGACTTAAATCTTACCCTGGCACACCTCCTGCCTCCATATGATTGGCTAGAGTTACGTCATGTGACCACACATCATACTGCCACTTCCTGAGGCCGATCACGCCACACAGGACATTCCCAGAATGGACACCAACGCGCATGTTGATATCGACTCCAGTGGCATCCCGGACCTTCCTGTGGAGCGCACAAAGCAAATAGATTAATCTTCAAAGGAATAGTTCAGCATTTTGAAAAAAAATTGGAAAAGTGACAATATAAGGTTAATATTAGTCTCATAGTCAGGTACAGAGCTGGAGTTGGGATGTAGTTAGCCTGGATTAGCATCAAGACAGGAGGCAAGAGGAAACAGCAAGCCAAGATCTGCCCTTCAAACACACCTATGAACACCTCTAAACAATGAGTCCAATTTATTGTTTCAGGATTAACCAAGCGGCAACCTCCTGTTTTCAAAAATGAAGTCAATGCAGAAGTGCAAAAAACTGCAGTTCCTCGAGTGGCCACTTGAGGCTCCGGGAAACAAGAAATATCATAATGACAGATAGGAAAATGCCCATTTTTACAGCAGAAATAAACATGTTTACAGCCTGGTACAAAAAACGTTTTTTTTTTAATAACATACCCGTTTTAATTATATTAAACCTTAAATCATAGGAGCCACATGAGTGAACTTCGTCTGTTTGTGTAGTTGGAGCCTTTACGGGATTTTTATACTCAAAGTTTGGACAAATAATCAGTCTCTCTGTGGGATTTATGGAACTTTCTGATTATCGGTGAGTTAAATGCTAGTGTTATTGTGTTGATATTTATTTTTAGCACTAAGTAGCAGGTATACTGTGCTTACTGTTCAGTGCAGTTCACCTGCAGTCAGTCACCACCACAAATAGAATCTCCCTCTAGGAAGGTAAATTAGCTCATTCACAAGCTAATGGATCAGCCACAGACTGTTTAGCTTTCATAACTTGGCATTTTTCAACCACTCGCTTTTCTGCACGCCACCCGTTCATCCAAATTTTGGCACTTTAGGCTCCTGTAAACCAACATGGCAGCGGCCATATTTCGGCTGAAACGTATTGCATTCATGTTGCTTCAAACAGTTAACACATTGTATCTTTGATTTCAGCTCTATCTATCTATCTATCTATCTATCTATCTATCTATCTCTTTTTCTCTTGATTTGACTTCTAGTCAGGTTAGAAAATCCTCCGAAATTGCACTTACAGACTCTGGTGCATCATGTCAGAGGTGGATGAAACTGAAAGGTATCCTTGATCCGATTGTTACTAAAGGTTAATTCTGTCAAGCAAACATATTGATCTATAAAACTAATGTGTGTGTTTATGCATGAGTGAAAGTCAGAGACAGTGAGTGGAAAGGGGGAAGCTAGGAGGAAATATTTATTCGGAATATTTATTTGTTCAGTTGGGAGGCTTATCATATTGAATTCACATTGTGTTTACTCCGGAGTTCAAACAGAGCTGTAATCAAGCCTGGCATTCCTTCTGCTCAATCTGTTTGACAGGCGTGTTTGTTTGTGTTTCCGTGTGTGTGTGTGTGTGTGTGTGTGTTTGTGAGAGAGAGTGAGAGACAAAGAGATCTGGTATTTTACTTGATGGCCTCACACATATCCAAGCCCATCTTCACGCAGTTCCTGGCGTGGTGAGGCAGGGACTCGGGCAGACCGGAAACGCAGTAATAACAATCTCCTAGAATCTTGATCCTCATACACTCGTTTTCCTTAAAGAGAGAGAGGAAAAGGGGATTAAGTGGGACAGGAAGTGGGGTACATCTGTCATCAAAATCCATAATCTGTCCAAAATGATTCCTGTTTTTCGCAAAGGTTGACTTTTTCATTTATATATTTCTTGTGCTCTTTGCTTTCACACAACTCTCTCACACACACACAGTTACATCCATCAAGCCCAAAATCATACACCCACACACATAACCCATTAGCTCTTATTCCACATGTGGGATGTATAACAGATCATCATTGCTTCGGGTTTATATAACGGCAGCTATGTCAGGCGGGAGGACAGAACTGCTGGACACAAAGCAGAGAAGAGCCTGACTCAACCCGTTTCGACCCGAATAGCAGAGCACCCATGAGACCGGGAGATACACTCCGACCAGCCTACACTGCTGCACCTGCAGCCGTTAGTGCGCACAGAGCTCTGGGACGGTACGGTACCGAGGCCGACACTGGCCGCAGGACAGAGAAGACATTAATTTCAAGGCCTCGCTTCATGTGATTGACAGCAAAAGACAGAATCTGTACTCTCTCTTTGATTATTTTGAAATGATGAAATTATGTATTTTGTGCACACTTTTTAAATTATATAAATTGTTATGAAGTTTCAGCGACATCAGCTGAAAGCTATCTTTGTGAACCAAATCACATACAGTATGTCTAAAACATACTTAATTTCCTTCAAAAAATCCAAATGAATTCTTTATTCAAAATGCAGGGAGAATCATAAACACTGTAAAGTATCTTAGTCCGATACAAGACCACAACATTAATGTTTTTCACCCATTCTGCTGATTGTTTCCATGACGTGGTGTATGGCACGTCAAACATATGAATGACGATATGCTCTTGAGTTACCTTTGCAATCTGGTCGAACTTGCCAAAGAGTTCATTCAGCATATGCACAAGTTCACCTGGAGCGCAGTCACTGGCCAGCCTGGTAAAGCCCACAATGTCAGCATACAGAATGCTGCAGAAAATAAATATCACAATAAATATACCAATTAATATTTCAAAACTGAATAACACAACCATCAAATAACACAAGTTATTGCATATTATTTTTTCATAGCTCTTTTTAAGGAGAGGCCAAAGGCCATTTTATTAGTTAAATGGATTCAGTTCTTGAGCACAGAGGAAACATTTTACTACAGAAAGCCTGTGGATTTATTATCTGAAAATCTAATAGGTCTGAATGAAGAAATGGTTTCTAATGCAATAAAAAGAAATAGCAGTGCAGCTTTTTTATCTGGACCAGGCATCTAATCTGTTGTTTCTCATTAGTTTTGTAATGTGAACTTCCTGTCCTAGAAATATTTCACATTTACATTCAATATTTTTCTATTTTTTTTCTTTTATTATGGGATAATATGACAACAAAGCAAAATGTGACATGAAAGACAAAGAGAAAAAAAATAGACAGACAATGTACAGACATACAATAACAAACAATTACAGTTACAGAAATGTATGGATCATGTAAGAGAAGTCTGGGAGTGGTGATATCATTTTCAGAGAGGAAGGAGAAGAGGAAAAGAGAGAGAGAGGGACAAAAAAAAAAAAAATAAGTAATGAGATGAAATGAACTACATGAAAATGAAAATTTAAATGAATGTGTTTTAGCTGGAGATTGTGATATTTATCTTTGTTATGTGATCTGAAACAGAGCTTTTATGAAGACCAAGAGTAATTTATTTTTTGCATTAGCCAGGGAAGATATGTATATTTTTTACATTAGATATATTTAAACAGCAATTAAATGCACAAAAAATTACGCAGAACATTTGCAAAAAAACTATGGGCTGGTGTGTAAAAAGGGTTTGGCAGTTTACTTGCTAAATGTTAAACAGGCAGTCTGAACTTCATACATTCATACTTCACACTTCAGACTTCATACATTATGAAATGTGACAAGTCTGAAACACTTCTGTAGGTATCTGAGTATTTCTCAAAGAATAAGAATGATATTTGCCACAATCTAAACTGTCACTCAACTCCACCAACCAAATGTTACAGCTGCAGACATGGTGGTGGAGGCCGTGGCTGGACTAACTGTCTAGTGCAGGTGGATTTCAGAAAATCACAATGAAACCTGTCCTTGGGTGTTAGGTCTTTGTTCTGGAGAGATTACCCTCTTTGCTGTGAGAGGGATCATGTGAGAATTTGTTATTATTGGAAGGATAATACGCAGATCAACTTTAGAAAACACACACACACACACACACACACACACACACACTCATCCCTGAGGCCCTCTCAGACATCACACACTGAAATTGTTTCTTCAGAATGAGTGAAAACAGGTCTGTGGAGGACATCCTACAGAGAGGCTCTTGTGTTTAGCCTGAATTTGTTTCTTTGAACCTAACGAATACAGAAGAGGGTGTCATTGAGAACAGGGGACATAGGCTCCTCTTAATTTGGCAAAGTGACCTCAGACTACAATGTAGGTGGATTAACTCTGAATTGAATTTGGCCATGACGATGAAAAGGAGTACCAAGATGGGATGGTGGGGAAAATAGAGGAGAGGAGAAGAAGAAATAAAGGAAGATCACAGAGGGTCAGAATAGCACAGAATAGGAGCAATCCAAATGTGAGAGCAGGTAGAGAGGGGAGGACAAAAGTAGACAAGGGGTGAGACACGATGAGTGGGAGGATGGGAGGGTACAGGAGCAATCGAGAGCTGAGATGAGAGCAGAAAATAATAACCTTTGCGATGTGGAGGCACAGATAAAGGAGAAGGAACCCAACCTGACATTGGTGTGTCGTTGCACGTAGAGGTTGTGGAAGTTATTGGTGCTCTCAGTTCGACCGAAGTTGGGCCCCTGCAGCCTCTGGATGATCTCGGCTTTCATCACTCGGGCTATGTGAGCAGGCAGTAAGGACAACAGCAAACGCTCCTGGAGACGGGGAGGGGAGGGATGAGGGCAAAAGAGGCAGAGTCAAGCAATCAGGATTTGATATGGAAAAAAAGACAAGGCAACCTGCGGGATGCACACAGCTAGGTTTTTGTCTGATTTTTATTTCTTACTCCGAACATAACTGGAGCTCTTTGAGACAAAGAAAGAACAATAAGTGATCATGATTAATGTCGATATGCTGCTCACACATATGGGTGGAATATAAGCAGAGAATTCTTCTCTTAACTGTTTTTAACAATACTGAATAAAGTTTACATATGTCAGCATATTAACAATTGTTTTGTTATATCGTATATAATAACAGAAACAATACTACAGAACCAAACTACCGGTAATTAGAATAGAAAACAACATATTAGACGACTTTTCTACGGTAGCTTCTCACTCACTTCTGAGAATTTACTCAACAACATTTTGCTGTTCCAACATTAAACAAAACATAAATTCCATTAATTTTCTATAAAAAAGTGGTTAATACAGTGTATCTCAATCCACATTATCAGCGACAAATAGCTGAAGGTGGAGCAGTAAATGATATCGACACCAACAGAACAGAATAGAACAGATATGACAAGACACTCTGGTTTTTAATACTACATATAGATGTATATTTTCACATCTCTGCATATCTGTTTACAAAACACATGGAGAGATGCAGAGATCCAGGATCAATCACCCATAGCTGCTGTTGTGTAACTGTGGAATTTGTGGGTTTTTGGCTTTGATTTAGCACCATACACGTCAGATGGAGGGTAGTTTAAGGGTGATTTTGGTGGTGTGTGTGTGTGTGTATGTGTGTGTGCATATAAGAGAAAGTGAATAGCAGCTGCCTGAGGGGTGTGACTCATAAATGCATCTCACAGCAGAGAGGGTCATTACATTGTTCACACACCACAAGCTCATTTCCTAAAACACAGCAGCAAATTAAGTGGAGAGAGGGGTTTGGAGAGAAGAGGGGGGGACTAAAAATAGAAACCCACACCACCCGCACATATTTACTTATTCAGCACTGAAGCAATATGGACACTCTACTGTGAGCGTGCAGAGGGGGTGTTATAGCCTGAAGAGATGTGGCTTTAATAATCATGTTTGATTAATGAACAGAAGTGATCTGTACTCAGCTATTGAATGAAATTTGGCATTTGATTAGTCATGTACTGGCATGTGCATGTATCCTTACACACAAACACACACGTGCGTGCGCGCACACACACACACACACACACACACATAGATGCAAAGGCAGAGAAGCCTGTGCTTTCAAAATTATTCAACATGAAGATTGTTGATAAAGGTAAATAGTTTTGTTGTTTAAACACCATAAGAAACACGATTTATTTATTTTATGTTTTTCATGTGGATGTATGGTATTTTGTTATATCATTATTATTATTATTATTATTTATTTATTTTCTCATTTTAATTATTCAATTTGTTATGTCTGTTGATGGGGCCAGGCAATGCGAGGCAAGGTGAAAAGTGCTTGCTGTCTTCTATATAATTGCTATTCATTATACAATTTGATGTGATCTGCAACTTAAAACCAATAAATATATTGTTAAAAAAGAATACAAATACAAAGCCTGGGCTGAAGGAAATGTCATTAGTATTGCTGGTTTCATTGGAAATGAAACATATTTTGACCTGAATTTTACACTTCGGGGATAAACAATACTCTTACAGTAACAAATTCAAAGTAATCCGATTAGACTTTCACTGTCACCAACATGCCAATTACATTGTAACGCTGAATATGATCAGAGTCTCAGCCAAATTGCTTTAAAAGCGTCAGATGATGAAGTTAAAGACTGTTAATGAGGGAAATGAATCCCAAAGTAAGTAAGTGACGGGCTATTTGTGTTTATACGGCTGGTCCTGCATTCCGACAGTCAGGCCAAAAAATAGTTGTAGTTGTACTGGGTATACAAAGACACTCTGCCATATTAATGTCCTGTATAGTTGTAACAAAGGTCTCACATAGATTATTATTTAAATTTTGTATTCATGTGTTGAAACATTTATTCAGCAGTAGTATGAAAGCAGGTGCAACAGCTCCAAGTTAACAATTACAGTTAAATCACATTTTTATTTCACATCTATCTTCGTGTTTGTGTACCTGCTGGTGCTTCTCAAACTCAAGCTTAATGGGGGACTTGATGCAGTTGCAGGTGTCTTGGTAGGTCTGTTTGAGAGCCAGGTCCATCAGGTGTTTGTGGTACGCCCCCGCCAGGTTGCCACAGGTGAAGATGATCACATTGGCTAAGATCTGCCACCCACACCACACGCACACATACACACAGAGAACAAGGGATTAAAATGTTGTCAGGAGGTGACGCATGTCCCAGATATGCCTGAACATGTAACTTTCCTGCTATCTGCTACCTTCCCCTTAAGCCTACATTATTACCTTGTAAAAGCCGGCGAGAGCACACACTTCGACCGTGCTTTTTCACCACTAAGTCAACCTCGGGCTCTTTAAAATGTGGCCTTGCATATCAATAGGTTGTCCTTGTTGCTGTATCCAAGGGCAATGACCGTCTTCGACCGTGTTTTATTGTTGGTAGGCTTTTCCACTGTGTATAAGAGTGTATGAGAGAGCGAGAGGAGAGATACTATTTGGATTTGAGTATTATCAGTGTGTTTGCTTTAGTGGATGATTAGAAAGAGTCACTGTTTGCGTTTGTAAGCATTAGACATGGACATCAGCTCCGGTTACTTTTATAAATGTTGTCTATTGTGAGTTACTGATTTTATGCTTATCCTTTTGGACTGTGATGTTTGTTGTGTGGTGTTTTACAGAAGCAGGATGAGGTTTTTATTTTGTGATGAGAGTGTAGTGTGCTAATCCATCCAGAGTTCATTCAGAGCCACAGTTTTAAGCTGTTCCCTGAGTATATTAAAATGCAGTTCTTTTGACTCTGGAGGCTTTGCAGATTGCGCTGTGTCATGATGGTACAGGATAGGTTCACTGCTTTACAGCCCAGACCCTATCAAAATATTGTACCTCATCATTTTGAACAGCATTACCAAAGTGAGAAACCATTCCCTGCGCTGCTGCTAATAGTACAGTGAAGCAATCATTTACAGCCATCATCTGCCATAGAGGCAGGAAGTTGTGTAAATTTGTTTCAACAGTTCCGTATTGAGCTGTATGTTCAAGCGTTTGATATTCAACATAAGTAATCATCTGCCCTACCTGCCAGACTAGAGGTTCCAGCTCTGTGACGACGGAGGCCAGACAGATGCTGAGGGTGACAGTGTGTGAGAAGCAGGTAATGGCGCTGGCGATAATGGCCCCTCTCATGGAGAAGGGCAGCATGGTGTAAACGACAAACACAATAAACAGGAAGAAGGACACCTGTAAACAGAAAACAGGAAGATGTTGATAGGTTAAGGGGCAAATTTATCTGAAATAAACCAGATCTATTGCAAAGCTCTGGATGTTCTGGGTGTGGCTTAATTTCGTTGTCACCCATTTCAAATTATTAGCTAGTATTTAATAGAAATGTGCAGACAAAATACGCTCAACCCCCTCATGCTTCAGAAATGACTCATTTTCAAATTTCAAAATGTCCTTAGTGGACAGTAAATATACTAAGCATCAGATGCCAACCAATTCTGGGCTCATTTTCATACCAGTACTGCAGTAATGCCAAAACTGCCACAGCAAATGCCCAAATATAGATCACAAAAATGTCTGCAGTTAAATCCCATCAGAGATTTATGTTCTGTATCTTCTAACAATAAACTGCTGATCCTGTGATTAATGATTAGAGATGAGTGGGCTGCTCATTCAGCATTACAAAACACTCTGTGATTAACCGCCTTGAAAACAAAACACATCAGAGCATCAGATAAAATACTGAAGAATAACTTAATGACTGATCAAATATCGTTGTACAGATGGGAAGAAGAAGGCTGTGTGACACTTTATTGAGAAATTATTAAGATGGAGTTTCCTGCTTGTGTACTGTAATCAGTCCTTTTTTCTTTTCGGATTTCCACCAAAGCTATGGCCGCTCTGACAGTATGTGTGTGTGCACACGTGTGTGTGTGTCCTACTGGGATGTTCCTAGATACCTTGTGCCTTAACCTTCTGCTTCGTCCCTGTCCACTTCCCTTGTTGTCAGTCCACCCCTTCCTGTTATGCTAGCGACCAGTGTGAACGGGTCACAGTTTCAACTGGGACACCCAATGAACTCTGACCTTCCTGCCTGTCTGTTTATTTCCTCTGCCTTTCAGGTTCAAAGAGTCAGTCTGCAAACAGGAATCTACTGACAGTGACAGCTTGGAGTGAATCAGATTTGCTGAAAACACAAGTTGACGGAGGTTCATCTGGCTCACACCTGATACCTAATGATTCATCCTGTCAGACATTTAAAAATGAAAAAATATGACATGCAAATTAAAATACTTTGCTGCCTTTGAGCAAGTGCTAGTTGGGATGAGCTTTTCACAAGCTACTCACAATGTTTTCAACATCAACGTTATAAACATTATTTGCAGTGACAGGGCACTTAGTGATGCAATAGATAGGATTAGACAGACAGATACACTGAAATGAACAGTGGATAAATGTGATTGTTTGGTTGATTGAATTCCTTCTAAATAAAGTTCTGAGCACAGAGAACAGAGGAAGGTGTTTTGTGTAGGTTTTGACTTTCTGTTGCTAGGGGCACCAGCTTGAGGAAGGATGCTGACAACAGGGCAGGTCCTATATGTTTTGCCATAATTTTCAACTCCTAACCTTGAACTCCTACCTCTGGAAAAAACAGAGGGCAGTTGGAGTCTGTTTGGGTGTCTGTGTGAATTGAGAATGGCAGTCCAATTTCAGGTGCGTCACCTGCTCCTGTCTGCCACGCAGGCAGCCAGAGACACTCCATCTCCACAGCAACCTTGCCTGAATCCTAATACACCTTCAAACACCTTTAGATAGCAGCTGCAGTCATCATCTCGCTTCTTCCATTTTCTTTCTCTCGTTTCAGCACAAACCCTTCTCTGTGTTTTTGGATGAAAGCAGGACACACACACACACACACACACACACACACACACACACACACACACACACACACACACACACACACACAGACACACACACACGCCTCAGTGCACACAGACGCACAGCTATGCATGCTCCAATACCCACATCAGAAATATTAGGCTCTTTGCTCCCTTTTGCACTTGTAAGTGTTAGCAGCTCGGCAGCATTTTGGGATACAATCACCCTCGTATTTTGCAAGTATGTGCCAACACAAACGCACTCACACACCAGTCCTCTAGATGCTAGGGTACCAGGTGTAGTGGCCACATTCAATCTGTCTTCTGGTAAGAGCCATGGCCTTCAAAGGAATTGAATAAAGCCCAGACTAACAGGATAATGCAGCTGGATGGTGGCACAGCTTGTACTGTAGCGGGACAAGGTATTTTTTGCGTGAGTACACAAAGAGGGTGATCGGGACAGGATGTTAGGGGTCGGATGGAGGGTTTAAGAGTGAATGATGGAGCACAGCACCGGCTTCTTGCCACGTATGTACCTCTTTCTCCGTCTAACCTACTCACTCACTTTTTCAGGCCTTCACTGTTATTAGCTCTGTGTTCTCCATCAGACATGCTGTTCTCTCAGTAATCACAATCAATCCAACCCGCTGCGAGCCGGCTGCAATTCCAGCTGTTCTCTTTTCACTGGATTTTTCTGTCTTTCTTGCCTTTCTGTCTTTCCTTCTTCTTAGATAGATAGATAGATAGATAGATAGATAAAAGAGTCATGGGAGCAGATGAGAGTGATTAATAATGTAAAATGATTATGCTCTCACAGGTGGCTGATGATAAAAATACATCCACCCCAGAGGAGGGAGGGAAGGAGTGAAGCAGTGGAAAGAGGGGATAGAGAGGAAATTTGGCCATGCTGGGGTGTGCGGAGGGGGGTCTTAACAGGAGAGGAGGAGGCAGGTGGAGAAGATGGAAAGAGAAATATGGGATTTGATGAATAGGGGGAGACAGGGTGCTCCCATGAGAAAATAGGATTCCTGAGACAGAGAGAGAAGGTATCTGGCACCAAAAACTAATGTGTCTGTCTGCTGATCTGCTCACCTCCAGCTCTCATCAGGCATCATTAACACTCGTCACATCTGGAATTAATGCTGCGCTCCCGCCTGAGCACATGCACATTGACACACGCACGCGCATGCACGCACACTAATGCATGCATATAGAAAGGAACACTTAAACTGGAAAAATGTCTTAAGGGGCTCATTAACACACTTATGCATCACAAGAAGCCTTATTGTACATGTTTCAAAATCTCCCAACTCTATTATAGTGCAATGCATTGCATCTTTTGCTTGTGTGTGTCTGCTGTGATGTAAACTGTTAAAGTGAGCTTATCCAGTTAATTATCTTACCACAGTAGTAACCTGATCCAGAGTAACTTCCAGCGCTTAGGGCCTTTCATATTACATTACTGTGTGGTTTCACAGGTGAGATTACCAAAGCCCTGTTCATGCCAACACATTCACTACTGTGTCAAATGTTGGACTAATGCTCTGTCCAGCTGTTTCTTGGATTTGGGGAACTTTAAACACCTGCAACCCCAGTCAAGCTCAGTGAAACCTACTATTAAACATACAAACAGTAGCATAAAGCATACATTTAAACATCCCCTCTAGTGAAACTCAAGTTTTTAACCTTGTAAACATCTCCTAGTGTTGTTTTTCATGTGCTACAAGACATATCAGGGATAACATAAGCAGTCATATCAATGGCTGGGTCTGTCTGCTTTTAAACCGCAGTGTACCAAGGACAGGCTGAACGACACGTTTTCAGATTGGCAGGTTTGAGACGTCACAAACCTAAGGATCCAATCCCGTTAATGGACGGAGTGACGCTATGCATATCATTATGTGCAAACCTATGGCAACCACTTCCACAATGTGCCTGCCAGCTGTAACTGTCTTCTTAATTTTGCAAACTCACTACTGACTACTAATGTTAATGTAACTACTAATAATTACTAAATTTCAAGCTAGTTAAGTTTCAACAAGTTGCCACTAAATGACGGCAGACACGTGTTTTGTTTTTGTGACAGAGGGGGTGGTTGAAAATTTGCATAGTGGGCAGGGACAGTGCAGATTCTGGAATTTTAAGACACCTTTAAGGGTGCTTTCACACCTGAGCTGTTTGGTCTGTTTGAACTGAACCCTGGTGCGTTTAGCCGGATGGTCCGGTCGGTTCGGGGTGGTGTGAAAGCAGTCTAGAACTCTCGGTTCGCTTCCAAGTGGTCCAGAATTTGGTTCACTGTAGGTGAGAAAGCGATACAAACCAAATATAGGAAGCGAACCAAAAAACTGTGTATTGTGGGTTTTTAACGGTGCTGACACTTGCAGAAACAGCTACACAGCCAGGCAGCAAGATGGGTGTAGGACAGACGTGGGGGAGCGATGATGAAATAGAAATATGGGCTGACCAAACTATTTTTTCAAATGCTTGTTGAAACGCACAAGAACACAGAGGTATTCAAACTGTTGAGTGAAAAACTAAAGGAGAATGAAACTGATGAAACTGTGTAACAATGTCGCATAAAAGTAAAAAAAACTCAAAACAAAACATTAAAGTCCACGATCAGAGTGTTCTCTCCCTCTTTGTTTTCTTCAGGCAGTTTTCCCATGAAGAAATTCGGACCAATCAGGAAGCAGTTTGCCTTGCGCATCAAAACTTTTGGTCCGTTGGTAAAAGCTGAAGTGTGAACACAAACCAAAATCGAGGCAAAATGCAACATTGTAACTATTTGTTCTTTGATTCGGATCAACGTACCTAAACAGACTTTAGGTGTGAAAGCACCCTACAACAATTTCAGAAGAAATCATTAAAAAGTCAGGCATAGACAGTGCTCTCTATCCTTCATTCAGCCAAAATTAGCTAGCTAGCTACAGTTGAACTAATCTATTAGCAGTAGTTGTCTTTTCATCCAAAATTGATGGTGAACACATATAAGAATCCTTCTGAAGTCTACTGACTACAATTAAGGACCAAGTGTTCCAAAAAATGAAGTGGAGTACTAAACCTCACACTGTTACGAAAATGTAAATGTAAGAACAGAAAGCTTAGCGGGCCTAGCAACAGTGACTAACACTCATCCATATATACACACATTAAACAAACACAGATTTTTCTACCTGGTCCCAGGGGCTGAGGATCCCTCCTGAGAACATGAACAGGTAACCCATGGTGACCAGACAGGCCCAGATAAGAAGAGAGAAGAGGCCGAGCATCCGCTTGAAGACTGACTCGATGCAGACGAGGATGAAGATGGACAGGAAGAGGAAGAGAGCAGCGGGAACTGTGATCAAGAATGTCAGGTGGTCCTCTGTATTCTGCAGAGACAGAAATAGAGAGAAGATTTCAGATTGAGTGAGTTTGCAGTACATATTCAGAAGGACACTCACACAAACAAATGTTATAAGGATTGACTGTCCTCTGGGTACATTTATTACTGTGGTTTATTCTGAATACTGGTGATAGTATTTATAAAATTAAATGTTTTATATATTTTCTATTTCTAAAGTGTTTGACAAAAAAATGGTAAACTAAATGCATTCATATAACGCTTTTCTTGTCTTCCGCCACCACTCAAACCCTTTCAAACACTGTTGGCAGAGAATGCCGATGGTTATGCCTTTCGGAGCAATTTGGAGTTTGTGTCTTGCTCATGGACACTTTGACATGTTGACTGCAACAGGGACAGGGATTGAACCGCTAACCTTCCAATTAGAATGCGACCCACTCTGTCTCTGAGCCACAGCCGTCCAAAAACAAGACTAGGTCAAAACCTATGTGGCTGACCGCATTAGGTCAATGTGCGATTTTGTGGGCAATGTGTCACAAGGACTGTCCTTATGAGGCTGATGACAACGTGTTTGAAAGCAGGTGCGCGCTGCAGACGTAGGTGAGGACAGCAGAGGAGCAGCGGACATGCAGCTCCGCCTACTACCGAACAAAGTATCCAGAGCCGTATAGACAGAGAGTTGCGTCAGGTACAATATGTTCCATGATCCACCATTGAGATGTCGCAACTCTCTCTCTCTACGAAGAACCGTCACTCACTCACTCAGTCAGTCACATACAGACCCATGAGTAGGGTTGACCCCGTCAGTCAGCCAAAAATAAATATACAGATACAGTCATGCAAAACTAAAAATATCAGCAGTGAAGGCACATAACATTGTCGGAGCAGAGTTCACATTGTGCTTTAGATATTACATTGCAGTTTAACTCTTTCCTTTAATTATGAAACAAACAATCAAGGTCAAATTAAAATGAAAACACATTTTTTTTATATTTCTGCATCCCATTGAAGACATTCAGTTGACATAAAGATATTACAAGTACAACATGACACACGCTCAAACAGACGAACAGACGGCACACAGATCGGCAGACAGACAGTCTGAGCCCAGAGAATGTGCTACAGCATCACTTTGCGCTCACACTGTCAAAGTCAGCATTTACAAACTGTCAACAGACACACACACACACACACACACACACACACACACACACACACGATCTCTCTCTGTTTGACTCCGACCAGACCTCTCTTATCCTCTACTGCCTCTTCCTCACTCTCACTTTATGTTCATGTTTCATGTTTGCAGATAAGGAGGATATACACAACAAAAACTATACTAAGAAATCTAATAAAAAAAAGCCAGCCTCAAGCTTTTTTTCAAGTGAGTTAATTTTGAAACTTTTTCCTTTTAACCACATGATCAAGTGCAAATGTTCTCTCTAACAGTCAGAAATTTTCCTTGGCTTTAAGACAAAGGAATTCACATCAGACAAAATGACTCCTTCAAACTTTTTTTGATATGTCAGTGTGTATTTCCATCAGTGTCACAATAACTGTGCTCATATTTTCACTTTTAATGTTCTCAATATAAAGACATGAAAAGTTGTGCAGTGATATTGTAAGATTTATGTCTCTTCGTGTGTCTTATTATTATTCATGTTAACAGGAGGAGACTGCAGCACCTTTCAGTTCCACTTAATGTCATCCTGCAGAGCACTTTCATCCTTCTGACCTGTCCATAACCTCTGCATCTGCCTGAAGCAATTAGTCATTTTGTGGCGAAAGTACCTCTTCTGATTTTGACTCAATAATAATTTACTATGCAAAAATATAGTAACACACTCTAAAACATGCACACGCAAAAGGAGGTCAGTGTAGGAATAAAGTACCCTCTATGTCCTTTTGCCCTTTTCACGCCAAGTAAATTATGGAACAGCAGTTAAATCTCCATCATTTGCTGGATGGAGAAGACTGACAGCTTCCACACACAGAGCGCACTTTCACAGACTCGATCCTACCCGACACCCACGTATAGCATTTTAAGTTATTCCAAAGTCATGATTGCCCCGACAGGTCCACTAGCTGTAAATGTTTAATTAGCAAAAACCCTGTGTGATTAGATGTCATCAATTTTACAGTAAAAAGAACATCGGAGTGGGCTCAAAATTACTTGAGACTGATTCTATTAACATGCAATCTCAGGGGTTTTTTGTAACAGAATAAAAAAGTTTCACAGACTCAACCCTTGAATTTGTGGCTGATTTGACAGTTTATTGACTCAAGCTGCTTGTTAAGAATAGCAGAAGGTATTTGTCCAGAGCAAAAGCAGGAAGAAAGCATTTTGCTGTGTATTAGTGTAGCTGCACAATGTAACAGAGGTAGTATGAGTCAGGGTCTGGCAAAGGGATCCCATGGGAGCTGGCTGCTGACGCCATACCAGCTATACAGTCAGCCAGGGGCGCAGACTTGAATCCCAATGAGGATGTAAGCAAGAGTGCAACAGTGAAGGGATACCTGAGTGGACATCAGTAACAAAGACCCTTGTTTTCACATCAAAACACAAGTTGCACAAACTGTATGCACACACACATGTTAGGGAGGGAGGAAGCTACACCCTCACCACTTCACTGTTTTCATGTATTTGTGTTAGAAAAAAGGAGGCATCTGCACTTTGCACATTTCTGATTGTAGGCCATCTAATCCTGTTAAAACCTTTTTGAAAGCATTTAAAGCCACTTCCCTCAGCATGGCATAGAGGGAGGGAGTTGTGCCTGCCTGCCATAATATACTGCATTGTCATCCAGAACAATTATTTCCTTTTTTAGCCCAGTCTGGCTTATCCCGCTATTATACTGGGAGGAAAAAGGGGGAACATGAAGGCATAGCAGCAGCAAAAAGAGACGGAGAGATGCAGTAATCTAATTATTCAGTAGTGAGAGGCACAAACGCACCAAATACATGATGTCAGAGAGTAGGGAGATGTGGAGCAGAAGTTTGGGCTGATATCATAAAATTGTATGTGTGTATTGTAATTTAGCCTTTTTTAATATTTATCCAGCCTGATGAAGCAGCACTCGTGGCAAATGTCTGCAATCTGCTCTCAGCTCGGTTATGAAAGTCATCAATAATCAACAAACCTTTCCTCAAGCGCTCCATTTGCAGTGCAGAGGAACATTGACATACACTCACACCCTGTTAAAACAGGCCAAAGGTTACTGATCAAAGATTATGAAATAAATGATTAAAACTTGTTTGAACTATAGTACTTAGTTTATCTGAAGCCCTAATCACTTTTAAACTACTTATTGTAATGAAAGGGGAAGTTTGATACCACTTCCAATGCTCATCGATATCCATCTGAAGGTTTTATCAGCCATAAAAGGAGAATAAAGTCTGCTCTGGTGGATTTACACTTTTCATTTCAATATATTTTTGGAACAAATATTTATACAACACTATTTTCATTCATTACAGGTCCCTAGAGGAGGACTTCATCAGTGGGCTGTAAGGTGTAGAAACTGTAATTTCATAATCAGACAAAAAGACGCCAGATTGCAGATCAGTGGTTTGGCGTCCCAAGTGGATTAAACCAATTTGAAACACATCCATACAAGCAAAAACTCCCACCAGCCAAATCATAAATCAAAAATAGATCATGTTAATATGGACATTTATTACATTTGAGCTGAAATTGATATTCTATGAAATGTGTGAATATAAATGTTATCTTGAAGGCTAAATTACCCCTCATCTTGCAAACTTAAAAGTTCCTTTTTGGAGCTTTAACAAGTCTATGAATTAAAAGTCAGAATATTGTGACCTTTTATTTTGTCATACTAAAACAATGTGGTGTTTTCTTGATAAATAGCACACACTGAAAGGTTAAAAGATACAGGATGTCACTTGGGAGCAGAAGCAGTGTTATGGTCTTGGTTTGTTGTCAGCTTTGGTTGGCTTGTTGGTACAAAAAAAACGCAGTCAACCAAAAAGAACGTCATTTTTTGCAAAATCAACTACGAAATTCTGGACGTTTCTACAGATTGAAATAGTGTGACAGTTAGAATTACAGTCTGATTCAACTCAAAGTCCTGTGTGTTTGTGTAGAGCTCTATGGTGTCTCTGCAGCTCTGACCACACCTCAGTCAGTGATGTCACAGCATCTACTTCTCCCCCATTCATTCACCTTCCTGCCCCTAAGTAAAACACTGGTGATCCATCATTACAAAAACACATTGCTCTCACTGCCCCACATCTATCAAACTGTCAACGATGTGGAACATGCTATTAATATAAAAACATAAAACAAAATGCAAAGACTGGAAATGATTTGAAAGTGATCAGCTGGCCTACTGAAGTCAATAAACTCTGTAATCAATTATATAAATCAGGAAAATAATGAGCGCTTTTTTGTCCAATTCATAGATTTCCAATGTCCCATTACCAGATGTAATATTGATAATTTATATTCTTCCTCTATTAAACTGTCAAATGGTGTTTAAAAAGTCATTACAATTACATACTGCCCTGTAATTACTAGGGCTGCACAGAGTCACACACGTTTGGGCACTCAAATACACACACACACACACGCTCAGGCATACCCATACAGATTTCAATCAATACATCTTGAAGGCAACAATAAAGAACCAGAAGAACTATTTTCTCTAAACATTGCAGATAAGCCTTAGAAGGAAATGAGAGACTTCCCCAGACAAACACACCCAAACAACACATGCATTGTCTCAAAAGTATTATAAACGCAAGCACGGGCAAACACACACACATATTGTATATTATGGGTGGAGGAGTCTGAAAAACACCACATTCAGTCCAGCCCTGATCTGAGGAGAAAGATAAAAGTGTGCAGTCATTTTGGGAGCATTAGTGCTGCTTTGGTTGGGTTTCTGCCGGCTCACTGATAAAGCCAGAACACTTAAAACAACATCCGCTCCTCCCTCCGTCTCCCAGCCCTCAGCTCTAAACCTACACTATTTATTCCTGACATTCTTCTTCGTCCACCAGATGTAAATACACGTGCGTCACTGAGCAGCCACTCCATTACTACAGGCAGTTCTGGGTTTTTTTAAAATAGGAACAAATTGAGTGGGGAAAAAAAGAATGATTTCTATTGAGATTGTGGATGACGGGAAATGATTACAGGACATTGTAATTTAACCTGTGAAGTCAGCAGCCCAAGAATAAGAACCTGGAGAACTAAATCGACCAACCGGGGCAAGGAGAGCTATTGATTTGCCTTAAATAGAAGGAAAGGGATCAATTTAGGTGGAGGTTCTCCCGGGTAAAGGCCTGTTATAGAGTTCAATTGAATGTAACAGGGCTTCAGTAACAGCCTCGTAATAGAACGGGTGGGGGGTATTTTGGTCTTGTTTACCATCAAACGCCTCAAAATGATAAAAGAAAGCAAATGTTTCAACAAGTCAACATGTACTTTTTAAAGGCGTCCACCTTGATTGAAGTTTTCCCCCTTGCCCCCAATTTGCTACTATGAAAACACATGAGACACACACACACACACACACACACACACACACACACAGAAAATCACACATCGACATATCGTTCGCAGCACATATAGCAGCAAAACAATCATTTTGAAACAAAAACTACAGCCATGAGTGGGCTTTCTTTTGTACAGCTATTTCATAAAAACACAAAAGCAGTACTTGAGAAACAATGGCTTGTGTTTGTGGTTGAGTGTTTGTGGCCAAAACAACACTTTTCACTTGACAAAAGCACAAACACCCACACAGCTGCAAACTAAACTCTCGGCCCGCTCTTGATCCACTCTGCAAACCCGGTTTTACAAATTAAAGTGCTGCTTCACAGCCTCTTATGTTGTCGGCAGTATTCGCACACATACACATGGGTCTCCCCGTCTCGTTCAGTCGTATGCTAAAAAATGAAACTCTTGTTTTATTTGAACTCTCCTCTGTGATCCTAACAAGGCTTCTATCTGATGCTTGAAAATCGAATATAGAGCCTGTGGCCGCTCAAATCAATTACAGTGCTGTGACAAAATGGGTAGCATTCCACAGCACTGAAAACACACTGTGGCTTTTATTCTAAACGTTTAACATTTTGGAAAAGCATTTTAGTTTTGACCAATAAAGTTCTCTATATAACGAAATGTACTTTGGTCTTGCTCTATGATTGTTGTGGTTATAAACTGTTCTAGGGTGAAGCATGAAAGGAAAGTGGCGAAAATTGATTGTTATTGGAGGGTTCAATTTTCAAGGTATCTAGTTTTACTCAATGGTTGCAATAGTGTTATTTGTTCTTTTTTGAAGTTCAGTTGGTTGCACTTGTTTGTTTGTGATGGCTTTTTCAGCTAATGTTAAAGTAAATGGACTGTAAATGGGCTGTACTTATAGAGCGCTTTTCTAGTCTTCCGACCACTCAAAGCGCTTTTACACTTCATGTCACATTCATCCTTTCACACTCACATTCACACACCGATGGCAATGGCCTAACCAATCTCCAATCAGATCTATGCCCATTTAGATCCGATGGCTATGCCTTTGGGAGCAATTCGGGGTTCAGTGTCTTGCCCAAGGACACTTCAACATGTGACTGTAGCAGTCAGGGATTAAACCACCAACCTTCTGATTGAGAGATGACCGACTCTACCACTGACCCACAGCCGCCCCAGTTGAACATTTTTGAAAGGCTACCTCTTCACTTTCTCGCTGAGAGATGAGAAGATCCTCAATAAATATGAAGCTGGAGTTAGCGGCTGGTTATCTTAGGTGAGCAAAAAGATAGAGAAAGTAGTGCCGCGTATAACTTCAAACTTCAGTGTGATGAAAAATGGTTATTAGCGAGCTTTAGAGGTTTTCCCAGATGCTCTACTTGTTTCCTGCCTTTATGCTACACTAACCATCTGCCAGCTCCAGCCTCATAATTATTGAGTTGTATCCATCTTCTAACGATCTAACTCTCTAAAAGAAAGCAAATAAGCAAATGTCCCATAATGTTTAACCGTCCCAATAAGTTCTTTTTCTGTTTATGCTCAAAATAGCGCAAGTTATTTCTGATGGCAGGAGAGCAAAACATTCAAATATGATAAAAGATATTGAGATGTTTTTGTTACTGTGAGATGGTGATTGTTTATTGTTTTATCGGTAGCATAAAATGCTGCCTTTAAACTACACCAACCTTTTCTTTCTGGTGAAATAAATTTACCTCACACCTCTAAAAATTAGTTTAAACACTTTTCTATGCACACACACACACACACACACACAAACTTACCAGTCCTGAGGCGAAGAAAACAGCCAGCAGTGCGAGGCAGGTTCCCATGACAATCAGCAGCAGGAACACGATGAGCGGATGCTGCTGGCTCATTCTGTAGTAGGACTCATACAGCCAGTCCTGCGGCTTCTCGACTTCCACGTACACCTCGCCCTGGAACCCCGGGAACCCATCTGCCAGGCTCTCGGGGCCCTCGGCGCCCTCGGCGCCATCGTTCTTCTCCAGCAGGTAGCGTCCGCGTGTCCACAGAGCTTCCTGCCACATGGGGAGCTGCCTCTGGCGTTCAAACTGACCAAACACGTGCATACAAAAGTGACCGGGGTGAGGGATGCTTTTGCTCCCCGGACTCCTCACCCACAAAGGTCCACCTCCTCCTCCTCCTCCTCCTCCTTGTTTAGAAGTTTGGTCAGCTGTTTGGGATGGTTTGAGAGCAGAGCAAAAGAGAGCCAACTTTTCTGCTCCTCCGGTCTCCCTTGCATCCTCAGCCACTCCTTCCTCCTCCTTCCTCCTTCAGCAAACTGAGCCAGGAGGGCGAAAAACCGATCTTCCACCTTCTCCTTCACCTCCTCCTCTTTCTCTCAGAGAAGGTGGCAGGACACCAAAGAGGAGAGATGACACTTCAGCTCCCTTCTTCTTCCTCTTCTCGTGTTGTTTGCTCTTTATGTTTGGTCAGTGAGACAGAGAGCAGTCTGCCTCTGCTCACCGCTCTGTGCTGGAGCTGCAGCAAGGCAACATGTTACTGTGCTGAGGTGCAGCTGAGAACTGAGGGAGAGAGAGAACGTGTATGACTGGGAGGGAGAAAACAGAGAGAGAGGAGAGAGGGTGTGTACCAATCTGTGTGGTGGGGAGAGCTTGTGGGTAAAAGTGTGCGTTTGTGTGTGTGGCTATCAGGGCGGGTGGAAATGTGAGAATGGTGATGTGTGATTAGCTAATGTGGAGAGAACTGGTATGACTCAAGTCTCTGTGTGTGTGTGCGTGCATGTGTGCGTGTGTGCGTTTGCAAGGTACAGAAAGAAGAAGAGAAATTTACATAAGAGAGAAATAGAAGACAGTGTGAAGTTGGCAGAAGTAAAGGGAGAAAGAAGAAGTCTGCGTGTGTGTGTGTGAATAGCAGAGTGAAAGCGAGTGAGTGAGAAGGGTTGTAACAGCTGTGCTAAAACCAAAGGAAAGCGGCAGAGTGTGGAGGGAAAGAGAATAAAATGCCATCAAGCAGCCGCTGACGAGATAAAAAGACAGGCAAGAAAAACAACACAGAGAGGACGGAAGGAAAGGGAGGAAGAGGAGGAAGAAACAAAGTCAGGAAGGAATAACCTCAGGAGACAGAGAGAGTGTGGGAGGAAGAGAGATTGGTGCTTCAAACAGGAGGGTGGGAGAGGGAAGAAAGCTGGTAATGAGTAAAAGTTTGAGAGAGACAGTGTGCGTCTGTGTGAGTTGGTGGTGGGAGTAAAATAAGATCTGACGGACCAGAATCTCAATATTCCTCTCTTCCTCCGAGCTTTCATTTCCCTCTCCTTCATTTCGACTCCAGTGATTCCACAGCAGGCTCCCTCTCTCCCCTCCATGCCATGCTACATGGGATGCTCTGTCAAGTGTGAAAATGGCCAGGCGACGTCAGTGTGTCAAATCCACAAAGTGTCCTTTCTGCGCGCTAACCAGACACAGAGAGAGAACGAGTTTGTTTATGCTAAACCACCAGTACAGCTTATTTGATAATGACAAATACTCTCCATAGAACTAAATGTCATTTTTAGTAAGTTATTGGTTTTATATTTCCTGATAATATCTGAGTGTTGATCTGATCTAAAGGACAGTGAAGGCAACAGAATCAGCTTCTGGTCCCAGAACACCAAAAATTACAAGCTGTCATAAGCAAAGTACCAGACATACCATCCCCAGTGAATGATGCACCCAGACGGTGCACAAACTGGTAACAACAAAATGAACAGACTGTGCAGCCACTGACAACCTCAGATAGGCTGTACGTGGACACAGCGATGGTCTGATGTTAATTCTAACATCATTATGCTGAATGCTCAGAATAACGTTGCTAAAATCCTGTTATTTAGCAGGCACCCTGAGAACCCATCATTTTTTGTCTGATGGCGATGTAGCCTGGTGCAGATGGCTAATATTTTGAGTGCAGCCAGCTGATAGCTGATATCAGACATCAGGGCCAAGATTTCTTCCTCTGTCCACTGCTAATGGTTTACAATCTGACTAGCAACTTGAGACAGGACAGTGGAGAAGGGGGGCCATCCGTCCATCATCTGTGCCGCTTATCCTGTTCAGGGTCGCAGGGGGGCTGTCTATGCCAGCTGTCACCGGGCGAGAGGCAAGGTACACCCTTGACTGATCGCCAGTCAATCACAGGGCTGACACATGTGCTGCGTTCCATCAACTGAGAACTTCCCAGTAGAAATTTCCGACTTCCAAACTGTGAAGTCTGCAATGTAGCATTTTTCTGACCTCCGACTACAAAAATTGCTATGGAATACCATTCAAATTCAGAGTTCCTACTTTTGAAATTGGAGCAGATTCATCTACCCCGACTTCACCATCGGAAGTGAAAATTTCTATGTCTGGTACGCAGCATTCGAGACAGATAATCTTTCACATATCACTATGGTCAATTTAGAGTCATCAATTAGCCAAACAAGCATGTCTTCGGACTGTGGGAGGAAGCCGGAGTACACGGAGGGAACCCACGCATGCATGGGATATGCAAACTTCACACAGAAAGGCCCACTTTGTTTGAACTAGGAACCTTCGAGCTGTGAGGCAACAGCGCTAACCAATGCACCACCGTGCAGCCCCTGGAGAAGGAGGTGACAGACTAAATTAACAATCTAAATTGTTGTCCAATGATGGGCAATTGTTTTCCCTCTTTTGCTCTATACACATATTATTTTCTTGCATACAACAAATCACTCGACCACAATTGGTAATACTAGTTTGACTACAAACCATACATTTAACAAGGGATGCAATCATAGTTTAGCTGAATTTACAGGGATTGGGCCAAAAACAAACAAATTGGTCAGGGATTCACCAAAGTTATTACAATTAATTCTGCAGAGAAAATGTATGTAGAGCATTTTTCTTTAAATTGAATTAGATATCTTAAGGGGGAAAATTGCTGTTGGGGCTTAATGGAAAGTCGGGCATTTACCAAAGTCATCAGGATTCATTCTCTTGGGTCCTTGAATGTCTGCACCAAATGTCATGACAATCCATCTAATCGTTGTTGAGAGATTTTGTACAAAATCAAAAGTTATAGGTAAAAACCTATGAGGACTTCTGGGGTTCACCATATTCAATCTCATTCCAACTGTCTCATTCCACCTCTGCCACTAAATACACGCTGTTTATGAAAATCCCAGAATGCAATGGTTACAAAGATGTTTTGTACAAATGACATAACAAATCTGTCTGAAATCACATGTAAAGAATGGCTAAACATAGTAATGATCTCACCTGGGTTTCATCAATTCTTATTCCTCGAGTTCTTGGATCGAAAAGCGACACAAACTTCCAGTAACTCAGGAGTGCAAAGCACAAAGCTCCTGTGTCTATTCATGGCTGCATGGTTATTTAGAATTGCTCTCAAAGTGTGGAAGCAGGGAAATCAATGACTGTAAAGAAAGTGACTCAGTGAGATATTCACTGCGAATCAATAGTGGCTAACGTAATGCAGAAAATTATAGTAATAATGATAATGATACTCACATCATCATGTCCCGCTGCACATTAACCATCAAGCTCCCAGGATATTTTTCAGCAACACTTTTGTCAAATGTGACCTCTTTAAAGAAAAATATAGATGTTTAAGTCACTTTGTACACAAATTATAACATACATACTGATTCACATATTGATTCTTTGTGGGTTTTGATAATGTATAAATTACACAACATTACATTTGTTAAGATGCTTTTGTCAAAAGTGACTTAAGTGCAGGAGTGTGAATGAAATGTGGGTTACATAGGGAAAACGTCAATATTAATCATAACTACAGACTTCAGTATTGCCAGTGTGCAATTGATGGATGCTGTTGAGCTTTTTCAAGGCAGACGTTTTGACAGCCACAGCAGGAACAGCACAGCTGGGTCCTATACACATTATTTATAACCATGGAGGCATGCCTAATTAGCAATCATTTGTTACAATTGTGTCTTTCCTACTTTGTAAGATTAGTAAAATGTAATGGTAGACATTGCTTTCATCCTTATTAGTCTTTGAAATTTGTCTTTGACAGTAATGTTAGCATAACAGTGTAGTATATTTTCTCTATATCTCTTTTTGGACGTTTTGTATTTTTATACTTTTGATGTTAAAGGTCTTAACTCGAAGATTTCAATTGCATTCTCTTCTGTGGCACCTCATGACGATAAATGGTAATTGAAGGAGGACACTTTTAATTTAACCAGACGTCTACGGTTGGCCCTTGATTTTCTTCCCTGACGGTGGCTTTCCTTTTTAGACTGTTTGCCTTCATCTGAGCGTTGAATTTGTTTCTTTTTATTTGGATTTTCACTTTATTTGAAGTTGTATCTGTAGTCATAAATCTTTTCTTTGTTTGCTCAGCCATAGTAGATTACCGTTTACTCGCACCACTCGCAGAGACCAGAAAAGCAGCAGCTTAGCCCCGCCTACTGCTGGGTGATGGAAAACACGTCACTAACTGGGCGCCGCTTGTCATTTTTTCCGCGAAAATCGCCACAGACACCTAGTCCATAATATTACAATATACTGTACATGCAAAGGCTTTCATCAGTGGGCCATAGGCTCAATCACCATTGTGTTACCTCATTCAGCAATCAGCTATCATTCAGATAGTGGCTTAACAGAAATTCATTATAATGAAAATCTTCGAGATTATACCTTTAACAGCCAAAACAGTATACTGCAAGAGTTAGTCTGTCTTTTATAAGAATAACATTGAGTGGGTACTTTTTTTCTTTCTACAGTTGCTACTCACACAAACAGCTAACCAGCAGCACAATTAGCATTCATCTTGAGCTAGGTTTAAAGCTCCCACTAAAGAGTAATACTCACCTTTTAGCTGTTTGGTCTCAACCAATTTCGAAGAAAAATGTCTTGTTCTTTATCTTGCTAGCTGTCCAATTCTCCTCACCCACCTTACTCCTGCTCTCTGTTTATTTGCTAGCAGGATGGCAGACATGTTGACATGACAACATGACCACCGCCCATTTTATTTGAGGAGATGATGAGAGCTGTTAGACTCAACTTTAAAACTGAGCTTCAAAGTAGGGAGTTCTTCCTTTGTGGTTTAGGCTTATTGAAGTTGATTGTTGATTGAAAAATATCACCTAATGGTTTACTCTACACCGACCAACAGCAACAAGATTGATTATTTTTATATAGATATTTTTAATGGTAGGGGTATGTGTCAGACGAAGTGGTTAACTGCACGCTGTCTTTGTTTACATTTTCCAGGGCAAAAATTTAAAGTGAGTGATACATATGACTGTTAGAGAAAGCAGGATGAGATCTTTTGTTATAAACCACCACTTAAGCATGTACAGGATAAAATCAGCAAAGAGATAAGAGGTATGGCTATGTCCACAGGGGTCGCCAAAATCAACACAAACTAAAAGTTTCTTACAGGAGCTTAAAGTTGTTGCGATGTTCAGGTTATTTTTCCTTTTCAACACTATAACCCTGAGTTGTTTATAGACTATTTGATGTGTTTCAGTTACTCTGGGCTGGCCTACAATTCTATTTCAATAACAACATTGTCATTCAGTGACAAAACAGTAAAACACATTAAATGTTGCCCTTTTTATATTAAAACTACAGTCCCTCTTACACACACAACACCAAAAAACCACTCCAGGTAGGAAGTAACTTGATCAATTCAACAAAGGGTAGAATTCTTCAACATAGTATTATTTACCTAGTAGTATCATTCAGATAACAAAACATAAAAGTTAAAAAGTAGCCTAACTCTCTGAAAGGTATGTCTGAAGGTTCTCAGGTACAATACGTAAGGTTTTCATATCCTGCACTACATTTCAGTCACAAAAATGACTTCTTTTATTATATATGATTTCTTTCTGCATTTATTGGACAGTTCATAAGTATAGAGACAAACAGAGAACAGGGAGTAAAAGTATGACATGCACCAAAGGACATGATTATGCGGCATGTGCTGTAACCACTTGGCTACCAAACCTGAACCTCTAAAGCCAACTGCTCCAGTGGGTGATCAGAGGAGGATCCAGTTCTCAGTGTCAATAACCTTCTGAATGTAGTGCAGGGCACTGCTTCTGGAGCATCAGAAACCCAAATATTTATTTTAGTAACAGGAAAGACAGCAGCGAGATAGAGGGGATGAATGACACCAGGAGTCACGCTTGGTAATAACCCAGATTCCGCCTGACAAGCTGATAGCTGTTTGACACGAAGTGTGATGCATTTACAGCCACTCACTGTTGCTCTTTCGGTCTCTTGTGACTGAAACTCTGCTGCGACACCTCGCCTTTTGACCCCATGGAAATTGGTGTAAATCTGTGTATCACTGTAACTCTGTGATTAAAGAGGCATTTGACAAACATGTGAGAAGGACTTCATGTGCAGTGTTTTATCCCTGCACTTATGTGTGTGTGCTCATACCGTATAACATATTATAGGCTTCCCACTTGGCTGCCTTGAATAAGCGTGTGTAATGTAATCTAATTAGGTCTGCTTTGACATAACAAAGACAAGATTAATGAGCTGAGATCTTCGCGGGCAAACACACACACATACACACACACACACACACACACACACACACACAAATATCCCTCAGGACAGCTTAAGATGCATGTGTCTTGTGTGAGTGTGTGTGAATAACAGTTCAACTGAGAGATAACTTGAACTGTGAGATGTTTCCCTTTATTCAACTCGTCCATCAGTGGGATAAATGTTGTTTTTCATGAGCCCTTGAGAAAAGTAAGTCAAATTAGGGGAAACACACGCTTTAGCACCATAACAGACACACACAGAGATAGAGAGAGAGAGAGAGAGAAAAACTTCCCAAAGTGGCAGAATTAATACTTAGAGTGTAATTTAAACTGGGAAGGGAGGAACAAGACGAAGGGAAACTTGAGGAAACAACCCAAATATTAAGTCCGTTACACAAACATACACAAACCAAAGTGTGATATGAGCATGTGTGTATACAAGACTCACAGCTGTTGACGATGTACTCTGAGGCCTGTTTTTTATCATGTTGTCAGACTACATTTCATTCATCATGCATGCATTGTTCTTTGTGCTATAAATGGGGTATTCTATATAAGATCTTATCACATTAACAACAGGTGTGGTTTAGCTGACCACCTGCTACCCACTCCGAGGACACACACACACACACACACACACACACACACACACACCCAAGGCTAAAGGCGGTGACAGAATGAGAGCACATTGAGAAAAGTGGCCTTATACTAATGCTGCATCGACACCCTCCCACATAGAGACAGAAGCACAGTGTCAGGACGGAAGATGAGGAAACACAAACAGATGGAGACGCTGCCTTCATGAGTTGTAGGAAATACTGCGCATGCAAATGATCCCTAATAGATGGTGAATACTAATGTGAAGGTTAAGATGGATGTCTGATGTCTCTACTGCTGTGTCCGAGGTACTTGGTAAGAATATAATTTTCTTTAAGCTGTGAGAGGAATTTAGGCCTGTAAAAAAAAAGCTATTATTTATCTTATTTTCTAAGTTGGAAATTAAATTAAAAAAAGAGTTAAATCTCTGAACTGATATTTTGGATTCTTCATGCGGTGAGTTTCCAAATTTTAATTAGGCAGCAACATTGCAAATGACCGTCCTTTAGTTCACTTTTTGTACATTTCCCAATCAGAAAATTACTTATATGAGCTGTTAACTGCCAAGACAGTGCACTATTTACAAATGCAGATAGAGTTACTGAATAATTATAGGAGTGGATTTTGGCCACTGATATAGCATCAGCTTATCAATTTACGTGACGTGTTAGCTGTTGTCCATTTACACATCCAGCAGGCGCTAAGTGTTAGGTTGAGCAGTATGCTCTTTAGTAGTCACATTGTTAGATCCTTCTTTCTTTTGCCTGTGGTAGTGGACGGGGCTTATCAATTAACCTGGTTCCTCAGGTGTACTAAGTTTGCTGGGTAACAGCGTACAGGGAGAAGTTTGGCGCTCAACCACCATGACGATTGAGACCCGACACCAGAGCACCTTTTTTTGTGCCTTGATAACATTAAAGACTAGAAGCCTTCTACCTCCAGTTTGTTATTTCTTTTGGGCCAACCACCAACGATAAAACTTAAACAAGAAACGTCTATCAACTCAGCCTGGGCTGGCTGCTCGTGGGGCGCTCACGGTTTGAGTTAGCCACTGTTGGGGACCAGAGGTTAGCCCGACACCACCGACTGCCAGCCGGCCTATTCTCTTCTATATGCACTTTGTGTTAGAGAATGAACTTGCCCTAGACACGCCAGGAGCCAAACTCCCAGTCATTCTCGTAACACTAAGTAACATTGTTTTAAAATGGTGTTTCTTAATAAGTGGTAGGTTTCAGTGGGTTTATCAGAGCAGGGCACCAAACAATGAGCTATATTATGACCTAGGGTCGGAAGACCTGAGGGGAACTTGAGAGTCAGGTAGTAATTATATGTAGCTTTGTCTTAACAAGCCACTTTCCCATTCGAGTCATATGATCCACTTTATATTAAAAAATATGATATGGTATTTGATATAAAGGATATTTAAGACACTACATTTACTGTACATGTTTGTGGGAGAGGTAACCAGTATACTGTATATATTGTATAACATTATATGTGTATTATTAAATGGAAAAAAACACACAACATAAACATCAGAGCCTGAGG
Organism: Semicossyphus pulcher; assembly: GCF_022749685.1. Taxonomy (NCBI): domain Eukaryota; kingdom Metazoa; phylum Chordata; class Actinopteri; order Labriformes; family Labridae; genus Semicossyphus; species Semicossyphus pulcher. Next base: position 23,002,359 of record NW_027211726.1, read on the forward strand.
AATAAGGTGACAGTTACAGACCTCCACAGGTGCTTTGTTGTGGAGCTAAGGCATTTTACTTTATTGCACGTGTTTCGTATTGTGAAGTTTAAGGTGGATTCAATACAATTTATCTGTGTTTAAGAAGAAGTTTTGTGTAATTAAATGAATAATTAGAATGTATGATACTGGCATATCCCGCTGAGAGAAATCTGCTGCTTGTCCCTTTTTTTGTAAACAGACAGCAGCATGAGCTCAGGAAACAAAGAGACAATTACATTTGGATGCTTGCATGGTTTTCTCAATGTGTGGCCATTTTTAGTACACCAGCAACAGCAAAGTCCTACACCCACTAGGATTGCCAGAAATCAGAGTATAGACAATCTTATTTGTGCCAGCTTGGTGTCAAATGTCCAACTTCACTAATATGGGAAATCAACAGGGATGGAGATCAATCCTGTCTTATGGATTCACTGAAGGGCACACACTTAAAAGGTCAAGCACCTCTCTATCCTGTATAAAATAAAGGTGCCGAAGATATTAAGGGCTAAAAATGATCTAGGTTAAAAACATCTTGTGAATATTGAATTGGCTGCGATCCCAGATGCAGCTGAGCACGAACATTGATAATTACAGCAGGACTGCCGATGTGCTGAAAATTAAGCAGATTTCCCACCTTGATGAGAGAAAAGTGGGCTTCATCACCTAACTGGGTCTCTCTCAACCCAGCGGTGATTAAAACACACTGAGATGACCTAGATAAGTAGCAATCAAGGTGGGAAGGTGGGAAAGAGAGAGAGAGAGAGTGACGGAGAAGGAGAGAGAGAGAGAGAGAGAGATACCACCCACACTGAGAACTCCCGATTCCTCATTAAGACACAGTGGGATTCATTAGGTGTGAAATGCAATGTTTTTCTCAATCAAATATAGTGGTTAAAACCACACACGCGGCCTGTTTTGCATTTAATCCCCAGACAAAAATGCTGTAATTTAGAGACACATTAAGTATCTGGGAATTGACAAAGTGCTCAAGTAATCAGGCTTTTAATTGCCTTTGATTGCTATTGTTCTGAGGGATTCTTACAAGGCTTGTTAAAAAGCTGTTTGGCTCCGTTTCCTGCAGCACAAAGTCATGAGAAGTGGATGATCATTATGTTTAAAGACTCCCTGGATAAATGCTGGAGCTTCACAACATCCCTAAATACCACAGGCTGTGATCTTTCTCTGCACCTGAACTGTAAATACAGACAAAGATGAAAGGCTGTTGGTTTGTAGATAATGGCTGCTGGTTTGTCAGATGTAACAACTACCATACATCAAGAAATACCAAAATATAATAACAAAAATCGTCTTTCAGTAAATCATAAAAAAAACTCTTGATCTTGATCTGCTTGATCTTGTTACTACTAACTTTGTTCAGTGTTCGTTATTTCAAAAGTTGGACTGTATTTAAAGCAATGGTTCCCAGCTGGTGGGTCAGGTCCTGCAAAGGGGTTGCAACATAAGTCTGAGGACTGTAAGACGATTCCTAGGAAAGTTAAGATGAAAAAAAAATGCTGTATTCATGATGTAACTTATTTCTGTCCCTTGTTTCCTTTCTTAATTCTATTCAGCAGATTTATATGAAAAGAGAAGGGAGAACAGTTGCCTAGTTAAGCTTGCACTTACTGATGCTGTAACAGAAACATTTGATCATGTTCAAGTTTTCATAGTGAACTTGTTAACAAACAATGTGGTTTATTAACACATTGAGCACAGGACAAGAAACTTTAGCCTTTATTTGAAGTTGAGTTTAACACTCCTTTTAGTTATGAAGAAAATATCATTCAGTTTCCAAATGTTCCCTAGCAAGTTGCTAACATTGCCTGTCTGCTGCATGATGCTCGGCAGGTGGCAAACAGTGCATTTTCAATTCAAAGATGCAGAATAGCTCCACAGTGCTGGTGGGAACTGAAAAATCTGGTGATAGTTATCTGTGTGTTTGTTAGCCTAAGTGACACCTTTTACATGAACTGAACTCTGGTTGATATAAAAGTATTTATTACAGCACCTTTTCACTTCTAACAGCAACAAACATGAAAATTATGGAAATAGTGGTTAGCAGTCGGAAATGTTTCATTTTAAATGTAAAGTGCAAAAAGGTTGTGAAGCACAGATTCAAAGAGAGTGATACTATTGACAAAATCCAATGCAAAGATTACTATGAAATTTAATTCAAAGTAATCAGTGCTTTAAGGTCAGTGGGAGAAGCCTCATCCACCTTCACTCTTCTGTTCGGCTTCTTTTACATAAGAATCAACAATGTGTGAATGCTTCTTCATTCAGTCTTGTATCCCACTTTCTCCACTCAGTCATTTAATTCAGCTTGCGCAGAGGAGAGAAAGGCCTGGGTCATCAGGTTGTGTGGCTGGCTCTGCTCAGACATACCACAGCCAGCATTCTGTTTATTGGACAGATTCCTCTCCAGCCTAGTTATCAGGCATAGTTTTTTGTTGGTGGTTTTCTGAGAAAACAACTTTTTGCGGCTGTTTTTAACTTTTCTTTTCAAGCTCGTCATTTTCAAACCTCATTTGCTCTTAACACTAATCAACACAACTCACCTTCTATTAATGAGCTAGTTGCTTTACAATTACTGTTTGGCCCCTTTGACCATGTTCAACCATAACTTCAAGACTAATCTTTTCAAGTTCCTCTTGCATTATTACTGTTCAGAGGTCATATCAGTGAGGTTTAGACAAGATGTTCAGGATCATCAGAAAGATGGCCGGGCAGGTACTCAAGAGTTAGCTTATCTTCTTTATCGCAAGCACAAACAGTACACCTAATCCTGCACAAAACCACACACATACGAACACCTGACATCCACTAAAGGCCTGGTGGGACACAATGTACAGCTTGTGGACAAAGTCTGGCAACATGGGGTTAACAACTCTATATTTGGTTTGAGGGTTTAAGTGTACTAAAGACACCAGGGAACACAACAATGTAGAGAAGCCTCAAGAGATTCATCTATATCAGCAGCTACAGAAGTACATGAGCACCACCCAGTGTTGATGAGAAGAATCACACGTTGACTGTGGATATCAGAGCCACTTAGAAGAAGTGGGAAGTTATGGCAAGTTAAAATTGAACCAAACATTATTTTTTTTGTAAGAACAATGGGTTGAATGACTGTGTGTAATGTGAAAGGTGTCCCTGTAGCAACAACACTGCGCATATACTCCAGACTCTGCAGGTCCACTCGGCCCTGCATAGCGTATTCGTATCTTTCCCTTACTGTTTTTGGTTTATGGCCTGTACCATCACTGATTTGATTTGGCCTTAAGTTTCTCTTTATCCTGTTTTTTGGTAACAGTAGACAATAGCTACAAATAACGCTCTGATAAACCCTGTATGACCAGCATTACACCACATTTAGCAGCTAAATAGCCTTATATTGCTTTGTTTACATTTTGTTTAGCTGCCAGAAAGTCACCAGAATTCTATGAATGCAGCTTTAAAACAAACAAAAAAAGACACATGGACTGGCAGTTTTAAAATGTTTATTAAAAAATAAAATAGAAAAAAATATATTTACATAAAAATGTCAAAAAAACCAAAACTAAACAAAAACAAAAGCTGGGCAGTGGTTCCCTCCGGCCACCCGGAGCTAGGTGTCCATTCAGAGGGCCACTGCTGACATGAATCAGCCAGGACATAAAGGGGCTGCCACTTTTCTTTAAACAGCAGCCGCTAGTTTAAAATCCCTCATTGTATCCCAATGGGGGTAATATTACTTTGCATCTACATGTACATGTGTACGCCAAAATCTCAGCGGTCCTAGCTCCTCTCTGTTGCCTCTCTTTCCTGTCACTCACACCTCATCTGTGGAAGTGAAGGCAATGTGGCAGCGCACAACCGAGATCTTTATTTAACCATTTCCACCACAATCTGATTGAGAGAAAGGTGAACAAGGAAAGTAAACTGTGTAGGACCGCAGAGATGCACAGAGATTTTAATCCATACAGACTTCCTAAGATACTGCATGTCAAGTCATTGTTTTGAAGATGTAGGCAACTCTAACCCAGTCAACAACAATCCATTACCAATTTCATTTTCAGCCTCTTGTCATTACTGGTTCTAATCTCTAAAAGCAGAAATGGCTGTCAGGGATAGTTTGAATTTACTACATCCACATTTTTATATAATGTATATTGGGCTCGGACTGCATGTTACTGAGCATTTCATGCATCAATGTGATCACATCCCTCTGGATGGGAATAGTTGTTTGGAAAATAATCACCAATGGGGAATAAAACCATGAAAGGGTAAGACAGTATGGCAGAGCATATCTCCAAAAAATGCCTTCCTGCCAGTCTGCCGTTTTCCAGCCAAATCATTAAATGCGAGAGTTTCTCTTGTTGGAGGTGACTATCAGCTCATCAACAGCCTGTAAGCTACCAGTCAAGACAGAAACCCTTCATCGGAGACTGAATTGATGCCAGATGTCGTTTAACTAAAGGGTCAGAGTTGCCATGGTTTCAGGAAAAGTAAACAATAAATAGTGTAACAGTTCGGAACAGAGTCTCAGTAAAAAAGGAAAGAATTGTTGGTGGACACTTCTGAAGTGCTCCTGCAGAGTGCAAGTCGCTCTCTGGGATCACTGGCTCATAAACTGTTGAGCGTCTGATTGGTGGCAAGTCATGAGTCTCAATACTTTCTCACACAAGTTTCACTATGTCACATACTACACAGACCAGACCCAACCATTGACATAAACATCCCCCATTCTTTACATTTGACAGATACATGTAGAAAACTAGATTTTGAAACATGTCAGGACCTTCATACAAACACAGGGGTGTCAGAGGATGGGGTTTGTAGTTCACATGAGTTGGCTTGCGAGTCTGACAGTGAGCAACGTTGCTGTCCGACAAGCACTGTGTCATTTGGAAAAAAACTGGAGGGACAACAGAGTTGACACAATAATTTCAATAATCCACTTGCATAGTAATAACACCAGCGTGTGTAGTGTTCTGGGCGAGTCACAGCCCTCGACAGTCCTGTCTGTGAGTGTATTTCTGTGACACGGTGTGCTCGCTGAAACGATGTACACACACTACAAGTAAACACAAAGAAAGGCATTGCAAACAATTAGCGGAAGTACCTGGCAATCAAATATACACGAGATTCCTGAATGGAATCAAAATATAATTCCCTTTCACTAGGGTCCTTGGTTCAGGAAGACTCCCCCCTCTCTCCCCCTCATCTCCTTTGTCCAGGATGACAAAGGAGAAAACTTATCGCTGAGCATCTTAGCCTGCACAGATTTTACCACTGCAAGAGAAAATTAACCTCAGCCCTGGGATCAGGTTTCCACAACCACGTTCCTCGACTAAAGAGAGAGTAAGAGGATTTCTCTGACATGAAATCAGTGGCTTTCTGCCATCTAACCCTAATCTTGATCTTCAAATTCAAGTCAGATAAGCCCCAACCTTCCTATAACATGTTATAAAAATAGACAAGCACTAAAATGAAAACACACTAGCATATATGTTGAACAGAATAGGCTCTTTCAGACCAAAATCCTGCATCGTCTGGAGGCTTTTCTTTTAAAATCACCTCCAGTGTAGAGAAAATGGCCAAGAAAAAAAAAACTAGCAGGCCAATGCCAGCCTTCCCCTGACTGACAAAATATGGCAACAGCACAGTCCCACAAAGGGACACACACACACACACACACACACACACACACACACACACACACACACACACACACACACACACACACACACACACACACACACACACACACACACACACACACACACACACACACACACACTGGGAGTTATACACATACATACAATCTCTGCAATCACTGCTTAAGCCCTATCTGCTCAAGAGCTACCTCTTTCAGGCCGAAACAGAAGTTCATCCTCTCCCCTTTTTTTCTCAGGATATCCCAGGGTGCCATGTCCATCCCTACCTTGGACTAACTGGACTAAGGAACAAGACTTCCAGAGGAATTTCATGTTAACCTCGCCCATTGGCACAAGACGGGTGAAGAAAAATGGAAGGAATATCAAGTTAAGAACTCTGTATCCCTTTCTGATCCTGCTTCTCTTTATGAAACAAAATAACACAAGTGGGAGAGAAGACGAGAAGGAGGAGGTGGAGCTTGAACTGAGGTCCATCTTAAACTGACAGACAGACAGGCACATACACTCCCTCAAACACACAGAAACGGATGAACACACACACACACTCCAGAGATGCTGCCTGGGGAAAAGTTTCGTAAACAAAATTTAAAATTCTACAAAAATAAAACAGTATAAAAAGGCTTTTACATATACAGACACAAAATTAAATAAGCAAAATAACATTATTGCACAAAATGAAAAACCGTTTGTTCTTAAGTGTATAAACTATGAAAAATAAGTAACACTGAGCCACAGGCAGCTTGGCTGCAAGGGTCAAGACGAGGTCAAGTGAACTGAGCAATGGCATCTTCACCAAGTCAAAAAAAAACAAAAAACAGAACTGACCTGAAACGAAGATGAGGAAAATGAAATACTGAAAGTAACATAATACTGAATCTACTGAACTGTGATCAAATGTCATGCAAAAATGGAAAGGTAGACATAGTAGGAGAAAGATGCAGAGCTGAGGGCTGTTGATCCACGTGGCGGCAGCCCCAGAGTGAAAACTGCTGGTCTCTGGTCCTCTGCCTGCCTGTCCCTCTCGTTCGAGACGAATGAAGAGCCAGGGTCTCACAGCCAGAGAGGAGAGGGAGGAAAAGTCGGGGAAAAGGAGTGGTTTCTATCTGCTGAGGCTAACCGGTAGGCTGTCCCTCTTTCTGCGCCGCCAGGTGTTGCGGTGATACTGTGTGTGCGTGTGAGTGTGTCCGCGGTTAGCCAGCACAGGGTTGTTGACCAGTGGCGGGATGTGGGAGCCCTTCATGTTAAACTTAACTCCATTCTGTGGAGATGAGAGAAGAGAGAGAACATTTCTTTAGTGGTGATGCACATTAAATTAATTAATACAATCCAATTCAACCCTGTAGATTGAGTTCTACACCTTTGAAATGCAGTTTGAGCTAAGCAAACACTGTCTAAAACAAAACAAAACATTTAGACAAACCTCATGCAGCATCGTCCAGTAAAAAAGTCGAACCTGACTTGCTATCTCATTTGGTAACGCACTGACTTAACCAGTTAAATCCAGGCATGTGAACATTTTTAGCTTTTTAAATGTGAATGCAGTACATTTAATCAGTTGTTTAAAGATATAGTTTGAATAAAGGAAATCATGCTCATTCATTTTCTTGCTAAGAGTTAGTGTTTTAATCAGTTGAAGAAACAACAATAAAGACTACAAGCACTGGTTGTTGGTAAACCCCTGCTTTCCATGTGTATGCTAAGCAAAGCTTAATGCCTGCTGGCTGTAGCTTCATGAGTAATGTAGACAGGAGAGCAATGCTGATCTTCTTGTGTGACTGTGGCCAAGAACATGAATAAACTAATAAAATGTTGGACTATTACTTTAATAATCCATAAGGTTGTAGGAACTAAAACTTGCATGAAACAGTTATAGATCATGATCAGGCCTCAGAGCAGCAGTGATTATGTTGTTGTTTATTCATCGGTCATAAGAAACAGTGCGCAATTTCATTTTTTATGTAACCTGTTGTAGGACAAGTCTCACAAAACGAGAAGAACTGAACGTGAGAGAGAAATCAGACACTTGACAGAGTTCAGACTCCAGAGTAGAAATAGAAAATATGAGATGGAAGCGTGTAAACGTGTGTGTGAGAGAGAAAAGTTTGCCTTGACAGTGTGTTTGAGGCAGCCGGCGCCTACCTTGTGTGTGTGGCTGGAGTGGGGGCTGGGCGGAGGCTGGGGGCTGGAGGGGGCAGGGGGATGAGCATGGGCTGAGGGGGGCATGTGGAAGAAGGGGGGGAGCCCGGTGTCTATACACACCTGTCTGCCAGGTATGGAGTGCATTGTTAGACCACCGGGCAGTGATACACGAGCCTGGAGAACAGATGGTTAATACAATTATTTACAAGCCAAAATGACACATCCAGTTGTTGTTTTGTTTTTATTAAATGTTGTAATTATCTGGTTACTAAACATCCGTACTTTCAAAATATGACCAGTAAAAAAAATGTCCAGTTCATAATTTCCATTACTGATGCTGACTACCTGTGAGCCTGGAGGCATAAGGAGATGGTGTCCTGCAATGCCGGGCTTGCCCATGTTGAGACCTGGTGGTAAAGCGAGGCCAAGAGGCGGAAAAGACGGGTATGGTGGCAGGGCTGGTTGAGGGACGGGACACGGCAGCGCTGAATCAGAGTCCTGGCAAATCATCCGTAAAAAGAAAAAAATGAACAAAGTTGACAGTTACTTGCAGATACTCGAAACTTTCCAACTTGACAATGTTAAAAAAAAACAGATCTAAATTAGGTGTGTTTCCATAATGTAGCAGTTAGGATGTTTCCCTTAAGGCTATTTTTTTTATCTCTATATCTTTGTAGTATCAGAGTGTGTTCAGGGCCTCTTTGCCATGTCAGAATTTACTTGATGCTGTATGTTTCCTGTTGCCATTTAAATTATAAGATCTTCCTCCCTCCACAAAAGCTTTTACATAGTGTGTCTATCTGCTCATCCTGCATGTGTGTGTTTTCTTACGTTGTCTGATCCAGACAGTGAGGAGACGGAGGAGGCTGAAGAGTGCTGCTGGGGGCTGGAGATGGACATGGGGGAGTCTGCGCTGTGTGGCGACACAGAGTCCCTTTGCTGCTCCTCGGACCCGACACCACCTCCCAGCACACAGGCCTCTTGCTCTGACACTGGCTCCTTGGGAGGTGAAACTACAAAAAACACATACAAAAGGTTCAGTAATTCACAAATTTTAAACACTTTGCTCACTGGATTGTTCTTCTTTTAATACGATTAGAATAGTTTTTGACTGACTTTTGACATTAGACAGACTGAAAGAACAAGCAGTTTTTCTTCATTATAATAGAACTCTTTTTTGGAATCATACCTCTGTTGTCTGTTCGATCCCTGCCCCCCCACTTCTTAATGATCCATTCCCTGTAGTCGATCACTTCCTGTGTCAACCTGATTATCCTGCCCAGGGTGCTGCAAGGAAGAGAGACAAGGGTTTAAAAAATACTGCCGCTTTTACAAAGATTACCTTTCATACTGTCAAATGGACCGAATGTTTACCTTTCAGAGTCTTTGTTGGGATATGACCGTGCAAGTGGGGATACGGCATGACTCAGGACAGTGTAGGCATAGTCAAGCACCTGCTTGACATGCATGGCACCATAGGAACCCCTCCCTACATCATTACCTGCATGGAGTAATGACAAACACAACAAAAAAATAGTGAATGCCAAGTAAGCCCTTTGATATCCTTCCATATACATTCCTCTTTTTTTACTATTTATAAACTCTCCCTGTGCTGTAGAATATAACATGCTCATATGTGGGGAGCATGTAAAAAAATACAAAGTCAAAGTTCATTTTCTATCGTAAGGTGTGATTGAATAGTGTTGCTATTATATTAGAGTCAGAGGTTAAATGTCTATAAATGTGCCACACTGTAAGAACAATGGAACATAAAGGATTTTCCATGCATTTATAGAATATTTCAAATCACTGGGATGTTGTCGTTTGTGTTTACAGAAACTAAAAAAATAGGTGGAAATTGCTCTCTATGTGTTGCTTTTAGCCCAGTTACCCACTGCCCTATTACTGCGTGCAGTGTTATCACTCTTAAAACTACCACAAGGTGGCACTATAATAAGGAGTTCTTCTATAAAGTTACTTCAACTTTTTGGTCACTTACCTTCAGAGACAGTACAATTAATTATAATGAAAGCATTATTTTAAGGCTTTTGAATACCTGATCTACTTTCTTAAGAAATATTATTATAGTTCAAGTTTTTATCTTATTGCTTTTGGTTCTGGCTGGTGAATCTAAGCAGCTCATTGCACCTAGCTGCTTTTAACTAGCAAGTGAATACAAATACACATTTAACACTAAAATTAAGATTCAGTATATTCAAGCAACCTTTTATTTACTTTGATCATTGCAGACGTAAGAAACACACACCTGGAAGCAGTGGGTCCTCTATGCAGAGCATGGATGGCCTGTACCCATTTGTCATGGCCTTCATGATCTCCTCTTTGGCTATGTATGCACCTCCATTTTTGATTCGAATCCCTGTTTTCAAGTAGTTGAAATGGCGGCCGTACAACTCAAAGAACTCGATCAGCAACACACCCAAATTCTCATTGGGGTTTCTAGCATCAATCCGAGGATGGAGCTGAAGAGAAACAACAAAGAGGCTGGATTAGTGTTCATTTAAGTCAAGTATTACTAGGCATTAGTAAGGATTACCTTTGATGTCTGTGCGTAACACTTGTTAAGTGCATATTGCTCCTAATAATTCTACCATGTATCTTGTTATTGTTTCTTCTATCAGTATTAATATTACAACCTTAAGACATGATACTACTACTGCCATTACACTTTCAAGAGCTCTGCTTCCAAAGTGTTACCACATCCTGCACTGTCTCCATCTTACTCTACCTGAAGGAAGCTGATGACCATGAGGATGAGGCTATAAGAGCTGATTCCCCCTGTGAAGACTTCGTTCAGATCTCTCTGCAGCAGAAACTGCTTCAGCACAAAGATCAGGTAAGGCAGCACTGGATACATCTGAAAGTAGAAGAAGGGCCAAAGGGAATGGTTGATTCAGTTATCAAACTCTGGGTTAAGAAACAGGAAGAGGACAAAGGAAAGAATTGTAAAAAAGGACAAAAAATAGATTTAAATTTGACTCATGTTCCATTTGTATGACTCACTGAAAGGAGGGATTTCTTGTGAGATGTATAGAGTTCAATGAGTTAGAAGCCCTTTTTACAAGGCGGTTCTGCCTCAGCGCCGCAAAGAAGCTCTGGCATCATGCAGCCTTTGCCATTTTACTTAGGACCAAGCGCCATAAAGCCGCCCCAGTGTGTGTTTTTACACAGCGGTTGGCTCTGGTTGCCAACCACTGCAAGGTGGAAAAAAATGACTGGCGGCCAGTTAGTGACGCGTTTCCCATCGGCCAGCAGTGGTTGGTCTGCCAGAGAGGGTAGGCGGAGCTATACGGCTGCATTTTCTAGACTCTGCAAGTGTTGCGAGTAAACAGTAATCTACTATGGCTGAACAAACAACAAAAAGATCGATGACTACAGATACAACTTCAAAAATAAGTGAAAATCCCTCTGATGAAGGCAGACTAAAAAAGAAAAAGCGACCCTCAGCGAGAAAAAACTGTTATAACCAGAGCCAACCGTGGACGTCACAAATGCGAGGGTGGCTGTGGCTCAATGGTAGAGTCGGTCATCTTTCAATCGGAAGGTCAGAGGTCTAAACTGAATGGATGACATTCTGTTAGTCCTGGTAAGCGAAAATTTCTCCACAATCTGCTTTAAATTCAACTTCTGTTTATTTCCTAAAGCATAATAAAACAGAGTCTCTCTGTCCCACACAATGAATGATGTTTGACCTGAAAGAGGCTCACATTGGGCATTATTGTCCTCAAACACCTCAAACAAGGCAATTTTTCCAATTGATTGGAGAAGTTCCTGCTAGAGTTTTCATTTTGTGTTGATCTTAGCGACCCTTGTGGACAAAGTGGTAAGTCTCATCTCTTTGCTAATCTTATATGAATATACCGGAAAACTGTATACAGAATGTGAAAGTAGCATTCTGTCACAAAAAATCTCATCAGGCTTTATTTTATCTATCAAACATAACATTCATTGTGAATTGTCTGATTTCTGCAGGCTGATTGTGTCCGTTTGTGGGTCATATAGAGACATCAGTATTAGTTTCAGTCTGCTTCCGAACAAGCCAAAAACTCTTTGCAGGAGCTTTAAAACAAACAGCTTATATACTAAAACATGTGCTTTAAATGGTTTGACATAATTCTTTAACTTTAAGAATTCTTCACATTTATCTGAGGACACGTTTCAGGCTGGGTATGGTTAGGGGGCAGAAGAAGTCTTCGGATTTTGGCTGTTCTTAGAGATGAGATCAGAAAGTATTTTGCTTTCACTGCTTTATCTGCTTGTTGGTATTTCAACAGATGATCTCTTAAGATTTCAAAGGAAATGTTTAGCTTTTCTTGATTCCAGTTAAACTCAGCTTTTCTGTGTTCCCTCCTAAGGGTTCTTGTGGTGTTATTAAGTCAAAGCTGAGATTTAGGCTTAGGCTTTTTCACTGAGGGAAGCAACAGAGTCAGGAATGGAGCAGCAGATGGTATTGAACATCTGTGCTGAGCTGGGAAAGACAGCATCAATGTTACAAGTACTTGGAGCAACTATGAGGGCAGCATAAACAAAAGTGGCAAAGAAAGCGTTAATGTAGCAACAGCAACAAACAAGGAGAGCTTCTGAAGGCAAAATAGGCAAAAGCACAAAAAAATGACCTGAAGATCAGTCAGTTATTTCAACATTGTAAACAGGAAAACAAGATAACTAAATTAAGTCAAGTGTATGACCTAAGATATCAGCTGGTCCAGTTATATGTTGGGTTCAATCAGAGATTTGATCAAGTGCTGAAATTAATAAATTTGTAAGTAATTGGGCAGCTGTAGCTCAGAGATGGAGAGAGTTGCCCTCCAATTGGTTGGTGGTTCGATCCATCAGCCCTCCAGTCTATATAACAAAGTACCCTTGGGCCCCAAATTGCCCCCGGAGGCATAGCCTGTGGTGTATGAATGCTTAGCTTATTAGTGGCCTTGTGTGGCACTACATGAGTGTCTGAAAGGGTCTGAGAATAGGAATTACAAATATTACTTTTTCCAATAAATAGGAAGCACAAGCTTCTAGCAGTGTGTTTGTGCACACGTGAATCCAGTTTTCAAATACCATAAAATTCGGTGTATAGAACGCACTTTCAATACATTTTTTCTATCTATTTTATTGTGTTGCTGTGTTACGCTAAAGCTTCGTCATGGACATGCACTGTCATGATTGCCAGTGCAGCCGCTACCCTTACAACAATCAACGTTAACGTAGGCTGCCAGCTAACGCACTGGAAGCTAACAGGATTGCAAACATGACATGATGAAAACAGATGGTAGGCTATAATTTTTTGAATGTGTTTTAAATTAAAACAGTGTTGAAATAACTTGTATACACGTTTTTTATTAATTAATAGCTATAGAAAACCTTTTTCCCTCAGGGATATTCTAAAGAAAGACTGCGGCTTATATTCCAGATTTTACAGTATGCTTTTAAGAAGTGAAAACAAGAGTGAGAGGTATGCTGCTCCATCTGTCTGTCTGCGAACCTGACATATGAGGATTAACTTTGGTTGACCTCTTGATGACAAGACTGCACTATAGTCTGTCACACCCAAGCATTAACAACAACAACTATCACTGGATTGATACTGAGTGTGGTTGTCAACCTTCAAGCTCTGACATGTATTCTAAGAGAACTGTAAAACAAAAAAATGTAACAACAACAAAGGACAAAAGCCAAAACCTGACAGCGTGCTGGAACATCAGCACCTGGAATTCCTCTACTGCATTAACTACTACAACCGTGACCAAAGCAGGCAGAGATCCACCTTCAGCAGGAATTTTGTCAGAGCCATGGGGTGGATTGCACCTCCACTGAGTAGATCTGGCAACGAGGTTCTCAGCAACACACAGACTCAGTAAAATGTAAGTGAGGATTATACTGAGCAAGGTTGCCGGGGTCTGTTCCAGCTTCACTTTGGAAATGAGACGAGCCACTATAAGATTGCAGTGAAGTAAAGCGTAATGCTTTAAACTGCTGGCTCGCCTGATTCTCAAAAGGTAAATCTCACTGGAAATGGAAATCATGCAACTCCTCTGCTGTTTTTTTTTTTCATTTTTAAATGCTCAACATTACCTCTTCCTGCACGGTTTTCAACCTCTAAGCTTGTAATGTGTGTTCTGGCTGAGTTTCCTTTAGTATGATGACTTTAATTCACAATCCTTATCTGGCTTATGCAGTAGCAAAAGGTGCAATATCATTTCTGTATGTCATTTGACACCTTCTGCTCTGATTCAATGATTAAATAAAATGACACTGTGATAACAAATGTACCGTAAACTTTAAAGCCTGACAGAATATAATATGTATATCTCACCTTTACATAATCTTTAATAAAACTTGCTGCCTTCACTCCAGTCTCCACATTGAAACTGATGTCTACCTTGACCTCAGTCTCCTGGTCCGTCAGTTTGATGATTGGCACCTAAAGGGAGAAAAATTGTATAACATCTATTAGCAAAACGTTACAGGTTCACTGTATGTCAAAACAGAGGGGAAAAAATCATCTTTCCCAACACCCTCCTTGAGGGAATAGCTGATCTAAAAATGAAAATTCAGCCATTAACTACTTATTATCATGTCAGTCAAGACTGTGTTGCTGCTTGCAGTGGTTTGCCTAGTCGAGTGCACAAGCCACAGCATGACAGGGCATGCTACTGTGCCACTATACCAAAATGGGATATGGCCATCAACACTTCCACCAGAGTAAGTACCCACACTACAAGCCCTTAAGGCCTGAAATTTATTTCTAGCAGCAAAATAATACTTTAACTTCAAAACAATACAAATAAACTTTAAACACTCAAATTGGCAGTAATGTGTATTTACAGCTAAATGGGAAAAATGAGCACACAACTGGCGGAGTGTACCACCTGTCACGCAAACAGATGGAAGACACTAATTGAGCTTCTTCTTTCCCCCTCACATTTCCATGGTGATAAAAGAGTGAATGAGCCAAAGCTTTATACTTCTGACTGACTGAAGTACAGTGGAATTTTTTTAGGAATGTAAAATCGGCTGCCAAATTTAGGTTTGGCTGGGTACATTCCAACTTGTTTCCCATTTACTGAGGCTGCAATATTTGTCATTTCCAGTGAAGAATAAAACCTTTTGGACAACTGAAATTAACAGTCAAACAATTCTGTTGTGCACATGGAGTATTGAATTATGATTTGAGAATATATGCTAGTGTGTTTCATGAACATCTGTGTTTACAAACCAGTGAGGTTTTATCTCAGGAGCAGCATGAAGTGTCTGAAAACAAGAACTAGTTGAAAACATGCAGCTACTCACTGTTGCCTTGTCCAGCACTTTGATGGAGAAAGGTTCTGCCACGTTATGCTTGCGAAGAGCTTGTTCCAGCTCTTGCAATGGGGGGCGCTCCCACTTCCCAAACACAACCAGGTCAATGTCACTGAGAGCAAAAAACAGTCAGAATGTTAGAATACTGCCCAACATAACACACAAGGAGGCAAATTAACAGCCTGTGTTTTGTTTAATATTAATACTACAGTCTTACCTGGTTGGAAGGTACAGTCCTGTGCTGAAGCTGCCAAATATTTGAACCTAGAAAAACATGAGCATGTTGAGCAATGTGATGACATTGACCAAAAATCAGTGACAACAAAAAGCAAGAACACTAATATTACGTAGCCTTTCCTATCACATTCTGCCTAAAGTGGGCTTGGCTACATGCTTTTGACAGTACAGAACCTTCATTGAGCGACAACTCATTCATCATAATGTTTAATGTTTTAATGTTTATATACAATTCAAACTACCGGAAACTAGGTATTTCCGGGTTCCACTTCCGAGGCAGTAATCCCTGCCAAGTTAAGTAGGCTGCCAAGTTAGGTATACAATAGCTAGGAAATAAAATGCGGTGTTTGTGGGCTGCAAGTGAAAGCTCTCCAAAGGAAGCAGCGTAGAGTTATTTCCCTTTCCGTCTGGTAAATACGACAAGGCAATAGCACAAAGACAGGCCAGGATTAATAGGTTGAAATGAAAAGGGAGGCTGGTACAAATCAGGGGCTTGATCCATTTACCTGACAATCTTGCTCACAGTGGAAGAGGGAAGGGCAGTGAACAAATCACCATTGCGCGTGGTTTACATGGTTAAGTAATGAGAGGAGCATTACATCATCCCTACAATTTTGTACTACCCAACCAGCTGCAGCTAAAATTTGTTGCACATACTTGAGTGCAATTGGGAGCATAAATGAACATATAATTAAAGAACAATAATTTTAAACCCTATGACCTTCCAGTATATGCAAAGTAGAATTAGTATTAGGATAATGCACTGCCTGCTTAGCTTTGAGGGAATAACAAAACAAAACATTTGTAACAAATGTAGCATAAGTAAGAATGCCATTGTGTGTTAACGGGTTCTTGGCCAGGACCAGTTGCCAGGCAACATTTGGAGACTCCATAAAGTTCCTTTCCTAAAGCATAAAACGGTATGTTTTTGAGTCGTAAATTGGCAAACTGGCATCTTTACACTTTGGTTCTGTATTGATTAAACAGACAAGACATCACATTTTAATAAGTGAGCTGTGGATCTGCTTTTAATCAGATTTTTATGGACTAGCCAAGCTAACTGTTTTCCCTGTTTCTATGGCTTTCTTCTGCTATGCAAAGTTAGCCAGCTGATGTTGGTAGAACTAGGTTACATCAACAGTCTATAAATAATATTGAAAAACTGTATATAATTATAATGATAATGATATATAATGATGCACAAAATATGTCCTAGCAATTTTCCAAACCAGGCAATTGCAATCGAGGGTTTTTATAAGCTGTTATAATGAAATAAATAATGGCATTACGTGATTATAGATACTAAAGCTTAGTTCTATATGGCTAAAGCTCAGCAAAAACAAAACTCAATGAAACAAAAAAAATGGCTATCAATTAGAAAACTTTTCACCTCTGCCTGTCTGTCTACCTGCGTGTATCAACATGTGTCCAATTGCATGTCCTGCCCTCTGTTTCAACACAACTTAAAAATATGTGAAATACATTACTTTAAATGGATTGGGAGATTTTGAAATCTGGCCAGATGCTGAAACTGTCACTTCCACCCTGTGCTTCTGTCATCTTCCCCTGGCTCTAACCTGTTCCTGCTTCCTTCCAGATACAAAAACACACATCTCACTAAGGAGAGTTGTCAGGAAGAGCAAGGGAGTGTGTGTACAAATATTTTCCCAATATTGAACATCTCCTTTAAGTCTGGCAGAATCAAAAGCAGCTATAGAAGAAGTGTCTCACTCAGTTAATGAAATGTAAACCACCATTAATATGCAATTTTGCAACTTCTGACCCATCTACTTGCACTCATGTTAAGCTGTTGAGGTAGATGCATAAACATATTTAAGTTTTCTTTAACTTTCTTTTCTTAATTTTTTTTTTTTTTTTTTCTCAATCGAGTAACTAAAAGATATACAATTTGAGATCAGTTTGCCTGTTGGTCAATAATTCCTCTATGAATGGACAATGATTTTAGAGAATGTTCTGTGAAATATTATCAATTTTAAAGGGGAATTAATCTAACTAAATAAAGGCATGTGTGTGTATCTTACATCTGCAGTGGGCCACAGCTCCTTGATGATCATCTCTATCCGGTTCACTACCTCCTTCCTCATAGCTGCTTCCTCTGGCCGAGGGGACATGAAGTTGTAGAAGTCCATCACCTCCTCGTGGAGTCTGGACAGAAAGAGGATGACAGATAGGGGTTACTCTAACCACATTAACAATCACTTCACACACAGTCCAGTATGAAATGGATTGAGAGAAGGAACTGTGTGTGATGAGAAATATGCAATGCAATTCGGCTTACATTGAGAAACAAAAAAAAAAGAAGAAAACACTCTCCAGATGGCCCAAGATATGATTCCTACTTATCACTATTAACCCCCATCATGCCAAAGCCAGGCAAGCAAATCAATCAACAGCTACTGAAAATATTCTACAGTTTCTCCTTTGTAATCTTTACTTAACTTGACCTGTCAAGATTAAAACAACAACACGCATCGCAATACACTGGATCAATGTTGGTGCTGATATTGTACTTAAATGAATAAAGCATCAACCAGAAAGGACCAATCCACATTAAAACTGAAGTTAGACAAGAAAGTTGGAAAAAAGAGAGTTACTATTCTAGTAGGACATTTTTATTTTCTTCAAACATGATTTGAATTTTTTGCTAACTGTTATTTTAGAATAGTAATCGTGTTAAGGTAGAAAAAAAAATCAAATATTGTGATTTAAAAAAGCTTAGACCTTTCCATGATTGCAACTGTACCCATAGTCGTGAACATAAACAATAGCCCAAAAACATGACAGACCTAAAGTGGTTTAGAGTGAGGGAGACATTGCAGAACTCTTCTTATCTCTGTATCACCGAGGACATAGGGTTCTCATCTAGATAAAGATACAACAAACACCTTTGAGGTCTGAAAGGAATGTGGAAAGAAGGTTTGGTAAAACACAGAGGGCTGTGTTGATATAGTTTGTTTGGCAACATTGGGGCGAATATAAAGTGAAGACTTCTGACCAGTTAAAAGACTGAATAGTGCAACTCTGTTCAACCCTGTGGCCATTCATTTTTCTAGGAATGCATGCCATGATGTCAGTGTGAAATACAGAACAGGGATACTGTCAGAATCAATTAACAGAGCCCTGGAGGAAATGCAGTCAACCCATGTGCTCACTGTTTGGTGAATACACTTTGCCAACAAGCCAGTGCAAACCCATGCCAATATTCCACCGCTGACAGAGGGCATGGTTATTGTTAGCCCCCCCCACAGTCAAAATAATAACTACAGCCTTTCTTGACAAAGAAGTTTAGAGTCAAACATCAACTTAGAAGTATGACTACACAACCAGTGACTTCCATGTATCTTACTGACAAATCTATATTTTTAATGCAAAAACTTAATCTCTGATCATCCCAATATCAATGCACTATACATATACACAATTGTATTCATTTTAATTTGGACTGCAAAGCCCTTTATGTGGGACTTCAAAGGAACCCCTGAAGGCTAAATACTGCGAGATAAGTCAGTGCACAAGCCAAAACTTGCATCAAAATATGTGCACAGCCACAAGCACAAGTAGAAAAGGAAATATGATATCTATTCACTATTTACAGGAAAAAACTGTTATTAACAACTTTGGGTTATGGGGAAACTAGCACCAAGCATGTGGAAGTGCTTTCATGACATGACAAACACAGATTCCTTGTACAGAAAATTCCCACAACAGTGCAACCAGTCGTTACAAATATCACAAGGTCCTGCAACAAATCTGGGAGTTCCTTGGTCATTTGTTTTTGAAGGCGGCTTCTGTCAGGGTAAAATAACTACCGTTATAACATAGAATAATATTTAGTTACATAGCTCTTACGACTCTAACAATGTGAGGGTCAGAAGTCTCTAGGACACCTACTGATCATTCTTACATACCAAGTAGCACAAATATGAGATCAAACTATAAAATTATACTACAGTTAAGCTGTATTTAAACTGTGTTGACATAAAGTTCCACCACTGTCTGTCATGTCAAATGGATCCTGAGCTACACAAAGAATAACCAGGATTAAGAGAGTATGACTGACTGCAATGACAACTACATGGGTATAAAGGGCAATTATACAGAATTCAATGATGACTATTTATTTACTTTTATTCAGTGTAGTGAAATGCAGTGGAATCTAAAAAAAATACTATATAAAGGTTCGCCCTTTAAACTATCAAATGGTAAATCATAATGTCACAGTAAGCAGACGGATTAGTTTTATGATCGAGCAATTAGGAATTGTTCAAACCGATTGGAGTGAATGTGCAGCTAATTACTTCACCCAACATTAACGTTACAAAAGTTAACAGTCAAGTGTGATCCAACACCGTTACCTAAAACCTGGGCATCTCGTTTTATATGCATTAATTTTAGTTAGCTATTTAAAGTTTAAATTTAACTTTTGAACCAGGGTCAATTTTGTTCGTCTGACGGCGAAAGATGAGTTGTTTTGTTTTTCACTAGTGTCTCTTTTAATATTTTGTCAAAGGGAAAACAGTTAGCCCAGTTAGCTATGGATCCTCTGTCATGCTAACGGTAACTAAAAACGGACTCAAAGCAACACATCCGGTCAAAAACTTCTAAATAAATAATTTATTGAGAACACTACTAGAGAAAAATTAAAGATGTGATCGCTGAATTATAAACTGTTTTCACTACGTGTTTTTTTTGTTTTTGAAATGTACCTTACAAAAGTGTGTCGGAAGCGATTTCTAACGGCCTAATTCAAACTTTATCAGACAAAAACACAGCACTTCCGGTCGTGCTTCGGTTGACTATCGCAGTCTTTACGCAACTAACGTAGATATATTCAACGGTAGCTTTCTAACGTTGACTATCCAGCGAATAGCCCAACTCCGGTTAACACACGTTAGGTATATCTGCGTTGGGTAAATAATGGCTACATCAACTTGCATGTACCACAATACTTAACACACAAAATTAAGACTTGACAACAGCTTGGAACCATTATAGCCAGCAGAAAAAGACAAATGTTAACGCAAGTTTTTCAGTGTAAAGACAGTTAACAGTTAATAATATCACTTACCCAATGACCCCCGGGTTGTACTTCCTCGTCTTCCAGGGCGTCCAAGTGCTCGCATAATTGCCATTAGTGCAGCTTGAAAGCAAGTAATTCATCCCATAAGTGCTCGCTTTGTTGTCACTTTTCCTTCGGCCTGGGTGGTGATTGTGTGTGTGGTTTACAGGTAGAGACGGCTGAACCTGATGGCGCTTCACGCAAATCTGCTGTAAATTAAAAGCCGGGTGCTCCTGTAGGTGACGGTGATGTTGGTGGTAAAGGTTGACATTATTGTCCATGCTGTCGCTCACGTTGAAAAGCATATTGGCACCCCCGACATTTTTATTTATGTTGCCCGTTACATTTCCACCCATAGTCCTATCAAGTGAGCTGCTGGAAGGGGGGTTATCCGTCCCGGATTCCAGTGAGGAGGACGAGGAGGAGACAGTTACTGTCTTCTGGGGTATGGTTTTTCCATCACCTGGTTCAGGGGGGCTCGTCGTGGTGAAGGAGTTATGTACGTTCCCGTTGGACAGCGCTATCCCCAGCGAGGAATTCGCAGTGCCGTTGATACCAGTAGTGCCGTTCATGATGCTGTGATGGCTGCTGCCGTTGCTTAAACTGGAGGCAGCGTTACCGTTGCTGCTGCAGAGACTCTTGCTCGCTGCCACCGCGGTCGCCACATTTTTTAGAACATCCAAAGCAGCGTAATTCACGCACTGGTTGTGGTTTTGATTGTGAAGCTGCTGCTGACTGGAGAGTGTCCGTACTCCCTGAGAGGTCTCCCAGACGTGCATCCATAAGGCGTTCGCAGGTCCTTTCTGTTCGGGCTGAATCCAAGCTACCCTCGGATCCATTCAACTTCTTTCTCTGGTAACCCCCCTGCAAGTACCTAACTAACACTAGCGAGCCCGTTGTGAATCTTCGCCGCTTCCTGGACCTTTCAAAGGTCGCTGCGTTGTCCGGGGTTACGGAAAGGGGAGTATTTAAACATTAAACCGAATTAGGACCATTGAGAAAGTGGCCCTTTTACACCGCTAGCTGGGAAAAAAAGCTAGCTGTTTCCTACGGGAATTCAATATGGCGTATTCTCTTCAAATCCATGCGCATGCGCTTTACGAGGGGTTTCTTAAACGATGACTGCGCCCCCCCATCCGCCCACTCCTTCATCACTCCGGCCGGTTGATGAATTGCACAGAATAAATATTTGAATTTCCATTTGATAAATATTTAATTGAAAAACAACTGAAGAACACAGTAAAACGTCGATAACGAATAAGGGTCCTTTGGCCCATTTGGGTCTGGAGGCAACGAATGAGAACCCAGTGTTACTTACTATCTCCACCTCCCGGCCGTAACCAGTGGGTGGGTTCATAGGGGATCCCCCATCAATATGAGGCTGGATAGTGGCTGAATCTGGCAGGAATGACCGGTAACGTCCTAGCTCAAATAGCTATCAGAAATTATATGAAATATATACATATGAAAATTAAAAGGACTGAAGGAGTACTGAAATTCGAATGCTGCATAGTTTATAATGTGCATAAACAGTGCATAAATGCTGTGCAATAATTCTGTGCAATATTAAAAAAAAATCTCTGGTTTTAATCATGCTACACACCATTAAAAAAGGCTGTTCAATTTTCTGAAGAAAAAGTGTGTACATTTTTAAAAATATTATTTCTTGCTAGTTATTATTTGTATCATCATATTTTTATCCTTTTATGCCACCTGTACTTTTTGTCTATTTTTATTACTTGAGTACTTTGTTTAATTCGCCTTTTTTGTGAGCTGCTGTAACGAGTACATTTCCCCTGTGCAGGATCAATAAAGCTTAACTTATCTTATCTCTATTGGCAAATAATATTGTGTGTACAGGGGAATCTGTCTGTCCTTCTCTGTAGCTAATATGAGTATGTGTCCAAAGCTTCACGTGCCTGTGTTTAGGAAAGCACAGACTGAAAAAAGCCACTTGTAAACATTTTAAATTCTTGAAAAGTATAAAACGCATTAACTATTTAACAAAATAGAATTTACATTAGCATTACATAAAGAGGGAGACCACATTGGGATGTTGGCTGGAATCTCAAATACTGCCTTGGGGCATAATCACAACCTCTGGCCCTCGATATGCTACTCACACATAGAATACAGATATGCTGCATTCCACGGGGTAACAAAGTTTTTTTTCAGTAAGCATACATTGAGCTCCTTCCTTTCCGGTTTATTATTTCAGCTGGACCCTGTGGCCTTTTAATCCAAATACTCATTTTCCAGGGGTTGTACACAGCAGGTGGTGTTGATCATTCCAGACCCAGTAACAGCCATCTCCCAGCCCATTAAGCTCCGTTATGGAGCAGCGGCAGGCTTGATAAGGAAAAACCAGCACCTTCTGGGATGCGTATGCATGTAAAAGAGAGATTGAGGGAGAGAGCGTCTTGCATAATGCCCACCCCCAACCCCTGCTACTCACGTGCAGCATGTGACAGAGTCAAGGAAAACCCCCCAGAGCAAACTATGTGCCAGCTAGGATATGTAGCTCTCTGAATAACACACTCAGGCATACACACAGCTGCTCATTCCCACTGTACGCCTGTAGAAATCTAACCTCTTCTTTCTCTCTCCCTCTGACTTACACTGTATGAAACACAGGCGTCTGTGCGACACACCAGATTGAATAGGTTATTCCTCTCATATCTCATGTCACAGTCTCAGCTCAGGCCTAATGCCAACACTGACTGTGTGCTAGTGTGTGTGTGGGTGTGATTTCAAGGCTGGTTTGCTTCATTGTCAGCTTTTATGGGATTACCACATTGGTGATGACTGGACCATAGCTGACAGATGCCTTACACACACACACACACACACACACACACGCACGCGCACGCACACGCACACACACACACACACACACACACACACATATAAACAGAGACTGGGCTGGAGGAGTCACAGTATGCTCTCGGGCTTAACAGTAATAGCAGAAAATATTATGGCGGCAGGCAGTAGTCTGAGCTTGCATGTGGCTTGAATGATAATGAGGCCGCCGCATGTTCTAGATATTTAACCTACATTAGTGGTAAAACTGAATTTATATCAACAGTGATTTCACAGTTTAACACATGATCATACTGCCTATGGTGTCAGCCCCAAAGCTGGATCATGGAGTATACAGTATAACAAGGACAGAGTAACAATTGGCCCAGCTCACAATTAGGGGGGTGGGGGGTTGTTTATCCAAAACAGAAGTACAGTTACACACACAAAGAGGTAAATGACATTAACATTGTAATTGGTCCCTTAATATTGATTTATTGGCTTGATCAGTTTTATCTGTACGCATGTCTTATGATCTAATTCCTTGACCTTCTCCAACTTGCATGCAAAAATACATGTTTAGACAAAAAAATAAAAGATAAAACAATATTTATTTATGTTTATAAAACCCATCCTGTATTCTCAAAACCTCAAACAGAAAAAGAAACCTGCTGCTGTGACCCTTTTTGTCTGCAGGTGGCACAAGTTTTACAAATGAAGCAGCTATTCTAATCTCTGTTGCCAGGAGTCTAAACTGGCTCAGCTTTCCTTTTATTTAGATGGCACAGGTTGGCATGTGTAAATTGAATATTACAGAGAAGCTGCCATTGTGAAGGAACTTCAGCCTGTGTGAATGAATATGTTAGTTTGGGAGTAAAAGCCAATTCACTAACCCGCTTTGCATATAAAAAGAAAATCCAATGGCGTCTGCCTGAAGATAAATGGTATTATACCGTAGTTAGATGGCAGGCTCAGTAAATAGTGGCCATGTAATATACTGATGCAATTACAAGAAGCGTGGATAAAGAAGATACAAAGAGGAAACAGCCTGGAAGAAGAGTGAGACAGTGTGGACCTTGAACATGAAGGATGTCACTCTGCATAGCCTTCAGCGACGTGTACCCTTCATTCTTCATCACACTCAAGAGACAGCAGTCCTGTTATTTATTGATTACACCATGTGTAAAAACAGTGACAAAAGATATGCATTCCAACTCAAAATATTTTTAAAACTAATAATGACTTGATCTTGGCTGTGACTGGTGTCGGTAAAGGTCTTCTGCTTGGAAATGGATCAAGAGTTATGGGAGGAAACTGCAGCTGGTACGCTATAAGGATAGGTTCAGTGTGGAAAGCTTCAGTATAAATCCCTTCGTACAGTTCAGAGTTATAATGTCTAGGACCGATATAATTTTCATTTGCAAATTAAGTTATGTTGTTAACCTTTTTACCAAAGTGATGAGATAATTGCACATGTTGCCAATCAAAATTCTTTTTTGAGGTAGACTTAAAGTAAGGCAGATCACAGTACAAGTTTTTAAAAAGACTGTCAGTGAGAAGATTGACTTTATCTATTTAGTTATTTTTAAATATAATTGCCACTGTAACCGGGTCAGTGTCAAACGAGGCAAATAAAACGAAACATCCTTTTTTAAAAAAAAACATTTTCCAAGGAAAAGATTTATACCGAGTGATGTGTTGAACAGTTCAAATACAACAGAGATTTTTCATCAGTAAGCATTTCTGGTGCATGTACAGGACAATCAGAGACATAAGAAGTACCACTTTGTCCCCAAGGGTTGCAAAGATGAAAAGTTCCTCACAGTATATTTTTACTTACTTATATAAAGCTTTGTTTTTATATCACAGTGTCTTTTCCCTTTTGTGCATTTGGCTTTTCTTCTTTTCTCCCTCTGAGAAACCTGACAGCAGTGGTGCGTTGAGGCAAAGCTCTACTCTTCTCATTTCAGGCATGGCTGAGTTATTGAGGGCCATGCTCGATCTCCATTTGATTTCCCTGCAGCAGAGTAGCTGCAAACAGGCCTGCTACAGTCGTAGCCTTTCAAGGAGTGAGATGAAGTTACCGTTGGTTCCAAAGTGGCTTCTCTTCCTGGAGTTTGATGATGATGAGGTAAGTAGAAACGTCTTTCTGATAACACGAAAAGCAAATTGTAGCAGAACGTTGCTCTTAATCAATTCTATCAGAACGGTGTAAAAAAATGCTTTTGCAAAAGATGACGCTTGAGAATGACTGAAAACTTTAAGTGTCTGCTTTGCATTTCAAAGTTTATGCTCCATCTGGGAAAATGCAGATCAGTGGAGAGTCTTAAAACTGTTTATTGCTGGTGTAGAGCGGCGTTATAAATCCACTGTGGTACTGTTGAAGGATCTAATTTCCTCTGAGGACCACTAAATGTTGCCTTTTCAGCAACATAACACTTTCAGCACATAATGTTCATGGTTGTTGAAGTTATGTTTTGTTCCACTGACATTGTTACAAAGTGATGACAATGATAAAAACCTTTTACAGATCATTTAAACTATTGCTTGCAGCTCAAATGAGGTCATTTATATCTATGCAACCTGTGTTTCAATTTGTTTTCAGTAAAAAAACAAAAAAAACCTTTATATTCAGAATGCTCTGACATCAGAGCTTTCCTGAATTTAAAAAAAATGATTATAGGAGTTTTGTTCTCAGCCATAGTAATATCAGTACCTTTTTAGGCTTCCAGTAGCCAAAGTGTATTCAGAACAGGAAGGGAATCAGTGCCTTTCTACTTTTAGGGTAGTCTTCAAACTTAGTGAGGTACCATCTGTAGAGATATGGAGATGATTAAGACATGTTTTCTTCTATTAATAAAAACAGTTCCTGCAAAGTGTGCAATACACTCCATGAAAAACCTTCTTATTCTGTGTGTGTGTTATCATTCTTACTTGTGGTGGGCCACAGCCCTGCTGGCGAGGACCACTGTGGTAAAGATGGCGAAAGCTGCGCTGTGAATTGAGTGGCCAGCCAGAGCGAAGCCCGCCCACTCTGTTATCTCTCCTAAGAAGTTTGCTCCAGACACATATTCAAATATACCGCCTGTGGGTGGAAGACAGAAGAATCAGGACAGGTATGCTCATGTATTAATATGTTCATATAAAAATCAAATACTTTGCTGAATAAGCACTGGCATTTCAACAACTTCAACAATATCATTTTGGGTTTGCATGCTGCTAAACACTCAAAGACCATCCACATAGCTAGCCCCACAGTGACCATAGATGGCTGAGCACTCCCTGTCTTACTGCAGGCCATGTGTAGTGTTGCTACCCTTAATGTGAAAATGGCAGATTCTTGGCTGAGGGGATTCCAGACGTGCCTGGAAGTTAATTTAGAGCAGTACAGCTCACAGCTTCCTCTCTCCTTGCATTCTCCTTTTTATTTTCCTTTAGGGTCCGACGTGGATTGTTTTAACAGGTTCACTGCAAGTTCACGCTCAAGGTGCTATTGTTGTGACTATGTTCTTCGTCAGGGGAGCTGCTCTCTCTGTGAACCTGTTATGATAACTGATTCATTTAGTGAAGGAAAAATTCAGCCTATGGTTTAAATTTGCCCATTATTCGATTAAAAATTGCAGGCTTATGGATTTCATTTTACTTTCTCAGTACATAGGCAGTTTCTCAATGGAATTTGGAGATGGGCCAAAGTCTTGTTTACCCAACCCCAACCCTTAACTTGTCAGATCTTATAGAATGTGCATTCATTTTCACACAGTAAAGGCCATACACTGTAAAAAATATCCACCAAGAAAACCTTCCGTCGTCTGTTTCGTCAAAGAATGTTTTTAATTTTTAATCAACCTGTTTCAGATATGATCAGAAATCGGTTTTTTTGTTCATTGATACAATTAGAGTGATATGCCGTATTGCTCAGCAATTTAAAGGAACAGTTCTACATTTTGTTCAAATTAGATTATTGGAGAAGGGACAGTGCAAATTAATAAATACACTCTGGTAAATATGCTAGAATAAGTCAATAGGCTACTTTTCATCTGCAGTCCCTGGTCAAGGTGTTGAAAAGGCTAGCTAAAATACATCCTAGAAAGAAACAGAAAAACAGGACATGCAGTTTAAAGACATGAGACAAACAGTTTTTGAAAACAGTAGAAGCTGTAAGAACATATAAACACAGAGAGCAAACATTTCAAAGAAACATTTTAGTAAATACACCACATTGATAACACTATTTGTCTGTTTAAAGTCGAGCTGAAATGGCATTTCGAGAGTATCTAGCTTCCGTATCGTGACGGATTTCCGAGTGAAACAGGACGTGCAGGCGGGACATATCATTAGAGGGATTTGATTTGATCGTTGAGAAGTGGGCGTAGACAGACCGAGCGTTCTTGGTGCTCTGCAGCTAAATGTTGCAGATTGATTGGTTGAAATTGTTTGGTGCTAACTTACGTAAGCACGCATGAAATTTAGTTTTACCAGAAGAAATAATGATCGAATTGTGATATAAGAATACGAAGAAATTGATTTTCTGTATTTTTTTTGGCCTATATTGTCTAATAGATGCACAATATTACCGGGGATGTGATCTAAAAGGATTAAAATGACATTTTTAATTTCACCTCGACTTTAATATGAAGATGGAGACACCCAGAAGCTTAGACTGATATTAGCTAGCTTGTCTTTAACAAAACAACTTGTTTTTTTTTTTTTTACTCAACAGGACCTGGGGCCTATACTACAAAGCAAGTTCAACATGCCCAAGGAATCTTTTCTTGATCTGGCTTCACTTGACCTGACAAAGGAGATCGCTCTAAGTGGTCACAAGATGCTGGTTGTCAACTCGATAAGTCAACCAGGGGTCAACCCAGTCAACCCAGGGTTTCTATGAGCGGGTTCACATAAAAGGGGCGCTGTTTGGAGCAAATGACCAATCCTAACACAGGCAAGTCTGCCATCAGCTGATCGACATTGTTTACAAATTCAGAGCAAACTATGATTTTATAAAGATATGAAGATAATACACATAATCCAGACTAAAATCCACGCAGCTGCAGTGGCCAAATGCAGGAAGGACAAAGCAAAAAAACACAGACTGTGTAAGTGTGCAATTATAATATCACTGCTCCATCATTAGAGCACGATACATTTATTATAACTCTCATGTGTTACATTACATTGATACGTTGCACAAATGTATTTTTGTTGTGTCAATGACAGATTTAGACAAATTCTCTCAGCCCAGCCGTATCAAACTGTGGAGCAAATAAAAATAAATATAAAACCGCAATTTAAAGCAGTACGAATAATTCCTTTCATATAAGTACAAAAGTACTTCAGGCTTCAGTGCTGTTATCAGTCTATGTTGTAGATGTACATCAGTAAAGCTTGATGAACATCTTTCATGAAGTTAAACGGTAAAGGGTTTTAGGGCTCTCTCTCCCTCCTCCCTTTCACAATCTGCTCACAAAGCTCCTGAATCAAGAGACCTGATTGGTCAATGGTTGGTGTTTAGTTCAGGTTGATCTCTTATCTTGGACATAACCTGCTCTGGAGCAGGTTATGTCCAAGATCAAGAGCCACGTACAGTTTAGGGCTTGCTTGCTGTTTAGCATAATTACTATCAACACTCACTGATCATTTCACTTTCTACACAAACACTACAAGTATTGTGAGTTGGACCATGTTAAAGTCGCAGCAACGAGAGTCTTTTGAGAACCCAAATGTAAGGGTTTACAGAGAGCAATGCAGAGAGGAAAAGACAACTATTGACAACCTGTGATTCTGCTAACAGCATGATCCTGTATAATCATGTAACCACACTGGAAAATTAGAATGTAGGGCTGCGTGCAAAGACCACAGAGTTCTGTGCCATCATGTGATTGCTGCTTTCTTGTCACCCCACAGCATTGGTGGAAAAAGGAATCAAACTCAAGCAGCATCACAGTGGAAGATGTGCTTCTGACAGTTAGTGACCAGTATTCAAACTTGCTCTCACTCTGATAAATGGTTCCATTTAGCTTGTCAAATAAAAATATTTTAATAGTATGTTGTCAAGGTTGGCTACGGTAAATATTTACAACTGAATTATATACAGCAAAAGTATATACTTTATGTATATAATACGTTCTATATATATATACATATGTTTTCCTCCATCAAAGTTTGCTGTACTGTACTAGTTGCTGTGGTCAGATAAATTATTCCATCATTCATGACTAAAGCTCTTACCTGTCGGAATCTTGTAACCAGTCTCTCCCGGCTTTCTCAGGTTCCTCAGGATGTGGTCAGAGTGCACATTCATCATCCAACCGACCAACCACAGCACAGACCCTGGAGACAAACCAACCAAAAGCTTTACCAAAACATTCTACTGACCAAGAGCCAGTGAGCCAACTTGTGTTTTGAAAGAAATGCTTTACACTGTGGGAAATACCCTAACCTGCTCTCTTATCAAAAGTGTGATTAGATTAATACCACTGTCATATTTGAGCAATACAAAGCGGTTTCTAATCTTAACGGCAGCTGATAACCTCCCAGCTTCTGGTCCTCATTTGGTGCACAGACACAAGTTAGTTTCAGCGCAGTTTTCTCATACAACTCTCAGAATGAGGGAAAATTATCAATTTGCAATGATACAGTGTTCATCTGTATCATTGTGTCTTGTACATCTTACATGCCACATTTCATGAAAACTGTCTGAGCAGGTCATGTAAGAGCTAATATAGTCCCCTTTTCACTGCCCCCCTTTCCAGAAAGTCAATCATGTATTTACTGAATTTGGATTGTTACACTTTATTTTATCTGCTGCACAATTAGGGTTTTAAGGGGTTTGTAAGGAGAGTGGAGGGCTGAATGGTTGAAAAAACATGTATTCTGAATTGACAGCTTCCTGTGTCCAGCCAAGAAAAAACTGCTGAGCACTTTGAGGTTTGGAGAGGTTGAGAAGCACCTGTGGTGAAGCAAAAGCCAAGCAATGACAGAGCAAATGATTACTTACTGATAAATGCAGTTGTGTTTTTACAGAAAGGTTAATTATTTAATATAACGATGTTGGGAACGAGAAGGCACAGTGTAGAATGAAGGGTGTAGAAGGGAAAATGTTTATCCTGACTGTGCATCTTACTCAGGCACGAAGCTGTCAGTATGATCCCTCCTCTCCTCATGAAGATTGAGTCCCACCACAAGGTAAAAACAATGCCTGCTCCGAAGGTACTCTGTTCTGTGCTAATTTATTAAATTTAGTTTCATCAAGTGCTAATAATTAAACAATATTTCCCCATAATTTGCAAATGAACACTATCTCTTAACACACAATGACATGTAGGCTTCTTTGAGTAGTTCCTTAAGTACGTTATTATATATACATATTCAAATGTAGAGTAAATTGAGTATTCCTTATTCAGAGAATTACTTTTTTGATCTTAACACACCACTGCATCCTCCCCTTTCCATGTAGACCATGTATAAATGTTTTTAATGTCAAAAACTACAAATATAAATTCCAAACTCCTTGTGTCTCCTATGTGTATGTACCAAAGACCAATTTGACACAAATCCAATCTATTTTGCACAGAAAATTGTGTCACCAAGAATCTTGTGTAAAAGCAAAGCAAATCGTTTCCCTGAACAAAGAGGGGTAGCAGAAATAGGACACCTACCTGCAATGAAACACGGATGTGTAACCCAATGTTCAGGGTATACAGCATAATGGCTCAGGTACCTGATCTGCATGTAGCCATTATACAAGCAGAAAACAATGGCCAGAGCAAATGAGGCAAATGGTGTTGGTTTACCTCCCCGAATTAAAAATGGATAAATAAGGGATCTGCAGGAGAGAAAAATGTTTCATACACAAAATAGTTAATTCAAATTTACTGACGTAATGCGACCGACGTAAGATATAATGCACCTTATTTACTAATGCCCTACCTACCTCTGAACATAGTGGCAGAAATACATGGCAATAAGCAGCTGGTTGGGCAGCTCTGAGGTTTTTGCAGAGGACGTCCAAAATACCAGACACAAAGGCACCATGAACGCAGGCAGCTCCTGAACGAACCAAGCAAATCTGACATTTACTGGAAATCCGTATTTGCTGGTAGCATATCGCCCGTATGGCACATTTTCGAAGAGCAAAGTAACAAAAGTGCAGGCTGCCATGAAAACCATAATGTAAGCCATGCAGTCCAAAATGTACATCTCTTCGTCCTCCGATGAGAAAAGCCAGGAGAGAAGTGAGTCCATCACGGCGGGAGGCTACTCTACAAAACTAAAAACAGAAATAATGTAAATTTGCAACTATTAGACAACGTGCATAACGATTGGGACCAGTAGTACACTCACGCCACAGACATATGGGTTTCCCATCCAGAACCAATCACAATCCCTGAACAGATATGACGTTGAATCTTAACAACCAATCAAAATGCTCGCTAGTGCACGTTACAAAATATCATGTGTTGTATATTGCCACTAATAAATACCCGTATTTATAGATCAGTTTGCACATACCGTGCGCTGTAAATAAGACATAGTCACCACCGTGACAAATTTAACAACATATTAAAATGAGACAAATCAAACTAGAATACACGCAAAATCATATATGGATAACGTATGATTTCTTAAGCACATTTTTTTTCACTGTGATAAATTTAAGAATACAATAAAGCAACAAAAATCGAACCAATATATCGGCATCATAATATTTCTAAAATCGCGCAAAATGCCTCGAACGTCCCCGAAGGAGATTTAACTTAACTTCAGGCGGATCGGGGCATCCTAGAAGGGTCCTTATTCATGTGCGTCAGAGGCAACACGTTTCGAGGATACACAGCGTAGCAGTCCATCCTTCCTCCTTAAGCGTTCACTGCACTTGAATTTGATCAGAGTTGCAGGTCACTTTTCTCGGCATCCACTCATCACGTCATTTCGCAGGTTTCTCCAGAGTTGTCTCTTTTCAAAGATGGGGAAAAGAAGCAGGCAGCGGCAGAAAAACCAGAATGCTGGCAGGGACGACAGAGACAACGCTGTAAGATTCGCACTTTTGCTGCTGCAACGCTTGCTACTATTAAGTGTAAACTGCAGAGCCAGGCCACATTTCCTTAAATAAATGCGACGTGAGCGTGGGCGAGCATGGTTATACTTCTTAAAAGGTTTCTTGACAAAACGTATACAGTCATGCTGCTATGACACTGCAGTAACTCACAGCTACAACATTAGAGAACGTCACTGTTAGCTACTGTTAACTCAGCTCAAAGCCATGTGTGACCACCACCGTTCGTCCCGTTTAACCGTATTCTAGATCCATTCCTTTTTGTATTGTGAGACACTTAAGGCTTCACCAGATTTAGCTTAGAAATGTGTTGACTTTAAGTGGCCGTCAGTGCGTGCATGATGGGATATTGATCTAACACTTACAAGTCTGATGAAACACCAAAACAGCACAAAGGGAAGACAAGGGAACAAAAAAATGAACAAATAAGTTTCTGTGAATCATTACTTGCCTTATTGACCATTAGAGCATACTAAATTGTAACAGTTTCTAGACCTTCTACAAGTTATTTACCATTGACTACAATCAAAAATATATCAATAATAGAATTTTAAAAGACTTTTAATACTGGCTCATTTTGCATCCCTATATAGACGGTGCTTTTCATGTGAGTTCTGCACAGAAAGACAATCAAAATATTCAGTTTATATAAATGATTTTAATAATCATGCTTCTGTTGGTTCAGGGCTGGGGAGCTGGTTATGCTGACATTGTCAAGGAGAATAAGCTCTTTGAGCACTACTACAAGGAACAAGGTTTGGTGCCTGGCGGAGAGTTTGAACAGTTTATGGATGCAATGAGGGAACCACTGCCTGCAACCATTCGCATCACAGGATACAAGAGGTAAGCTCAAGTGATTCATAAACAGCACTCAAGCTCTTTGTCCTGTTAGTAAAAACAGCCACACTTAACCGGTGCAAGATGCTTTAAAATGAATGCACCTTTTCCGTCTGGCAAAGCAGACGCACCCCATAATTATTCAGCACTATCCTGAATCAGTAGAATTACTTGTAAAGATAATTTTCTAAGTTAAATGAAATGTTAAAAGTAGTACTTTTAAAAAAATATTGGTTACCTTTGATTTGTCAACACACCCAAAATGGTCAACTTTCACCTCACATATGCTTGAAAAAAGCCCTTATTTTAGGTTTTACTGTGGGTGCTTAGCGACTCTTGGATTTCATTAATTGGCTGTTATGTTTTCCTCCTTCCTGTCTTGTCCCAGCCATGCCAAAGAAATCCTCAACTGTTTGAAGGAAAAATACTTCAAGGATATTCAGGAGCTGGATATCGATGGCCAGAAGATTGAGGCTCCACAGCCTCTGAGCTGGTAAGATCTCAAGGTTTTTCAAGGCTTAAAGGACATGCATATTCAAAGAAAAAACTCACTCCACATTGTGTCCTATCCCCTCCAGGTATCCAGATGAGCAGGCCTGGCACACCAACATGAGCAGAAAGATCATAAGGAAGTCTCCCCTATTGGAGAAATTCCACCAGTTTCTAGTCAGCGAGACTGAGTCTGTAAGTCATGAACAAACCGAACAGAAAACTTGCTAGAAACACCTGTGGCTTTATTAAAGGCATACAATTATACCCTGGCTAAGGATATGAAAAAATACAGACTTAATTTCTGAACTTGTCAGAAAAATAATGTTCTTTGTCTGTCCTTGCAGGGTAACATCAGCAGGCAGGAAGCTGTCAGTATGATCCCTCCTCTCCTCATGAAGATTGAGTCCCACCACAAGGTAAAAACAATGCCTTCTCCAAAGGTTAACAAGACTATGTCAAAACCTAGTATGTGGCTGACCACATTAGGTAGATGTGTGCTTTTGTGGGCAATGTTTCACAAGGACTGTCCTTTATGAGGCTGAACACAACATGTTTGAAAGCAGGTGCGTGCTGCGAACGTAGGTGAGGGCATTGAAGGAGCAGCGGAGGAGCAGCCCCGCCTACTTCCTGAACAAAGTATCCAGAGCCGTATAGACCGAGGGTCGCGTCAGTGGAGGTCCAATATGCTTCATGATCCGCCATTGCGATGTCACAACACTCTCTCTCTGCGGCTCTGAAAATACAGTCAGTCAGTCAGTCACATACAGACGCATGTGTAGGGCTGACCCCGGTGGTCAGCCAAAAATATTGGGCCTGGAAGAACATATTGTATTTTCTATTTTTTCCTCCCTTGTGTCCCTGGTAAAATGTCTTCCCTGTGTTTCGAAAACAGCTGTCTTTTGAAAAAGATATTGTTTTGAAGTGTTGACACACATTTTTATACAGATCTTGGACATGTGTGCAGCTCCGGGATCAAAGACAGCCCAGTTGATTGAGATGCTCCATGCTGACATGGATGTGCCCTTTCCAGGTCAGAAATTGACATTTAAAAACCGTGAAGATTATATGATTAAACTTTAATTTCATCCAGGTTTTTTTTTTTTTTTTCAAGCACGAAGAATATCTGTGAATATAACTAAGAAATTGTACAAAGTCACTGCTCAAAAATCAGCAGTCTGTCTGCCACTGGTCTCCCATTTTAACATGAATGCACTTCTCTACCCTGCAGAGGGCTTTGTCATTGCCAACGATGTGGATAATAAGCGCTGCTACCTGCTTGTGCACCAAGCTAAGCGTCTAAACAGCCCCTGCATAATGGTAGTCAACCATGACGCCTCCTGCATCCCTACGCTCAAGATCGACTCAGACGGCAAGAAGGACATCCTCTTCTACGACCGCATCTTGTGTGACGTACCCTGCAGGTCAGCAAAGGACTGCTGGACTTTCTGTTTCCATCACATATTTGAGAACTGCAGGACAGTTAGGGGCTGAAAGTCTGGAGGGGAAGTAGATACAGACAGACATGGTTGCTGTATGTCTGGTTGTTTCTCTTGAGAGGAGACTTATAGTGAAAGACGGGGATGGGCCCCCCCCCCAGGTTTTTTAACAGGTCATTTATAAATTGCCATCAATGATTTTTTTATGTTTCAAAGCTTAGTGGATAAACATATTTCTTCTTTCCAAAACAGAACTACAAATGTTTGCAAATTGCTTCCTCATTTTGCCAGCTGTAGTGCTGAGGCCAGGAGGCCCGGCCAAACAAAACATAGGGAGAGGGAAGAAGTAATGAAGACAGAGAAAGGGCAGGCAGGCAGCAGTGATGTGAACAGTCAGCTAAAGCCCTGCGTTTAGACTGTTTGTGCTTGGCAGATATCTTTGCCTTGCGAGAAGTGTCGGCGATCTCTGGTGGTTTCAGTGCCTCAGGCCAAACTGGGGATGTATCTGACTGGTGCTGCTGTCTGCTCTCTGTTCTGCAGTGGGGATGGCACCATGAGGAAGAACATAGATGTTTGGAAGAAGTGGACGACCAGCAACAGCCTGCATCTCCACGGGTGAGTGGGGAGAGAGTGCGTTTGTGCTTTCGAGAAAACATGAGAATTCATGCGCTCCTGTGGTAGACCAAATTGACTAAACGGCAAGGGAATGTTGTGTGTTCTCTGGTGCTAATTAAAAAAAAGTTGGCACTATTATAGAGCTTGTGTGTTTGTGTTCACCAGGCTCCAGCTGCGTATCGCAGTGCGCGGTTTAGAACAGCTGGCTGTGGGAGGGAGGATGGTCTACTCCACCTGTTCCCTCAACCCTATAGAGGACGAAGCTGTCATTGCAGCCCTCCTGGAGAAGAGCGAAGGTAACAAACACACACAACAAACAATCCCAGTGCTACAAAAAAGAGAGCGCAGTTTTAGTTTTGTTTTATGCACTCTAGTTTTACTTTTATATGCTGTTATTACCATGTTCTTTCACAACTATTCTATTGACCTTATGTGGCTTAGTTTTTGTTCTAGTTTAGTGTTTGTTTCACTCCCTATTTTGTCTGTTATATTTTATATGCCCGCTTTAAACATGAGTCAAAAGCCTTGGCTGTGATTATTTCACACTATACATATCTATCCTTCTATAAATATCTTAAAGTTGGGAACATGCATCCACATATTGGACAAGTTTATTTAGCCTGACATTATCACATCCTCCCCTGTAATTATATTAAAAACAAAGTTAGCTTCAACGTTAACTTTGTTTTGTAGCTGCCTTGGCTTTACTCTGTTGCATTTCTTTTATTTCATTGCACCATTTTTACAGTTCTTAGCCTTGTTTTCTTGTCAATTTGCAACATAAGTCAAGGGGAGACTAGAAATCAGAGCTGAAATCGGATGTAGTTCTTCTGGCCACCAACTACGTCACTGTACATGTCAAATGACCTGAATGCCTGGGGGTCAGCACATTTTGCTGCTGCACAAGTTGCGACATAGCTGATTTGCAACAGCTGCAGGTGTTTTAATACTTTATATCTTGGACATCGAAATAAATGGTGGAAAATTGTCACACAAACCCTTTAACCCTTAACCCTTTAGCTTAAGTGCGAGGATTAGGGGTGCAGTTAACAATTGTTTTAATTGTTGATTATTTTATTACATTTATCTTTCAATTGTGGGCTGGTACAAGGTGGCAGAAAATATTGGCAATGTACATCTGAATTTCCTCCCATGGTCACATTATAAATGTCTCATTTGTCGTACAAACTGTGTTGAACACAACATTATTTAGCTTACTATACTACTATAATGTGGCGTGACTATAACGATACCATGAGTGATTGTGATGGAACAAATAAATATTGTATTGGTATGATTGAATGTACAAACAGACCGTTTGTTATGGTAGCATACTTTTAAAAACTGCCATGTATCTTCTTTTGAGATGCTAAGTATCTCAGAATATAGTACATGAAAATTATATCTAAATATAACCACCCGAGTCTTTTTCTGCCAAGTTCTAATGTTTTTCCCGTCCCCATTGGCAGGAGCCTTGGAGCTGGCCGACAGCTCAGCTGATCTGCCAGGGCTGAAGTGGATGCCTGGGGTCACTTCCTGGAAGGTACTGGAACATTTAGTCTTTGGCGGTCATTACGACAAACCAATAGCTCCAACAACAAACCACAAAGGAAAACAGTGTTTAAGGCATGAGAGCGCTTACGCTTCAAAGTCAGACTGATTATGTAGGTGGATGTCTTGACTGTTAAATGCTTTGATTGAATTTCAAAATTAAACGGTTGTTTTCTCTTTAGCTGATGACCAAAGAGGGCCAGTGGTACTCAGACTGGTCTGAGGTTCCAAGCAGTCGTCACACACAGATCCGCCCCACCATGTTCCCGCCAATAGATCCAGAGAAACTATCTAGCATGCATCTGGAGAGATGGTATGTATACATTTGTACACCAAGCGGTTTTTTAAATTATAGAGCTTTTTGTGTATGACTTTTCTATTTCTTTTCTAGAACTCATACCCCCAAACCGTTATCTTTGAGTATAGTATGGTCGGCTGGATTTTATAACTTTGGCTAAAAGTTTTTAGCTAAACGTTTTTTAGCCAAAGTAAATTGGAGCAGCGGGAGCGAGAAGCCTAGTTTAGCGCCCCAATGCGTACCAAAATAATCATAATAATTTATTTCAGAATCCAGTGGGAACTATAAGAATCTTTATCCATCTATTAAATTTCCCCAGTGTAGATTTTTCTTTCAGTGTATAGAAAAGGGAGAACCATTTACCACTCGCTAAACCTTTATCTTAATTCAGCTAATTATTCTCCTCTTTTCCTCCACCTGGGAGTATTTTGTTCTTATGACAGCAAAGAACTATAAACACACACACTTGCAGTCTTCTTTGTTTTCACTGATGCCAAATTCATAATCCGTGTGAAGCTGAGCCAACAACATTAATCACACACATTACTCAAACACTCACACAAAGTCAAACATGCATATACACACCTGCACTCTCACATAAAGATGATGTCATTCCCACTCTGCAGCGTTTACTTTAATGCACAGTCTGATACAAAGCTGGACACCAGAGGGAGCTATTGTCACACGTTGTTCAAGCTCCCTTTTTTACTGCTGAAAACAAGCTTGTTTATCCTCACAGTAGGTGGCACCATAAAATTCAAATCCAAGATTTATGCATGTTTGTATTTTAATGTCAGTATGAGGATTCTGCCACATCACCAGAACACCGGCGGCTTCTTTGTGGCTGTGCTGGTGAAGAAAGCCCCGATGCCTTGGAACAAAAGATATCCCAAGGTACTTCCTCACAAACACACAAACGCATACACACTTAATGGGTGATTAGATTGTCAGTCTTTCTTAAAGAGGGAAATGGAGCGGAATTCCCACATGTGGGTATGGGGTATGTCTGTTGAACCAGTAGAGACAAACCCCACACATACACGCACCGCATCACTCACCTGTTTTACAAACCACATCTGGGACTTTTTTGTCTGCTCACCCCCCCCCATCCTCTCCAGCTGAGGAAGGATGTCTCGTCCATCTCAGAGACCCAGACTGGAGGCCCACCGGCCCCCTCGTCCCCTGCAGACACTCCTTGCCTCCCGGAGGGGGCTGTGGAGGAGGAGGAGGGGGAGGGAGAAGTCTCAGAGGGAAAAGTAGAGAAGGAGGCACCCAAAGGACCTTCATTAGCTCAAGAGACCACTGCTAAACAAGAAGCAGTGTGTGGGTGAGTCATGTTGGTTTTGTAAGCTAATAAACAAAGAGGCCTCGATCCATTGTCAATGAAAATACATTATTTTGAATAAGATATGACGCATTGCATCAACAAACCCATCTCTGGTCCTTAAGAATATGCTACTTTATGCATTATTTCTTTATAATCTGCCATGTCTATGATTTATATGAAGGTATAATTAAAAGTTCATGATATGTTTTTTTCCTCCATGAGAGCTTTATTTAAACTGTTGACATGGTGATGAAATATGTGCATCTCCATCGAAGTAAATTGGGTCCTTGGAAATTATATAAACATGAGTAAAATATTTGAGTCAGGAATTTCTCCTCTCTGTTCAACAGGCCTCCACCCAATAAGAAGATGAGGCTGTTTGGTTATAGAGAAGACCCCTTTGTTTTCCTTACTGAAGAGGACCCTGTTTTCACCACTATACAGTAAGTGCCTCTCTGTGTATCAGACATAGAAATGATAGTTTTCAGCATTTGGGTGAAGCTAAAAACATTTTTTTTCTACTTTATCTAGATCTTTCTATGATATGTCACCTGAGTTCCCCAAGCTCAATGTTCTGACCCGGACCCACGAGGGCAAGAAGAGACACTTGTACATGGTGTCCAAAGAGCTCCGCAACGTGCTGCTCAACAACAGTGAGCGCATGAAGGTGTGTGTGTTACGTTTGGAACAGAGAATTTGGCTTATTGCACACATTAAAGCTAGCTGTAATTATGATACAGAAATCTGATTCCAATAGATTCAACTTGAGTCCCCCAGGTAAAAAACCTTGTAGAGTTCAAATCCAACCAACGCTCTTTGCTGCATGACATCACTCTCTCTCCTCGCCTTTTTAACGTTAAAAAAATGTGATCCAACAAATTTAAGATCTTTCCTGGAGACAATGCATCTAGTAGTAACACTATGCATACTTTACATAGATACATCAGTTTATTTTCGTGGTTTGTGTGCTTCTATGTGTACATGTACTCGCATGTACCCTTCAGAGGGAAGCAGCCTAACAGCTGGGACCCTCTCCTATCAAAAATCCCTCTAGTCCCCCACACCACAGCACCTGCACAGGTGGCTCTGTGCGTCTCTGTGTATGTGTTTGCTTGTGTGCCTGAGTTTCTTTGTTCTCCATCTTGTATTTGATGTATCTTACTTTTTAGTCACTTACTACTGGGCTAAACCACAATGAGTTGCATGTCTTCACCATCATCATTACAGATTATGGATGTGGTGATTGAAGATCAGGGCATATGTTCGCTTCTCCTGTTATAAGATCCCAAGTTTCGCAAAGAAAATAAGAAAAAGGCCCTTCAGAATGTCAATGTGAATGATATTGTCAATTTTGCATATTCTAACTTTATCTCTAGGTACCTGTTTTAGGTATATAGAAGGGATGGATGATATTGGATTTCTTGCTGATATCCCATATGGCGATATTTTCCAACCCTTTTTGCTGATTGATATTGTTTTCGATACTGATAAATTAGGCACATGTTTTTTTCCACCTAATTGCAGGGAACATCAAGTCTCCCCTGTAGTGGAATTGATATCATACCCACTTTCATTGTAGTGGCCCACTGGCAGATTCTTGAGATGGGCGATTAAATTTGTAGTGTTGAATGAATGAGATTTAGCCCCTCCTGGCATGACCGATGCTGAGCAGCCATTGCAAATAGCAACTTTGCTGTCCGTTTTGGAAACTTTGAAAAACTGCTATACCGCAGACATCTTGCACCCTTCTTCACGCTTGACGGAAGTGTCGTGGTGCCCACTCACACAAAGTTATTGTCGTAGCATTACATCAAGCTTTTTTCGGGAATCATCGAACACTAAGGTATAATTAAAGCTTTGTTTTTTAGTTGGAAAATATCAGCAGAAAAATGATGTCTATGTAATTTTCAAGTCATAATTTGCAGATACCGATAATGTGCCGACTATTTCGTAGTATATAGTATGAAAATACCTGCAGCTGTGCTGTGTCTGTGTGTTTCGGGCTCAGCTTGTTGAAACATCAAAATCCGCTCTTTCAACACCAGCGCCCTTTATATACATTTTATCGTGTTTTTGCTGAATCAGATCTTCAGCTTGTATTTACTCTTTTATTTCAGAAGTATTAGTTTTAATTTTTGCCAAAGAAATGTATAAGAGTTAAACTGACTGCAGATGCGTGTGTGGAATGAATCCAGAGACATGTAGGAACTGCCAGCATAGCTCTGAGCAGGAAAACGTTGCCTCTAAGGAATTTATTTATTTAATTGACTACATTTACCATCGATAACGATTGGACATCCACATAAAACTCAGCGAACATTCCCTTTTTAATATTAATTTCATGAGTATTTAATTATTTATATACACAATATTCTCCAATAAAATAATAATTTGAAGCTAATTTAATTTGCTCTACTTCCCTTAGGTTATTGAAGAGTTCAACATGCATATTCATTGGCAGAAGTGAAGTTGTATTTTACTATGCTCATCACTGACAGTTGCCTCCCACTCCTGCTGGGACACTAAAGAGTGGTTGTACTGTGTTTGCCCACAGTTTTGTTGTTATGTTGTTCACTAGATGCCTTGAGCAAGGCAATTTAGTGAGCTTCAGTAATTACATAAACATTACCAGTGATACTACTGAACAACAAGTAACATGATTAGTGCTTTATTTTGGTTTAAATTACCGTTGATAATGTATTCAGGTGAGATTAATTAGTGCAGTGAAAGTCAGTGGAATTTGACATTTCCATGTTATTGTAGAGTAATATGTCAGCATGTTTTCCTATTTGTTTCTCAGGTCATTAACACGGGGGTGAAGGTGTGGTCTCGCAACAGTGATGGAGAGGAGTTTGGTTGTGCCTTCAGACTAGCTCAGGAGGTAGCACGTTCACACACACACATTTTCTCACCGACAAAACTTGAACATCACTTCTCATCCTCACACATTCAGTCTTCAAAGAAAAGAAAATAATTTTCTGCGGATCTGCTTGTTCTTTTTGAGTAGCATCTTAATCATTAAAAGCTGTTTTACTTAGAAACAAAACGTTCTTTTCACACCTTAGTTCCCCATTATATGCAAAGAAACCCCATAATTTGAAGTTGTTGTGCATTGATAAACTGTTACTTACTGCATGTGTTCACATACAGACAGAAATCCTACAAATATAAGCGATGCAATCAACAGCTAATCAACAAGAAAGCCAGACAGCAGAGTTCACACTTAAACTTATTTTTTATCCACAGTGTAACTGAAAAGTATGTGTACGTATGTTTTATATTGGTCTGCAAATTCTCAACCACATGTTCTTTTTCCTACAAGGGTATCTACACTCTTCAGCCGTATATCCGCTCCAGGATAATCACAGTGAGTGTGGAGGACATCAAAGTGCTGCTGACCCAGGAGAACCCCTTCCTCAGCAAGCTGGAGCAAGATGCTCACGCTCAGGCCAAGAAAATGGGTACACAGGCAAAATATTCTCATTCCAAAAAATAAGAGATGTATTCCATCTAATTAACCACTTTCACAAAAGTAAGACTCGAATATGAATATTAGTATAGATTTTTACTACCAAGGGCTTCTATTAGATACTGACAGGGAAGCAGCATAAAGGTTCGAGGAGTGGATATCGAGTTAAAGGTTTCAGGCTTGGCTGGCATAAAATGAAAGAGGAAAATGAATGAGTAATGCTGCATCTTCCTCAACAACAGTGTTAAGCTGCCCTTCAGCAAGGTACTGACCCAAAAACGGAAAGAGGAACTGAGCATTCCTAGCAAAAGGAAACTGTA
This sequence comes from Semicossyphus pulcher, assembly GCF_022749685.1. Taxonomy (NCBI): domain Eukaryota; kingdom Metazoa; phylum Chordata; class Actinopteri; order Labriformes; family Labridae; genus Semicossyphus; species Semicossyphus pulcher. Next base: position 23,045,012 of record NW_027211726.1, read on the forward strand.
GTTTTCCTGGTGGTTTTCAGAAATTCATCTTAATAGCTACATGACGAGGATGCTGGAGTATCTAAATAATAAAATAATGTTCTGGAATAATCTATTGTCACGTTATTAATCTTCTCTTCTTACAACAGTTATGGGGAGCATTGTGCTGAAGTACATTCCCAACCCAAAGTAAGTTGTTCTAAATATTTCACATGTGTATGTTCTAATTGTCTTTTTGAAGTGATGTCCTGTTTTTTTCGTCATTTCTGACACCCACTGTTACCCTCTTTTTGTCAGTAACTCAAACGAGCCTCAGTGTTCTATCCAGCTGTGTGGTTGGAGGGGAAAGACATCCATCCGAGCCTTCGTCCCCCGCAACGAAAGGTTTCACTACCTCCGAATGTTAGGCGTGGAGGTCTTCAGAGACAAACAGGGCCTCGGGCAGAAACAGAAGGACGGAGAAAAGGAGGGAAAGGGAGAGGTGGAGGACGAGGTGGACAAGGATGCACAGGAGGAAGGAGCGGTGGAAAATGATGGAGAGCTGGACTTGGAGAACGGTGATGGAAACAGTTCATCACTACCAAAGATGGACTTTGGCAACCAGGTGACAAGCAGCTGAGGAGATGGAGGAGACAGTGGAGAGGATGATTGACTGAAGTTTTATTAGAGCTCTAAGAGCTATTAACCAGGTCTAATACCACATCATGTGGTAGAGGAGGGTGATGTGCCTGTACGAGTTACCACACTGCCAACGCAGAAGGATTCCCTCCCAGAGATGGACTCCCTCGGGTTTTTTAATCCAGGAGTCAGCTTTTTAGTTAAATGGCTTGTCTTATTTTATAAAGGATTTTTTTTCTTATGATTTAACAAATTTATTTCACTGACCAAGTGGCTTCAGTTGCTCTCATTCAGAGAAGTTTATATTAACTGCCATCTCATTTTCTACAGCTGTAATGAAGTAGACATGTGGAGTTGATTAAAAGCATTTGAAGGTCAACTGTGTCAATGTGGAAATTATTTCACTTTCACTTCATTCTGGACCTGTTAAAATGTATAAGGCATGTTTGAAAAGGGGTTGATTAGGTTCTGCAAATTACAGACATATCTCTTGTAAGAGGAACTCAATAGATTTCTAAGGTAGTATACATCTTTACAACATTCATTCCTGAAGTGGCATCCTTAGGACAGGCTAAAGGTTGTCAAAAATATATTTTAAATTTCAATGTCTACATTTCTGTATAACGTTTTCAAAGGCAGAAAAACAAACACACATTTGCAGTTTGTTGTAGCTAAGATGATTCCTGGTTGTCAATACGTCAGATACAGATACAGGCCAAGTATGCCAAAAAATATATATTTGTCTAAAAACAATTACAAAAGCTAAATGACAAATGCGTGATTCAATATGTCTTTTTGTTGTTAAAAACATTCAACCAAATGCTGGAAGTTAATTAAACCAACTAGCATAGAAAACATCCTAATGAAGGGTTATCCTAAACAAGCCCCCAGAATCCGCAGCTATGCCAACAGCTATATTAGGCAGTACTTGGGTAAAGTGATACTTTGACTATTGATACAAACTTAAGTGTCGGCAAGGTGACATTTAGAAGTTCATGTTTATCATGTCCACCATCTTTGTTTAGCCCATTAGTATTTGCTATTTGGCAAGACAAATTACTGCTCAGGCTGATGGTTATGTCATTATCCTTGCAAGTATCTGGTAATAAGCCTAGGACAAATGGGACTTTTTGATGGGTCTAACTAAAATCTTTAATTTATAACAATTAATCCCTAGAAAGACATAAACGTCTCCTCCTAATGTGAATGTCAATCCATCCTATAGTTATTGAGAAATTTAATTCAAAATCACGAATATCAACTTAAATCTGCTGTTGCCAAAAGAAGTTCTCTAAGCCAATTGAAATTGCTCTCTGGGAACCAACATTTTTGTGATATTTTTTGTCACCTGACGAAAAGTCACCAAGGCATCTAAGTCTTGACCAAAGTGGTGGATCGACTGACATTACCATCCCAGAGCCAAGTCCCAGGCTACAAGTGGGGGAATCACTGCCATAATGGAAGTAATGTTATCTAAAGACAGAAGTATCAATAACAACAGACAACAGGGAACCCTAAATGTGTTGAAGTGACAATCAAAATCTGCGAAACACCAAATGTGACTTAAGATGAAAACAGCATATTTGTCGCATCTGGTCTGCGGTTACTACAATAGCTTTACTGCAATGGATGGACGGATATATCTCCTGTTTATTACCCAGTCCAGCTGCCATGACAACAGCCGTCATGACAACCAGCCCCCTCACCTCTCTCTGGTGACGGGAGGGATAAGAGGACAGAGGGACCACAGAGAGCATCCTGCACTCCTCCGCTCTCCTCCCAACTCTTTCCTCACTTTCCTTGTTTATCCTCCGTTGTCCCTTGTTCCCTTCTTTTTTTAATGTGATCTGTGACCTCTAAAGTGCATGACAGTGGGTATTAACCATGCAGTGGAGTGGCTGTCATGACAATTCCCTCGGCTGTGGATATGCCAGTGACAGCACTGTTTGCAGAGGCAGAAAGGGACAAGTCTGGGACAAGAGTCAGTGCTTGGGTTACATGTGAGAATTGAGTGGAGTTAACCCAGATATAATATGTTTTCCCAGCCTTTTTTCGTAACTAATAAGATCAATTTCGTGACCAATGATATACTGATTTCCAAGCTTGTATGATTGAGGCAGGTAGAAATAAAAGACTGGTTGATTATTGAACAACATGAATAAGTAAGGATGTGGAAAGACTGAACTTTAAAGGAGAGACCAAAAGAATAGAAGAGTTGGAGATTGTTCTGAAATTGTTCAAAAGGTATTTCAGAGTGAAGGTGAAGCCACAGTAGAGGAGGGTGGGTTGGTGGATGGGTGCGGGTTCGCTGGTGGAGTCAGTCAAGGATGAATGAGGAGAAAGAAAAAGGCTCAATTTTTTCAAGCTGAGTAGAGGATAGTGTATGAAAATGGAAGGAGTTGAAAATGATAAAAGCCTTGGGAGGATGAAGAGCGATGAGTGGAGGGTTACAGAGAGGGTGGGGAGCAATAAATTGAATTGGACAGATAGAGAAAGCTTTGGAGATAAGGCAAAAGTTGTCACTGAGTCAGAGGCCGGTCTGTGTGTGGGAGTGTGTGTTTGACTTAAGCCTGCGTGTGAATATGTGTGTATGCTTCAGCTAAGCCCGTCTTTGTGTGCTTAAAGTGCATGTGCTGGTTTGTCACTATTAGCGATGTCTTCTGCCTTTTAGCTTCAATGTTTACTGCCAAGCTAATACTAGTAATGACATCACCTCCGCACAGGGACACATATATTAGCTTTGTCGTCTTCTCCATCATACAGTCCCTTCTTTTCTCTCTATATTCTGTTTTTTACACTCTTATTTACATTTCTGTCCAGTACTTGTCTCTAACTCAATTCATACCACTCAATTTCTTTTTCCATTTTGATTATCTTTCTCCCTGGAAGAGCTTTTTAAAAGCACTCACTGCCTCCCAAAGCTCTGATTCTGAAATGTTCTAAAACTGTCTTCTCAATTTAAGTCTCTGCTTTTATTTCTCCCTCAATACAATGTTTCATTGGAGCTTTGTTGTTCCTTCCTTCCATGTGTACATGGTACGCTGGGATATTTCCAAAGGCCTCAGCTACATTGCCTCAGAGATGCACAAAAATAACTGGGTGTTGCGAAACACCTGATAAAAATACATTAAATAAAATTAAAGCAACTGTGATGAACTTTCACTTTTTGCAATTCTGGCGGCCCCTGTTGGCCCATGTTCTTATCTTTTTGCTGATCCTGTCTGCCTGTGTAGAATTTTCGAACACTTCTAATCCTACTTCCTTTTAACTTTGTTGAAATATAAACAAATGCTGTTTCTGCAGTGGGCTGCTAATCACTTCCTCCTACACTGGCTCGCTGGCAGAGATGACAGGCATTACAAATAAACATATAGAAAGAGTCAGTGTTCTTCTTAATAGTCTTGTTTGCTTTTGTATATCATATAGGCATCAGTATTGATTCCAGACTGTTTTATAACCAGGTAAAAACTCTTTACAGTACATTTGATATTCTACATTTACAGTACATTTAACTTCTCCTGATTGTGAAAGCTCAAGTTGAAATTATTTTTAGTACTGTAGAACTTTCACAGATTCAGTTTGTGTTGTTTTTTGGTGGTTATGAAACAGACTAAAATCAATAATGATACATACTGTATATGACCTACAACAGCAAGCAAAATCATCAGCGACAAGACTGATTACTTCTATATAGATATTTTGAATGCCTGAAACTGCTGGTGGGGGGGTAGGTGTCCGACGAGGGGATTAACAGCACATAGGTGAAACAGCCTTTGTTTATGTTTTCCACGGCAAAGATTCTCGATGAGTGATATGTTTAAAAGTTTAAAAAAAGCTGGATGTGATTTTTTACCAGAAAACACACCTTACATGTGTACAGGACAAGATCAGCAAAGAGATAATAGATATGTCTTTGTCCACAGGGGGCACCAAAATTGGCACAAACTGAAAGTTCCTCACAGGAGCTTTAATTAAATAAACCTTTTGCTAATGTTGACCTGTCTCCTGTCTCCTGTCTCCCCCCAGATGTCTGTTTATAAAGATTAATAAGAGGGTAAATCGTCGTCAGATCACGCTGATGGGAGCCGGGATGTCATTACAGCAGACTGCGTTCTGCCTGCCTTTGCTCTCCTCACCGACTGTTTTTCTTGCATATGCCGCAGCCTGCTGATACGCGATTGGTCAGTGTTACTTGGACTACAAGCGTAGTCCAAACAGAAACCAGAACGCTTGCTTTCCCCGGAAATCTATGTCCCTGCCTGATTCTACTATGTACACTATTCTGCTATGTAGAATTTGTAAATAGAGATTACATTAACGCACACTGAACTATATATTGTCTGTTTACAATCCACAGTGTTTTTATTTTTATACTGTGAAATATTTGCACTACCATCATCCTGCACATATGTACAGCTCTTTAATTACACCTGGTATACATATTTTGTATTATTGCTTTTTTTATATTCTTTATTGTTTTTGTCAATTTTAACTAAATTATCTCCCTGACAGCCGGAGTACAACTGTTTAATAGCTTTTTACTTATTTTTATTCTACGTCTGCGTTAATTATTCTGCACCTAAACACCAAGTCAAATTCCTACTAAATAAACTCAATAAACTTGATTCTTGATTCTGATTCTGTGCCTGTCGACACCTGTGTCCGATTGAACTTGAAGCTGCTTGTTGGCACTTACAGACTTTGTTTCATCCTGTCTTGATTCCTACTTGTGTTGTATTAACTCTCAGATGTACGTTGCTTTGGACACAAGTGTCTCCTAAATGAAATTGTAACATTGTAACAAAATGTATACATCAGTTATAAGCCAAGATCAAACCTTTTCTCTTGCTAGCTTTTGTTTTATCAGTAACAGTATTGGGACAGAACAATAACTGTATGGGACAGACTGTTCAACCACTTACCTTCTAGTGAAAAGCTTAACAATTGAAAAGAATAGTATTTATTGACTTATAAAAGCTGCATACTTAATGGACTATCAGAAAATTCAAACTCATCACCTCTTATTAAAGACGACATACACACTTTTTAATAGGGAAACTTACTTGGATTTTTCAACCTAAAAGTAATATTGCATTATGATTTATTAAAATAAACAAAACAAATATTCAATCCCTAGTGGTTCCAAATGAATCAGTCCAGCTACAAACAGGCCAGATGAAGTTAGTCAAAAATCAAGCAGACACATACACACACAGAGTTTGTGAAGAACAGACAAAAGCGAGCTGACACAAAAGTGAACATCCGACTTCCAAATGATGGCTTATGTAGCTCCATGTCTGCTGATGATCTAATGTTTTATAAATGTTCTAATCCTTAAATCCTTCTGTAAGCTGTGACTTTTTAGACGTTAGATAAAATAAAAATTTAGATCTAATGTATGAAATTTCATCCATTCACAGCCTTTATTTTGTGTCAACCTGATGGACATTTTTGATGATATTGTGACACGCTGTTACATCCTTATATAACACATTATCCTTGACTTGCCACTTGCACTTTTAAAGGAAACTAATGATATAAAACAGGCAGACTCCTCTCCTCACCTCGCTTTGAGTTCACATCAACATGAACGGATTTACAAGAGTGAATATGTGATGTCACTGCTGCTCTTATCCAGACAAGAATTGTACTCAGTAGCAAAGAGCTGTAGATGTTGTCCCTTCTTCACCTCTTCTTTCCTTCCTTCCTCCTCCTCCTTCTCCTCCGCCTCCTCCTCCTCCTCAGTTTGATGCTCTTGCATGCTTCATGCACTCCGGCGCTCAGCCTCGTGGACATGCATATATGTTTGGGATTATATAATCAAGCTGTTACGCAACGCTAAAAGAGACTGAGGGAGGCAAATTCACACACACACACACACACACACACACACACACACTTAGAGGGAGAGTGACAGAGAGGAGGGGTGGTGTGTGTGTGTGTGTGTGTGTGTGTGTGTGTGTGTGTGTAGTGGGGGGAATCTTGTGTTTCATGTTTGGATTAAACCAAATCCCACTCAGCTCTACACACACACACATACACAAGCGCTCGCCCTTTTAAAATCCACGGGTAAATCTCTGGTTATGGATGTTGGCTCTGTCTGATAGTGTTATTGTGCAAAGCCTGTGTGTTTGTATCCTTGTGTGCACGTGCACCCTCAGTTTTAAGGCAGCTTCCTTCCCACTCCACACATGCACAGAGGCAGTCATTTTTAATTTTATTTTTTCCTATCTGATACACAGTCTGTTTTCCAGCACATGATGCTGTATCTTTCACAGGCTCTCATCCTCTTCTACCTCTTCTAGCACTGACTCATGATAAACAGGCGTGCATGTCTGCTTTAAACAGGTGTATATGTATGTGTGTGTGTGTGTGTGTGTGTGTGTGTGTGTGTGTGAATGTGCTATCTCACAGGACTGTGTCTAGGGTTTTCAAACTAAATTTACCCATAATGCGTTGTAAAACCATCCCTCATGGGTGAGCAAACACCCACTCATGCATTAGGCCAAATGAAAGCCTTAAGAGGTACACTTGAGTCCTGTTCACACTTATTTGTAATCAGCAGCTGAACAACACGATGAATCACTCTGCGTACACACCAATCAGTGTCCCTGTGAGCAGCAAAAAAAGGTCAGACATTGGGTAAATATCAGGACCATATCAGTGTGTCATCAATCAATATAATAAATCAATAATATGAAAATCATATAGTGTTTTTTAATTGAGTAAAGGGTTTAACATGTATTTGGTAAATTTAATATTAACCAGGGTTTAAGAAGAAGGCCATGGTAGTCTAAAAGCACAAATTGCTTTGCATCGGTCAAAGCCAAGATCACAACACCTTCCAGGATCGTTGCCTGCAAACTGTACTTGTACGTGTTATCTGTCAGGCTGACTGATCTCATATACAATGCAGAATGTATCCTCCTCTGCAGCACGCAGAGACAGATGGGGTTTTATGTCAGAATGACAGTTTGGGGTTACTTTTACCTGCTGGAGTCCCTGAGTGCGCTGTCTTTAACTACCGCCTCTCTCTTTCTATCTGTCTCTGTCTGCGTCTGTGTAACCTCAGCCCTCATCCTGTCTCTGCTGACAAAGCACCAAAACATAAGTAATATTCTCATGGCAAGTGGATTGAGGGTTCAGAGCAGAATCCAGGTGAGCCTCAGGTCACTTGTTCACCCTGAACGGGAATACTTTTGGGAATCCCCAGCAACACATTGGCAGCAAAGTCTCCATTTAGATCCATCTTTATTACTAGATGAGCTCATACCACTCAACTTTTCTGCACTTTACTACTCAAAGAAATGAAACAGCCTCCAACAAGTACAGTGCTAGAAGAAGGTAGAAGGCTTTTACCTCTGCAGAAGCCATTAACAATGCATGAAATGCTCCGTGTACAGTATGAAAAGAAAAGTGTCTGAAAGAGAGAAGGATGAAGTGTTTCAGTTGATGTGCATGGAAGCGGTTTGTCGATGTGGTTGCTGTTGTTTATAGATGCTCCAAAGGAGATCTGAAGAACATTGTATGCAAAATGGTAATGATAAAAAAGCATACAACAAACTTCTAACTGACCACTGCACACCTTCTTTTCTTTACGGGTTGGTTATCCATGATGAAGACCACTTTCACTTTTCTTTTGAATTAACCAATAAAGCATGTTGTGCCTGTTGTGTCATGAAGTGCCATAAAGCACATTTGCAGGGTTACAGAGCTCTAAATATGCTTGCTTGTACAAGTGGCATGTCTGAAATGCTTAGGTTATAACCTCTTCAGAACGACACAGATCAACCCTAATTATAAGAGTCGACTAAAAGGAGACTTATGCATCACTGAATCAAAAGTTGCACCACACAAGCCAGTTTTTGCATTATGCACACATTAATTGTGGCTAAATATTTACTCCAGTAACTGCCCGCTCACTGAGCTATAATGCAAACGTATGCTAAAAGCCAATATGGCGATGAGTCAGGAGAGTAAAGGAGATAATATGAAACATGGTGCTTGCTCAAATATTTTTTTATTACAATTTCAACAGGGAAGATTTTGAATTGCATTTCATAAAAATAATGCAGCACACTTTAGAATGTTTTGCTAAATGATCTAATAACTCCCAGGTTACCATAATCAGGTTTTCTCATTCAAACTGCATAAATACCGCATCTCTGAAAAACACATTTCTACGTTTATACACGTTTCAATGAGACCAAATATTTACAGTAATTGGCAGTAAAGTGTAACAAAGTTAACCCACTGTCCAAGTTATTTAGTTTACATAGTTGAAAGCTACTGAGTGTGCATCACATGTTTCCTATAGTAATTTCTTGTTTAAAGTGATAATCTCGAAGGTTTTAGTTTCGTTCTCTTTGGTATTTGGTAAATGGTATTTGCGGGAGCACACTTCCCAGATATGAAGACGTCCACGGTTGGTTCTGGTTGTAACGGTTGTAACTATTGATTATCCTCGCTGATGGTCGCTTTCCTTTTTAGACTGTTTGCCTTCATCTGAGCGTCAAATTTGTTTCTTTTTCTTTGGATTTTCACTTATTTTTGAAGTTATATCTGTAGTCATCGATCTTTTCTTTGTTTGTTCAGCCATAGTATTAACTGTTTACTCGCAACACTTGCAGAGTGGACCGGAAAAGCAGCCGCTTAGCTTCACCCACCCTCTGTGGCAGACCAACCACTGCTGGGTGATGGGAAACGCGTCACTAACTGGGCACCGCTTGTGATTTTTCCACGAAAGCAGCACCAGACTCCCAGCCCGTAATTCTGCAAATGCAAGGGCTTTCATCAGTGGGCCGTAGGCTCAATCACCATTGTGTTACCTCATTCGACCATGGGTAGTGATTTAACAGACATTTATTTAAATGAAAATCTTTGAGATTGTTACTTTAAATTCTTGTTTAAGTGTAGGACATTTAAGTCACTTTTCAAAACAAAGAGAGAAAGACCTGAAACACTGGAGTGTGTCATCAGATTTACCTTGCGTGCCACAACCCTGTATTTCGTTGTTTGGAGAGGTTGATATAAGAGGAAGAATTGAACACAGGAAAGAGCAGGATGTGTAAAGGGAACATTAACGAGTGCTCGGATGATGGGGTGAAGGGTAAAGGTCCTTTAGAGTTAAGGGATGAACGAGAGAAGGAGAGATAGATGAGCTTGATGAGGAGAGAGACAGAGAGTTAGAGTTGGAGTTGGAGGCGGGGAGGTTGAATAGTGGGTACAAGGCTTTATTTAGTGCATGCCTGCAGGTGTTGCCTAGTAACAGAGAGGAAACAGATCGAGGGAAGAGAGCTGGAGAGCACATCTCCCTTTATCTTTCTCACTCTTTCTCTTTCTGCTTCTGGCCTTACCCTCTTCCAAAATCCCATTACAGGCACGCACACACTTACACACAAACAAAGACACTCTCTCAGTGTCTTTCTTCCTCAGACTGTCACACACAAACACGCAGACACACACACACACACACACACACACACACACACACACACACACAAATAGCAAAAGCTCTGTCCCTCATTAGCAGTCAGGAAGGCTGCTGTCCTCCTGTCAGAAGGAAGACGAGGAAAGGAGGGCAAGGAGACGCAGGAGGAGAGAGATGAATTAGGGAGGAAAAGTAGACATGGAGGGGAAATTCAGTGTAATCCTCCTGTGAAAAAATAATACCCAGCAAGGTTGTTGCCATAGCATTTGTTGCTCCGTTACACTTTCTTATCACAAGTGAAAGCTTGATTTGTACAGGTATTCTGCAGTTGGAACACACAGCCACGATCCAACCAACCATGATGGCTTTTTATGACTCTGATTTATATTTTGGATCTTACAGGAGCGCTTTTAAAATGATAAAGTAATACGGCTCAATAAAGCACTTGGTGTGCCGTTGTATCCTGCATCCAATAATGAGCCTTTGTAGCGTTGATCAAGGTTAGACTGAGGGCACTCTGGGCGTGAGAGTGTGTGTGTAATCGACCCAGCCTTCTCAGGTGTAAAAGAACGAGCAGAGTAAAACAATCACATTGTACCTGTGGTGATTCCACATTCAAAATTCCCATGATGATGTTGTGTTGTGCTTAAAAAATAGATCCTCCTCTGGCCATGCACACAAGTTGCATCAGTGATGTGGCTAATGATCCAAGGATGTGTCTAATGCCCGGACTACTAATGAGCGTCTCTATTGTTTTTATATCTTTGATCTATGATCTCTGATGTCTAAGCAGATGCAAAAAGCTACATCCTCGGGTGCTTTCAGTGTTGCAACTGAGAGTGTGACCGCTGTCTGCTGCTCATGTTCATGCATGCATGTCTTGGTGGCCGGGGGAAGGGTGTGCTTTGCATTTTAACATCCATCGCTCACTAGCGACGTCTGCAAAGGCTTATCTCTCTTTCTATTCTTTGATTTTCCTTCGCGGTAACCTTCTCACAGCATCAGAGTCTCTATCTTTGCAGTTGCCCTTTGGGAGAGAGGGATCACCTTGTGTAAAATACTACATATGCTGAGACGCAGGTCACTAAAAGTGGAACTTTATTGAATTTAAAGCTCATAAAGCATATGCTACCTTAAAAGAACTCAGTGAGAATCAATACTGTAACTGCTGCCAGTGGACAGCAGTCAGAATTGATCAAATGAATCAAGGCTGGCCCTGATGCACATGCACTTACACAAGCACAGACAAGGAGAGCCACAATAATCCACACCAAAAAAGCTGTCTGGCTTCACAGAGAGCTGGCTTCAAGTGAAAGCACTGGAGAGGCTAAAAATACATTTTCCCACATGCACTGTGCCATATAAAATATTTATAGTGAGCCCCAGTCTGCTAAGAATGGCAAAGATGCTACAGAGAGAGAGAGAGAGAGAGAGACAGAGAGGTAAGTAGCTGCCAAAGCTTGCAGTAGCTTCCATCTCAGTGCCAGAGCTTACATAAGAGCTAACTGCAGTTTGAAAGAGAGTAGTACAGAGCTTTACACTCTCTATCTGTATTTAACACACACACACACACACACACACACACACACACACGCTCAAACAGGGTGACAGAGAACTGATTCTACTGTGTTCTTTCTACAGGAATCTATATTTAGGACTGCTATACTCGCCACTACGCATGTCCTGATTTTAGCAGGCTTAGTCGTGGGTGTTTTTCATCACTCAAGGACATGACGCGTAAGTGAAGAGCAATAAATTATCATGTGGTGCATAAGTATAACATTCCATGCGTTACTATGCAATGTAGTCAGTTGAACCAAAAATACATAGACGTGAAAACATCATTGTGCTACCTACCTGTCCATACTCTGGGTATGTTAAAGCCTTTAACAAACTTCACTGGAAATGCAGAAGCACTTACTCCCTGTAGAAAGGTTTGGTCTGTCCACGAATTCGTCACAGAGAACGTGCCTCAGTTTTGTTTCCTAATAGGGGTATCAGTTTTATTTTCAGTCACAAATACACACATGATGATGACAGAGAGATGGAGGGAAAGCTTTTCCTTACGTTGATATGTCATTGTATCCAACAGAAAGTCATGTACAAATAACTTCTGATCAACAATCTGATTTTGATATAAATTTAACAGCTATTTTTGAAGGAGGCACAGATTAAATAGAATTGTATAACTAAAAGACCAGCTCCAGTCATGTTTTAATACATATAAAATGCTCTGCTTGAAATAAAAAACCGTGTCTGATATGTTCATCATCTCTTCAGACATCTCTTCCGTCTCCCTCGTTAAAAATTCCTGAATCTGCACAGTCCCTGCCCACTATGTATTACGTTTCTCCTTTCGTAAAATTTCAGCTGAAAACAAAACACGTCTCTGCCATCATTTAGTGGCAACTTGTTGAAACTTAGCTAGCTTGAAATTTTATAATTAGTAGGAGTAATGTTAACGTTAGTAGTCAGTAGTTAGTTTGCAAAAATTATGTGGACGGTTACAGCTGGCATGCACGTCGCCGAAGTGGTTGCCATAGGTTGAAAATAATGATATGCATAGTGTCACCCCGTCAAATTAGCGGGATTGGCTCCTTGGCTTTGTGACGTCTCAAACCTGCCAATCTGAAAACGTGTTGTTCAGCCTGTCCTTGGTACACTGCAGGTTAAAAGCAGACAGACCCAGCTATTGCAATGACTGCTTATGTTGTCTCTGATATGTCTTGTAGCCCATGAAAAACACCACATGGAGATGTTTACAAGGTTAAAAACTGGAGAGGTCTTTAAGAAGAGCTCTACTGGGTCAGGATTGTTGAACCCATTTATTTATTAATGCAGTATTTTGACCAAGCAAACATATGTACAAATAGTATTGGATTTTTGAGCCTGGACAGTAATATAAGAGGTAGCACCACATTGGTCATCAAGTCCATGGGGAAAAATGCACTGTTGTTGACAGTTCACAAAAAGGTAACAAGCTCGAAAGCTCAAGTTTTTGTTACTAATTACATGTCTTGTTCACACCTTTAAAAAAATGGTTTGATGCTCATTTTACCACCTCCAACACACTCACACCCACAAATGGTTGCCTTCATCTCCCGCAGCTTTGATGCAGCAGATTGCATTGCGCTGTGTCTGGCTCGTTCCCCTCAGCTTCAATGGGCATCACAAGTTTACTTTAACATAGATATGACACAAAAGTCCTTGTAAATATATATATAAACATTTTTCAATTGTCTATAGGGAATGCCATGTATCTGTTGTCAGTTCTAAACAATATCCAAAGCTCTTGCTATGTGATGTTTGATGTGCAGTTTTTCTGCAATTATGACACCATAGTTGCAGAAAAACTTGTACACTTGTGTGAGGCTGTGTTATCTTGGAAGACACCATCTCAGTTACAACAAAAGCCTTTGATAGTGGGTGTTCCTACATTTGCTGCCAAGGGTAAATACTCTTCAACAGCCCAAAGCATGGCTGCTGAGCGTGGTTCTTTAGCCCACCTGACCAGCTCTGGTTTTAGTGCCAAATCCAGTGCCACCACTTCCTCCTCGACCCACCTGCCCCAGTAAACGCCAACACTCCCCCTGGAGCTCCAAGCTTCCAGACCCCAGTGCCAGAATCCGAGTTCCCAGACTACCAGCAAATAGGACAGCTAACTGCATGAATAACTGAAATAACTAGCTGATGGCAGCTACATGTAGGAGCAGTTAGCAACATGTTTAGCAAAGTTATCTAGCCTGGAAACTCCGGTAATCACAAAGAGTTGAGGCAGAGCAGGCAGGAGGGATCAGAAGGAAACCAGGGAATATATTCTGCCAATGAATATGATCCTGTTTCACTTTCACGTGTTGTATTGACTGATTTTGCAGGATTTTTCTGTTCAATATTTGTTTTGGGGCTCAAACGTTCACGTCTGTATTTGCAGGTTGTTTGCTGGTTATTTATACATTTAGCTTTTTTGCAGCACATTTTTATTTGTTAGTTGCTTTCACTGACCTTACTACAATCAGAAATGTAAATGCTGAAAAGAACTATGGGAGAAAATTGCCTTGTTTGGGTTTCACTTAGAAACCTGACATTCAAACAAGTTAGCCTCCTAGCTGGAGAAATGAGACACTGGCATACTAATTACCAACATCTTTGATGCTAACTGTGCTTAGATAAAGGTTCACTTATGATGCAAACAGCTTCCATTCTTCACACAGCTTTAAGTGCATCATTATTTATCAGGCACGTTTGCTCATGAAGCAAAATACATTTGACATCGCCTTGTTATTCTAATACATGCACATGCACAATGCATGCATTATCAGCATGCAAATCCGGCACATATACACACAGTGCATCATATCCATACATCTGTGTATCAACAGGGAAAACAAATTCATTATTTAACACCATATTTCCAAGTGAGACACCAGTGTATTGGGCATAGATGCATAATGCATACAGTCTGTATAGAATGAAATCACATCTTCAGTGTCTCCTCACTGCTAACAGTAAAGCCTCATCGCATTCTCTGCTGTAGCTATAGCATCACTTATCCACGATATATTTCCTATTATTTCTCATCCTGTGGAGAAACATCCTTCAGCTCCTGCTCATTTTTCCAAGACAGCATCAATGCAAATCATCCTGTCGGAATGAACATGATCAACAGATAATATATTACATGATCCATATATCAGCACCTCCAGGATTGCATGCATTTTGAATGACAGCTATATGCATCATGTACTGGCCTATGTATGGGGAGGGAGCAACGATCTATAATTCAACACTGGCTTTTTGATGGCTTTTCCCCAGAGGTTTCTGACTCTACTGGTTTTTCTTCTCCGACCCTTTTACAGTCTTTTCCAGCCTCCGCTGAGTCTTTTCACAATAAGTATGTCAACTGAACTGAGCAGGTGTATCTTAGTGTGAGAATGTGTTTCCAATAGCATGTATGTTCACATTTGTTGCTAGCAGCAAGTGTCCTCTGGCCAGGTCTCTAAATGGTTGATCTCATATGGAGACAATCTGGGAAATGTCCTCAAGATGGTGTGTTTCAGCGAGGATGGGGCAGAGGAAATGTGCGGCTCACAAATCACATCTTATCTAATGAAGCTAATTTAATTCAGATGGAGAGTCTGACCCCTGCTCTCCGGGCTGTGGGGCCTTATTTCACTGCCTTGTTACATCCCCTCTGTTGATCTAAATCCCTCTCTTGCATTGTGTGCTGGCTTCATTGAGGGTCCTTTTTCCGTTTATGTTTTCCAGTAGAAATCAAATGATAAGTAGACTAATCAGTTTATCAAATAACAAAAATATGGACAAAATGCTGATAATTTATTAATCTAAGTAGAACTTATTAAATTAAAATCCAAATCCATCCCGAAGCACCAAGTATTTTAGCCTTTTCTGTTTTCATGTTCTCGTAGAGGAAATCTTCTCTGTTGTCATCAGGATGTTATTATCTTTCACCCGCTTGTAAAAGTAATCACTATGCAAGTCGTTCATCCACCCTGCAATCTGAGCAGTGAATGCGCCATAGGCTTTCTCTTTCTTGGCAGACTGATTCTTCTGTCCTTTTATCAATACTGATCCTTTTATCTTGCTTTGAAATTTGTTTATCAGTTGGTTTATTCACCAGTTTCACTTTTATCAGAATTTGGCGTAAACAACATGAAAGCATGGATCCTTCCTGCCTTGTATCAACGGTTCAGGCTGCTGCTGGTGGTTTAATAGTGTGGGGGATATTTTCTTGGCACACCTTGGGCCCCTTAGTACCAACTGAGCATCGTTTTAACGCCACAGCCTACCTGAGTATTATTGCTGACCATGTAAATGATATGTGGTAAATGGACTGTACTTATATAGCGCTTTTCTAGTCTTTGCGACCACTCAAAGCTGCTTTTACACTACCCTATCTACACTATACTACACTATCACATTCATGTCCATCCCTTTATGACCACAGTGTATCCATCTTCTTATGACTACTCCAGCAGGATAACGCGCCATGTCACAAAGCTCAAATCATCTCAAACCGGTTTCTTTAACATGACAATGAGTTCACTGTACTCAAATGGCCTCCACAGTCACCAGATCTCAATCCAATAGAGCAACTTTGGGATGTGGTGGAACGGGAGATTCACATCAGCTGACAAATCTGCAGCAACTGTGTGATGCTATCGCTTCAATATGGAGCAAAATCACTGAGCAATGTTCCGGCACCTTGTTGAATCTATGCCATGAAGAATTACGGCAGTTCTGAAGGCAAAAGAGGGTCCATCAAGGTGTACCTAATTAAGTGGCCAATGAGTGTAGATAGAGGTCATGTCATTTGGATTTTTTTAAAGTAATCTCGAAGATTTTCATTTAAATTAAATGTCTGTTAAGTCACTATCTATCACTGAATGAGGTAACACATTGGGGATTGAGCCTATGGCCCACTGATGAAAGCCTTTGCATTTGCAGTATTATGGACTGGGTGTCTGTGGCGACTTTCGCGAAAAAGAAAATCACAAGTGGAGCCCAGTTAGTGACGCGTTTTCCATCAGCCAGCAGTGGTTGGTCTGCAAGAGAGGGTAGGTGGAACTAAGCGGCTGCTTTTCCGGTCTCTGCAAGTGTTGTGAGTAAACAGTAATCTACTATGGCTGAACAAACAAAGAACAGATCGATGACTACAGATACAAGTTTAAAAGCCATGCTACCCGTTTCGATCAGTCTCCACTCTTTATGCTAAGCTAACGGTCTATGCTACAGACATAACATAGGTAACAGTCTTCCCATCTAACACTTGACCTGAATGCCCAAAAGCAAATATCAGAGGTTGTCCAATGATTCCTTTGGAATAAATAAAAAAACAAACACAAATGACAGATTATTAAATAATAAACACAACTCTATTTAAGCTGTTCTGCCTAAAACAAACATTTTCCTTCTTATCACCACAGTGCGCTAGTCACAGTGATGTACTATGATCTGTCTTTATCATATAGATTTACGTTCAGTCTGGGAAGTAAGGTAACTACTGATACAAACAAGGCAAGAGGTTTTACTCTCCACTATATCCATAATTCTGAATAAAATAGTACTCCAGGTACAACACCACCCATTAAAAACAGCTTATCAACATTTCCTCACCCCTGTTTAAATCTCATTCCAGCTAAGCTTGCCCCAGGAAAACAGGTGCCATATGCTCGTATCTCTCAGAATGTTTCAACATGCAGCATGTTGCTTTTACAAATCACATAAACAGCTTCCTCTGTGGGGGGGTTTGTCATTTTTTTAAAATAAAAGCAATAACCTGAATACAAACACAGATTCGGTCGCCTTCATCTTCGCTTGTTATTGCTGTCTCACTCTGCCTCCTGTTTTTTTCTGTCTCTCTGAGCCTCACTAAAGTTGTTTTGGATGTTTTCTGTGTCAAGGTAACCTTCAGGGGATTGAGCTTGGTTGTCTCACAATTGAATAATGAATGTTTTTGTCTGTTGCTTCCACTCAAGCAGGAGTACACGCAAACACATGCGCGTACATACAAACACAACTGCCTTTTCTGTATGCTAACGGTGTTAACTAATCAGTCAACCTGCCCCGGTGCCCCAGAGGATTCAGAATGGTGTCATCAATATCTTGCTCACTCTCTCTGATCTATACACTGCTTGGTCTCTCTGCCGGCCTAATGAGCAGCAGGGAAATATCAACTAGACAAAAACAAGAGTGCTCAGGGATCAATTAATTGGGATATGTCAGCAATGATGATAGCGGTGTGTTTGTGTGTGCGCGCTCGTGTAAAGGTGGGCGTATGTGTGCTCATTTAGTTTAGCAACTTTGCATTGTTCAGCAGATAAGTGTTGTCTAACATCTGCTGAACAGGTGCTGACAAAGACAAGTTTGACATTACAAGTGTGAAAAAGTTTTCACAACAAAACAAGGAGATAAAATGTTTTAGCAAGGCCAGGCTAGCTGTTTCCCCTCTTTCCAGTCAATATGCTAAGCTACACCAATCTTCTCATCTGAATATCTGCAAGAAATGTAAAAAGTGTATTTCTGAATAATCCTGAACTTTGTTACTGTGTAGATAATGTTTGTTGGATACTTGGATATAATAGACCTTATAATATAATATAATAGACTTTCACAACAGACATTTAAACTTAGCACGAGGAAAAGGCACAACAACTGAAATGTACGATGCCTTCATTTTTCACAATATGTCATATTAGTGAGCAAGCATGCACACAACCTGAATCTGGAATTACTTGATGGATTGTAGTCATCATCATTGTAATTAATGACATCTGTGCTGTTAATGCTGTGATCGTGCTATGATTAATCAAATCATCTGGATCCATTCTGATGACGTGATGCCTGATAGTAGGAATGAAGTGTTGATAAAACAGATCCACTGCTGAGTGCTTGTCAGCTTGTGTTGTGGTCTTTTTCACAGCAGACATTTTGACAGACTGAAGTGTGATCATTTCAGGTCCTTCTGATAAAAACAATCAGCCTTTTTAATCTGCTTCAACTTCAAATACATCACTGTACAAATAAAAACACGCTGTCTTCATCATCATCTTGGTTTTAAACTTGCTGTAACTCACTGCAGACCCATGATTAGTCCTGAAACCTGGAATTGCGTGAGTCACCATGCATTAAAATAGATAGAGGTGACATTTGTCGTACCTGAATGGGTCAAACAAATCTGATGAGAGTGAGAAAACTGCCAACAGTCGAAATAATATGATGTTCTGCTGAAGGTGTGAAGAGTTCCTCTGCCTGACATCCTCACTGTATCTCACTGTCATGGCTTTAGGCTGTGGCTGCTGTCAGTTGCAGTTAAAAAAATTCCACAATAAAGGATATGGACATGCACGCAGGTCCAGATATTTCACCTGCTGGATATCTCTACGACATCTGCAGTGCATCAAATAATAACTTTGAAAATTCACACCCAGGTGATCCTCAATCACAGGACCGAGCGCCGGTTTGGATTTGATCTGGGGCTTTTGTCTGGACTATCCAAAAACGAATTAATGGAAGATCATGGATTAGGCAAACTCGGTGCTAAAGGCTGCACTACTCTAAGTGACTTACTGACTGAGATATTTTCTGTCTTTCTTCTTACTGAAGTCCCTGTGTAAAAACCCCGCCAATAGAGAACTGGCACAGTTTGTGGTTAACTTAACCCAGTACCAATGGCGTGTTGTTACCCAGTATCCCAGTAGTGTTATGATGTTAATTTCATTCAGTATAAATTGGTAAAACCAGTTACCAACATTAGTTTAAAACATCCCACTAGTTCTGGGTAAAGCTAACCCAATATTGGCTTGGTGCTGTATTGACCCACGCTGGATCCATTTTAAACCCAGGAATTGTGTGTGTGTGTTGTCGATCATGATCATGATAACATTTAACCAAGTCCAACAAGGCCAGAACATAGGCCTTAAGGCCATAATTTCTTCACCAAATTTCCATCCATCAGTTATCCCGCTTATCCTGTTCAGGGTAACGGGGGCTGGAGCCAATCCCAGCTGTCATTGGGCGAGAGGCGGGGTACACCCTGGACTGATCAACAGTCAATCACAGGGTTGACACATGGACAACCTTCCACACCTACGGTCAATTTAGAGTCACCAATTGACCTAACGAGCATGTCTTTGGACCGTGGGACGAAGCCGGAGTACCCAGAGGGAAGCCACGCATGAAAGGGGAGAACCAGCAAACTCCACTCAGGAAGGTCCACTTCGTCCGAACTGGGGTTCAAACTAAGAACCACCTAGCTGTGAGGCATCAGTGCTAACCAATGCACCACCGTGCAGCCTTCTTCACCAATTTTCTTTTACTGAAAATAAAAGTGAGCAGCCGAGAAATGCCACTTAAAATAACCCAGTTCATTGCTGTCTGTAAAATCCTGATTGGTATTTACAGTGGGTGGATGACAGCAGGACAGGATTTTAAAGTTATACTTACTTCTTACTTCTATTTTATGCCATATATTTCTCCATGCTTCCCTCTGTCACAGCAACCGTAACGCCCAAATTTCCCAGAGGGATAAATAAAGTACTTCTGATTCTGATTCTGAGTAGTTAGAATGTAGGTTTGCTTGCAAGTCAGCTGGTTGTCCTTGCTCATGTTGGACCTCAATCAAATGATGGTTCCCTGCAATGAAATTGGTGAACATTTTGATCCTAACTGATAAAAACAGTATTTTCCTTATGGATGTGTATTTTCTGTACAGGGGCCCAAACGTAACCCCCACAAACCTGTGACCCGACACACTCTCTCTTTAACACTCCCACTTACAGGCGCGACAGATTAGGACAGCCACTCTGCACACAGACGGAACACTGTGTTTCCATAAAGCTGGAGGCCATCTGATAAAAGCCCGGCAGCAGAGGCCGTATGATTAGAGTCCGTCCTTACTGAGGATGTTAGAAACTCTGGCTGTGTTCCAGTATCCATATTATTCAGTGTGCCAGAAAAAGATTTGATTTGTCCCAATACATGTATGCCAAAAATACCAGTCCTGCTACATCCGGTCACATTTTACAGTATGCAAACCAGCATGCGCTTTCGGCTTTTCACAATCATCTGCAGTAGAAGATACGTAGCATCAACTGAGCCCTCAAGTGCATCTCTAGTGAGCTCGGAGAAAGGCCTTTTGTAACTCCAAGTGCATGCACACTTTTGTTTTTTGTTAAGCTGGGCCCTTGTATACAGACAAGCTACAGATCTATGGTGGAGGCAGAGAAAAGGTTATAGAAATACAGGGCAGCAGGATGCTGCACAGCACTTGACAGTGCAGCTCCGGTCTGTCGGCTGCTTCGGCGCTCTCTCCTACAATGAAGTCGACTTAACCACTGTTGAACCAGATGGTGGTTACATTACATTATAACCTGAGGAGACATTGTGGTGTGCTTGGATTTTAATGGGAAATTGAATATGAATGTGAGTCACAGTTGGTGGCCGCTTTTAGGTCAAGATTTTGTATCATTATCAGCCCAACCCTGCATGCAAAGTGCATACTTGTAAAGGCAGCTGCAGTACATACTGTGGTGAAAAGAAAAAGTATGCAATTTGGAACACAGGGAATGTCTTATTAACTGCAGAGAATACAAGTAGAACAATGCAGAGGCCATGCAGAGGACACAGCAGCTTAAAGTGGGTCATTAAAATAAATGCAAGTGTAGCAGCAAACAAAGTTCTCAGTAGCTCACAAAGCAGATATGAAACAAAAACACAATCCAATCAGCAGAGTTTCATTAAGCTGTAACTTTTATTGCACATTCCTGTTTGGTCTTGCAACGACCTTTCACCTTTTAAACTTTTAAGACCTTGGTCTTGACCAAACACTCAAGTCAGGAGTGGGATGAAGTTGCCCAGAGTAACTGATCACAGGTCAGATGTGCACATTCCCTTTACGAGTGAGATTTGAAGCATAGGGAGGTCATACTGATCCTAGATCTGCGACTGGGGGAACTTTCAGTCCAGATCTTTGTGTTAACTGCATTACCCATAAGCCAATTCACTGTCTAGAGCAGGACCAATGTGGAAGGGACAGTAGTGACATCATCGAGGGGACTAGGAAATATTCAAGGGAGTGTAGGTATTTTCTAGATCCATATTGATGAACTCTGAAAGAAATACTCCCTTTATAAACTTGAGGCTTTGCAACCTTCTGTCCGTTTTGACTCCCTGAAGTCCCCCCAAATAAACACACCTTCCCCCGTCACACAAACACATAGGCTGTAATTCTTAGTAATGTTTTTTTTTCTTCTCATTTTCTTGTGACAATACCTGCAACATGCTTCAAATCTTCATTTTGGCAAACCACAAATAAATTAAAACACAAACATTCATATAACACAATGTGACATTTTTTTTAGGACGCTTAGAAAGAAAAAGAAAAAAGATACATACAATACAGAACCCAAAAGAAAAAAAGACCAAGAAAAGAGAAGCATTTTTCTTTTTCTTTTCCCCCATATTTTTTCTTGCTTTTTCTTGAAAAAAGATATACAGTAGCTAGCTACCAATCACATATCACATGCAGATATAATACAACATAATCAGTTCACCCAGTTAGTGTCTGCAAACTACCAATCTAAACTATATCACAAAATTATTCTCTTGAAACCAGCAAACACTCAGCTTTTGAGATATTTTGTCTTAATAGTAATTCAGTTTACAGTTTTCTCAGCTGAAAGCCAAGAGATCACTAAACGATCGACCCTGAAATAACTAGCCAAATTCAAAGATAACTAACACGCTTCCTTACATGATCACATACCAGATGGTGTGTTGTAGTTTTTCTTTTGCCTTTTTTTCATGATGGGAGTGTCACACATATATTTGCTCACACATGCATTCACACACAGACGGACAGTTGTGATCGACCACTAACGCAAAACAGGGAGATCACGGCATGTTGGTTTTGTGGCTCTGCTTTAGCTCAGCGATCCTTAATCATCCTGCTCCAGGATTACGGTTGGGCCTGCTAATAGCTGTCTGGCATCGTGCTGTTACCATACTACGGCCTTGTCTCACCTCACCTAACCAACTTTTCTGCTTTCCCTACACTCCACCCTCCCCTCAAAAACGGGGCAGGAGCGGAAAATGACGAAATGTCAATGCCGAGCAGGAGGTTTGACATCCTCCATCCTTCTGCTCTCAGCTGCTCTTCTCTAATGATGCTCGACTGAAATGTCAGACCAATTAGCAGCTTTCCCTCTGACATTTAACTGGCAGATAGCAAAACAAACACACGCGGAGCAAGCTGGTCTGGACGGACAGATAGTCTGGGGTTAGTAGGCCCTTGATTGATTGAGACTTCTGCAGAGTTAATATTAGATATTTATAAGTCCTTTTAAAGGTTGGAACTCAGGAACGGTGTGTCTCTTAAGTAATCACAGCAGGCTGGGAAGGTAATGTCTGTCTTCGGCCATTTTGCAAGCCACCTGACATTTCCGAAAAGCAGCCATCAGTGATCAAAGCTCCCACAATTCCCTCCTCTCCCTCTGCTCTTCTTCTTTCCCTCTCCTGTAGGAGACATCAATCAGACGGGCACTGAAGCATTCGCTCATTTAAAGCACCTTTCCATCTATGGCGACGCTCGATCTCCCGTCTGTCTTCATTTCAGGGTGTTACCACCGCAGGTGTATGCACCAATGTGTGTGTGTGAGTTGCATGTGGATGTACCTGCGAGTTTGTGTATGTGCGTACGTCTCGAGCACAGCTAAACATCTGAAGCATATATTCTACTGCCTTTAGTTCTTTACTTGGACCAGAGAGGGACGGACGAGGCTATGTGCAAGAAGATATTCAGTCACAACCACGCGCATGTTTACAGTAGTAGTAATCAGGAGCAGACATAGAAAGAAGAACAAGACAGCGACAGTAATTTAACAAAAGACAGCACTCCCTTTAGGCCTTTGTGTCATTCACAGTAAATCATATTCTTCTCTGTTTAAAGGGTTGTCGCCCTTGCTCACACGCACAAACCGATATACACACACATACTGAGGCCTGGCCTTCAGCAGTACCATCTGGTATCTAAATCATGGGAATTACAGTCTTGTTCCTCTCCTACACACACACACACGCGCGCGCACGCACACATACGATAACATGAGAGTAGAGAGAGAAAGAAAGAGAGGTGACTGACTGTCATTCTATTTATCATACATAGTCTCTGCATAAAGCAACATGTGACTTCTTATTTCTCCATTAGAAATCAATATCCATCTACACAACAGTGAGCTCTAAATTTAGCCACAAGAGACGGAAAGAGAGAGAAAGAGAGAGAGAGAAAAAAGTGGGAAAGCGAGCTAAAGGAAGTGACAAAGAGAGAGAGAGAGCGACAGAGAGAGCGAGAGAGAGAGAGAGAGAGAGCACAGCTCCATGTAAATTACAATCTTCATGTTGCATTGAACTGTGAGCAACGGCACAGTCGAAAAAAAGAAAGGGGAAATGAAGGAGTGAATGAGTACGCTGCCCGTCTATTAAACATTAACAGCTTCATTTATATGTAAATGACCCGACAGCTACAGAGAGAGATGGAGGGAAGTGACGCCAGTTCAGTGCTTTAGAGCTTTAGAGAGAAGGAGAGCGAAGGATAGAGAAGAGGAAAGGGAGGGATGAAGAGGACAGGAAAGGGGGATGAGTCGTCTTCATTCAGTAGTCTTTCACATGGGTGGAAAGGTCCACACCGTCCGATTTGTCCAACTGCACGTGCATGGGTGTGCACGAAGAAAAAACAACAAAGAAGAAATCCACCAACAGTAACGGACTCCAATGCATGTGCACACACTCCCAGCTGATGTCCGATGAAGTGAAAAACACACATACACCACACACACACACACACACACACACACACACACACCTCCCTCTCAGGTCTCTCCGAATTTGGGGGAGAGAACTTCCCTGTGAAAGAGGGAGGGGAAGGAAAGTCGCTTCTTAGTTGAGGAGTGGCGGTGATGATGGCGCGTCTTCTCTCAGAGCATTTTGGTGGAGATAAGGGCGAAGGAAATAAAAACACAGACACACAAAACCGGAAAGAAGTGAAACAGCAAAAGGTGTACATGAGAGATTGTTGAGTTAGCGTGGTGTGTCGTTTTGCGTGTCAGGGCTAGCTGGGTTTTGTCCGGCTAGCGCAGGGGTTGGAGGGTCGACAGCCGAGCGCTCAGCCGTCTGACACGGGCGGGGAAACCCAACCGTACTTCTCGTGGGTCTTCACCAGGGACTTGAAGGTTGCCTCAGCTTCTTTACGACTGAAAGCTTTCTTGGACTTCCCTGATTTCCTACATATACGGCCCTGTGAGAGAAGACAGAGAAGGACAGGGGGAATGAGGTTAGGATTGTGTGACAAGATTAAGTATATAGAATTCAAATCCAAACATGTTGCACATGGTTGGTTTTTATCTGCAAAATTTGACATGTTGAAAAGCTAATTTGCTTTTGGTTGAGAGCTAAATGAAGATTTGTATCACATTTAATGTTTTGGTTTAACTCTTTGGATTTTGTACAGCTTAAATAAATGAGACATAGAGCTTTAGAGGTGTTGGAGGCCAATTTGGTGACAGAGCGATGCAAGCTTTTCCCAAAGTTTCCAATTGTTATGCTAAGCTAATCTTAGTGCCTGTTGGTTACGATTCATTTTTAACAGAGAGATATGAGTGGTATCAATCTTCTCACCTAACTATCTGCCAGATGAAATGATAGTCCGTACTGTTTACATCATTTACATCATCATGAAAGTACATAAGATACACAGAAAATAGGTATAATTGGTTATAACAGGGACATAAATTAAATTAGGACAAAAAATAAAAACAGAAGGACAGTTTTTTGTTTGTTTCTAGTACAATTTGTTGTTAAAAAGATCTAAATCTAAGATTATTGTGTAGTTTTGCAGTCATCACTTTAAAATTAATAGAGAAAGTTGCTCCTATGAACCTTCTTGTGTCTGCATAGCTGCTAAATCAACTTCATTTGAAATTTAAAGCCAGTATGTGTCGAATGATAAGGTGAATCTCGAAGATTTTCATTTAAATAAATCATATCAATAAGTCTGTTAAGTCACTATCTATTGCCGAATGAGGTAACACAATGGTGATTGAGCCTATGACTCACTGATGAAAGCCTTTGCATTTGCAGTATTACAGAATGGGTGTCTGTGGCAACTTTTGCGGAAAAAATCACAAGCGGCGCCCAGTTAGTGACGCAATTTCCATTACCCAGCAGAGGTTGGTCTGTAAGAGAGGGTAGGTGGAGCTAAGTGAACAGTAATTTACTATGGCTGAACAAACAAAGATCGATGACTTCAGATACAACTTAATAAATCAGTGAAAATCCAAAGAAAAAGAAACAAATTTTACTCTCAGATGAAGGCAAACAGTCTAAAAAGGAAAGCGACCGTCGACGAGGAGAATCAAGAGTTACAACTAGAGCCAACCGTGGACGTCACACATGCAACACTGTCTGGATATCTGGGAAATGTGCTCCCGCAATTATCGCCACAGGGGCCGCCAAAGAGAACGAAACTGAAATCTTCGAGATTACCACTTATGAGTTGAACTCCAATAATTGTCTGTCAATTTTTTTGTAGAATAAATTCAAAAGGCTAAAATACCTAAAAGCCACGCTGATGTCTTCTATGTTACATATTGTCTGATTGACAATCCAAAACCCAAATCTATTTATTCTACTATTATAGAAAAGAGAGAAAGGCAACAGATAAAAGCTGCAAACTGAGAAGTCTGCGAATCTTTCCCTAAAAAAGAACTAAAATGATAAATGATCAAAATGTTGCAGATACAATTTGTGTAAGTATAGTTTCAGCTCTCCATCATTCAAATAATCCAAATGGCACATTTTTGTTTGTGGGTAAATGCAACAATCTCTTTAATAACTGATGCAGTCTTTACTTTTTTGTTCAGCCTAATCCCAGCCAGTTTGAGTACAAGCCATTGTTGATCCTACCAAAATAAATGAATTCATGATCTTTTCATGTCTTTTTGCATGTTGACATTTTGCTTTCTGGGTCCATTTGAAAAACAATATTATTTTGGGAAATGTAAAAAAAACAGCACATGTCAAAACATTATTTGTCTGATCTGGATGAGCCGTATCAGATCAAAGGAAAGATTGGTTCTCTTCCTCGAGATTGTCAGTCGTCTTGTCAGGTTCATTCTGTTTTAAGTCTTTCCAGGCAAAATACAGAGAGACAGAGACACAGCCCCCACATGCACACGGATGAACTTGATGGAGAATGCACAGTGGCAGGGGAGATGATGACAGGACAAGTGGTCAGAATGAAGGTTGACCAACATTAGATCAATGTTTAAACGCAGGGAAAGGGCTTTTAAGATGTCACATTTGATCAGAAGAAAAGATACACCCTTCACTACACTGGGCCATGGGGACAGAAGTGAGGCTCAGACCAACCACTGCACTGAATCATGAAAAGGTTGTAAATATGACAGGAAATAAATATACGAGCATCCAACCCTCTTGTGAAACCCTCAGTGTGAAAAGCATCTCAAGCAGAGCACTGAGACATTTCACAGAGGCAGCACCTCGCTGAAGACTCCTTCCTTCACACACTGAGGCTAATAATAAGCGTGGGATGACATGGAGGACAAAAAAGGGAAAGGGAGGTGTTTGTGCTGCCTGTGATGATACAGCTGCTTGTTCTGTTGTTGGCAGCGGTGCTGAGTCTCCTCTAAAGAGGAGTGCGTGGGAGCATGAATAGAAAAAGAAACAACTGTCTTCACATTGAAAAGGGACTCTCAGGTAGACACACAGCCAGGACTACAAAGCCACGACAATGGTGCCATTCACATAAATGTCACAGAATATATTAAAATCACCTTGGAATCACAACAAGACAAATGGAAGGCAGTGTAAAACAGGTCAGTCTGCACAGTAAATTACTGAGTCCTGATGTCTGCTCTGGTGCTGTGTAACATGTCAGCTTCATTACTGTATGTGTGTATGCTCTCTAACACAGCAACACTCTTACCCAGAATTATTTGTGTCAGGTAGAAAATGGTTCTGAGGCCACCCCACTCTGATGCAGTCCCCTGCATGCTGCAGTGCAGTACAGATAAATAATGTCATAATTTTGGATATTGACTCTGCTCCTGAGTCTTACAGCTAAACACTCCTGTTTATCAAGAGGAAAACACTTCTGATACACAAGTCTGATATACAAGGCAGCAACATTTTCAATCTGTTTTATATTCCATCTGGTGCTTAAAGGAGAAGTTTGACATTTAGGGAAGTGCGCTTATTAGATTTCTTGCCAAGAGTTGGATGAAAATATCAATATCAGTCTCTTATCTCTCCCTACGGTAAATATTAAGCCACAGGGAGCAGCTGGTTAGCTTAAAACAAACAATGGGAACAGGTGGAAACAGCAAGCTAGGATCTGGATGAGAATATCAAAGTCTGCCTTCCAACATCGCTCAAGCTTTCTAGTTAGCATGTTACATCCTGTGTGTTATTAAATCTGTAAAAAAAAAAAAGAAATGTGAGAACAACAATCTACTTTATACAAGGTTCTATGTTCCCTATGAATTACTGGTCCTGGTCAATAAATAGTCCTACGCCAGTGCTATGCTATCAAGTGACTGATAATCTACAGACACTGTCAACAGAAAGGTCTTATTTGCACAGCTACGCAGAATGCCCACACCACAGTCAGTTCTGGGATTATACACATTTTTCAATCAACAGACAAATGTTCAGTTTACATACATTTCAATTGGTGTCTTGGCAGAAATGACCCATATGGATATCTAAAACCTGGGAAACTACAACAAAAAGTATATATATGGTGAGATACACCAAATAGGAAAGCATTAGTTTTCTTGTAAGTTGAAGATTCTGCTCTTATAGACATATTTTGTCTTAAGCAACCCCCTTATTTTTCAACATTGTCTATTGTCTCATTCTGGTAAGAAAAATCTTTTAACATGCTGTTTTGTATTTGGGAAAAAAATATCCACCTCTGATAGAATTTTTTGGTTTTAAGTCAATGAAATACTGTGCTGGGTTGTCAAAATGAGATGGGAATTTAAAGTGCTAATCTTGAAGATTTCAGTTTCATACTTACAACACGCAACAGAGACCGGAAAGGGAGCCGCTTAGCTCCGCCTATCCTCTCTGGCAGACCAACCACTGCTGGGTGATGGAAAACGTGTCACTAACTGGGCGCCGCTTGTGATTTATTCCTTGATAGTCGCACCAGACACCCAGTCTGTAATACTGCAAATGCAAAGGCTTTCATCAGTGGGCCATAGGCTCATTCACCATTGTGTTACCTCATTCAGCAAAAGACAGTGACTTAACAGACATTTATTTAAATGAAAATCTTAAAGATTATTATTTTAACTATGTTCCCAAAGTCCTGTCCTGTTCCCCTCGCTCAATATCCTCTTAATAAGATGCATTAAGTAGATCTTTCGAAAGTTTTATGTTCTCTGCCATTTTCCCCTACGTCAAATGTTCAGTGTTTGTTTCCCTGGGTAGGTTAATAACAGCTACTTAAAGTTTATAGCCTACTGATAGTCTTTGAAACCGATGCCTTCAAATTTGCGGGTACAGTTTTTTTCTCTGGACATTCTTCACTCCACAATGGCTGAACAGATTTTTACCATTCAAACTGCATTTGAATGTCCATCTCCCTTACCAATCTCTTACAATGTTAGTGACCATTGGACCGAGGAAACATAAGGATGACCCCAATAAGATTATTTTGTTATTTTCTGTTTCTGTTGCTGGTTAACACTGGATATTATTACTGTAGCATTAGAACTGACTATTTGATGTGTGCAGAATTGTCAGATTTATGTCATAGCATCATCATCTTCTCTGGGAGTTTACATCAGGGCCATACGTATTATACACACTATAAAATGACAAAAGCTATTTATTTTCAGAATTCCTTGGACATTTATCCGTAGAACACTGGCTTACTCCTGCATCAAAAACAAAAAAAGCTCATAGAATTTGGATAGCAAACCCAAATAAAAGTTTAAAATGAGATTAACCAGGATATATGTTAAAATGCATTATCTGTAAAGCTCCACAGCACTGGTGTTTAGTAAGCATTAGTGTTATAAATATCAAAGTTGGCAGTTCCTTGAACAGGGAGCGTTTTTAGGACTATAGTTTGGTACTGCATGCTTCTCGATTCAATAAGATGCATTAACACAGTCCATTAATTCTCTGCTCTCCTGACATCTGTCGGATGATCAGTTTGTCCTGTTGCGTACTCGGCTATTTTGGGTCAGAAGTGATGCAGCAGGATAAAGGGAGATGAGGTGGTAACATTGAATGATCTGGAGATTAGGGTTACAGTTTCCATTCCTGTAGCAATGCTGGCCTCATTTCACTGCGAGGCTTAGCGACACTCACACTCTCTCAATTTGTCTCTCTCAAGTGCACACATAGTTTAAAGTGCTTGGCCTATTATTTCGACATGTATTTCAATCAATATTGAAATCAATCCCAGCTGTTAATGTCCACCATGACAAGTCATTTAATCTCATATTGAGATTGATGCAATGAAATGCTTTAAATTAGCTCAGACAACTGAAACAAGGCAGAATACGGCTGATCTCACCACGAGCATGAAGACAATGACTTGATTCTGGAAATTCTGGCTTATTTTGGGGAACTCAATACATGACTCAATGAATGACTCATTTAGATAGATATTATATGCCCTTCCTCGGGACTCGTTTCTGTTCCTCTTCTTTACCAACCCACATTAAAGGAAAACCTCCTCTTTTCTCAAGCAACTCATCTGCTCCGCCTTTTCAACAGAGAACAAACCAGCTGGCTGACACCTAAACAGAGCTGCCTGAAACCTGTTCAGCCTCTCTGTGCAGCCAGAGGCCTGTAATACAGATTACTCCGGCTGACAAACACAGATAATGCACCGGTTGGCTACAGACAGACAGCATTGGTGAAAAGCTGGGATATGTTGTTCTCTTTTCGAATCATGACATATCTTCACACCCTGCCATATGGTCGCTGACACCACCTCAAAATGGTGACTGCTGCCTTGGATGTATATCGTTATGGCAATTGTCCATTGTTAAAGAGGTGTGATTACCATATTGATTGATGGCAGTGAGCGATGTACCCTGTGCGGAACATCTTGTTGTCATAAATCGATCACTGTGAGCATCATTTACTTGTTTTTACACACAATAGTCACTGCTTTTTCGCTTTGAAGAGAACTCAGCAGTGTGCGGACAATTTATATGGGCTGAAAAACAGTAGTTGTGTGTGTGCATAGAGACAGAAAAGAAACATCCCTAAAACAAAGTAATAGAGGAAGAAATTGTGTTGATAAGAACGTGCTTGTGAGTGAGTATTGATGCACAAGCCTGCGCAGAAGGCTTCAGCATAAAAAGGGTACATTTAGTATGAATTAGTACCATTGTGTTTGCAGTCATGTAAAAGGAAGGTCTTAGTATGATGCATCTAAAGATGACCGGAGTGAGAAAGAAAAAGTACCTCTTGAAAAAAGATTCTGCAAACAAAGTGTGTGCGAGTGTGTGTGTTGCGGCTCAGCTTAGTGAGTGCCCCGGGCCTATACAGTGCCATGTCAGTGTTTATCTATTTCAGCTAAGCGCCTGCTCGTTGAGAGGTACACACTCGTGTAAAGTGGCTGCTGGGTAATCGTGTGAATGGAGATCAGTCAATGGGCAGAGCAGGGAAGGCCCCGGTGCATGATGGGAAAACAGCTTTGGGGGTAGGGCGATTGCGTAACCAAGACATGTGCTTAAAGGGGATGGGATAAACATACAGGGATCAATGTCATCATCATCCTCATTAGATCATTAAGGGGAGCCTGATGGCGGGGTCATTAAAGGGCAATGACAATGTATTTTTATTTTATAGTTAGTGTTATTGGTTTAGGTTTTAATGTCTTCACACAGTCGGCGTAGCATTCTGCCATCATTCAGCCTTCTATAAAAATTAACTTTAATAGAACAATTAAGTCCCAAATTAAAAAACATGAGACTTTAAACAGGTGTATGCCTGTTTACACATATTAATAAGTTATGTTCACATATTACTTTTAGTTTACTCATCTCAAGGTCCTCTACTCAGTCAGTGAAAACACTTACACTGTTAGACAGTATAACGTCTGCTGCGGCTCTGGAGGAACTTAATGTTTGAAAAAATAACCCTGATGATGTCACCGGGGTTTTCTTGGCTTGTGTTTCTGACAAAACATACAAACTGGATTTTTGGGTTATGAGAGAAGAGCATATAATAGGCGGAAGGAGGAAGTTTTAATAAATGACACTATTCAGCTGCATTTTAGGAAATGTATGTGTGTTTGATGCTTAACCCATAATTTGGATTTGTGATGCTCCTTGTTTTGATTTCAGCTGTCGTGAGTACCCAGTAAGTACCCATTAATCGTGACTTACATAATAAATCGACGGAATTCTCCATTAATATGCTAGGTTGGGTTATATCCTTGTTTAAATGTTCACATCAAGGCAGCATTTTCATTAACCAATCATCTGTAAGTTATATTTTTTTAAATAAAATGTCTAAATAATGCCAATAAAAGAATTAAAACTTTTCCAACCCAGGTTTCTAGAGCCCAAAGATATTAATTTATATTAATTTACAATTATATAACATAAGAGAAAAGTAGTATAATATACACTTCATACAGTGGAACACGTAAATATGCATCTTTGCATTATAAATGATTTATCAGGATCGACTGCACCTTGTTTCATATCTTGTTACTCGGGCTGCTGTTTAAGAACAGTTCACATCAAAATAGATTAAACAAGTTTGTGTTTTAACAAGAATGATGGATGGCTAAAAATAACACAACTGACTTTTACATTTTGAACATCTAAATTCTGAAACCATGACAACCGGAGGGCAAGCGCTTTTTTACACAAATCAACAGCTGGAAAATGGAGCTGGAAAAATCTCATAAGATGTGCCTACAGTGCAAATGCAGAAGGAAAACTTATAGCTTATAGTAAATGGATGATTCCGAATGACACAGGTGTGTTTTTGAATCACTGCTAGACAACAATACAGCAGCATAGATTAAATAACAAATTGCACTGTAAAGACACCTAAATCGATCATGATCCTGAGTTATATCACAGTAAACCACCATCTTGTGTTTTAGTCACTTGATGTGAGAAATAATGTTTTTAATTGTTGTTGTTTAAAAAATAAAGTATCTGAAGGTCAGACTGACGAACTGCTGATTGTCTTTGATTCAGTCAATCCTCTCAACCTCTTATGATATCTCAACTTAGCTTGTGTGATTGTGTGTGTGTGCACGTGTGTGTTCCTTTACATCTGCAGGTGAAGACACGTGTAGCTCTGTTGACTTAACCTCACCACTCTGTCATTGCATGCAGCCTCGCACACTAAAAATAGGGAGGGAGCTTCTAAACAAGCCACACTGCTTTGTCAGAGTGGCTTGCCCACGGACGAATAAATATATTTGGTGTATAGAGGTTTATATATAGCCCTGTGAGCTCTGTAGCTTCAAGAGTGGCAACAAAGAGCCAAACAGATGATGCACACACACACACAGACATACACAGGAATAATTAATCAATATTGTTTCCATTAGCCGACTGGAGAGGGAAGACACTGCACCATAATTAGGGAGCACTGCAGAGCTGCTAGCCCATCTCCTCAAGCAGCAAATCAAGATGAACAAATATTCTCTCTCTCTCTGCTGTGGGCACAGTTTTTTTGCATGACCTCTCTTGGTAACAGATGCTTAATAACCACAGATGACTCAGGAACAACGTTCAGTTATATCATCAAAAACAAAAAAGCACAGAGGGTTGGGGTGGGGGGGGGCAGGAGAACCCAGTGACAGTTTACATAAGGTCTCCTGCCACAGCGCTGTCATACTGCTGACGTCAAAAGGCACAAGTCAATGAGGAGAGAGGAGCAGACTCCACAGATGAAATTACTGGAATATAACTGAAATGTGAGTGTTTGAAAACACGTTAGCTTATTATACGTAGAAAACAGAAAACCTAATCAGTTTTTATACAAAAATCGCCTCAAGTGCATTTTGATATGCAGCCATTTCCATCGCAATTGCAGAGCTGCTGCTACTGCTGCTGCTGCTGCAGTGCACTGGGGATGTGCAAAACGGATTTGACAGGATTACATAACCTAGTCAGTCTAAGTAAGTCACTGTGGACTGCAGTTAGGTAGGAAACCTGCTGTCTCTATTTATTCATCTCTTTCTCTGCATCATCACGCATCACACGTGTTGAATAATGTTCTTATTCCTCCTTCAGAATAGGACAACAGATATACTCGACTGCTTTAGAGCCTGTATAGGGATGTTTCCGTTTCATGGAAGCAGGTCTTTGTTGTCAAAGGATGCTGATTTATGGAGGCGATAAAAGGAGAGCAAACCAGGACTGCAGAGAGGAGCTGGCATGAAGGAGATACTGAGGGTTGCACTGCATGACATGGCCGCCGTAAATTCACATAAAGATGAATAATATTCACAATTGTGGGTTTTCTCATAGCAGAGAGGAGGGGAAATGAGGAGACTAGAGGCCCCAGTGCAGTGACAATCGCTTACACTGAGCATAAAATATATTACAAATAGGAGTATAGCAGGAGCATCTATTTGACAAAAATTGTGCTTTGTATTTTTTTTCTTTCAAAGAAAAAAAGGAAAAACATCTCTCACTTGTGTTTATTTCCTATTTGGATACTATTGTTGTCCAACAAACATGTTGTCTCGGGAAAAATCCAATCATATTACATGTGGATTTTCATTGGAAATAGACAAAAAACCCTTGTGATATTTTTGTCACTTGTTTTGAATTGGTTCAAACACCCCATAATAAACTAAAAGCCTTGACATGGTAGACTTATGTTCTATAAGCGTAAAAGCAGTTTTACGCGTTAATTACGCATAACGCATGCACGCTACACTGTACTAAGCTAGAATGTCAAATGGAATTGCTCATATCCAGTGCGTGTCATTGCTGATAATAAATGTACTCGGGATGATTAACATGCCTTAAGGTTGGTGATACTTCATGCAAGGACCCTCACCCACCAGCCCTTCCTCCTCTCACCTGTCCTTTTACGAGGCTGGCTGCAAACTGCCTCATAACCGCCTCCACCGTGTAGGCGCTGGACCATCCGCGGGGGGTCAACAGCTCCATGCATATGGCCCCGCCGTCCAGCACGTAGCCGTTCTCCAACCTGGGTGTCAGGACGCGCATGAACGGCGGCGAGAAGGGGAAATTGTCGGGAAAGGTGACGTTGAGCAATATGAACTCGGTGCTGGTCTCCTTCATGTCCTGCCACAGCGCCGAGTCCTTGTCCACCTGGTGCAGCTTGACGTTCCAGTCATACAGGTTGTCCTCTACCAGCTCCACCGTGATGAAGTTGTCCCCTAACCTCCTGATCTCCTGTAGCTCCTTCATCAGCCTCCGCGTCCGAACCTGGGTGCAGTGTTGCCGGTGAGGCGCCAGCGGTGGTATCGAGGAGGCACTGGTCGCTTTACTCCCGCCTCCTCCTGTTTGCTGCTTCTCCTTCGCATCCTTGCCCTGCTTATCCTTGCCGGACGGCTTGTCCTTGCCGTGCTGGTCCAGCTTCCTCGCCTTAATCTCCGGGGTGCTCAGGATGTTGGTTTCGTTGGCGGTCTGACAGTGTTTGTTAGCGTTGTTTTTCTGGTTCCCTTTGGTCCCCTTTAACGAGCCCTGGTGGTGCTTTGGGTCCTCGGTGTCTCGGTCGTGCAGGCGGATCAGACCGATCTTCCGCAGTAGGGTGGCCATAATTTTTTATAGATCTATATTTCTCCGCCGATCCCCCCACACAGGGG
This sequence comes from Semicossyphus pulcher, assembly GCF_022749685.1. Classification (NCBI taxonomy): domain Eukaryota; kingdom Metazoa; phylum Chordata; class Actinopteri; order Labriformes; family Labridae; genus Semicossyphus; species Semicossyphus pulcher. Next base: position 23,080,417 of record NW_027211726.1, read on the forward strand.
CAAGATTCACCCTTTGAAGTCGGCTCCCGCTCACAGAGAAGACCTTTATTGATGCTGATTATTAACCTTGTTGTACCGCAATCCCCCCCTCCGTTCACTGCAGCCTCAGGATGAACACAAGCGGGGATCCTGTGCTGTTTTCTCCTCAGAGCATCATCTCGAGACGGCCCGACTAAAGAAAAAACATTAAAACAACGAATGAATGCGAGTTCGGATGATTATTCGCATACAGACAACCTAAAATAGCTTTGAAGAAATAGATCAATTAAATTCAGTCATTTCTCCCTACAAGTGCACCGACATCATGACTGCAGTTGTTCTATGATAGGACGATGCATTACGCAGAAGCACTGAGGTGATCTTTATTACATTCTAAAGAAAGGATGTATAACAGCTAACCACATAGCCTATAACAGGCTACACGAATACTGCAGGGGAATCAAAAAAGTAATCAAAGGCTACCGGAGAAAATATCATGGGAGGAAAAACACTATAATGCATCACAAAGGTTATTACTAATTATCTCGCCGATTGTAATACACAGTCTCCTTACACAGGGCCTAGGATATAAAAATATAAGCAATGGGGGAATAAAATGACTTGATTTAAATATTACAAATGTGACTATACATTTGCTTTAATGATTTATACATATACATACATGTATACTGTTCTTAAGCAATTTGGAAATATTATAAGAGGATTCAAATACCATAAAGCTCAATTAAGTCACGATATCACTATGCGTCAAAAACATACAGTAAAAGGTAGGTCCTTATCATGAGAATAGGCTACATAGACACACATTTTCCTTTATGTGTCTTATCCCGCCCACACAGATCCAGTTATACACCAGCAATCCGACAGCAGCCTGTGCTTACCGTAGATGGGTGAAATTCGAGGTATGTCCGTTTTATGTCCAGTTATGTAGAGACACCGTTCCTGCTGTGTGTAAAGAGAAAAAAAATGGCTTCACCATCCAGAAGAACCTAACGTCGGTGGGAACCGCAGTATGGACGCGAAGGAGAGCTTTTGATGTGTGTGCAGCTGCAGCAGCTCCAGCTTTAATGCAGCCGAGGACAAATCAGCCCCCGGTAATCCTCCTCAGCCAGTCTGCTCTCACCGGTGAGAGCGCTGCAACGGCTACGCAATTTCAAAATAAGAGCCCCAAAGTAAGGTTACGTATAAGGCAAACCCAAACCAAACATCAAACTGGGTAAATGCATGGATCATTGCAACTTTAAAAAAATTGCATTTTCCAATAAAACTAATCAGGCTACACATTTATTACTAAATCAACTATTCGGTGTAAATGAAAATGGACAAAAGCAACACAATTAAATAGGATTTTGAAGTGAAACAATAGCCTGTAGCAAAAAGGCAAAACGGTTGGTTATACATTATAACTATAACGAATGATATGCTCCAAGAACGTATTACACGGGGAAACTGAAATATTACACAATGTGAATTAGGCCTACAACATTATGAAAACCCCCACAGCAGTTTACATAGATTTACTTAGACAAAATAGCAAAATGTTTAACCTGTACGATGAGCCATCTCTGATAATAGGCTAATTGTAGACCTAACATTATTTTGAAGGCTGATTTCTATTTCCTGATTTTCTCTGCCTAAGACTGTGCACTTTGGTGTTCCTGTGAATACCTGGAAAAAGTACACTTAAGGAAGAAGGAAGTTGCCAAAAGAATGTCATCTTACTGCAACCGATGTTTACTTTCACTTTCAGTCTTGCATTTAAATACGTCCCCTATTTCGCCCCCTCTTCCTTTAATTCTGAATGTGTTGAAACATTTTTATAGCAGGGTCAACCATTATTCTCAGCCCTTAATGTCTTGTAGTAGTAGACCAACATTTACTACTATTAGCCTACAGAACATTTCAAACTGTATTTCACACAGGATAATAAAGCCATCGGTATCAGTTATATGAAAGAAACTGTCTCTGATATAGTGTATTTTTAGAAACAGCTATAGGTAGTAGTTTGATATGAGAAAGCACAAGGTGCACTGCTCCACCCCTCAGCTACAGTTAATATTAGGCTATTAGTATAATAAATATTATTGTCACTACAATTTTCTTCTATTATTAGTATTCTAATCACAATTACCAATACTATTACATTACATATCTATGTGGAACTTGCTTAGTGATTCTATGCTCTTTTTCTATCTCTCACTTTTCCTTGTGATTGTCACCAAGTGCTTTCTCATGGTGGGAAAAAGTTGGTCTCTGTAAACAATATCATAAACACTATATGGCCAGAGGTAACTTTTATGTTATTTTTTGAAGTGGCTTGTCTTGAACAGTTGTGACTGAAAACATGTTCGACTCAACAGCCTATCTTTGACTATCTTTAAATTAGGCTACACATGATTTTATAAGGTCATTTGATGAAAGAAGTTGTCCTTCTGAATGTTAGGTTGTAGTGCAAAAGGCATTTCTGGGGAGTAGACTCTGCATATTCCTGAATTTAATTTTAAAATAATCCGAACATATTTTCAGATCAGCTGGAAGTAAATGCTGTGCTGTCTATTTAAGCAACGAACACACAGTCATAGAAGGAAATAATAGAACAAAGCTTGAGACTTGTTGGCTTTAAATCAATATTTTTTTTTTCCCGTTTTGTATTTGTATCTGTTCAGTATAGTAATTGTACTGCTGGTTTAAATGGAGTCACCTTTACTGCAGTGTACTCACTGCACTTTGTGGTCCTAACAAAGAAGCTTTTCCTGAATTGGCAGCACGACAGTTTGATGCTTAAAGCCACAGTTAACGACACTTTGTCATTGGTTGTTACCTAGGTAGCAGAACATCAGCCGCTGCGATTGGTTATTTTATTGCCGTAAAGCACGTCGGCGCAGTGACTGTCGTAGAGACCGTGCCTGGCAGTAAATAGCGATTATTTGACAATAGGAGTTTTGTAAACGTAGTCTTTTCTACTGATTTTAAGTTGTTAGTTAAAATGGCTGAAAAATTTGATAATCTGGAGGAGCATCTGGAGAAATTTATCGAGAATATTCGACAGTTGGGAATCATCGTCAGCGACTTCCAGCCCAGCAGCCAAGCAGGACTCAATCAGAAACTGTAAGTCGTTTTGGTCTTATTTAGAGCGTTTTACAGATACACTTCAATTAACATTATGTTTACCTGTTATGTTCGTTTTTCTTTTCAGAAATTTTATGATATCTGGACTGCAAGACATCGAGAAGTGCCGTCAACAGCTTCATGAGATCAACGTTCCGCTGGAGGTCTTTGAGTGAGTGTAGTAGCTTCTATAACGTTATTGCTGTGCCCATCAGGATTTATGGTC